>NC_089681.1:143073484-144370484 GCF_031753505.1 Anomalospiza imberbis | reverse complement strand
TCAATATTTAGAACATCGAAGAGAAATTTAAAATATCAATTATCTTGTTTGGGTAAGTAGCCATTAAACATGCAGAGTAACTTGCTTGAACTGCAAGTCTGCAGGCTAAAAGTGCCTCGCATTTTATATGACATTCTTCATCCGTGCTTTTCAAATCATTTTATAAGTACTAATGAATAAAGTTTATTAACAATCCAGCAAAGGAGACAAGAACTGTTATCCTCTTTCCATGGCATGGAAATTGGGAGATATTTGTGTGTAATCTCGTTTGTGCTCGATAGATGCCAAATGAACTCAAGTTCCTTTGCACCTCTCCAGCACTATAAAAATTCATTAAAATCATTCAATACACGCTTTAAATTCTGCCACGATGAGACCCTCATTAAATGGGAATCAGATCCAACATCAGGTTCTGGCATCACCGTAACAGCCAGTCTGTGGTCCCATTCATGACATGAGCATTGACCTCAGGCCCAGATTCCATCATATTTGGGAATAACAGAAAAAAGGCCACAATTTTGACTTAAAAACCTTTGTTAGATGTTTTTTATTTAGTGATTTTCCAAACTTTTATTTTGTGGATTTTGGGTGCATTCAAACTGCGATTTTTTATTCACCTAATCTGATATAAGTAATCAAGGGGTTGCAGTATTACAAAATTTTTAAGACTGAAAAAAACCCCAACCCTATAAGCCCATTCTTAGCATCTTTAACTGAAATGCTGCAGTCCGGCATCTGCAAACATCTGCATGTGATCAAGGTGATACACTTACTGAATCTGTAAGAAAGGCAATGTGAGGGGAGAGGATCTGCCATTCTTCCCTGTGGCACATGAATTTACCCTGCCCCAGGTAATTTCATACCCAAACCCCAAACTGGCAGATTGAGTCAGAGTTTGAAGTGATTATCCAACTTTAGAGTGTTCATCATAGTGATGTCTTTCCTTGCTCAGAAGCACATGTATTTCTGTTGCTAATTGTAGCCCCAATTATTCTCTCTCATCCCATAGGGGAATAAACCAGCAAAGCACTTGACCTACTAGTACGTACACCCGGGAGGACCTTTCCCACACAGGGTCTTCTCTAGTTTGGGATTTGGAGGGGACACTCAGGTCCCCACAGATGTTAACTGCTCCCCAGGGGTCTCTCCTTGCAGTGCTCCTGCCGAGGGAGTTTCATTCCTCACGTCAGGAGGTGCAGGATTTGTCCCATGTGAAGGACAACTGTCACTTTATTAAATAGTGACATCAGTGATCGTCTGCCTGGCAATAGCTGTGCCTCGGTTCACAGCTCTGCACTCAGAAACCAGAGCATCTCCTGACTGGGGAGACCACTTTTTATAACCTCATCCCACACAGTTTTGCAGGCAGTAATACATCCCAGTGAGATTATTAGACAAATAGGGTCTTAAAATCTTATCTCAGATCTTGCTCAAACATGAGATTTTTCTAATCATAAATGCTAAAAATACCACTCACATGGAAGAGTGATAACTGCAAGCAGGATTCAGGCTTGCCTGAAATTGCTGCAGTCCGGGCAGTTCATAGTTAATACATAACTCTCTTGACAAACAGCTCAGATGACAACATACCTATAATTATAGTTATATCTGATCACGTCGCCGGGGGAAAAAGGAAGGTGATACTGCAAACGCAGAGGGGCTGCATCCTACTCTCTATCTCCCAGCCAGTACTCCAGACTCCCTTGGACCTCTGCAGGAATTACTGTTGGCTAGTCAGTCCTGGGAAGGGATGCTGTGCACTCACCTGGGCCTCCTTAATTTTGGGAGCTGTGTGGTACCCACTTAGAGTGATGCTGGCAAATTAGAGCAGCCTAAAAAGGCAGGCAGTAATAGAAGCAGGGTAAGCTTGAGCTCGTGTCTTCTCTCCCTGTGAGGTTTGCAGGGCCAGCAGATGGGAAGCCAAGCGCTGACACCGATGTCACTGCTGGCATGGCGTCACTTGTGTGCCAGCTCCCCAGGGTGGGGACTGGCTACTGTGGCTGGGCAAGGGACAGAAAGGCCAACACATGACAAGGGGGATGGAGAGAGGCCACAGGGCTGGGGAAGCAGAGGGGTTTGTGTCCTCCATCCTCAGGGATCATCCTGCCAAGAGCCACCTTCCTTGGAGTTGCCACATCAGCATCAGCCTGGGCCACCTCTTGGCTTGCCAACAGAGGTAATGCCCTTTGTACCCAGTCTTCAGCTTGGCAATCCCTTTGCACCTTATTTGCATCCTAAATATGAGAAAACCTCGACACGACTGACTCAGCTGGGCAGGTTTCTGCCTGTCCCTTTTTTCCTCCAGGATGAGCACTTATCCCATCAAACAAAACCCCACTACATGCCCACTGTTCCAGAATGACCCCTGTCTCTTGCACAGAGTAAGCACTGGTACACTCTATTTGCACTGCTAGCAGAGTCCTTCTTGAATTTGCTCTAAATACTCACTAGGTTCCTAGCACTAATATTTCCAGGATGAATATTCTTATATGCTATTGCAGCCTTCTTCTTTTGGCTGAGACAGCAATGTTCCCTAATGTGTAAATTTTCCTGTTTTTTCCCTATGCATAAACCTTAAACTCTATCAATAACTAATTGTTTCATGTGTCTCAGACAAAGTGTAATCAACAGAGAGAGTGGTGGGGAAGTGTGAAATGACAGAGTGACATTCTATGCTTAAATAAGCAAACTACACCCAAATCAAACAATGCCTTGAAAATGTTTCCATAATAAGGGTGCATAAATTACCTCCATTACTTGGAAAGCTCTTACTTGCATCTTACCAGCCACATTTGTAATATTCACAAAAGCTGATACACTCCAATCATGATAGACATGCCTCTGTTACAGTAATTATAAAATGCTTTGTGAAAATATCATTGTGTCTACAGAGCAACTGAAGTTGTACTGTATCTTTGGTGTTTGTTTACTGCCTCCGTGAATTTAAAAAATATCACTATAAAGGGCAAGAAGAAATACATTTGAAAGGAGATAGAGCACTTTTTGATATTTATTCTCTGAGAGGGAAAAAAAGAAAATGTATCTCAGATTGTGCCAATATGTGATATTCACCATCTGGATAACGTAAAGAGGGGGTAATTCCTTTAAAAAAAAAAAAAAAAAAAAAAAAAAAAAAAGGACAATAATGGATGGAAACATTATAAGAAGATACACTGATGGTTTCTGGTGTAAGATCTCAACCACAGGTGATTATGTCCATATATACAAGAAGGATTTTGTAAAAAGGAGACTTTGTATGAGAGGGCCAAAGCCACCCAGGGCTGGGTGCTGCAGGTGGTGCTGCCCCTGGCTCCACACAATCCCTCTGGACACCACGGAGGCAAGAAAATCACTCCTCTCTCTTGCTCTCATCTCACAGGTTTTTTTTTGGCAACCTACATCTTGAAAAAAAACAACTTTTATATTTTTCTTTATAGGAAAATCCTGTACAGTTTAACCAAAAGCAGAGCCCTTACAATTATATTTATTCAGTCTATATATCTCATCATTTTATGTATTTTTCCCCCTCAAACATTTTGTTCTAGTTGAATACATCTAATGATGTAAAGCTACAAGTAGTCAAAATTCTTTAAGGGAAACCTGGAAAATAATTATAGTAATAAATGAAAAAGAAAACACAGTAATAAAAGAGAAATGATTTGCTTTAATTCTGTGGCTGCATTTATCATTACACCAAGGCAATATTAAATATCTGACCTGAACATGATTTTGGTCCTTATTACAATTGCTGGATTCATTAAAAAGACCATGTTAACTTTATTTTAATAGCGTAGAATCTTGGAGTATAAGTATTTCCAAAATTAAAATCAGCCAACATAAGTAAGAGCCTTGAACAAATCTGAAATGCCTAAAAGGATTGTTCTGAATTGATTTTAACACAGAGAGTAAGAGGAAAATGTACTTCTATACTGTTACTTTTATTATAAAAATGTATATGGAGGAAGTTTGGAGAGAAATTGTCTACAAGCAGCGAGGTGCAAGGTGTGAAATATTAGATCTACTCTTAAAAAAAAAAAAAAAGCCCAGTTTTAACAAGCCAAGAGGGTATGAATGCATGAACAGCATCAGCTGTATTTCAAATTAAGCATAGCAAGCCCTTCCACGTACCTGGAAAACCTGATCCGAACGCTAAGATTTTGTATGTTAATTTATACTGCAGAGTTCTTAACATCTGACATCGGCTGTAACATTACAAGTTGTGCTATGACTTTATTAAGGGATGATTTCCAAAGCCCTAAAGAATACTTATTATGTTGTAATATATATTTCTGAAGAGGATTAGGTCTTTGATGCTAAAACCTAGACGTTTTAAAAGCGAGTTTACTGAAATGAAAAAGATTACATACGTTCCTTTGTGTTGCACCAGGTAGAGCTTTTCCACCTTCATTTCAACTTCGTTTCACAAACCTCAGTGGTATCACAACCGAGAAATGCATTTAAAATCCCTCAGAGTTTCATTACTGAAATGGGATATTCTAGAAAAGGACCTGGGGCTTGTGCTGAACCACAAACTGAATAGGTAACAATGGGAAAAAAATGGGAAAAATACAAAAAGCCCAGGATATATTCTTTCCTGCAATGTGTTAATGTTAATATCAGACTGAGCAGCAGCTGGATTTCAAGGGCTGTGTCTGATTTTGGATGCCAGTCTTTTAAAAGGATTGAAAAAGTTGAACGAAGAGCAAGAATAATGAAAAAGTTTAGAAAACTTGACCTGTGAGAAAAGACTGATGAAACTGGGTTTGTTTAATTTAGGAAAGAGAGGACGGGTAATGGTTTTCCAGGATGTAAAAGGTTGTTGCAGAGAAAAACACCATCAGTTGTTCTCCAGATCCACTGGGGGTAGAACAAGAAATAATCAGCTTAATTTGCAGAAAAAAAAAATGTAGGTTAGATATTATCTAAAATGTCAAACTATAAAGAGAGTTAAGCACTGGGAGAGGTTACCTGGGAGTACTGTAAAAAATCTGGCACTGGAGGTTTTTGAGGCTGGGCCAGAGGAGCAGTGGGAGATGATCCAGGTTCAGGACCTGCCTCAGCCATGGGGCACAATAGGTCCATGTCCTTCAGGGTGCACCCAACACTGCAGCACTGCATGTTTGCCACCACAGAAACAGAAACATTTGACTTCATTGCAGAAATACCTGGTCAGGTTGGGGTTTTCAAACCAAGGGCATGTTGTCATTTTGTTTGAAATAGCCCATTTTTCTGTTTTAAACATCAGGAAAAATACTTTTCTTTTGGCATTCTCCCCTCAATTCATTGATATTTCAGCTCTCAGGTCAGTCCTTATTTTAATATGTACACTTATGTATACATACATATATAATTCTACCTTTTAAATAGAAAAACTGAATTATTACCTTCTGCAAAAGCAGAAGGATTCTTTTTTTCCCCCTCCCTGCAAGCCTTGCCAGTCTCATCTCCAACACGTGTTCCCCAGAGCCCAGCAGCCCAATCAAACTTGCCTTTCCCTGTGGGTTGGCTCATAAATCTCTTGGTCCTCAGCACTAAAGTCTACTGTATCCCCAAGGTGACTTCATGAGGAGATATTGGATACTGGTCAATACTGCTTTTCTCCTGCAGAAAAATGCAACTTTTTGTTATTATGGTAATATTTATTTGCTCAGAAGAGAAGTTTCTCAGACACCCATTTGAAACAGTGCCATGAATTTGAGTCCAAGATCCAGAGCACTGAAAACTCCAACACACCTGGGGTTTTGCAGCAAAAAGGAATGAAATATTGAAAAGGAAAGGGAAAGGAAAGGGAAAGGAAAGGAAAGGAAAGGAAAGGAAAGGAAAGGAAAGGAAAGGAAAGGAAAGGAAAGGAAAGGAAAGGAAAGGAAAGGAAAGGAAAGGAAAGGAAAGGAAAGGAAAGGAAAGGAAAGGAAAGGAAAGGAAAGGAAAGGAAAGGAAAGGAAAGGAAAGGAAAGGAAAGGAAAGGTTTTTCTTTTTGACAATTTGTAAACAAAGGTAAATCACACATGGACAATTGAAGCATTTATTAATGTACATCACAAAGGCATTAAGCATCAGATATCAATAAGAGTCTATAAGAAATCTAGAATGAGACACACACATTTAGCCCGACCCTACAGACAATAGCTGCCATGCTCTTTCTTCCCTCTTTCCTGTGATCCTGCTCACTCCCACACCTGGGTTTGCATGGAGTGCTGTGTCCTGCCACACACACTCCCATCCTCCCTGCTTGTGGGCAATGCAGCTGGTGAAGGGTCTGCAGCACCAGTCTGGTGAGCAGTGGCTGAGGGGGCTGGGGTTGTTTAGCCTGGAGAAAAGGAGGGTTAGGAGTGACCTCATCACTCTCTACAAGCACCTGAAAGGAGGGTGCAGCCAGGTGGGGATCAGTTTCTACTCCCAAATAACAAGTGATAGGACAAGGAGAAACAGTCTCAAATTAGGGAGGGGAAGGTTTAGACTGGATATTAGGAAAACATTTCTTCACTGAAAGGGTTGTCAAGCATCAGCACAGGGTGTCCAGTGCAGGGTGAAGTCCCCATCTGTGGAGGTATTTATGAGACACGTAGATGTGGCACTTGGGGACATGGTTTAGTGGTGGACTTGGTGGTACTGGGGTTGGACTCAATGATCTCAGAAGTTTCTTCCAAGCTAAATCAATCTGTGATTCTGTTTTTCTATGGGTAGTTGCAATGAGCACCAGACTTGGTGGATGTCTGGTGCAGGAGTGCAAGGCCTCAGTGGGAGGGATCCTCATGACATCATAGCCAATGGCTTAGGACAGGAGATCCCTGGGAGAGAGGATCCTGGTCCTTCCACTGAATCTGTATTTTCTGCTAAACTGGGTAAGATATGGAAAGTCAAGAAGAAGCTTCCTTAGCCAGGGACCATGTTTGGTGGGACTCCTTTTGGGGGATGCAGCTGCTGGTTGCAGATCCATCAGTGCAGGCTCAACCTCTCACCCTGTAATGTCACCAGTTTTCCTGTTACAGGGACAAATGTCTTTGTCTTTATCAGGGCTGCTGGAAACCTGTACAAATTTAAATATGTTTTAAATTTATGAGATGAAAAAAAGGAGGGTGATGTGAATGGAGCACATTTGCACAGTAGCTCAACTTGAGAAGAAGTGTGTAAATCTGTACTCTTTTCATCCAGCTCTGTTCTCTTCTCAAAGAAAATCCCCAGTGAAATACTATTCAGAAAAATAGTCACTTTCTAACATGGGAAATGACAGTGCTTTTAAAGCAACACCTACATGCCCCAAATCCAGGGAAACCTTAAAGGCACAGCATGAATCTGTGCTCAAGCACTGATGTCATGATACTTTCAGACATGGAATAAAGCTGTATGTGATGGAAAAGCTGCTTTGCCAAGCTCTGTGTACCAAACAGACCCTGACTGCATCCTGGGTATGAAACCAAACACTTCTCTTGCACAGTAAAAAAGAACATAGATCTGCAAGAACTGAAACAAGCACCCACAGGTGCTACTGGAAGTAAGGGGGCTGTGTTTAAGTGAGGTGTTACCACCTCACAGCCAGGTCACCTCAGGGCACTCAACACTGTCAGGTCCCCCACCAGCACAGGGGAGCTTGTGTCTGTTTACAGGATATTTGCCCACTTCTCCTACCTTTAAATTGTGTGTTTCACCATTTCTGTTGACAAGGTTCATCAAAGGATGGTTTAGGATATTAGAAAGGTTTTAGAAAGAAACATCCCTGTTTGCCCCAGTAGCAGAAAATCCCTGTTCCGAACTGCACCCCATCACTTTAACTTATTGGTCCCCAATGTTGCCAATATTTGCAAAATTTCTGTAAGATGTTCTCTCACTGTAACAAAGAGCTTTTATCATGATCCTTTCTTGCTTAGTATTCCTCCCCAACAAACTCTTTATTCTATAGAAAGATAGTTAAAATAGGCTCCTCTTACTCTCTGCAAACCTTTGTATCAACTCCCAAAGACTCTTCCTGGGCTCCCTGGCCTGGCTCCTCTTCCTGTTCTCCACCTGCTGTGAGCAGCTTTTCTCCACTTTCTCCCACCTTGGCAAATACACTTGCATATACCGCTGGGGAAAAAAAAAAAAAAAAGAAAAATAAGAAAAAAAAATCACGAAAATTCAAACAGGCACAAGATCACCAATTTCCAGATTTTCAGTTGCGTTGGTGCTAGAACTGCAAAGGTTCTCTTTTCCCATCCCTCTATCCTCAGCCTTTCCTCCCCTGAGCATCTCTCTATTCTGCTGTTTGCATCGTGCCTCTCCCATTCCTATTCTCATTTCCATCTTTTTCTTTGACTTGCTGTTACCCTGGAGCATCCACCCATCTCTCCATGGTGGCTCACAGGCTGATCACACACACAGGGAAAGGTTTGGCTGTGCCCAGCCTGTGTCTCTTCTGCCTCCCTCCTCCCCTGGGGCTGGAGGTGGAGCAGGTCCTGCACTCAAGGGGTGCCCACCATGGCATGACCTGGGTTTCAGTCTCCATTCCCTGGGGTATTTATTGATTTAGCATCCCAAAACTGGGGCTTCAGAGGAGAAAGGGACATAACCTCAGCTCAAATATTTGATTTTTTTTGTCTTTCATCTCTCTTCTGTTCCTGTCTCTCCATGCACACCTCAAATGGGTCTGGCAGCCACAAATTGCTCCAGCCACTTTGTTGCATGCCCACTCCTTCACCAGATGGTGATGCTGAGGGCCATGAACACACCTAATTCGGTGCTGAAACAAGGGAGAAATGGTGAAAGACAGATGCAGCTTTGCCATCACACACTCCAGCTTGTGGGGATAAGCACCTTCTGGCGTGAGCTCTGCGTCTGTATTATTCTGCCATTTCATAACTCAATCCTGCCAGCCTCTGAACTATTTTTATTGCTCTCCTCTGAATAATTTTCAATCTGTCACTATCTTTCAGGTAATATGGTGCCCATAATTAAATACTGCAGGCGCTACCGCACCAGAGCCATATGCAGACGGACTATTACCTCCTTGTGCTGTGATGTCTTCAGCCCCAAATCAAATTGGCCTTTTTTTGCTGCCATATCTCAAGGCAAACTCATGTCTAATTTACTCCACACTATCATCTCTAGATCTCTCACAGCATTACAGCTTCTCGGGTTTTTATCGCTGATTGAATAGCTGGGGTTTAGATTATTTTTCCACAAATGTCGTAACTCCTATTTTCTATGTTGAATCTCATTTTATTCTCCACTCATTTTTCCTGCCTTTTCAAATTCCTTTACATTATTTTTGCTTTCATATTTGGGATTTTCCAATCCACCCAGCTTAGTTCAGTTTGCATATTACATCCACAAAACATTAATCCCTTCCTTTAGATCAGTGAAAGATCTGGTAAACAAGCTCCTCATTCAGAGAATCTTTTCAGCATGTGTTTATAACCTTTAGGAGCAAACATGCTCAGGTGTGGGATGAAGCACCTGTTGGAACACATTAGTTTGGTAATAGGGACAGCACCCTTCATGTTTGATGTGCAGTGTGTTTCTGCAGAGGGAGGGACAGGTGACGTGGGGCAAAGGATGCAGCGAATGTCACTGGTGAAGCAAACCCATCACAGGCTGCCAGATGCTTCCACACATCCTCACCTGCATGGTCAGGGCCTGCATTAGGGTTCTGTCCTGTTGAGATGCCACCAGAGGCTGCCCCAGATCAGCTCATGGCCCTTCCCCTCCTCTTTCTGCTGAGAGACGTTCGAAGCCACGTCAATCTGAATTAATGTTGGGAGTGAGATGCTGGGTGACAGCAGTGACTGTTTTATTAAAATCCAAGGACCCAACTGAGCACTCCTGAACTGTGCTCACATGAATAATCCCACATATTTTGAGCATGAGACCTGAATTCACAAATTTTCTATTTCTATAAAAAGGAACTCAGTTTTTGGTGGTCAAAATTTGCTTTATGTAAGTCTATGCTGTTTCTTTTCTCTGTTAACCTTTAAGTTCCCAATCCCATACAAGTCTATGGAAAGATGCACTTTGGCTCCCAGCATCTTCAGATCTGACTATAAGGATTTATCCACCTGGAGAAAAATATCTGGAATATCTACAGTGAAATAAAATAATTCCCAACATCCAAAATACATTATTTGGACAATCTGATCTAAAGTTAAAAAGTATTTGTTTCTGGAAAACTCCACTCAGAAAATATCTTGATTATTTGGAAACAAAGCCTCATTATTTGGTGATATTGACCACACAGGGAGGTGCTCCAGACTAGCTATTTCTTAGTCTGACTCTTTTTTTTTTTCAGGGATGCAGGTTGGTGGGTGGTGACAGAGTGGCTTATTTTGGCCAAATTCCCTACACAGACAAGCTCAAACTGATGTTTGTTTTATAATGGTTGTTCCTTTACTTGAATTAGCACAGTAGATCTGTTATCTTTTCCAGAAAAGCAGGACCATCTTTCTTCTGGCATCATAATATTTTCCCCCTAATTTTCCTATGGCTCTTCAGCTTTTCATTAAGAAAAGCAAATACAGTGGCAGTGCTTTAGGAAATCTGTTAATTCCCTTAGTGGTGAAGAAATCCAGGTTATGCAGTTTAAATATATGGCCACATTTTGTAGAACCAGACTGAGTTGCCTTTTTCATTCTGCTTGTCCTTAAGAAATTCCATTTCAGATCCTGTAGATATTTGGGTAAACAGGTTTGTTGTAGGATTACTTTGGAAAAGCCAGTTTTAAGTAATATTTAAGAATATTTGAGGAAAAAAAACAAAAGTGATAATGTGATGCTGGAGAAGGCTGGCTGATGGAAAGCTGGTTCCTGATGGGATGGCTTCCACCCCCTGGCTCAGGGAAGGCAAACACAGACTCTGACCTCTCCATCCACTCAGATGAACCCACCTGGCCTCGGGTTGGAGAAGTAAATGCTCATAGTGAACAACTTGGCATCAGCATGCACCTCACAAGTAAGTTTCATAAAACACCATGCAAGGGTATTTAATAACTGACATCTCAGAAAGCTGTAATACCCTTCCAGACAGCCCATGACCAAAAAGCAGGTAAAAATTGAGCAGGTAGTTTGCTAGACATTTTCCCACTGTTTTTACCTTTGCTTGCTGATTTATTTTACTAAGTTTTCTGACCTTCCTACAAAAATTGTGTCAATTAATTTTATTCTTATTAAGAATAATTTATTTTTTAAAAGTTCATCAGTCCAGCCATTTTTTGATTCATCCTTAATTTAATCCCCTTCTAATTAATAAATGGGCCTGCTGTCTCTCTAGAATGTCTTTTCCATTTGATATACATTTTAACACCTTTTAAAGTTCTTTGGTTAGCTTTAAATTCTCTTCCCCCCCTTATCCTTATTATTTCCCCTATAATCCCTAACTGAATTTGAGTATGTTGTTTGATTCCTTCCCCTGCCCCCTCTTGCTTTCAAATTTTGACTACAGCTTTTTTCTTTTTTTCCCACCTTTTTTTTTAATTAAAAAAATTAAAGCCTCAGATCTTTGCACAGTCCCTTATGAAGCCACATTGGCCGCTTCTTGTTCTCTCTGTTCTTCATTTTGAGAGGAGCAGGAGTCTTTTGCAGCTTAATTATGGTTTCTTGCAGGAGTCCCCCTGCTTCCCCTCGTGCTGGTGGCTGTACAGTATTCCTCCTCCTCCTCCTCCTCTGTTCCCTCCTCCTCCTCCTCCATCTCCTCTGCAGACTTTTGTTAAATACAGTATGGACCGTGCATACCAACCTTTCAGATCCACCAGATTTCTCCCTCATTGGTATATAAAAATACCTGCCTAAAGATTTACACCCAGGTGGGGTTTTTCCTGTCCTTTGCCTTCTTTCTGGAATTGAATCCACTTCCAGAAGGACCAGAGGATGCTGCTCCTTTTGTCAGCTTCTGCATCCATTTTTTAAAAAATTGTTCTCCAGCAGCTGCAGCTTCAAGGTCACAACTGGTCCATGGTCAATGTTTTGGCACATTCCATACATTTCACCTGAATACAGCTGAAACGAGGGCCAGATTCTGTGCAGGGGTAAATCTCTGCAGCCTTTTACTCCCTCAGACCTGCTTTCTGCAAGCAGCAGATGCAGCTCAAAGTTCCTCAAGACACTTGGGAGTGATTTCAAAGCCCTTCTAATTTTCCTGATAATATTGGCACTCCTGGGTGCTGGTTTCCTGGTAGCTTAATTTTTTTTTTTTTTTCTATATATATAAACCTGCCAATGTTGATAGCTTGAGTTTCTGGAATCAACTCTCAGTCCTCATGAAGCTATTTTAATTAGAATGGGAGGGCTCTGTTAACTAAAAGTGGAAGAAATATTGATATGAGGATGCTCTGAAATGTGCTCAGCCTAGCGAGCATCTTGTAACTCCTTGTGAATGCTGAACTATAAGAGATTTTAGACAGAGTTAGGAGTGGGTGACATTTTTTCTCCTCTCTTTTTCTCTCCTTTTTTTTTCTCTCTTTTTGTTTTTTCTTACTTTCATTTTTCCCCCTCTTTTTTTTTTCCTCCTCCCCCTTTCCCCCCCATCATCTACTGTTACCACCCAAAATCTTTTGTCCTCACATCTGTAAAACACCACATTCCCAGCCACCCTTTTCACAGCACGCACGGAAACCCAGAAGGTTTGCAGTATCTTCCGCCACCCCTGAGCCCACATTCGGTGCCTTACAGTCCTGTCCTATTTGTTTACATCCACTTGGGTTCAGCTCCTCGCTCTTTCTCCCCCGGTTCCCTCCGAGCTGTCTTTGATGCCAGCGGAGCCTGCAGGCTTGGCTGCGTTTGCTCTTGTCCTGACAATTGTTCCTGGGACTTCTCCCTGTCACATCCCCGCACGGCGCTGCTTCGCCTTCCACTGCAGGGACACTGCCTCTGCAGCAGATCTGGCTCCATTTGGGTTGGTTTTTTTGCCATCTTCTGTCGGGGCTGGGTTTTTTTCCCAGAGTGAGCGTCGTTGTGCAGGCTGCCCCAGTATTGATTCCCAGTCCTCCCGGACTCTTACTTCATTTCATTCAATGTTGGCACCATATGGCAGCTATGGCAACTGAATATATAACCCTATTCAGTTTCTGACTCCAGACTTGTCTGTTATAGGGCTCCATGTTCTGGTCTGGAGAGAAAAAAAGTAATTCCTATAGCACATACTGGTAGAGAAGTTCAGATAACACTTTGCTGCCTTTAGAGTTCTCCTTTTCTGATATGACAAACCAAAAAAAAATCTATATATTTTACAGGGTTTGAAATAGAATAAAGATATATGCTATTGAAAAAATAACAGGTTAGTTTGAATTAATAACACAGTTATTAGCATATATAAAATCACAACGTGTGTAGGGCCCATGAGCAACATATTTGTGGTTATTTTTGTTTCACTGTATTGCAGAGAAAGCTGTAACCCACTGCTTCTCAGGAAGCCAGCTGCTAATAAAGAAACTAGCTAATAAAGGACAGAAATAAATGTCTGAGGGAAATATTTAAAAGCATGCCAGTGACTCAGGGACATGTGTCAGTTGGGACACATCATTTATTTAGGCATTTTCAGAAATTGCAAGTGGAGCACGCACTCGCTCACATGAGTAGTTTTACTTGTGCACTGCCTTTGAATTCAAGTTAAGGTTACTCATGTGCATAACTCTCCTCAGGACTGGGCCCTATGGCTGTTTCTTCCTCCTGAAAAGATACTGAGGGAACTAATTTTTCTGATGATTAATCTCAAACGCTGCACCTGCAGTGCCTGCTTTCACTTGAATGAGAAGAGATTGATTTATCTGGCTATCTTTCTGTCTGTCTCATTATCCATCTCCCGTAGCATCGCAGTACCTCGGAAAATGATGATGAACTTATCTTCCCAACAGCCGTATGGGGCAGGACGGAATTATCTCCACTTGCCAGATGGGGAGATCAAGGTAGGAATCAGCAAAGTGACATGCCTGAGGCCATGTAAGAAGTTAGTGTCAGAGCCAGGCAGTGCAAAGAGGCTTCCTGGACTCCCAGACCCATGCCATAATTCTAGCACCATCCAACTGGTTTTTAGATCCCCGACAAAGAATTAACAAATCCTGCTGCTTGAACCCAGCTCCACTTCATGGCAGAGCAAACCTCACTGTGGTCCAGCACTGCTGATGTCCTGCACTGCTACTTGAGCAGAGAGCTGCAAAACACACGTGCCCTGGCAAGGGAGCTGCACGGGGATAGGAGAAAGGAACAGCTTTACCTCTGCTTTAAGAATACACAAAATATCACTATCAAGGTTAGGATAAAAAGTAGACATCTCCTGAGATTCCACCTGTGATTCCTGTGGTGCAGGAATCCAGTTGGTAGGAGCAGCAGGGGGGAGGGTGAGCATGGGGGGCTGCTTGGGGGGAGCCCAGTGACGAGTGTGGCATGGCCAGAGCAGGGTTGGGGTCTCCTTTGGGTGGGTGAGTGTGTGAGGGGCCAGCTGGCTGTTCCCACCACTTGGATAATGGCAATGGCAATCCAGTCCTGGCCATGCTGTGTGGAGAGAGGGTCCTTGTGCCACTTCCCTTGACACAAAGTTTTTGCATGAATATTTCAGTGTTTGTGGGTGTGATTCTTTGCCAGTACTGAGGGCTTTTCACACAGACATAAAATTCCATCCATCTTCCAAGGTGTTGGAAAGCAGAGAGCAGCTCCAGAGTGAGGGACACCTACCCAAACATGTGGTACACCTGGGGCAAGCTGTGCTTTTTATCTCACTCCAAATCACAGCTCGGATACAGGGCCCTCTTAGGTGTGACTCAGTCCCTGACCATTGCTGGTGCTTCCCATCCTGTTCTGTGAGTCCCAGCTGGAGTGCAGATCTGACCTGCTCCTGACAGGACCTGACTTCATGGTGATGCTACCAGGAGCATGCCATGAGAGAAGTCATCTGACAAACTCTCAGGTACCCCACGGTCAGAGGAGGGGACATTTTTGCAGATATTGGTAAAGGCAGACACCAGCCAGAGCACTGGCCCAGAGCAGGGACACTGAAATTTCAGGCTTGCCAAGATGAACTCCTACAGCTAAAACGGCAATAGCATTAAATGGCATTGCAAAAGCACCAATTTTAACTAACTTTTATCCTGTCCCAGTGCCCAGTAGCATCTTCTAGCACCAGGACACTGCGGTGCCCACCAGCTGATGGCGGTGGCACTGTGGTGCTTGGACATGGTGCCAATGAAGCTGCTGTGGACAGCAGAGCCCACAACAAAGCCAGCCTCATTCTCCTGCCCCAGCCCCAGCCAGGTCCCAGGGGATATCTCTGCTGAAGGCACTAACTTTTCCGGGCATGTCAGCTCCATTACTTTCAACAGTGCTACAAGCACGGAGGACCTCACCTTTCTTTTTTCTTAATGTGTGTCTTAATGTGCAGTAGATGGGGATGGTTATCCTGTCAGGGGCCTGGGGTGAACGGGGCCTGATGGGCCCTGGCAGCCAGCAATAGTTCTTTGCACGCCGCTTTGTAGTGTGCACCCAAGTATTGCAAGCCTGGGCCCAATACAAATAAATAATTAAGTGCATTTCCCGCGGCAAGAAAATGAAGACTTGGAGCTGTGGCAAGAATGAATAAGTACGAGACCTCTAGAGCTGCAGTGCACACACGCAGCGTGTGACTGACAGGGGGTTTCTTGCAGCCATCACATCAAAGACTCCGGGAAACTGCTGTGCTGGGTGTCACTGGGAGGAGAGGAGGGGCCCCTCCAGAGCGGGGGACCCAGCAGGCCAGGTGGGGGCTGTAAAGCAATCCATGGTACTCGGAAAACTGGGAAAATTTTACAGGAAAATTTGCCGTTCTTCAGGCGGCACCATCAGTTCTAGCACGGTGGTCTTTGAGTGAAGAGGAGGGTAAAGGCCTTCCCAGCCTCAAAGGTGGAGGGTGGGCTGCATGTGACAAACAAGATGGACCCCAAACAAGGTGTCGCTGCCCAAGGGAGAAGTGAATTGTCACCTGTGTCCCCACAAAGCTCCTGGCTCCCTCCAGAGCTGGCTCTCCTCCCATCTCCCACCTGCTCTTCCTGTCAGGACTCAGGACTTCCTTATCTCCGCAGAAACAATGGTACAAGCCTTGAGAAAGGAAGGAGCTCTAATCCCCAGTGCTAAAAATCCTCCCATTGTGTAGGATGCAATGCTGGGGATGCCTGGAGCTGCCCCTTGGGGCTCTTGGGAGGTGTGCTGGGAAAATGGGTCACCATAAAGGCCATCCTTTTCTGGACCATACTTGGGGTGCCTCCTAAATGCATTTCCAATATATAAAACAGGGTGGGGATGGTTGGGCATGGGCAGCAAGAAGGCTTTACACACACACCTCTGTGCTCAGCTTTCTCCCACAGAGGGACAGAGCCAAAATTAGGCTCCCCAAAAATTCAGCCATTTCTTTCAGGCTTCTTGGGGCCAGCCGGAGTCTCTCTAGACTTCTCTCCATTTTGGAGCATGTCACCTTTGGGGCGAGGTCTGAATGCTGCAGCTTGTTGACACAGCACAAAACACTGCCAAGGCATCGCTCAGGTCTGCACATTCACCACCAGCTCCATCACAGGCTGTTGTGAAACAAACCCCTGGTACACCTCTTTGAGTTTGCATTTTGGTTGTACCTTTTCCAATAAACTGAGTTTTTCCTCTTCTCTCTCTAAAGTTGGTTTAAAATTAGCTATTATTTAATTTCCTTCAGGGATATTGGCTTCTGTTTGATTTTGTAAATAACTTTTCTCACCTTTGAGGGGAAAAGAGGTGCAGCCCAGTGTTTCCTGCATCCCCCAGCAGTGATTACAGTACCACTTGCACTACTGTTATGGTTATTTGGGGGAAGGAGTCTCAACACCTCAGTTTTGAACAACTTTGCTAGTTTGTTTGGTTGTTTTTATTAAAATTTCATCAAAAAGGTAATTCTTAAAAAGAACCCCATTAACAACAGTACTTAATTTTGCCTGGTACATGTAAATCTCTCTGCTCCTGTGCTCGAGTGATTTGGGTTTTCCTCCTTCCGGTTCCTGGTACCCCTTGTGCCTTGTGCAGTCCTACTTTAACTCCTGATCCACACTAGACCTTTTCTCTCTCTTGTCTTTATTCTCCCGTTTCCTCACTCCTTAGGTTTTATTCAGCTTTCCTGATTTCACCTCAGACTTTCTCTTCTTTTCCACTGCCTGGCTCCTCCCCAGGGTTTCCCCTTTTGCTTCTCCCTGGGATTTTGGAGCCTGACCTGGAGGAGACACAAGCACTCAGAAGGACAGAACTGATTTGGAAGGGACAGTGGCACAGTGCCTTCATTTGTAGAGAAGGTAGGGACCAAACTTGAGCCCTTGAGACATGTGTGAACCTTGGAGTAACAAATGGGCTGTGTAATGTCAAAAGGTTGGTGCTTCCATTGTCACACACACCTGTCTGTCACCATTCAATCCACAGCTTTTCTTTGTGATCCAAGGATCCGTGTCTTCTGAAGCTACAAACATCTCTGTGGACAAACCCATCTCTGGGTTTGCTACAGAGGAAGCAGAAGAGCTGGCTGTTGAGATAGGTGTTGTGATTCCAGGTCTCAGAGGCACAAAAAGTAGAACTAAAGTTTAAAAATCCCATTCTTATTGATTTCTGAAGGAAATCAAGAAAAAAAGATCTTGTGTCCACCAGGAAGCTTGAAGCCATGATATCCTGCAGCATTACTTTGTGTTTTCCTTCACAAAACTAGTTTTTTTCAGATCTTTCCCCTCTATAGGAGGATGAAGATGAAAAACACAACAAAAAGATAAAACATAAGCTGTGTATTCTAGATAAAATTAATTCATGATCCAAGATTTGATCCTGAACAAGAGCTAGAGATGGTACCTGGTGATGAAAAGACTGTTCCTAGGTCTGGAAACTTGCAGACAAACAGAAAGATGTTCCTGTTGATATGGACAGTGTCCATGCAGTGAAAAAAATCTGCTGATTTGTTCTTAGCTTGTGCATGAAAATCTCAAAATATTACATGAGTTGCCTTGATTTGTTAATTAATTTTTCTACAGAGATCTCAGCTATTTATGTGTTTCTGTACAATCCAGCTTTTCCAAGAATCTCTCATTCTTAAAAAGTTTAAGACAGCTCCTATATTCTGTCTGAAGCACCTCTTAGAACTGTCTTCAGATAGCAGAGAACAATGAAAAAGTCTTTTGAAATAGAAAAGCTTAGACTTTTTGAGATGTTTTAAATGAACTCTCTGTGTCCCACTGAGGTTCATTCATTTCTGCTATCCAGATTTATGGAAGCAAAATTTAAAGCATGGCAAAGAGTAACACTCTTGTGGAAGAAACAGTTGTAGTCAGAAATATTATTTGGACAATTAGTCAGTGAGAAAAACTCTGCCCTGTAATCACATCAAGATGTTGGGTTCATTTCTCCTTTGGGAATATCAAGAGTAAGTTCAGTCAAATCCCTACAATTTTTTGGGTATTAAATAAGTCTCATCAAGAAGAGAATGAAGCACTTAAAACTTTTAGGCAAGTGCCATGTCACAATGCATGCCTAAACTCCTCCCAGTGTCTATGGAACTGGAAGAGAGTACACACTACCTGAAGGGTGTTCTGGATACCTTCTGGAGATGTTCTCATAAACATTATGCAAACAGGACCTCCCAAACAAACCTGTGGCTTATACACAGTCTAAAAACCTGAAAGCATTGCTGTAAATGGCAACTCATCGAGGGGATTTTGTAGAGAATCTCAGAACACCCCTGGTGGCTCCAGCCCACATTCAATCGTATGCAAAGCTCTGGCTATATCCAAGGTGCCACAACTTCAGCTACATGCCTTTCTTCCTTGAGTCACCCTGTAAATAAATGACCAGAAGGACAGGTCATACAATCACTCCTCCCTTACAGCTTGTGGCAACTGGAAGTGTCTGGACAACAATCCAGCTTGGATGTGGCTCTGAACAACCTGGTCCAGAGGAAGGTGTCCCTGCCCATGGCAGAGGGTGGGAACTGGATGATCTTTAAGGTCCCTTCCAACCCAATCCATTCTATAATTCTGTGATAATTCTCCATGTGTGTTTCATGTGCTTAGAAGTCACCCTTCCTAATTCCTCACACAATCAAGACAAGGGCTTGATCTCCACAGGGCAGGTGCAGTGTTTTCCATGCAGACATCAACTTCCTGCTGAGACCCCTGGTAAGTAAGTGGAACCCACCTGCCTTCCTGAATGCAGCCATGACAAATCAGCTACCAGTCAAGGTAAACTAATATTTTATTAAAAACTGTTGTCACATAGAACTAAACCCCAAAGCTCTGAAGTATAAAAGAGGCTTTCAAGCAATCTTCCCTTGAACTGTGGCAGCTTAAGTCTTGTTGCCATTGCTGAAGCGCATCAGGAAACTGTTTGAAGGGCTCAAAGGTTAAGAATCTGTGTTTTTATCTGCACAGAAAGGTGAAAGATCAGATCGCTGACCTCAGCTATTTGTGTTTTGTCTTTTTATCATCATCTTCAAATGCATCAAGGAGCTGCTCGAATCATTCAGTTTCATGAGGGCAGGGCTTTCCTAGACATATCCGGAGTTGTTTACAGGCTTTTCAGGAGAGATGGAAGAACCTTCCCAAAGACAAACAGCCAGTGGTTGGGATAATCTTTGTTATTTCCATCACTGCATTGTTTCAGGAGCGCCCTGAAATTAGACAGCCCATGACATTAAGTTTTGCACCAATATGTAATAAGAAACATGAACTCCATCCTTACTATTTGGGGAATGAAAATAGGTGGAATCAAACAAGCAGATTGGACAGGAGGATGGAGAAACACCTCCCACGATAATGACTTTGCAAAGTCAGTCAGAGGAGTGACTGCTTGTGCCTACACTGCATCCCATCTGGTGTCCACTAAGGAGAGAGCAGCTTTCTCTTATTCCATAAGAGGGTATGCCAAGGCTCTCCTACAGTAGTTTTTAAACTTTCCATAATGCAGCAGTTCTGGTCAGAATGAACAAGGGTGACAAAATCCCTACTGAGAAGAAGTACTCTTAACCTAAAAAGATTCTTCTTATATTGGAGAGAAGATATCTATTATTTTCTAGGTATCTCACTTTCCTATTCCTTAGAGGTTCTCTGTGTGGGAATGGGCTGCAGGCAGATAGACAGACAGTCATCCCTCTTTTAAACCTGGGACACAGCAGGCAGGAGGCTTTCCTGAGAACTTGAGGATTGACTGTACAGGAGAAGAATAAACATGGTGAAAATGTGAGGGTCACACATTTTTGGGAAGATGAGGCCATCTGAAAACAGGAAATTCCCTGTGCACTATGCTATGCTATCACAACAGAAAGCCTCACAACCACAACCTGCCCTGGTTCACATCTTTCCAAGCATTCTTACTGCCCTCAAGTGTCCCCAACACAAGTGTGGCTCAGCCCAGAATGACCTTGGCTGTCATCCTTCCATATGCTGCCTTGAAGTGTCCTGGCTGTGCTCAGCACCACCCTAGTTTCAATCTTGAAAGATAGCTGCTGCCCCTGGTAAAGTGTTCTGGTGTGTTCAGGCTGCCCTGAGGAGGAGCACAGTCAAAGGCCATATGAAACATGACTCAGCCTCAGAAAACACCAAACATCCTGAAATTCCTTTTATGGTCTTACCTGCTCATGTAAAGTTAAGTCTTTGAAAGTCAAAGCAAAATTACCTTGAGAAAACCAACCTCACCTATTCCCACAATCCCTGCGATTTAGGCATCATTATCACCAGGTGACCACAAATCCCTCTGCTTCCAAGTGGGTATGGCATGGCCAGGAGGGCTCTGGGAAACACAGAGTCAAAGCCCATTCCAGGTAGGTGAGTGCTACAGTACCAGGTGAGGGTTGGAGTTTAATTATGCATGGGAAGCTTCTTTAGGAAAGGCAGCATCACAGGGAGGGAGGGAGGGAGGGAGGAAGGAAGGAAGGAAGGAAGGAAGGAAGGAAGGAAGGAAGGAAGGAAGGAAGGAAGGAAGATTTAGACCAGTTTTATATTCTGAAATTCACTGGCAATGGGGGAATTTGGAGCGAAGGATATCAATACACATGAAGTATATTGATAAGCAAAGCCACACAGGAGCACAGGAGGCACATCTCCAGCTCCTCCCTGCCTTTATCCATGTAGACCCAAGGCACCCAGAGGCTCATGCAAGGTGCTGGAGTGCTCTCTTTGCATCTATCAATCATCAATTTCACAAATTCGGAATGATACTGAATCTTCTTCTTCTGGAAGAGTCAGGCGTATCTAGCTGGATGAAATGGACCATATTTTGCAGTTCTTTATCTGCTGCAATGGGCAGAGCAGTGGGCTGGATGTACAACCATGCCGTCCTGCTTCTGGCCAACACAGCTGAATACAGCTCAGAAAACCCCTAACTCAGCTAAATGCAGTGAAAATGTGAATATTTAGTCATGATATTGGTTACGTGTGGAAAGATGTTGAGACAAGGCTCCATCTTCTTGGGTGTCAGTAAATAGGCTTTTAATCAATGCTTTTTTGTCCCCAAATAATACTTTCTAGTAATTTATAATCCCTGTGGAGGCCAGAAGAGATGGCCATGTGGTTAAGACTTAGCTGTGGCAAGGCAAAGGTGTTTAATGCCTGCCCATTCTGAACCTGAGATAATGAAGGAGCAGTGATCCTGCATCGGCTGGTGTGTGATGAGCACTGGGTGGATTAATTCTGCTGCTTGTGCAAGGCTGAGCAAATCCTGACCAGGGCTGAGAGCCACCCCTCCAACACAGCTCCTAATGAACAACAGTCATAACAAAAATCAAACACAAAACAGATCAACTCAAGGTGGGCCAGGTGAGCTGTGTGACACATTTTGCACAGTGCTCAACCTTCACTTCCCCGCTCTGTACGAGCACCATGCTGAAAATGTGTGTCATGCTGAAAATGACATCCCAACCCTCGGTCCCATCAACAGCAAATGGCTGGTGCTGACCTTGTATTTGGTGTGTTTGGCCCTGAAAACCCTGGCAGCCAGGCACTGCTCCTGTGCTTTTGCAAGGCTGGTGCTGGCTGGATCTTGGCCCTGCCCTCAGGAATTTGCAGAATTGATCAACATATGCAGCCGGATAAATACAACCCTGCCAAGCACCAAGGCTTTCTGAGCTTTCACCTTTTGCTCATGTCACATTTAATATGACAAGGAAGATTTTTTTCTTTTTTTTTTTCCTAACATTTAAGAAACACTGCCATATTGAAATCTTTTTCTTTCTTCCTTCATTAATGTCTGTGTCACCTCAAGGGTTGTTGTAATTCCTTATTGGCTGCTCTTCTAGAATTTGCTTTAAGAAAACTTCAGCTAGTTTTCAATGTGGCTGCGAGGTTAACTAGAAATAGAAAATGTCACGAACATGCTGGATATATATCCCTTCTGCTTCCCTGCCACTAAGCTAGCTTTTCATAAAGTTTGAAACCGATATTAATATTTAACTTTTAACTCACAAGATCTTTCATGGTCTCAGCTCTGCTTAATTAGCTGACATTTAGCTCCCTCTATTCCACGGCATACACCTAGGAGTCCTTGGGTACTGGTTTATTAACATTCCCCAAAGTAGATTGGAGCAGGCGGTTACCAGAACCTTTATCAATTGCTCCCGAAGGCGATGGAATTTATTGCTGAATGCCATTAAACCAGCCAGGTCTGTAAATATGGTTAAAGGCACGAAGACATTCTTGTTTTCCAAAGCTTCTCGCTCAGTTTAAATGAGCTTTGTGAATTGGTCTCTCCTTTTCTCCCACTCTTTCTCACACAGCCTGGTTGAGGCGCTCCTAAAGAAAGCCTCTGCATTAACCTGTGTTGCATTAAGCACAGTTCTGCTGTTAATCAAGGCTCGTGCAGCGATCGACGCCGCTGCAGCACTGCTCTGGCACAGGCACGGCTGTGGGGAACTTGCCGAGTGTAGCAACTCCACTTTGCTGTTATTTCCTAACCTTTCACACTCCTCCCTCACTAAAGGCTTTCCTTGTTCTCATCCAGTCTCAGAAATCCCTGTGCTCAATAGACAATAGGAGGTGTAAGTGCTGGGTTTGCATCCACACTGTGCCCCCAGTAGCATCCCAAGAGCTTTTCTCTCCTCACGCCCTTCCCCACCCCTGGCTGGTCTCCCATTGCCACCTCCACCCCGCCAGTGGCAGAGGTGCTCCTGCCCAGTGGGGAATTCCAAGAGACTTGCTCCAGAAGTAACTGTATCCAACCCAGCACTAAAAGCAAGGACAATTTTCAGAGACTAACACAATTTAAGATCACTCACAACTCCATAACCAAAATGCTAATTACCTACTTAAGCCCCAGAACAAAGTATGTTGCACTCGGATGTGTACACCATAATTACAAGGTATTCCTCACTGCTCCCGCTGTAAGACCCACTAATAATATTTCATTTAACACGAATATGGCTCTCCTCATTTCTGGTAAACTTCATATGTATTAGGGACACCATATGAGTTAATATTTTGCTCATCAAATTCTAACATGCTTGTTCTTTATGTCAGTGAAACAATGACAAGCAAGATGCATTTTCTAAAAGCTATATTTTGATGAAGCTATCACAAATGTTAGACCACAAAGACAAATACAAATAAAAAAACATGACTAGTTAGTGGATAACCTTGTTTTAGGGCTTAATAAATAAAGTATCGATCTTGAACATTTAGGGTCTTGCTTCATCCATTTTTGTTCCTCAGTAAAATGAACTTAGTGATTTCCACTCATTTCCACATTTGAAATAAAATCTGTGCTCTTTCCCTGGTATATTTGGCATGAAAATGAAATTACTGTTAAAAAAATATATTAACAGTCCTAGTGAACTGAGGAACCCAAGTCTCCCCAGATCAAATGTGACAGCTCTATCCGAAGTCAACTGACTAAAGCTACTTGCTCTGTGTAAAGATCTGGTCCTCCTTCCTTAGAAATGACCTTTACACGCCTGTTGCACTGACAAAAGGCAAGATCACACCTTTGGATACGTCTCTGACCTCATCAGAGTAGGGTGAGATAAATAAGGGAGAAAAGACAAGGTCTGAAGTCAGGACGCATTTCCTTGCTTTTCCATATAGCTTATCCAAATATCTGGATAGCTGGCACTCCAAGCAGTTCATGTCATATCATATATATCATATCATTTTACCTAATCTGCTTATTCACAGATGATAAAAATCATTAATCTCTTTTTTTTTAACTGAGCACTTCTTACTGAACCCAAGATGAGTTTGGCTTCATGAAGATCCTCACAAATTTTAAGTTTGCATCTCAATCAGTACCTGCTTCAATAAAGTGATAGTGAAACAATCTGAGTATTTATCCCAAAAATAAATACCCCAGGGCTGGGGAGAGTATGTATCAGATGTGGTTCACTGCAGCATTGCCCCAGCTGCACCAGGTTACATCAGGATAAGACTGGAATGATACCAGGGTAAATTTGCCCCATATCTAAACACAGATGCAAAAAGCAACAGACACCAAAATTCTCTGGCAGTTCTACAGTGTGAAATTCAAAGACAGATTGCAAAAGTGTAAATGTGCAAATAATAGTTTAAAGAAAGGCTTTCCTTCTGAGGGAGGGATATCTCACTGCTACCATCTCGTAGCGTTTTCTCAGCACACACCACACCAGCCACAGTAGCTGAATGCCTGCACTGAGCCCAGCACTGGAGGACTTGATGCTCAGCAAAAAACACAAGCCAGGTTACTCAAGAACTCTTTTATAGCACGACTCTGATCAATTTTGAGAGCATATCAAAGCACAAGACAGCACTTAAATTTTTTAAGAGACATTCTAACATATCTGCCTGAAATAATTTAGCAGTCGCTGTTACAGAAAACACAAAAGTTTCCTCTATTATAAAATACAAAGGAAAAAAAAAACCCCAAAAGTTATTCCCTGTTGCCACCTTACTTAATTTATTTTGATCTTTTTATGACTGTCAGCCACTTGCACTATGCTGCTCTCCTAGATAATCAATTTTCTTAGTTACTTTTATGGGTTTTTCATGTTGAATGATAAAAAGAGAATGCTGGAGAAAGGTAATATATTTTTAAATTTTGGGGGGGGGGAAATATATGATTAAAATAA
This sequence comes from Anomalospiza imberbis, assembly GCF_031753505.1. Classification (NCBI taxonomy): domain Eukaryota; kingdom Metazoa; phylum Chordata; class Aves; order Passeriformes; family Viduidae; genus Anomalospiza; species Anomalospiza imberbis. Next base: position 144,345,479 of record NC_089681.1, on the reverse strand, counting down.
GGTGAGAATTAGCTAGACTTTTGAAATAGCTGCACAGAATCCCCAGTAGCTGTCTTCCATTTATGTGACATGGTAACATGTTTTTTAAATATACTTTGTTTAAAGTATCAGCAGATTTAACAGAATGGAAACAGGAGAGGAATCCAAACCTTTCCCATTTGTTTGATATGTTTATGTCTTAGTTTTATGCACAATAAGAAACATTTTATTGCTCTCAGACTTTAAACAGAGCCAGCTGATTGTGAGTTTTGTGTGTGAGGTGAGCTCAGTATCCACACTCAAGGACCCACCTCAGCCTAAACTGGCTGTTCAGAAGAAGAATGAAATAGAAAGGGAGTTTAAATATTTGAAAGTTTCTTTAAAAATTGCTGTTTGCATACACATCAAAGAAGGTGTTGGATTGAATTAAGTGTGAAAAAAGTCTTCCTTAAATACTGAAGGCATTATTTCCATTTTATAGAGTATAGCTGCTCCATGATACTCAAATTACAACTTTCATAAAGCATTCAGCAAAACTGGTCTGTCAGTAGGATAAGGCAGAGAATGTACCACCTGAAGCAAAAACTTCAGTATTTTTAAAAACATTAAATCAGACAACAAATCTTTGTGTTACAGATTTAGGGGACAAGACATTAAACAGCTGCAAATCAGCATTCCTCTAATTGCTTCTGTGAAGCTCCAGCAGTTTACATGTGCTGATTGTGTTATTGTTGAAATATTTAAATTTAGAAATACTGTAAAAATCTATAAATAAACTTTAAAATTACGTGGCACTTATTAACAGATTTTGATCAGAGAGGGTTTTTTTTTATGATATAAGTCATCATTTTTTATTCTTGGTTGTTAACTCAATCTATAATAAAGGTGACCTATGTATGTTTGTAACTTTTTCTTTGTTATAAAGCTTACTTTTACCATTAATATTCTACTACTTTGGATGAACTAGTCTTGTTACCTTAAAACCATGGCTAAGTAGTTAACATCCTTTTAAACAGTGTTTTTTATAGAGTATTGGAGCCTGAAGCAGATATTCTCCCACTTTATGTTCTGGACACACAGCAACAACCTGAACCGAGTCCCATCTCTGTGTGAGATTTATGACCAAATGTTTTCTACTGATTAATAAATATTTTGAACATAAAAAACCACCCCAACGATAAAAGGCATAACCTCTGTCAGGAATATTTTGATGGTTTTTGCCATTTCTTCAGCAAGAAAGCTTTAATTAAAAAAAGTTATTACACTAGTGGTGCTCACGTTTGGTGAACATTTATATCAGGATCAGTAGGACTTTGATATGGAAATTTTAAAGGAAAGGCTTGTTTTAAGGACTGCACACTCTCTACTAAGTTATTTCACCTTTATAAGGACAAATTATTTCAAAAGTTTGCCATCATCATCTCATTGACAGGGATAGAAACTTTGCAGCTCTTAGCTATGAACTCTAAACTCTTTCTGGTCTGGAAATACAGATGAAAAAGTCATCTGTTAAATGCATGAAAAAAAATAGGTTTTTTGGAGTTCTTTGAGTTATCTTTTTCTGATGCAGCAGGAGGTTCACTTTTTATAGACCTCAACTCTGTGACAATCAGATGTTGATTTTACAAAAATCAGCACAAGTGAAATTGGAAACCTTGGGATAAATAAAAACCTGAACATAGAAATAAGGTTGAAAAACCAGTTGCCCTTTAAACTCCACATTCTCATCAAAAGTGGACGTTTTTATCTGCACATTTCATATCAAAACATCAGAAACAGGAAAACAGTTAAAATACTACTACTACTAATAATAATAATAATAATTTTAAACCCACTGTGGAATGTGGGCACATTCAAAGATTAAAAGTAGAAACCAGCAGAGATATTGCAATAGCAAAAATTGACTACGCAAGGAAAAACTGGAGTTCTGATCTTACTTCAGTCTGCAATGAGGAGCTGATCTCTTCTGCAGCTTTTGTAAGCAGCAGCCTCTGCTCAGGCACCTAAGGTAGGAAAAGGTCCGTGGGATTTACTGATGTCCTGAAGAGTAATGCTGTGCTGAAAGTACCTGTTTCTTTAATAAAAAATACATATTTTTCAAACTAGAAAAAATGCAGATATTCTTCTCAAAGCACTTTCACCAGTGAATGTGTGAAGGTGAAAATTAAAGCACGTTAAACAACTTTGGGCAATAAATCAGGAATGAGTGACATCATGAGTCATAACCATGACACAATGACAGTGAGTCAGACTCTTTGGGATATTTTCTATTGAATCACATAAAGAAGGATTTTTTTTTTTTTAAGAGTAAAGCAATCTATTTATTCTCAATCCCTGTCCTCAAATGTGCTAAATAATTCAGTGTCTGACTCTTCCCTTACCGGACAGGGACACAACTCGTGCATCCCCATGTGAGAGGGCATCTCGGCAAAGCCTTGAAAACTCTGGCTCATTTGAATTGAAAAATTATCCCACCATGTTGGGCTCTCTAATGATTGTCACATCACATAAACACAGTTTATGGAGTTCTTTTAAACAGTTTCTGGAAAACCACCTCGGAAGCACCCAAGCTCTCGTGGTGAACCTGTCGCTGCCCAGGTGGGTTTCACATCTGGCTTTGGGTTCTTGCTGGTGCTCCTGTGGGTGGCTTTGGCTATGGATGAGCCTTGAAGAACAGACCCTAGCATACTGAACAATATGACTCTAATAAATACAGAAAATATCCCATTTTTCTCTCCAGAGGGGCCCACGTTAGTCTTCAAATTCATTTTCACTGTCTTCCCAGAAAAACCTCATTGCTACAGCTAAAATCTGATGGTATTTTTCGATCAAACTTTGTATTTTAAAACAAGGAGCGTTACAGCCCAGTTCTTTAATAAACCCCACCGATATGGATCCTCCAGTCCCTTGTAGCATTTGGAGAAATGCGTGCTCACAGATCCTATTTCAAGGCAGGGACGCAAAGGCTAATCTCTCACTCTCCTGTTCTTTTTCCTACTTGCACAGGGAGAAAAATGTGAGAAAATATGTAATTCCAGAGTGCTGTGGCAGCATTAAACTACAGCTTCTCACCCCATATATTGCCTTTTTAAACCACAATCTTGCAGAGAGTGTTAAGGTGAGCGGTAAATGACTTAATGGCAGCCTAATATTCTGCACATACCCATAACAGACATTTTAGTTGCTTTTAATTGATGTAGCTGCTAGCTTTGTTAAACTCTCCAGGAGAGTAATTCTCACTGGGAATGAGCCTCCTAGAAAGTATCAGTTTGCAAAAACACAATAGTTTGAGCGATAATTGCGCAGAAAAAGACTTCTGGATTTCTTTGCAGTTGAATCAGAGCGTTTTGTTTCACTTTTGTATAACTCAACATCGGGTGCCTAAATTATAGTCAAACTTTCCAAACAGCTACATAAAGAAACACATGGGGTAAGTGACTCTTAAGATAAAATGGGGACTCTAAGATTTTAACCAAACAGAACATTTTTATGGCTGTGAGCACATAAAAAGAAAATTATGTAGGAAAAGTCCTGCTGTTACTTAAACAGTAGCTTTCAGCACTCATAAAATACATGGTGTTAAATTATTTTCCACTTATAAATCAGCTGGCTCTGCTCTATACATTAGCACAAGCTTTAACTGGTTTCTGGCTCCTTACTGGCCTTCACATAACTCCATTTAACCCTGAATGAAATGCTGCTGGCATGGCACTAAGCCCCAGCTATCACGACTAAAAATATATCTAACCCCAGAAAGAGCACACAGAAAATGATTGCAATCAGCAAAGAAAATTAGAAGGCAATTAAAAAAAAATAAAATAAAATCTGTGTTATTCCATTGGGCCAACTGGCAACCGTGCCTTCTGTTTGGAGGTGGGGGGACATAAAAATAAAAAAGGTAATCTCCTTCAGAATGAACTTTTAGGGTTTTTTTAAGCTTGTAAAAATAGTAGAGGATCTGAAGGTGCGTCTCAGCAGGTTTTGCCTGGCTGTCTAGCACTGAGACTTTTTGTGTGATCAAAGAATACATGACAGCGAATGGATCTATGCTTGTAAATATCAAACGGTTTGATCACGCTAAAAGACTTTATTGAAGTTTCCCACTTTTTAATCAAACAAGAAACATCCACCTCCAGTAGCCATAAAAAAAAAAAAAAGTCTGCTATGATATTAGAATTAAAGAAAAGTACTAAATGGGACTTGCAGAGAAGGGGTTTGCTTACCATATGTGAGACTTCCATTAATGTCATGTTTGTAGGCTGACAGAAAACTGCAACCCTTATTATTTTACCACAGAACAGTAGAAAAAGGATTTTATTACACCAATATTAAGTCTGCAATGGCCCACAAGAAATAAGCCATGTTCATGTACACAGCCTTTTAAAAGAAAATTAAAAGCATAATAATGAAATGAATACATCACTGACTTGGTTTGTTGTTGTTTTTTTTTTTTTCTCCTGCTTTATGGTGAAATCCACAGTATCAAAATCTACAACTGGCCTGTGGAGAGGTTTTCTGTACTATTTCTGTCACTTAGTATGATAATTTGCACCACCCCCCCACCAAAAAAAAAGAAGTTAAAAATGCCATTCTGAATGAACACACGGAGCTCTGAATAAAAAGAGCCAATAATTTCCAGTAGTCTGATAAAAGTGTAATATTGCTTTAATAATATGTATTAATGAAAATTGCCATTGTAAGATAGATAAGACCTAATAATATAAGTCTCATTGTGTTTTGTGAGTTGGAGGCTTTAGTAAGTTATATGTTGGTGCTGTGTGGCTGGCGTGAAGCCTGACACAATTTCTAAGAGTTGCCATTTCCAGTGCCACTGGTGCCTGAATTTATTTTCCCTGGAAAAACCCAAACAGGCACTTCCCTGCTCTGTCAGGTACTACTGTGCTCCTCTGCCATCTCCTGCCTGCTGCAGAGTTAATGAAAACATGTTTTCATTATTTTAATGCAATTTAATACATTTATTTTCATCCCATTTTAAACATTGGGCGAACTAGATTTTAAAGAAGTCCCTGTGGCTTTTTTTTGTCTTTACTCTTTAATGTACTGACATTTTAAAAATGGGCAGCGGGGTGATACGGGGAATGGCAGATTAATTTCTTGCCCTTATTTTATATCAGCGTAGCTCAGCATCGCTCTGTAGTGTTCCTGCCGCTTTTGCAAGCATCCTGTATTTGAAACGAAGAGGACTTGCACTCCTGTTTATTAAATGGCAGCTTGTTTATCTGTGCTAATTGCCAGGAAGAAAACTAAACTACTTTCCCCTCTGTGGACCACTATTTATAGTCAGGAAGAGCAGCCCTGCACATAGGCAGGGGGGTATTTGTGTGAAGGAGGTTAACGTGCAGTTACAGCAATCTCGTCTGCCAGGAGGGAGGAAATTATTTTCCTGATGTAAGAAGGCTGGGTGAGAACACAGTTTGGGTTTTTAACCCAAAATGTGTTTCAAGGATGGGGGGAAAAAGCTTTTGAGCATATCCATGAAAAAAAACAAACAAACAAACAAAAAAGAGATTTTTAGCAGCATGGGCTTTGTTACTTTCATATCAATATTTTGCCTGTGCCTTTGGAAAATATTTTTACAGTGTTACTGAAGATGCACAAAATTGCAATTTGCTCTCAGAAAGGTTTAGAGGCTGCTATAGGAGGAGTCAAGAAGGAACAGGGATTTATCCCAGTCTCCTCTTCTCTGAAAAAAGCACTCTGGAAGGTGATGATTTTTCTACACTATGCCACAGACTCTTCGGGGTTTTGTTTCTGAAATGCTCAGAAAGTTTTTCTGTGCAAAACCCACTACCAGAAATCCTGCCGTCCATTTTGGAGGAAGTATGTTGTTTTCAAAATAATTTGCTACTCACTGTGTCTGTTCTGGCATGACCAAGAGTAGCTCCATGATGGCAGAGATGACAAATAGGAAATATTTGTAATAAATCAAATTTGTTCCGGAAAGTTTATTTTTTGGAGTTTATTTGTCCAAGATTATAGAGAGAACTTTGTGTCTTTGCAGATGCAGTTCTCCTGTGCTCCAGACTATGTGTTTTCAATAAGTATTACAAATATCCTGGTGTTTGAAAGTATACAAACTTATTTATATGAACTTCTTTTCCACCCTCTAGTACTTTTCATGGGCCTTGTTTCTTACTTCCCAAATAATGCTTACAGCCTTTAAATCTCAAACCCACAAACCAATATTTACAAGCATTGATTCAGAGATTGATATTTTCATGCATATTCTAGCACTGAAGGCAGCACACTGAGGAGGAATAAACTAACTTCATTTATAATCTTATAATACTTATTGCCTCAAGTTATGTGCTTTTTACATTCAGAAATGAAAATAGAGCTAAAAAAGAATATCCCAAAACACTGACAATGAGGGAAAGAAACAAATGGAGGAAGATTTTAAATAAGCTATAATTAATTTTTGAAAGCATTTTCTTACTTTGTTAAGATTGAAAAGAGGCCTTACTTATATGGAATTACATATTTTACACAAAAAAAAAAAAAAAAAAAGATTAAATTATTATAAAATATGTTTTCCCCAGGAGATGATGGTGGTGGGCTGGCTAGCCCTTCTACGGACAGCTCCTGTCTGATGGCAACGAAGAGTTCACCTAAAAATGAAGAGCACATTTCTAAACCTGCCCTCTCATGGCTCCCATTTCAGCTTAGTGGCTGCATTTAGCAATTAAACAGGAGAAACAAATGCCTGCATTTTGTTGCAAGAATGTAAGTTTCATTTCTGGCCTGGAAATGACAGTGCAGACACACAAGGAGCAAAAAGTCATGTAATACCAGAAGAAAAACACACCACATTAGCTGGGATGCTCAAATCGTGCTGCATTAATATGCACAAATGAATTAAAACAATTAAAAGCCTTTAAGAAAAGGGGATGTTTGTTTGTTTTGGTTCTGTTTCTTTTTTTTCTTTTTTTTTTTTTTTTTTAACCATGCAGTGTCATTGCTTATTCAACAGCAGCCCACTTCTCCTGCAAAGCAGTACGCTGGGTTTGAAAAAAACACCCAACCCCACACGGCTGTAGAGAGAGCACATGTTACATCAGACACAGTACCTGATTTTTCACTGCACAGCTTGTCAGCTAGATAGTCTGCCTCTTGGGCGATAAGTGAGCATATTTCATCTTCATACTCCTCTACGATACTTTCCCACTGTAAGGATGAAAAAAAAAAAAAAAAAAAAGGATACTCGTGCTGTGCCATTTTTTTTCTTTTCTTTTTCTTTTTTTTTTTAAGCTAGACCCAAGCAGGGAGGCTGCGAGGAGCCCTCGGCTCGCTCCGCTCTCCCTGCCCTGCTCAGCATGGGGATGAATGGGGGCTGCCTGAGGATTCATGCTACCAAATATTACTTAAACTTCATGCCCAGCCTCACTGTTGTTTCAAAACCACATTCATGACTTGGGGGTGGAGGGGGACACCCCTCCAAAAGGCATTTCACTTGGTTAGGGACACCACCTTCCCCCCCTCCTCTCCCCCGTCTCCTTTCAACACGGACTCATGGAGGAGGCACTCGAAATTTAAATAAAACGAGCCCATTTTGTAGTCTGATATTAGTGGTGACGATGTGCCATAAATACAGCTCGCCGGCCTTGCAGATGCAGCTCTGATTTCAGGGCAGATAGAGCCAAGAGCTGCTGAGCTCCCACCACCAGCATTTAGGGAGCTGCTGGCAATTCACCTCCATGCCCCAAAAAGCATCTCTACCCCCCTGGGATGTGTGGGTGAGCACAGGTCCAGGGGGGTGCACCACCCAGCCTGGTGTTTGGCACCTTTTAGGAAGTCGGGGTTCATGTTAAGAGGGAATTCTTGTCTCCAAAATACAGCCTTCAACCCATAAACAAGGGGAAGCCGTCTAACGTGGTAAGAGTAAAACCACAGTGAAAGAAAATCTGCCTGCTGGAAGTCTCACACTCACACACACAAAAAGACACACACTCAAATAAAGGCCCTTTGCTGTGCTTGACTGAAAAAAAAATCAGAGCAATACCTGCCGGGACACACAATCACTGTGAGCTGGCAGTGACAGAGGCAGAGCTGTGCCCGTGCTCCTCACTCTCTCACTCGCCTGCTTCTTTCAGCTGCTCAGAAGGCCATGGCCAGCACAACCCTCTGGCTTTCCAGGGTCTTTTTTTTTTGTTTGTTTTTGTTCACTTTCCACAACAGTTAAAAAAAAAAAAAAGTCCCCAAAAGAATTCAAGAGAAATATATAAAATATAATTTTGAAGAAGGCACTGGAATGAAGCCAGGCAGAGGACCTCGGTGTTTTTAGCAGAATTAGCTGAGAAAAACCCATCTCTACACCACAAGGCCTCAGGAAAAAAAAAAAAAAGATGACATCCCTCCCCTCCTTCCCTAATTTGTCTATAAATATTTGAAACTCCAGTTAGCAATCTGGATTTTAGCCACTCGTACAATTCCCTTATTTCCTGCACATAAATCTGCAGAGATTTTTTTTTTTTTTCTGGGAAATGCTAATTTATAGTTAATCACTTAGGAAAAAAAACACAAGTAAAATGTAGTTTAGAACTGCTGAAGTTTAGGAAATTTGTAACGTATAAAGCATCTAGTCTAATCCGTGGGTTACTTCTGCCTTTTGTAAATGCTTTATTCATATTTATGAAGCCCTAAATAGATTCAAATATGTTTCTAAATAACGTTATAAAGCATCTGACAAAATGCAGTGTTATCACAAAATACTCAGCCAGTTTCTGTGAGGAACCTGTACGGACCATGTTAAAATATGGCAAGAATATTAAAATAAGACACAATCTGCATGAATTTCCTAGTGATGAGAAAGAGTGGGCACACTGACACAGCTGTGGCTGGAAAATAAAAGGTTACTTGTTTGTTCTGTTGGCCTACCCCAAATTTCAAAGGTTGGTAAGCATCAGATTAAATACTGATTTTTTTTTTTTTTTCCTATACACTGCATAGAATTTTCTCGCCTGGCCTAGGAGTAAATCCATCCCATCTCTTTTTCTGTCCCAACAACTCCCTTAAGCTGCTCTCAGACTTCTCTACGGAAACCTCATGGAGGAAAAAGCTGATTTTTTTTTGCTTATTACATCACTAAAACCGCACACTTCATACAGATAATGCCTAGTTAGATGGCAGAAAGAGCAAAAAGAGCATCCGTCTCGCTATGTAGAACCGTCGACACATTACATTAGACACATAATTAAAAACGTCAGCTCCGGATAAGGTGGCCCTGGAGAACCTGCGTGGGCCCTTCAGCTCTCACCCCCACGCCCCCCGCACCCCTCGCCCTCCTCCGAAGCCAGCCTCCCACTTGGAAACCTCCCGGCAGCCCGAAGACACCGCGGCGAAGGGAGACGGCCGGTGGCGGACGTTCGGGCCATGAAAGCCCTTGGCGCTCCAGCCACTTGTTTCTCTGGTTGAAGCGGAGTTTGCCAAAGTCCTGGGCTCTCAGTTGTTGCTCTGTCTTTTAGCCGCTGCTCGCCAGCTCAGATGCAGCTGTTTAATACCTCCCAGGGGTTTTGTGCAGAAAATAATAGCTTACAAAACCTAGCTTCTCCCAGGTTCTACTATTTCAGCTTTATTTCCGAACAGCTGGTCCGTGTCTTTGTCCATCCCCTTCCCTCCCGGCCGCGGCGAGAATTCGGCAGGAAACCTCTGGCAGCTACCTACGCCCTGAGAGCCACCACCGCTGGTGGTGGGGGTCAAAGAGCAACCCTCGCCCTTGGAAACGGGGACAAAAAAACCCCCCAAACTTCGCGCCCCGTCTAGACAGGTCAAGGTGCAAGATGCTCCTCTCCCTGTTGCGTCTTCCGGAAAGGGGCGTGAACCGGAGCCAAGTGCACAGCAAACACCCGCGCCGCATCCCTGCCCCTTTAGAAGACTTCTTTTTTTTCCCTTCTTCTTCTTTTTCTCTCCACCCTCTGCTGATCAAAGTAGGAAGTTTTCATGACAACCATAGTCAAAGGGCCTGCATCGCAAATGAACTCGATTTCGGCGATGTTGATATATCCCGGCTCCATTGTCTCTTTTCAGACACAGTATGAACCCTTCCGGTCTCAATGATTACATTACAGAAGGACTTTCACATGTGGGCTTCATTTGCACAAAGGGGTTGCCTTGCTTCACCACCATCTGGCCACAAATCAGATAAATAAAGGCAGGAGAATTAAAATTAAAGCTTAGAGGGTTTTTTTTCCCTCTCTCTCCCCCTTCGTCTTCTTCTTGCACCAGGCCCATTATGAAATCCCTCCCTCCCCCTGTCACACACGGATGGGGAGTCTACTTTTTATGAAAACTGGGAAGAGCAAAAAAAGTGTCTAAAAAAAAAAAGACAGGGAAAAAAAAGTCTGGGAAAAGCAAAAAAGTGCCTAGTAGAAAAAAAAGTGCCTAGTAGAAAAAAAAGCCAAAAAAAAAAAAAAAAAAAAAAGACAGCAGCCTTTTAAACCCAACCCTGTTTGTAGGGCAGCATAACTTATTTTACAGTAAAGACAGTCTCTCACACAACCACGTTTTGCTATTAAAATTCCATCACATCCACTGGGATGCAAATATTTTTTTTTCAGGAAAACATAATGTTTCGCAAACTGGAAAAAAAAAAAAAAAGCTGGTGGAGGCAGAAGGTGGTGGCAGAAGTGGAGTTTGAAACCTGTGCTCCAAACTCTGCTGCTTCTTCCTCTCGCCGGGACAGGGACTGCAGAGGCTCCGGCAGCTCAGGCACAGAACAAGCTTTTCCCCCAAAATTCCAAGTGGCAGTTTCTGAAGGTGAAAAAATAAAACCACCTGTGAACGTGGAAGGAAGGTTTTATAGCCCTTACAACAGAAGGTAGGACTTAACCTCACACTCTAATTTCAGCCCTCGCATCCCTTTTACTGAGGTCAGTGTTGCTCTGGGAGGGATTGGGGATTTTTTTTGCAATCTGACTGCTCTAGCAATAAATTGCACCAAATTTCATCCCCTTTCCAAGTTTACATCCAGAACAGTAACTTAAGTTACTTGATGGGTAAAGGCACTTTTCGTGGCTGTGTTTCTTTTCACATAGAGAGATTCAGTATCTGCAGCAGGAGGGTTTTACTCTGCAAATTTTGAAAAAAATGGTTTTCCTATGGCTATACTCCAACCAACAGTCAGGAGTGGTATCTCCTGCAGCCCTTTCCTGTGGCTTCCTGGATGGTCAGGAATGTGCGAGTGTGGCTGAGCCAAAGCCTGTGGATGCCACGGAGTGCCCTGCCCAAACACAGGGCACTCCCTTCTCCTGAATGTTATCATGTGCACCACAGCCAAGGACTGAGCTAAAAGAAAATGTATCCAATATCAGAAAGAAATAATGAACCCTCAAAATTCATGTGATGACACCCACAAATTTACAAGAGAGGGTTTTGCTGTGTGAACTTTCTTTTGGAAGCACCAAAAGTAAGTTTTTGTACATGTACTAGCACTTCTGTGATGTGTTTTAGGCTTTTAGTATCATATTTAGATTTGGGCTGTATTCCCTTGCTACAGTACTGAAAAGTATTTGAGAGATAGCATAGACAGAGAAGACGAAAAAAAGCACAAGAGATAAACCTGCCAAGAGCTGGATTTACGAATTTTTTGTCTCTGTCTAATAAATTATATATTTGATGCATAATCTCTGCATAACTTTGCCTTCTCTCATATGTTTGGAGTCAGATTCACAGTTTGGGTAGGAACTATCATTTATCTGAGCTTGTTTCTTGTAAACTCATGGATGCAGAAGGTGCCAAGACTATCTATTAGTTTCTGCTGTCTATTTGTTGGGTTTACTGAGGGAAATTTTTGCAGACATAAATGCAACTTGAATTTAAGCAAAGTATTTTTTTGCTGAGCTGTGCTCTGCCCAATGTACAGGGCTCCAGGCAGTTGAGAGTGCTCTTTCTGCAAGTGTTTTAATGGTAAGAGAGGAATAAGTATTTGGACAAGTGGTGGAAAACTAAAGCCTTTCTTTCTATACTGTGAAGATTTTGAATAGTACTTGTCAATAAAGCAACTCCTATTGTAATTGTACCGGAGACATGGGCCTCCACCCCGAAAAAGCTGTCTCAGAGATACTAACCTCATTAAAATATGAATGAAAAGGCAGCCATCATTGTAATGGGAGAAAACCATGTACTCAGCAACAAACTTTATCTTCTATCTTGTGCAAAAAATATAAATATGATTTTTCATTGTATTTAGTGAGGAGATTGACACAATTTAATTTTTTTTAAGTTTTCACATAAGTCAAAAAATTTGCTCCTTCCCTCCCTGATTTTTCTACTGAGCATTTCAAAATTGGAAGCACCTTCAAATAATTTGAAATCTTTAAAAAGAAAAAAAAAACTATGTTTCTTTGGGGCATTTTTTGAAGGTTGGAGGAAACTTTTGCAATTTGTTTTTGTGGGTTTTCTTCCTTTTTTTTTTTTTTTTTTTGTTTTCTGGAATATCTCATCCAATTTCAAAAGAAAACCAGAGAATTCATTACAGACTACTGTGACAACACCTTAATAACAGTCAATTATTGGGTGCTCAAATGCCTGTTCATTACTATGTCTCTGTTAATCTAGTCCTAAATTTCTTGCTTGATAGATACCACAACTGGCCAAGAATACAATTGCATTACAAAGTGCAATGAAAAATATACAAAGTGTAACTGCAGGAAGGAGGCAGTTCAAAATAATCAAACTGTCAATCCAACATTTGTCAAAATAATTAGACATATCTGGTCATTTTTAAAATAAAATATGGACAGACTTGTAATGGGTAATATGGGAAGGTTTAGGTTTAAACAGGAATTGTTTCAATGACTTGGAAATAAGTATTTTAAAATGTTTCATGTAGTTTAATCATTATCTTTTCATCCACAAAAGTGTTCAAATCATTTTTGATATTAGTTAAAAGTCAATATTTAGAAGTGAAAATTCAAACCTCCTTTGCTCTAGGCTAAAACAGGAGCAACATGAATGCTGAGCTACTCTAAAGGCTGATGGGATATATAATTAGCTATTATGTTAATTGAATCCACTGTGAGTTTGTTGTATGAGATTTCTTCATATAATATGCAAATAGCTTCGAAGGTTTGGTTTTATTAGACAATATAATTAGAAATCTTCTTAAGGATTGAATTCTAATGAGGCATAATAAAGCTTTGTAAAATATCTGTTTGCTGGGTGAGCAGACCACCTGGGCTTGATCAATACCAGGAAGTTTATTGTGTAATTGCACATTTTAAAGAAAGTTTAAGAATTTACCTTTCTAGTTCCATTCATCATTGTTTTATTTTAGGGGAAAGAGAGTTCATTTTGGCAAGGAAGGAGATTAAATTCTTATAATAAGTAAGGAGGTGAAATTCTTGTAATTTGAGGGAGGGGAAGTAACTTAAAAAATAAACAACTTGAATTCTGCTTATTAAAAAAACCAAAAACAAAACAAAAAAACACAAACCTCTCCCAGCTGTAGTGTCAGTTATGTGTATCTCCTAAAGATCCTTAAAGTGAAACGTTACATGAGCAAAGTTAGCCATTTTTCCTGCCATTAAATGCCTGCTTCAAGCAGATGTACATACTTTAGCTTCTGTAGTGTAACTAATCAGCGTAACTTCACTTTCAGTAAAATAGCCCAACATGTTAATATGTGGAATTAAACACTCTGTTCTAAAGAAAGAAATTCACACCAGGGTATTCCAGAGCTGGTCCTGAATTCCACCTTTGCATTCCACTTGCTTTAAGACCACCACCAAAGACAAAGCTTAAATTATTTTAGTTAATGCCAGAATGCCAAAAATGTGTAATCTCTCATCTAATTCGCCTTGTTCTCAATTTAGACTGTGCTAAGGCTGCACTATTCAGTCTCAATATTAATTGAAAATAATAAAGACAGGATACTTTGAGCTCGAGTAGCATTCAGAGAAGGGCATTTTTTCTCTCCCTGTCAACAACAATCAGTAGGAACACATTACAAAAAAATCAGAAGTGCTGATTTAAGCAGTAGATTTATCCAATCCTAGAGGAAGCACAATCCCAGTAAGTGACCTGCCAGCCTGCTGGGGAGGAGAGGCAGAAGACAGCTCAAACTGCAGCCAGACGAGGTGTCCATGCAGCCAGGCTGAGGCTACCTAGCAAATGTTTCACTTCTCTGTGCCTTATCCAAATACTTCTGGTCCTGTGCTTCACAGAGATGCTCTCTGCAATGCCAAAAACCTGACAAATCCACATTTAGTAAAGGCAATGAATATATTGCTGTGAATATATTATAAACTTACCATGCTTTAGATAGCATATTGTAAAACTGTTGTACCTAGGTCTGGCTGGAGTCCTGGATGGTACCAGTAGCTGTCCATTAACACTTTTCTGATCCATGCACATGAAATCTGCAGCAGCAAGTGCTTGTTCCTCTGAATAATGAGAATCTCAGCATGATAGAAAAGGATAATACTGTACACATCATTTTCAGCTGAAAGAAAAAAAAATCACTGAATTTGTTTTTCCAGGTTCTGCCTTAAGCTGTCCCAAAGTTGTTCGTGATCTCTCAGAAAATCCCCCCAACTCCCTGCCACCATTTGAGGAAACAAATAGTCAGTCAAAACCAACCTTCCTCCCCAAATGTGAACTTTATATACACTCTGTTTTTATTTCTTCCTTAGATTCAAAGCGTCTGGAGAAGATAGCCTGGAGCAGCCTTCAGAAATCAGGACTGTGCCCTGGAGAATTAGTGTCAGAAGAGGATGTTACCTGTTTGCCTTGCCTGCTATCCTCCCCTTATCCCCTAAGGGAACAAAACCAGGCTGATTCTGCCTAATGTTAATTAAATCACTCTGTTAATTAGAAGTAAGGTGCTTTAGCAACAAGCAAACAAAGGGCCCTTTCCCTCCCTTGCTCTGCAGGATGGACTCAAATGCATTTAAATGTTGACTGGATAAACTCAGGAAGCAAAAAGGACTGAGGAGGAAGCCATGTGCTTTGATCATCCTTTCCCACCTCTTCCTCAGGCGCAGGAGCTCTCCTAACGAAGGGCTGCCTGCAAGGGATGCTGGATACTGCTAGGAAAGCCCGGCTGGGCAGAGAACCTGGGAAGAACTCATATGGGTGATAGAGTACTCAGCAAAGGAAAGAAAATACAAAATAAAATTGAGTTAGATAGTCTCTTGTGCTGGAGAAGGTTTAAGGGTTCAGACCCAGTGGCCACATCTGGGCTAAGACTCAACAGGCACCGTTGCCAGCCTGTGCTCTTGGGCTTGGGCTTGGGGCAGCTCTTTGGAGGGGACAGCTGAGCAGGTCTGAGGGCTGAAGGGCTGAGGAGGCCAGGCTGGAGATGAAAACCCTGTCTTGGGTCTCACCCCTGTCAGGAGGCCTCAGTGCTGCAGAGTCCTCTGTGGAGTTTCCCTGAGGGAAAGAGGGCTAAGATGAAGTGCTGGCATGCTGGGATTCCCATGGGATACAGATCTGGACAGAGTAACTGCATCCCTGGAGCCATTGGCTCCCAGATAAGGGATGACACTCCCCACTGACCTCAGCAAGGCCACCTTTTCCCTGGGAGTGACACCCTGGACTTCCTGAACCTCTTTCTCCATCCCTGGGAGCAGGTGAGTCAAAAGGGTTGCTACTCCCTGGTGCTCAAAATAAAACAGCAAGTTCTTCTCACTGCTCTATTTAAGTTGTAATTTTAAAGCAGCAACATGCCTGTCTGGGGACAGGCTGTGACTGGAGCACAGGAAATAGCACTGATAAAGGGAAACCCCACTGGAAATTTTTAACCGGTCTTATACATGACAGTAGATAAAATTTTCTAATCCGTGGACAATTTCTATGCTTGACAGATTTCCATGCTAAAACCTCAGAATTACTCAAACTCCTCTGCCCTCCTCTGCCAGCAGTCTCTGCTCAGGAAGGCAGGTCTCCAGCCTCCCCCTGTGCTCCCTGGGGAAATCCTGCACATCCTCCACATGCTAAACCTGCACCAGGAGCCTCCATCCACCGCTGCTGCTTGCACGCTCCCAGGCCTAGGAAGGGGTGGTAGGTTTCAGCTACTTGGCTGCAGACCTCTAAGACCACCTATAGACTTAAGCCTGTTAAATTAACCTTAATACCTTCATTATTCCTCTGCTGGATGGCAACCATCTGGCCATGACTTCGAGTTACAGCTAACCTAGGCTCCTGCTTAGGTTTCAGCTGGAATCCCTGGGTTTTGCCTGCACTGCCACAGCAGTGAGCAAGGCTGGGGCAGCTTTAAGCTGGTACATGTCTCCCCAGCATCAGTAGGACTGTGGATTGATGAATCCTCTTCCAGCTTACCCCAGAGCTGTGCCAACTCTTCAGTGACTGCACACTGCTGATCCTCTGCCTGTCCTTCGATACCCACACTCATCCTTCCATGAGTGCAAGGGTCTGAAACAGCAGGCCTCCATGTCAATGATCCTTTTATCTTGGCTTTTCTCTTTGCCTGGGGACTCAGTTAAAGCAGGTCCATTTCCACTCAAAACTACCTCTAACATGACATCAGCAGCGTGGATGCTACTCAAACTGGAGCTCTCCACGTTACCTTAGGGGATGGGTTTTGTGTCTGCCCTGCCTACTCCATCCTCACTCACTCCATTGTGCCTGAAGCTACTCACACACCCGGGATCCCTGGCACAAGGGACACTTCTCACAGCCCCATTTACCCAGCCCTCCTCTACAACATGGCCTTTTCTGCCCTCAAAGTCCCATGAGCACATCCCCACTTTTACCAGAAATCATCACACAATCACAGGATCAATTAGGCTGGAAAAGACCTCAGAGATCCTTGAGTCCAGCCTATGACTGAACACCACCATATCAACTGACCATGGTACTGAGTGCCATGACCAGTCTTTATCCATAAACATCTCCAGGGATGGTGACTTCATCACCTCCCTGGACAGTCCATTCTAATGTCTAAATGATGAAATACATTCTTGTGGACAGCAGCTTTGGGTGACATTGCCCGTCCTCAGTCAACAGCAAGAGATTTTTTCCCTTTCCTATCTCAGGACAGAAGGTAATACATCCTTTCTCTGCCTGAGAAAGCTCTTCCCAACTCTGTTAGGCCACCCCAGCCCAGTGACACAAGACTTTTGAGGAGAGAGTCATAAATTAGCAGACAGAAAAAGACTTTGCTAAAGAAACAGAGCCCTGGCTGGGCTGCCATGCCTTCTTATCACATCTCATCACTTATGATTTCTTTTTTATCTCTTTATCGGGCTTTCCATTGCATGCTGCACTGGCTTTTGCATGTCCAGGAAACAAGTGAGCAGGTTTACTTGAAGGATGTTGCTGGGTCACAAAGTACTACAGAGCCATGGCAAATTGTCCATTTGAGGTGTGTTTGAAAACATTGCACAGAATCATGTTATTCCCCACCCACAGTCAGTGTTCAAAACATTGATCCTTTGACTCCAGTGAGACATAAGTGTATGCTTATAATCATAACTATGTGTGTTATATATAAAATATTTGTATCAAGCTTATGGAGGATATCCAAGCACTGGATCCAAAATGTCCAGAAGAGCCTCACTCCAATTCTGCAGCACAAAATAAATCTCTGAATGTGCCTGTCCTGACAAAGGGCATCCAAGTACAGCTTAAGTCTGCCTGAATCATGGACCAAGAGCAGAGGGGATGCAGGTAAGTTCTGCACACAAAAGAACAATTGGCTGCCCAGGAGATTTATATATTTTATACCAGACTTTCTGTGGCAATGCAGACTCCCAGCCTATGTCTTGTTGGTATAAATCCTGCTCAAAACTGGGGAGAGCAGAGAGTGTCCCAGCTGCAGAGCCCCGCTCCTGCCTTCTGCTGGAGACAGCTGTAACTCCCAAAGCTGGGATGCCTGGGACATGGACAAGGAGCACAAAAATCATGGGTCTCCTCCCCACTGCCCCAAAGAGCACTGCCAACATCTCAGCAGCCATGAGAAAACCAGATACTGCCTCTTCTTTCAGTCTGAACAAAAACAAGGGCATTTAGCATCTGTGAAAGGTATTCTAGGAATGCTGAATTTTTTGTGGATTTTTACCTTGTCTTTCTCCAAAAAATATCTACTGCAAACATTTAGGGCTGTCCTCCAACACATCTGCCCACATACCTGCCCAGAGAGAGCCAGCAGAAATTCATAACCTCACCTAGGAGCAACCTAAACTGAGCTTCCCTACCCCCCAAAAAATTGACTCTGAGTAACTTAGTGGTGAAGAGAGCCCCAGTTGATAAATAAACATCACTGAGTAATTCTGTGCAGACTTATCAGCTATCACTTACCAGAGGCACAGGGGATTATCACCCCAGCTGGCAGGAGTGGCTGCCTCCCTGCTGCACTCACAGGTACCAAAGGTCAGCTCCTTCCAGACACTTGCTGGGACTCCCCGCCTTTCTCCAGGGAGTTAACCCCCATTCTGCAGAAAACTAAGAGCTGACTTTACTTAAACACTCGGAAATGTTTATACACGTAGGGAAATTAACAGTAAGAACTAGTTTGTGGTTTTATCTTAAGGGGATGGCCGTCCCTAAAGAATCCCTTGTGTACAGCTGGTGGGGCAAAACCCAAGTCTGTCTGTTTTTCTGTTCAATGCACAAAGGTATTTGATAAAATTGGATGTTATTGTAGTTAAAAGAAAATAGGGAGAACAGCTGGTTTCTTGAAATAATCCTAATTTTCTGAGTTAAGCCTTTCTAATTTCTAGCTTGGTTTCTAGAATGTTTCTAGGGATGGTATATCCAAATACTGCACATGCATAAGCACATGCATATTTTTACGGGCTATCTACTCTAAGGATATGTTTGATAGTGCCTTTGATACAGCTGTGTAACTTTTCCAGATCACCCTAAACATTCACGAGTGCTTTTTTCCAGTAAAAGTGAATAGAAATCTCTAGATATCAGTGTCATCTGTTTTCAAAGTAAATGCAAATTAAGGGGGCTGATTGCACATCGAAAAACCTTGTACAAAAGCAGGCATACCTGCATACCATGAGCTGAACACCACGAGCACAAATCTGTGTTGGAGCCCAGGCACCCCCAAACACCCTCCCGTCCCCGATTCCCCATCCCGCAGTGCCAGACTCCACGTGGTGTTCAGGAGATGATTATGAGCACATTACCCCACCTAGCACTGCTGAGGAAAGGCTCCCACGCTGAAGGGAGTCACAAATAATTAAATGTTTCAAAACACAATGGATATGACATGCTTTCAAAATAGCATCTATAGAATCACTTCCACTAGGGCGAGGAGCTCTCGGGAGGAAAAGCCCTTTCACTCACTTCAGTTGATTACCTGTATAAAAGGGCTTAATTTCTCTGGAGCGTTTCCTTTCCAAATCACCTCTTTTCACCAAAGCCTTTGCAGCAGGAGTGGCAGGTACTCCTGCAGCCCATGAGGTGATGCTTCCCCAGACAGATCTATGAGGACATGGGTCCCAGCTAGACTTAATTTCTAACATGCGATTAAGGAAAAAAAAAAATAAATAATTGGGAAAAAAATGCCATTCCTGGTTTTGTGGCTCACTGGCAAAATGCCCAAGCTACTTACCAGAAGGTCTGACCATGATTTAAGTCTTCAGGATGCTTCAGCAATGTGTGGGAGCTTTTTCTTGGAAATAACCTTTTGCATCCCAATTCTGCTAACATAGAC
This sequence comes from Anomalospiza imberbis, assembly GCF_031753505.1. Lineage (NCBI taxonomy): Eukaryota > Metazoa > Chordata > Aves > Passeriformes > Viduidae > Anomalospiza > Anomalospiza imberbis. The sequence continues at coordinate 144,325,855 of NC_089681.1, read as the reverse complement.
CTTTTGAGAGATGCCCCTTTTTTTCTCACATTGACAAGCAGAATGTTCCTGAAGGATTTTGACATTCCCTGGCTGAGAGCCAGGCCAGCTCCTGGCCTCCTTCAACACCCATTTGGGAAGAAGGGGTTGCCCAGCACCCTTGGCCACAGTGCCCCGTGAGTCACTTCCAGACTAAAATCTTGCATTTCTTTGGGGGGGTTCCTGGGTTTGTGATGCCATTTTCAAATGCATTTTGATGGGAAATACTAGATGGTCTGTGGTTTTCAAAGATTGCCTGACTTCTTTCAGTGAAGAAACAATTGTTAGGGAATACAACTGCAATTGCTCTTTAAGAAAACCTTGGTCAGGTGAAAATAATTTCCTTAAAACTATCTCGACATGTCAAAATCAACAAATACATTTAAATATGTCAAGGAAAAAAAAAAAAAAGATGTGTCATTATAAAGCTGTCTAAAACAATCAGATACACAAAATTGTAGGGAAAGACAGTGCAGGGCACAAGGAAATGATATCAACTTTTATCACCTGAGGTGAACTGTGATCAGTTTCCCATGATCAAGGACATCAAAAACTGTCCCTCCACCCCTCCCAGCCTATGGCTAAATCAGGATCTGTGTCCCACTGACAGCAATAGTATTCTTCATTTATTCTGATGGAAGCCAGATCAGGTCACTGGATACTTCTGTGTTTATTACCTTAACGTGCTTTTAATTCTTCGGTAGTGCATATTTATATCTGGGCTTCCTGGGGGGTTTATGATCTTTTTAAGGATAATTACAACCTGCTAGGAAAATGCCCTTAAGTTCTATAAATACATTCTCAACTCTGATCTTCATTTTACACAGATGTTGTCTCTGGGATTTTCTCTCATTTAAAAACATAAAATTTAAAAGGCAGAAAGGGAGTGAGAAAAGGGAGTGAATAAGGGAGTGAGATTAAGAAAAACATGATTTTTGGTAGGCATGCATTGCTGGAGTGTTCATGGATTTGTGGGCTTTCCCAAGGACTTTATGAGATCTACAATTTTTACCCACTTGAGACAAATGAGGTTAAATCCCATGTATTTTCTAGAGAAACTTGATGGAGATAAATACAGCCAGTCTGGGCTTTCTTACTGCTGACCTTGCATTTCAGAGGGAAGGTTGTGTGTTGGCTGGCAGATAAAAAAAGGATGTTACTGTCCCAGGGTGGGCACAGGCACGAAGCTGCTGCCAATAGAAATGTAACTAGAACAGAAAAGACGCAGGTTTTAATACCTGTGAGTTTGAATTTGGGATTTACTGAGCACTGATGGAACAACCCTGGAAGGTTGTTCCTGTCCAGCTGGCCCTGATGCCCTCTGATGCAAATCCCCATTTGTGCTGGTGGAACCTTTTTCTTCAACACCTTTGAGCTCTCTCTTGGGGAAACCTCTCTTCAGAAAAACTCAAATCACCGAGCAACTAAACAACGTAAAACTCCAATAGTGACAGAGAGAAGAACAAAAGAAGAATAATTAAGCATTAAAAATCCTATGTGAAAATGACTTCATTCTCAAGTGGGTATAAAACTAATATACGTGTGGGACATTTGAAGAACACCAAAGGCTCATGAGATATCGTGATGAAATTTAGACCACAGCTAATTTTATCTTCACTGATAGAATGGGCTTTCCTTTAATCCTCTGGTGTCCAAGTTTTCTGTGCAAACTCTGATTTCCTCTATTTAAAATATGCCTATTTTTATTATTGACATTGTTTTGATTAGAAACACCTTTGTTAAAAGCTGATTTCTGTAATGTCTTTGTGCTGGCTCATGTAGAGTTGGTTGCTCCATGACTCAGACTGTTGGCAGCACTGAGCAGTAGCAGCTTCTTAATGCACCCTTCTTTTTGCATCTCATCCCTTCAGGAGAGGTGGTGTAAACATCACAAAATGGGATTATTGAAAAAAAAATCTATTTGCTTTGTAACAAAATTTTAAAAAAAAATCTGTGAAAGTTTCTGTTTAGCTTCCATACAACAAAACCTTGGAAAGGTCGGGGAGCGACAAAGGATCTGTTTCCTTCTCCAAAATCCTGCACAGCAGCTCTCCATGGAGGAGGTGACATAGTCCAGTGAATGGTGGCACCAGGCTCCAGACCCTTGCCTGCTGCCAAGCAGGTGAGTCACAGAGTCACTTATGGCTCTGTTTCCTCATCAAACTCTTCAGAAACAGCAGATCTGCTTCAATGTACATGCCAGGGGCTGAGCTTGGCTTGGATGGAAATTTTTATTTCCATTTGGATTGTTTGGAGGGATCTGGGGAAGTAGACTGCAAGGATGATCTGGCTCTGTATTTCACCAGCATCTCTGAGGTGTCAGACTTTGTCTTCAGCTTCAGTTCCCCACAAGGAGTGCACACCAGTAAAAAATGGGTGGCTCCAGGAGTGGGAGATTAAAGCCATTCACACCCCAGGGGATATTGGAAGTGACAAGAATATCTAAGAAGAGCTTTAGAAGTACAGCTTATCCTCCTTACATTGCCAATCTGCCTTTTGCTGAGAGCTGTTTGGGAGTGGATTTCCCACTGGATTAATTAATTCTAATTATGACCTTCCATCATCTGCCCATAAATTGGCTTGGTGTGGACGTAGGTGAGATTTCAAATACGGGCTACACATTAAATATACATATATATATATATGTGTGTGTGTGTGTGTGTGTGTGTGTGTGTGTACATCTGTATGTGTGTGCACATGCAGCAGCAGTTCTCCATCTGGGACTGCATGCTGTGTGCACACACCAGCAAAGGCTATTCCTGTCTCCATTGAATGGAACCAGGCCAACAGGAAGGTAAAGAGCAGCATTTTGTAAGTGACCTGTACTAGGTGTTGGGTTTTGACCAGATTTCTTTTTTTCTTCGTTGTTTTTTCAGCAGACACACCCAGTGTGTGAGATAATGGAGAGCCCAAAGAAAATGACTTGCTGTATTGGCATAGACCTATCAGTGCATGATTGAGTCTGCCTGACATGGGATAGAACAGATTTGCTGCAGTGAGATATTACATTCATTAGCTTAAACATATTTGTGTATTGTTTGGAAAATATCCAACAAACTTTAGCAGTACCACAATACAAATTATGCTGGTTAGGGATATCCACCCAGGCACTGCTTTCCCCCAACATTCAGTGTCAGTTTAGATTCTGGGTTAATTTTCACCTCTCAGTGTTTCTTTGGTTCCAATGTGCTCCAGGATCTCAGCACCATCTCCTGGGATGCAGCCTTCCAGGCTGTCCTCAGGGCTGCTGCAAACACTGCTAAAAGCACCCACAGCCTCCACTACCATCACACTGCAGAGCACAAAAGGTATGTGTGGATACAGGACACTGACAAATAAATTAATATTAACAATGCTGTTTAAAACAACACACTGGTGAGGCCCTGAGGGGTGCCAAGCCAAGAAAATTACTGTAAATCTTCCATCTGCAACTGACCCCACTGAGTGTGCAATGTGCAGTTTACCTTTGCTTGAGGAACCCAACTTCCCAGACTGGGCCGAGGGGCCAGGGCTGCCCCAGCCTTGCAATTTCCTGCCCTTGGAAGCAATGAGCAGGCAATATTCTCCCTGCCAACATGAAGGTCTTGTAGTGTCAGCAGGCAGCTCAGGCACTGCCACATCCCTTGGTGATATGCGTGGCAATACCAGAATCCAGGCTTGGCCAAGTGTTTTCTTCTTCCCAGGAAAAGTTCTGAAGAAAAGTGCTTTTAGTGCAATATTTTGCTCAAGAAGATTTAAAAAGGAAAAAAAAAAAAAAAGAAAAAAGGAAATGTTATCCTGATTATCTAAAGGGAGAGGATTAAAGAAATAAGTCTCCTTTTCCTGATACTCTGCTGTAAATCTTCTAGCACAACAGTTGCAGTAAGTATCAGCTACTGTTTGTAATCCATATGTGTGGAGCCATGTGTGTTACAGTCTGGATTAAAGGCAACCAGAGCCCATCTGATCTTGGTTGTCAATAAATCCTACAGACCCTCGAAAGACTCAGAGGAATCTCAGGAATTGAAAAGCTATAGTTACATCTTTGGCCTATAATATTACCAGTGATTCATAGAAAGTTTAATACTGGTGACTTAAAGAAAACTCTTCACTACTTTGAAAACTCTAGTCAAATATAACTACTCTGAAAATGCTCAGAAAGGGACTGTTTTGAGAGCATTAAATCTGAATTGCAGGAAATTTCTGAAGAAAATAAGGGCCAGTCTTTTATTAGCTTATTTTTGAGTGAAAATTTAATATTTTCAGGATTATGTAATTTTGGTGATGCTTATGAGAGCATTTCCTCTTTAACAATTTTTTGCAAGATCTGGAAAATAGACAAGTAAAGCTCAAAAAGCCTCATTAGTTTGTCTAAGTTAAGGAAATAAATGGCAAAACAGCTCTTCCTTAAACCTCAAATCCACAAACTCCTCCCACAACTCACCTAAACCAAGTGCAAATTCCTTGATTTTTTTTTTTTTTTTTTTTTTTTTTTTTTTTTTTTTTTTTTTTTGGTGGGGAAAAAATGCTATTAGTTTAGGAAAGAAGTAATGCTAGCTTAAACAAAACAAACTAAAACCTCTGCTTTTGCCCTGTTTCTGAGTGTTTTTCCCCTGTCTCTGAGTGCTGGTCAGGTCATCTTTGGGGGCATCCTTTTGGGAAAGCACTGCCCCGAAAGAGTGCCTGCCCTGCAGCCCAGAGGTGTAAAGGCAGAAGTGCAGTCCAGCCCCGCTCAGACCTCGGGGTGCCTCAGGGAGCCTTTTGTGACTTGGCTGATTCTTCTCATTTCTCTGCACAAAGGCACATCACCATCACACACACAGAGCAGGGTTTGTTGTCCTCACTCACCTTTTTATAAACCAGGAGAGAATGGGACTGTGCACTCAAGAGTTTAATTTCCAGTGTGTGAAATAATTAAATACAGGTTTTTTTTTTTTTTTTTCTGTCCCACCCTCTTTTTGTTTGTTTGTTTGTTTGTTTGTTTGTTTTTTAAGGAAAACTTGCTGTTCATTTTACAGCTACATGCTGCACCTGGAAACAAAATTCCTTCCCTTTTCAATTTTCAGAGCCAGGTATCACAGATGTACTGCACAGTACTGTACTGAACCCTGTACTTAAGCACCTCCAAAGCACATCCTCAGTTGTTTCACTGCACAGGGCTGGAAATCCAAGGAGCTCCTCACCAGGTGTGGGAGCCCATGGCCAGGGCAGCTCCCAGGGCTGACACTGCACAGGGACAGGGAAAAGCCTTCATGAAGACCAGCACAAAGTGCTGCTGTTTCATGCCTTGTTGTCTCCTGTGCTCACCAAGTGCCACCTAGGTGTTTGCTGCTGCTCTTATGAGATGCTTCAATGGCTGCACAAGACATTTTTCCAGTCTTTTATAACAGAGAAATGCCTTTATTTGATTGCAGGAGCGAGAGCTGCCCTGCCAGATATTTTCGTGGCTGAGAGACCAATGCAATCAAATCAGGCAGATGCAGCATAGAGGAAATAAGGACTTGATGCCAGGGAGATGACACCTCAAATCATCTGCCATTTTAGACACAGGAAATGAAAATCCCAAGGAGACTCCGAAGAAATGGAAAGTTGTTTAACATTTTGATATTTCTGCATCAAAATCTCCAGGTTACAGCCAATACTTTCAGTCTTCAGTAATTTAGGAGGCTTAGCAGCACCACAAGGAAACAGAGATGAAGACTGCCAGGATCCAAATCCTGGCAGCAGCAGGGGGGACAATGGGTGGTTTACTTGCCAGCAGAAGGATGGTATACAGTGGTGTACAACTCTCAAAGGCAGGCAGGTTAAAAGTCAAGCTATTGTATAAAATATCTGCCTTGTATCTAGCCTTTTAGCTTAAAAACTAACTCTTGTCCTATCACTACGTGCTCAACTAAAAAGTCTGTCCCCATCTTTCTTGCAAGGCTCCTTTACATGCAAAAGTCTGCAATAATGTCTGCCCAGAGCCCTCTCTTCTCTGAGTCAAAAACCCCAAAATCTCTGTCTGGTGGAGAGGGGTTCCATCCCTCTGATCATCTTCATGACCCTCCTTTGAACATGCTCCAGCAGGTCCATGTCATTCCTTTGCTGATTAAAGTCATTTGGGAAGCTGCCACAGGGTAGAACACACAGCTGATGGGACCTCTGTGCACAGGAGTTAAGTGTCCCAAAGGTGGCACCAATATTTGTCTAGTTTTAGGAGCATGAAGATGACCAAGAAGAGGGAGGAATTAATCTTTCTTTCATCATCTTTCAACACTGGGAAAAGGGGATGCTCTGCACAGAAGCAGAAGTAGTTTTTGGATGTCATGACTTTAATATTTCCTGAAATGCCTCCAAAAGCCTGTGGAGACACCATCATAGCTTAGCCAGAATTATCACTTCTAGCAATTTGTCATTTGAGGCACTGAAGTCCAGGCCAGTCTCCTTTCAGGATATGGGGACGGAGGAGACATGTCTGCACTTGGACATCCTGACCACGGTTAGGACGATGATGGTGTTGGAAGAGATCAAACAAAGGCCAGGATGGGCCACAGCTTTGTGGATTTCAGAGCTGACTTCAGCCAAGAGCTACCTTGGCACAATTTCCTGTCTCCTGCACTGCTGCTGCTTGGGCATTTCTGGGGCTGCCCAAACCCTGCTTTTGTGATGCTGTTGTGGAAGTAGCTGGAATCAGCTGGACCAAGCACAATGCAGAGGCACACATTGAGAGATACCTGAATGTCTGCTGGTTTCCCTGGTGGTCTTTTCCATCCTGAGCCATGCAGATTTATCCTGAGTCACACAGGCCCCATGACAGTGGAGTCACTCCTGTGGCTAGTTCAGGCTGAGTAAGACATGAGATGGGTCAGCTGCTGAGTTCTTCAAGCTAAACTCAAATTAGACCAACATATATGTCAGAGCAGTTATTTGATGACTATTTCACCGTGAAGACCTCACGGAATATCAAAGGGTCTCAGTTTCAATGCCCTGAGGTTAGACAAAAAAGCTCAAAGAAACACAAAGCAGAAAAGCATCCCTGATAGGGGACTTCAGGGACAGGTAACAAAGAAAAGCAATCTGTATATGGACTGTGTGATAAAATTATCCCAATATTCCTGGGCAACATGCCTGTTGAAGAAGTTAAATAGTATTTGTCTCTGAAAAAAGATAAGGGTGCAGTATTAGAGGAAAAATAAGTGGAAGTGAGACTCATTAAAGAAAAACACAAGAGTGGGATGTGCTCACTGTCTGGTTATAGCACTGCTGAAGGGTGTTCAGGGAAATGCCAAGAGCAAATTTCTCTTTTTGCTACCACAGCCCAGTTAAGATCTGTTTGTGGAAGACTGTAAGCAACAAAACTGAGCAGCAAGTAAATGAGAGGTCCTTAATTCCTGCCAAGCCTCCTGGATCATTTCCCTTTAAAGGCTCTAAAATGCGTGGGACTTCTGACAGATGAAAGCAGAATTGGTTCATTTGTTGAATGCAAACTGAACCCCTCAGAAGTGTTAAGTCCCATTAGCTGTGTCCCATTAAAAAAAAAAAAAATCCAGCTCAGAAGCGAGCCCGTAGATCTGTGCTGTGCAAGACACAAAGGACGAGCTTTGCTGAGCTTGACTCTGCAGAGCCAGGCTCTCCATGTCAAGGCTGTGAGAGCATTTTACAGCTCCAGTGAGCAAACAGCTCTGTACCTGGTGACACAGAAGGTGATGTCTGTCTAGTTTCTTCAACACTTTGATTCAGCCCGTCAGGGGAGCTCAGGCTGGGAAATATGGAAAGTTAGAGAGTGAAAGGTAGCCAGGAGAAACAGAGCAGGCAGAGCAGAGAGCTTACAGCACGAAACAGCAAATGTCTTCAGTGAGCACTGAGACTCAGGCAGTCCACACCCTCTTTGGTCTCAAACCTATAGATAAATCTGGGATATCTTGATAGAAAATGATAGAAATAAGGAAGCCATATATGTAAAGGAACTAAAAGAGAGATCCAAACATACATATTACATTACAGGTGTCTTCACACTGACTAGTCAGGGATATTCTGGATGAATATTTTTATTATGGCAAAATGTTCTCTCTGTATTCCTTGATCCTGCCTGCAGTGTCCCAGTACCCAGTGCCTGGCAGAAATGGGGCCATGAAGCACTTGCTGAGAGGTGGAGTACAGTCACTGAGCTGATGATCTAGGTAGCAGTCCTAACAAAGTGCTGTGCTTTGCGCAGGAATTTCAAGCTGTGCTCTGGAACAACAAATGGAGAACTGCAAGGAAGACTTGCTCCATGTCAATGGATTAGGGAGTTAATTATGTGCTACCTACCCAGTTTACCTTGGCTTTGGAACAAGTAAAGTAGTATTGTGCAAAGGAAATTCTGAAATCTGGAAGCCTAGGAATACAGTCTTACTCGTAACATCATAAAGTAGATATCCTTGCCATGAAGAGATGGGTTTGTCTAGATTGAAAGCAAAATCTTTCCACTGTTGAACGCACATGCAACTGCTGGTTGCATGGACGTTAAATATCTTTGCTTGCTTCAGTTTTTTTTTTTTTTTTAACTAAAGGATCTAGTAAATGGGGACACTACATAAAATGCAAACATAACTTTTTGTGGAAGGGGAAGGAGATGCTTGCCAGTATAGCTTTTCTGGAGAGTCTTCCAGGAAAGGATTAGGAACTATGGATGTTATTTCCATTAGCCCTTGTCTTTGGCCTGACTATGACTCCCAGAGAAGCTGATGGTAAATCTGCCATTGTATCCAAGAGGAACAGACTTGAGACAGCACTGAGCAAACTGAAGATCCCAGCCTTTGACTTAGGAGTGTAAATATTTTGCTTTTATGCACAGAGAATAGTAAATTCAGGGACGTTATTCAAAAGGCAGTTTGGTAGCTGCTTCACTGAGCAGTGCTCATACACACTGAGCATACTTATCTCCCCCAGTTTTAAAAACTGCTTCTTGTCTTTAAGAGACAAGGACATAAACCACAAAGGCAGCTGCAGTCAGTGTCATAATCTCAGCACAAAGGACACAAATGGTTCACAGACACATTATTCCCTCTGCATCCCTTGGGATGCTCACCCCTGCCAGAGGGATTTGTGGCTGTAGGGATGGGTGCTAGGAAATACCAACACTGCTGCTGGCACAGCTGCTGGTTCTCTGTAAAAGCTGGTGGAGTTGGTCTCTCCTGTTGCTGAAGTGCTGTTTTTAATGGGAAAGGAAAAGGACTGTAAAGGGGAAAAGGTAAATCCCTGTTCATGTTCAGAGTCAGAAATATTGTTGTATATTGAGAGAATTTAATCCACTCAGTAGAAAAGTGCCTGTCTGAAAAGGTATCCAATAAAGATGTTCAGATGTGCTTAAATGAGTTGCAGAGTGGATTTTTCTGAGTTGTCTGTCCAACATATGTAGCAAAGATAGGAGATGAGAGCAAGGCTTCTTACCTTGTAGCTATAACAGGAGCCAGAGTAGTCACAAAAAGCTTAGATAGCCACAGACACTGTTACCTCTGAAATGCCTCATGCACTCAGTGTTACAGGAGGAAATGGGATTTCAGGCTGACATTCAGGCAGTCAGAAGAATATGTTTGTGCTTTCCTGAAGCACTTCATTTGAGCCAAACAGCCTACAGATCCACACCAGACTTCATCTGGATAGTCTGCCTTGGCTAGGAGTCTCTTCCACCTTACTGCTAAAAATTGGAATTTGATAATTAGTTGAAGAAAAAAAAATCTTGATCTTCTAAGGTTTATTTGTTTGGGTGGGGTATTTTTTTTTGAGGGGGGTTGGTTGTGTTGGGGGGTTTTGTTGTTGTTGTTGGGTTTTTTCTTTTTTTGTTTGTTTGGTTTGTTTTTTTTTTTTTTTTTTTTTTTTGAGACTTGTCAGGATTCTCTATCTGGTCTGAAAAAAATGCAATAATGGAACTTGTCAAAGAGTTCAATTCAGACAAATACCTGACTTGAAATTTATGTGTCTGGAGACTCTACCTCCACCCGATGAACAGAGGCAGACATCAGCTGGCACAGTAATGTGAGGTGGAGAACACCGTAGCAAAGTTGTGGTGTGAAACTTAAAGGGGGGAATTACAAGAAGCATTTATGTCACAGCAGTTTTATTACTTGGAGCTTTTCCCAAACAAGCCTGGTAACATCATGGCTAGCAGAATTGACATTCTGAAGAATTGACATTTTACTTAAATATTTTGCTCCTGCTGCAAGATCTGACCCTACAGCTACATTTAACCTGCCCAGAGTATTAGCTGAAGAGCAGCCTTTCATGTCACACACTAGATTAAATCCTGTTCAGTGACTTCTCTGAGTGTCCAAGGCAGTATTAAGAAGTCCATCCATCTCTATACTTTGGTCTGACAGACAATTTCCTCAATGAGTTTTTGCAACAGAAAACTTTTGCTGGGAAAAAAACCCAAGAAATCAAAGATTCGGAGTAAAGACTTGAGAGAAATCATCAGAGAACCCATGGGACAAAAAGGGGTGGACAGTAGCAGAGGTTTTCAATCTTTCTGACTCCTGTTTTGGAAAGAAATAAAAAAGTGGTAAGGTACTAATTTGAGAAATGGTCTGAGCTTATTTTTTCTCATTTATGTTACATCTTGATAGATCCAGAGGAAGTCTAATACCAGTCCACCAAAGTGTCTTACATGAAATAGGATAGCTGCCTAATTTAATTTGTTTTAATGGAAACCTCAGTGATATCCACCCTTGGCAGAAGTGCACACCATTACAGGTGGAGCACCCAAAATGGGAAATATCTCTCCACCTGAAACTGAGAAGCTGATCTATCTGAGCTGGACTGAGCTGGTCTTTTTCCTTTCACTTTGCTTATGCCTGTCCCATCAAACCTGCTGAAACAAACAGCCCAGGAGAGCCTGATGCCCTCAGACATGAGTCAGAATCTTCATGAATCACTACTCGGGCTACTGAAGCCATTATTCAAGGATTCATGAAGTCTCATCATCATTCTGGAGATAAATGCTGGATTTTGAACTGGCACTTGGAATGATAACCCCAGCTGGCATCAATACCACAGGCACATGCGTGTCATCACCAGGTGTGATATCCACGCACAGCAGAGACAAGGAAACCTCTCCCAGACAGAGAGCATGAGAGCTGGCAGAGGGCATGAAGAAGAAGAGATGACAGGAGTTACTGCTCTGCCCTCATAGGAACAGATCAGGATCCACCACAAGTTTCTGTGAAAACTGGATTATTTTTTAGTGGGGCCATTTTTTTCCTGTATGGCCATCGCAATCTTCTGTCAACTTCCTGCTGAGGTGACAATTCTCATGCAATCCTGTTTGTCTCCACTTCCTTGGCTACATCTGCCTGCATGTACAGTGAGCAGGATCCTCTAGAAACAAGTTTCTTGGTGTTTGCTCCAGCACTCCCTCGAGTGAAAAACCTTGACTAAAATCCACAATAACTCTATGATGAATTCCTCTTCCTTAAAACCAGAATTAACACTACCATGACCCAGAAAGAGAAGAATTTGTCAGATCAAAGAGCAGTGATCAGACATGGGGTAAGGGGGAAAGTCACTCTCCAGATGCAGCATGGAAGAACCATGTCAGAGGAATGTGGAAACCAGCCACCTTTGGGAACTGAGTCAGACACAGAGCCTTGCTCTGCTGGTTCCTATCCACACAGCTGGAAATTGGACAGATGAAGGATTGTACTGCCATGACCCAAAGCAGATGAAAAGCGATTTCATTCACACCCTGGTATTTCCATGCCCTGGTTTAAAAATGCAATGTTTGAGCACAGGAAGGACAAAGTGGTGTTACATAACTCCAGAGTAAACTTTCTGGACAACATCCAATGGCATTCTTCTGAAAAAAAATTACAAGTAGCCATTTCCTTCTGAGCTGGGAAAAAACCTTGCCCCAGTCCTTGGGTGTGATTCTGGGCGGAGCTGAGGTGCTGGTACCAAGTGCTGCATCTTACACCACCTCTGCCCTTGGCCTGCTCACCGACAGTCAGGTGGTGCTTTATCCTCTTGCTGTTCAAGGGCTCCAGACATTTCCGTATGGTTTGAACTCCTGCCAGTACTACAACTTGATTTTTTCCTGATGTCTGAATAATCTGAGGGTTTTCTCTATGACTTTCTGCCTCTGAAAGAATTCCCTCCATGTATTGGCACCAGTGCCTGGCCTGAGGTGCCAATGAGGGCTAGAAGTCTCCTTTCTTCTTCATTTTGCTGTCACCTTTGTGTACCAATAGCATTTTTTTTTCCTTCTGGATGGATGTCACCCTTGAGATTTGTCCCCATCAGTCCTTATCAGGAGGAAGAAATTCTTCCCAAAATAGTTCTAGTGGTTACTTGTGTCCTTCATCTCCAAGACTCTGAGCTTGTTCTTCCCCTCCATCTCATATAGGTCCTCCTCAAGAAAGGATCTGGAGCATCCCTGAGAGTTAGGGCATGCAGGGAATGAAGAGGAGGGGACAAGGAATCTGGGGATGGGATGGTGGGGTTTGACTCAAAAGCAATTTTTTTCTTTCTCTTTTTTTTTCCACTCAGAAAAAACAAACCCAAGTACCCCAGCCCATGCTGTGCTATGGGATCCAGGCCAGGGGACCAGCCTGGCTAAACTCCCATAAGGGGAGCATCAGGATACATGGAGTCCTTGAACCACAAAATCATTGAATGGTTTAGCTTATAAGGGACCTTAAAGATCATCTAATTCCACCCCCCTATCTATTCCACACCTATCTATAAAGATGTTTCCTTTCATGTCTGCCTGACAGCCCCATTTCCCTGTGAAACCTGCAGAGGAGCCAGCCTCAGTCTACACTTTGGTAAGAAAAGCTCTGTGAACAGAGAATCACCTCAAAATGAAAGTGCTGCTCAAAAAGAAAGGCACATGCTTTGTGTTTGGTAAAACCTTGAGTTCAGACATTTGTGCCACAGTGGAATTCTGTGGATGGAAATCCTGGCCAAGCCACCTCCCACCCACCTCTGCAGGGCTTGTACGATGGCTACAGGATTTGCCTCTAGCTTTGGCAGTGGTTTGCTGGGGGGATCATGCAGGTAAACAGAGTGAAAGTATTTTTCTTTTACTGTAGGGATGCTGCAGAGGACAGGGGCAGCTGCTCCTGCCTCCAGACTCTCTGGAGGCTGCTGCAGCCATTGGCTCTTGGCACAGCAAAGGCACTGTGGTGTTAATTGTTGTTTTAGAGAAATAATGGCTACAGACTGCCTTGCTCAGTTGGCAACTGTGTGAAAGAAAAACCTGGGTTTAAATAAAACCAGAGTTTGGCAGCTCTGAGGCAGAACTACAGGTGTACCTAAATTCCCTGACTCTGAAAGGTATCAAAGTCATGTTGCCTCCAGCCTGCTAAAAGAGCAAGGGGAAAAGGCATCCCTGAGCAAAATTCTTTCCCTGAAATATGTTTATCCTTGCTCTCACCTGGTCAGAGCATCTCCCTTCCTGATGCTGCTATCACCACCAGCTGTGCGTGCACCGATGATGCTGCTGGAATGTGTGTGGGACTGACTTCACATCACTGAGCAAGTGTGTGTGTAACCAAGGGTGGGGAGTGAGAGCCAGTCAGCCTGGACAGGGCTTTCCTCACCAGCCTGGCCTGGGTGCCCAACAAGTTTTTCATTCTCAGTGCTTCCTGGTATGATAGACCTCCTCTGGCTCACTCTTTTTGTAACCTCCTCTGACATTTAGGGCTGGTCTATACTGGGGATTCAATTCAAATTGTTTGAGGATGTGAATTTAGAGAGGAATATTTATTCTTGATCAACTCCCCATGCGGACAGTCTTGTTCCAAAATAAAAGTGCTTTATTTCAAATGGGTTTCACTGACTCCAGGAAAATCATTAGATTGTTTTCTCTAAGAAAAACAATAGATACAAAATGAAGAATACTTTCCCCCCCTCAATTTCTTGAAAAATGCAAGGACTTTTGAATGTTATGCAAGTTTTAACTGAAAATTGCTGTATGTTATTATGTATAATTTGCACCTCTGATAAACTGCACGCTGTTAAAATTATTGTTCCATGAAAATAATTACACAGCAGCCAACATAATTAGACAAGCAGTGCAAAATCAGAGGCAGAAATGTAGGGTGATATTGTGACTGTTTATAAGAGAGGTTGCTCTGAGGTGTATTTTATTCTGTCCACACATTCACACAGAGCCTGATTTACTGAAACCAAAACTGATTACTGAATGTAACAAGCCTCACAAAAACTTGAACAAAAAAGGGTTCTTGGCTTTAGGATGAATTTTCTGTTATATAAATACAAAACAAAGCGAGACATAAGATGGATCCCAGAATAATCAATACTTTTCTGGGGAAAATCAGAAATTGGGGTGCCAAAAAACGTCCAGGAATACCAGTAGTGGAGGCACTGAGGCTGCTGCTGCCTGTGGTATCCAGAAGGGAGAGCTGGTGTCAGGCAGGGTTCTGGCTGCCAAGTGTCACACATGGGCTCAGGCACTGATCTTGTACCATCCATATCATTAACCTCATCTCAAATATCACTATTTAAGAATACGTTATGGGGACAGTGAGGGATGCAGTGAGCAGTTTAGGGTGAAGAATGTTTAGCATGAATCAAGACCCAATCCATGTCATACCTTTGTTTACAGGGCAGGGATCTGGTCCCTGCCTTGTTGGGTACCAGGACAGACCTGTCCATATAACCTCCTCTTCCCAAATATGTGTTCTGTCTAGGTGCAATCCAGCCTTGCACAGGAATGTTCTCCTGGGACGAAAAATTTTGCCCTTATGAAATTGTCATCAGAGCTGCTTCATGTGATTCTTCCAAAAAACTGTTGTCATCAGCAAATCAGCATTTTCTGCATTAAAACAAAAGAAAAAAAAACCAAAAAAACAACATACCTAGAGCAACCAAAACTCTTGTGTGCATCAGTAGATGGGAAATCTTATTCTGGGGTTTCTCAGGCAGTAGGAGTTACCACTACTGGCCAGTGGAAAACACAAAACACAGGCTCTTCTTAGCTCCCTTTTTTCCACCCAGCAGCAATTGAGAGCCAGCAGCCCCTGGATCCCAGCCCTGATTTTCAGAACACGGAGGAACATGCTGGTCAGAGGAGTACAGAGGTTTACAGGATGGCTCATGTGCATAAACATAGGCAGAGTTCTGCAGAAACAGAGCCTAGAATTGAGACTTCTGCAATCACACCATGAGAAGTGGGAATCTTAGTGCTCCCAGAGAATGTTTTTTTTCTTTGCTTTTCTGACATTACTTTCAATATTGGGTTTCATTGCCCCTTCTGCTTTGCAAAGATGGAAGAGCAGTGAATGGACAGGAGGGGATTATGCCACTCTTTTAAAATCTACTGTACATGTTACACATTTAACAGCTCAGCTGAGAAAACCTATTTTCATATTTATCTATTTCTTAAGTTCACTTCAAAGTACAATATGAACCCCTACTCACACATACCAAGCCAAATCTTTCCCTTCTTCTGGAAGACCAATATCCTAATAAAATACCTTCTTTTAATTGTCCAGCCCATCAACCAAAACAGATCATGGCCAGGTGTGTTTAGCTGCCCAACTCACCATCCTGGCCACCTTTGTCAGGTCCAGAATGAGAAGGAGCAACTGTTCTACTCCTGTGGCCCACACCCCCCAGCTTGAGGTGGGAGGGAAGGTGCAGAGACCTCGCTGTGGGGTGGAAATTGGATGTGCCAGATGCAAACATCTGAACTCAGGAGCTCAGGAAAGATCTTCAGTTCCATGTTTTGGGTACAGCCCTGGAAACTTCAGGGACTTTCAGCAGAGCTTGAGCTTTCTGGGGCTTGAACCTTTCTGAAAACAGGACTTCAGGATGCTTTTGTAAATTTTAGTCAAGGTGAATTTGTACTGAAGTCTAAATCCACAGTTAATTACAATGAAGAATAAATGGTTCTGAAGAGATTAGGGATGAGCTTTTGAAGGAGGCCTCTGAATTTTAAGTAACCAATTCTCTTTGAAAGTCACTGGATTTGGGCTTCTAACTCCCTTGCTCACTTTTGAAGATCCAAACCAAGGTTTAAAATTCATTCGGTTAACAAGCTAGCCAATATTTCTTTCCTGGGAAAGCAGTCTTCTGTTATCCTAAAATTAAGACAACAGAGGGCTACATTTTTTGTTTTATTCTCCAAGGCTAATAATGAAACAATATAGAAATTGTGCAAAATAAACTACAGCAATTTAGATATTTAGTTTTCAAATCAGTTGACAGGCACAGCAAGGAAATGGTTTTGCCTCTGAAGAAATAAATGTAATAAAATACTGTTTAAATAATGTTTAAGTGATGTGATGAAAGACGGGTTCACGAACCCTCTGTTATGTTAACAATTAGCAGTGCAGGACATGGATTTTGTTTAAGAAATGTGTACTGCTAATAGTGGGGTCAACATATGAATAAACAAGAATGGCACTATGCAGTAGAGTCAGGCTCTATTAATATCTGCCTGGTTATCTGCATTGCTTTATTTATCACACCAAGATCTGCTGCAGTCAGGTCCTGTGTGTCCCTGTGTCCACAGGCAGCTATGGGCAGCCATCCACACTCTTGCCCACATTGAGACATCATGGAGCTGGAACTGGATGGTCTTTAAGGTCCCTTGAAACCCAAACCACTCTGTGATTTGTGTGCTGGAGTGGTTTTTTGCTCAGAGTGAGGAAGAGCCACATGTCAACCCAGTACTGAAGTCTGACCTGTGCTGTTTGAGCCAGCCACGTCCACAGGTTGGGGATCTGACCTGGGACCACCCCAGAAGCTTGTTCTGCTACAGACTAACCATGCAACGCCAGCCAAGCCGCTGCTCTCACATTCTCTTGTAAGTTGTTAATCTTACTTACCATGAGCTGGTCTCTTGCTGTTTGCCACAATGGTACCTTGAGCATGGAGTTCTCATGGACAGGAAGGATAAACTCCTTGGAGCTGGACTTCAGAAGACTCAGGTGCCTTGGACAGCTTCTGATTCTCTCACTTCCAGCTGCCTTGGAAAGCTGCTGCCTCTTTCTAGGCATATCCTTAGACAGCTTGATCCTCAGTCCTCCTCAGTAACAGCTTGAGAACTGACATGATTGCTACAGACAGGCCTGAGAATCATGAGAAGGCTCTGCCACTTGTAAAGAAGCAGCTTCCATCTTATACCTTATATACTCTCTTAAGCCTTTGAGTTTACACTTGGAGGTGATGGAAAGGTTTCTTAGCTGAGTCAACAACAATCCTCTAGAATATTTGCTAAATGACCTATCTCATCAAATATTTCCAGGGGTTTTTCTATCTATGTGTATGGAGGACGATCTGTTATTTCCATGCTGCAAAACACGTAGAGTAAGCCAAGCCTTGCTCCTGGAGGTTGGCAATGTGATGGCTTGGTCCAGGAAAAGGCTGGTGACCCTCAGTTCCTACCACAGTCAGTAGAAGTTGAAGGTATCCAGCAACCACAGGAAGATCATGGATGGCAATGGGCACTATTTGGAGCTCAGTGCAATGCCTGATTAGATAACAGTCTGTCTCTAGGTAGAGCATGTATTCTCTCTTTCATTCTTCTTTTTTTTTCTCCGTCTTAATAATGCATGTAGCTCTGATTTATTTTTTATCAAGATTAACAATGGAACAATACCACTTCAAATATTAAAAAGGCAAAGAAATGTAGGTACTGAAAAGGAAGGAAAATACCTCAATTTCAAGCCTAAAGATTACTTTGGGTCCCAGAGGAAGCAGAAGCAATTTAGTGGCTGATACCCTTAGCAAGAAAAAAGGTTGTAAGATTAAGACCAACTGCTGTTTGGATAAGTGGTTGGTAATTGCACATATCAGCAATTATGTGCTGTCATATCATTTTTCTGCTACCTTACTCCTCTCTTGTGTCCCGTCAGGGTTTACTTGGAATGACCCTACATCTATGGTCCTCTTTGGATTCACCTTCCTAATGTCATACCACAGTGCCTCGCAAATTCAAAGAGAAAGGAAGTCATTATTACAGGAGGTGCCTGGTGGAGGTGCTCCTCTTCACAGATGTAGCTAGAGGCTACTGCTGTAATAACCAGGCTTCCAGGGAGAGAAAGAAAGAAAGAAAGAAAGGCCTCCTGAACCTGCAAAAACCCTCTTTGTCCTCCATCCTTGCAGTGGGAGAAGGGGATGTGTGAGGGGAGAGTTTGAGTGGGGAGAGGTTTGAGTGGGGTGGGAGAGGGTCTGTGTGCATGGTTCAGATGCCACCCCACCCCAGAGCATGCAGTACTCAGCTCCAGGTGACATTGGAGGGACTCAGGGGAGTTGGGCGCTCTGAATCTTGCCTTGTCAGGGCAGTACAGGCTATATTGAATCCTCTTCAAATGAAAAGGGGGAGCTTCTGTTCCGTACATGTAGGCTGCTTATAACTTGCCCCATCTGGGGATGTTTTGGGGATAACAGAGGCTGGCCCTTGAGCTGAGCTCTGGGGCTCATTTCTGTAGCTTGCCAGAGGCTTTGCACCACTCAGAAAAGCAAACACCGTCAGAAACGCCTTTTTCCTCACAGAAGTAACTGATTCCCCAGTAAAGTGTCAAAAGATAACAAAGTCTGTTCCAGCTAAACTCATCTGTTCATTGCCTGAGGGAAGCCTCCAGGTTATATGGCACCGGGTGCTCCCATGGAGCAGAAAGTATTTAGCTCACTAATCAGACTCAGGCAGGAGGTGTAAGTGTGGCTGCCTGCAGAGTGCCTACAGTAGGTCTGGAGAGGACAGGCACTAGGTGACTTTCCAGGGTCCCAGACTGACCCACAGTGATGCCTCTGAGGTCAGTGGCTTTACAGGGATGTAAAGGAGAGCAGGGTTTTACACGAGGATCCCACCACACCAGCAGAGCGAGCCCTGTCTCTGCAAGGGCCACCAGGGAGGGAAGCCCTGGGAAGGGCCAGCAAACCCTGGTGTCAGGCTGTGGGAGATGCCAAACCGCAGCCAAATGCAGGAGTCTCAGCAGTGATAGTGAGGTGCTACCTCACAGCTCATGGAAGAGCTAATACCCTTTGGAAAGCAGATAAAAGATCCATCAGCACAGATGAAGATATGAGGGCTCGGGCTTAGACAGCCTGTAGCTCCTGCCAAAAAATTCTGTGGAAGGTAGAAATGAATTTAAAAGGTTGAGTGGGGGCCAGCAAGTCAATAACTGAATAATCCCACCCAGATAGGAAACCAAAGCATAAACAAGAGTCTCCACGTACTGACAAGTTAGCACTGGTTGCACTCTGGAAAGGATCCTAAAATAACAGAGATTCCTGTAGACAGAATAAACACATCTCTCAGTTGTCATCCTGAGCAGAGGGTAATTGCCTAGATGTCTGATTGACTCGCTGCTAGAACTAAATATGTACTTCTCTGACATGCTGTCACCTCCTTCACTGTACGTCTGAAATTTTTCAGTAAAGCACATCAGGAATCAAAGCAAATGTCCACAAGGAAAGATGCATCTCGACCTTGAACTTTAATCACTGGCAAAGGGCTGAGAATGTATTTGAAAAGAAGTGAAGTTACTGCATTCCTGAGAATGACATTTAATCTCAAAATTCCCTGGGGGCTTGTGCACGTATGACCCAACCCCCCCGGAGAGGAGCACGGGGCTGCAGCCCCTGTCTGAGGGCTGGGAGCCGGCGCGTGGCTTCCTGAGCTCCCCAGGCACACCACAGCTGGGTCCCCAGCTCCCCCTCTGACCCCCATTCCTTGCCAGAGGTTTCCTTCTGGCTTTCCTTCAGCATGTCTCTTCCCAGTTTGCACTCCTGGTAGAGATGGAGGATCAGAGTTCCTAAATTAATCCTCCTTCTAGTTTTAGCAGCTCCTTTACCCTGAACAAGAGTGTTTGATGCCTTCCCAAAACCACTACAAGGTTCTTGTTTAGTGATTCCTACCAAGTGCTGAGCACCCTGCTCATGCTTAGCTGCCTTCCCACCTCAGAGGCAGTCTCTGTTTCAGCTCTGTTAAATTTTATCTATGGAAATGTAAGAGAACCTACTCAAAAGCCTTAACATTGGAATATTAATATGATTATTCACTAAGCCCTGGAAGTTGCAGGGGGCTGGACAACTGTCAACACAATAGTGATTGTCAGAAGTGAAGTGACCTAGTCGAGTCCCAGGCTGGCCCAGCTCATGGGAAGGAAGGTGTGCTGCTTCAGAATTCAATTCATAACAGATATAAAAAATACTATACTAAATGCAAAGCAGTGTGAATTCATGAAGGTTGTTAACTCAGTATGACACTCTAACTTGTAAGAGACTTGCATTCTACTCCATAGTATGTGGAGGTTCAGGTTTTGTACTGGATACAACCAAATTTAACCTGGCAAATCATATGTGAAAGGAAAATATTTAAAAACCATGTTTTAATAGAAACTACAAAAGAAAATCATA
Source organism: Anomalospiza imberbis (assembly GCF_031753505.1). Lineage (NCBI taxonomy): Eukaryota > Metazoa > Chordata > Aves > Passeriformes > Viduidae > Anomalospiza > Anomalospiza imberbis. The sequence continues at coordinate 144,305,509 of NC_089681.1, read as the reverse complement.
AATAATTGAAGGTAATTTTGAAAGAGTCCTGGTTCTAAGTCCTTGGACTTTCATATTTTGCATCTGGACAAAAAAAAAAATCAGATCATCAGAAGGCACAGACATTGGAGCCCTGAGCAACCCCATCTAGTGGGTGGCATCCCTGCCCATGGCAGGAGAGTTAGAACCAGATTATCTTTAAGGTCCCTTCCAACCCAAAACGTTCTGTGATTCTATGATTAACAGCAAAAGGATAACCATGGATATGGGGTAACCTGCATCACTCATCAACTGCACTTGGGCAGTTGGTGTGGCTGGACACGAAATAACTCCTCACCAAATGAGGAATGCTGGGAGAACTTCCATGCAGGCTGCACTGGAACCAGGCAAAACAGCTACTGTGAAACCTGGGGAAAATCTGCGAGTGGCAGCTGGGAAGGTGGAGGTCACACCACCTTCCACTGTGGGTCCCTGTGTGAAACTGCCTCCAGGAGAGCAGCCCAGCACTACCATCAGGTGATGGAGCAGGAAAGCCTCTGAGATGCTCTGCAAAGGCATGGGGTGGGTGGAAGGGCAGGTTCTCTTTTCTCCCCTCAGGAAAGGGACACAGGAAGCATAGGAGGGCTCCAGCACACGGTGAGGCAGTGGAAACCAAGCACCTCAAACCCGAGTTGGTGGCCCAAGACCAAGACTATTTTCTCTATCTCTCTGCATATGAGAATTCACCCTGGAGGGAGCTGAATCCCAGGTCAGAGTGAGGTTGTGAGGGTGGTTTACAAACCCATCACCTCCCCTCACCTCCAGCCTGAGCAGGAAAAAAAGCATTTTCTAACAGAAACTTTGACAGAGCCATCACTTTGTGAACTCTGAAAATATATATAAAAAGCAACTTGTCTAATACATGTTCAAGATAAAAGTTTGAGATGACAGAAAATTTTATCTGAAAAAAAACCCAGACATTCATGCACAAGAGGATAACTTGAAACTATCTACCCATCTATTAAACTCCAAGCTTTAGGTAGATAAAAAAGTCAACAGAAGCTAAAGTGGGCAAAGACATGCAAAATGATTTCTGAAGGCAGAACAGGACATCCCTAGAATCACAGAATCACAAGGTTGGAAGAGACCTTCGAGTCGAACCCCTTCCCTGACACCTCAACTAAACCGTGGCACTGAGTGCCACATCCAGTCTTTTTTTAAACACATCCAGGGATGGTGACTGCACCACCTCCCCGGGCAGACCATTCCAGAACTATCACCCTTTGCGTGAAAAACTTTTTCCTAATATCCAACCTATATTTCCCTTGGCACAGCTTGAGACTGTGTCCTCTGGTTCTGTCAGTGCTGCCTGGAGAAAGAGACCAACCCCACCTGACTACCACCACCCTTCAGGAAGTTGTAGAGAGTGATAAGGTCACCTCTGAGTCTCCTTTTCTCCAGGCTAAGCACCACCAGCTCCCTCAGCCGTTCCTCATAGGGCTTGTGTTCCCAGCCCCTCACCAACCTCATTGCCTCCTCTGGACGCGCTCAAGCATCTCAATGTCCTGCACTGCTAAACTGAGTTTTGGGGGGGAAAGTGGTGATGACCCAGCCCATGCCTCCTGCCCTCACCTGCATGGCTCCAGGGGTGAAGTGATCCACTCAGCTGAGAGACGAAAGCATGCCCCAGGGGACTGGGATGGCAGGATGGCACACATTTCCACTGCAGCCAGCTCTTCTTCTACCCTTAATGACCTACTAATCTTTCTCTTTGCTTTTAATTTAGGAATAATACAACAACCCAGGGGGAGCTGGGCTAGGAAGGTGTGCAGAACAGTCAGGAAGAGTCCAGCCCAAGCAGAAGATGAGGTGCTCAGCTGGTGCTCCCTTGGTCTGATTTCATATCAGTGATGACAGGAAAGGAGCCCAGTGATTTAAAACTAGTATAAATGAGTCCTAGCTTGGGCCTACCTACAGCAAATTCCCTTTTCTTCCAAAATGGTATTTGTCACAAAGAACTTTCTTTCGCAGAGACTGCAAAGCCAGAAGGCTTCCTCCATTCATTTACATATTAAAACTCAACAGATGATGAAGGAGAAGCAATTATTGGAGAAAGCAAAGCAGTTCTCTTAGTTAAGTTCATTAATTTTCTTTTTTTTTTTCAGTAAAGTCTATGCTCAACAGAAACCTGATTATTCAGATCCAGCACATTAACTTAAAGTGATTTAACACAGTCAAAAAGAATGAAAAAATGCAATGTGAAAGAAATGTGTAGCACTTCATAAGCAGGGAGCCCCTTCATTTCAGCTGGGCTGTGTCTGTCACTCTGTCAGAAGAGAGGTTTGTGCACAGAGCCAAGCAATGAGCAACACCTCGAGGCAGTGCTCCAGCCCAGGGTGCTGCTCCTCTGCCCTGGGCAAGGTTCAGCTCTGCCCCAGCAGCAAAGTTGACTGTTCCAACTTCACGATTGCTAAGGGGATGATGGGTGCTCTTTTTCACCCAGACCCATCTACGCAGAAGATGGATCCTGAAGATGATATTTAAAACTTTCATTTTCCCTTCAGGTGCCATTTGGGTTGTTTTTTTTTTCCTCTCCCACATTGTTTCACATTAGCTATATTCAGCTACAGGGAGTATCAGAAAATATTACCTCAGCTTGAGAATAGGTTTGCTCTCAAGTGACACCTTCCAATACTTCTGATTTATACCCTTTTCCTGCATTGATCTGTTGGGAGATTTCGTCAGCTATATCTGACATAAACACTGTATTATTCTGTATTGCATTATACCCTAGAAATCCACTCAAATCCCTTTGCTCCTCAAATTAAAGCAATATGCATTACAGTGTCCTGATTTCCTTCTATTCTTGCATTTGCATTTTTGTATCATGCTCTAGATTACTCATGTATATTTTGGCATAAGCATCTCCCTGCTCATTTAAGAATATTGCCTTTAATCTTCATTATACCTTGAAGCACACAAAACCCTGGCCCCAAAGGACACATGGAGACTTTTAGTTCCCACAGTGGCTGAATTTCTGTGGAAGTTATTTAAAGCAAATGTGGTGTTGTTCAGAAGCCCAAGCCTTGTTCCAGGGCAATCCCATGGACACCCCAGTGTCCCTCTGGTCTCACTGCTCCCCACAGCACATAAGCTTTGTCTGCCACACTGCAGATCACCACAGCTATGGGAAGGGACTTCTCCTCCTTCCACAGTGGTGCAGTCTGCAACTCTGCTGCCAAAAAGGTTTTAGTTGTGTGGCTGTGCTGGGGTGCCTGAACTCCTCAGCAGTTTAACCACGCAGCTCAATTGCCTGCAAGCAGCTTTTTGGTGGCAGAAATGGAGTAGCAGCTGTAGGTTGTACTTTTGCTGCAAGAGGCTGGGTGTGTTCACTGCATCATTCTTATTCACTTTAAGAACCTTTTAACCCTCAGAATAATCTATTATTGCATTTCTTACAAAACATAATTCTACCAGAGAACAGCTAATAATATATCACATATTCTGGTAGGATTTTTTGGTGGGTCTGCCTTACCTCCCAGATTTGTTCTGTGGTAGGAGTCCACACAGGTCCAATGTTTGTCTCAATAAAATCCCAATGGTTATACTGCAAATGTATTCAGTCAGACAGAGCCACGAGTTCAGTAAAGCTACATGACTTACACAAAAGGTCAGGAAATTCCTTGAAAGCGGAGCTTCTGATTTTTCTGAGATAGGATATAGGCATGCTGGTTCAGAATTGCTCTGTTTGATAACCAGTCTAGATTATCAGATATACTCTTTATTCTAGACTTGCCTGAGCTATAACATCCCCCAGAATATGGACTGACACAAAGCTGGTAGGAAAAAATTCCTGTAATTGAGGGACAAGTAATTCTTTCCATAGGTGGGAGGGAAGACCCAGGTTTTACTCCAGGTAATGCTGAGTCCATCATATTCAAAGCAACCCTATTGTTGTCTTCTCTTATTTTCAATATTCAATATTTGGTTTAAAGATCTGAGCACAGCAGCCTGCAGGCAATCAGAGCCAAGGTGCACAGAGACACTGGCTGGGCTCCCTAGAAGTACTTGAAAGCTGCAGTCCTTTACCAAGAGCAGTCCTTTATTAAGAAACCCACAATGCCAAGTAAAATCCATGTGCAAGCCATGACCCATCTCAGTGAGCATTGACATATGGGTCCAGCAAAAAATGGAATATTGATCATTGTACTTGGAAGGGAGGAGCCTTTGTATAAGGCTAAGCAGAAGCTGAAGACAGTTTGACAAGAAAACCACTGTCACCTGGAGTCACAGGGGAAATGTGTCTGCACCTTCCACATCAGCACACAAAACTTCCTTCTCCACTTCTGTTTAGGCAATGCCCTCATGCAGAGCCACTGATCAGTCTAGTATTGCTCCAGGAAAGCAAAACTTTCCTTGGAGGACAGTCCAACACCATGTCTGTGAGGACAGCATGTCCTGAAACTTCCCACAAAATGCCCTTCCCTGGCCTGTTAACATTCAAGAGCAAAAGATGCCATTACTGCTGAAAATTAATAAAAGAGTATGTCCAAACAAAAGAGACCAACCTCTGCTAATGTCCAGGGGGCAAACAACAAAAATGACAAATAGGAGAGGGCAACAAAAACAGTTATATTGTGCCTACAAGACCAAGTAGAATACCATTGCATATTCATTAAGATTTGTTCAAAAGTTCAGAAAATTCCCTCCAGTAATATAATGGGTGATAATTCAATTTATTTATGTTTTTAAGGCATGAAGACTAGCTTTAATTTCCCTCAACTGTGCCTCTATTATTATTAATCTACTTATCTTCTAAAAAGATCGTCTAAACTACACTTCAATAGGGAATGTGATCTTTGGCCATGTAGGGCTTTGCAATTATCCAGTTCTGAATGAACTTGTTGTTGAAACATTTTTTAAGTCTAATGAAAACATTAGATCAATTCCTCGCAGTGATAGCTGTCATTAAATCAATAGTGTGTGTAAGTCCATTATACTGATATTTGACACGAACTGCCGAAGGTCTGCTAACAATGAAACCATGCTGAAGTGTGTCCTCTGCTTGGCATATTTTATATGAGATAAAAATCTGTTAAGTCTACAGTAACTGAAACTTTTCTTCTTTAACTAAAATAAACAGAGATGTGAAATGTTGCTGTAACTCATACTAGGACCACCATGATCCACACGGGTTTTGGAGCTAGTCCTTTTATCACACCTCTATCACAGCTGCGCTCTCAAATCAGTCAGGAAAGCTTTTTGTGATTGTTTATCTGTGTGGCTTACAAAGAACAGGCAGAGGTTTCATAATAAAGCTCTGATGGAAGATTTGATCATACTCCCTCCAAAAGCAACGGCACTGTCACCAACTCCAGTGGAAGTTGGACTGCTGCTCAAGCCCCTGGGAAATGGACTTGAGGAAGAGTCTTCTGGCTGAGGATCTTCCCAAGGAGGAACAGCACCCCAGTGCAGCAGCTTGCAGGGGAAGGAAGCACAACCAGACCCATTTCTCCACAGAAAGGAACAGCTCCATTCTATATGCCATTATATTGCAAATGGGAACGATAACTGAAGGAACTCTGGCTCTGTGGCTTAAAAATATTTTCCAGTGCCCTACAAATTCAGTTTCCCACTCCTACCACCTGTGCTTCAGCTACAGCCTCAATGCAATCCCGTGAGACTGTGATGTCTGATGTAATATATTATGGGTCTTTTACCATGAGAGAAATATAAAACTTGAGAAAATGGCTAGCTGATGGATATGAAGACTGCTCAGCCTGCCACTTCTTGAGATTTATAAACCTAACAATTTTTCAGTAGTAGTAGGTAACATTTGCTCACAGCCAAGGGAGCTGTGAGTACACAAGAGCAATGGAAAATAACAGTCAATGGCAGGCACTGACAACTTTCTGGCTCAAAAGATCACTTTAAACTGAAAATCCAAACTAATTAATTTTGAATATGTTAAAGATTTACCGTGAAGTGGGCAGAGGAACACTTAATTTTTGGAAATTTGGTCATTAGAAAATGCATTTTTTCACAAACAAATGCAATAATTGATAGGGGAAAAAAACCCTAAACAATCCCACCTGAGACATTCTCTGAGACTTTGGTTCCCATAATATTTGCAGCAGACAATCCCAACCAGTATCGAAGTGGAGCGAGCCCCAGGCAGACACGGGTCCTGCCCTGCCCTGTGTGATGGCTCCCACTAATGGCAGCAAGGGAAAGCTCGGGCAGTCCCAACAGAGCAGACAGAAAAAACCCAGTGCAAATCCTCCCTCTACCCATTTTTGGTGTTTGGTATTAAATGTCTAAAAGTATTGTTACCAACTAGATTTTCATTATTTTTTTCTATTGTCAGAATATGATCGTGACAGAAAATAATCTGTATATTAGAATCCTTGGATGGGTTTTATCTCACCATCAGGCAGCTGCAATGGAGACTTCTAGAGATACAAGGGAGCAAGATCCAGGGTCTGATTCCCATTGATGGTCTGACCTATTTCAGGCATGGGCTGAGTCATGAATTCGATTTTCCTACTCACTTCTATCTTGATTACATATGGAGTTGGGGCAACTGGTCCAGACACATGATGGATATGGCCCCAGCATGACTGCAAGGTGATGTCACACAGAAAACACCATCTTTGTGCTCAGCCAGTGAGGAAAACCATGTTTGAAATGAGGACACTATGTAGGACTCCCTTCTAGGGAGCCCAAACTGTGGGATCAGGGCCATGGGATGGAGGCTCTTGTTGATGGCTGGGGAGACTTTCAACCCCCTTACCATGAGGTCTTGGGATTTTGGTCAAGTGTGCGCTCCACTTCTGTTTACAAGGAGAGAAAGTCCAAAAAACTTGGGTGAAGACTGGTAACCATGGAAGGAGATGGACAAATATATTTGTTTTACATTTCAGTTTTGAGTACAACAGAGATTGCTAAAACAGCTGAGTAATTTTCTCTTTGTAACATTGCAGAGATATCTTCTTGCAATCAGACGCAGAAACCAGGTGCAGACCATCCTTGGGTCCCACTTCTAAATCTCAGATACATTTTTATAGGTTCTCTGATTCAAGGAATAAACATGAGAGGATTACAGCTAATCAGATAAGTATGTCTTTATTTAACTGCAACATCAAAAATTAAGCTTGCAGTATGTTCTTAAGAGATAGAGTCTTCAATCTAATTCAAAGATTTTTTTGAAAGTTTTTTTTCCTTGTAATTAAATTGTGTTGATTTTATTTGACATTTGATTTGAAGCAAGCCGCCAGAGTTTCTCCTTCACCGTCTGCCTCAAATCTATGTGTAACATGTCACAGTCAAAAGGCCTCCCCACTTCTCCTGAGCATTGCTGCATTTCAGGTTCTCTTTGGGTGAGACAGATCAGCCCAGGTACAGATCAGCCCCTGGAACATTTCCCACTGAGGATTTCTGTCCTGTGCAGGTAGCACGGTCGGCATTTGGCATATATACGTGCAGCAAAAGTGAACCTGCTGGCACAGGATGGGCTTTCCTCGTGCCAAAGACCAAGTAATGCTGGGATCAGCAACAAAGCAAACACCTTGCAAATACCCAGGAAGATATCTTGAATAGCTTGTCCCCCTGCACTGGTCCACAGAGGGGTCAGACCAGCACCTAACAGGTATGACCAATAGCAGGAGGCTGAAGAGAAGTAATATTGTTCCTTTTCAGTAGCCTGTCCAAATCCAATGTATTTTCTATTTCAGCTCCATGGGTGAAAGCCTTAGGGCTTATCTGGGGTCATTTCTCTGGTCTGGACCCAGTCACATACCTGCCATGGTAGCACAGTGGTGGAGAGGGGAAGGGCAAAGTTGTCACTCTTGATAGCAGTGTTGCAGGACCACAGCGGTGGCCTGTGAGAAATTCCTCATGTTCAAGTCCACACACATAACACAGAACCCAAGGAGGAAGCTACAGAGATACTCCACCAGCAGCAAAAGGAAGATTAGAGAAAATGTGGGGCTGCTGATGAACCAGATGGGTGTCCCGGTAATGGAAAATATGGAAAAGGTGGAATTACTGAACGCTGCATTTGCCTCAGCCTTTGCTGATGTCATAACTGCTGGGAAAGAGCCCTGTACCCACTCAATTCCCCTCTCATTTGTTGCTGAAACTGGAAACTGCCCAGTGAACAAGGCAGGAAATCTGAGGAAGAAGGAGACATGGTGAAGGCAGCTGAATGGTGTCCTGGGGCACTGGCTGTTATCTCTGTCCCTGCTGAAGACTTTTTCTGAGATACTGCCAAGTCATCCAAACCATACATTGAAAGCTGTGTCTCGGTAATTGTGTGGGGTTTTGTTTTTTGAATGCATAAATTAATACCCCAAGTTCTGATTCACAAAACTGCTGAGCACTCATTGCTGTGAAAGAAAACAAGGGCATTGTCCTTCCAGCACATAAAATGCTAAAGAACGTGAAGTGTTCAGAAAAATCAGGTCATTAGGCATGCAAATTGGGTCATCAAAATTAGTGGATCTTTTTGACATTAATCTCTCTAGACTTCTTCCTGGGAAAACAGGGAGATCCCATACCCTACAGGAGAGTTGTGAACTAAATTAATTTAATGTTTGTTTCTCTACCAGCTCCAACCCCATCTGATGCTGATGCTATTTGCATGTCAGGTGGGTTGTTTCTTCCTCTTTCTCACTCACCACTATCACTGAGGACATGGCTGTACTGGCATGAAGCATCCCAAGCCCTGGACAGACATGGAATGGGAGTCCTGCCCCATCCCCTAAAGACACGCCAAGCATCTCTGGTGCTGATGGTTCTGTCTGGGCTGCTGACCACTATGATTTTTGAGCTCCCAAATTTTCAAATTTGCTCACATTTCAGCATTGCTTCACACGTCCAGAGTATTCTTAGGATGACATGACCACTGCCCAGCTTTAGGGCAGCGTTCCACTATACAGAGCTTCCCAACAGCAAAAGCAACTTCTGAACGTGCTTTTTCCTCAAAGTGCTTCTGCTCCCCTTCCATTTAGACAAGCCCAAGTCTATTATCCCTAAAGTAAAACACTAAAACTCCTACCACAGATGTTTAAAGTTAGAATGCCTCAGAACAAAGAGCTTATTCAGCTTGAAAATACTTACTACCTACGGAGAAGTGCTAAGTCTTAGCTCCCCGCTGCTCCAGTCCCTGGCATCTGGGGGCCGTCTCAGTCAGTGCTCAGCTTGCCGCCCCAAATCCTGCTGCAGGCACAGGCAGCAAGGTGGGACCCCTCAAAACTGCTGTGCCTCCATCACCCACGGCTTTGTCAGGGGATTCGGGGAGAGAGATACGGCTGCGTCTGAAGTCACGGCGATCATCAGGGAGGACTTATTTCAATATGTTCTTGAAACTATCTGATGTCAAGTTATGTGTCTCAGGGGGACGCGAGTTCCGTGTAGCTTGTTATGCCATCTGTTAAGAAAGGCAGCCACTCGTCTCTCCGCTCTGTGACCACAGATGGGGAGTCTTTCCCCCTGTGTGCATTACTGTCAATACATGCCAAAGCCTTCCTAGCTGGAGCCAGGTGGAATCACCACCACGACGAGCACGCCCGGGAAGAAGGGTGCTGCTGCATGGGCCTTCCCAAGAACTTTGGCTCACAGCGTGCAGATGAGCTGAACAAACAGAGCAAGCCTGCACTGGCGAGGACAGGTCCCCAAAATCCCTCTGACTTGCAGGACACTGAGCAAAAGCTCCAGCAGAGGAGCTCAAGGAGGAGGCTGTGAGGCGCCATGCAACATATGCAGCCCCACTGCAGACTTGATCCTCCTGTTGGTTGGCTGTGGATAGTGCTTACCCCAAATCACCGTCTGGCAAGAGCACTGTGAACCTCAGACACAGATAGAAAATGCAAAGCTTCAGCTGCTGCTTCTGTGGAGATGCCTCAGCTCTCAGTGGAGGCTTGGTGTGAGCTTAACTGAACACGGTGCCCCAGTGCCCCAGACTGCAAAGGAAACCTGCTCTGCTGACTGACCCACCAAGTCCTGCAGGGAAAAAGCAAACATGGAGTGAGCACCACGTCCTCCAATGGCCATAAGCAGCCATTGACTTCATCAATAATGCTCCTTTTTTCCAGGGCTGATTATCATACCTTTTAATATTGAGCTGACACTTTTCCAGAGTAACTGGGTCCATTTCTGAGCCTGTGGGCTGGAAGTTTTAAAGGGAGACTTTACAGAGAGAAAACTATAACAGGAAGTTGAATTCAAAATCGGAAGTCTTATGGAAAGGGGATGTTGGTTGGGAAGGAAAGTTTTACAGAAAGAGCCCACTCAGACCACTCCCACTTGTGATCCTTTTGGAACAGGTACTTCACCCAAGCAGAATAGAAACTGACATTGTATTTCTTTTCACTGGAAAGCAAATGTTTGTCCTGCTCTCACAGCACTTCTCCCATCACAAGGGTGACAGCAGCCAGTGGCATTTCCCAGTGCAAGCAGCTCTGCTGTCCTCTGGGAAGACACAATTCAGCAGCAAAAGCACCAAAGCATTTGCGTATGAGGACGCATCTCTGAGGTGGGCATGCCAAAAAGGCCTTCTGAAAATGAATCAAAAATATCATTTTTTACACCAGCGTTAGAAACATCTTCCCCTCTTCATCCCCAGCCCTGCTCCCAGCAGCCAGAGGTGCTCAGCTCTCCTGCAAATCTGCTTTCTAAGCTCAGACCTAGATGCTCCCTAGGAGAGAGGCAGCATTTTGGGGTGCCAGCAAATGTTTACATCTGTCACTTCTTACAGAAGCCAAGCAGGACTCAGTGAACGCAGAGCTCAACCAAACCTTCCACCCTGGCAAAGCCTCAAGGGCTCTTGCTGCTCACACCTGCTCTGACCAGGCTCTGTGCATCTGCAAAGGCAGCTGAGGTGGTCCCTGCTTCAGATGTGCCACACTGGGCACCAGGTGTGAACCTCAGGAATAATGAGGGACGTGGGGAGAGCCTGGGGTGCCACGGAGGCACCAAAGGACCAGCACTTCTCAACATAGATTTTTCCAGACACATACAGCTTTTGACTGATGCCAGTTCATCCACGCAGAGATTTCACCTTTGAAGTTTGTGTGGAGTTAATGCTCCTTCCTCTCATCTCACCCAGCAGAATCAGGAATTAATTTACCAAGTAATGTAACTAAAAAAAAAAAAAAATTAAACCACTTAAATAGAACACTCTGACTAGAGGAAAGGATAACTTAATTTGCAGATCTCTTCTCTACTTCCTCCATTAATTTACTTCTACTATAATTTAAGTCCACACATGCCTATGAAACAACCTTAAACTCTTAAAGCTCTTTTCAAAAAAACAGGTAAGTTATGCACATACATCTTTGAGGCACGTGACTCTCTGTATTTAAAGCAACTTCCAGAAGAACTCTGCCTGTCATGAGCTCTCAGCAGGGTCTGCCTGCACACATTCATTCTGAGTGCCCACATATTGCACCTGAATGTCTGATGGCATGGCAAGGGGACAGCTGGCAGGGTCCCCTGGCTTGGGGATGCCTCAGCCATGGACCAAGCTCACCAGCATTTATGTGGGGACCCACAAAATCAAAATTTTCCTCCGGGTCTCTTACAACTGGGAATCTGCCAGTGCTACATCTGCTTCTAGAAGCTGAGTCCCATAACAAGAATTTGGACTCCAAAAAAGAGGACCCCAGGAGGGAAAGGATTAGGCATAACCCTTAAAACAAATGAAGTCTTTGTGTTTTGATATCTGCATTCACATTTCAGCCTCTGTCAAGCTTTTCTCCCAGTGCTTTGGGGGGTGGGCAGGCCAGAGTCATGACACCTTAGAGGGATCTGCTGGTTGAGGGAGCATGTCCTTAGACACCAGGAAGGGCAGAAACAACAGAGACCTTTGAAAAGAGAAACACTTGCTCCTTTCTGCACCTGTATAATTCCCCAGATGGACACCCACTAGGGCTGCCAGATCTAAAATCTGATAGCATGAGGTGCAGCAGCCAGAGCAACTGGAGGAAGCTGTGAGGAACTATTTTTTCATCATGTCATTCCAAAAAAATATTGGAAATGGAAAAGAAGATTGGAATGGAATTAAAGTAGAGGGAAAAAAACCCAAAAAAGAGAAAAGGAAGAATAAAAGCTGCAGACAGCCCAGGGCAGAAAGGAGAGGAGCAGAATCAACAGAAAACAGGAAAAACCTCCATCACTTTCAGCCCTGAAAATGAGTACTTTTGGAGAAAAATAACAATTTTGCTCTTACAAAATTTTAAAGCAAAACCCAAAGAACTCTAAATGGGCAAAAATGCCGGCCCTAATAAAAAACTCAAGATCTCAATTTTTTAGGCAAATGACCAGCAACATCACAACTTTTACACATCGATCCTTAGGAAATAGCTCTCTCCCCTGACTCCTGTCAAGGAGGACAAGGGATTAGCTCAGGCACTGAGGAGCTGACATAGTTAAACACTGCTGCTGGCAGATACAATCCAGTTTGTAACTGAGGTTGTAAAAATACGCATGAAAGCAAATTCGTAAGAAAGAGGCTCTAATGAAGATGTATAGAAGGGCTGTAATGCCACGTAGCCTCTTGATAGCTAAGGCCCTGATCCTGCAAATTAAGCTAAGCGGCGAAGTTAATCAGATGCATAAGCATTTGCAACATCAGTGGTTTTTTTTCCTCCCCAAATGAGCTAAATTCAAAAAGCCTTGGTTTAAATTACACAAAGATATTAGCAACATCAGTTCTTTATTAGGAACAGTTTATTCATTCAGGGTGTACAGTACGGAGCAACACGCCTGGCATGGTTAGCGATGCGTGAACCTGAAGGGGAAGAAATCCCTTTGCATTCCCTTCAAAGCCAAATTGCACAACAATTCAGGCTGCTGCCTCAGCAGCCAAATGGGCATTTTTCCAAGCCTAAAAGTCAGCAACAAACCCAAGTGTTAAGGCAGCTTTGTTCTCCTTAAAGCTGACCAGATATCCTTCGAAAACTCCCTTGGATTACCCTTCTTCCTCCCCATCTTCTCCCTGACAGCCTCTTTCTCTAAAGTATCACAACCATGATGTTCCACTCCAAATCAAGGGGTGAAAGCATCACATGGCATCACAGAGTGAACAGCAAAACCTCTGGTTGATGGCAAAACTCTGGAAATCCTGGTGAGGATGGCAAAACCAAAGCAGTACACCTGAGGTATGAGGAGAAGTAACACTCCAGGCTCTCCAGCACTTCTGTCTCAAAAGTAAGTTTAAAGCTGTGGCAAACAGCTTTAAACCAAACAGCTGTGTTTGGTAGGGTGACACTCAGGAGTCATCCTGTGCTTTTCTTCACGGCAGGGAACGAAGCCAGGCAGCAAATCCTGCTTATAATTTGCACACCTCAAACACATAATTAAAAACACCTCTTTTGTGTCAGAAGCTGAACAGGCAAAGGAGAGTGAGAATCTTGCTCCATGAGCAGGGCATCTTCATGATCACAATATAACATGCTCAAAGCTGGGAGGCCAGGGGACTTTGTTGTCCCCTCAGTACACCCATCAGCACCCAGGTAAGGCTTTCTGAGTTTATCACTGGAATGGTAATGGTTTCTTATTTGAGTAAATTTTTAGAGAGGATAACAAAGCTCATGAGACACTGCTGTGAGGTGAGTGGGGATGACCTTCTCCACAGTGACAGGCAGGGAATGTTGGGATGAGATGTTTAAGCTAAACCTTGATATACAACAATCCTGTATAAAGGGTAAAACTCTGTAAACCTTTTAGAAAGAAATTACTTTATTCAGGAAGAAATACAGCACCACAGAGAAAGAAAAGGAACAAGCAAACAAATGGCTTTTGATCTTCTCCAACACTTCTTAAGAGTCTTAACTGAAAATTTCTAAACATATTTTTCTCAGTATATATCCTCTCCATTTTCTATTGTCTCTGATAAGATTAATTTCTCACTCAAGCATTCCAGCAACCTCCTTGACTAGTATTGCCTAGTTAACAAATATTTTCATCCCACATCATGGTTGTATTTGACACCTTCATGCAAGTCTGGGCTGAATAGCCACAATGCATTTAGAAACCAAGAGTGCCTATAAAAACTTCACTGTGCAAGACCTGAAATTTCAGGGAAATCCCCCAAATTCAGAGGTCACTTGTAGTCATTCATGACTTAAGTTTTGCAACAGGAGCAAAGGATCTAACCTTGTCTTTGAACCTTGGTCTTGTACTGAGAAGCAAGATAGCAATGACAAGAGTGAAACAGTTTTACTCACAAATATGTAATTTTTAGTTCCTCAGTCACAAATGTATGGAAAATATTTTGAGTACATATAATTGTTCTTCCTTTTTTGGTCTTGGCTCTAAATATCTCTTACTGGTCTTTCCTGGAGATAAATACCGCGTCAGATGGATTTTTGTTCTGACCTAGTACACAACTTACATGGTTGTAGGACTAAGACCTAGCTTTCCAAAATCCTCCAGGATTGGAAGCATTGAAAAATACAAAAGAAAAAAAAAAAAAAAAAAGGATTGCCATCAATCTAGTAACAGTTTTAAGTTTTGGTGGCTGTTACTATTATTAATATTATTATCCTCTGCACTATTCATAATAACCAGGAAAGTATTAAGTAGTAACAGGGTGACAAGAAGAAAAACAAAGGAAAAGAAAGGAATCCCCAGCCCCTCATTTTATTTCCTACAAGTCAAAAAGAGATGAAATGAGTATTAAATTTATCTTAAGAAGTGAAAAGAAATGCTAAAAGTTATTAGCTAAAACAAAATGCTGCTTCAAAAATGCATTTCAAATCTGCAAGAGAAAACTGGATATTTTAAAAATTTATTAAATATTAATTAAATTAATTCCATTCATTCATGAGGTAACCTCTTTATTTCGGTTTAACCTCTCTGCAACAGAGTGCCGGATGAAGGGGACACAACAGGAAAAGAAGAGGGAGCTTCCTGGAGTGCTTTGTGCTGAGCCTATTTTGGGTTGCGTAGCAGCTGATGGGCACTGTGGGCAGCATCCATGAGCTATAGCAACGCTTGGGGTGACGGCTGGCAGCTGTGCCAGCCCTTGGATCAGTCCCGAAGCCCAGAAAGGCAAAGACATCATGAAGCTGTTTTCCTCCCTTGTCTTGTGTTGAGCCTCCTGGGAGGCACGAGACAAAACCTGGCACTGGCGTCCTTCTTGATCTCTGTCAGGCAGAGCTTCCACGCCCAGACACATCCAGCCCATATGCACCCACAGAATTGGACCAATGTGTGTCAGAGAGCTCTTCTTACAGTCAGGACCACAACAGACTCCACACATACTTCAGCTCTTAGAATAACTGCTGGAACAAGACCAAACTGGTAGGCAGGATGTTCAGACCAACAAAACCTGGCTTTCAAACTCAGGAAAGTTTGATAGCAGTGCTCCCTTAGCTGGATACAGAAGATTCCTTTTGCTAAATTTAGGCACTAAACAGCATTGTTGACCTATTCTCTTTGTAGGATGCCTGGCATGGTGCAAAAGCACTTTCTGGAATAATCTGTTCATCACAACACCATGTGTGCTGCAGTGCATACTTAAGGATACACCATGAGCTGGTACTTGTGCAATCACTGACATTTGCTCTTGAGTGGATTTGTATTGTCAGTATAAATATAAAGGTTGTTGCTGCAGGCCCCCAGCCGAGTAATAATTAGCATTGACTCCATGATTGCAGAAGGCTGATCAATTGCTTTATTATTATCCTATCCTATACTTATTAAGAAACTCAGTAACCCTTCCAGCCCATCCGATCCAGCTTTGACCTAATTGGTCAATCCATCCAAACACCACCCAGTGCCCAATTAAGAAATCACCCTTTGGTAAACAAATCTCCATGACACATTCCACATGTGCACAACAGCAGGTGCAACAAGTGGAGATCAGAATTGTTTCTCATTCTTTCTCTGATCTTCTCACAGCCTTCCCTGGGATAATGCCTGGGAAAGTCTGTGCCTGCTCTCTGTGGCCTGAGAGCTGCTGCCACAAAAGGTGAATAGGTTCTGGGAGGTACAATGCAAAGTCAGCACCGTTGATACCAGAGCAGGCAGCACAGGCCCATGACAGGTAGCAAATGTGCATTTCAGCACAGCTCCTGCTGGAAAGAGAGGAATGCAACCATCATTCCCTGGCTTCTGGCTATCTAAACACAAAATACTTGTCAACAAAAAACCAACAAAATCAATCCTGTTTATAAATGGCTGCCAAACCTGAAGTAGCCAAAACATCAAGTGGGAGAAAGATGCTGCATTTTCCCCTGCAAATTTCTGCCCGCAGAGAGCACTTGGACACAGTTCTCCCCAGATTACCAAGGTCAGCAGGTCCCATCAAAGAGCAGCCTTTGCTCTGCAGCTGAAGCCTGACACCTGTCAGCTTAATCAGCTGGATTTGAAACCTTCCCCAAACCCACCACCTCCATCTGGGAGCAGGCAGCCCAACTTGAGTTCAGGCTGGACTCATTCAGAGCCCAAGGCTGATCAATAAATGTCTTTCCTTCTGCTGGCATCTGCCATCTGGCACCTATGCTGAAGAGACACTGCACTTTGCTGGTATGTCACAGGTCTGTTTCAAGGGCTCTCTGCTACTGCCACCACCCTAGGAGGTGACAACAGCGGCCAGGAGAACCAGGGAGCCTCGGCAGCAGAGCCTCCTGCCATGCCTGCCATGGAGCTCTGGCCAGGTAGTATCATGGTGAGGCTGGAATTGGAGTTCTCATGGCAAAGTACCTGGGGCAAAATGACCTCACTGGAGACTTAGTACAGGATTTCTGGATGATGCAGTAAAGCTGACTGTAATGCTAATTGTCTTACAGGACCTGAGTGTCAATGGTTGCAGGATCTGTCCCCTCCCCTTCAGGGAATTTGCATCCTGCTTTACATCATCAGTTAAAATAGGATTTCACTAATTCCCAGTTGATTGTGTCACACACACACACACACACACACACACACACACACACACACACACAGAGTGTCTTCTCCAGAGAGATTGAGAGCAAGGATTTTGAGTCCATGAGGAGGTTTGGGTGGCAGCTTGTGATGGCGTCAGCACTGGTTGCTGCAGTCACAGAATCACACAACAGTCTGAGTTGGAAAGGACCCAGAAAGATCATTGAGTCCCACTCTTAAGCGAATGGCCCATACAGGGATCGAGCCTGTGACCTTGCTGGCACCATGCTCTAACCAAGGGAGTTAACCTCAGTTTTGCTCAACTTTCTTATTAATTCTTATAATCCTTATAAATGCTCTCATAATAAGCATAGTCCCCTCATCCCATGGCAAAGGTGAATTATGCTTCCAAAATAACCTTAAATGCAGCAGATTGAATGGCTAGGCTGCCTGGAGCTTTTGCAGTACCTTATGCAACAGGACAATTCTCTTGCTTCCATCTTTTGGTTGACACTGGAAGGTTGGAATTTTCAGTTTTTCACCCCTGCTTTGGAAAGACTGGAGATAAAGACTTCATCTCGCCCACCTTCACTTCCCATCACAGCCAAATCGAAGGAAGCTCCCACAGCTGTCGTTCTGAAATCAGACGACATGAACAGTCAATAAGCAAAGAGCCATGCAGCTAGTTCTGCTCTTGTCCCTGGGATTGCCCAGGGATGTGGAGCAGGGACACTTCCCTCCCAAGACCCAGCTGCCACTGCTCTCCCTGGACAGCAGGACATGAAGTCACCAGTCTGTACAGCAGGTGCTTCTCAGTATAGTATCCATACAACCTTCATATAGACATCTCTAGTCCTCCAGTACCTCTCAATTCATTTCATATTCTTGCTTTAAGCAATGAAAAAATGTTGCAGTTTGTTGGGTTTTTCCTAAAAAGTAAAACTAAATCTTGTTCCATATTGTTAAGCCGATTTTTGTCTGGGAGCTACTGAGAAGAATTTTTATGGTATTTTGTGGTTTGACGTTGAAAAGTGCTCCTGTCTTGAAATATTTTGTCTAAGCTTAGTTTCTTTGTCTAACTAGATCAGTAAACTAATGTGTGACTCAAACATAATGACTTCCTTTTTAGATCAGTAAAAACTTCAAAGGAACATGTTCATTGCACGCTACAAAACTGCCCTAGAATATTCACTGAGATACATCAGAAAACATACATATTCATTAGCAGCATTTATTTATCTTCAAAACACTACAGATCTGAAAAAAACAAATCAAACAGAAGTCTAAAAAGCCTTTGTGTTCAGCCAAGACTACTTGGGAAATGATTAGTATTACTGCAGTTGTACTGAGTAGACAGGGTTTTAATTAAGACATACTGGTTTGCTCTGGCGCACTCTATCCTCAGCAGAAGATCTGTCAAGTTATTGTGGTTTGTACAAAAGTTTTTTCCACATTTCTCATTTATTTTAGAGAACATTTATCATGTTTTCTAAAATAAAAACCACTTGAGGTCTTCATGCTTTCAAATTTCTCAGGGCTCTATTCACTGAAAGCAATGTCAAAAATCCTACCCACCACAATGCTAATGGACTCAATTTAGAAATGTATTTGCTACAATTTAAAAGTATATTTCTGTTCTCTCAGTAAATAACCCCATAATTTGTTTTATGGGCCTTCGAGTCTGGGAACAACTGCCAGCAGTCTGTGTTCTGTGGAACAACAATCTTCTGGAGATTTGTGTTTGATTCGCCACAGAAATGAAATCTAACCTCCTAAGAAGGGAACAATGACCCAATAGTCCTGTATGAGGCTGAGAATTAGGGCAGAGGAATTCAGTTTTGCCATAACATCAAACTTCTTGTGTGATCTTGGACAACATCCTTGTGAAGGTCCATGCTGCTCTGCCTGGGAAGCAGCGTGACTGTGATGAATTGGTGTATCTGGAGCTGCACGTCACTGCTCTATTCCTGCCTCCTGAGCCAGGTCCAAACAAGCCATGCTGGTATCCCTGCACTGGTCTGCATTGTAACCCTGGGAGTGTCTGTGGTCACAGACCCAAGAAGTCTAGAAAATGAGCTTTGATTCCTGTGACATTAGGCTTCAGCAGTTTCTGACGTAGCTCATATGTCTCTATAGACCCTTAATTCTCCTGTGGCATTTTATTCTTAATTTTAAAATGGTAATAATGGTGGTGAGTGGTGAGGAGAGCCTGGCCACCCTCTTCTGGGGGGTAACAAGAGTTCAGTGAGCTGGACCATTCATCCTGGGGACCAGAGGGTGACCTCTGATGTCTTCTCTTTACTGACACAGGTGTAGCCATTCTCTTAAGAGAAGGACTAATTTGCTTTTTAAATAATGGTCCTATGGTGGGTAGTGTGACCTGAGATTGTGCTGACTGAATAAATGACCTGTAAATATATCATAATAATACAGTATTGATGTCTAACAGAAGGAAATCTGTATTTTCCCTAAACCAAACTGCAAAGAAATATAAGCAAATTTGACCCAGACTTCAATAAAAGACAGTGCACATTATTTTTCTTCTGTTTCTTTAGCTAATTTTGCTAGTAGCTGCTCAAAGTAGAACTGCACACTGATTCCTAATCTTCCTCAAGTTCTGACCAAAGTGATGCTCTTATGAGATCTTTGTGTTTCTTTCTCCTATTGAGACTAGGATTTGCCTTCTCCTAGCTTTTGTGAGTGTCTCTACCTCAAAGAACTCACAGACTAAACATACAAAGCAATAAAAACAATATCTTGAAAATATAATGAGGACAGTAATGAGGATCATAAAGGAACAGAGGGGCAATGATGGGAAATAAAATGGCCACTGTCACAGCACACCAACTCCACAGAAAGCAAGTTGCATGGTTTATGTCCTACGGTAGGCACAGCCACCTGAGCATTGCATGAAGGAGCTCTGAGATAAGCACAGCAACTCTTTACCCCTCACACACTCAACACACAGGCCAAGGCTGCAGACTGCACTGGGACGAGCCTCTATTTGCAACTCCTATTAAAACTGGCCTTTCTTGAAAAGTATTCCACCTGGAAATTTCAGAGATAATACTTTGTCTGAAAAAAATCATCAAATGCCTTTTGGAGATGGGTTTTTTAATTCTTCCCTCAAAGTTAAGAAGAACATTTCAGTCTCAATGGAAAATTTCAAAACACTTAATTGATATTCTTATCTTTTCTCTGACAAGTAGACATTACTGGATTCAGCCCAAATCCCTGTGTCCAGCAAAGCCTGAATTATCATCAGCAACCTGGTATGACTATTGTTTAAGTTCTGATGTGCTTAGCTGGAGATACATTTTCTTCTTTTTACAGCTTTTACAGTTCCTCACCTTTTTTATTTTTCAACTCTCCTTACTCCACAAGTCCTTCAACTCCTTTTCCTTCATTCAGGTTCTCTGTAAGAGACTTCTCATGCCCTGCACTAGGAGGACATACACAAAAGTGTTACACTTTCAGCTTCTCTGAGTCTGCTTCTGAGCCTGGAAGTTCCCTCTGCAATACAGGTCATCTCTCAATGTGAAAGCTTTAGCCTAGATTGATGCTGTCAAATACTCCATGGAAAATCCTATGACTATTCCAATTAAAATGGGTAGTCTTCATACACCATCTAGCAGAGGGAGCAAGACTTGATCTTTGAATTTACCAAAAGGCTCTTGGCAAACATTAGGGGATTGTCTGTGCTGAGGTAAAAACTCTTCTACTTCAGTGGATTTGAGGTCAAGCTGTCAAAGCAAAGCAACCATATGGAGCCCACTACAGAGCTTCCTACAGCTTGCTGGTTTCTTCAGGAGTCTACCAGATGAGATGTTGGTGCTAAAGATTTGTGCACACACACACACACACACACCAAAAAAAAAAAAAAATCAGTGCTTTGAAATAGTGTAAGCATCTAAAATTCCTTTGGATGGTTATACTATGAAGAGTACACAACATACATGTGGAGGATGGGAAGGAAATAAAAGCAGAGGAGGTGTCATGTCTTGAGGAAGGTCATGGAATAGGTTGGTAGCAAGATTCAGAACACAAAGCAGGTGTTCTGGGTGGGGTTTTTGTTACAAGAAAAGACTGCCTCCTTTCTGATAGCGATTGCTCATCTTACCATAATGCTGCAATAACTGCTGCAGGGATCCCACAAACACAAGCAGCAGCCAGCTACCTTTTCCAGAACATAAACTCTAAGAAATCTTGGTAGGTATCAAATGATCTCTTCCCCAGAACTCAACACCAGCGTATGGTTGTGACACATGCAACATCATGGCATTGTATCAGCAATACCTGGCAATGCCCTTTGAAAAAAAAACTCTTGCATTAGATGGCACATTCAGATGCACACAACTTGAAAACAGTAATAACAAAGGTAACAGCTATAGAGTCACCCCTGGTGGACTGGCCATTTCTACCAGAACTGTTTCACCTGCAGGCAATATTTTTCCTTCAATTCTTGTTTAAAGATTAAAGGACTTTTTCTTCCTTATTTTCTCACATGATACAAGGTATTCTAATTACTTTTGGACGATGATTGTAATGTTAACACTATATAATTTACAAAATTTATGTCCATATTGACACCAGAATAAAACCTGAGATTGCACCACAGTACTGTGGTTTTATTATACTGTAAGTACAGTTTCAAACATAATAGGATTTATTCATAGCATATTTACTCTGCTGAAGTGAACATAAATATGTAAATATCTAAGGCTTAAACTGGGAATTGCCTACTGCTGCTTTCAAGTCATGCAGCACTCTCTGCACTCTAAATACAGGCTGACAGCAGGAACGGCAGAACTGTACTTCCAAGGAAAGTATTACAGATGGATCAACCTTGCATATCATTACCTTACCCCTGACTTCTAACACAGAATGACAGTGGACACACAGTTGTAGCTTTCACACTACTTTAATGGAACAACTACAGCGAGAGAGAGAGCACACATTGCTGACTGGGGCAGCTCCTGCTGGAGTGTGATTTCAAGGAAGAAATATCCCTTTTTATAAGATACCATTCAAATGTACTAAGCAAAATAATTTTCATTTTTAAATACATGTAAGTGAAGGGCTGTTGAATTTGTTCCCACATTGTCAGGGAAGAAGAGAACAACAGAAGTGCCCGCAGGTAACACTCAGACAAAATCTTTTTCTGAGTGAAATAAACATGAAGTGTGTGGTGGGAAAGTTATTCTGCTGAAGCCAGTGGATGAATCTTCATTGGTTTCTTTGGAGTATGAGGCAGCAAAACCCTGTTTCAAAGACTTGCAGGCATAAGAGGCCACACCAATGTAAGGGAACTCCATGTGGGGTATATTAAAGTGAAGGGACCCTACTTATAGCTATCTCAGAAGCAGAAAGCTCAATCAGTTTTCAAAGTTGCAAATAAATAAGTAAAAAGGCACAGCAGAATTGCTCATGGGGCAATTACTGGAGGATAGTTGGAGCAACAGAGAATAATACCAGCTTCGCAGTCAGAATTTGAGATCTAAGTAAATACCTGAGTTTTCGTCTTTAGCTGTGTACATATTTTAATTCACACCTTTCCACTCACTTATTGCCTCTGTGCCAGATAGTTTTTAAGAATGGGAATCAATTGCCCATAAAAGGTGTCATATTTTCAACAATGGAAATGAAATCCCCTGGTTCCTGAACAAACAGGCTCAAAGCAGCACTACAAACTTCTGCTCACCGCTGAGGCAATTTGCCTCTCGTGTAACCTGGAGGGTATCTCTCATTATAATTGCTACTCGGTCCTGGCTTGAATTGCTCCAAGCTCTTCTAATACAATCTGATCCCTTCAGACTCTGCTTTACTGCCCTTGTTCAAGCATGAAGAATTCAAGCTGGAACAGGTGCAGAGCAGGATGATTAACAATCTGGGGAACAGGGGGTCTTTCACAAGCAGAGCTGCCAACGCTATCAATTTATGTGGTAGACAACTGCTTTGGGCAGTAACCTACTGAATTTCCAGTATGTGGCAGCTTAGGTTCTTGGATGCCTGGAAATTCAGGAGAATTTCACAGAGCATACACAAAGCAACTCGAGGTGGAACGAACAGTGAGTCTGATACGTCCCCGGTCCCAGAAGGGGCACAGAGTCAATTGGTGGCTGTCACTTCTGGACCAGCAAGGACAGAATGGCCCAAGGAGGGTACTGTGGTAAAGGGTGACTGATATCTGGGCTTACATGAGGATGGGAATAAAAAACACTGGGAAGGAAGAAATGTCACTACCCTAAAAGATAGCATCAGCAGGGAAGAAAACACATGTATGGACTGGCCAGGGATACAGTCATACTGTAAGCTGGAAGATGCCAGGTAATTATGAGTGTACAGATGTTGCACAACAGCCTTCCTCCAAGGGAGGGGGAGGCAACAGCCCAGCTACTCCGAAAAAGAGCTTGAGGCTTTATGAAACGATTCTATTAAAAAAGTGCCTGTAACATTAGGGACTTAATCAGCTAAATCCAAAAATCCTGTCCTGTTTTCAACCATGCATTAGCCCTTATGTCTGCCTTTCTCATAAAAAACATATGCTCCTCTCTCCTTTCTCTGGAATTTACTCTGTGTTTTTCTCTACTGAGCATTAGCAGTACTATTGTTTTGTGTTTTCCAGTGTGTTAATCTCATTCTAAGTGCCAGTTCTTTGCATTAGCTTTAATTTCTTTATATGTTTTCTGCTTACATATCTTTACAACACATAGGTAAAGGACTAGGGATCATTTAGCTTAGCTGACAGAACAGTCATTAAAAGAACTGTCTTTAAATTATTTTTCCTCTATTTTTGTCTATTGCAAAATCACAATTTTTCCTAAACTTCACAACATAATCACAATTACAACTCTCTGAAATTGTCAATGAATGAATCTTTTTTATGGCCATGGGATCATGAAGTCACTGGAAAAATCAGAGGCTGAATTTCTATTCATCTGAGAGCTGGTACATTGTGAATAAAAATGACATAAATCCTATTAATTTCACACAGTGAAGGTGACTGGTAACATTCCTCCCTACTATAACCTCCCTCACAAAAATCCATCTGAATCTTTAATACTAAGTCATGAAGAAAAAACAACCTAGAACTTAAAAAAATACGGTCTTTCAATTAAAGATTTAAAAGCAGAAGGCACCTTATGTACCTTTTTCTTATCTTTCAGATAAAGACCTCTTGGGTAAGCTTGGTAAATCCTTATCTGCTAGATAAAGGGCCACTATGATGGGCCTTATCGCTTAATTAAATCCTAGTACTATGTACAATGAAGTCAATAATTTGTTATACAAGATAGCACTTCAACTTGTGCATTGGATAATGCATCTCTATAGGTTCCCTGTACCTCAGCCCACTGTAATGGCTCATGTTCCATAACCTGCTCCTGGGCTGCCAGGAATTCATTACAAAAAGGGTACTCAGCTTAACATGGACAGGCTGTGCTAAATAAATCAGTTGGATCAACTAGATAATTAAAGTTCTCAAATCAAACTGATTTGATACATAAACTCTAATTCTATCATTCTTCCTTGTAAGTAATTTAGCTGAATGTAAAAAATTTGTGGATTTTAGACCAAATAAAATACTGGTTCTGCTAATGACTGTATTGGAAAAACAGTATAACCAAAGTTAATGCTAGAAGGTGTTGCAAAACCTGTGGACCAAATGTAGCTACTGAAAAAAAACACATGATAAGGTCTAAATCCTGAGCATCCTTGTGTTCATTAAGGCTCACATCACTGGTTGCATTTGAATCCACACATATCAGGATGAAAAGAGAAACTGATCAATAACAGCTATAGCAACTATCACCACATATCATACTGGCAGGTCTTCCTGAATATAAACCCAGTTCAAATGATTCTGTTTTCTACACAAACATATTTTCATAAAGCAGTCTATTACTTGCAATGCTTCATTTCACTAATTGGCTTATTAGTAATGTGATAGAATGATCTGTCCCTGAGTCTGTTTGGCAACAACACTTTTGTACATATGGAAAACCCATAAAATCAGGTGCATTGTATCCCCGAGTCTTTGAAGCTCCCCATTACAGCCTCAACCCGTTACCCATTAGGCCCAGCAAACACAGAAATGGCTTGGTTCTGTAACAATGCACTGAAGCTCTCCAAGCCAGGAGTCCTTCCCTGGTAAATGTGGAAAATGTTGGACTCGAGATCCGCTACGGCACTAATCTTGCTCAGTACTATAAAATTAGAGACTCTGGCTGGGATTTATTTCCCTTCACTTTGACCAAGAGAGGTCTCCCAGAGCTGAGGCACCATTCAGCCCATCTAATGTAACTCAGTGAAGGAGGTTACACAACGAGCTTAGCTCTGACCTTTACACGACCAGAGGCAGAGAACATTTATCCTGCCCTTAGAAAGAAGCCCTGAGGAGCATCTAATCATGGAGCTCTATCAGTGATACAAGGCAAGATGTCTGTCCATGAAGGATGGGACATTAAAATTCTCAGGTGCTCAGTAAGGTCCAGATGAGGATGTGGTTCATGCTAAAGATGCTGAGAGCTTTGGAGTGTGTTATCTTTACTAATTTATGCCAATGATGTGCTCAGACCTGCACTCTCAATGTTAAGCAGAGACAGCTCCTAGCCACTGGGATAAACTATAAACCAACTCTATGCCACTCTAAATCACCCCCATTAGGATTATTCTGTAAATTTAGCATCTCCACACATTTACAGGGTTTCTTGCTATCACATTCTGCTTTCATAAAGCTGAGGGTGCAAAAACTGCTTCCAGGAATGGCTGGTATTGACGCCAGGCTAAATATGCTCTAAGTTGCTGGAGCTGTGTGCAGGAGTTCCTGGATTTCACAGCTGGCTACTTCTAGCAAATTGTACTCCTTTCTGTGCATAGTCCCAGAGGATTTACCCATAAATGCATAGACCTAGTTCTTGCATGTCTGGCAAACTCCTCTTGTATGCTTGCCAAGTTTTAAAGGGCAAGGAATCAACAGCTGATAATTTATGCCAGGAACCTACAATGATCCAAACTCACCCCTCGTGTAATTCTGGTAAAGACAGCAGAGTTCCAGGGGAGAAGTTGTTGGCTTAGCAAAGCAAATTTTCACTGACATTTGAGGAATACACAGTATCAATTAAAGCAGAGCTAATTATTGCTGCTATTATTTGCATTGCAGTAGTTCCCAGAGGCTTTTAACGGGATTATAGCCTTCTGGCACGAGGAGTTCTTAGGAACATGAGCTTGTATCTGGAAGTTCATACACAACTGCTGACATTTGGTACCTGTGCACAATGTTCAATGGGGCTCCACAGAGCACCGTGCTTTGCTTACAGGTATGGGTCACAGGAATCTGAGCCACAGGAGTTCCTTGTGATGCCCTGAGGTTTGCCTAGAGCCATCACATGTCCTTCTGCTCTTTTACAGCCTGGCCTGTGTCCAGAGAAAGCAAGCTCTTCCCAAAGCTCAGCATTTGGGCAAGGCCAACAATGCTGTATATTGGCTCCTCGTCAGGAAGTCTTGGGAAACACTCCTAATCTTTATTTATTCTGACATGTTTATCATGGGGTACCACTCCCTTTACCTAAGAATGGGGGATCTTAGACATTATCCACTACATTGAGTCATTCTTGAAAGGAAGAGCTGCCTTACATTTGTCAACTTCACCCTGATTCATGTGCTGTCCTTGACATCAGATGGGATCCTGGTGAAATGAAGCAAAGTTCAATAAGATTTCCAGCATCCAGACTGAAAAAAATATTAGAAATAAACCACTGTGAAACATTTAACACTTGGATTTCCTTGGTGTTTCTTGATTTCTTTTCACTAGATTCCTAAAATATATTGCAAACACTGGGGTCCGGAGCACTACCCAGGCTTCTGAGTGCTGCTCTCTATTCAGAACCCAAAACACAGCCCAAACCTCCCTGCAGCCAGTTGGAGCTGTTAAAAATGAATATATTTTACACTACAACAAGGCATGTGTTCTGTTGAGATTTTGATCTTTGGTGGTTGACCAGCTTTCTAGGGACTCCACACGTGACACACCAATAACACACTTGACATGTTGCTTGCTCAGGCCATTTCTCAGCTCACAAGCTCCCCTGCTCTCCACCCTCGCAGCTGCTTAAGTGGTTCCAGGGTCACATTGCTCTGAAGAAATTACGGTTGAAATAAGATGCATCAAGTGGATTGCAGACTACAAGGCAGATAAGCCGCAACAAGGGGAAAAGTATGCAACAAGAATGCAGAAGGAAACAGAAAGAAAAATTACAGTGAAACCAAAATTGGATACACATGAATGCTGCCCACAGCTCTGAAACTATAGTTTGTCATACACACTCAGAAATGTTTCTGTTCAAAGTTTATCACCAGTGTTTTTCATATACTTTGTTGTAAACTTCATACTGCTCTTTTTCCTTAAGTACGACATTTATTAGTTTTTAAGACTTTGAAATTTCCTAAACTGCCTCGGCCCTTCCAGGGGATTGGCTCAAAGGGAAAGCACCTTTCATCTGTGTCTCTTTTTCAAGAGGTACTGCTGCCTCCTATCATTGCTGGCACTGCCAACAGGTCATAGATCAGGTCCAGTGACACCAACAAGAGAAAAAAATTGTTTTTGCACCTCTCATTTGTACACTTTAAATCCAGAATTTTCTGTCAGGTGTGACAGAACATTTGCTGCATCACAGGATGTTGCTGAAATAACCCAGGAACTGCTAAGTGTCTGGTTTGGAGGACTTCACCCAAAGACAGGTTTAACTTTGGATGGAAGATGTCAGGTGACACTGAGAAATTCAGCACAAGGAGGTTGTGAGCCAAACCCAGACTGGATCACCCATCTGGGCCAGCCTGCCATGCTGTGAAAACTCAGTCTGGTTTTGCCAGACTAGAAAGCAAGCTCACAAAGAGGTAACTGTGGTTCAAAAGTAAATAAAAAGTATATTTTGTCTATGGAATTAGGAAGCAACACTGTTCTAAACACCCTTATATTAATTCCAAGTGTTTAATGGAATTAAACTTGGAAGGTTGCTGTACTGGATTTCTCACTGATTTTTAACCATTCTAGATTGCAAAAATAAATAATGATTTAAGTATAAAAAATATTTTAAAATAGATTATGTCCAGAAATAAGTTACAAATTATTTTGAAAAGAAAATGTTAACATCCAAACCCACTGTAAATAAAACTGATAATGACTATTACTGTAGAAATAGGTTAACGGAGAGAAGTTAGGACACAACAATTTTTACTGAAAGATCTAAAAGAAATCTGAGGCAGGAAATGCAGCATGTGAATCAGGGTGAAGTTGACAACCTGCTCCAGTAATGCAGTGAATGCACAACCAGGATTATTGGATCTTGAGTTCTTTCTCTGTCGTTTACTTAATCCCCTTGCAAGACAATCTGTTGCATTCCTGACTGCAACAAGATTTGCTTGGAAGATGCACAGGCAAATATGTTATTCATGCAGAACTTCCAGAAGTATTTTTTTAAACAGATGATGATTAGTTCACCTAAATTAATTTTAACTCATGGGTTCCAGAAGCTCTATGTTAACTTAGCGAGAAGACACGAGGACATTTGCATTTTATAGCATTGTGTAGGTAGTACAGAGAAAAAGTTGGAGCTTTTATACAGAATCCAGAGCAAGTAGAGCACCTGGAATTTGAAAATTCATAGGAAGTTCTGAGTGAAGGTGAGTAGAGTTACCATACCTGTCTCTGTCATTATTATTTAGGTCTCTGTTTCACACCTGCTGAAGTTCGGACACCTGGGAATGGCCATTTTTTTTGTACCAGAGCTGTGCAAAGTGGCTAAAGTGTTTGTATACTAACAAAATAATAGTTAAGTGTCCTGTTATTCCTCTTTAACATTGGACTGGTCTGTTAAGAAAATGGTAAATTGGTTTCTGTTTGGACTGTCAGTCAAAGAAAATTTGCTATTAAAATGAGCAAAAATATAGAGCATAAAATATCCATAAAATGCAGTCCTCTACATATCTGAATTCCACAAAGCTGCCCATTGTGAACACTGTTTATATTTAAAAATTTCCCAGCATCAAACAAAAGGGATACAGACAATTTTGACAAGAGAGCTGTGAACTGTAAAAGGCTGCAGCTGAGCCTGGCTGAGTCTTGCCCCACACAGCCTTTAAAGGGTCCAGGAAACTCCTTCCCTTGCCAGGAAACCCTTTTGTATTGCAAACCAGCTTCAGGAAAGAAGGATCAATACCAAGAAGCAATCGGTGAACTCCTGGCCCCCCACTGCAATCCTCATGGGTTTTTACCATTGGTAGTTGTTGTATTCACTTATCACCCCTATGTCAGGCAATCAGAGCTGGGCTGATGGACTAGACATTAAATTATCAGCAAGCATCACCTACCGATGGCCTGTTTCCCACATTAAAGGCAGAATTTGGCTGTGAGTTTGTAGGAATGCATAAAGAATAAACCTCTGGCTGTATGGTTGTGAAGAAAACCTGAAAAATGAGATCAAATGCAATGTAGAGACAAGTCTGCAGGGAGCACAGAACAAAGTGACATGAGAACTTCCCTATTCTCATAGCGAGGGTTTAATCAGATAACGCTGATAATTTAAATACTAACATTGTTAATTATTTCCATGGGGACTTGTCCACCTGGGAAAGTTTTGCCGTTTACTTGAACTAGGCTTGTTATAGTAGGCTCCATTAAATTGTTTTAGGTCAGATTTGGTTTCCTTACAAGTAGCATAACCTAGAAGTTTGTTTTATATCATGGCATAATTTTATATTGCATTTAACCTGGCCTGTGCAGAAGTCTGGATTTCCCTGTTAAAACTTGGAGAAGTCAGGAAGGAAGGTTGGAAGGGAAACTTTTTGGTAATTACTTTTCTGATCAGTCATCCAAGCTGATGTACTCAGCAGCCACACTGGGTCCTTTGAAAATGAGAGGGGAGCAAGTAGCCAAGCAGCCAGGAGGGCAGTGCTTGGAGTGCCAGCAGGAAGGGATTCGCAGCCTGCAGTGAACTAAACTGAGCGTGTTGTAACTCTGAACCTGTAAAGGGAGAACTCAGGGGAGGTTTGAGTGGGGAAGCAAGAACCACATGATCTGAACTTCTTCACTTCAATTAATACATGGGTTAACTTCCCTGCATGCTCAAATCTTGAAAGATGGGGGACCACAGATCTCCCTAACACACCCTGATCCATCCCCTTCACGGTGTATTTAATTAATTAACTCGTGAACATTTTTGTCACCCAACAGGCAGCTGAACTCGGTGGTCCAAGCTGCACCTGGGACTCCTGAAGCCTCAATACAGCCCCATGCGTGCGGCTCTGGGACCTCCATTCAGGAAGGACGTTGGACCCGCTGGAGCCGCAGAAAGGAAACGGAGCTGGTGCAGGGTCTGAGGAGGAGCAGCGGGGGGAGCTCAGCCTGGAGAAAAGGAGACTCAGGGCGACCTTATCACTCTTCACAACCACCTGAAAGGAGGGTGTGGTCGACGGAGAGTCGATCTCATCTCTAAAGCAATCTGCGTTAGGACAAGAGGAAATAGTCTTGAGCTGCACCAGGGGAAGTTTAGGTTGGACAAAATGCGCGATTAGAGATTGGAATGGGCTGCCCGGGGTGGTGAGGAGTCCCGGTTCCCGGAAGCGTTTGATGAAAGACTGGACGTGGCACTCGGTGCCGGGGTGCAGCTGGCATGCTGGTGTTCCGTCACGGGTGGGCCTCGATGATCTCAGGGGTCTTTCCTAAGCTGAGACCGGGATTCAGTGCGAGCCGCGCATTTCAGCGGTGGAACGAGGAGTCACCCGCGTCCGCAAGAGACATGTACAGACCGCCATGAGGGAACGTCTCCCTCCCACTCCCCCTGTTCGCCGAGGCCAGGGGAACCTGTACCAGCACCAGCTCGGCCGCCCCGCCCGCAGCCGGGACGGCGAACCCTGCCCCTGCCCCTGCCCGTGCCCGTGCCCCGCCCCGGCCGCCATTCCGCCCTCACGCCGCCCCCGCGCGCGCGCCCCGCCCTCCCGCCCCGCGCGCGCGCGCGCCGGGGGCGCGGGAGGGACCAACCAGCGGCGCGCGCCGCCCGCCCGCCCCCGCCGCGGGAGGAGGGAGCGAGGTCCGCCGCCGTCCCAGGATGCAGCGCGGCGGCGACAGCGGTGCCGGCCGCCATGTTGTGCTAGTTTGTTGTTCTCCGGCGGCGGGAGCGGGGCCCGCCGGGCGCTGAATCCGAGCCCTTCCCGGCCCGTTGCCCGTGTCATTCGCCGCGGCACCGGCACCCGCCGCTCCGGCGGGCGGCACCGCGGCGCTGCCGCGACCCGCCGCCGCAGCCGCCTGGGCCGGGCGAAGAGCCATGGCTGCCGCGCTGGGAGGAGGCGCAGGTGGGTGCTCGGGGGCCGCGCCCGGGGGAGCGGGGCCGGCTCGGGGCGGCGCGGCCCGCGGGGTGCGGGGACCGCGGGCTCCTGCGGGGCCCGCCCGGGGCGGAGGCGCCTCCGCGGCCGCGGGCCTGGCTGGGGGCGGCGCGTCCCGCGTGGTCGGGGCCGGGGGGGCGCGGACCGGGGGCAGCAGGAGCTGCCCTGGCGCCGCAGGTTCCCGGGAGCGCCGCTCCGGTCCTGGGCGTCGTGCGGCGATGGGGGCTGCCGCGGCCGCTCGGCGGGGCAGGGCCCGGAGGGACAGCGGCCTCGCCGCGGGTGCGGGGCCTTCGGGGAACGTGAGTGGGTTTTATTGAAAGATATTCACGGAGTCACAGGATCAGTTAGGTTGGAAAACATCTCTGAGACCATCCAGTCCAATCTATGACCGAACAGGACCCTATCAACTAAACCGTGCTACTAAGTGCCACGTTCAGCCTTTCTTTAAACACCTCTAGGGATGGCGGCTATTTTTTCACACAGTTTTTACAGATACAGGCTTGAATAACACGACTTTAATCTGCGGTGTAGTTATAATTTATTTCATAGACTGTGCAGAAGTGGAATATCTGACTTGAGGAGTGTAAAATGAAGTCAGTGTTTGACTCCAAGACTCTCAGGTGTTGCACTGTGCTGCTGCATGACTACGGACACCTCTACACGTGGCATTTTAATAGACAGCTGTGTGGTTCTGCTTAAACAAACCTTAAAATGATACTATTTAATTGGGTGATTAAAAGGAAGTCTTTCAGGGGTCTTTCCGGAGTCTTCAGGAGAGGTACAGTTAAGAGGATTTGTGTGTTTCTGTGCTTGCTTTCATCAGGAGCAGCAGTTTTCGATAAAGACTGATCATCGTGGTCAGTTGACCCACTTGTCTTCGTCTGTACAAAAGATTTTGGTGATTTAGTCTCTGTAAGTTGTTGTCGAGGAGGAGAGGGATGATTGGTTCATTGCTCACTCAGCTGAGGGATCTGACTGTGCTCCATGTTGGTTTGATGGATAACAAGGCACATAAACATAATTACATTTTTATGGGAAGTCTTGCCATACATAAAGGTAAATGTTACAAAGAAATTCCCAAATTTAGGAGTTGAGTTTGGGGATAAGGCTGGGAAGGACAGCACTACTAGTAAAACAGCAAATAGTTTAATACCTTGAGCATTGTTATAATAGTGTTAAATATACTGCAGTATTGGAGTTACTTTTCAAAAATCTTTGTGTGAATTTCTGTGGTTCAGATCTGTGGTTCCACTTGTGATGTGGAAGGAAGGTTGCCATTCATGTACTAGGTGGAAGTTTTTGTGATATTATGAGGATGGAGTAATTTAAAGAAAGTTTCATTTTTCAAGCATTTTGCTTCTTATGTTTAAAACTGCTTCAAGTTGAATGAACGTGTTTTGTGTACAAGGACAGGTGCTGCAGCACATAACCTTCAGCAAAGTGGTGAAACTGCCACTTCAAGGCTGATTTTTGTTGCTGTTCTGGAGTTCCATTTGTGTCCAAAGGTGAATTGGGACCCCTTTGTTTTAAGTGGGCACAATGAGTTGTTTGTTCAGTGTTCACACTGTGCTCATCAATAAATGGTGGCCACTTAAATCTGATCCCTCCCACATATAGACAATGTTTGTTTAGGCTTGGTGCAACACTTGCTGAATGGAGGAACCACAGGTCACACACATTCCTGGTTGAGGACGTTCAATACACTTCTAAAGCCCAGTCAAAAAACCTAGAACTTACAGAAATGGAATATGCAACTGTTTTTGGAAAGGGACTGCTATCTAAAGTCAGTAGTGGTAGCATGCGAAAGAAGTTCCGACCTAAGTGGTTTCGATAATTTAAAATTTTAACTGTAGAAACTAATGTTTTGGATTTAGTTTTTGAATTTTTGGGGTGAGGAAAAGACTTCAAAATTCGGACATAACAGCACCCCACTGTTTAAAAAAAAAAAAAAGGGCTAATGATTGGTAAAATAGTACAAAATAGGTATTAGGAATATAAATTAGTGTTAGTTTGATGACATTGTAGCATAACAGCTGACAGAATTAGGTAGTTTTGGCTTTGAGGATGCAGATTAAAGTTTAAGTCCTCTGTAAGTGTATGTTACAGGACTTAGAATGAAATGTGGCATGTCTGCATTGGCTGAACATTTAAATGTATTTGATGGAAGGAAAGTGATGTGTCTGTTGGACAGCATGTATGCACTCATCAGTCATTTATAATCTTTAAAGCTTTGGGGGAATGCTGGTGTGATTCTTTAGAATAAAGCATTCACGTGTACTTTTGTGACCAGATGTTGGTGCAGCAAAGCTTTCTAAGGATGAAGGTTAAGGCTCTTTTGGTGTTGGGTTTCACAAACTAGAAAGTTTTGACATGATGGTCTGTGAGGTCTCTGGGAGTAATTCACAATTGCGTAATAGTTTGCAAATTCTTTAACTAATCAGCCTGATCCAACCTGCTTGAAGTTCTAGAATGGCTGCATGTTGAAACATGAAAAGTCGAGGTGAGTGTGCTAGTGATGAGGGACCTTGAGGGCTCATAGTTACTCATTGATAAGGCAGTGCTTCCCAAACTTCATTCCAATTTTGCATACAAAAACGGAACCAGAGGAAACACTGAATATTGAGTAACATAAAGGGTGAGTACAGAGAGGATGGAGGCTTTCTCTTTACAAGGATCCATGCAGAGCAGGCAAGGGACAGTGGCTACAAATTGCACCAGGAGAGGCTTCACTTGCTACAAGAAAGACTCTTAACAGGGAGGATAATCAGTCACTGGAAAAATTTCCTCAGGGACATGATGGAACCTCTGTTACTGGAGACTTTCAGGATATGTTTGGACAGGGTGCTTGATAAAATATCTCATCTAGGCTCCCTTTTTCATGGAAGACCAGGTGGTGTTGGAGGGTCCCTTCCAACCTGGACTGTTACATGATTTAATGATGATACAAGATAACAACCATTTTGTATAGATGCTGAAATTTTTTCTTGATATTTACTGCAATCACTGTGCAGCTAGATATTAGTATCATTTAGGGAGAGATGGTTACAGGTTAAACAACAAACCGTGTTTAAAACAAAGCAAGGAGAATATTTTCATTGTCTGCCATACTGCAGTAAGGGCAAATTATTGTAAATTTTCTTTTCAGATTAGTTTACTTCTGATGAACATCAGTGGCCTAGAAGACTTTGGGTGGAGATGTCCTGGGGTTGTGAGGCATGACATGGGATGGAGTGGGGGAGGAGTTGGAGAGGCTCCCATCGACAGATTTGTCCCTTCCTGCTGGAAGTCCTGCACGGAGAGCAGCAGAATGGGTGTTTCTTTACCTCTGAGGCTGTCAGCAGCTTCATTTCATTTGAGCATGTATGAGGTTTGCTGTTGCACTCTCAGCAATGTCAGGGCTTTAAAAGCCTCTTGTGAAGCAGTTGATAAAAAGGGGAGCAAAGCTGATCCTGCTAGCACAGCATGTGTGGTACATTCTGTGTGGTGTGGATCACTGTCCAAGGATGCAGTAGAAATTGTCCAGTGTGACAAATTCAGTTGAACTTGTTGTGCTTTGGGCTATTCAGCAGTGGCCTCCAGGGACCAGAAATAGATTCTGCATTTGTGTCTAGGTGATGCATACATTAAAACTTCTCCAAGTCTTAGGTGGTCTATAAAGTTTACAGTTCATGAAATAATATGCTCAGGGGTGTACCAAAAACTAGTGCCCTTGTGTTGTACTTAGTATTGTACTAAGAGCTAGTGCCAAAAAACAAAGCTACTTCTTTGTGCTTGAGGCAGGGAGATGTCCTTTAAACACAGCAATTTTTAATCTCACTGCTTTTTTGACATGGTTTCACTGTTATGAATGTCTTCTTTTTTCAGGTCATCTGATATCAACATAGCCTTGGTATCAGTTGTTTTTACAAAAGCCAGGCCAAACTATTTTATATCAAATACTAAACCTCAGATTTTAGATCACATAGAGTTTGTTATCGGAATAATTTGACTGCTGTCACAGACTTGACCAAAAAACCTCTAAGTAAGTGATGTGATTCATCCTGTGTTATGTTGTGCTGTGATGCAGCCTCAGTTTTAAGTATAACTTTTGGTTGCTGTGAAAGATGCTGGAGAATTTCTGGAGAGTTGCAGTTTCTCATCATTGTCCAAATCCATTTGGGAAACAAGCTCATGTGGATTTTGTGTAAACTCTTGGCCTTTCTTCTCTGTTCAGCATTTGTAAAACGAGGACTATAGGACTTCTGTTTTCCAAAGCAAATGTATTTTCTAGTTCAACCAGACTTTGGATATCATTACTTTTTACTTGAAAGTAGTTTGGGGGTTTTTTTTGTGACTTGGTGGTTTTGTGTTTATATGTAGTTTATTAATTAAAAAAGAAAAGGAAGAAGAGGCCCTGTTTCTTTCAAGCATTGATTAGAAAATTTCAGTTCCAGACAGCATATCATAATTAGTTCTGATCTTGCATATTGCTAGTGACTTGCTTTGCATGCAAACTCTAAATCAAAGTTGGTTGTAAGAAGATAAAAATAATTTCTTTCCTGTAGAACTTACTTTTTTTTTTTTTTGCTTTATTTCTTTGAGGAAGCTAAACTTCATCTATAGGAATAATTTGGAAACAAAACATGAAATACACTAATTGAGGAATGTGTTAGGCAATTGTTAGGTTGTTATACTTAGTCACCAAGTACTTAAGGCTTCTATGAGTAATTGTTTACCAATATCAAGGCTGCCTGGTGTCTGTTCCTGAACGGATAAACAAAACTGTTTGTGTGGTGTATTTGTGCATAATGTATAGTAAGACTGAATGTGATTTCTGTGATGGTATACAAAGGTTGATTTTTTTGCAATAAGTGGGACTAGATTTGTAGTGAGCTTCATTAAGTGTTGGGTTTGTGGCACAGACTTGGGTTCAGAAATTCCTGTTGACCTCATGGGTTTTTTCCAGACAGATGCTGTCAGGATTTGTTACCAGAAGTTTTAGTTAAACTGAGTACAGTTACATTGCCAGCCTGTGCTACAGGCACAGACATTGCTCATGAAACCTGTTATTTTGTGTTGCATAGCAAGAGATACCAAAATTCACTTCACTGTTCATTGTTTTTACATGGTGTACGCAGGTGCTGAAAATCAAGTTTTTACAATTCCTGTGTGTTGTGCAAACTTTAACAATGAAATATGAAGAAAAATATTTTGTAGAAATATGCTATTACATAAAGACAATCTGGTAGAATGTTTTTAATCTGGAGTCTTGCTCTTGAAATGCTGCCAAGTTGTCATGTTCAGTGTTTTGAATGGGATAGAGCAAGATGGGCTTGTTATATTCAGTATTATTTGAAGAACAGAGAAATGGTGTTTTTTCTCATGTGGTAAATGACCTTTTCTCCTCTAATTTTCTGTTTTTTTTGTTCTTTTACTAGCTCCCTTACCTATCACAGAATCATATTTGGTTTATTTTTATTTTGCCTGACAGCAGTGAGTTTTAGTGACTTCATTGAAAGATCTGTTGGGTAAAGAGTACATAGGACTTTTTTATCCATTGATCTATAGAATCATGTGGCATCTCCATCTTGTTTTTGATAAGGAGAAGTCTTCAGTGTCATTTCAGTGCCTGAAACTACAATAATAAGCTTTGTGTTCATGAAAGTGTAATGCTGAAGCAAACCAGAACACAGAATTTTGAAGTGTTCAGGTTTATGAGACAGCACCTGGTTAGTGTTCCAGAAAGCTTTCAGGTGTAGGTCTGGGAGGACTAAAAATGCAGTTGTCAAATGTTTTCCTTACTCCAGAAATCTTGGCCATGGCAGTGCAGTAAAATACTCCATCGTAGCAACAGTTGCTATGTGTGACTACCTTTTTAGGCTGTTAGTACCATTTTAAGATGTTAAGAGCCCTGCAGTGTTCTGCTGATTCACCTCCTACACTTGTGAGACTTAAACTATGCAGCTTAAGATTTCCATTTTACACAAAAAAAAAAAAAAAAAATAGTGAGGATTTTGTTGAAGGGGTATCCACAGAATTAGAAACTGCCATCAGCACAGCCAGAGAATAAATGAGGGTTGCATTTTGTGGATTTCTGGTTTGGATGATCTGTTCTCATAGAACAGGAAAAAAGATACCAGTTTTGGCCATATATCATAGAACCAGAACATAAGCTGTATGGAACAACTTGCATCACTGCTGGTGCAGCACCAGGGTAAATATCGATAAAATAGGAACCTTTCAGTGTGGGACCCGAGTGTGTTTGTGTTTACTTCACAGCTGGCCAGAGCCTTGCATGGTGGGCTGGGCTAACAAATTTAGTCCTTCTCTACAGCATCCTGGACCTTCCCTGCCACTGCTATCACGGTGATTTTCTTAGAACTGCCGTAGGAAGAGCCAAGTGGTGGATTGGTTTGGGTTTTCCCTCTATAACCGGCCTCTTCTGCTTCCTTATTCAGATAATGCTTTTTTTTTGGTTTTCAATAGGTCTCCTCTGGTTTGCTGTGGATTTATTTTGTTTTACTTACTAGTTTTGCCTGGAAATTAGAGGGGTCTTAATGTGTTTAGAGATCACCTATCAGCATCTTCCAGTTGGTACCCAGCTGATACACAAACATGGTCTTGGTGAGCTTTGCCTTTGCCATGGGTGCCTGGAATTGGTAGGAGGAGCTGTGGCCAGTGCCTGGTGTGTCTTAGCAACAGTTGCTGTTGTTTGGCTGCACCGAGACTGCTGGAAGAGATACAGAACTTCTTCCCTGCCGTAGACATTTTAATGCTTTAAAATCTTACGTTCATGGATTTCTACCATCCATTTTTTCCTACTATCTTCCACACAGTAATACTGAGAATTATAAAAAAAAAAAAAACAGAAAAAAAAAAAACAACTGGCTGTTGCTCTCAGTGGTTGTGAACTCTGCTGATGCTGAGTGGTTTTATTTCTGTGCAAGTTAATGTTTTACAAGCATTTAACCACCCGTGACACAAACATTGACTTACAAGTTTCTCAAGGAGAAGCAGCTGTTAATGTTACGTTGATTATTATTTACTGGTATTTTACGATGTTATTGCCTGGACAGGTTGAAGAAAAATAAAAGTCTGTGTGGTTTCAGAAATGGAGAGAAAATGATGCCTCATGAGGACTGTTAGGTATCACGTCACATTGCAGGTGCAAGGCCTGAGTCCATTTCAGAGCTGCTGTCTCACAAATAAAGCTGGCACAGAATGCTGTTTGTAGGTGTGTGACTGTTGTGACCTCCTTTTCTAAAGGAAAGTTGCAACCTGCTCTGGGCTCTGACAGTCCTTAATGTCAAAATGGCATAATTTGTAATGCTCATTGTCAGTGTCAGCTGTCACAGAACAAATAAGCATGAAAAAGAAAACCTTCTGTCCCAAAGATCTTCATATTATGTGTGTTGAGATGGAGAGAGATGAGAACAGGGAGCTGAAGGGGAAGTGTGGAACAGTGCTTGCAAGGTGTGGTCCCTACATGCAAATGGACCAATCATTTTGGAGGATTTTGTGTGCATCCTGCTAGAGGGCACTTGGGAAAAGAGCTTTGCTGCATGTGATTCAGCTCTGAATTTTGGTAGAAGTTTCTCATAAGTAAGGAATAAGATGTGAGAAATTTGGAGGGGTTGGAAGAGCTGGAGCGTGGAGGTTTCATGATGTTGGCTGAGTGGTGAAAGTTCAGGTCCACACTTGTCAGGTTCAGAAACTTGCCAGGATATGGGACTGTCCTTTGCTATAATTTCTTCACTAGCAGCAGGAATAGGTTAAAACATTTTTATGGCTGTGAAACTTTGAACATCTGGGTTGTAAACGTCAACCTTGAGTTGTATCAAAAAGTGTTTCACTGTGCTGTGGAGAGAAGAAGGGTTTGGTGTGTAATTTTGTGTTGTCTAGATTTAAACCTGGCTGTTGTGAATGTCCATCTCTGGAAGGATTGTGTGCTAAGAGCTCAGATCTTCAGGTGCTCTTGGTTTATTTATAATGCAACTCTAGTGCTACAGGGGTGCCTGGCATGAAAAAATATATATTGCAAGCAGGCATAGCTTTAAAAGAATTTACTCTTTTCCTGATGGTGGTCATTGTCTTGAGCTGTGTTAGGCAATATGTGGACACTTGCTATTTGGGTTCTTGCCAAACCAATTACTTTACCTTAAAAAATTATCTTTGGTGGTTACATCAAGTCAGTGGATTACTGTAATCCAGCTGTAAGAACAGTGTCAGTGTAGGATATTTCTGCCCTTAAAATGTCAGTGCACTAAGACAGGCACTGCAGCATGGTTTTGAGTGACCATAGAGAGGGCAATGTGGCTTTTTTTTCCCCCCAGAGACCACAGAATTAGTTAATTTAGTGTTCAAGAGAAAGATGGGAAATACTTGTGTATTTAGTTTTCCTCTGTGAGTAATATAGGAATTGGAATAGGAGGTTGCAATACGTACGTGTTTGAGCACAGAAATGTTAAACAACTGTTTTCAATGGTTTTAGCTTATGTAAATCAGTTAAATGTAAAAGATTTAATTAAAATATAGACGTATCTGTTGATAGTAAAGGGGAAAACATCGTCAAGGAGAATTATTTCTAGCTACTGTTTCAAAATAAGAGTGTCCACACTTGCATTGTAATTCATACTGAGCACTCTTTCTTTCATAGTTATTTATGATTGAAATTTCTGGTTTCAGTGTTCTTAATATAGTGATGTTGCAAGATCTGGATTTTCTCTTTTTAATGTTTTTACATTCTTTTAAACTTCCATCAATCACTAACACTGATATTTTGATAAGATGAAGTGAGAAGTGAATAGGTTTGTCATGGCATATGGGAAATAGTCACTTAAGGATACTGGGCTGAGTGTAAAGAGCTGAAGACAGATTTGGTTTTGTAGGTTTATTAAAGAAACCAACCAAACAAAAACCCCAGTTGAATAAAACAGTTGTTCCTTGGCAGTGTACTTTGTCAAGGAGTTGAATGCAGATAGACTCAGGGGAGTGAGTGGATTTATGGCATCTCAGTGATCCCAATTCAGAGTGTCAGACTGCAAGGGCTGGATTGCTTGACCTCCTGTATCTTGCAGGCCATTAAACTGCAGCAGCTTTCCCTCTATGTTGAGCATAACTTTTGTCTACTTGTTAAATTCTTACCAAAGTTGTTAAAATGTGTGAAAAGAGAGTGAATCCAGGTGTTCATTCTCTGTTGGGCTGAGAGAAGGGGAGAGTGGAGGTTGAGTGTATATGAGGGTATGTGTTTCCAGTTTCCATGTGACAAAACATGATGTCTGAACAGAGCAAATGACCTTTGCATATTCTCATAGAGAAATGGAAGTTTTTATATTTTTAAGTAACAAAATTGTCATTTGCAAACTAAGCTATGCAAGAGGAAGTGGTGGGCTAAATTAGGGTATTTGTTGAGAGAAATATGGAGCAGCAGTTGTTTCTTGGAAGGCAAGGGCATGTTTAGGTACAGAGTGTAATCTTTAGTGACTTCTGGTGGTTTTACTGCCCCAGTTGAGATGACTGATGGTTTTTCCACCTGACTTCTCTCGTCATTGTTGCGTTGCTGCTGCTGACCTGCCCTGTGCTGTCCTGACGCTGACTCTTATTTTCAAAGTGCCTTTGCAGGCTCAATGTTAGTAGATGAGTTTGGGGCCTCCAAGAGAAGCAAAGATTTGGCAGATGATGCTAAATCACCTCCACTGCACCTCAGTTTCATGCATTTCTGGGGAGCTGCTGTTCCTGGAATGACCTTCACTGGCACATTTTGCCAGTGATTTAGCTCGTGCTCTGTTTCCCTTGGATGATCCT
The DNA here is from genome assembly GCF_031753505.1 of Anomalospiza imberbis. Lineage (NCBI taxonomy): Eukaryota > Metazoa > Chordata > Aves > Passeriformes > Viduidae > Anomalospiza > Anomalospiza imberbis. The sequence goes on along the minus strand of NC_089681.1, from coordinate 144,264,520 downwards.
TGTTGCAACAGTGAGAAAAGGCAAAGCTGTGTAGTACATTCTGGGTTTTTTTATTGTTGAAGCATGAAGATGCCACTTGATAGTGGCTGACCATGAGCCAGAAGTGTGCCCAGGTGGTCAAGATGGCCATTTTGGATTGTGTGTGTGGCCAGCAAGGCAAAGTCTGTGATCTTCCCTTTTTACTTGATACTGGTGAGGCCACACCTCAAATCCAGTGTTCAGTTTTGGGCCTCTCACTACAAGAAAGACACTGAGGTGCTGGACTGTGTCCAGAGAAAGGCAGGGAAGTTGGTGCAGGGTCTGGAGCCCAAGTCTGACAAGGAGCAGCTGTGGGAGCTGGGGGTCAGCCTGGAGAAAAGGAGGATCAGGAGAACCTTATCTCTCTGAGAGGACCACCTAAGAGGAGACTGTAGCTAGGTGGGTCTGTCTCTTCCCCCAGGTAACAAGGGACAGGGGGAGAGGACATGGCCTCAGGTTATGCCAAGGGAGGTTTAGATTACATATTTGAAAGGATTATAAAGCTTTGGAACAGGCTTCCTAGGGAAGTGAAGTCATCATTCCTGGAAGGTTCAAAAACGTGTGGATATGGCACTGAGGACATGGTTTAATGGTGAACATGGTGGTGCAACTGGTTGATGGTTGAACTTGGCAATCTTACAGGTCTTTTCCAACCTTAATGATTCTATAATTCTATGCTGGTTTTTGTCTGTTTTCTTCATGTTAATTGAGAAGTAGAAAAAGGTATTTTTACATCTTCTAAACAGCATGCACACCCCACACCCACGCAGAAAATCCCATCTGTGTGGTTGCTTTGGCAACCTCTCATTTTGAATCAAAGGTTTAAAGAAATTGAAAGAGTTAAGAGTTTAGCTAGATTTAGTTAGGAGGATAAAAACAATTTATAATGATTAAGAGTATACCAAGAAGAGTAGAAGTAATGGGGAATAGTTAATTATTAGCAGATAGGATAGTTAAGGCTAAGATATCAATCACTTACTTGTCTTACTGTGTTTGAAGAAGCAGGATAAATATTTGGAGCTGTTGTGAAAATGAAGAAACTGTGACCTGCACCTAGGCCCTGAAACTTGAGCTATGGCCAAGGGGTCCAAAGCCTGCCAACAAGGCAGAAGCAGAAGGTCGCTGTGATCTCAGAAGACCACAGACCCATTTCAAAGCCCACTGACTTAATTCAATCAAGAGACTGCGCAGATGTAAAAAGAACTTTGGACTCATTTTAATACATTTTAATACAAGGTGGGGGTGTGTGGGGTAATGCATTTGTATAGTTGTATTGGGTAATTACATGAATATGTAAGACTTTTGTGAATAAATGGAGAGCCAGAGCTCTGTGAATTTTGTACATCTTTGGGAGGTTACTCCCAAAGTGTACCCGGTGCTGTCACTGAGCACACCACTTTCTAACTTTAACTAGTTAGAGAGTTCTGTTCTGTGCTTCAATTTCAGTAAGAATTATTTAATGTAGTCACATTTTTTTTTTACAGATGATGACTTTGATCAGTTTGATAAGCCTGGTGCAGAAAGGTCTTGGAGAAGAAGAGCTGGAGATGACGACTGGGACAGGTAGGTAGAATATTTTTGTGTTCAGTTTCTGTATGCTGAATTGTGTTGTTCCGTTTTCCCATTCTGGCATTTTGTACTCTAACATTTAGAGCAGTGCACATTTAGATTCTAATGAAGATGTTGGTTGTTTTGCATGTGTCAGCCAATGCTAGATTGTGCCAAACGTGTACTTGCCTTGAGGACTATAGAGCATTGTGAAGAGATGCCATTTAAAATTGGATAAATACAAAGTATTTCTGGTGTGTAATTTTGCAATTAATATTTTGGCTTTGCTTTTAAATATTTAGTAGACCTAAGTGATTTAAATAGAATTTGCTAGTACTTGAATTTGCTCAACTTAATTTTTATTTATTTTTTTTTATTTTAACTTGATGTTTAAATTTCTATCCTCAAAGCTCTACTTCAGTTTTAAATAGGGGAAGAGGAGGAGAGCTTAGGCATGGGCTTCTTCAACATGACTGTTCTAAAGATAGAGAAGTGTGTGTGCTCTGGGTTATTTTAGGGGAGAATGTGTGTTCTTTTATGAGACAGGAATCAAGCTGCTAGCTACACTGGTCTACTCTTTCTGGGAGAAAACACTTCACTTATATCTGTTATTTTTCTATGATTCCTTTGTAGTAATAGACTTGTTCAGACTTTGCCAGTGGTTTTCACTCTAAAAGGGAGAAAAAAAATTCCAAGTAGATTTCTGTCTTCTCTAATAATCACTCAAGTGATCGTAGTAAACAAATTTTACTGTAAGCAGGTTTCCACTGAGCTGAGCCCTTGGAGTAAATCAATTGCTCTAAATTTATTGCCATTCCAGAGGCATGAGTTTCCTCTTCCTTGGTTTTCTGCTTGGTTGAGTGTGTAGTTTTCATGGCTGCAGCAGGCGAGTATGTGACTGAGGAATTTGGGCAGTAGCTCTTGTCCATCCAGGGTGTTCTGCTGTTTGCTGATGAGCAGTGCCTGCTCTCTGTCAGGCCAGTTCAGCTGTTAGAGGGTTGGATGCTGAAGTGCACCAAGGAGCTGCTCTGGTTTGAGAGTGTAATTAAAATAACTTGCTCATGCTGGGTCTCTCCTGTGCTGCCTCCCGTCCCCAGGACTGGCTGTTCAGAAACCTTAAAATCAGTGTCACAGGCAGAATGTTTTGTATTAGAATATTTTCTGAACTTTTGGCCTTTGTTGCATAAATGGGTGGGCTCTTAGCTGCTAACTGGTCACATTTGGGTATAGCTGCCCTACTCATCACTTGATAAGGTTTGAAAGACCAAGCAGCTGTTGCATCAAAAGTTGGAAACTTTTACCCAGAGGTAAACTGCTTATGCAAAGCTGGTTTTAATAGGGCTTGACAGTAGTTTTAGAGTATTTTCACAGAGCCGAGTCTTTGAAGTATACAAGGACTTAGGTTTAGAAAAAAGTTTTAATTTATGTGTTTATTATTAGCTGTATCTAGTTAAAGAGAGATGATAAAACTTCAACAGTGAAATTGTGAGGGAAGTGTTTTCAGGTGCAGAGCAGAAGATTCTAGAGTTTTATCTTGCTGATCATTTCAGAATGATCAACTACATCTATTTTATTTTTATGTATCTATTGCATTTTATTTTACAGCTGCATCTAATAAAATACTATTTGCATGTGTTGGAATACTTTTTTTGTTGCTATTATTCTCTTCAAATTGCAAAGCTCTCTTTGTAAGTGTTGAGTTCTGTGGGTGTCTTCGCAATTACAAATGCTGTACTGGATATGTTGCCTAATGCAATTGTTTGGGGGTTTTACCTACTGGCGTAATTCAGTGTAGGACATAGTTTCTCAAAGATGGAAAAAAGGCTGAATGAACACAGTAATCTCGGTGTTTTAATCCTTCATGTGTTGTTTTCAGCTAAAGCATCATTTGGGAGGGGGAGATGAAGGAGTTCTGATAGTCACACGTCCTCATCAACCATCAGCTCCTACTGTGTTGTTACTTGACTGAGTCTCATCCCCCAGTCACTTAAATGATTAAAATAAATAATAAAATTTTGAATATAGAGGTGATATATTTATTAGTAGTATGTTTATTTTATATATAACGTTGAATTTTCAGATATGTCCTTTCTTAAACCCTGGAGGGTGTTAACTGAGAGCTGGAAGGCCCCAGTTATTTGGGAGTACAAATGTAGCATTGTTCTTGGAGAATTTTCCCCATTTTTTCCAAGTTCTTTTCCTGAAACATTTGTGTCCTTGCTACTGCTCATGTTTAATGAGGCATGCTTATGAAATTGGAGGCTTAAAAGGGCCAGTCTGACGTCTTTATCACGTTAATTTGTACATTTATCTCATTAAGTAGCCCAAAGCTTGAGTTTGGGGAAACCTGCATTTCTGGTGCTCTCCTTCAAGATGACAGGGCAGATTAAGTAGCTGATTTTTGCTGAAATTCACTTATTCAGACCCTTCTTTGAGATTACTGATTTCTCTATGCTGACTGAAAACTTTCCATTTTTATTGTCTGGTTTTTTTTGTTATTTCTTTCTTACTTGAGTAGGCTAAGTTTAGTCAGTGAGGAAAATGTTGGGTATTGGGAGTTGAGGAAAGGGAGGAAAATCTGTCTCTTTCTTGTGAGAGCAGCAAACCCAAAATGACCTTAACCAAAAATTTCCTAGTATTGTGGTTTTGGAATGACTTTCGTGTCTTGATGATAGCAAGGGTGAGTTGCTTTTGGAACTAGCATTGGTGTGTACTTTTATTCCCGTTTATTTTATGTGGATTTGTGTGATATCAAATTGCAATCATTAATTTTTGTCTATTTCTCTCAGGTAGCCTAAGATCTGTTAGTGTCTGGGGGTTTTCTCTGTGTTTTCTTGCTTTATTCTTTTGTTTGTTTGCTTTGTTCTTTAATGGTCAGATGTAGTCCTTTTGGTACCTCTTTTTCTCTATAGACAGCTTCAGATTTGGCTACTTAAAAAGGAGCTGGAGATAATTCCACTTTACTGTGCAGGTTTTTCACTCTTACTTTGTTTACTCAAAAAGTTACTCATGGTCTTTTTTCTTCTAATTTATCACTGAAAATACTGAATGACACTGAGTATTTTAATAGGTTTTGAAGGGCACCCCATGAATGTTTTGCTTCTCTTACAAACTTCATCTGTATCCCGGTGTTAATTTTTTTGACTGTCAAGCAATAGGTCAGAGTTTCTGAAAATCTAGACTATGTTTGCAGTTAATTCTAGAGATAAAATGTTACTTTTTTTCTAAAGTCAAGGATGCTTTTTAGTAGTGTGGTAAATAGACCTAGGTATGTTTAGATAATTAATTTAATCTTTCACTTCCTTTTGCATTCCTTTCCCTAATCTGAATTTCTTGCTACCTGAACTTGTTTTTTATCTTTGAATGCTGCTGTAACATATAATCTTGCCATCTCTTGGAATTTCTCTAGTGCAGTTTTATTAAAAGCTGTCAATAGTGGGCCATAGTGCTGGAAATATTTTCAAACATTTTGATGCATTTGTTGGATTCCTGGCAGTTGAAAAGATTAGTGATTCTTTTTTTTTTTTTTGAGACAAAATTGAAGTAGGAAATTCTTCTGCAACCATTTCTGTTACATAGAGGTTACTGTCTCTGAAAGAAAAGGCTGAAATTCTAGTCAGTTTGCTCTTTGGAATGTGTGATATGTCTTATCTCCCATTTCTTGTTTAATATTACATTGAGCACAAAACAATTGCTATTTGTTAATGTTCAGTCATTCCTGGAACTATTTGTGATCAGTAACAGTGGATAAATTCTGTATACTGATGATAATGTCCTATTTAGGGCTTATTTAGTGTATGATTTGTTCTTTCCTAGCCCACAAGATTTTTACTGCTCTCACTACTCCTTCCCTCCTGTGTTATCTGTACAGTAATTGGCTGTGAAAGAGATCGATCCATCTGCAAAACCAGCTGATTTAAGTTTTGGGATTATCTCCCCATTTTCAAGTATTTGCCATGTAGTCCTAAGGAACTGTTACACAAATTCCTTTTCAGTTCATATAGGCCAGTCTCACTTGGGATGATTTGATTTTTATGTGCTACCTAAGGCATGGTGGTTTTTGTGTCTCTGGTTTTTTAAGGTGTGCAGGTAGAAATAGTCTCCTCTTAAAGTACAGCTCATATTTCAAATCCCTGGCATCTCATTTTAGCATTGATACTTGTATTCTAATACATGTTTTTGTCAGTAACAAGTGATTATTATTGAAGGAGAATCTGGTCATCCATGTCACTAGATAGTTCTTTCACTGAAGGAGGAATGAAATCAGCATTTTTTTCCTGAAGTTTAGCTCACCTTGAATGTAGTTCCTTGCACTAAATTGTATTTATGGGGCAGTTGCACTGTGATGGCAGAAGTTTTTTAGCCAATATTTCTGTGCTTCCTGAATTCTTGTGCACAAATATAAAACTGATGAAACATGCATTAGATTTTGTCACCCTACGAATGTGTGTTTGACCTTACCCTCAACTTGAGGAGGAGGGAATAAAGTATTTATGAAAGATCAAGGCCTAAGCCTGGCCTTCAGGACAGATGCAGGCTCCCAAGCCAGCCAGCTTCTCAGCCTCCCAGCTCCTTGCGGAGGTGCAGCTCGGGCCCCCTGTACACTGAATCTTGCCCACAGGACATTCCTGTCTCATGTTCTCCCTGGGGAGCTGGAAAGCAGCAATTTGGAGTTTGCACAATGTGTCCAAGTGGCCTTGGAGTGAAGGGTCTAGAATGGCTGTGTTTTGGCTGGCTGTGCCTATGCTTGGCTAGGTTTCTCTGCTGTGTTTAGTTGAGAGGATATGGAAAGGAGAGCATATAGAAATGAAATGACTCTGCAATAGCAGACTTATTTAATGTGTATGATTTGTTGTTTCACTGAAATGTTAAAACCTTTTATTCCCTGAATGCTTTGCTAAAAAAGACTTTGTGCTGGCTTGGCAACAGTTCTCCTTGAGGCAGTTTTTAAAGACATATGCCCTGTAAGGTTTGTGGTTTTGTTTTGTTTTGTTCAGCTTTTAAGAAGTTGTTACTGTTTTACAGTGAACTTGATGATGACTTGCTTGGAGAGGATTTGCTAACTGGAAAAAAGGTAAGAGATAGGCATTAAAGTGAATTGTTGCAGATATTAAATGTGAATGTTGTTCAGCTTAGACAGTTTTGGTGTTTGGTTTGACCTCATGTATTTTACAGTCACCTCCCCAAAGCCTGACAGCCACAGATAACCTGAGGTCTGCCTTACTGCCAGAGCATTCTGCACCCAGGGCTTTGTTTCCTTTTGTGAAATACCTCCAAGTGTGGCTTTTTAAAATAAAACTTAGAGAAACATTTGTTTTCAACCCAGTTAGGTCTCCTGAATGCTAATCAGCATGATGGAAAATGTAATCCAAGTGCCGTTTCCTGGCTATTAAAAATCACTTGTTAAAATACCAGCAGTATTTACCAGAGAGGAAATAAAAGAGCAGTCATTGTTGTCTTTGAATGTTCACACTCATTGTGAATTTTCCTGCTACCTTGCTGTCTGATGAATATGCAGAGGATTTCCCCTTGCAACAGCTAAAACTGAGGAACATAAACAAGTTTTCCCTGTGTCTGCTATAGGCTCTTCCTGCTGGTGCCTATTTCCAGAATTGAACTCTGTGAAAAGAGCTAAATGTATCTTTGGATTTGCCAGATATCAGTAAGAGAAGACAGGACTTCTGTTTGAGAAATCAAATTGACTGGTCACCTCTTGCTATATTTTATCTTCTAAATGAACTAAATTTGAAAGTAGTTTCTGAAGTTCCAGTTGGAGATGAATAGGTTGTTAAGAAACCCAGCTCTATTAATAGTTGAGTTTTATTTGTTATAGTTTTTTATAACCATCCTCTAAGTGTTGGATGTTAGCTTCTTGAAATTATTATAGTATCTGTAAGCATTTCCTATTAAAGATAGGAAGTTCTTTATTCTCATGTGCTGGTTTAAAGAGAATAAAATTCCAGGAGGATAATGATTGCAAATGTTTGTTACACAGTTACCAAAACCAGAAGTAATTAACATTGAATGGAGGTGATAAAGCTACTTACTTATCTTTAAAAATTATATGTGTGAATACTAACCAGTACTTGATTCTCCAGTGTATTATGGTTATTTTTGCTTTTTCTATTATTCTTTTTGATTTACCATGTTATAGGGCAGTATCTATGGGTATGGACTCATGTGATGGGGTAATAATGGATTTCTCAGAAAGTTTTCCCTGGGTTATTTAGGCTGAACTTCCTTCTATGTAATCTCATCTCAGTACTTTTAGATAAATCTATCTTTGTGTAACCTTTCTGGCCCTATTACTTTAGGGGTTGGAAGTGTTGCTCAGCAGAACTGCAGTTATCTCTCCCTAGGGGGTAATTACTAAAAAAAAAAAAAAAGAAAAAAAAAGAACAGCTGAAAGTTGCTTAATTTGTAATTTGACAGACAAATTAGGAGGTGACACAGTATTTTCTTATGTTTTTTTCTTCTCTTACAAAATAATAATGATTTTTCAGTTTTCTTTCTCATATCCTTTCCTCCAGTCACCTATCTCTTCTCTCTAAAAGTTGCCATTCATGCATTTGCTTGACCTGCCTAATGCATCAAGGTCACAAGGCTGTGTACAAGAGCTAACCTTCCTTCCTGGTCTGTCTTAATTGAGTTATCATCTTTGGCCATATTTGAGAATGGATCAGTGAAAAAGAAGTGTTGATAGATAAACAAATTTGAGTTCTGGAAATTTCCATAGGATTGTCTAAGATGTATTTTAAAATTTGGGATCTCGTGTGCTTTTTTCTCATTGAATTAGGTAATTTCTTTGAGGATATGGTCTTACTTTTCTTCATGAAAAATATTTGGCATTCAGTACTTTGTTAAAAGTTTGTATCTTTTGTGTTCATGGTTGACTTGTTTTGAAACCTAGAATCAGTCAGACTTGTCAGATGAAGAGCTGAATGATGATCTCCTGCAAAGTGACAATGAAGAGGAACAAGAGTTTCGGTATTTCTTTTTTGAATCTTGTTTTTGATAACTCAAAGCTATAATTGTCTCCTATTACTGATAACTAATAACTTTTAAACTAAACTAAAGTTTTTGGTATATACTTAAAATAGTTTTGCTTTTTACCTAGCCAGCTACTTAGTGATGAATATATAATGTACTCAGTACCATTCTTAACATTTCAATAAAATTATTTGTTGTTTATTTTGATCTAATAAATTTATTCAAATCTCTGAAAAGCTTATAAACAGAATTTGTGTAATCTGCTGTGCATACAGAATTAATTATAAGCACTTACAGAGCTTTCTTTACTGCCTCTGTATTGCTTACTGTGGTAAGCTTCCTTCTCCTGATGCCAGATGATATTTTGCCTTTTCTTTTATATACAATTTATATCGCTTTTATGTATCCTCAGTACTCTTAGCATGCATTTTTGTAATTCCTTAAGTCTGATAATGTACATAGTCCTAGTATTCTGTTAGGCCAGGAGACCAAACATCCTAAAGACCTCATAGTAGGAGGCTGGAAGACCCTATGCTATCTTGAGACACCAAGGTCCTCTCTAGAATCCATCCTGTAAAGTGGAGATTTGGCCTCTGCAGGGGGGAATTCCTTGGGGTGGGAGGATATTGCACTATTCATTCAAGCCTCTCACTGGGGCATCTTTGTTAGATATGCTAATTTGTAAGGTCTATATATTGTGTATGGGATCTGTCATGTGTTGTGTGCATTTTGGTACATTCCACTTTGGTGAAATGGTGCACCATAAGGATCCTTATTAAATACCAAGGTAAAAACCCTTTATCATCCCTTAACCGTGTCTGGCTCCTAATTTTTAGGTCCAGGGGAAAGGCATCACTCATATATAGTCCTTTTCTGCCATCTTTCCTTTAAAAATCTATCTTACCTCCTGAGACTCCGAGGAGGGGAATTTGTGACTTAAATATTTGTGTACAATTACATAGCAGAAAATTTTGAATAGACGGGAGCAGATATTTCCATGGGAGTTTACTGAGAATCCTGCCCTGTGAATACCCTGTGGTAGTACAGTTCCTCAGCTGAATTATGGGCATTACAAGTCAAAGTGAGTGTCTTGTTGTTTTTACTCTTCAAGCTGGACTGAAGTAGGAGAGAAGGTGCTTGTAATGCCGAAGTAATGCCGAATGGATGTATGTGTATGACATACATAGGTGTATCTCCATCTCTGAGATGTCCTGTATTGGCTGTAATTAGGATAAGGACTCCTGTCCTTATGTCAGACCGATGAGGATGTGATAAAATGCTGCACCATCAATCTCTTCTTTGGCTGCCATTTTCCTTCCTGCAGGAGTGAGGGTGGGATTGTTCCCTTCAAGAAGGGGAATCCCAGTTAGAATTCTTGGCTGTTTTTTTTTGCTGTATGTCCTCCTTGAGACCCCTGGGTAGCAGGGATGGCTGTGCGACCAAACACAGTGGTGATAAAATATCTCAAATGTGATAATATTGCTCAGTGGAAGCAGGTTTCTGTAGACAAGTTTTGCATTTTTAGCAGTTTTCTTGCCAGAGAGAGCCTTTCCCTTCCTCTTATGTTTCAAGTCAACCTCTTGTTTCTGTAGTTGGGAGGATAATGATAATCCTGCATAATGTCTTCACTTTCGTGTAAAATCTTCTCTCTCTTAGAGATGCAAATAGCTCAAAGCTGCCTGGATCTTGGTCCCCCAAACTTAGGAAAATGGAGAATAATAGGAATGTTATTTAAAAAAAAATCTTTCTATTCCTTATACACAGAGCTCTTAAATCAAGAACAAGTCTGCTCTTGGTTAGTTGCTTTTTTTGTGTTGATGGCACTGGCTTTTATAAATAGAAAACCCTGAGCTTTGCTTTGCTTGCCTGCAGATTATAAACTTGCCAGTTTTTGTATTGATTGGTTTTTTTAGTGTCTCTGTGAGTTAAGAATGTCTTAATCATTTACATTACAGTTCTTTACTATTTGTTTTATATTAAGTAGAACACTAAATCTATCATAAAAATGCAAGTTTGAATTAAAGATAATCAAGAATGAACAATGTTAATACATTTAGTAAAAAGTATTTTACTAGTGTATTCTGAAACATTGGGAAAACAGATGCAGTTATAGTCATTTTGTGTATGGTTTTTTGTTAGTCTTGGAATTAAAATTGAATCTGGTCTGCTTTGGTTACCAAGCAGGACTTTTGCCAGTTTGACCTGCTAAACCATCTGGTTGGTTTGATTCCCCTGGTCAAATAGCCTGCAGCTGGTGATAAGCTGCATTTTAGTATGCATTATGAGAACATGGCATGGAGTCAAATAGTGTATGGGGCATCATTCTATCCACCAACTTGGAGATCTTATGTTTGTTGGCTTTGTGTTGCTGAATCTTTGTGAGTAGTTGCCAGTTAGACTTTAGCCTCTGAATTTCCCCCTTTCCCACAGCTCTCCAGGTGTCACAGTGAGCCTCAATGCCACATCTGGCATGCTGACATCCTACGAACTCTCCAAGTCCATCAACGATCCCTCACTGGAACATGAGTCTGAGTATGACCAAGGGGAAGATGAAATTGGTTATGACAAATCTGAAGCACCTGAAGAATATGCCTCAGAGTATGCAGAGGAAGGACATTATGAAGGCAATGATCCTGAACTGACAGAAGACCAAATAGAATATGGAGAAGAGCCCGGAGAAGAAGATGAAGTGCTAGACCTTGAAATCAATGAACCCCTAGATGAATTTCCAGTGAGTTTCCTTCTATTGTATCTTCAAAGATAACATTGCTTCACGTGCATAGGGTTTTAGACTGATTTAAAATCTGTTTACCTCCCTGGGGAGGAGGGGAAATTAGACCTATTATCACTGTCTGCCAGTTTCTTTATCTAGGCTGTGACAAAGTTTGTGTTGACAGCTTGTTTGGCGGTAGGTAATGCTCCTTTGTCATGCTGGAAAGCAGTTGAGAATCATGACCTTGAGGGTTGTATCCTTAAGGAAGAAAACAGCTTTGTGTGGTGGAGATACACTGCCAATTGTTAGAAGTACTTAATGCAAAAGCTTTTATCCAGGCTTTAGACAAGATCTGATAAAGTCCTTCCAAGGTGAAAAGATTATTGACCTGCTAAAGACATCTTTAAGGTGCTAATATCCCAAAGTGATTGATGTCCTGCTTGTTCATCCTTTTTGTAACTGAGAGCTGTCTAAACCTGAATAAAGAGATTGGAGGTTAGTTCAGAAAATGTCACCTGCATAATTCAATATAATTTAGGCAGCATATTAGAGAACATGCACTGACTTTAATTGTTAATGAAATGATTTAATCTTAATTAAAACTGTATGTGATCAGTGAGGTGTTTGAAAATACAAGCAAACTTAAGCAAGATTTTACTTTTGTTTTATGTTCATAATTTTTCAGAGTTGAACCCACTCATATGTAAGCACTTGCAGAATGCTTTAAAAATGTTTATATTTGATGGGATGAAATCTGATGTTAATGTATATGTGCTATGGGCCAGAAAGTCCTGCAGTGTTTGCTTCATGAATTTGTAATCAGTGGATGCAGGTGTATAGAAGTAGTTGGGACAAACAGTATTAAATGGGATCTTTATGATGACATTGCTGGGATATGAATGGAAACTGGTTTGGTTTTGATAATACTGAAATCATTGTCTAGTTAAAAGCCCTGCTAATTAAGCTGTATGTGTGCCATATCACTTATAGTTGACTATTCCCAGAGATGCCATACTTCTCTTCTACTCTGGAAGCTGCAGCAATGCAGTCAGACCCAACCTATTCAGCTTGCCTTGTGTTTTTTCACCTTCCTGTTTACTGCTTTAGGATGAAGATTACATGCAATCATATAATGAGCAAGCAATGGAAGAACAAGAAGAGTATGCAGCTGATGAGGAGTTGGAAGAATCCCAGACAATGGCTAATGAATCAGAAGAGGTATGTAATGAATTTAATGGAAACTTAAAATAACTAGTTCTCTTACAATTTGATTTTGTAGAATTGTACATACTGCTGGGTAAGAATTGATGCAACTTTGCCAGTGTCGAATTATTGGTGGTAGTATTCTGTGTATAAAGTAAATTGTGATAGCATCTATATTGTCAAATACATCAGATCCCCTCTCCCCCTTGGGATTAGAGTCATAAGGGGGAGCCCAAAATGTGCATATTTAGTCTTGGCTTCAACATTAGAAACTTAAGGAGCCCATTTGGGTAGGAGATGACAGTAATGCTGCACAGTCTGTTAAATCTCCAGGACTGTGCTGCTTCCCTTCCCAGATGGATCATTGGTGTTGTTGGGATGTACATACAGTTCTTGGGTATCCCCCTCTGAGGGAGGGGAGTGTAAGCATGGAAGGTTTGGTATTGTAGACAGGCAAAGAGGTGGTTGTTTTGAAAGTTGTGTTGAGACTGAAATTCCTGTGAGATTGATCTTCTTCAGTGAGGAAAATGGAGAGTTCCTTCATTTGCAATAATAAATCTTATGCTAAAGTCTGCCAAGTATGCATTCACTAATTATAGCCTGGTAGTGATGCCTAAAGGTTTTTTAGCATTTTTATATGTTTTTCATATATCTGTAGCCTTTTAGATTTTTAATACGTATTTGTGTAGCTTCTAGTATTTTCCTGCCCTCTCTCACAGTTAAACAAACCTTTACTATACATTCTTGAAATTCTGTTTAGTCTTATTCTTAAGAAGATAATTCCTGACAAGGGCATCTTATGTTCTACCAGAACCTAAGAGACACAACAAGAAAAAAGGGAAAGAAGCCCCTGGACTAACTGACCTAGGGTTGGGTTACTGGCATAACTGATTTCCTATTGGATGTACTGACTAGATAAGCTAATTAATTAACCTTATAAAAATTACAGAAATCCTGTATCATGCATGTGCAATGCCAAATTTTGTGCACCTGCAAGCTTTCATAAAAGAATTGTTTTTTTATCTTACCACTTCAACTCTGTTGCAAGACTTTCCCTTTTGTTATTAGGCAAGAGTATCACAACTGTTTTTAATTTGCAGCAAGTTTTTTGATGTAAGATTTTTTTCCTTTCCCCACCAGGAATCTGCTTTAATATTACTTTTATTCCAGTTCTTAATTAAATAGGATTGAATGGATTACCTGCTGAGAAGTGTAGTCAGAGTGTATTTCCTCTTTGGAGCTTTAACTCATCAGGAAATTAATTCCTCAAAGACACAGCAGCATTACTGTATGAAGTTCTCACAACTGGTTGTGCTGTGATGCTCCAGTTGTATCAAACCTATCTTGGTAAAAAAACATTTTTTGGTAGGTGGAGATCTGCATTGAAAGGGACCACCTGCATCCTTCAGCCTCCACTGTTGCAAGTGTAACATCTTGCAGCAAATACACTTTCTTGTCAGTAATTTCCTACTTCCCAGGTGTTAAATTTACCCTTCAGAAGAATTGTAAAATCCTTGAACACTTTTTATTCCTTCACTGTATTGGTGATACACACTTTTGGTGTTTTGGAGGTGAACTGATTTATTTGTGGTGTCTGCAGCTGCAGTGTGAGGTGATGGACACAATGCACATCATGTAAAATTAAATTCATAGCTGTGGCTCAGTGCTAAACTTATTGCTGTAAAAAAGCACAGCTCCATTTTGGGAGTATGAACTCCACAGTGAGAATTGTCTAATAATCACATTGTCTAAATTTGTCTAATTCAGAATTAAATTTGTTTCATTCAAAAGGTACTATCGATGCAAGTTTTTAATTGATTTTGTAAATAGAACATTTATGGAATTTATTCATCATATAAGGTGAATGTTTTGGCCATACCTTCAGTTACTCTACATTTTGGCTTTACTCTGATGGATTGTAGATTGTCACAGGTTTCTTTTTTCCAAAAGAATACCATCTTTTTGTTCCTTTATTATTTTGTATGGATCTTACTTCCATTTGGCAGTAGGCTCACAGTTGCACTCTCCAAAGAATACCACCATGGGAGAGAAACTTTGTATTCACTTCTATTTGTTGCCTGGTTAGGTGCCTGCCTCCAGCTCTGAAGAGTTTTGTTCTTTATTCAAGTGTTATTTAACAGCACTTTTCCTTAAATCTCATAATATTCAGTGCTTGTAAACAGGGGTAAGGATTGGTATTCTCCTGCATCACAAGAGTGGAGCTGTAATGGATGTGGTACAAAGAAAGAGCATTATTGTCTCGTGGTTGAAATTTGGCATCTGAATAACAGAGAAGGATGTTAGGTGATGTTTTATTTTAAACAGTTACCACATTAAAACCACCTAAAGCCTCTTATTGTATTGCATGAAGAAATAAGAAATCTTTTTGTAGACCAAAAGAAAAGCTGACTGGCTGGGGAATTGGAACATGATGGGGGAAACAAGTGAATAAGGGAAGTGAGACTGTTGTTACAAGTGGCACTCAGGTGGGAGAAGTGGGGAATAGGCAGATAAAGTTTGTTTTGAAACAGTGCTTAAAATTGTAGAACTTGGATTTTAAATAAGCAACACTCTGTGGCTTCCTTGGAAAATGTAGCTGTGCTTCAGAAAATATTTTTGCCTTCCTAAGGTATAAAGCAAAAACCAACACCTAGAAGTTTCAGCAGCAAATAGGTGTGGTAGAGCAGCCACATGACATATCATGTCCTACATATTTTAGAGGAAAAATATCACTAAATACCTCTGTGAAATGTTCGTAAGAATTAATCCTCATGAAATTAGAATTCATAGTGTCTTTGTTTTATATTGGAAGTAATCTGTGAAGTCAATGGTAGGGGATTTATCATTGCATAATTTAAACCGTGTCTTGGGTTATGCTGATAAGAAATGAAGAGTACTTTTAATCAAGAAAGCATTTCATGAAGAAATGCTGCATACTGCTTTTCTTTTGATAGAATAAAGGCTTGGGAAAAAATGGCTAATGTGTCTGTCTGATTTGTCCCATCTGTGTTTAGCCAAAACTTCTGCACTTCAGTTCTGTTGTTCAAGGTTGAAAACATGACCTGCCAGCCTGGAGGAAAGTGGTGAAAAGAGTGCAAATCAAAACAGCCAATTTTAAAGCATATTTTAAGGCACTTAGATTTGTTTTTTGGTTCCATTTTTCTTCTGTGGAATTGAGGTGCCCTTGGAATAGGTTCAATATCCTCTTATCTGCCCTGTTATTTCTTGATCCCCTGGGTTTGAACAACTGCAGCTTCTTTGTGTTAACCTGTAGTAGATGCCTCCACTTCCTTTTTTTACAGCTTGTTAGTAAAAGTTCTTTGTTCCACCTTTAATTTAGTTGGTTTTGCACATCTTATGAATCTCTGGCACAAAGCCCTCCTGAGCACTTTGGGAGGATCCCATGTTTGGGAGGATCATGTTGTCAGTGTTTCTGCAGCATCCCTTGAGCTGTGTCTGTTCCCATTCCTGCAGCTGCCTGTAAGCAGGGCAGGAGCACTCACCCCTTCTCCATAGCAGATCATCACCCAGTGTGAGGAGTCCTGCTCAGTGCCTGGGATTTTAGGGCATAGTTATTTAATGAGGATTGCAGGAACCCCTGACCTTGTGGCAGAAGAAAGGTCATTCTCTTTCTATGTAAGGGTCAGCAAAGCTCTTTGGTAGCTTTGTGCAAGGTGTCATAGTGGGAAATGTAAAGCTCCCTTTGAGAAGCCTGGGCTGGTGAGTCCAGTCCAGTGACCTCAAGTGGCCACTCAAGGACTGTTAATATATATGCAGAGATATTAATGATTAGCAGGTATTAAAGCCAATCCTGTAAGTAATAATATGTCTTAATTCTGTGTCTCCAGTTGTGTCTTTTTGAAATATAGAATCCATTCATGCTGTGATCTTGGCAAAACAGCTTCTTCTGTGAGGCTGGAAAAGATCATGTAGGAATCATGCAGGAATCTTGCATTTTACAACTGCAGAACAAAATGCAGGGCAAAGGTGTGTGCTCCTATCCTGCTCAGCCAACCTTTCCTGGAGCTGTATGGAGAGAACATATGGGTGGCTCAGACATGTTTGTGCCTCCATTGCATAAATCCCTCAATAAAAGGTGTAATCAGGTTTGTTCATGGGTCATTTACCATTCTCCAGCACTGCTTTGCCTTGGTGCCTGTTTTTTCATTGGCTCCTTTGATATTTATTTTGTCTTTGATATTTAATGCTTGTATGACTGTTGCTGGCTGATGGGTGGCATGAGCATTATGCTGCTGAATAAAGTGAGTCAGACCAAGACTTAGAATTAGTATAAGTGGATAAGAGTAGAATAATGCTAGTCTAGAAAAGTTAGGATTTTTTATTGTTCTGTAGGTAAGTAGTTGTCTGATAGTCTGTCAGAAATTGGGATGTTTTCTTTTTAGAATAGATTTTTTTTCCCTCAGAATAAGTAATTGTCAAAATGCAACAGAGTTTCAGGGTTTTTTAATAGCACTTAATTAAAACGTAGCAGAAGTTTTCAGGACAATGTGGACTTCATTACCCTTTCTAGTTCTGATTCTGAAGTTTAAGCTACACATAGAGCCTTGCACGATTAAGTTTAGCACTCAGAGATGAGATTACATGACTGAGACCAGTCTTTGATTAATAAAAACCAGAACTTCAATGTAGCCTTTAAGGGCTGTGGATGTAGAGAGTGGGTGTGTCTGGGATTTGTGCTTTAGAATAGGTAAAATAGGAGGCTCAGTGTAGTGTGAGAATGTCTTGTGAAGCAGCTGCTCCAGTTCTGACTTCCAAATCCTGATCCTGAAGGAAAAGTTTCTAAAAAGAAGCAGTGAGACAGTAAAATTATAGGGTTTATGGTATTTATAAAAACAAGATTTGATAGAGATATTGCTACTCCTTGCTCTTTTGGGAGTCCTTTTTTTCAAAGTAAAATGCCAGCCCTGTCTTTCTCTCAGTGTTGTTTGTTTTCATTAAACCATGTTAGCATCTCTTTCCTTGCTAACATCCCTCCTCTGTTCCACTAGTATCACCTCCTTGCCCTCAAAGGTATTTTGATTATATGTGGATATGTTAATTAGACCAGTTGTGCTCCGTTGGGTTTGCTTTTGAGGTTTGGATTTCTTTCAGTCTTGTTGAAGGTGTTTTTTTTTTCTCCTGCTTTCCCTGTTTTTTTTTTTTTTTTCTCCTGCTTTTTTTGAATATGATAAAGTTGTTACACCAAAATAAATATATTTGTAACCTGAAAGCCTTTTGTATAATTTGACTGTTCTTTTAGCTATATCTTAAAGAAGTTTTGTGAGGACAGGAAATGGAGTGCTTAAAAGTTTGTCTGGAATGGATAAAACACAACTTGGGATCAGTAGCCCATTAATGCCCTGTAACTAAGTATACAGATCATTTATTTACCAGACCAAAGCTGGAGTAGTGCTGTCTTTTTTAAAGCAGAAACTGTTTTGCCAGATCACCCTGTCTCTGAGCTTGCTTCACACTTTTTTTCCTTTGGTTATGGATGAAGTTAGGCTGCTGGATAGGGAAATTTGCAATCTCTTGCACAATTATGCCATTAATTCTTTCTTGATTTGTGATTTAATATCTGTCCACCTGACTGTCACACTTGCTGTGCCTTTCTCATATAAATTTCTGCACTGATCTGGTTAATTAGAAGATTAAACCATTTTTGCATGTTAGATTTGGCTCATTTTTTAACTGTCCTCAAGCAGCATAAAATTTATCATGTATTTAGTGGCTTTGCATAGAATTAAAATGCATGTGCATTTTTATTTAACAGGCTCTAAGAAATGAACAAGTTGGCTTGTACAAGAAATAATCAAATACCCAGTAACAAAAAATTTTTATGGAGAATCACACGATATTAGAACACTTCTAATTTTCAGCTGTAGAAATCCAGTATAATTTGTGTAACACTGGACATTTTCATCAGGCCTACATAGGAAAAGGAAATTTTTTTAAAGTTTCTATTAATCTGAAGGAGAGGGATCCATTTTCATTTGGAGCACTGTTTTATTTAAATAAATGTTCTCTGTTTTAGAGAGAACTGGAAAGTAAATTCCATTAGCATTCCAATAGCATCCAGAATACAAATTTAGTATTTTCAAATTTATCCAATCCTATTCTTTTTCTCCCCATTAATTACTGAATTGAAACTGGGAAGTATTTGAGGAGCAAAGTAAAGGCATACATACCTGGAGGAATGGGATTGAGATACTAGGTTATGTTTGTTGTTGGTTGGGTTTTTTTAACAGCATGGTACTGAGAGTTAAACGATTAAAAAAAAAATAGGATTTTACTGTTCCTATTATTTGAATCTGGTAGTAGCCAAGGTTTGCACCATAGTCAATTCAGTGGTAAAAATCTGTGTGCAGAAGTACCTACTAATCAGATGGAGGGAGGTTCTAACTGGAGTTTCAGTATTTCCTTAAATATTACAGCAAATTTGTTTTCTAAATATATTTTATTTATTATTTATTATGTAGTACATATATTTTTATTTAAAAAATCACCAGCTCTTAAATGTTCACTGAAATATATATGAGCACAATGTATAATAGCAACAAAATTTGTAGAAAGGGGCTTTTAAAGAAAGTTTTGCTTTTGATACTGTTTACAAGAGACTTGGTTTTTTGAGGCTGCATGTCCTCTGGTTTTTGTCCTTTAGGCAGCTATTGGGTCTCTGGAACTTCAAGAAGAAACAAAAGAAGAGTCTGATGAAGAGGAGGATGATGATGAAGAGTCTGGACGATTACGTTTCAAAACTGAACGGAAAGAAGGAACGATCATCAGGCTCTCAGATGTGACAAGAGAAAGGAGAAACATTCCAGAAACATTGGGTGAGGTTTTGTGGCAATGGATTGTTTTGCAGAGCTGTAATGAGTGATAGTAAAAGGCAAAGGATGTTTTAGCTGAGGTGCATTCCAAATATGTTTGCAATCATAAGACCTTATTTCTACAAGGCACAAACAGACTGTATCTTGTTTATACAAAAGGTGTTGGCTTGACAAAACAGAATATTTTAAAAACAAGAGTGCACTGGAATAACCAAATTACTGCACATAATTGCAAGATAAAGGACAGTTGCATTTTTTTTTCAGGTATCTGTGGATTTATTCTTTAGTTTAATATAAAAACAAGACCAGCCAATAAGGAGAAAACCTGTAGTGGAGCTTGACTATTAAAGGAACAGTGATTTGAATTAGACTTTTAAATGTAATTCTAAGTGATCTGAGATGTAGCTCTGAGATACAAGGAAAAGATAAGTGCACATGTGGATGATTCTGTGAAGAGGTTTTTAAACTGTTTGGCAAAAACACAGTATTACTGTTGTGAAATGATTTCTAGTCACACTAGTTTTTCTTAATAATTTGCTGATAGAGACTAGATAACTGACCATGTGGTAGAAGGTTAAACCACAAAAAATTCTGTTTGCATATAAATAATCTGCTTCCTTTTAAGAATATAGAGCAAATTTTTGCAGCTGCTATGGTTTAAAAATGAAATTTCATTGCAGACCTACATCTCCTTACTCTAAAATATGAACATAGTTCAGAAAACACTTAAAGAGGAATTAACATTTCAGTTGAAGTTACAAACGTAATTTCCATCCTGTCACATTTTGGTGACCTTTTGTGACAGCTTGTCTCTATTGGAGGAGTGCATTCTTACTTACTGATTAAAGATGTCATTTGAAACCATTTTATTACCAGCAATAGTGAAATTAATCTTGACACTTAGAGACACTAGAAAAATAATTGCTGATTCACTGCATTAACTGTGTGTGTGAGAACTGTACAGTCAAGATGAGACCAAGTGTGTGCTGGTAGAAAAGATGTAAAAATACAGTGTTCTCAGTAATGTGGCTAAGACCTTTCCTAAACATTTCTTCATCCAAGATAATGTAAAGAATGGATTTTCAAAGTTCAGAAGAGAGGTATTGTAGGACAGCTCTGCAATTGATTTCTAGCAATACCAAGTTTGTCACCTTTGATAGGAAGTACATATCTTTTTTCAGTGCCTGTAGGTGAACCCTTCTCAGAGTGGGAATTGCATTATTCTCTGGACATAGTTACCTGTTAAGGAATGTGAAGAGGAAAAATATCTTTGGTGTTACTAAACGAAAGTATTCCCTTTGTATCTTACGAAAATACACAACCCAAACCCTTAGATTTAGACAGAACCAATTGCAAATTGCTAGCAAAAGTCAGTTGGATGTGGCAGTGCTTCTTGTTATGGCCTGCTTAGTTGGCTTATGTTCAGTGTGATGCCTCATGTCTGAGATTTCAGGCAGGGCTGGGAACTTAAAGTGAGTGTTTTAAATTTGTCCAGTTGCTCTGTGTCTGGAAGCACGGAGTATAATTGGTTTGCAGATCTGGATGATGAGGAGAAATAACAACATGCTGCAAATATATGAAAATGAATATGTTTGTAGTTGTGCACGAGTTCTTAGCCAGGGAGAAGCTGTATTCATGTGAATACCTGGCTGTGCTTTGGAAGAGCCCAGGGAGGAAAGAGAATATCTTCTTCCTCTGCTCATCACATCTTTTCTTGAGCAGTCTGAGGTTGCTTTCAGGGAAGCAAGGACTGTTTCTGTTGCTTCCCTCCTTGCAAAACCATCTCCCATGCCTTCTCCTCTGCTTGATCTCTGTGTGTGGGACACTGCTCTCAAATTCAATATGCAGCCCCCCCTCCCCCCACAATAGAGCTTACTGTATTTTTCTGTTTGGTGATGTGTAGCTACATGCAGCACTTCGAGGTGCTCATGGCATCAGTCTTAAAGTTAGCAAGAAGGCTCTGAACCTGCACTTATGTGTCTAGGCAAAATTCTTCACAGGTAGGACAGTTGTCCTCAGTGGCATGTTGTAGAGGAAGTATGCTTGATATTGATGTAATCTTCTTAATTTTAAAATACGGTGCTTATATTGTACTTCTGTGGTCATAGATGTAGTATGAATTTGAATTTGTGTGTGGTTTTGCTTCGGATTTTTTTCCAAAGTTGGTCCCTACTCTGGCTGAAAAACTGAGTGTGTGGACTGTGCCTTTAAGGACATGGCCTTAAAAATCTGAGAAATTTTGTGTAAAATGAGGAGGAAAACAATTTATGTATTTTAAAGAGTGATTCTGCGCATCTGTGATTGACAGACTTGACTGCATGGATGCTGTCATCCCTTCCCCAAGCTTAATCAGCACAGTGCTCTGAGGTAATTTTCTTTGGAGCAGCCCACTCTTTCTTTCAGAGTTGTTTTTATTCAGTGTCCTTCAATGTGTGCTTAAGAGGCTGAGAGACTTGGCCATAGTCTTGCTTTCTAAGAAGCCTAGCTCTGTTCCCAGGTTCATTAAAAATTGCTTTCCACACATATGATTTCTAAGCTATTTAATAGGAACTTGCTTTTTATCTTACTTGACCATCAGTGGTAGGTACTTGTTGCAATGACCAAACTTTATTTTCCAGACTACAGCCCTGCTGAATTCAGAATTGTAGTGTGGAAGATGTCAGAAAAATTGCCCTGCCTGTCCTATTCCAGAGAAAGCAAAACAACTGTCCGAGCAGCAGAATGCTCAGGATGCCCTGCAGGGCTTGGATAATTTCTGGATAAGGGAAAGAGAGTTACTCTTTTGCAACATGGTGGCACTGTTTTCCCCCATGGATAGATGGGAAGTAGGGGTCTGTCTTCCAGGCAGGTCAGGTCAAAGCCCACATTGGCCCTTCCGTGTTTGTGGGTTTCTGGAGAAGCACAACTTGCTTCAGGTGGTGGAGAGGAAGAAGACTTGAAATCAGAGCTCAGTTTTTTCCCACCTAACCATCTTTTTTGATCCCTGGCAGCCAGAGATGGCTGTGGCAGTTGTTTTACTTGCATCTAATGCTTTTGATTGCTTTGGGCAAGAGTACATTTCTCTTAGTTTTTGTCAGAAATGTGCATTTTATACCTAAGACTTGAGGGACTGTGGTACCTGCCCTCATTCTAAGCATTCTGTAAGATTTTCCTGATAAAGCCTGATTGTCTTGGGCTCTGCTGTGCAGGTGCCTTGAGGGCAAAGGTAGCATTTCATTAGAGTATTTGTTAAGGCTTTATGCCGTTCAGTTGTGGTGTCAAGAGTTGAGAAAAAAGGAGGTAGAGAAACTTGTCTCATCACCAACATGCAAAAATGACACAGGAAACTTGGGCTTTTAGAAGTCTGTCATTTTGCTGTGGTCTTACAGGCCATCAGCAAGTTCAAAAGTTTTAAAAATTGGAAAGCTCCTGCTTTGTGGAGGTGCTGAATACTTCTGAAAACTGGGACATGCAAATCTATAGTCATTGCAGCTCAGTCATGCAGGTAGTTTTTGTAGGCAAGTAAGAACAACTGCCGCAGAGGGAATGCTCAGTGCTCACCCTTTTCTGCCCTTCTGTCAATCCTCCACTTCAAAGACTAATGGAGATTATTTATGAAGATGTAAGATGGTGGTGGTTTAAGTAGCTTTGGCCTTTAGACTCACAAGAAATTGTAAGAATTTTCTAATTGATTTAGTTATGTATTCTTGGGAGACGTTATCTAGTGGTGTGGAGACATAGTAGTAATGTCTCCTGCCAGACACTAATTACTTTAATTCTGATATTCAGATATTATGGCCACTGTATGTAGTATTGACAAGTAAATACCATATTAATTCAAAATATGCTTTTATTTGTCAGGAGTGTGTTTGCTTTTAGTAGTTTAATTTTGCCTTGTTAGAGGCAGAAATCAATATTAGTGGTAACAAAGGATCTGACTAGCACATGGCAAAAGATTCAGCTGCATGTTTGAGGCAAAAGATTCAGGTGCATGTCTGAGTTAAAATTTATTACCTCTTGTAAGTGACTGAAAGCTGGTGAGTGGTTCTGCTTATACTTTCATGGTATGTTTCCTGAAGTCTGTTGTTGACCTTTTCTGTATTTTAAAGTGATTTCATTACCTGAGCCTATTACTGCATCATTTCTTACTTAATGTTGTCAGCATTGTCCAAGGCTTCAAGCAAATTTGTCGTCTTTGCCGAGTACCACGTGGTCTCTGGTGCTTACCTGTGATGTGAGTTGGGTGGGTGTTATCAGCAGCCATGTGTTTGACTTGAGCTGAGCACTGATTTTAATGTGTGCTCTCTCTTCAGTGGAATTACCACTTGTGAAGTATCGCTGGTTTGTAAACTACATATAATAAAACAAAAATTAAGGAGTTACATACTAGAAACACTTCAGCAAGCATAAAGTCCTCCTTTGGAATAGGCCAATGTGCAGAGGAGTCTAGTGCATAAAATTTCTTTATATGGAAGACTCAACAGATCCTTTACTGTAAAGTTTATTACAGATTCATTGTCTTGCCTGATACCTGCAGATAAGTGAGATGTTAAAGATAACAAAACTTTGAGAGGAGCCACAGCCTCCTCTTAGAGCAGAAGGCAGATTCATTACCATCTTCAAAAAAAAACAACCAAACATTTTTGTTCATTTTTGTTTAATTTATCTGCTGCTTTTTGCCTGTGCAAAAGACACAAGTATCTGTCCTTTTTCCTTTTTAAAATGTTTTTAACAAAATGTTAACATGCCACCTAAAGGAGATCAAATGCCTGCAAATTTTATGTTAGTTGCAGGGATTCTTCTGTAGTTCTGGCACTGTTTTATTTGTCATTGTGTTTTCCACCTTTTCAGCACAAAGCTAAAATAATTTTCCCCATTTTTCTCTCAACAGAGCTTTCTGCAGAAGCCCAAGCAGCATTACGTGAATTTGAAGAGAGGGAAAGGCAGCTTAAGCAGGGGCGATACGGCTCCAGGAGAGGAGGGAGAAGAGGAGGCTCAGTTATGTGCCACGGAATGGGAGAACAAAGGAGAGACAATAATGATAGGGGAAGAATGAAGGATCACAGGCCTGCACTGCTGCCAAACCAGCCATCAATGGTACCTTTCAATCCTTAGTGTTATCTGAGCATCCTTGCAGAAAGCTGTGGAAAAATGCATTTTAAATCATGAATCTTTGCAAAGGTGGAATATATATTCCAGTGTAGACCTTCTGCTCTTTCAGGGCACTCTTAGGCAGTATGAGCTTTGTGTGATGTGATGATTGTAAAGTATGTGCTTAGTCCTGTTACTGGCTTCACCTTGAGCAATCTCAAGACCTCCAAATGAAAAGTGCATTTTGACTGATGAATCACAGTCAGACTTACCTTCTGGTTTGCATGAGGATGGAGGAGAAACTGAATTTCTCTGAAAAGTCTACATGCAACATGAAAACATGTTCAGTTCCCTGTTATTTATAATAATGTAGTTTAAAAAATATGATTCTGTAAAACACTTGTTCGGTTCTGTCAAGGTAGTATTTTTGCTGATACCTCTTCAAAAAATCTATTTGCATATAAGCTATGCTACTATGGAGGTAAATAAAACCCTAGGACAGTAATCAGCACTTCACTAATAGATAAAGTTATTATTTTGGGATTTCAAGTGAAATTTATCTTTGTTACTGCTTTCTGTTTCTCTGCTGTGCTTTGTATCACAATACTAAGACTTTACTTTTTCCTTAAAAAAAAACCTTACAAAAACCAAAACCATGTCCAGCAAGTGATCAAGAGGTCAACACTTATTTTTGTTCACTGTCATAAAATATACTGGAAGCTGAGATTGTAGAACAAAGTCTTTGTATATCTTTGCAGGACAAGGTCATCTGTGTTAAGCAAAGGTGATTTTTTCCAACAGCAGTAAGTAGGTGCTGGTCACTGGCAGGAGTCGGTGGCTATCTCAGTGCTTCAGAGCTCTGCAGTAGTAAATTCCATGCTTTTTTAAGGAGTGAAGGTTGAATAATTTTTTTTTCTGTTTTGCTGCAGTCATTGCAGGCTATTTGGATTTTAAATGTAAATATTTTTGTGCTCATCACAGTGTCTTCTTGTGCATACTGTGTAGCTGCTTTGCTTTATGTATAGGCTGCTGAAAGAAACAAGAAACAGTCTGTCACCCCTTTGTTGCTAAAAGGTTGCCTCTTCTGGTCTCTTCTTGCTCTGCCACTTGGAAGTTACTGGTCTAGGACTGAAATCTAGTAACTGTGACTTGAGAGGCAGAAGAATGTCTCTGAAAAGAGACAGTATTTTTTTTTTTATTAGCACAGATTTTGGCCATTTGTTTTTGAGAGCTGAGCACCAAGAGACTTTCTTCTGTGTTCGGAAGGATACCTTTGAAAGGTATCTTCAAATGAGTTTTTTCTTCAAGCAGTATGGATAGGTGTGCTGCACTGATATTGAAGAGTATTTGAATTTGTGCTGCACTGATATCTGAATTTCTATTTTGACTTTTGTTGATAGGTCTGTTATCTCAGAGAGCCTCTTGTATACATGTATCAAAAGGTAGTGGATTTGTTTTGGTACTAGGACTCAGATTTGTAGTGATACTCACATAAACCTTATTGCAGTTAATAACACTGACATATGGAGAACCCTGACTATATATGAAACTAGTCAGTTTCACTGTTAAAAATGAGTGAATGTCTGCATTCCCTATGCTTCTTTGCTCTTTGCTGTCTTCTTCTTCATATGAATGTTTTTGCTTCTTTGCTTTCCTGTGCTGATGGTTTTTAGTGGTTCCAGTTGATTATAGGGAAAAGAAGTTTCTCTGTTCATAATTGGCCTTAATTGTTCTTCAGAGATGTCTTGGTTTTGTGCTCATTTATGTCAGGATATTTTAACTTTAAAGCCTAGTGACTCTGTTCTTTTGTCTGACTTTAGACTCACTCACAGAGGTTAATTCCAACACACCAACAACCTGTTATGAGTCTGTTCCAGCAGCAACAGCAGCAGCAGCAACAACAACAACAACAGCAACAGCAGCAGCAACAACAGCAGCAGCAGCAACAGTTACAATCTCTGCTTCCTTTACAGCATCAGCATCATTCTTCTCCTCCTCCAGGGCTACATATGCCCCCTCAGATAGAAACACCTCGAATAATGATGACTCCCCCTCCAGTGACACCTCAGCAACCGAAGAACATACACATAAACCCACATTTCAAGGGGACAGTAGTGACGCCTGTACAAGGTGAGCTTTCTGAGCACCTTCCCAGCCATGCAGGCATGACTCAGCTCATTCTTTGCCAGAGATGGAACAATTTGTTTGTTTATCACTTCATGGAAATGTGCTTCAGGCTGCTGTTTTGTTTTTTTTTTTTCCTTGAAGCTTGAAACAAATGTTTTGCCTGAAGTAAGACATAATGTTGTTGGACTGTGGCCATCTGAGCAAGCAAAGCCTTTTCAGCTTTTATCATGTTTACTATTTTAATGTAAAGCCTGAGAAAAGCAGTAAAAATGGAAACTGAAAAGAGAATGTGCTTTTTAAAAAATAAATAACAGTTTTCAAAACTAAGAAAGTACTACAATTTGTAAATTTCCCAGGACTGTCTACCTCTTTCGGTGAGAGGGTACTGAGGCACTCCTTGCAATGTAATTTCTCTGTGAAAGATACCAGTTACTGTCCTTTCTTGACAAGATACATGCCCTCAATTCTCCTTTTACAGAATCACATCTGTAATTGTTTTGATTTGCAAATATGTTTTTTCTCTAACACAAATAGTTGGGCTACGCTTCTTAGGGTAGCTCTCAGGAAATCTGTTCATGTTACTGCTTATTTGGGAAGTGTTTAATCCCAAAGAGGGTTAAAAAAAGAGACACCAGCATTGCTCTGATTTCTGATTATATTGGGACAAGACAGACTAAAGAAATACATAAGTATTTATACATATTAAATATTAGATTTTCTGTATTTTCCCCCCTTCACATCAGCAGAACTCCAAGCTAGTGCTGTCTTTGCTTCATTGATTTGACCAATGAAAAGCAGGAATTTGGCAGGGTAGAATATTGCCAGTGTATGGAAGGAGGTCTGTTGTGCTTCTCACAGATGGCTTTGTAGTAGCTGTGTCAGAGAGCTTATTTTGCTTTTCCCTGTGGTGCTTCCCACAAAATTATGCATCAGGACAGATTATCTGGAAACACTCCAAAAGATCCTTTTACTTCTGGATTTGTATCTTCTGTGCATTTTTCTAGCACTACCAAAGTAAGTTACTGTTTAATAAGAAGTAAAAATTGCTTTTAGACTATTCTAGATGCCTTTTCTCTGTCCCTGTAAAACAGTACCAGATCTTTTCTGTCTAGGTAAGCAAATGTGATCATAATACTGGGAATGGCTAGTGAGGGTTTGTACTTTTGCCTAATGTCAGAAGTATCCCAGTGTATTTTCTTCCTTCTGTCTGAAGAAGTTTTTTTCACATTACTGGGCAGCTTCAGGCTCTTGCCAGCTTTACCACTGTCTGTGGCACTGTAGCTGTTGCAGGTCTCTTGCTTGATCTTGTTCACAGTCTGTTTTTCAGTCTTCATGCACAACCTCATTTCCAGAAAGTTGTGTACCTCCTGCAGGTTGGGAGATCTTCAGTATTGGATTTGTAAAGGGGAGGGTGTTTGTGGGTGTTTTTAGATCTTACATCTGCTGACTATGTGCACATTCATTTCTTGACTTGTAAAAGTTCAGGTGTTCTCTTACACTGAGCAGCCCTGGAGAGTGAGTGAGCGATTGTTGAATGGTGTTAAAACCTGCATTCAGCAAGGACATTCTTGCTCTCTGTATCAATGGCAGCTGCTTCATATGAAATCCCTTCGTGCCATTCATTTTGCTGAAAGAGTCCTTGGCAAGACTACTGAATTTTTCTGCTAATAGGTGTGCAGCATACTATTAAATATGATCTTTTAAGTCATTGTAGGAATTTCATCTTCTTGATTAGAGAGCATATATTGGAAGCTGAGTCTCCTGCAGTGACTGAGAGTAATGGCCATCTCAGTCTTAATCTGTAGCAGTACAATTAATGTTACATGAAAGTAAACACACACATAAGGAAAGTATGAAAATGTGTTGGAAATTAGGAGCTTTTTGTAGATAAATGAGCATAATTCTAACATCTTCAATGGTATTTGCATATTAAGGTGGATTTTAAAGCAGTCACTGCAGGCAAATGGTAGATAGAAATTCCAGTGTAGGAAGTGCTGTTCCAAACTTGCTTTTAAAAACTCTTCCTTTAATTCATCTACTTGAAGCCCCAGTAGGCAGAGACTGGTGGTTGGCAGCAAAAGTATGTGATTCATTTCCAGCATCATTTCTTTCAGGATAATAGGAAGGATAAAAGATCAGATTGACTTTGTGTTCTTGATGATGTCCTGCTCCTTCTTGGCTGAATACATTTCCAGATACATGAGGGGCTTTACACATTGGAGAATACAGTCACATAGGTGCAAAGTTTATTGGGATTCTGTTGTTGAAAATGTGATGCCTGGAAGCTAAAAATGCCATGTCTGGAAATGCATGATATGCACACTTAGGTTCTCGTAATTTTAATGGTGTGCTGTCATGTTTTAGTGCAGACTGGCATTTTTGCTCTCTAATTTTATGGCAGGATAAAGCTCACACATTTCTAATTGTCAGCACCAGGGACACTCTTCCTAACTGCAGATCATAGAAATACACTTTTTAAACATCTTTTTGGTTTGAGTTAGTCTTGAAATGCATCAAGTGTATCAGTATTCTCTAAAATAGACTCAAACCTCCTGTAAATTGTTACAAAATTTTCATGTGAATAAAATACCTTGTATAAGAGCTCTTAGTAGACAGCTACTTCAGCCTGAAAAGGAGTAGAAATACTGTTGAAGAATCCTATCATAGGCTTATTCCTTTGATGTTTCAAAGGCAAATCTCTTTACAGTGGTCACCATCTCCCTGCCCAGCCTTGAATCCTGATTCGAAAAAACCAGTTACTTTCAAGTCAGTTTTGTTTCAAATGGATTGGTACTTTTTTTAGTCTTTGAAGCTTTATAAATGATTAAGGACTTGGTCTATCAAACTCCTCGAAGATGCGTCTGTGGATACTTGCTGCAGGTACTGTGCAGTTGGTGTTCATCTGTGACTCCTGTGGCATTTGAATCCCTTATCTTTTAGCTTGTCTCATAGTTTTACCTTTTGTTTATGTCCTGTTCTGCAAGTTAGTTTTGAGCTGTAGGTAGTAATTTTTGCTGAATGTGTGTCCAAACTTGAGTATGATCAATTTATTAGTGCTGGAGAACTGTACATAGATGTCCTGTGAAGTACTGATTTAACCTGTGATAATAGGTGTTGCATTTTTTCCCCTTAAGTGTTTATACCACAAGTAACTATTTCAGGGATACTGTGGCACTGCCAAAATTGACATGAACTAATGAGCAGTTTATGGCAGCTCACTATGCCATTCACCTTGGTGTCTTGGGAAAAATCACGTTGTAATTCTCCTGAATAATCAGTGTGGGAATTACTTCTTCATCTTTTCAGGTATAGCATTGGAAATTATAGCAAGAAGCAATTTAATCTTCTTAAAATAGTGTCTTACAACATGCTGTGTATTATTTTTGAAACATACTTTTTACACCTATGGAATGTTTGACATGAAGAAAATGAGGACTTGAGACTTCTTTGCTGCTTAAGTAAGTGTCCAAGGATTGAAAGGGCACAGAGTTTGAACTACTATCTTTAATGAGTATTAAATTAATTTAAAATATATAAATATATGAATTTATATGCTACTGCTGGAGGCAGGATACTGAAACAGACTCTAGTTCAGTTGACATTTCTCCACATTTCCCACCTTATGTTTTTTTTCTCAGTGCCTCTTTGGCCCTTAATACCTGAAAACTATTTTAGCACTAGGTCTGTCAAGAGCATCTTACCATTTTTTTTTTCTGTGTGGCCATGGCTGTTTGATACCAACAGATGTTCATTAGAAGCCAGGATGAAACTATTCCATTCGTTTTCTGGTGTAATGTGATACAAAGCTTGCACACAGTCCTCCTATGCTGAAAGACTGCTGCAATTAGTTTACCCCATCAGTCTCTGAACCAGCAAACCACAAGTACTTAATGAAAGTGGATAGAAGCCAGACATGGACATGAACTGAAAAAAAAAAAAAACACTAATGCATTAATTCTTGTGCCTTGGTTACCAAGGGAAAAGGGATTTTTGAGGCATCTTAGCCAACTTCTGTGTTGGGAAATGCGCCCAACTTCTCAATATCTTTCCTGCTCGGAAGTGTAACACAGTAGCTGTCTGCAAAGTCAGTGTTCAACCCTGCCTGGAAAATGTTTCCCTATCACTTTCAGAATTGCTAAAAACAAACGGGAAAAGAATCTTGCTAAAAGCTAGTAAATGAGTAAACACATTATGTGGTTGGAAATGCTTTATTTAACTTCTCTAGGCCTTTCGTTTAACATGGAAATGTTTGTATTTTTAACCATTTACACAACTGTGAGAGGAGATAAAAAGTGCTCTGGAAAATAGGAAAGCTGTTATAACACTTTGTGTCTGAGATTCAAATATAGGCTCAGTTCCCAAGGTGATCCAGCTGTAGCACTTTGTGCATTTTGCCATAACATTAAGTGAATGTTTTGGGAAACAGCTTTTTGTGACTAGCATTTCAAAGTGCAGTTGTAAGGAGAGATCATCCATGTTAATCCCCCTGAAATACTAGTTTTAGAGGTTATTTTTTTTTCAGGAAAAGGTCTCCTGATTCTTCTTGGTATCTCTATGCAATCACTGTCTTTCATCTCAGATCAGCAGTTCTGTGACCACAGTTGCGCACACCACTGTGGTGGCAAGGCCAGACAGACTAAGTAGTTTTTGTGTGCTGTTAATTGCAGATGTTTGCCTCATTTTACCCTCATGAGCAGTGATTTTTACCAGTTAGTGTCTCTCATGTCCATGCTTCTTGTGGTAGCTTGGTGGTGAGACTGGGAGATGCCTAGGAAACGTTGAGTGGCATGAAGTTGAGAAGGCAAATTAATCATGTATCCTTCCATTTGAAACATGAAATTATTGTTAGTGTCTCTGTCAGCTTTGTCTAAGGGACATCTTTGAATAACCATTCTAGTTTGCCTTCCTGCAACAAGGAGCAATTTAATTCTGGAAAAAGCAGAACTAAATTATGTAAATTAACTAGGAGAATCTTAATTGCCCTGTTGCATGTTGTAGGGAGGGAACAGTTGGTTAAAGTTAATTGTAGGAACTGTGACATGTGAGGGTAAAAGTAGCAGATTTTAATCATGGCTTTTTATTGCAACTGCTTTTGGAAATAGCTACAACAACTGTTAGGTAAAACAAATGGTGTTAAAAGGTGCTTCTTGTTTCAGTGCCCTTGCTGCCAGTTCCCGCCCAGCCAAGACCTGCTGTAGGACCCCAGAGATTTCCTGTGAGTAGCAGCTGTTTCTTCTTCTCTGGTATGGATAAGCATACATTTGCAAGGAAATATTAATATAGCAAATAAAAGCTGTTCTAGTGAAATATAATTTTAAGGATTTGTAAATATTGACAATACACTCTGCAGTTGAAAATGTTTGTTAAAAGCTTAAGGTCAATGGATTTTTGAGAGTAGAATTAATTCTGTTGAACTGTAAAATTGTTGAACCAGTCTCTCCAGTGGGAAAGGCATGAATGCATCTTGTCTTAAGGAATATGGGCTTCATTTTATTACTCGACTCTTTCTGTATAAATAGAATCCTTATTTTATTTGATATAATAAAAGGCTATTTGAAATAATCCCTAAGCTTAAAAAGCAGTAATATGTATTTATTGTAAAATGCAGCAATCATTTTTATCATTACTGAAGGTATTTCAACACGCTCATGTATTTTATATAAAAAAATAGAACTGGCATTGCATGACCTTGCTATCTTTTTATGTTTCTAATTTTGAAAACAAACAAGACACTTAGCTGCTTCACTAGGCTAATTTCACTTCATAATTTTTTTAACTCTATGAATGGAAAGAGTATATGCTTCTAGAACTTTACTCATAATTTCACTTTTGTTACACTAAATTTCTTGTTGAAATGGCTAGCAGGGTATCAAAATAAACAAAAGACCTAGGCTGCAATATTACCTAAAGTATTTTCAAGTAAAAACCTGTATATTATAGTTCCCATAAAACACACAAAAAATATGTTGATATGTGCATTGCTGAAGGAGGAAAATAGATGTCTGAACATCTGTGTAGTATCTCTGGCATAGAGATCAGATGTGCTGGAAAGAAGCAGATTTCAGAAACCTGCTGTGACTTTTGATTGCCCAGTGTAGACCTGGTTGTTTTTAGTGCAGAATATTTTTCATACAGGACTTATGGCTGAGGAAATGTGATATCTGTGTTTTGCAGAGAAACAGTCGTGATATTGCTGTATTTCTTCTGTGAAGTCTTAAAAAATTAAGTTGTAAACCCACAGTTTCATTAAGTAAATTAATCTTATATCTTCAAGAAAATATTTTTGAGTTTTTTAATTAAAAATACTGTGGTTTTCAGAGGAAATAGTTTACTTCAACAGTCTTTAGTATTATGGGGAGACCTTATTTACATTTTGAAAGTAGTTTTAATTGTTGTTTTTTATGAAAACAAGTGTCTTGCATTTGTTTTTCTTTGATACTAAGTTGATTTGCTAGTAAACACAGTTTGGGATGGAAAAGAAATCAAGGATAAGGAGTATCTGTAAAGGCATTGTAATTGGCATCTTTGAAGTGTGTTTACATCAGCATAGAAAAATTGGAAATTAATTTTTTTTAAAAATTGAGTGTGAAATTAGATTTTAGTTCTGTTCATTTTTGGGGCTGCAAGTTGAGAAGTATTGCAAACCCAACTAATCTGTATGCAGCAGTTTTTAAAAGGGAATAAAGCAAACTGAACATTTTTTGGTTGGACTCTTGTTCCTTTAGCCTGCAGGAAAAACTTGACTGCTTGCTGTCTTTTTACTTATACAAGCAGTGCACCAGAAAAGAGTCAGTATAATTAAATTTTCATAAGGAGGAGGTGGAGGGCTGACTTAACTACAAGGGTTTGGCTCTGTCATTTGGTTGCCCTGACTGGTTTTTTCCTACTTCAGCAGTAACGTGCTGCATGACCCTGAGAAAGTTGCTTCATCTTTCCATGGCTCACTGAGTTATAAAGTGGACTTCCCCTATGAAATACTTTATAAATTTTGCATGGGTTATCAGTCATATTAGGATTAGGAATTAAGTGTCACTGTGTACATATCTCATGTTTGTTTTATTAAATGTAGTATGTTAGCTCTTGAGCTGAAGACAAATTTACTTTCTGACTAACGTTTTATCTTGCAGAACTACCTTTTTTGCTGTTACATGTCAGATGCCTTTGTGCTATTATAATTCTCTTGTTTATGTATAAATGTTGACTTAAAGCAATGCAGCAGTGGTTAGACAATTTTGACAAGCCATTTGAAAAGGATCAAAGACTTACTCCAGACTATGTACAGTTTATTCAGCCTTTTCTTCATTGAACAAAGAATCTCTGGATGTATAATATCTTGAATTTGCTCTTGTTTTTAGGATTGCATAATCAAAGGATAATAGTTAACTGGTTTTCCTGATTGCTTTGCTGCTAAAAGATAGTGGGATTAGGATTAAATATTTGCATTCTGTTTTCCCCTTGAACTTTGAACTGGATGGTTTCTTTTGATTGAATGTGACAGAGGTGGAAACATGAAGAGTAATTAAATTCTTGCAAGAAGAGACCAGAAGTGGGCAATGCCCCTTCCCAATACGGAAGGAAAATTTGTTTCTGAATTTCTGTCTTATCTAGGAGAGAAACTTCTCAGTGCAGAGAGCCTGTGTGCTCCAAATATGAGAAGAATTTCAATCAGAGCTAATCAATTGCCAGTCATAAATCTATTTGAAGCCAGGTGTTGTTAATTTAAGGCTGATGAAATGACTTTGTAAGCATGTAATGGTTAATTTTACAACCTTCTGCAGAAGGATATAACTGAAGAGTTGAACAAAGTTGTAATGAGCATGTTAACATATGGTGTGAGACCTGAATTATGGGAAATAACATAGTGCTATGTCAGGCTAGTGTTGATCAGGACTGAACCTGCTTAGAGTGGGGGCTGATTAAATTCCCTTAATCTTGAATCTCAGTTCTAGTATTTCAAGGTAGAGCTCATTGTTCAGTTACTTCTTCCTTAAAACTTAACTCCTGGAATGTTTAGGGAGGGAGTACTGGAAAAGATGCAAGGGAATGAATCTGTGTTGTGTACACAGAGTTATTTTACTTCCAGTAATCTTGAATCAAGCAATCAAGTTGTCTTACCTGTTACTCTGTAAGCATTTGAGGTGACTTGGTGTGAATGGTGTTTGAGAGCTATATGCAGCTGATAAGGACTGAATAAAAGGTGGATCTGAGGTGTGTCACAGCTGAGAAACATGGTGCACTTGTGGGATCTGGGAGTTAAGGATGTGAATTCTGTTTGTCTGAATTGCTGCACTGTGGCTGCACCACAGTACTCGTGGCTGTAGTTCATAGTAATCCAGTCTACAAGCATGGTTTGAATTAACCTGGACCTGTGAAAGTGCCAGCTACATGTTTTGTTTAAACAGTTTAAAGAATAGATTAAATAACCTCTTCGGCAGAGTCCTTCTGAAGGTCTAATTTTATCATCTGCCTTTGCTTTAAAGTGGTTAAGAGGCCTTTTCCAGAGTTCTTGTCCCGATGTCACAGTTGGTGACACAGTTTACTTTGCAGACTGATCCATTTACAGGAAGGTCACAGAAGACTTTATTCACAGACTGCTCATATGGTTCTTCTGAACTTTTCATGTGTTTTCTGACCAATTTACTAATTCTTGCAGATGCCCCAGTGCAGGGAAGGGAGCTGGAGGGTTTTATGTTACACAAGAGGGACTACTGTGATTTCTGTCCTTCATCCAGTGTTTGTTATTTGGGCTAATTTCTCTTTCAATTCCTGTGTTCTGTGAAGAAAGATGGGATAAAACAAGGGAAGATGAGATTAAATAGAAAATGGAAGAGGTATTTCAAAACACTTTCTGTTATATAAGGGCTGCTGCTAACTGACTATTACAGAGGCCGGAGCATTAGTGAGTGTGAAGCTGGAAGTTAAGGGATGAAAAAGTCTGGACCATCAGCTTTTTTGAGTCCACCAGCACATTCCATGTCTGAAATATTTCAGTGTTTGCCTGAAGAAAAATGTATAGAAGCTTTTGGCTTCAAACATCATTTATTTAACTTATGAACACTAAAATAATAGTACTACATGAGACGTGTGCAGTGTTTTGTGGACCTACAGAAGTGAAAGAAGTGTTCTCATGTCCACTTTGGGATGGAATGTGGCAGAGGGAGGGTGTCTGTTCTTCAGCCAGAAATTATGAGGTATCCCTAGCATCCAGATTTGTGGCTGGAGTGTGGGGCATTTGGGGAGAAGAGGAAGCTGGGGACAACCTTCCTCCCACTGCTAAAGACAGAAGAGAGGGGTTCCTCAGGTCTGAGGCCATTCCCCCTCTGTCCATGACCTGGATCCTCCTCTGCAGCTGCTGCGGAGAGAGCAGAGCCTGTTAATGGAGCTGTGTGCCTTTGGCCAGGAAAGCTTTCAGGAACTTGGGATCACTTCTCATTCAGCTGTTGTCCTTAGGCTGTCACCCTGGGTGTGGTGTGAGCTGGGCAGGTGCCCAGCCCACAGACATGCTTGGTCAACTTGAGTTTCAGAGCTGAAGTTGGAAACAGTCTGAAGTGGCACCAAACACAAGATGAAGTGGCACCAGTGTCTACCTGACTAATTTGTGCCAGGAAGGCTTTGCTATTTTTTAATGCACAAAGCTTTTCTCTTTTGATAGGACACCTCAGTGCCCTGGGTGAGTGTCTTTCAGATAACTGTGGGATTCATGTCTGAAGAAGCTGAATTGTAAAACATAAATAATGTTTTATTTAGTATTTTTAAGACTTTATCCTCATGCCTTGTGAATAGCCTATGTTGTATGTCTTTTTTATTCCCAGGGGGATTTTTCATTATTTGTTTTTGGAACTTAGAACTTATTTTTAAAACAACCTTTATCTCAAAGAATACTTTTTTTTTTTTCTTTAAACAGCAAAAACCTTAATAAACTTTCTTCATGTTCTCATTCAGCATGCTTCCACTTGATCTCCAGCACATCAGGTGGTGTCTCAAATGGATGCTGTGAAGGGCAGTTGATTAGTTTGGATTCATTTTTTCCATCATTTCTGGAATCAGTAGTTTGATTTCTGAGTTTTCAAGTGTTGTTTGTGTTCCAGACACTGTTTTTAAATACTTCTTTATGATTTAATCTGTGAGAGGTTTTTAAACAAGTGACTTCTCAAAACAGAAGTTGCTGTTCTTCATGGTCAATTGTTTGAAACATATATTTTAAAAAGCAATATATTAGTGCTATACAAATTAATTATAAAAGGTACATTAGAATATAGCATACTTATTTTTTCCCAGGTGATTCTTGGACTGACAAGGATCATCCACCATCATTTTAGCAAACATGGGTTGGCTTAATGGTATTACAGTGGGCCTGGGTCTGTGGCTGCACCACTTCTTTCTTACAGGATGTAGAGGCAGAAATTTGCAGTGCTTTTGAAAACAAAACTGCTTGCAGAAGTGTTTGCTGTGTGTTGTGGGAAATGCAAACAGGGAGATAATTTCCCCTCCCATTGTTTCAAATTCAGTCATGAGTTGCTACATGTGAGTAAGGTTTTTTTAGCAATTGTTATTAATGTGGACTCATAGACCACATAGTAAGGACAAATTATAAAGAGTCCTGCATCTGACCACAGGCAGTCATTTTAAACTGATATTTGGTAACTTGTACATGTTTGCAACAGTACATATGTAGGAGACAAACTGTTAATGGAAATAAAAAGCTGCTTGTGAAAATGATTCTCTTACTTCCTCACAATTATTTTGCTTTAGCTATGGCTTCACTATAATGAGTAACAGTAAATGAAATTTTCCCTCTATCACTGGGTAGTGGTGGCAGATCTCAGGTAGTGTAGAAAGCATTTTGTTTCCATTTAACAGAATACATGGTATCAGGTGGTGTTGATTGACATTTCTGGGATGCTGCTTTACACAGCATTTCATGCAAATCATGTTTGAATGAGACTGCTGCATCAAATTACATTTCTTTCAGATTATATCCCTTGCAGATGTGAGACAGAGCTTGTTCAGCGGCTAGCAAAAGGCTGTGGTTTTTAACAGGTACTGTTTTCACAACTTGACTGCAAAGCTCTGTAATTACAGCACTTAAGATAGTGAAGGAATGATGGGCACTTTCTCTTATCAGATCTATAAGTAGTAGCAAGCAAATGCAGCATGAGATCGCTCCAGCTGTCAAGTATTGTCAGGCTGCCATAGAGGGAATGCAGTTTAAAATGCAGGTGACATAATACCCAACATCCTCCATTTGCTAGTGGGCTTCTGATTAATCACGATTACCATACATTATCATACCATCAAATTTAATCATATCAATGAATTCCCATCTGCAGGAGGAGCTGCAGCAGCTAAACATGATGGTAACAGCTATTAAATAAGAGAGAAATAGCTGGTTTCTAAATGCAGTAACCCTTTAACTTGTCATGTTGGCTCCAGTGTGCACGTGCTCTGTAGACAGTAAAATGGAGCAGAAAACGTGTGCTTTTATATTTTACTGTCATTTATCTTTCTGTAAGGTGATTGCTGTTTAGCACAGCCAAGGAGAACCAGTAGTGTAGATTTTTTTTCCCTCTTTGTTAATGATGGTAGATTTTCTTCAATCTCAGCTTTAGTACCTGCTAAACACAGAATCACAGATTGGCTGAGTTTGACAGGGACCTCTGGAGGTCACCTGGTCCATCTCTTTGCTCAGGCAGGGCCACCTGAAGCCAGTTGCCCGGGAATAGGTGTGGATGGCTTTGGACTACCTCCAAGGATGGTGCAAGTGCTCAGGCAGCCTTACAGTAAAAAAGTTTTTGTTTATCTAGCTATATAGGTTGTACTTTGGTTTTGGTATATTTCTGTGAATAGAGTGTGAAGCTTTTAAAAAAACTACTGTAAGCAAAGCACAAACTTTAATCAATACAAAGAGAAAAAGAGGGGAAAAGTATTATGCTTTATACATGTACTTTTTTTTGCTGTTAATTAAGCACTGTTAAAGAGTTACTTTGCAGAAATCAAGACTTGTAAAGAAATCCAATTAAAATACAGAATCTGCTGAAGTACAATACAGTAAGAGTAATCTGGAGCTTAAACACTGAATAGAGAGCTAGAATGTATCTGTTATAATACTAGAGAGTATTAGATGATAGTATAGTTCTCTTAAGCTATTTCACTGAGATGGGAAAATGTCTTTTTAAAAGATAACTCAGTACATTTGTATCATCACAATATGAAAAAGAGTAAATCTGTAAACTGGTATTTGTTCATTTTCTTTGCCTTCAGTTCTTGCTAATTCTTTAGACTGTTTAAGGGAAAATGCTTCATTTTATTATAAAGCAGTAAGTCACTACTGTTACAATAAAATAAGGCAATTCAGAGAGATATTATGGGTTGACTGTAGGATACCAAAAACGACTAAAATGTTCAGGCCTTTTTACCCAATGCATGAATAGTACTTGCAGGCATACTGGGAACTCTTGAGTATGTAAAGTGGTCACATCAATGTGTTTGTAAGGTCAGAGATGTGCAGAACATCTCAAAATGAGATTTCCTAACAGAACTAAAGACCATCAGTCCCGTAATTTGATTACTAAGTAATCAGATCCTTTTCAAAGTCCAGGTTAGCAGCAATTCTCATTTTTCTTTTCTGTAAAGCTGGCTGCTTCTTGACTTTTTTTGTAGCAACCTCACCATTGCTCGTTAAAGAGAGAAGCATCATCCCCAGGTCACATCGAGGTGCTCAGATTTTAGATAAATTGTAACTGCAACTTCAAGCTTGGAATGTAGAAATCTTGAGTTTTATATTCATGATCCAGTTTAGTTGTAGCTTCAAGTTGTTTCTAATTGTTAGTGACTTGCAGGCCACCAAGATACACATAAACACTCTGATAATATTTCCATGGAGTAGTTTCTGCAAAGTCCAAGGGAAAGATCTTATCTCATTAGTTCCTATGACAGGAGGGGTTCCTAATTTTTTACACATCCATAAAACTGTTAGCTTTCAGCACAGGCACTATGGAGAAGGATTTTACAGTCTTTTACTAAATGATTATGAAGTCCTTATCTTTCAAGGGAGAGTTCATTGTTCTAAATGACATTAATGTTTCTTACACTCTTTCCCCAATTTGTTTGTATTGTACTTAACCTTAAAAGTTAGAGGGCACCAAACAAAAATGATCATTCGCTCTTCCAACACCCCACTCCTGCAGAGGATTGCAAACTTAAGTGAAACTGAATCTTCCAGATGAATGAATTTAAGAATTCAGTGTTGAAGAACTTCTTAGGTTTGTGGTTTGAGAGGTTTGGGTTTACTCTTCCCCTTCAGTCTGTGCAAGTTGCAGCATCTTGTCTGTCACACTATTTCTCATTATGGCCTGTCTCTGCTGGAGGCACTCACTCTTTATCCATACTAAGTAGATGGGTGGGAGTGTGGTCTTTTTGCACATCAGCACTTTAAATTAGGAATTTAAATCTAAAGTTGGGATCTTGTTACCAGTACATTTTCTATGTCTCCATTTCATCAAGGACTCTCTGAAGCAGAAGTCCTCCTATGGAGAAGTGGTTGCTTATGGGCCCATCTGCTTTGTTGCTTCCCTTAGAAACACACTGAAGTTGGGAGTGTTTTTTGTCTCCATTTGCAACATGAATCTGTTCCTGCTGGATGTATTGCAGGGATGCCCTGAAACTTGCTGAAAAGGGACACTTTTAGTATCCAATAATTCTAATTTTTAGCTTTAGTCTCCTGAACTGTTAGGGATTGTCAGTCTGCTGGGAATGCCCATCTCTGTCTGCATTGCCTGAGTTGCCTTAAATAACAGGGGATTCCTTGCCTTTCTCTCCTTGCTTGTACTGGTTTACCACGTTGGCTGAACTCTACTTTGAGACCCTAAACAGTGAAGTAGGGCATTGGTGATTTCTCCTACAGATGACATGGACTTCTGCCTAAGCCACCTACCACTCTTTCTTATCTCTTGGAGTTGTGTAGTGTCAAAGAGGAGCTTGTCCAAGTTGTGTGGTACATTTTAATATTAAAAATTACTTTCAGCTCAGTTGAAGATATCAACCCATTCTCTCTGACTCAGTCTGCCTGCAGTGCCAGGATCTGTGCAGTCCACAGACTTGAACTAGTGCTTGGCTATCTCTGTATGTTTTCCCCTCAGAAAATATTTTCCAGAAACTTTGAAAAGACTCATATATGGGTAACATAAAACTGTTGTCTGGACTTTTATGGGCACTCTGAACTTTTTTGTCCATGACTGGCATGAATTCAAGGTGTGTCTTGTATATTAGGTGATCTTATCCAAAATCTTTTGAGAAAACCATGGTGCTTGCTAGGCTTTAGTTCATCTTGATGGACTTACATGATTGTCATAGACATCAGAAGAACAATACTGAATCACTGAAACTATATTCAAAAAGTATCAAAATTAATTTTATAATAAAAAAATTTCCAGAGTAATTGCTTTCTGTATGCTGTGCAAACTAAAAGTACTGTGAAACTTGAAGACCCATATTTTGTGCAAGATACAGATACATATTTCTACTTGGAAATTTTTGAACCATATCCAAGATATATGAGCAGGGTTTCCTACACAAGAGGATGAAAAGTCAGTTTCTTGCACAGAAGGTAGGCAGTTTAGGAAAGCTTTTTGAAAAGTCTGGGGGCTACTGAAATAAGAGGATTAACATCTTGTGACAGATGGCT
Source organism: Anomalospiza imberbis (assembly GCF_031753505.1). NCBI lineage: Eukaryota > Metazoa > Chordata > Aves > Passeriformes > Viduidae > Anomalospiza > Anomalospiza imberbis. The sequence goes on along the minus strand of NC_089681.1, from coordinate 144,223,338 downwards.
ATAGTTTTAATTGTCATAGGTTATAGTGGTCATTATTCTTTGTATTTAAAGCCATATAAGAAGAATTAACTGAGTGGCCCTGCTTAACTGTCAATGGGGTTCTCCTGGCTCTTTGCATTTTAAGTGAGATTAATAAATGAAAACATGTTGTACAGGCAGGGTGTATTTTATTGAAAGATTCATGACGTTTCAATGACATTGTTAAGGTATTTAATTAGTCTCATGAAGAAAGTGGAGTGACCCTTTTAGAGAAGCTGATAAATCATATAATAGCTGTTAGATCCTCTTTATTCCTTGCTTTATAAGATTAACTTTGTGCTAAGCAATTTATGCTAAGTTTTCCCTTTTATTGGTAACCAAAGTTATCTGTGCTTCATGAATAGATTATTGGAGATAACATCATGTAATTAACAAGAGATGCAGAAAAGTAAAAGTACAATTTGTGTAAGAATTGTATGAGAGAAAATGTTAATTTCTTAACTAGGAAGGATATTTAAAGGGATAAAAGGAAGGCAAAATAGTGCAGTTCTTTGAAAGGATTAAAGTAACCTTATCTCGTGTTCTTTCAGAAGGTGGGATTGCATGAGTGTGTGAAAGTCATGTTCAATGAGCTATTCACAACTCTAATGAATTGTAGACACAAGCTGGCATTGCCTTTTTTTTTTCCAAAAGTGATTGATGAGGTGTAGGTTATGCCTTAGCTATATTGAATAATTGAAATTAGTAAGAGGGGAAATTGTACAACCTGCAGTTATTCAGAACTGTATAAAAATGTCAGTCTGAAGTGCAGTAAATTACGGTGTGTGTGGGAGGAAGAGTTGGTACATTTTTTGGTAAGAGTAAGCATCAGAAAATCAAAGATTTAAGACAAAATACCTGTCAGTAGCACTTCACTGTGGTGTTATCTTCTCCTTTGAACTATTTCTGAAATGTCTGTGATAGTATTCTCTTAAGCAATCTACACAGAATCCTATTTCCAATGTAATTTCCTTCTAGACCTCAGGTCTTGTATTCTTATGCACCACCTTTTCTTCTTCTTGAATTTTCAAAATAAAATTGCACAAGGATAAATTAAATTATGGAGTTCAGAGCTTTCCTTAAAAACAGGAAAAGATACAGATGTCTGCTGGGTCATTCCTATGGACATTTGGTAGCTGTCATCGTAACCATTTCTGTATGAGTGTGAACCAGCCTTGTGGGATCTCTCTGGGAAGGCACATAAATTTTTGTCCTTTCCCTCAGTGTTAGAGTTGGCCCCAGTGTTGGACTGAGATGTAGAACCTTGGAGCCGTGGCTGATCACATGAATTTTCAATTTTCTTTTATAGGTTGGAACCTGTTAGCTTAAAAATAAGTGTTCTGAACACTGAGTAAGGAAGTTTCCTGAAAGATTTAATAATGGTGAAGTAATAGTTAAAATGTTTTTTGCAGGGACTCTTAGCTGATGTGTGTACTGAATAGTTGGGTGTAATTTGAAACTGTCCGGGTAGCAAAACCATGAATAATGGGAGTAACTACTGTGCATATAAAGATTTATTATGCATCTATGTTACAGTATGCTTATTTTATCAAAAATAGGCCATTATGAAACCTGGCTTTTGCACCTGCTCTTCATTAATTTTTGAAGTTAAATAGCTCTGAGTGGTCTTTTCCACCAAATACCAGAGGGCACTTGGGGGTTATTAGCAACAAATACTTGCTGAATGTAGAGTTTAACATTAATGGTAAAATAATCCACTACTAAAATGGTAGTTTAACTACTGTTAAAAACAAAACAAAACAAAAAAAAAAAAAACCCACCAAAAAAAACAAGCCCACCTTCAAAAGCTTTAAGCAATGGAGAACTGTTATATTGCTTTGTACTGGTTTTAGGACAATTAGAATTTGACGTAAGTAAAAGCTGAAGTAGTAATATTGCTGTGTTTCTATGGAATTGGAAAAAAAGTAATGTCCTTTCAGAATAATAGACAAAGACCTCATAATTAGAAAAATACCCACCATAGTGTATGTATTTTCTTTTTTAAAAAGTGGTAATGTGTGTCTGGAAGTAGTTGAACGTTAGAGTTTTAGTTTCACATGTAGTGTGTGATATGAATCAGTTGCATAACTGAATTGCTGTAAGAATTATCCTGGGAGCTTTTTCAGAAGAAAAATCTCAGCAATGTAAGATATGAAAATATAAGCTTCCCCCTCCCTGTTTATACTGTTATTTAGCACAGAAGTTTCTATCTTTAGGGATATAGAAGCAAGCTGGTTTAGGAAAGAAGTGCAGGTCAATCTGTCATGACTGTAAGAAGGGAAAGAATCAACCTAATTCTTTTTTTTTTTAGAAGCAAACATTAGTAATTTGTTTTTCAGCAAATAACAAATGTCTTTTCAATTAATTTTGCATGATTGGCCTTCGGTTATCAGCCAAGAAATGTGATCAGTCATAATTTAGTAGTTTTTCAAAATGTCAGACACAAAGTTAAAATCTGCTCAGCAATCAAATAAGTAGATACTTGTTAGTGAATCGGGAATCTTAAAAAGTGGAAAAAAACCCAGAGTTCTTCACTGCTAGGGACAGAAAAGAGGCCAATAGGAAGAGTTCCAAACTTCAGATATTTCCTTCTTGTTCTTTCTTGGACTGTTTTAAGAGTTATTTTGACCAAAACTTGTATTGCAGGATGTACTTATATGACATATACTGCTAACTAGAGAAAAAAATTCTTAATGTATCTTAGTGAGCATTTGTTGGGATTTTTTGACACCAGATTGTGGATGACATTTGGATACCTGTTATTTTGTGTTAACGCAGTGCAGATATTTAGAGGACACTAAGTGTTTTGCTTCTTAAGATGGATGGACACCTTTGGTACTGAAGATCACAGGGAACTTGAAATCAACATTGCTACTATTTTTAACAGTAAAATGTCTTGCTGGTTATTGGTCCATGGTTTATTTGGGGTTTATTTTGTAAATAAACTATAATATAAGTTTTTTTTTTTTAAGTGTGAGCTTTCTTAGACTTAAAATAACCTTGTATTACTCTGTTCTAAAACTTACCTAAAGCTTATGTCATAAAGGTTTGTTTCCTTATGATGGGAAATATAAAAGTGCTCTCAGAGTGTGTGTAATACTAACAGACTTTGGTGGCCTAAACTAAGATTTTGTGCTGGTTGCTGGTCTCATTTTGAATCCTTTTGGTTGAAATTTTCCAAATATACTTTCATTCCAAAGCTGAAAAGGTGGAAAAATATTTTGTGCCCAAGTGAGTTATTTAGAAGTGTTTTATTACTGCTCAGTTTCCAAGGAAGAAAATTGAGTTTGGCTGCACTGAGGATGTTTCAGTACATAAGGGCTGTGTGAAATTCAACAGGACTTTCCATGCATTTGCAATTCAGGGCTGCTTTAGGAGGAGACAAATTTGGGCATAATAATGAGGGTACAGGTTGGCAGGAGAGGGAAGGCTGGTACAAAAAATTATTTATTTATAATAAACATACTGGATTTCTTTTCAACCTGTGCCTGCTGCTTTCCTGGCAGGAAAAAAGAGGGAAAGATGGCCTGGTGTAAGTGTACAGGCAAGGAAATCAGGGGCTGAGTGGGGCAAGTAGGAACTCGTGACCAGCTGCCACAACACAAGACTACCAGCTTGGAGTCTGGAAGCTGGAGCTGGGATTAGGAACCAATGACCAGATTGAAAGACAATGGGGATGAGAGAATGTATCTGAAGGAGTGAGCAGGACCAGGAGAACAAAAAGGCAAATTGAACAATTTGGCCAGGAATTACTATTGAAGGAGATGCTTGAGACCAGGTTACAAATGTGGTTGAGAAGCAGAGAGGGCTGCTTAGTTTGTAGCCTAAGCCTGTTGCCTTTCAGCCTAGCACTAAAACTGAAGTCTGGGAGTGAGAGGAGAGATTGATAAGGATCTGTTACCTCAACCAGGGCAGAATACATCGAGTTTGGAAGAAGCAGGTAGAGGAGACCATGATCACTGCCCTGCCATTTGGTGCTTGGAACCAAGCCCAGACAGATCATTGCTGCTGCCAGTTCTTCAGCTCGGGTGGCAGATATGTGACACTTAAGATTTATTAGCCCAGGTTTCAGTAAGTTTCCACGTAATTTGTTTTTTGCTGGCTATTTTACAAATGACTAAGATATGTGTAGGCATATGTCTAGGGAAAACTATGAGGAATTTGAGAGCTTGTGAGTCAAGCTCTCTGAAAATGGGGAAAACAGGTTGTCAAGACCATGCTCTGTCCCAAGATGCAAGATGAGCATGTGACTGTGTGCTGCAAATCAGATGCAAGGTTAAAACCATCTTGTGTGCAAGTACCCTGTTGAACTGAGTTCTCCCATGTTCCTGTTGCAATGGCCTTATGCATTATCCACTGGTTAAGTAATAACTAAGTAGCTAAAAATGAGTTGGTCAGCTGGGTGCCTCCCTCAAGGATGTGCAGCATGTGGAAGGGCTGAGATTCCCTGGGATTGCTGTAAGAGCAATCCTATTTTTGAGAAATAGGCTTTTGTCACCAAAGGTACTGAGATGAGGGAATGCATCTAACCTTATTTGGGAAGTAGCTCTTGCAGCTCCTGTGTGCAGTGCTGCTGGAGGTGTAGTTTGGGAGTGAAGGGTCAGGGTCCTCAAGGTTTGTGTTCAGTTGATCTTTTGGCAGGCAGCCAGTGCTGTCCTGCTCAACATGAGGGAAGGGCAAAGCAGTTCAACATCCTTGTTCAGCTAAACCTGGAAAGGATTTTATGGAACAAATAAATGTCACTTCTTTCCATCCCGAACAGCTCCATCTTGCTCCAACTGCTGTTGTTTGCAGACAGACTGTGAAATTCAAAGACAGTAGTCAGTTCCAAGGTGGCAGGAATATTGTGTGTTGTGACTGTTCACTTGCAGAAGTGTAGAACTCCTCCTACAAACAGTGTGTATGTTATGAGGACTGTCATGCTTGAGTGTAATATAATGTCTCTTCACTAAATGAAATACCCAAAGGAGACTGGCTGACTGGAAGCACTGGCAAGGGGATATAGACCCTTTAATCTCTAGGAATGATAATGTATTTAAGTTGATGGCTGTATAATGACATAAAATAAGTAGTCACAGTCTTGGTCCCAAATAAGAGGTCTTGGTATCTCACATATCCCTATTCAGGTGTTTCAGGAACGCCACAGATTTAATAATGGATCTGATCCTTGGTGCTTCTCATCTACTTATTTGGGCCTTGCCAATCCCAGTTGTATTGTGCTGGTAGAAGTCTGTAAAGCTGCCCTGTCTTGTGCTGCTTTGATTTTGAGTATGCTTTAGGGCCATTCTTGCTGTGTGAGAAATTCTTATCCTAAAATTCCAGTCTTGGTGCAGTACAAATATGATCGGGTGAGACTGTGCATACCCTTGGTGAGGGCAACTCAAGAGATAAAAGATAAGCTACTGCAGCTTAGTTGTTTGGTCCTTTCTTGATGACAATGCTTCAGTCTAGCAGGGAACTTTTGGTCTGGAATCTGTTTTGAAAAGCTTGTCTTCAGTAATGCAAGGTTTAAGCTTCAAGGTGACCATCACATGTAGACAGAACAGATCCCAACCACTGATTTCAGAATCTTTATAGAAAGCAAGGATGTTCACAGATTATTTTCATTACTTACTTGATTTACTCACATAGTAAGGAAATGGTTGAGAATATAATTTATGTGAAGCAAAGCTTACTCTGTATATCAGAGGTTGCCAATGTATGTTGTCAACTTTTGATATAAAAAAAATTATAGTGTGAATTACTCAATTAAATGTGTCTTCTGCAGAGTTCTGGTTTTGTATTAACACACTGCTTCCTGCAATATGCAAAGGCATTTAAAAAAGAAAAAAATCCAATGCCTTACTGGAAGAAAGAAAACGTACTCTTTCTTAAAATGCTTCAGATGCTAAACTGTGAATAGCTAGAAATGTTACTCTCCTCTTAATTCTTTTAGAAAGATGACTTCTTTAATTTTCTGGATGTCATAAATTGTCCTTCCCCCCTTTTTTTTTTTTTAAGTAAAGTTGCTCCCTTCTGTAGCTTACATTGTGCTAAATTGATGATGAAGAATGGTATGGTTTATGAAGATAAATGTCAGGAATGTCTTCTAAAGTAGACATGCAGATTTTTTTGGATTAATGGGAGAGAAGGTCAATAATTGCATGGATTTCAATAAGCTTGAGAAGAAATGGCATTCCTGTGGTGCTAGTGATTATTAAAACATTGTGAATTCATTTCAGGATACTGTACTTGGGTTTAATATATCTTCCATTGTGAAGGAATGACTCAGTAAAGGCTGTCAGTTTGTATGGGTGATAGGAGAGAGTTCATATAGCAGTTGTATTTTTGAGAGAAAAGTTATAGTAGACAATACATAAATTTCTATATGGTAGCCTTAATTTTAATTCTGCCTCATTAAATAGGGCCCTCCAGACTTCCAGCAGCATACACCTGGACCAGTTCCTACCAACTTCTCCCAGGCTCCAAGGCTGCCAATCCAGGACCAGTGGAGAGGGCCACCCCCACCACCTCCACCACTCCCTCCTCCGCCTCCTCAGGACAGAGATCCTTTCTTCTTAGCAGGTGAGCATTTTCAATCCCATTAACAACCAACACCCGCCTGTTGTAAAGTGACTGCACTGTGACTGCGTATCCCACAAAATGACGTGTTCAGAAGAACCTGAAGGCTGGAAGTTCCCATCTGATGTAGTCAGGCTGGTACATACCAGAAATTCTGGTTGTCTAGTATATTTTTACTTCTTTTCATGTGGATTTTTACTTTTTTAAATATGTCTTCACCTGTAACTGCCATGAATCCAGATAGTATATAGACACAAAATTAATATCTAAGTGATTGTTGTAATGAAGTTGCTGCACTTTGTTATAATTTGGATAACAAGTACTCTCCATACACTTGGGTTTCTTCTTGTAACTCTTTAAACTGCCTGGACTGTTTGTGTAGTGTAAGAAGTTTCTTAAGGTTAGATAAAATGATACAGCCTAGCAAAGAAAGGAGGAGGTAAGTGCATGTCTATATTTATACCACATATATGTAATGTATATATATATATAAATATAATATTTTTCAAATGTTTTATACATGTACTATAGGTAAAAATGTGCTAAATACTGGTCAGCAAATGGTATCAATGCTTTATGAGTTCTGTAGTTTAAATTATAATCGCTGGAATCCTCCATTGATTTTATTGAAGTAGAATTTCCAAAAGGTATTACTGATTCCAGCAGAGTACCAGTTGTGCTGGTCTTTCAAGGGTCAATTCCTCTTATACACAAGCGACAGGAACAAGAGAAACATAACCTCGAGGGTAGCTCTTACAATTAAAACATCCCACAGAGTTTTGCATTCTGCAAATTCCAGGTTACTTTCCAAAACAGACTAGAGCTCTGTGTTTCTGAAATATGTTTATGTCCCAGGAAGTTGTAATTGAATCAATTCTCTCATTCCCGCAGATCCGAGGTTCCCAGGTCATCCCTTGTTTGAGCAGCGCAGCCCCCCACCGCCACCGCCTCCCCCGCTGCTTAACAGCGCGCATCCCGTTCCTACGCAGAGCCCGATGCCGTTCAGCCCGCCCGGGCCCGCCTTTAACCAGCAGGGACAGCAGCCGGTGTATCCCCGGGAGCGGCCGGTGCGGCCCAGCATGCAGCCGCAGGGCCCGGTGGGCATCCTGCACTTCAACCAGCCGGGCTCCGCCGCCCCGCGGCCCTTCATCCCCCCGCGGCAGCAGTTCCTGCAGGCGCCCGGACAGCCCTTCCTGTCCCCGCACACGCAGCCCAGCATGCAGGTACAGGGCTGGGGGAGTAGCGCAGCCGAAGGAAGCGTTGCAGGTCCGAAGGGGGTGGCCCTGCAGTGCCATCACGGCTGTGCCTGCAGAGGATGCATCTCCCCGCTGCAGTGCCCCGGTCTCGCTCGGGGCCGGGCCGGGGCAGCGCGGGGCGGCAGCGCCCTCTGCCGGGAGCGGGCTGGGAGCGGGGCTGGGAGCGGAGCAGCGCTTTGGGGATGTGCAGAGGGCCGGGATAAACCGCATTAGAAAACCGTGTAGAGGACAGGAACCCTTGAATTCATCTTTTTAGTTTTTTACTTCAGCTGTTGCCTTACACAGGTTTAAGAGTAGAACGACCATACGCTGCTTTGGTTGGTCTGTTCTTTCCTCTGTATGATTTTAGTATAACCTGATTCATAGCTGCTTACAGTTCTAAGGACTTGAGAGGCTGGAGCTGCTTTTCTGGAGTTTATTACCTTGAAACTAAAATACTTTTTTTTTCATGTGAAGGGTCCCATGCATCCTCCATTACAGCCTCAGCCACAACCTCAACCTCATCAGCAGCATCACCAGCAGCAACAGCAGCACCATCACCAGCAGCAGCAGCAGCATCACCATCTCCAAGGGCCTCCACAGCCCCTGATGCCCATGAACCAGCCACAGTTCAGGCCTCACATGCAAGCCACACAGCAGCAGCCAAATAACAACAGGATGCAGTGTCAGCCACGACAGGGTCCAATGAAGCCAAGGCATGTAAGTACCACATGCGTCCATGTCCTACATGAGTAGCAGGCATATAAGCACAGGTTTCAAAACTCACCCGTGTGGGTTTTCAGTTCTATTTATTCCCTTCCTGCTCTTTCCCCTCCTTTTATCATTTCTTGCTCATTTTCTGCCTTGATCATTTTATAATCTACATTAGAAAATACCATGGATATCTTAATTTTCGCCTCTGGTCTTCAGAGTTCTTTTTGATTTGGGTCCAAGAGGAGATGTTTCAGTTGCCCAAGAACTAGCAGTGAAGGGGTTGTGAAAGATAGGTTTGCTTTATAAGGCTTTACAGCTGCTGGTAGTCTGTGGTTGTGTGGGAGCCCAGTTCTGTGACACTCTTTTTTTTTGAAGGCCTCTCTGTATCACTGCTGATCAGTTTTCTGGTTCAGATAATGCCTCTCCTCTCTTGTGAGTTTCCTCCAATGCAGCCTATTCTGCTGTTTTGTAGGTTGGGTAGGACAACAGCCTGGAGCAGTGCTGAAGACAATATAACTATAGTTTAGCATAATTGCTTTGATTAGGAAAGGCAGTCACACGGTGAATCCAGTTTCTGAGCATACTGTTAAAGAAGTGAGATTAAATTTTTCTTTTAATTAGGAAAAAAAAGGTTATTAAAATGTTCTCATTTCTGTATTTTAAAAATATTGTGCCACTTCACAAAGCTTGTTTTCCCAAACTGAACTAAATCAGGAAAATGTGAAACCAAACTCACTTCAGCCTGGTTTATGGTGGAAGTCAGCAGTTCTTTTCCTTCCTTCTTTTCAGAGTACCCCATCACAGAATATTGTCAAGCGTTCCAGTCAGCAGCTGCAGTCGGCTGCCCCCAGGAACAGCAACTTGCGCGAGCTGCCGATAGCCCCGTCCCACGCCATGGAGATGAGCAACAGCCGGCGCAGCTCCACCCCAGCTGCTCAGGTCAAACCCATCACCAGCACCATGTCTGCCACCAAGTCTGCCACTGGTGGTGGCAACTCCCAGGGAAGGCCTGAGATGAAAGCTAAAGCAATCACTCCAGTGGGCCAGGCAAAGCCAGAAGGAAAATGTGAACCAGAGGTAAGGGATTTTTTTTTTTTTTTTTTTTTTGTCAAACAAAACACCAAAAACCAAACAACAAGAAACAAAGCTCCCACCTTTAAAAAAAAAAACTTTTCTAGTCTGATTTATGACCTGAAAGCACACTTAATGTATTATCCACCAAATATTTTTTGGTGCCACTAGAGGCCTCCCTTCTGGATTGCACTTCTCTTTTATTTTAACAGCAGAAATAGTCTTCATTGACATAAAAGGTCTGGAAGGTTGGCAAGGCTGTAGTGAATTTGTTTTGCAGGAGAAGTTGTCATTTCTACTAGGAAAAGGCAGAATTTGAGTAAAGGTGTAATCAGTGATACAGTTCTCTGAAATACTTATTTTGCCCATTTTTATCTTTGGGAATTATATTTTCAGGTGATCATATTCTTCTAAGTCTGAAAGCCTCTTCTCTGTCGTTTTGTATGATGCTGTGTGGCTTAAAGGAAAAAAGAAGTCTATTTGGAGATCTGTCTTCCTCGTGCTGTTTTCCTTTAGGCTGTTCAGTCTCTACTAGGCCTTGAGCATTCATGCAGGAGATCTTAGCTGTGCTGTCTGTGGAGCTTCTTGCTCTTGGTCTTGAAAAAGAAAATCTCTTTTTTTATGAAACCTTTTCAGGTAAAGGAAAAGAGGAGATGCTTTTAAGTTTTCCATTTTGGAGAAGGTGGTGCTGTTTGCTCTGCACAATTGAAAAAATCAGATGCCAGTGTTTTCAGCTCCACTGGATCGTGTCGTGTGAGCAGATGACCGTTTCCCTGCACAGATGTTATGGCAGCTAGAGAAGACTCTCCATGAGCTCTGTTACTTTGAGAGAGTGGGTGGGATTGGACTGATGGTTCTCTTTATATCCTGAGCATGATGGCTAAATGCACTCTGTGTGCTTTGTCAGGCTATTCTGTGAAGAACTCTAAATCTTCATGGTTATAGTTAAGCATGAATCTTGTCTCAAGTACCAGGTTTTCTTCAGCAACCATTGAAAGCTTTAATTGTGATAATGCTGTCTTCCTTTTAAGCTGCTCATGATTAGCTTTTCATCTTGTTCTTGAATTAGGGATGGTCATAACTAATTTCCATAAATGAGGCAGAAAAGGAACCTAAAGCCATCAGTGTTTGACCTCCTGTGCACTTGCATTTCAATGGAAATGAAAAAAAAATCCTTCTTTTAGCTTTTAATTTTCACCTTTTTTGGGAAAAAAAGTAATCTCTTTCCTCTCAATTCAGTCTCTTGGAATAATCTCAGTCACAGAAAATGCAAAATACAGTGCCTCATAGAGAAGCCTTTTCTTTCAGGCCATTAGTAAGTCTTGAAAAATCAGCCACAGGCCTCCCTAGCTAATGCATATTGAAGTTATTCTGTAGTGTAGTCATATGAAAATTAAGGCATTAGTTCCAAAGTATCTCTGGCAGTATTTAGAAAAAGGTAAGAATTTTAAAAATTTATTTTAGTTAAATAGAAAACTAAACAAACAACCCCAAAGCAGTCATCTTGTTGTCTCCATTTTACATTTTAAAAATACTCCAGCCTGTGGTTATCAAACCAACTAATCCTACCTGTGTGAATTCTTGGTGTATAACAAGTAAAACTTTCTTTGTATTTCTCTGCCAAAACTGTCATTGAAAAAATTCTGATACCTGTTTTATGCAAGTTTTTGCAAAGCAGGATAAAAAAACCAGAGTTGTCTTGGAACAAGTGAAGTCTCCTAGTAAAGCCCTTGTGGTTATATTTGGCAGGCATTAGGAGAACCTTGTCCTTCCAAAGCACACCTGGAGCAGAGCCTGGTGCTGCAAGCAGTGTAGTTGCTGTTGTCCCATTTCTGCTGTGCCACTGCAGTGCTCTTGTTCACTGCTGCTGCTTATTGTCACTCTTACAGATGGGAATGCTGCACTAAAAATGCTCATTTATAAGCATTTAATTATTTTCTTCACTGTTTTTGTAATGTAGGTTATTACATATCTCTCCTTAGGCAGATTATAATGTTTTGCAGTCTTTTTTGTGTGTGGTTTTTTTTTTTTTTTTGTAATTAGCTGACTTCATCCTGTTCTTTTGCTTTTGATGATGGTGAGAAAGAGTTAAGTTCTGTCACCTTTTCTAGCTGTATGGCACATAACTGAATTGGGCAGGTTATTTTCCAAGTGTCTTCAACTGGAAAATTAAGACTTTTCTTTGCATCTTTCTTCCTAAAGAGTCAGTGGCTGTATTTATGAGTGGCCTATCATTCAGGAAGCACCAAAAAAATAGCAATATTGGCTGTTAGAGGTTTTGCTCACCCTAAATATAGATGTTTGAAAGGTTTGCAATGTGAGTGAATAGAAGATTAAAAACTGTATGTTAATGGAATGCTTGTGTTCCTGTGAGGCTGCAAAATACTGACCTTAAATGCCTGTTCAGAATAGCTTTTACTCCCTAGGATTTAAATTGTATATCCTTAGTCTGAAACATCATTTTGTCATTGAAATAGGAAAGTCTGGATGATCTGGGCCTAATTCTGCTCCTGTTGAAGTCAGCTTAGGATTAGAGGAATTAAGGCAGAATTAAGCATTCTTGAGTTTAAAGAAGAGGGAGAATGGAGAAAGGTGATGTGTCTTTAGGAGAAATGGGTATTGGAGAACAGGAGGGAAATCAGTAGAGCACTGCGTAGTCACTGGTGTATTAATGTTAGTACTTACACTGGGGATAATGTCCTTGATGTACTGAAAGAAAACCTTTGTGTTCTGTTCTTCCAAATCCAGTAAATTGTGAATTTTGTTGGATTTTACATTGCTGTCTTCTCTAACAAGGCTTACAATATGGGAAAGAGTTGCTGCACTAAATTACTACATCAAATGTATCAATATTTTCATCTTTTTAATTATGAACTACTTGAAAACTTGCAGCATTTTCTCCAGTTTAAATAACTTGTCTTCCAAATTTTTGTAATGGTGCCTCCTGTCTTGTGCTTAGAAGAGTCTTATCACAGTTTTTGTTTCCAGTTGGAAATTAGCAAGAGGGCAGTGTGCTTCTTGGAGTAACTTGTAACCTTGTTCTTCACTCTCTCCGCATTTGTCCAAGATGTACAGCACCTCTGCTTTGTAGGGTGTCTTACACCTTCCTCGGGTTCAGGAGCTGATGTTATCAGCAATGTGAAATGTACAGTGTGTATACATAGGTAGCCTTTAATTCAGATATTTTGTAGTTTTGAACACAGGCAGCCAAATGATGCAATTTGGATCTGGCTGTGCCTTTTGCAAACAATTGGCATGAATTTTTAGACAAATTATTCTAGCTTCTTATGTTTTTAATGTTATAGCTTAAAAAATAAAGACAAGCCTGCTAAATAGATTTGTGTTTATGCCACAGATCAAACCATTTTGACTGCTTTGTTCTTGCACCCATTTTACTGAGACATTTAAGTAATCCTGGTTGCATGATTCCTTTTTTGTTGCTTGGGAGCCAACCAGAACATTAACAGTGTCTGGTTCTTATTGCCCCGGCATTTAGTTCTGTTATTTGGCAATTAATCCTGCAGACTTCTGGAAAGGTGTGGATTTATTTCTTTTTAATTCACTACATGAAAAGCAAGATACTGGTAGTAGGACTTAAATTTCAGTAGAAAGTTTAATCCCTTGATTTAGAGTATGTCCTTGCTGTCTTTTCCTAAGTCAACAGTACCATTCTAGGTTCCCCAGAAGAAGGATGTGGGACTGCTGCTTCTCTTGCTGGTGCTCTTCAGCTAGATTCAGGAAAGCAGCCTGTAACGTTTTCTTTTGGTGCTTTCCATCAAAACTATCTTGGATCTTGAGGGAGAAGAAAAACCTGCAGCTAAGGCTCAGTCTGCCTTCAAACCTCAGTGAAATGCATTGTGTTAAAGCTGTTCAAAGATGGAAGAGAATTTCCACTTAAAAAAAAAAGAAAAAGAAAAGAAAACAAACTCAGAACCTGCCAGAAAAAAAGCCACCCCTACAAAACCAAGAGCATGTCTGGCCTTTTGTACTTTGCAGCCTCCTGTAAAAGGAGGAGCTATATACATGTGCAGTATACCATTTCTTCATGTTGGGGAGTTTTCTACCCAAAGCACATGAAGCTTAATAATTGTTTATCTAGGGAAAAGGCTGCTCCATGTTTTTCTGCTTTTTCACCTACAGATAATGTTGCTTCCATACACGGGATGTGAAAATTAGTGGTTTGAACTTCAAAGAATCTGTGCTTTCTCCCAGTTGATTCTGTAGGCAAAATGCTTGCTTTCCGTGCCTTTTTCTTTTTTTCCTTGGCAATGCTGTTGTTTGTTGAAGAAATCTATACTGGGCTTACTGAAGTAATGGGATGGAAGTCATCAGCAATAGGCATCATGTCCTATGTTCATCTTGACCCTGTCTTGCTTGTTCCATATGCTGAATGTCTTTATTACATACTGTCAGTCATTGATATGTACTGTGCATCACATATATACCCTCACTCTCTAGGATGGTGTATATAAGGTGCTCTAAGTGCTGAGGAGAAGGGGGTTTAACTGCCCCTGTTTTCATCCTGAGAAGGAGTTTGCTGTCCTTCTCAATCTGTTGGGCCATTGTACAACTAAGTTGATAAAGCTGACTTCTTATGGAGATACTTTGATAATCATCACAGGGTCTTTCTGTTATCTTCCTCTAGCTGTGGGGGCATTTTGTTTAGAATTTAACAGTAGTAGTACCTTGCTTTTTAAGGATTTAGATCTACCTCTAATCTGATCTGCAGTTGTCATATAACCTCAGGGCTCTTGATGCTTGATTTTAACTTTTAAGAAGGGATTGACTTCCAAAGATCATTACTAATTTCCATGACATATTTGAGATCAAGTTGCCTGAATATTCTACTAAGCATTCTTTGAACTGCATAGAAAAACAGAGTTTATGTCTAGTTTATATCAGTCGTCTTTCTGTGTTTAATTCTGGCATAGTTGGAATCAGTGTATCTGTCCAAGGGCTGTTGCAGGGATGTATTAGTCAGAGTCCCTTGGGATGTTCATTCCTTGTCTGCTGGCAGGACTCATTTGTGTGCTGCAAAGCACACATCTCTGTGCTGCTGTGTGCAACCTTTGAGTTGGTGTTCTGAGCCTGCCACATCATGATCTCTGTCTCCCAAGGTCTTTAGAACTTGTTAGGTGATAAAATGAGCCTAATAAAGGGCACCGGTAGAAGTGGTGGTCTCCTGAACACTCATGCTGCAATGTTCCAACTGAACATAAGGGGAAAAAAATTACAGGACTACCTCCAAAAGCAAACTTGGTATTGGCTCATGCCATCCATCATTGTTTATTTATCTAAACAAGCCAGGCTTGTTTGGATAAATTGTAGAATATTATAATCTAAACCAAAGCAGGTGAATAAACTAATTCATTAAGTTAAGTGAAACAAGTTTTCCCTCTGAACAATTGTAGTAATTGTGATACTTAGTTTCTCTGAAAATGACTGAAAATTTTATTAATTGCATCAGGATCTGCATAACAGCACATCCTCCTCCTAGCTGGAGCTTACGTGTTTTCTCATCCTTTGCAAACTATTTTTAAGGGTCTTAATCTTTCCCTGTATTTCATAAGGCTATTATTCTTTTTTTTTTTTTGCTACAATCCAGCATCTCCAGTAGTCAATACAAGATGAAATATCTGGGTTTCCTCCTGTAGAAGGATGTTTCTGTACCATCTATCAACACAAATCTCTAATTTAGTTGTCACAATGATTATTATTAATCACCACCATCATGTTCCACGAAGTATAGATAAAGATAAGAACTTCAGGGTGGATGGAGCATTCTCATGTAAAGAATTGTTAGAACTGTGTTAGACCTCATCCCTGAACTACAACCCATACTTAAAAAATAAATGCAAGTTTTAAAAATGCAATTTGGTTAGTCTTATTTAGCCATTGTTTTGGCTTCTAATTAGACTGCTTATTAGATGCTTGTAATTGGACTTCTAATTTGAGACAATGAGCTGGTTTTAGTAACTATGAGAATAATCCCTGTCAGTACCTGCTCAGGGAAGAAGCAGCTACAGCTGAAGGAAACAACCATTCAGGATTTGTGCATTTGGGTGCTGTTAGTGCAGATCTGGCCCTGTTGGGCTATCACATCCATGAACCAACATTATGGCTGAATCTGTTCTGCTGGGTTTTTTCTTGGGATGGGGAGGATTCTAGGGTGCACTAGGATTAAAAGCACTTGAGTATTAAAAAAACCCCAAGCCTTCAAGTCACACATTTGGGTCACATATGTTCAAAAAATGGCAGTTTTGTCGAAAACAGTTTGCACCCAGTTGCTACAAGATACGTAAAGATTCATCCCAGATTCCCAGTTTTTGAGAAATATTTTGGCACTCTATGCTAAAATAATTTACCAGCCTGCTGAGTATGGTTACTTGGAGAGGCTGTTGTTAGGAGTGATGGATGCATCTTGAGTAGAATGTTATGCTCATTACCATTTGGAAGCATTCTCTATAAGTCTAACTTAAATATTTCAAATGGTTAAAAAGAGAGAATATAATAAAAAAGCATGCTTCCTCATTCTGAAAAAAATATTTTATTGCAAGAACCATATGATTTCTTTTCCAGGATGATGAGAATCTGCATTTCCTTGACTCTTGTCCATTTTTATACAGCTTTTCATAACAACCTGTTCTTCCAGAGTTGAAGAATCTTTAGGAAGGTTATTTAATGGTGTGTAGTACTTTCAGAGAGGCCCAGGGCTGGAATATTAAAGGCATTCTCTATATACCATTAATATTCCAACACTGCATTTGGCAACATTTTGATTCTGAAGAGAGTGCATGAGTTCAAGGTCAGAGAGATTGACTTGTGCTGTTCATTATAACCAATTATTGTGTGACAAATGAGTTTGAGATCAGGCTTAAAATTCTGTGAGAAAAATCAATAGTTCTAATCAGGGCCTTTCAGGTCATTTACCACCCTACCTTTTGTTACTTTGTCAGAAAAGAGCAAGATAAAACCTATGTGACAGTGGGTTGCCTCTGTATTGTTACCTTCTATTTGAAACATATTTTGATATCTTGAATTATATTAATAGTTTAATTGGTTTTGGAAACTTTTAAATTAATTCCAATTTGTAAAACTTTTTATATTATTTTTTTATTATTATTCTGATCAGATTTCTCAAGTGGTATTAAAGCTTTTCTGTCTAGGAAGTAGTATATCTAAGTCCTAAACCAGATTTGAGCTGTTTGTCTGTAATGAATAGCAAATAAACCTTAGCAGATGCACTCCACTAATAGCCTTGCTTTGGTATCAGGGAAAATTTAAAAAGCTCTACATCTGAAACAATTTCATGTTGTTTTGACGGAGCTAGGCACCTGTTTAGAATTTTATAAATTCATTTGTTTTTTCCTTTGTAGTACCCAGACGAAGATGAAGAAACTCGGTTGTATCGTTTGAAGATAGAAGAGCAGAAGCGCCTGAGAGAGGAGATCCTGAAGCAGAAGGAGCTGAGACGGCAGCAGCAGGCTGGGGCCAGGAAGAGAGAGTTGCTGGAGAGACTTGCGCAGCAGCAGCAGCAGCAGCAGCCTTGCTCCCAGCAGTCCTACCTGCAGCACGAGGAGGACTCCTCCGAGTTCCCCACCAACGGCAGCCCCTACATACCCCACTCCGGCTTGCAGACCAGGCACAACGTGAAAAACAGACTCCTTGTTAGGAAGCAAGACGCGGTAGTTGCAAACATCCACCCCAAACCCACAGATTTCCCCCAGGGCGCAGGGGACGGGCAGTACCAAGGACAGCAGATGAAGCCGGTGAAGCAGCTGAGGCAAACTAGAACAATTCCTGCGAGTCAGCCTCAGGCACCCCAGAAAGTGTTACAGAGCAAACCTGCTGCGGCGGCGCTGCCCACGGCGCAGGCGGCTCGAGTGGCCTCGGTCCCCGCGAGGCCCCAGGAGCAGAAGCCGGGGGTGAAAAGGACTGTGATGCAGCGGACAAACAGTGCTAGTGATGGGCCCCATGTCGGCAGCAAAGTCAGGGTGATTAAGTTGTCAGGAGGGGTAAGTTTACAAGGCTCATCTCATCTCTGTGTCTCCTCGTGGTTTGTTTCTGTGTGTTTGACTCTGTGTAATCCCAAAATAAAAAATGGACCTGAGCTGGTGAGGGAAGTAACAGGTTTAGCACGCCTAATAGTTAATATATTATATTTTCAGAGCTGTAATTTATTAGCAGTTATTAAACAATTAGTGTTTCCTGTAATGCTTTACTGCCAGGTAGTTGCCAATGAAATCATATTGAAATACTCCTTTGTTTTAAGTTGTAACTTGGAGTCTGAAATCTGAAAGACTGCTCAGTGGAGCTCCTTTTGCTTAAGGGTGATAGGTCTGATAATTGCTCAGAAAAAAGAATTTAGGTGACTGTATTTAATTAAGGTTTGGTTAAAAAGGACCTGCTTATTTGGTAAGTAAGGCCACCTAATTTAGTTGTGTGCAGTTTTTGGTCTTAGTATGGTTTCTACTCAGTGGAAGATGGTTTTTATTTTCTTAGGAAGCATGTTGTGAAACTTAATTAAAGCAGTGTGTTGGAGGGGGGTGTTTTCTGTTACAGGCTGGGTTTAAAACGTTACCATTTCACTTCTGCATCTAAATGAGATTTCCTTATCTCTTGATGAGGGGTCTTTTATCTGCCGTGTGTCCCTTGAGCACTGGTGTGGAAGACTCACAATGATGGTCTTGAGGACAGTGTGCCTATTGAAAATCTGGGGTTTTGGTGAGAAAGTCACTCGACCAAATTTCTTCTGTCTTAATGAAAAGACAAGTTAATTTGCTAGAGCTCTAAAGAAACTAAGATGAGGGGACATAGAGATCATGTTGTCAGTGTTTGAAGTCTGTCCTTGGGTTTATGCTGAGGAGGAAAGAATGATGCAATGTAGCAGCACATTGGGGGTGTTTTTCTGGAAGAATGCTTTTAAATTATTTGCAGAATTTTATAGGGAAAACAAAACAGTGTGTAACAGGGACTGAACAAGGCCTTGGAGGCTAGGCTTTACTCTGTAGAAATGGGGAGGAAGTTGAAAGGCCAAAGTTGTAACTACTTTTTATGAATTTTTTTCTACAGTTCATAAAACTTAATTGCACTCAGAACTGTGAATTGTGTAATGACTGTATGGTCTTTCCAAATATTAACATACAGGGCATTATTGACTACATAGGATAGGCATCCTGCACATCAGGTTGTTGTCAGTTCTAATTCCTCAGACATGGTAACTTAAGTACAGGAGAATAAAGTACAGGAAACTGAAAGAAATTAATTCTGTTGAGCTAAAAATATTTATATATAAAAGTATGTCTGCAGGAATCCCAGTGGCCTGCACGAGGTATGACAGGTTTGTGATTCATGCATAATTGAATAAAGCAGTCATGCACAACTTCTTTTATTATGTGATGAAACAAAACAGTGCCAGTCACAACTGTGTACAGCTCCTTGTAACAAATAGTTATCAGTGCCCACAGCAGCATTCACAAGGAAATTGTTTTTATCACAGTGCTCTATTTCAGAAGACCATTAATGATTTGTTTCAGATAAGTGTCATGGTAAGCAAGAGCAATTAGCTTAATTAAATGCATGTGTAACTCCTCTTTAATTGTGTACAGAAGCAGATTTACTCTGTCCTCCTTAGCTTTCAGATACTGAGGTTTCAGCAAGGTGAAGCAGGTTCTTTATGTGTAGCCTTTGTCACTGTTTTCATGTTGCCATGGACTTCTTAAATTTCCTTCCAGCTGTGGGAGAGCGAAAGCAAGCATTGCAATTAGCTGTTAACACTGATCAAGATAGTTGATGAATTTTTAATCAGTTATTGACAAGCTGAATCTGTGACTTTGTTTGACCACACAAGGAAAAAAATATAAATTGAGCTTCAGGGCAGACAATCTTCTAGTCCATTTTTGACAGAATTTAAAAGAAGAATCCAAAGGTGCTTGGGCTCCAAATACTACCATGATTGGAGATCATATATAGTTTCCACTGCTTTAGTCCTGCCACGTGCTTAATTTGTTTTCACTACTTCTGCCTGAGCACTAAATATAAAGCAAAAGCCAAATCTCGCTTTCCCTAGCCATTCTCCTTAGCATGTAATAGTGCTTCCTCTTACTCCTTGCCTTTGGCCAAAGTGTTGCTGGGATCTCTTATCTGTATGCACTGGCTCGATCCTGCAGCAAAGCATCCCTGCCCTTGCTCTCTATCTAATTCCTTGTGCTCTTCTCCTTTCCTGGGCTCTTTTGTGCAGAGATGTTTTGAATACATTTGTACAAGTGGGATGGCTCATGGTCAGACAGAATGCAGGTTCCCTCTTGAAGCTTGCTGGGTTCAAGTGAAGGCCTGGCAAGTCTCTCCTGTTGCACAGCACCGCTGGGGAGCTCTCAGCTGCAGGAGCTGCTCCAGCCCAGAGCTGTACTAACTCTCTCTCTCTAGACCAAGCTGGCCTAAGCCAGAACCTGGTAACAAGGACCATGATTAATTAGAAGGGCCATCTGTAGAACCCGGATTCAGTGGTTTGGTGTTGCTGCTGCTGTTTTTCGTGTAACATTGAGGCAGTGTGGTGTGTTGGTGAGAACTGTGGAGTACAGATACTGTCAGAAGAGAATGGCTTCTTTTCCTGAGGGCAGTGTCTTTACCAGGCTGAGCTTTTGTCTGTTTGTGTGGCTGAGCACAGCAGTGCTACTGAAGATCTCTGACCTGCAGGTAGAAATATCCCTTGGGTCCTTAGAAGACAAAATGGTCTTTAATCTGTTTCCACAATATTCTTTTGTGAGAAGATTTTACTTTTGGAATTTTAAGAATTACCATGTAAATTCCAAGAATATTTTAACTTGTTCAGTTTTCCTGATACATAAGATGCCTTAATTTATGACTTCTTGTTCTTCAGGAAAATGAAAGTAGAAAATGATTCAGCATTTTCAGTATGTCAGACTAAGTCTGTGTATCAAGGTGACACGTTAGGAACTGTCAGTAATGATTTTATTTTTTTAATAAATCCCACCCTTCACCTCCCCCCCAATACTTTGCCCATCCCTTTCTAATATACATACAATTTATGCAGGAATGACAGTAAAGTGCATAGTTTTCCATTTTAATTACTCCTTTAAATGTTATGTTCCTGGAAAATTAGGCAGTGTTTAGCACATGGAATTGGATTTTTTTTATTGCTGATTTGATTTTGGATTGGGGTTTTTTGGGGGGGAAAGGGAGTGGGTTTTGGGGATTTTTGGTGGGTTTTTTTTGTTGCTTTCTTTTTGGTTTTGTTCTTGGTTTTATTTTTTCCAAGGAGGCAATATCTTTTATGAATCCAGTGTGCTTTGTTTTTGTGGCATTTCCTCAGAGCTGTCCTTTTCAGATACAAGAGCTCAGTGTATTCACTGAGTAGTCATACTTGGAAATTTTACTAATAAAGCATCTGAGACTTGCTGAGCTTGCTGAGGAGCCTGAAGTCAATCCTAAAGTTACTTGTAAGTATAAAGTCAATGAAAGTGTAGGAAAGAAACACCCTAATAAATCACTTGAAAATGTGATCATAAAATTATAGAAAATAAGGGTGAAAAGACTGTTGAACTAATTTGTCTGGAAAGGATGCATGAACTATGAACAAGCTATGTCAAGGAAGGTATAGGTTGGATATTAGGAAAAAAATTTTCACCAAAAGAATAATAAAGTACTGGAATTGTCTTCCCAGGGAGTGGTGGAATCACCATCTCTGGATGTGTTTAAAAAAAGACTGGGCATGGCACTTGGTGCTATAGTCTAGTTGAGGTGTTAGGGCATAGGTTGGACTTCCTGATCTTAGAGGTCTCTTCCAACCTCATTATTCTGTTTTTCTGTGATTCTGTGAACTCTGTAGTATTCCTGACAGATTTGTCCAGCCTTTTTCTGAGATCTCATTATTGCAGATTTCCCAGGTCATCTATTCCAGTGTCAAATGTGTATATTTAGGAGAATTTTCTTAGTGACCAAATCACATTTTCTTGCTATAATTTTGAATTTCTGATTATTTGTATTATAGTTGAAGAGAGATGGGGAAGAATTTCTCTCTCTTTTTAAAGATATCTTAACTGTTTCTGACCTCTAATATCTTTCATTCTCTCTTGATGAGTGATGTTTTTAACACCTTGGCTGTTTGTGGTGCTGTTTGGGCTCTCTGTCATCAATCTGTCTGATAAGAGTTCTAGTACCAAATGTAATTTAATTCCTTAAGTCAATACATTCAGAGTTGTTTTAATCCTGGAAGAACAGGTTTGTACCAGCTATAATCTTAGATATCTAAACATCATGTGGAATACATGCTGAACATGTTTTCTGTTTAGTTGGAGGTTCTGTGGTAAATTACAATATCTTAAAATATCTGTATTATTGTCATCTTATGTTGTTGTTGGATGATTTCTCTCTTAGCCAGAAAATGTCCTGCCATGCTCAGAGAGCTGTGTGTCTGTCCCAAAGGCCTGAAAATGCGGGTTCTTATGCTGCACCAAGAACACACCAATCTATGTCTCTGTGGAAGGCTGCACAATGAGGGTTTTTTCATTAATACATATATAGATAAAAATACAGAAAAATCTTGGTGTTCTCTATTGCATTACAAGCAGTATCCTGTAAGTGATTCCTGAAAACCTGAAATTCTTCATATGAAAAGCTTGAAAAAAGAGCTGGCAAGTTCTTTTGTTTGAAAAGACTGTCACAAAAAATGTCCTTGGATTGCAAAAACAAGATGGAAATGGAAGATAGACAACTTCAGTCGTATTTCAAGCAACTGGGAAGTCTGAGATGAATATGGAGTTCTAAATATGGAAAATAATTCTGATTGAGATGATTCTTGTTTGATAATGTAACCTTATCAACCAACTTTGTTTAATGTTTGTACTTGTTTCTACTTGCATGTATATGTTCAAGTTTAATTAAAAATATTTGACTTGAAAGCTCTTAAGCGCCTTTCATCTAAATATGTCAGGAATTGCAGACACTAAGAATTGTGGCATTTGTGTGGGAAGTTCACGAAGCCCTTTCCCCAACCCTTGACAAAGGAACTCCTGTCCTGTACAGTCTTATAACTTTTTAAGAAATGGGAGAATGACTTTGGTATTTATTTGTATCCCACAGTTTGGAGGAGGCATGGATAGTGCCCACCTGGGAGTGGGCTGGGGGAGCTGCAGGAGCCAATCTGAGTGCCCAGGTACCATGGCAAAATGTGCAAGACCTCTGAAGCAGCATTAATGTCAGTGCTGTTGAAGAAGGACTCTGCCTGCCATAACCTGCAAGATTTCACTCTGGAAATGTTTCACAAGTGGACATTAATTTCTTGATTGTATGAAACTGTTGATATGTGTCCAGAGGAAGCCACAGAGTTGGTAAGGGGACTGGAGCACCTCCCCTCTGAAGACAGGCTGAGAAGGTTGGGGTTGTTCTGCCTGGAGAAGAGAAGGCTCCAAGGAGACCTCACAGAACCTTCCTAAAGGGGCTTACAAGAGAGCTGAAGAGGGACAGTTACAAGGGCATGGAGTGATAAGGACAAGGGGAATGACTTCACACTGAAGAATGGTTGATTTATATTGGATATTAGGAAGAAATTTTTTTCCTGTGAGCATGGTGAGGAACTGGAACAGGGTCCCCAGAGAAGCTGTGGATGCCCCATCCTAGAAGTGTTGAAGGCCAGATTGGACAGGGCTTTGAGCAGCCTGGTCTAGTGGTAGGTGTCCCTGCCCATGGCAGGAACATTTCAAAATGAGTAATAAACTGTGTCCTCACAGGCCTCCAGTGAAGATGGTCCCTGTAGAGACAGAGTCTCTTATTTCATGAGTTGGGGTCAGGAGGTGAGCTGTGCTGTACTCTTTAGGACATACTCGATTACTGGGAGAAGGAAATAAGGGGACATGTGTGGGCACACTTAGAAAGTGAGAATTAAGGTAACAGCCAAACCAGACAGAGATAATATGTTTTATAGGCTTCTCATAAAATGTGTGAAAGGAGGAAGAGATATTTACCTAAATTGAATCTGACTTTGCTATGGATAACATGGATTTAAAGTGCAGTAAAGTATTTTCTATTGTAGACTGCAGAACAGGTTTTTCCTTTTCCTCGGGAGACTTTTAAATTGCATGTTGAAGAAGAGTGCAGCTTGGTCCTGAACACCCAGAAAGCAGAGTGTTTGTTGCTTGTCACTCTTGTTAAGTCTCAAAGGAGAGTTTCTCTGCCATGGTAAATGTTACAGTGCAGAATTCTACCTGTAGGATCTTGGTGTTACAGAGTATCTTGGAGCCCAGTTTCCTGATATAGATAGCTATGACACCACTAAAGTACTTTACAAATAGAAAGTCAGATTTCATATGAAAATGCAGTCTCTTAGCCTGGGAGACAAGCTTGCAGAGTTGTAGAGTTCAATGTTTTGAGAAGTCACATCCCTCTGCTGAGAAGTTGGACCACTTGGAATAGGCCTTTAGTGCAGAGGTTTAGCTCTTGAGTCAGCATTTGGGGTGGGAGGGAGAGGGGGTTGTCTTTATTAAGGCTTACCAGCAGCTTCAGGCAGGAGACAAGAGGGATTTGATTTGCCAGTAGTTTTAAGCTTCAAGGAACATGAACTAGCAAGTAGAAAGGCCAGACACAGCACAAGAAGGGAAGCTTTAGTTGTACAGGTTTCTGCTATCCAGTACTGGCCTTCTGTGCCATAGCTGGTGTCCAGCTGGGAAGTGCTCCTCTTGGAGCTTTGGGCCATCACAAGTTTTGTATCTGATATTTTCCAACGGGAGCTTTTTCTCTTGGTCTTTCGCTGCATGTCCAGTCTCTGCTAAAATTCCCTTTTCAAAAACCTCTCAGACAGGCAGCTGAAAAGTGAACCAGGAAATTTTGCTTAAAACATTGTTTATCTATGTTGTATATCTGCAGAGGACACATAAAAATGAAGGTATTTCGAAGAGTATTAGACATGTCCATTCCAGAACCTTAATTTTGCTCTAAGTTTGACATACAGTTTTTATTATTTTCTTTTCATAATGAGCGGGTGGGTGGTTTAAAAACCATGTAGTTGTGATTCAACATTGATTCAAGCTGTGCTTTTGTCACTCCCAGTGAAACTTCATGCAGCATGGATATGGCTGAGACTCTTCAGCCAGTTCTCCATGCCTTAGTTCTCCTTTCAGGTGGATGAGGAGATACATCAGTTAAGAATTGTGTTGGTACATGGGATTAAATGGAATTAGCTGCTTTTTCTGCAAGGCGTTTTCTTCTTCCTGTTCTGGCTTTTCATACACCATTAGGCACAGAAGATGCTCATCACATCATGGCTCACTGAAGCAGTGTAGCAGTGTCTTTTTATCACAGGAAGGGAACTATTTCTGCATTATATTTATTTATTGCTTAGTCTGGGTGCTCTTGCTTGGGTCAAGTTTGGCCTATACAGAAATTTTAGGCTGGGAAAAATAACTGAGTGTGTCTTTTTTCTCTGGTGTGAACTGGGAATGATTTGGCTCTTTCATCCCTTTTGTAGTCTGGCGTAGCTTATTGCTGTGTGTACTTTGAGTCAAAACTAGCCATTAATATGTCTTGAAGCAGTTGTTAATGATGAGTTGTCTATTGATAGAGTGGCATTTTCTAGACTGGTGGGAGAGCAGTTTTCTTAACTACTGCTATTCTTAAAAAAAAAAAAAAAAGAAAAAAAAAGCATTTTAAAGGTCCTAGAGTGCCTGAAAAAAAAAGGTCTCCAGGTGTTTCTCATTGGCATTTGACATATTGAAAACAGATCGTCAACTGTTCAGAAGCAGTGTTTGGTCATGTCACTCGGTTGTGGGATATTTGGCAAGTGATTAGGCTTCCTATTCCCAGGTCCCCAGTCTGTCAGCCAGCTGTATCAAAGTGGTAAAACATTTGGAGCACCAGTCAAAGAGAAATAGCTCATTATTAGGGGTTTGTTTCTAATACATGTTCCTGATAATTGTAGTGAAAAAGTACTCCTATATATTAGATGAAAGTCACTGTTGTTCTGTGTGGGTTTTGCCTTTCATTTCTTTCTCTTTGTTACATGGGAATCACAGCTGTCTTTGTAGATGTCTGTTTTACTACAGTCACTTGCAGTGTCAGTAAAATACAGGTTTACCTATGCAAACCTATGTAGCTCAGAAATAGTAATTTCTCTTGTCCTGCAAATAGAGATGAATTTAATAACCAAAAGGATGTTTTCCTCCCCCACCTTCTGTGATACTTTAAAGGTACTAATTTCTAGAAATATTAACTTAAATTGGTAGCAGATGAGGGGTTTCTCCTTTCTTACAAGAAGTCAACTACAGTACAGTTTTGGACTGAGATTTCCCTACAAGATTTAAGTCTTCATCGTGCTACAGAGAATTTGAGTTGTAATGCATCTCAGAAAAGCTGACAACGTTTTGCTTCTCTGTGTTACTTTTACTCAAATAACCAGAGTTTATTTATTCCCTTATCCAGCATGCGCATCCCTTTGCTATTGGATGATTTTGAATTAGCTTTACAAAGATTACATGGATAGACACAGCATTGTGGTAGTTAATAGAAACCTGTGCAGTGAGGTCTGTGGGCTGCAAGATCACTAACAGTGCCAATGACAGTGAAGTATGGCCTTATCGAAAGGAGAATTCATAAGAGGCTGCCCTGGGACACTGCACCACTGTCCTTCTGTGTATCCTGACAATGTTATCTGTCCTCTCAGTGCGGAGTATCAAATGTCTGTCACGAGTACAGAAATTAATTTAATGTCACCTGAAGACATGCAATTAATCTTTTAGAGGTTTTCATAATACCTTTACAGAAAGAGTTGCCAGTTTGGCGGATTTGGATTTTGGGGTTTAGCAGAAGATAAGGAAAATTAATTTTTCATCAGGGTTAATACAAGCTAGCAGGGCCACAAAGGCTGAGAAAAATGGTTTGGGAATTTGTCAAGTGTTGTCACTCTAGAATAATGCTGCTTAACGTCTGATAGGTGTAATCAAGAGTTGAGATTTCTATAGAGGGGGATTAATCAATTTGCTCACTACAGAATGCAAGTTGGTGATACCATTCCTTCATGGGGTTTAAGAATGAAAATAAGATTTGATCTGTCAAATTGCAAGCAGCTCTGACAGTATCAATAGGCATTTTTATCAGTACATTTTAAAGCATTTGTTATAAATAAATTTGTCCTGCTAATGTTGGTGGCAAATAAACTTCATTTTCATCATAAAACTGTCATAATGATTATGACAGAGGCTCCAGCTTGCTAAATTCAAGCAGTCCTTCATAGAATTCTGCTTTTAGAATTTGTGATCTCATACTTGACAGAATTCTTTCTAAGTTGCTCAAAACACAACACTGACTATATATAGATCTGTATAGTGAGAGGCTGATGAAAAATAGCCTTGATAGGTATCAGTGAATTGGTTCTAAAAGTCATGGTCATTGAATGGCATCAGTTCTTTTTGTTAGTCTAGTTTCAGGTCAAACTGCAGATTCTTCCAGGGCAGAGGTTTAAAAAACATTCACCATGTAAATCAAATCCTTTTACCTCAATCTTTTGACCTTTGTTTTTATACATATAGTATTTGAAATTAACTTGTTTGTGCACTGCTCACAATCTTTCAGTACTTGAAATTTGAAAGATACTTTTTATACTTTCCCCTGAACAGAACTGCAACTTAAAAAAAAAAAACAAACCCAAAAAAAAAACCAAAAAAAAAAAAAAACAAAAACAAAAAAAAAAAAACACAAAAAACCCCAAATTTTCATTATTCTGGCTTTAATTGAGTAATAGAAACATTTCTTTTTCTTTTAAGAGAACCCTTTCCTGGCCAGATTTTAGGAAGGCAGACCCTTTGTGAAACTTGGAAATTTGGAGCTCGAAACTCTGGATGGCTTATAATCTATAAATTAAGGCGTAGACAATAAGAGGAAAACATTCTTCCTTCATTGATTTGCAGACAAAGAATGAAAATTTATTTTCTACTCAGGACTTTAGAGGAAATTTGAAGTATAAAATCAGAGCTTGTATCAATAAATCCCAGGTCTCTGTGGTCAACTAAGGCTTTCTACATGGGCTCAGCATTTAGTACATCAAATTGTGTGAGACAGGCCATGCTGATGAATAGATACATCTCTGAAAAATTTAGTGCAGCCCTGTACATTGTGAAAGACTCTGGGAAAGAAAATGTATTTTGACATGAGAAGGCTTAAAACTTTAATACCTCCCTCTGTTGCTGCATATTTAAATCTGGGTAAGGCAACAATGTAAGCTGGTGAAAAATAACAATACAGAAATTGTCTTTAGGTAAAGCAAAAATTGATTTAAGATGAGCTAGACCTGAGACATTTTCAGTAGAAGAGATGTTAGTAATTTAGCTTCTGTGATTTAGATGTCATTTGGGGTAGCTACTGCAGTACAGCTTTAGTGGACTTACCTGCTTGTCTGTAATTTGCTGTGTGTTTTGGTGCCAGCTTCTTGTACAGCTCATGAGGGAACATCAGGTTACAGCATATGTACAGTCATCTGTGCAATTGTTTGTCCTTTCCAAAATCCCAGTGTACTCCTATGGGCGTGTGACCTGTCCATAACGTTCTGAGCTTTTGTAGCTTTAAGTCCAGAAGTTAAAAAGCTCTTTTCAGGTGTTTTGCTTGACTTGGTTCTTCATTGTTGTACCTGGAAAAGCCACTTGTTGTTGTCTTGCATAGAAGTTTAAAGAATGATGGTGGTGGTGAGAGTAATTCACCACTACATGGTACTACACAGGTTGTTCATTTTGGCTTGGACAGTGTTTGTCCTTGCACTGTCATGTCTTTAACCAGTGAAAAAGGAATTTACTGCTGAAATGCTTCTTCTGGGTCGTTTTGCTTGTTGGCACATGTCACTTAACAGTCACATTTGGTTTTTAATTCTTAAGAAAACCACCAGGTTTTTATCTTCAGTTGAAGCCAGACTGCCTGGAACAGGAACTAATGTCTTGCTGACTTGCTCAGCTCTCTTGGGCCTGAGGCACCATGTCTGACTCACGGACCTCTCTGGAGAACCAGTGCTGCAGTTTTGTCTCTGCTTCCCCTCTTTGACTTGTCTCAAAACCAGTAAACATTCAGAGCAGTAATGTAAAAGAAGGGGTTGATCCAGTTGCTTTTCCTTAACTTCTTTTTGCAGGATCAAGCAAAATTTGTTCCATTGCCATTCTTTATTGTTTTCTGTAGGTTTTCTTATTTCTGAAATGGATCAATTCATTTAAAAAAAGGCCAGAAAAGGCTTTCCACCTTTTCAGACTTGCAGAAGCATCTTGGTAGCAGCAAAAACCAGTGGTGGCATTTGAGACCCCAGCAGGGAACAAAACCCCATCAGATTTGTCATCAGTGCAAACCAATGTGGTGTGCTAATGCCTTTGACTCTGTTATAGTCCTCTGTTCAGTTTATACAGTTTTATTTGGTGATAATTGAGCTTGGTAGTTAAATATTGGGTGGTTGTTGGCCATCCTAGACTTTTATGTGAAATGATTGTTTGCTTTTGAAGTTTCAGTAATGAGCATGTTGGGTGTGTTTTATACCTGAGGGCTTTGCTCTCAGATGCTCTTCCAATGTGCTGGGATCATGTTTTGGTTTGGAAAGAAATGGTTGCAAATATTTGTGATTCTCACAGCAGGCATTTAGCAGAAATTAGATTTTTACTCCCAGTTATTGCATTTAAATTCCTCCTAAAATTTTTTTGTTTCTTTTAGTTTCATCATCTTCCAGCTGCTGTAGGGTTGAATAAAAGAAATTATCTGATCAAGGCATAGAGCCTATGGTGATGTTGATATCAGAACTAATATTAAAAGTAGGACTTAATGCTGGTAAGGTTTTGTGCATATGTTTGGGTTTTTCAGGAGTGCTTTTGCTTTTGTATTTTTGAATACAAATTGAAGGGAAACCAAAGGGAAAGGTTTGTAATTTCTCACTAATTGCTGCTCTCAAAGGTCTAAATACAAAACTTTCCATGAAAACTTGGTGCCTACAACCTATTTGTGATAAGAGGTGGAAAAGACAGATGCACATTTCTGTTGCTTTCTTGTTTTGGACACTGTGGACAAATGCCATGGTGAGCTTTAGGATTTTCCCTGTGACAGATTGTGCTTTTGAGTTGTAGTGCAAGGAGGTTTGAAGCTCGTTTGTCTGGGATTTAAGTACTTGAGTTCTTGAGAAGTTGTAGCCTGCATATACTTTGTAGTGCAGAGGCCTTGATTTAGAGGTGTAAATTCTGACCTACTGAACTTGCAAGCCTAGATACCACAGACTGTTTCTTAGCTGAGGCTTAGTAACCAGTCCTAACTAGGTATTTCTTTTGCTTTTCTTTAATGGAGAGAGGTAGTAATTTGTATTCTCAATTAAAACTATCTTGCTGTTAGACCGTAAGTCTGTTCCTTCTGCACCCCTGTGTTTTGTCTCCTTATCCACAAAAAATGTGCCAGTTAGTATGAAACCCTCTGGTTTGTGATGTGTTACAGATGCAAAAGGAATTTTGGCTTGTGAATATTTAAGGGAAGGGGAAAAGAAAACCCTGTGTAAATAAAAGTGCTTCCATAATATTTTACTTTTTTCCCTTAGAAACGCATTCTATTTGAGGGCTTCTGTGAGGTTACCAGAAGTTTTTTAGGGAGTTAGTCAAAGCCTTCCCTCTGCAGATGAAGTGTTCACTAGTATTTGAGGTCTAAGGTTGAAGTCCTGTCAAGGTATAGGTGCCGCTGTTGAAACCATGCAGTAATACAATGCATGTCATGGATGCAGAAGTACCTGATCTTTTGTCGGACTCTGCTGGTTCATGCTCCATGGAATTTTCAGTGATTGTCCTAATCTGGACAGGCAGACACAAATTCAAGAATCACCTGTTTCTAGGAAAAAAAACGAACTGTTGAGTAGAGGCAGTGGAAGGGAATAATTTCAGTGCTTTAAGCTCATGGTTTTACTGTGCCTGATTGCACCAAGAGATGTTATGGCAAGAGTTATCTTGGATGAGAGAGACACTGAGATGGTGTTTCACTGTGTTTCTGATTACAAATCTATATAATAAGGGCTTTGTAAGGCAAACAAAAAAAACACCTTGAGGAACTGTTCCAAGTACAGACAGTGTCTGACGAAAGGGACTGCTTAAAAAGCTGCCGGTATAGAAGTTGGTAGAATGAGTATGCACTTCAAAATAAATATCAGTTTTTAACTAAAGGGAGGTTGGAGGTTTAAAGATGAGCAGAGCATTTTCCTAATTCTTCCAGCCTCCACAGTTCTTTGCTCCTCCTTCTGCAATGTGTATGTCTCTCATTGTATTAAAAAAAAAGTAATAAAAATATAACACACACCATAGTTCACATGTAACCTGGAAGGAAGAATGATTTGGAAAGAGAAGTGAAAACATCTTGTTGCTTTGTATATGAAAAGACATGATTGACCATTGTAATTATAATAAAGCCTGAACAAAGTGAACTCTTCTTCAGATAGCACGGATTTATTTTAGGCTGAAGTGCAATTTCCAGGCTGAGCATTTGCACGTGCCTGCCACAGCCACCAGTTTGCTTTAGCAGGCAAAGCCCTGGACACTCTGTGAATGAGCAGGAATGTGGCAGGAGTCAGCTCAGGGCAAAGGTGTGCAGTGCCTGGACACTGAGCCGCTGTTGTGTTGTTGATTTCAGCAGGGGGGAGAGGATGCTGGCTTTTTTCACCCAGAGGGCCAACCCCAGCGGCCTCAACAACCCCCGGAGCCGAAACAGCAGCCAGTGCGGAAGGTCACATTGACAAAGGGAATGCAGCAGCACCAACAGCAGCAGCAGCAGGCACAGATCCATTCACCAGCTCCTCAAGGAGTCAAAAACATCCAGGGAATCCATCAACCTAAAAAGGTGATTTTTAGATGCGTATTGCTGCTAGAAGTTTCACTGTCTAGCTGTGTTGCTCTATTAATAACCGGCATTCTGTTTGTCAGTTGCTAGTGCAGGACTGTATGACCCAGGAGATGCATAATTGCATATAAAGATTTTAATCTAGAGAGACTTGTTTGTACCCAGCACAGACTGGCAGTGCCTCTAGGTTGCGTCATCTGCTGATGTTCTGGCCAGCTCAGCACTCCCTGGGGAAGTGCACGTGTCCTGAGACAGCTACTGGAGGAGATGGTAACCAACGTGCTTTCTGGCTTTAAAACCAAATGGTTTTCTGAAGTTGTGCTTAAGATTTTATTTTGGCTGTTTCCTGCATATGTAGGAGCACACAGTAACTGTTTCAGGATGCTCTTTGCTGGATCCCCAAAGCTGGTATCACTCAAAACAGTTGGTGATCTTGTAACTTGATTTTTGCACTGATAGGAGGCAGGGAAGTCTCAGGGTGGCAGCGGTGTGTGCCTTCTCTGCATTTGCAAGCTGGCACACTCCTTGAAAGTAGCTGGCATTTTGGCTTTTAAGTTAGTTCTTGGTTTTCAACTGTTGGCCATAATCTCCCTGCTTCATACAAGGATAAAGTTCTGTTGCTGATGTTGAAAAGTTTTTACCCATCATAGGCCTTCCAAGTAGGAATCAAGAAACTGTTGAATGTTGACTCAGTGTTAAATGTTAATTCTGTTTAATGTTTGTTACTCTGTTTCATTGTTATTTTTCTACTCTCTGACTGTTCACCATTTAATTTGCAAGAGTTAAATCCATGCATTTCCTGCTCCAGAGTACAGGGGAGAGGAACTTAGAAAAAAGTTATTTTAAAGTTACTTAGCCTTATGCAAATAAATCTTCATTCTGGTAACAGATCAAGAATTGGTAGCAGTAGAGATTGAAGGTGCTTTGAGCACTTTGCTGATCTTGTGAGTACATTAAATTTAACTATGGGTTAATAATAGAAGAAGTAGAGGGATCACCTGTTGGGTTTTTTGTCCATACTCAAAATGTGGGAGCTGAACACATGCTGCTGATGTGATCACTGTTTAAAACTAGGTTCTATATTTTTGTCTGAGATCCTCCACTGCTTGATTGATCAATCTGTGCTAGAGCTGAGGCTTCTAGGATGAATATAGTATATATAACTCAATATATAACTTGTTATCTTGCTAAAAGACGTTTGCATAAGCAGTGAATGAATGTGTTAGAAAGTGGCCTTTCAGATTGGAAACATCAACAAGCTGTTTTAAATTACTGTGAACTTTAATCAAGTCTTCAAGTAAATAGCCAACTTTTGTATCCTCTGTCAAGTGCAGCAAGCAGAGTCAGTGGGTAAGTAAATCAAAATACTGTTACTTTTGTTGTTGGCAGGTCATTATGCACGGCAGAGGCAGAGGAGTAGCAGGCCAGATGGGCCGAGGACGCTTGATGCCAAATAAACAGAACCTGCGAGTGGTGGAGTGCAAACCTCAGCCCTGTATTGTGTCAGTTGAAGGGCTTTCTTCATCAACTACTGATGTCCAACTGAAAAACCTGCTGATGTCAGTGGGACCCATTCAGGTAGGTCAACCTTGGTTTATCATTTTTGTGCCAAAAGGCTTTCATTCCAGAAAGCTCAGTTAATTCCCTGACACTAAATACAATGTGTATTTATTGGTAATTTATGTTTGAAGGCACCCCCACCCACAGAAGCTACACCTGGTAGCAAAGACAAGCACATGATGATATTGCAGCACAGGAGGCACAGTAGGATTTTGCTAATCACCACATTCCTGCTGCAACATTCTCCTTCATTTTGGAGTTCCTGTGCTATCTCTGGTATTTTTGTAAGCAAAACAAGCCTGTCCATTCTGTGAGGTTGTTAAAGCCAGATGGTCATATCAAAGCAAATGTATTTTGGGTGCTCTCTTTGTTTATTGTTGACTTGCACCTACTCTCCTTTTTGACTTTTACCTTTTCCCGTCGCTGCAGTCCTGGGGTACAAGCACCTAATGACCCAGTGGACATTTTATATTTTGTAGCATCCTCTACTTTTTCAGAGTAAAACACAGTCTTCTTTGGAGTATTTTATTGATCCTTTATTTCTGAGAAGGTTCTCTTCGGTAGGGGCCTGTGGGCAAGGTTATGACATGCACACACTGTTTTATCTGCTGTGCAACTTCTGTTCACAAACTGCCTCCTGGAACTGATGTGTCAGTTAAATGACTTGAGGAAAGCAGGAGGTTTTCAAAGCAGTGAAAAGCTTAGGAGGCCCTGTCTGACTTATTGTTACTGCATTTAAAAATATCAGTCAATGAATAATGAAAAATACAGGTGAGAAATTTTTTTTCCTTTTGACAGGAACAACATTTTCAGACAAGTGCAATGCATGAATTGGAGGTGTTCTGTGAGACTTCTTTATTACTAGGATCATCTCTCTGTTGCAAAACAAACTGCTCTCCTAAAAATGAACACTCTGCCTCACTTACTCCTAATTTAGTAAATGGAATAATGCTGAATTATTTACGTCATCAATTCAGAGAGGTTTAATTTGTTTGAAAAAGCAAAACTACCCTCACAAAATACTTTGTGCCTTTGTGTTCTGTAGTACTCTAGGAAATTATTCATGCATTTCCAAAGTACATTTGTTCAGTGTTTATTTGCTGAATCTTGCATGAGAATATTAGAAGGAGATTAACAGAAACCCTGCAAGGAAATCTCACCATTGAGAGAAGTTACAGAGAATGTGCTAAAAAATTTATTCAGTACTTGCTGTTTCATAGCAGACTCCAAACCCTGGTCTCTCAATTCAGTGTCACAGACCTTTAGAAGCATGTACTTACAGGAGAAAAAACAATGACTAATTTTCTAGTGGGATTTGATGCATATCTGTGCCCTCCAGAACTTGTATTCTTGCAGCAACATCAACTGTACCTTTGGAAATTGTGCTTTCTGAATCATCATCCATTTTCCTTACAAGAAATCTAGAAGTAGTACTTGAACAAGATGCTTGAATTTAGCTAATGATGCAGAACGTTCTTGTGCTAATTTTGCACTTGAATTTCAAGTCTGACTTGTAGAAAGCTAGAAATTTCCAGGCTTGTTTGAGACTAAATGATGTTTCAAAAGTCTGAATGGTGAGATATGCAGGAAAAAAGTGATGCTTTTGTAGGAAGAAAAAGAGACTGGTTCCACCATCTGTAATACTTAAGGTTTTTGATTTTGTTTTTTAATGATACCCTGAGAAGTGTTAATGCACCAAATGAGGAAGGTGCAATAACAATTTTAAGTGACTTGGAGGACAAGAATGGAAAACAGAATGTTTGAAAATCTACATTGTTGCTGTCAACAGCAATTAGTTTTGTACTGGTGGTGCTAGATTTTCAAAGAGGTCAATATCCTGAAGTACAAAAGTGGATTTTCTCCTGGCTGTAAATTAATTTTTTAACTCTTGTTTGTGCTTAGTGCTGCACAAAATCCCCTGCAGCTGGGAGGGTCGGGAGGCTCTGATAGCAAAGGGAGACTCAATTATTTCCTCATTCTTCCTTTAATATGTGTTTCATGTGAGGGATTCTGCAGGGAAGGGTGCTGAAGTGAGCTGCTGAAGAGAGCCCAGTTGTGGCTGCTTTCCCTGCAGGCTTTGGGGGTTCCTGTGTGAGGACAGTGTGTGTGGGTGGCATGGACCACAGCAAACAGTTCTTGGGTACTGCAGAGCTCTGGTCCTCTAAGATGAAGTGTTGCAGCTTGATGGACTGAAGTAGGAGGGATGTGGGGAGATGGCAGTTGTGAGAAAATAGCAAGGTGTGAAATTCTAGCTTCTTTTGTTGTAATTAGGCCAAGATGCCCAGGTTTTTAGCTGGTTTGTGGTGGAGCTGAAGAAACAGTAAGAGGAGGAAAGGAGAGTCAGTTCTATCTGACTCAGTCTTTAAGATATAGAATATCCTGTCTTCAGCTGTTGACTATAGTCACAAAAATTTTCCTTAAGGATCTGAACTCTTTTGAGATCAAGACTTTTCATTTTATTTGTCTCCAAGGGAAATAAGTTTGTTGAAGTCATGCTTATTTTTTGCAATTCTAAAGGAAATTTAAATCTGAATCAAAACTTAGGGAGTTCTCTTCATGCCTAGATAGTGTCTTGAAATGACAGATATCCAACCCCCAATGCCTGGTTAAAGGTAAGGATTCACAAACTCTGGGACACAGCCCTCTGATGTTAAACAAGCACCTTGCTTTAAAGCAGCATGCAGACACAGCTCAGAAATCCAAGTATCTCGTGTATCAATTTCTGCTACAGTCAAGATTTGAACGTGGGAGTGGCTGAGACAGAGCTCCCAGAGAGGAGAAAGAAATCCAAGGATCTCCTTGCTCTTTTACAAGAAGAACAGACCACAAGCACTTTTTCTACCTGGTAGAGGACCTCTGCCTAATCTTCACTTTCCATGCTGGGGCATCTGTAAAGCAACCGATCCCACACCAGCTCTTTGTTCCAAATATCCTGAATTTGTTTCAGTGTGATCATCCTGTGTGTCTTTCCTCAGAAAGTGAATCTTTGCTGGCAGAACAGTTTTAAATTGTGGGAAAAGTCTATAATCTATCAATGGAGTTAACAGGGAAGAAGAGATTACTTTGTGTCCAAAAGGCTTGGGGTTTTATTTTTAGCTCTTTCTTGTCAGTATCATTCTTGAGGTACAAGTACCTTGCACAAACCTTGGGAAGGGAAGTTAAAAACTTCCCTCAATTTATGATGTTTGATGCTCCCAGCTTTGCCATCAGCTTTCACTGAGGTGTCTGTGAGTCACAGTTTGGGAACAACTGGGCATGCATAAGTCAGGATGAGGGAAACTTAGAGTTGAAGTTGGAAATTTGGCATTTTTCCCTTCCCGTACCCTAGAAATGGAGAAAATTCTCTTTTCTCATGTATAACCTTTGAAATACCTTCTGTTGCCTAATCACTGAAAACTCTTTAATTCTCATCCCTGCTTCACTGGAGGTGCTCTGTTATTAACATAAGGAAAAAAAATACTATTAAGATTCTCAAGACATTGAATATAAGAAAATCTTTGGGGCTCCAGGAGCATCCCCTTTGTTATAGCTGCCTTTTACTACTCAAACATGATGAAATTAGCAGAAATGCTTCCTTCCAGCATATACTTTGCTGCCATGCTCTTTCTAGAGAGGATGAGCTTTCAGAAGCAAATAATGTACTTGCAGTGAAATTCCATTGCTGATCCTA
This sequence comes from Anomalospiza imberbis, assembly GCF_031753505.1. Lineage (NCBI taxonomy): Eukaryota > Metazoa > Chordata > Aves > Passeriformes > Viduidae > Anomalospiza > Anomalospiza imberbis. The sequence goes on along the minus strand of NC_089681.1, from coordinate 144,186,675 downwards.
AAATAATTATGTGTTATAAATAAAATTATGTATTCCAAAGTGTTGGAAAGTACAGGAGTTTTCTGTGCACATCACCAAACTAAACCCTCCTGAGGATGGCGGTGGAGCAGTGACATTCAATGCACATCCATCCAGAACCGCTTGGTGAAGTAGATTACTAATAAGTTGCAAAGGTCATGAGAAACAGCACTTTTTGTTTTTTTTTTCTCTTGAATCCAGGCTTAATGTTTATACTGTCTAAAGAGATTTGTGTTCAGCTAGTTATTGCCGCCCTCAGATGAACTGAGTTTTTTTGGGATGGTGGCAGGTAGAATAGACTGTTTTCTAGATCTCCAGATAATTTGAGTACTGAGGGAATTGTTCTATGGAGGTATTCCATCATCTTTAATCATGTTTTCTTACATCAAATTGATGCAAACGTAAAACATCAGTGCAAAAACTCAGTATTTGTGAAGATTTAAGATTATAAATTCAGATGCTTAAAAAAAGAGAAAATGGGAAGATACACTGTTGCATATCAGAGGTGAGGAGACTGTTGGGATTGCAGGTGTGCTTTGAGTAGTTGTACAAATAAGGGTTTTGCTCTGCTAACACGGTCATTTCTGGTCTGGGAAGGGAAAGGCAATTCCAATGCTCATGTGCCCGGCTTGGCTTTCTTGGGGTGACAGTGCTACCTAGTGCTCAGCTGGTGCAAAGGCAGCCTCAGCCAGCCCCCTGCCCTGACTGCATGCCCAGCTGCTGCATTTATCTGCGGCCACTGAGGCATCGGTGGAGTTGCCATGGATGCGCACACCCAGAACATGGGTGGCCCTGCAGGTCAGCAGGGAGGTTCTCCTCTTTCATAAGGTGCTCAGGCTGACTAGGGGACCACTGTGAGCTTTCTACTTGTGAAAGCAATTTCGGCTGTGGCAGAAGCTAGGGGAGAAGATATGGCCAGTCCTGCTCCATCCTTGGGGCTGGGGGAAAAGAAGAGCAGCTCCATCATGAGCCTGTCCAGTTCAGCCTTGCTGTAGAGCTGTGTGGGAGTGCCAGATGCCCAGCTCAGGGACAGAACAGCCTTTCCCCTCATGACACCTTGCATATGGAAAAAGAAAGCTGAGTACTTTTAAGGGCAAATAATAGGAAGTCAAAGGTGTCAGAAAAGTAGAAAGGAGGAACAGAAGGTGGAAGAGGGCTTGCAACAGCTGAGGGTGAAATAAATACATTCTGTCCCAGCCCCTGTGCCTCCTGGTAGTGGCTGGGAAGTGTCACTGCCAGGAAAGATGCTTCAGGTATCAGGAGACTGTGAGGACAATGAAAACATGTCTGCATTTATTGATGGGAGGGAACAAAAAATAGAATCTGGTCATTCTGTTCAGAAAGTGCCTGCTGTGCTGCTGTTTGACTTGTTGCAGAACAGCTTGGATCACACACTAGAGATGATGTTGGCTGGGGAAGTTTGCTTTCTTTCTGCATAGACTTGTTTTTTAGCAGCTTTAAATGAACTGTGATCCCTAATCCCACACCCACTGGTGAACTGAACGCGTGGTCTGCTGGGAAGTACATTGAGTTCAGTGAGAGAAATTAAGTAAAGGAGGAAACTTTCATTTCCCATGTGTCTCCAATAGTTGAAATGAGTGCTTGCTCCAGTCTCATTCCTACCTGCTTGGTTTCCATCTCCCAGTGCTCTGTTACTCTCTGTGTAACCTCTGAGAGCTTTGGTGTCAAAGGTGTTTGCGTTCTGCAAACAGTCTCTTGCTCTGTACTTGAGGATGTCCTGCTGTTTGTCTCAAGGCCCCTTGGTTTTGCAGTGAAACTTTACTAGAGATTAATGTGCTGCTATGATCATACTGGCTATTTCAGTATTGTACAAGTAAGTGCAAATTTAATTACAGAGCTTGGATAGAGAAGACGTTTGAGGGCAGTGTAGATCTTCAGGCCTAAGGAAATAAATTCAGAGGGAATGGTCCTTTTATGATATTCATGCTTCAGTCACTGGTAGTAGTTCAGTTGTAGAAGAAGACAGAGCTGCTGATTATTTTTTAAGCTTTTGAGTTATATAGTATGTTTTAAAACAGCTTGTAAGCAAACTCTCAGTCAAAAGTGTGATTATGAAATACTGAGTTTCTTGAATTTTCCATTCAGCCTAAAATCTGCATCCTTCCCATGGCAGTTCCTAAGCAGAAAAAGAAGACAGTCAAGATCAGTATGAGCTCTGTGCTTCCTAAATCCCTTCCATGTAAAATACTCTTCCTCACTGTAAACTAGCTTTTTATTTTTAATGCTAGAAATATGTCAGAATGTAATCTCTGTTCTCCAGAGTCACACAGGAACATGCTCAGAATACCTGTGACCTCAGGCTGCTATCAGGAAGTGCTGCATGGTAGATCTGTACAGCCAAATCTGTGAAGTAACCGGTCATTTGAAATCCCTTGGAAGTTATTGTGTGTATTGTCAATCCTTTCCACCTGAGTGGGTCCCAGAAGAGGTTTTCATCCTCTGGTGAACATCTGACTAGGTCTACTTAAAGAGAAGATGTGAATGAAGTTGTTTTCTCAGAGCTGTGACGTTTGGGAGGATTGTGGTATTTCAGTTTAGGCTCGTGATAGGAGATTCTGGTGTTGCCCAGTGTGGCAATGGGGAAGTCTCCTGTGGAGGAAGAGTGATGCTCACTAGAACCAGCTGGACTCCAGAGGCAGTGCTGCATCCTCCCCTGCCTCCCATCACTGGCCTTTCAAAATCTGTAGGTCACAGAAAAATACCACACTCTGATCAAATTCCTGTTGAAGTGTCGTGCTTTGGGAAACACAGAACCATGTGTTTTGTCATTACAGTGGAGATCATCAGACCAAGGATTGCTGTAGGAGTGTTTGTTCTTTGAAAAGGAGAGAGCAGCTGTCCTTAGTTGGGTGTGGTGCTGCCTCAGGTCTGAGAACAACACACTGAATTACTTTTTGAGAAATATGTACTGGATTTGCATGGCTGTGTTTTTGTAGCTTCTCACAAGGGTGGCTTCTGTGAGAAGCTGCCTGAAGGTTCCCCTGTGTCTGATTGAGCCAATGCCAACCAGCTCCAGGATGGACCCACCACCAGCCAAGGCTGAGCCCATCACCAGTGGTGTTTGTGCCTCTGTGTTTTCAAATAATAATGTGTTTTCAAAAAGGGAGAGAGGTTATTGCATGTTATCAGTGAAAAAAAAAATCTGCCAAATTATTCAAAAAGGATGAAGAAGTTTAAGTGAGTTAAACTAGCAAGGTAACAAGATTAAGATTTGCAAAATGAATTAACTTTTGGATGTATTTTCCTAGCTTGTTTGTTTGGAATCAACAAAAGCAGAAGCTGATGGAGTAAGTCTTTGAGATAATGCCTTGAATATTTTGAGATAATAAAATACCACAGAGTACACAAGGAATGTTTTCTTCTGACCATAGCTGTTAACATCATCCAAATGTAGCGTCAGCTCTAAACTGCAAATCACCCCAAATTCAAAAAGACAGAAATAATCCAGTGGAATGAGTATGCAGTAATTTCACTTCAGGTTTCTGCTGAAGTGGAACTCTTAATTTTTATGCCCAGCCAATAGCCTGTCTGCTCAGGATGGGATGGCAGCAGCTCAGGCCCTGCACCTGTGGTAAATGTGTTGTGTGCCTTATCATCAATGTTCTTAAAACATAAAGCTCAAGGCTTAAGCAGTTAAGTGAGTAAGAAGGTATTGTCCCAAAAATCAGAACATAAATAAAGCTGTGTTAGCTGGATGCATAATGTTCACACATGCAAGTCATGATAGATGAGGATTTGTTTGAAAACTCAACAAAGATGGTGGCATTTCGGACCTGGTCACATCTTCAGAGTAACTTAGCTTAGTAATTGTCTTTTGTTAAAACAGAACCAGAAGGGATTTTTTTTAATCTATGCCCAAAGAAAGTGTATGTATCTCATATACCTTAAAAAACATGAAGTGATCATGCATCATTTTTGCTGACATAGTCTGAGCACAGCAGAGGCTGAGAATTTGGATTAAACCCATTTAAATTAATTTTTTTTCAGGCAGTTTCCCACTGGAGCAGTATTGTTTGTGCAACATTAGTTTATCCTTTGTTTTTCAGTCCTTAATTCTCAGCCTTAAATCTAGGCATGTGTAAGTACAGCAGTTTGGAAGATGCTGCCTTTCCCCAGGCTGGGTGATAGGTTATGTTTAAGCAGTTCAGTGAAGGATCAGGTGGGTTGGTTTTTTGTTTCCATAGTTGTACTGACCAGTGAAATTAAATCTGATAAAGATGCTTTTCAGTAAACTTACCCAAGAATTGATGCCTTGTTGCCAAAGCAGTTGAGTATTAAAATTTAGTGTTTTGATTGCTTTGGGGTTTTTTTTTGCTTTGTAAAATAAAGCAGTAATAGAGTGTAAGAGCACAGTACCCAGACTAGTCAGTCAATAAGCTTATTAATTCATAAGAAAATATAAATAAGTTATCTATAATAATATTTAGGTGCTTTGCCTAATTTAGTTAATAAGTCTGCCTTACACCAGAATGTCTTCATTTAGTCCATTTCTTACATGCTAATATCTGAGAAACTTGTTAATAATTCATCATCATGCTTGTATAAACCGCAAAATCAAATTTTACTTTTGAGCCTCTCAAGAATATTAATGCAATAATATCTCAGTTCTTGTGGAAAAATTCACCAAAAGCAGCTTCTCTTCTTCAGTTGGTCACAACAGGGATCTGGAGAATAAAGCATTGGGAGAATCTGCTGTGGTAGTGGAGTGAGACCTCACATTGTGGGGAGGATCAGTTGGCAGCAGGACATGCAGGGTGCAGCTGGAAGGATGCATCCCTAGGATCTTGTACAGCTCCTCTTGTTGAACTGTTCACTGAAATATTCATCCTTTTGGTGATTCAAACAGGTTTTTCTCTTATTAAAAGTGTTGACTTCTTTGAACAGAACATTTTTTGTTTGTTTTTAGTTGTAATTCAGAGATACCTTTGTTGTCAACTCTTAAAGTTTGTTTTTCCCAAATCTTATTTAAGGGCTGTGTTTAAATTTTAGTCTTCAAAGCATAGTCCTCAGTAATAAGACTTATTTAGTTCATGGTTCTTTCTTTTTTAGCGAGCAAAGTGGTGTCAAGATAACATGTGTTAAGATCTAATTCTATGAATCATAAAAAAGATCAGTAAGGGAGGAGAACACAAACTTCAGCATCTCTGTCACTTATTCCTGCAGATAAACCTGCAAGTGAATTGAGCTTTATCCAGGGTCTTTCACCGCTGCTTTTTGCAGCGTGACTGCGTTCTTATTGGTAAAACGTGCTTAACTGTGTCAAGAGCATTCTGATTTAAAAAGAAATAAAGATCATCCACTGAGTGGGTTTTTTTGAAAGCTAAATCTTATTTCTACTGGCTCAGAAATGGAGAAGTTGCAGTGACTTAACTATACCTTTTCATCATAGCAGCTTTCCAAAAACTATAAAATGCAAATTAACCTGCTGATACTTATCAGATTTGCTGAATCCTTTAACTTTTACTCAGCTTTCACTTTGAAATCACAGGCTGGTGGAAATACTAAACATCTGTGATTTTCCTGGAGACAGGAAAGTTTCCTGTCAGTTAGAAGGTGCAAAATTAATTGCTTCAAAATCACAGATAGGTAAGTTACAGAAAGTGGCAAAGCTGAATTGTCAGACTTAGATACAAAGAAACATGACTTATCAGGTGTCATGGCTCTTGTTAAATACACATTTACCAAGAGAGTCTTATGTGTTCAAAAAAGAAGTAGATAATTTTAATAACAAATTTCATCTAGACATATGACATCTTGCTTAAAATGCTCCATTAGATTGAATGAACAGAGAACAGATTAGTGGGATTAAAAATTCTTTCACTAAGAGATACCAAAGTGTGTCACTCTCAAAATGTATTGAGTGGGGTTGTGTGTTGTTTCCCAAGGAATCATTGCTTTCTCCAAAGATCTGTGGTGCTTTTTTAACAGAATTTTTGAAGGCAAAGTTTAAAATTCTGAAGACTGACCATGAGAGGGCTGGAATCTTCCAAGTGAAGGGGATGCAGCTGAGTTCCAGGCAAAATGCAGGAGCAAAGAATTATGCTTATACTTATCCATATCAGGAGGTCATAATCTAGAAAAGTTTTAAAGTGTCCATATACATGCATTTGTCTGTGTGTGTGTATATATATATATATATATATGTATATATAAAAATCTCAGTATAGAACTGTATTGCCTTTAAGTAGAAACTCAGAAAAGCAGAATCTTAATAATTCTTTATTCTGCATCCAAAGCTGTAAGAAAACTGGAAGCTGAATCAGAGCAATTCTGCCTTTAATGTGCTGCAGCATAGGCTATTAAACATCCAGAACTTTCTGTGAGATGTTGGAATCACTGTGGTACTGTGAAATTTTGATTGAAGCCTTCAGATCTGTTTTAACCTCATTACTCTGAAATCTCTGGCCTGTCTTCACAGGCAGCAGGATTTCAGGATCATATTTCCATCCTGAGTATTCTGTGATGCTGAATACTTGCTGGATGTTCTCACTGATTGTTTGAGGATGTAGCTATTTAATGTGTAAAGCTTCACCTTCATTTCTCAAGTGTCTTTTAGAAAATTATTGTATTATAACTGAAGGGCTAATGCAAAGCATAAACTTTAATCTTCATAAGTGTGATAACACCTCTTAACCAAGGCCACAGGACTGCTCTCTGGAATCAGCAAGCAGGGAATAAGGACATGAGTTCTCCAGAGTCCTGGCTGAGGTGTGCTGTAGTTTTGGAGAGCTCAGTACTATGTAGGGGGTTTGTCATAGCTAAAGCTTTGTGAACTGCTGCTCTCATGGTATGGAAGGCACGTGCCAGCTGGACTTGTCTGAGGAGATGTGTGTTGTGTGGAGGGGTTTTGTGGTGGTGTCTGCCAAAAGCTGGCCACTTGTTTTATAAAAGCAGTGTGAAGATACGCAGTTGAGAGAACTTACCACTTTTTTCTGTTTCTGCCCTGCTTAACCTGTGGAAAGCCCTGATCCCTTAATGTACATCAGGCAAATGACTCCAGGTGCTTGTGTGGGCAGTTGAGCTCTGACCAGTTGAATGCTTCTTACTTAGTGGGAGTTTGGCTGTGGGGCTTGGCTCATCTGTGTGGATTGAATTGAAGAGTTGTCACCTTTGCTTAACAAGTGGTAGTCTGGGTTTTCCAGGTGGTACACTTGCTTAAAGCACCAACTCAAACACCATCAGCTGGGACCCTGACTGCAGTCTCAGAAGTCTGTTACCAGTCAAATCTTTTATTGCAGACAAATAAGAGAACAGAATTATGTTTCTGAATAAAGAAATACAGCAAAATTTCAGTCGATTTCATGCAAAATAAGGGACTATTGTGAAGTGGATTTTGAAATGAATATTAAAAATATGTTTTGGCATTTTGTTTCTGCAGAGTTTACAGATGCTTCCTCAGCAACGGAAAGCCATAGCAAAATTCAAGGAGCCAGCACATGCTTTAGCATTTCAACAGAAATTCCACAGGTAAATAATTAAGCATTGCTGCCGCCGTGGTTCCTTCCCTCCTTTCAGAAGATAAAATCAGTCTCCTCTGGCTCAGTGTTTCTTTAATCCAACCAAGCATCTGTTGATTAGTGACCCTCATAGAAGCTCCATGCCTAAATCAATCTGAGCACCGCGTTTAACTTTCTTTTACCTTTTAACAGGCACATGATAGATCTGTCCCACATCAACGTGGCGCTGATTGTGGAGTGATGTCTGCTGAGAGAAGCCCCTGCACCGGCCTCAGTGTACTGTGGAGCTACAGACTCACAGAGGAAAATCCATCAGGTTGGGAGCCCTGTCAGCCCAGTCTGTAACTGCTCTGTTGAACTACAGAAAGCACCAAGGTGACCTCCAGGAGAGGTGAATTCGAGAGGATCTGCAAAGGTGGAATTTCTGTTCAGTTTCTTCACACTCTGTTGTAACCACATGGAATTATAGAGGTTTTTTTTTTTTCAAAATGCTTTTGATGCATGTAGACATTGTTCTTCAGGATCCTGCTGTGTGACCGCAGTGACTTGAGAGGGAACGGTTACAGCGAAAGAGTTGAAAAACTTTCAAAGAATAGCAAAGAATATTTGATAATGGTTGCTCTTATCTTCAGTGCAAGGTATTTGAATGAAAACTCATTTTTCTAAACAAATTAGTTGCATTGTATACCTGAGAGCACAGAAGGTATTCTTGCATAGATTTGAACATGGTCTGCTTCGCTGAATAGCAGTTTGCTGAGAAGCTTTGGAGGTGACACTGGAAAATTGTAGTTTTGTTCTTTGTAAATAAGTCTGTGCATTTTTCTATTCCAACATAGACTTCATTTTCTCTTTCCAACTCCACTTATTCCATAAAATCCTGTGTAGGAGGAATAACACTGCTGTATTTTCCCTTGGTTTTTAGAAACAAGGATCTTCACCCTTCAGTAGCATTGTGGGGTAGTGAACTCCAAGTTGTAATTAGGTTGTTTTAAATAACTCTGCCAGATGCAAGGAAAAAAGAAGTATTTGGTGGGTCATTTCAAAAATGTTATGCAGGAAGAGTGGTACATTCCTGATAATTCTTCTGGGCTAGTGTTTCATGGTTGCCTCATGCTTTATTTTGATCAGGTTTTTTCTTTGAGATTTATTTTGTCATTAATGCTGTACCGTAAGAAACACATAACTGAAGGGACTTGTTTTGATGTGGTGTTCCTGATACATAAAGGACTATAAGGACATTGTGAATCTCCTGATGAACGTGTCAGTTCCCAAAAATGCCGTGCAAACATTAAGGAGCTTATATTTTATTCAAAGTAAGATTAGTAATATTTCCTTTTGGTTAGAACCATCCAGACGGGGTTGCCAAAGTAACAGTTTTTTCAGTTACTTCTGAATAAACTTATTAAAATGTCATCTTTATATTGGATTCCAGTTTTTATGAACATTTCCTTAGTTTTTGGACCATGATGTTTTGCTTCATGCTTTATTTTAGGAATACTCTTAAGCGCTCTGCCTACTTTTTGAAGGAGGAGACTTGCAGAAATGTAGGTGTGTTACCTGAGTGACTGCAGAAAAACACTGTGGGTATGAGATACAAGAGCTGCAAATGGGGTCCAAAATAGGCATGCCAAGCTGGAAGGCATGAGCTAAGCAAATTTATAATACCTTTTTTTAATAGTATCTTTCTTTTTTTTTTTTTTTTTTAATGATTTAATGGCACAGATACCTAATTGGCTTTCTTCCACTTTTGGTCCAGGTTTTCAATTAAGTAAAAGTTACCAAAAATAATAAGGGAATAAGTACTGTCAAAAGTCTTCTAGGTAGACCTGCTCTCTGTTCATTGAAATAATGTAGAATGACATGGTACTTAGGAAATATTCTTTAAGTCAATTAAAACTTAGTGACAAGACACAGTAACAGAATGAGAACCTTTTCATGGAGGTGGGGTTTACACCCACCTGTATAATTCATGCATAATGTTTAATGACAGCCACAGTTGCTGTACATGAAGAGCTGTTAGGGCTTCAGGGTAGAGCCAAGCCCAGGACAGAGCATGAGCTGCAGGTAGGAGGTGCCCAGTGGGACCAACCCCAAAGACCTGCAGAGTGATCAGCCCCAGGCTGTTTAGCTCCTCACACCATTAGCTCTGGGACCCCTATGCTGCCTCCTCAGGTTATGTCACTTTTATTCTTAAGAAATAACTGCTGATCTTTAAAACAAGGCATTAAACAGTTGCTCATGCCACTGTTAGGGAGCAGCTTCTCTGCAATGAGCAGGACAAGGAGACATCTCAGAGTGGAGTTATAGTAGTGCGTGCCTGGAAATCTGGGATAGATGCAAACGCCAGACAGGCCAGCAGCTGAGTTCAGCAGTAGGAACATCTGCAGTTGATCAGCTGTCCTGTCAGAAGCAAACATTATTGGGGTTAGAGGGTTTCTTGGAGCCTAAGAATATGGGTTTGATTCAAAAGTCAAAGAAGTTTGTAGAAACACTCCTGCTTTGGGTTTTGAATCCATCCCAAAGAGCCTGAGGTTCAGCCAACTTAAGTTTTAAAAATTTTTATTCAGTTGGGTTTTTAAACTTTTTTTTTTTTAGAGACAAATGTGTGGCTTTGGAATAAAGACACGAAATGGCCTCATATCTATTTAAATGAAGGAGTGACGTGAGCAGTGCCTGTTTAATGAGTAGATGCGTCCTCTTTAACAGCAGTTGCAGGAGATTTATGCTTGTGCATAGAGAGGGTATGGGTGGATTGCTGGGGATTAATTCAGCTGCCTACTGCAGTATCTGGGTACCTTCCTACATGTAAACCTACCATATGTATGTATGTCTATATTTGTTTTATTATACACATACATACATACTCACACCCTGTGTTGTCACCATATCTCTCTAATGTCCTAAAAAACTCAGTAGCAAAACTAGCAGTTAGGTGAGTCATTTTTTCAAATGTTTGTGTTGTCTTACTTCTCAAATCCTAACTTAAAGTGGATCTCTTGGCATTGATCAGTTTGGATGATACAGCTCCTTTAGATCCATTTGTTGTCTCCTCCCAAAAAAACCCAAAGGAAATAGAGGTAAAGCTAGACAGACGTGTTCTTGATGTGTTCTCTTCCAGCACAGAGTTAAATCTGAGCATTTTAAGTTAACTTTCTTGGAAGATCTGTTGCAACCATTATCTTGTTCTTTCTTTGTAGTGAATTCACAATACGATGCATAATGAAAAAAAAAAAAAGAGAAGGCATTTAATGTAGTATGTAAATATTGACCTTTTAAAATTAAAATGCTACTCAAAGTGCTTACAGTCAACCACATCTTAGCTATTTGTTATTTTTTTGTGTTGTCTTATCTAAATTTAAATGGATATGGTTCCATAAATGTTGATGTGTTTTTGTGTATATCTTCAAATTTTTATAAAGATGCTAGTAAGTCAATACATATATCCTGATCTGTGTATTATTTGTTCAGTTTTTATTAGCATAATTTTATAATTATTTAAATAGGCAACTCCAGTAGGTGGTTGTATGAAGTCTATGAAGTCAGCTTTTTTTTTTTTTTTCCAAATTATTTCATTTACATCTTGTACCACTGGAAAATTCACTTTATAACTATTCATATTTTACCTTGACTAAAATATTGTAGTACCCATATGATCTGTGGTATTTTAGTTGAATGTTCTACTTTTTTTTTTTTTTTATTAAAAAAAAACCTAAAACACCTCTGTCCTTTAACTTCTGAGGGGAAACACTGTCAGACCAAGGCACAGGGTCTCTCTGGGTTTGTTCCATTGTGCTGTTTGCAGGTACAAATTGAGTCTGTGGTGTAATACTGTCCTCAAAAGTTGGGGCTGTTTTGGTTTCACAGTTTGGGTTTCACATGTTGGCCAGGTTGGTGGCACGCTGGTGCATCACAGTGCTGTCAGTGCCACACCTTATCAGTGCCACACCTTATCAGTGCCACACCAGCCTGTGGTGTGGTGCTGGGGACGCTCAGGGTCCTTGCTGCAGGCAGAGGGACAAGGACAGGTCTGTAGCATTTCCACAGCCAGAGGGATGCTGTCCTCAGCCCACACATATCCCCAGTGTGACTTTGGGAAGGAGGAGTGCATACAGACACTCCCTCTGCATGGTATCCTTGGATATCTAGTTTATCCCCCCCATTTAAATCTGAAGATTTGCTTCAGGTTTCTGAATTTCTGTCAAGAAGTCCTTCTAGCCTTTAAAATGCTAAGCAGACTGAGCATTTTAATTCACTAATGTTAGGTTTCCACTGCAAGGACACAGATGAGAGTAAAACTGAAGGTTATTTCAGAGTAACCTTGCAGGTCCTCAAAGTTTGGGGTTTTTTTTGAACATCAGCTACTGGGGATGAGGAAAAAAAACCTTTTACTTGGTGCTATATTTTTTATCTTTTTTTAAACATAGTATCTTTTATCTGTGTAGCTTGAAATGATGCAGTTTCCCTGGAAGCTGCTGCAGGCACTTGCTGCCGTTTGCACTCATTAACTGCGTGGCTGTATGTGTGTGTGGCTGTGTCACCCTTGTAGCTGGGGTGAGAGGGGGTGGGAGGCTCTGGGGTTTCTCCTTTTGAGAATTTTTTTGTCATGTTTTTTTTTGTTTGTTTGTTTTTTGGTGGTTTTTTTTTGTTTTGGTTTTTTGTTTTGTTTTGTTTTGTTTTTTGGTTTTTTTGTTTGGTTTTTTTTGGTCTGCTTGGGAGATACCCTGGATTTGTCCTCTGGCATAGTATTGTGCTTTTCCTGTCCTTTGTGTAGTACTGTGTCTGTGATGCCAGTCGAGGTACTTGAGGGTAGAAATCTAACGTCACCTGTTCACTGTCAAAAAAGGCATTTTTTGTTCAGAGAGACATAAACCTTTTTTTAATGCATTTTTTTTGTGCTTTTGTTTTCGTTTCTTTTTTTAACATCATGATAGGTGAGAAATTAAATGTAAAGGAAACAAATCCTGAACAGATTGCAGAAAGTTAGCTGTATTATAAAGGTCATTTAGGGTAACATAGAGCTTTTGTTTCAATGTTACCTTAAATCATGCCTTGTCCTCTAATTAATTCATAAACATAATACTTGAAAGTATTTTATCATAAATTAGTATCAAATCCTAAGGATTTTCTGTAAGGTTTTTTTGTAACCTGATTTTTAAACATGGAGATAATTTACTGTCCACATAAGCACAGGGGCTTGTGTACAAAACCAGATTCATATTGGATCCTTGCGTATGCCAACTTCTGGTATCATATGGTTGGGAAGGATCATTTTGTTCTTTATAATGCTGCTTTTGACAGGGTTGGGTTTTTTAATTCCAAACAAACAAACTCCCTTTTCTACTTCTCTGCTTATTTTGGTGGAAAGTGTGGTCCTTATTGCACTAAAGAAAACCTCGAGGGGAAAGTTAATCTCACGGGGTCTTTTAGGTGCCTGTGTTGCTCTCTGCTTTCTTGGTTGGATGCACTGATTTTTCTAACTAACTGGAAATGGGCTTTATAGATACCGTTTTTCAACAGGTTACACTGCTTTTATTTTATGTAACAGCACTTGTGTTCAGTGGTTTTTACCATCTAAACTTGAAACAGTATTGCAGATTAAAAATACTTTTGTAAAAGAACCTGTGTACAGTTAAATGTAGCTGTATTGCCATGTTGTGTGTAGTCACATGGAAGATCACAGTTTCAGACACTGCTTTATTGATGTTCTGTTTGTTCAGGATTTTCTTTGTGTGTATCTAATGGATTTTAATATGCATGGTATTTTTTCCTAGTGTCTGTCAGGCTGAGCTTGGAACTTTACAGTTTTATCTGTTTTGAGAATAACAAAACCATTTGTTTGCAGGTTTTCTTTTTCAGATGATGAAACTTCTTTCAGCAGTTTAACTTCTAATTAATAGACATTTTTTACTTACAGATCCAGCAGAGACCAGATGCTAACACTTATTTATTCACAGCTGACCTTCTGTACAATTGCATATAATTTTATTTATAAAGGAACCCTTGGATTAAGTCAGCTTTCTTTTTTCCTGTGGTACCCTTTGCCTCTCTTCTATGCTTTTTCTCATTTTCATCTCATTTGCCCCCATTTTTCTTTTTCCATTTGTGTCCTTATGTTCCTGCCCTTCTCACTCCCTGTTCATCTCTCCGATTTTTTTCCTGAGTGCATTGCATTCAGTCTTTTGCTCTGTTTTCTGTTCTTCCAGCTCTTTTGAGGGTATTTGAACCCAAGATGTCCTGCCCTGAAATCCACCCTACCATAATTTCTTTGCAGACTCTGGTGCCTGAAGTTGAGGTTGCTTTGATACAGGTATCACCCCTTAGGCCATGCTGCCCATCCCGAGCACTGGAGAAGCACCACTTAACACTCTTGCTTTGCAGTTTTACCCATGCTGGGGAATGTAGACATTTCCTTTACATGCATGAGCATTTAGCCAGGCTGAACAGGATTAACAACTGTTTTATCCTTTTCACTTTTTCAGGAGCTCTGTTCTTGAATTCAGTGATAGTAATAGCACTTTTTGTTATTGCCACGTAGAAATACCAACACTGTCGACACGATTCTACCTCCTATTACTATTACTGAATGTGATCCTTCCTAACCTGTAAAGTCCTAAGCAGTGTATATAAATATATATATATACACACACATATATATCTGTATCTGGGTGTTTTGAGAATCATTCCAAATGTACTGCTCTAATCTGGATTGCAGAGTTTGTTTATTAGCAGTTCAGGATATAAATTCAGCAGCCGACTGTATCATGCTGACTGCACGGGGAGTGCGTCTGCCTCATGTTTTCTACAGCATCATCTGCACAAGGTGTGCACTGCTGATTGCTTGAGTGTAATACTGGACTATACCAAATCCTCCACGTGCATAAGAGATCTTTGTCGTACCTGTTTGAGTGACTGTAAAAATGGAAACACAAAGATGATCTCTTGTACAAGTTTTTTTACATGTATTTCCATGTTTGAAATGTGAACATGTAGATATATTTATTGTACCTAAAATATGTCAATAAAACCCGATATTAATAATTTCCTGCGTTTTTGCTTGATGAACAACTTCAGACTTGTCAAAAAAAGGCTTCACACATTGGATTATTTTACCATTTTTATTATGGTATCATCTCTGGGCTTACTTTACATCAGCAGCATAACACAGGGTTCTTCACCAGCTGTGTAAAGGTGCCCCAGATGGAAACAAAAGTGGCTGAGGGTAAAAGGAACTTGTGCTTGTGTGCCTGGTTCAAAGGGTCTGGAAAATAAGAAGGGTCTCTTTCTAAAGAGATAACATACATACAGGAGGAAGGCTTGTGAGTGTTAAAGCTTTTCTGGTGCTTTTTAGCCATACTGACATGTCTAATGGAAGATGTCTACTTTCAAATATTACTTATCTTAATTCATGCCATAAAGAGGAGCTCTTGGCAAGCTCAGTTTGGTAACCATCAATTACTTCCTGAACACAATTATAGCAACATAAATGGAGGCTAATTCCACTGGTCTACTGTAGATCAAGAAAAGAGGTCAGAATCAGCTGTCTTGCACTTCATATGGGTTTTTAGCAATCTGTTAACATTATTCACAAAGTTAAATGTAAAAATCCTGGCATCACTGGAAGTGGCAGCTGTGATGCAGTGTATACATTTCCAGGGAAGCATTGCTAGCTTGTCACACAATCACTGGGGTGGATCTCAAGAGAACCTCATTACGTGGGGCAGACTAACGACACCCCAAGTTGTTTGTTCTGCTGGTAGCCTGATGGAGGGCACACCAACACAGTGACCTCGAAGGCTCATCAGGGTTAACAAATTGCCTCTGATTGAGTGATTTAAATAGGGAGCCATCTTAGTGAGCAAAGTTACAACTTAGTTTTCAGCCTGTGATTTTGTCATGTATTAACAACAGGAGCACAGTGTAAATATCCGACTGCAGCATCGCCTCTTCCACATCTCCTCCTTTGGACAAGGCTCCAAACCAAAGTAAACCTCACCAAAATCCCTCAAACCCCAAACTTAATGAGTCCTATCTCCTCACTTCCTTGTACCACCTTTCCCTGCCCCTAGCAGTCTGTGGTCTTGGGGCAGGAATTTTTGTTTTAGTGAAGTTGAAGCACCACTGAGCATTGACTCCAGTCCGCTCCTGCCCTAAACTGAATGGACTGAACGTTGCACAGCTGCCTTTTCAAGAGGGCAGGTGAAGATTGGGCGTAGAAGTCTGTTGATCTTCAGAAGTTAAATGTTCTGCTGATGAACTTGTGATTTTGTAAGATTGCAGGATTCACGCAGGGATGAGCTTTGAGAGCTGGAAGGCTGACAGCCAGGGAGAGAGGGATGAAATCAATGTGGCTAAGAAATGGTTACTGAGGGGATGAAAAGGGAGTAACCAAGGGAGGTGCAAACAAACCTTTAAAATCAAATCTTGAAACGCCTAGTTGTGTGCTTCAAAAATTGGTCTTGATTGACCTTAATTAATTTGTAATGATTTGGGCAGGACAAGTTGGAGCGTGCTCACCAAGCGTGCTGGGAGACAGATGAGGGAGGACTCAGCTGAGGAGGAGGATCAGAGTATCTTAGAGGAATTGGATGAGCTAGAGAATTAGAATAATAGAGGTGAGATTAAATTTAATCTTGCAAAGTGCAAAGCTATGCACTATGGTATTAATAAATAAGGATTTTTGCTGTAAGAGTCAATGGGAAAAGAGGAAGAGCAGTGAATTAATTGCAGATACCTGATCTATAGATGGGGTGATCTATGAGGAAAAAGACTGCTGCCTTTTTAGGCTGGATGTATCAGGCACTTCCAGAATTGAGTTATTAGCATGTGTATGTGTGGTATGAAGATTTAGTGCTGGACATTAAAAATTGCAACCAAATCAACCACCTCCTCACTGCCCTAAGTGGTAACACCCTGTGAATATTTATTTTGGGAAGATTTTTAAAATGGTTCATCTATCAAAGATTTCCTCTGCTTTTGCTCTACACATTCAGCCTTTCAAAGACCAGGGCTGAAGCTGCAGAAAACATCCTTAGTTGGGTTCAATGAGAATTGACTGGTAACACGGTGCCACTGCTCCTTGGTTTCAGATGTCAATTCTGGTGACTGCTGAATATACATTAAATATTTTCACCCATCTGTGCTGTTCTGAAAAGATCCCAGGAGAATGTGTGCCTTCAACTGGTGAAAAATTAAAGATGCTGACCAGGAAAATTGTTCTGTGGAGATGCTATTGGCATTAGGAATGCTGTGGGGAGAACATGGGAATTAAGCATTTCTATTTCTTCTGATTCTAGTCCTGTATGCCACTGATTGTTACCTAATCAACAATCTTTTCATTGAATTACTGATGAGAGGATTCTCCTTTGATAAAAAGGATTTTAAGACAGCACGAGGATGCACTGCATAGGCCCACAGCCTTTTCCAGTCCTGTTTTCTAGAGTCTCAAACAAATTAGGCTGTGCCTTCTGTAAGTGTGGTGTTCCTGTACAGCAGCACACAGTCTTTACTTGCAGCAAAGGCAGTAAGAGCAGAGGGAGGGGGGCTTGGGAGACTTTTTCCTATGTTTATCTGTGCATGAGTCAGGTGCCTTCCACAGCCTTCATCACCATGGATCCCACTGCAGGACTTGAGAAATGGGGAATAGCTAAAAGCTTCGAAGAAAAAAAGTGGAAGGCAGCTCTTTCATTTGTTTTGATTAAGATTCAAAAGGTGTTCAGGGGGTTGGGATGCCTGGCTGCTCCTTCAGCCCTCAGTCAATTCTTCATCACTTTGTAGAATTTGCTTATTTAAAAATATTATTGCTATCATTATTAACCTTATTATTGAAACTGGCACTTCTGCAAACAGTAGCTGGATGCAAAATCTGAATCACGGGGACTGGATACAGTCTGAGAACCCTGGCATTGTAAATATGTCCTTTTCTGTTTCTAGCCTGGACTTTTGTGTGGCAAAACCAGTTCTGGCAGCCAAATCCCAATTAACTGATGAGAAGATAATTTCCCTGTGTATTTTCCATCTTAAATACTGCCACAAAAGGGTCTCTCTGCAAAGTGATCCCCACAGTTTCTCCTGCTTTAAACCTTTCAGACTGTTTAAAGATGCTGGCTTATTGCAGAGGGCTTGTGTTCATTAATTTGAGTCAGGAAAATTCAGGGATTGCATCAAAACAGGGAAGATGTGGTTGTTTGCAAGTCTTCCCTGTGCTACTGTTAATCAGCCCTATCCAGAGGGAGGAGGCACACTGCTTTTCATGGGGGTGAGGGGCAGGAGGAATGTAATCATCCCTCATCAGCCAGACCCTCAATCACTGCACTTGAAACAGCTGGGGGTACGTAACCTCATCTTCATTTGAAAATTTTAGTACCTTTTCTCTTAGCTGCCTCCATTTTATGCCCCTTTTTTTTTCCCTCATAAATTTTTATGATTTTTTTTTTTTAAGAAGAATTTATGGGTGAAATGGCAGAGACCGTGTGAAATGTGGAAGAGCTAAAAGGCTATCAGGGTGGTAAATGAGGCTAAATGGTTCTCTGCCACCAGCTGTGTGGAGCTCAGTGATTGAGCCTAACTGACAAGAAATAATTACCCCCTCTCAGGGAGGTGAAATGGGTCCTCACACTGTGAATGCTGCTGATGAAGGGGCTGTCCCGGAGCAGGCAGGATCCTTCCCGACAACAGTTTTTGTGCCACATCTTGGCAGCTTGAATCCCGTGCCAACATCCTGCACCAAGGTTTTCTTGCACAGGGTGATGTCCTTCAGTGACTGAGCACATCCCTCCTGCCCTTCTGCTCCCGGGGAGGCTCAAACCTGACACAACTCCTTGCAGGAATGAGCCCAGAGCGAAGATATTCCCTGCATTATTGATTACAACTGGCAAGTGTCTCTTAGCCTGTTTTATTTCAAAGCAAGAGCCCTCGTGTTTCTTATTGCAGAGATGTGCATTAAGATCTAAAAGCACCTGGCTTTTTTTCTTCTTGTCCAATCAATTGCAAGGAACAAATATGATGAGGGCATTTGTTTGAAAGCTGGAGAGGGGGAAGGAAAGGAAAGAGGAAAGGGAAGGGAAGGGAAGGGAAGGGAAGGGAAGGGAAGGGAAGGGAAGGGAAGGGAAGGGAAGGGAAGGGAAGGGAAGGGAAGGGGAAAGGAAAAGGTTTGGCTAGTGATGCTCCAATCTTAAACCTGCATCCTCAGAGATTGTGCTGGAGCCTTAAAAAAACACGCACACATAAATCAAACCCTAAATATTTTGAGTATGCAAGAAACATTAGGTCAAACACAAGAGCATGATGGCAATGGCTTGAATGCCTCTCTATTTCCCTGGCTCTATTAGCTCTGTCACTGATCTGATGACAATGCAAACACTGGATTCGTTGAAAATGATGTTTCTGAAATCTAATTAATTGCTCTTGTGCAAGAGCCCCTCCAGGGCTGTGCTGTGCTGCCTGAGGGAAACAGGTACCATCTCAGGGCAGCTCGGGAGGGTGGGAGGAGGCTCTGTTGGCAGCTTGACAGCACTGTCCCCGTCATTGCCATCCCTCACCCGTGTCTGCAGAAGATGATGCCTGTGGTCACCAGATGGCTGCCGTGAGCCACCGTGGTGCAAGCAGGGCTTTGTGGAGCCTTCAGCATGAGGGAGCAGCTCAGTGAGGCTCGGCATCAGTCTCTGTTTCATTGCTCCTCTTTTATGCGGCTGTTTCTGGTGAGACTCTGCATTTTGAGGTGAGAATTTAAGCCATGAAGTGTTCGAGGTCCTGCGGGTTGTGACAGTGAGTGCAGGTGTCACCAGTCTGGCCTCCTCCTGCTGAGAGGTGCTGCCTTCTTGACTTCTCTCCCTCGGTTTGGCCTCAGAGGAGATGGGGTGGGCACACAAGGCAGCGTGTAAGAGATCGCTGAGCCCCAGAGGCAGCATCCTCTGAGCATCTCATACCTGGCAGCATCCTTGCTTTCCCCTCCTCTCAAGGTGCTTAAATGAAGTAGGTGATATACTGAGCACAGAAGTACTTGACTTATCAAAACAGTATCAATAAATACCCCAAAAGCCTAAAAATACCCTAAAAGAACCCAAAAATCCCGCAAGCAACTCCAGCAAACCCATCAAACTAAAAGACCCAGCCAGGAAAGGCCTCTGTCTTCCCACCCATCATCAGTTCCCCACAAGCTCCTGGTCACCAGCGTGGCCCGGCAGCTCCCCCAGCTTTGTGTGTCTGCTAAAACATAAACTCTGAGGACAGGACTTTCCCCATGTGAACCCACAGTGATGGTGCCTGGTGATTGTATCATTCCTTAAATGCCTTTCAGTAGTACTTAGTATAGTCTTCCCCATAATTTTTCCAGGAACTGATGTTGAACTAAGGGTCTGTAGTTCCCTGGGTCTTCCCTCACACACCTTTCTCATACTGAGTAGCTCCCATCAGGAGGGGCCCTCCCCAGACTTCCAGGACTTTTGGTAGGGGAAGGGTCCTGCCATAACATCTGGCAGCTCCTTCAGAACTCCTTCAGAACTCCAGGATGAATCCCAGCAGGTCCCATGGACTTGGGAGCGCTCAGTTGCTGCAGCTGATCCTTTACCACGGAGGAGACAAACCAGAGCCCGTATCTCCATCCACAGGGGCTGGGCAGGAGGGTGAGGGAGGCCTCAGGTGGAGGTCATGCTCACTCCAAGGATCAGGAAGAGACCTGAGGGAAGCTGAGGAGGCCTCACAGGCCATGGGGTCAAGGTATTGAAGGCAAGCATTTTTGAAACATCAAAACCATCAAAGCAAATGAAAAAAATGCTGGCACGTTCTAGTCAAATCTCCTGGGTTTTATTTAAAAGTGCAGAGAGGGCAACACGATGGATGGCGACCTTCTCCATGAAGGTGGTGTTTATTCACAAGATATTTGGAGTTGCTTCCTGAGTGGAGGTGTGAAGTTACCCATGACAAGATACATGAATGCCAAGTGTAACAAAAGTCCTCAGATTTTTTTTAGGTTTCTCTATGTTGGTGAGTGAATCTTGAGGAGGATGGGCCAGTGTGACAGACAGTGAACGACTGTTGCCAGCTCTGTGATATTTTTGGCCCTGGTTACAAGAACTCATGCTGGGCATGAAGGTACAAGGGCTTTTCTTTTTTCTCAGCCTCATAAAATTAAATCAGTCTGGTATACGTCCTTCAGCCACACCTTTGCCCATCCCAAGGCCAGTAATCCATGATGCAATTCCCTGAGAAATTCTTCCCCAGGACCTCCCAGTCCCCTCCCTAACCCTCTACCCGAACTGTGCTGCCTCTTCCAGCACAGCCACTGGGATGGGGGAGCCTTGTCCCACCTCAGAAGGGAACCCTCCAACCCAGGAAGAGCCTGTGCCCATCTCTAATCCCTTGTATGGGTTAGAGATCCATTTGTACTGCTAATCTGTCCCTTCCTCCCCTGTCTCTGCAGTAAGATTTGATGATGGAGGGACATGGACCCACATGGGGTGGGCACAAGCCATACTGGGCCATGGGGGAGGAGTGATGCTGGACAAGGTGTTGGTCATGCTGGGGTTTTGGCTGCTCATGCCAAGCCCAGAAGTGCCAGGAGAGGTGCCTGGTGTGCTGGGAGGTGTGCAGTGGTGGACGAGCTGCCCAGCTTCCCAGGGGAGCAGAGAGTAGGGAGAGCAAGATCATGTTTCCTACAGGAATATGGTCCTTGTGCCATGATTTGAAACACCCGAAGGAAACACAAAGAAACACCCCCAAAGAACACCTTGTTGCAGTTGTACATCAGAATTGTTTACACCAAATGTCCCAGAATATTCTCAGAGAACCAGTTTTAACATGTGATTTTGGAAAGGGCGTGAAGAAAATCTTACATCAGACTGAGCCAGAGACGTAACCAGACTGAAACCCATTTACAGGAACTAATTACCAGTGGTTTGGGTAGGGTTTTTAATTTTTTTTCCTCTGGCATCCCCAACAGTCTTTAGACAGGAGCATAATGAACATAAAGGAAGCAAGCAGCTCTGGAAAAGCAGCCTGCTGCAGTCAGGGCCGCTGGGAAGGGCACTCCTTGCAGGACCCAGCTGCTGCCACGCCCATGTTCCACACCAGCCTTCCCCCTCGTGGTAAATCAAATGTCATAGAACCACAGAATGGCTTAGGTTGGGAAAAGCCCCTAAGGTGCCGAGTCCAGGTGTTAACCCAGCACTGCCAAGCCCACCACTAAACCATGTCCCCAGGTGCCACATCTACATGTCTTATAAATACCTCCAGGGATGGGGACTTCACCACTGCCATGGGCAGCCTGTTTCAGTGCTTGACAGCCCTCTCTCTGAAGCATTTCTTTCCTAAAATCCAATATAAACCTCCCCTGGCAGAACTGGAGGCCCCTTCACCTTGTCCTGCCACTTGTTCCTTGGGAGAAGACTGACTCCCACCTGGCTGTGACCTCCTTTCAGGTGGCTGTAGAGAGTGATAAGGTCTCTCCTGAGCCCCCTTTCCTCCAGATTTAGGAGATCAGGTAGAAAGCAATAGTTCAACTCAAGTTTGTTGCTCAGTTGCAGCGTTTGAGGGATGCCAGGGTCCTGTGTGGCAGAGCAGAGGATTAGTGCAGGGAGAGGTGGGAGAAACAGGAGGAGACTGCTGCCACTGAAACTTCTTTACCTGCAGTCAGAGGGCAGCAAAAACCATAACACACCACAAGGGTCCACTGAGACTGATTCTTCTTCATATTTCACAGGACAAAAATTACCAGGCCCTTGTGCCATGTGAGACATTTTAGGAGCAATGTTGTCAGTTGATGCTGAGTGAAGTCCTGACTGTCACACTAACCTGGAAAAGGGGATTTGGATCATAGTGGGAAAGAGGGGCAGTACCTGCAATGTGGTCTCCATACTGCTGGCTGCTCTCTAAATGAGCTTCATTATACACATAATTAAAGGAAGAAGGTTGAATGCTACTTAGCCATGTTTTAGGGGTATTAATTTCAAGATTAAGGGCACCTGGAGATTAAATAAATTAACTCACAACCAAATCAGGTTAATTGTCAGTTTCTTTACCTGGAATGAAGCTGAAAAACAGAAGGTTTTAGTTCAATAATTACTGTGGATATATTAAAGAGCAGATTCTTGAACCAAAGGAAACTTGCTATGGGAAATAGTGAATTGGGCACCAAGCTGGACAAGGGAAAAGCTGGGTGTGGGCTTCAAGTTTGGCCAGGCAAAAGTCCCTTCATCATACTGGGAAGAAACTGGGCTCTGGCTCTGAGCTGTGCACTCTGTCCATCCAGAAACCACCCAAAAATGGACCCTACATCAGGGACTGCCCTGTGCACCCTTCTGTGGTGGGGTAATGCTCCTGGGCAGGAGCAGAGCTGGCCTGAGGCTGGCCTCAGCAGCCCACACTGAACCCTTCACGTCCTACCCACATCACATCAGCTCTGACTGCAGTCACCAAAAATACCATCAGCCATAAGTGAGCGTTCCCAGGCGCCTCACCTGGACATCCCATCCAGGTGTGCACATCTGTCCTGGATCTCTTTCCTGCCAAACCTCTGTCCTCTGGGCTGATTTACCAGAGCTTGGGTTGGGATGGGTATTTCAGTGTCACCCTGACCTCTGCCCATCTCCTGACTGCTGCTCCAGCACCCAAAGGTCAGGCTGGCCAGTCCTGGAAGCCCCTCCTGACATGTGAGTGTAAGCTAAGCACTGTTTTAAGTAACAAGTAATTAGCTGTAGAGATATGTGTGAAACCTGTTGAAATTCCTGGAGAGATGTGATGTGTTGCTGAATGTTTGTTTTTCCATGGGTGGTGTGACATTTACCAGTGTAAATGTACATAAAGGATGAGCAGCCTTGAGCAGAGGGCCCGTCTCTAATCCTTCCTCTTTCAGAGTACACAACCCCCTGACTTTCTTCCTATATCTCCATCATCATCAGATTCACTTGAATTCTAAGCAAAACAATTCAACTTCAAAACTCCTTTTTCCTTGTGCCTATGTGCTTCTTCCCAAAGCTTTCCCCCCAGCTCTGGTGGAAATGCCTCACCTGATACCTCTTAGCATCATGTTGGATTTTTGCACAGGCATGCTACATTCCTGATGATTTCATGGATGTGGTTAATGCCTGAGGGACTCTGTTCTCCTTTCTTGCCTTCCATTTATAGCAGGAATAACTGTTTTTACTCACCTCTGATTATCATTTTCTCGTAATTTCTATTATTTGGTCAAGGTTGTCTCAGGCTTCCTGGTGAGTATTTTGGTCACATTTATTGACCGTGTCAGCTTTCCTCTTGTCACCCACCATCACACACGCCTAAATTTCTGCCAGGACATTAGAGTAGATAAGTGAAACAATCAATGTGTGAGGAAATCCATTTGTCTCTTCTTTCCATTTTCAGTGTGAGCTCTTCACAGCCCCTCATTGCCAAGCCTTCAGCCTGCACATCAGCCCTGCTTGTTTCCATCCTCTTGGGCTGAGGTAGCACATTCTAATGTATCATCATTGCAAATTCACCTTAGATCAATTGTTCTCTCTGAAATAAAATAAAATCGCTGACTTTATCAAAGAACCCTTCTATATTAACTGACCCAGTCTGGTACTATAAATCCCATTCTCTCAATCTCTCAATCTATGGCTCTCAATCTTTGGCGACTCAATCTTTGATCCTTTTTTCATCTAAAACCCACTCTGTTTTTTGTGCAATACCAGGGTCAAGATATTTGGCTTGTGCTTGCTCAGGCACTCTCCTCCCTACCACGAATTAGTTTCTACTTTCACAGTTGCCCTGCCAACCCAGCTGATTTGATGGACCTGTGTAACATCATCCTCTCTGGATGTGTACTCCCAAGTGCTGGTTCCCGTCTGCTCTTGGAGAGCAACAAGGCTTCTTGGTTAAGGGCTTAAAGGGACAAATTGAATTTCTGTAGTGGATCCAGTAATTTTCCATATGCATCCACGAGCCATTTCTCTCTTCCTCTCGTGTCCAGTATCAGCATTTTCCTGGACACAGCAAAGTGCTTTTCAAGCTGTACTTCAGTTATCTTTGACTTGCTCCTCTCTGCAGGGTGAATGAAGCTATCCCTGCGCACCTCCATCTCTACCTGGACATTTCAACAATCTTTAGGTTATTCCTATGCAAAGTCTAGCTGCAAAACATGGTTTATAGTAATTTTCCTTGTGAACCTCCAAAAGGATTGACTTCTTTGCTACTCAGAGGCTTGCTAGCTGGTCTCCAGGAGTGAGGTCTGCCTGCAGTTATGTGTCAGGCTCTGCGTAGTGCAAGGGTGCCTGAAGAGGACTGGATATGAATTTTCAACACTTTACAGCTATCACAAAATTGACTAAACCACAGACACAGCCCAAGAAGATACAGGGAGAAGAGCCACTAGTCTCAACACCTTCAAAGGGTGCTGTGCTTTCAGGCATTGTCCTTTCCATTAGAGTTAGGTTTTGCTGGTAAACACCTTTTTTTTTTTTTTTGGATCCAAAATGTGCCTTGCAGCTTGTTGTGCAGCCCCACCAGGACCAGGGAACCTTGTGTAGTTATAATATTTTGACTCATTGCCCTCTGGCATGAGGGAAGTCTGGAGGTTGGCTCCATTTGGAAACCCCTGCAGGAGAAGCTGGGGAGGAGCTGAAGGGACTCCTCAGCCCCAGTGCTTTCCCCTCCTCTCTCTTGCTTCTTCCTTGACATTTCTAAATCCACTCTTGGGTACCAAGGCAGAAACCCCAAATCTCCACAGATGGTCGCGAGGAATCTACAGGAGCACATTGTGCAGCACTGGTTTCTCCAGGCTGTTTGGGCAGTCTCTGTTCCTGCACCCCACCATTGCTTCCAGTCCCAATGAATTCAGCAAGATATTTTCTAAGGAACAGATTGTCAAGCTCCTTCCCTTAGGAAAACTTTCCTTCAGGCAGCAGTGAACCTTTTATAAAATATTCAACACCACTATGTTTCTCCTTCTTCAAGCAAGTGCCCGTGGAGGACTGGGGTGAGACTCTCCTGTGGACAGGCTGAGCTGGGTGGGCTGGTACCCAGCTGGCTGATTTACACTTTTCTATGGTTTCCAGCATCAAAGAATTTAAATGTTCCACTCTGCTACTTTTGAATCATCTCCTGATCCCAATTTCAACTGTGCAAACTTTACCATGACATAAATACAAGAGCAAGTTTTATTTTAATTTCCTTATTTCTTTTTATTTTTTTAACATTTCAGGTTCACATGTTTAATAATTTTGCTGTAGGCAATGAAGGCCGAAAGATAACCTGAAAAAACCAACACGATCTGGAACTGACATGCAAACACATTCTCACAGAGTCAAATTTAAAAATGCCTCTGAGGATATTCAAAACAAACAAAAGTTTAGTAAAAATACTCTAAATGGTCAACCTATTATGCAGTGTTTTTATGTGAGAAGTTCTGTCATCAAGACAATATTTCAGCAGCTTTAGACAGATGAGATTTCTAAAGGGGATTTCTAATTTGTATTTGTTTTTAATTTGGAGTTTGGATCACACCAGCAGCAACAATTTGTTTTGTTTTGTATTTATGGCTGCACATGTTTAAAATGGTAAATCTGCGCTGACCTATTAGACCACAAAAGTGAAACTAGCTTCTGTATTCTCATTCCTTAGCTGGAAAAATAAACCCACAGCATGCATGTGTAAAATAAATTATATTTTTACAGCTTTCAGGGTTGGTAACCAAAGGCTATGCAAGTATTTGGATTATCACAGTCCTGGCTTTAAAAAATAGGAAATCATTCTTTACCAGAAAGTGATTCTTTCAAGACAAAATGCATTTTTCTAGCTGCTGCCTTTCATTAAAATTATATCATTTAATCCAAAATGAAAATGAAATTTATAAGGAGCTTAATAAAATGTGCATATTTCTTTGTGAAAGAAATTAACTGATGCACAGAAGGATTCTGCTTTGGTTTAACACCAATAAAGATGCCTCGGCCTAAAAGATAATTCAGAGGTAGCACCAGATCATCCAGTGCTGAGCCCCCTGCTTTTTCTCATCCACCTGTTTTTATTGCTTTTGCTGCTCACAACAAATAAAAATGTTTCCCTTCAGTCTCCAAGCCTTAAAAGCAAACAGAGATTGAGCCAGATTTGACTTCACACAGAAATGTGGATGGGACCTGTTGCTTGGCCCCCAGTCATGGCTCTATAGAAGGCTTACCCAGGCAGAGCAGAGCCTGGGCTGGGACTCTCTGGTGGCTGGATTCATTATTGGAAGACAAATAGGTTTTCTCTGGCTGATTTCTAGCCCTGGACAAACACAGGCATCATTTTACTCCTTCAAGTTGCTTCATGCCACAGGATGGAGGAGGCTAAATTCAGAAGGTCCTGAACAGTGGCAGGTGAAATCATATGCTGACAATAACAGCCCAACACTCAGGTCCAACCTTGCATTTTAGGGGTAGGAAGCAGAGGTTTTTAGGAATACAGCCTGGTTTTACACCATGGACACCCCAGAGAGGCAGGAGGGTCCTCAGCATCCCTGACAGGGCTGGTGGAGCAGGCAGAGGGTCAGGCTAAGACAGAGAGTCAGGCAACTCCCACTGCAGAACTCCTCATTTCCATGTGAAGTCCTTCTGAAGTGTGTCTGAGGAATGTCCCAAATAGTACTGGCTGGTGGGAGTAGAAGGTGCTGACAAACCCAGGGGAAAAAAAGAATCTTTATTGCAAGTGGGTGATCAGCCTGGCACTGACCACAACAAGGGAGCTCGTTCCATTGCAGTGGCTGTGGCACAGCCTCCATGAAAATTACAGGGAATGCAAAATCAGCCCTGGAAATGATTTAAATAGCACTTTACTCTCAGCATGGCCATCATGGAGAGCTGACAGCAGGGAGAGAGGGCAAGACAGAAGTAGTGTTCCTGTCCTCCTTCCTGCAGATGTCAAAACTCATGGTCTTTGAGGGATATAGAGATAGGGCAGGAAAGAATCAGAAGTCAGAGATTAATTCTTCAAAACATGAATGAAACCAAAGCAGCTGGGTGGGTTTTCTCCTGGTAGGAATAGGGCCCTGGTTTTCACCCAGCCTTGATTCAGAGACTGACACATCTAACCTATGAAAGACTTGTTTTTTAAATATCTACACTCTGAGTCCCAGCAGTGCTCAGCATCTCCTGAGCATCTCCTTTGTGCCCATCCCAATCTCCTGTGCCAGAGGAATCAATGATTTTTTCTGCCTTCCCCAACCCTGAAATATCCCTGGGGAATACTGGGACAGAGCATACAGCCGTCTTGCTGCTGACAGATCTTCTCCTGCATTGCCTCTGAATGATGACATCCCATTTCTAACCCCCTTTGGTATTGATTTTCATGGTAAACCGACATAATTTGGCTGATACGCAATTTTCATTTCCCCCAACGCTGATGAATTGTAATGTCCTCTCTCTCTATGGTCTTAAAAAAAAAAAAAAAAAAAAAACACCTTAATAGTCTGGGAGAGGAAAGATGACCTTGCAGAGGTGATAATCTCTGGTTGAACCTGGGGATGGGTATGGCTTAGCCCCACAGCAACACTCCACACTCCCCACACAACTGGTAATAATTTTGTGATCGGCCTGTGATTGTTCCAAAAAATAGGAACAAATGAGTTAAATCACAAATCTAGTGCACTTCCTATCCTGTCTATTCCCAAAGAACAGCACGTCAGCAGTGCCAGAAGACACATGGATGATAAGTTACTAATAAATTCATTGTGTTGCTGATTTTTAACAGACTGATAAAAACACTCCTTTCAACAATGCACAGCTTGCATGAAAAGAAATTGTAGAGATTGGGAAAATATTCTACACTTGAATTGTAAGAATTGCTATTGTAAAGGCTGTTAATTGCTGCAATTTTTCATTAATCAGGTATTGATTGCATTTTTACCAGCTGAGAGAGCAGCACACATCCCCTCTCACCCCTTGAGCTCAGTGCAGGCAGCTGCCAAGCTGCACGGTTAACAGGGAATCACTAGAGGTCACTTTGATTCCACCTAATGCAACAAAGTCTGAAAGGTCTGGGGGTTTGTTTCTGCCTTTTTTGTTGTTGTTGTGAGACACTTTTTGAAAGCAGACTCTTTTTGCACATGTGGATAAGACTTGTGAATAGAAGCTCCTTGGGCTGAATTTTATTCTGATGTAAGGAGTGAAACTTTGAAGAAGTTTATAAAGCTGTGTCTGTATTCATCAAGAGGAAATTTGGCCATGAGTTTCTATTTTAATATGAAACATCTTCTACTGGATTTGATATTCCTGATAGCAGATGTCATTATTTAACTCTCAATAAATAGTTCTGTCCTGTCAAGATCCATATAAATAGGAAAAAAATAGCTCCGATGTATAATCTACAAGAAGATACTCCAATTTTTCTGCATATTCAGTTACACCCAAATGAGGAGAAACATTTAGGTGTATTTCATTCCTTGCTTCAGTTGATAAACAAAGTACAGACATATCCTTGTTAAGAGAAAAAAACACCCCTAAAAAGGAACACCTTGTGATCAGGCAAAACACTTCCCTGGTGCAAGGAGCAACTCCAAGGGGAGTCCAAACTTGGCCTTTTTTTACATTTGTAAAGAAAAAAAAATTGGTCCCTCCTTGGGGACCTATAGGATGAAATCTGACTTTTCTTTCATTCTGATCATTTGGGACACTTTGGCCCTGCCCTGCAAGCTTCTTTTGTCACAGGTTCACAAGAGCCTGAGCCCCAGGTGAGGAGCCCATGGCACATCTCCCTCAGGAATGGCATCACTGCTGTCCAGATGTCTCCATGCTGAGTCCCTGAGGGGGCAGGGGCTGCACAGAGACATCCCCCCTGCCCTGATGAGTGGCAGCATTTGGTTTCTAAATGCATTTGGTTTAATTCTGTTTTGGGAAAGGCATGAACCCTTGGCACACCCAGAATCTTGGTGCTGCTTAGGTCTTTCTTGCTGCACATAGGTCAGCTTTGGCTGCACCCAGCAGATCCCACAAAGCTACAGCTTTTCTTCTTCACCTGATATTGTTCAGCACCTGCTGGAAGGCACCACAGCACCTGAGGCATCTGCAAAACCCCATGCACTGGGGGGTACCAGCTGCATCCCTTCCACGGTGGCACCACCAGCTCAGCACCACGCTGCTCAGCGCTGACAAAAGCCAGAGCTGACTTGGAATTAAAATGTTTCAGAAGGGCTTGGCCCAATATCCTGTGCTCAGAGCAGAGGATATCCGTGCTTGTGCTTGGGAGCCAAGGAGCCAAGGATAACACCTGTGACGCTGCATGTCACAAAGAGACCGGGGCACTTGCTCCATGTGAACGCTTTCACATCCACACACCACTAAGGCAGGCCCCAGTGACTCCCTGGTATGTCCATGAGTGATTCCTGGTGTATCCATGACTGACTCCCTGGTGTGTCCATGAGTGATTCCTGGTGTGCCCATGGGTGACTCCTGGTGTGTCCATGAGTGATTCCTGGTGTGCCCATGGGTGACTCCCGGTGTGTCCATGAGTGACTCCTGGTGTGCCCATGGGTGACTCCTGGTGTATCCATGAGTGATTCCTGGTGTGCCCATGGGTGACTCCTTGGTGTATCCATGCATGACTCCTGGTGTGCCCATGGGTGACTCCTGGTGTATCCATGAGTGATTCCTGGTGTGCTCATGGTGTATCCCTGGTGACTCCCTGGTGTATCCATGAGTGACTCCTGGTGGGCCCATGGGTGACTCCTGGTGTATCCATGAGTGATTCCTGGTGGGCCCATGGGTGACTCCTGGTGTATCCATGAGTGACTCCTGGTGGGCCCATGGGTGACTCCCTGGTGTATCCATGAGTGATTCCTGGTGTGCCCATGGGTGACTCCCTGGTGTATCCATGTGTGATTCCTGGTGGGCCCATGGGTGACTCCCTGGTGTATCCATGAGTGATTCCTGGTGTGCCCATGGGTGACTCCTGGTGTATCCATGTGTGATTCCTGGTGGGCCCATGGGTGACTCCCTGGTGTATCCATGAGTGATTCCTGGTGTGCCCAGGAGTGACTCGGGAGCAGAGGGTGGGAGAGCTGTGGCTGTTCTGTGTCTGATGCCCAGGACAGCTCCTGGTGGCACTGCTGTGTCACTCAGACTGAGTGCCAGTGCACAGACCCGGCTGTGTCGTGCCCGCACCCAGGCCCTGGGGACTTCTCCTGCCCTTTCCATGAGTTGCCCAAAAACTGGGCTTTGGAAGGTGGGAGGTTCTCAAGATCCCCAAAAGTCCCAAGCAAGAAGCCTACACTGGGTGAGTGTCAGGACAAGCCTCCATCCATGCCTCCTTGCCTTGGGGAGCAGATGGTTTTGGTATCCTGCTCTCTCTCCTGGAAACACATCACTTCTTCCCTTCCACATCGCACACATTAAGGGAAATTTCTTTCCAGGGACAGCTCTCCATGGTGCTCCCTGAGCCCCTGACAGCTTTTTATCCCCACAGCACTGCATGTCCCACTCTAGATCACATTAAGCAATGTGATGAGCACCCCTCCCATGAGCATCCATCTTCTCCCTTCCTTCCCCCGGGGGAAAACCGAGTGGGAATAGTTTTAATTAACTAGGCTGTATGTGCACGGTGTTTATACCTACGCAGGCAAGGCTGAACAAGTGTGCCTTGCTCTTGGAAAGAGAGGCACTGAGGTTTGTGGCCTCTCTGAAGTTCTAATCCCTCAGTGGAGAGCCAGCTCCAGAGAAAGCCCTGGGTTTGGACTACACTGGGCTTAGCCCAGCACAGAACAGAGAGAGGGGTGAATGTCTGGGCCCAGAGCTGGGTCACTCTGCAGAGCTAAGGAAAGTCTATATGCACCCCACACCAGGAGCACTGGATGAGACAAAGATGGTCCTAGTGTAGCCTGGGACTTCATGGGGAGCCTCTGCAGAAGGCTGACGTGACATTTTAGGCAGAATTCAGAAGGAAGGTTAGGACACCTACATTCAAACGTATTTGAAGCTGTCTCTGTGAGCTCTTGGTGTCTCAGCTCACTCATTAGTCCATAGAGATCTTGTCCAGCCAGACTCCTCCAGCTAGCAGGGATCTTCTCTCCATGGAGGCACAGGGAGAAACAATCAAAAGCCAAAATAATTTCTTAGCCTTGATCTGGCTAAGGCCTTGTGGGTCCTCCTTGTGATGTATGTGTGTAATGTAGAGTTTAGCATCATGCAAAAAGCCATCTGTCCTCTTTTTCAAAGGTGTTTATAATGGACTTAAAAATCTGGCAGGAAGCATGCTTATTTTATATATAAGGATGCCTAATATTGACAGCTGTGAGACATCTAAAAATTAAATGAATTTTTTACCAATGTATAAATTAAGAGGGCTTTCAAATAGACTGACTATTTGTCAGTAAAGGTTTTGGATAGTCCCTGCATTTCACCATGCGCCCACAGAGGAGATCCCTCAGAGTGGCACATGGACAGTAGCTGATGTCCGAGTCACTGTGTTTCTCACCATGTTGACCCCATAGACTGTGGAAAAGTACCCTCAGAGATGTTTTTCTGCCCATCTCTGGTAAAGCCAGGGGGACAACAAGCTACTCGCTCAAAATCAGAAGAAACCCCATCAAAGGGGCAAAGACCGAACCTGGTTCACTCAAATCCCAGCATTGTTCTGGCAACTTGCTTGTCTGCAATAAGGAATTTTTTTTTATTATTTTCTCCTTCCTACACCTATTTATAGTTTCAGTTCATAACCAGTGGTTAATATTTTCAAAGTAGTCAAGCATGTGGTCACTCACACAGAAGATGTGACTGATTCTGCTGCGCTGCCTAAGAAGTGTTGCCCATGATATTCAGTATCTTTCTGCAGGGATCAGTGGGGAGCTGTTGGCAGAGGGCAGGAAAGATGCCCTGCTGCCCTGGGAAGACACTCTTGCTGAGTCTACTACACTCTGCAAGGCTCTGGGTGAGTTTGCAAAGCTGCTACCTTCTCCTGAAGATGCCCCATGTTGGATTTTCATTGATTTTTTTTTTTTTTACTGAATTTAACCCACCCTTTTCAGAGTGCAGCTGAAAGTTCCTGAATACATGGGTTGAAACTTATTGCACTCTGGATCAAAGACTGGTATTTCGTGCCTCCTCCTGCACTGTTGTGCAGTGACAAAGTTCCTGGTGACTTAAGTGGGAGAGAGGCTGTGTCCTGGGAGACAAAACTTAATTGAGTGTAATACCACAGGGCACGTAAAGTAGGACAACACAGTCTGACCTCATTTTGCCCATACATAACCCTGCTGACATCAGTGGGAGCTGCACATATGCAGTCAGGAGGTGAAATGTGCCCACTCTTGGCTGCTCTAGGAAATTCTTCCTCGCCTGATAAATTCTGTTATTTGACGGTGCATTATGAGAGCGATGGATACACCAGGTGAAGCTGAGCAAACACAGCTCAGCTCCCTGCCTGTTTGAAGTTGTGGAAAGACTTCTTTTGACGCTGGTGGTTGTTGGATTGAGCCCACAGTACACAGTGATTCATAATCATTTTCCTCAATGAAAGCAACCAGGTTGGTTTGTTGTTATTTGTGGGATCACATATTCATTATTTGCAAATATTTGAATGGCAGTTGGACTTTCTGATGCCTGTGAACCCTGTAGCTTCCATTGGTGTTAGCACAAAATGGTTATTCACACACTCTGCCAGAACAGACTTGTTTGATACTGTACATTTATTACACTCCTGTTTCCAGAAAAACTTTGCTGAGTAGAAAGGGCATCATTTGGCAAAGCCAGCAAAGCTTACACCCAACCAGTGACTATTCCAAAAGAATTGTTCATGAGCAATCCTGAGACTAATATTTATTTGCATTCATGACTGTCTAATAATTAAAACCAGTTTTTACTGCTGTAGAAAACAGGATGGGGCTGACTTACGAGGAAGAGGTGAGCTGGTGAGTGAGGCTTCAGCTCTCTGCTCAGGGCAGGCTGCAGGAGCAGCAGCAGCAGAGCTTGGCAGAGCTCTGAACGTCCCAGATTCTGAGTCTGGGGTTTCTTAAAACTGATCTTTTAACTCTTTGGTCTCCTTCCTCACAGAATAAATGCAAGAAGACTATAAAGGAAGATTCTTGGTAGATGGGATGCAAGGCTGCTGTATTTAAGAAAACTGTTAGCTTATTTAACAATACCAGTTACTCAGAGGGATGGATCCCCTCCATCCTTGCAGACATGTGGGACCTGGCAGAGGGTGGCCTCCAGCAGATTGTTCTAAGTGGGCCCAGTATGGGCTGAGGTGAGACCTGGGACCACCAGAGGCTGCTTACAGCCCAATCTGCTCAAAATAACCAAAAAAAAAACCCCAAAAAAGCCCATGAAATGCTTTAATGCTCCAAACTAGCCAAAGCCTGATCTGTATCCTGCTTGTAAATAAGTTTCCTCCACCCAGTGAAAGCCTATGACAGGTCTGTGACACAGTGTCTGTCTGTTGTG
Source organism: Anomalospiza imberbis (assembly GCF_031753505.1). Classification (NCBI taxonomy): domain Eukaryota; kingdom Metazoa; phylum Chordata; class Aves; order Passeriformes; family Viduidae; genus Anomalospiza; species Anomalospiza imberbis. The sequence goes on along the minus strand of NC_089681.1, from coordinate 144,152,801 downwards.
AGACCAAAAGGAAGTTGCTGTAATTGCACACAGATGTATCATCCATTGCCTTGCAGAGAATGCCATCAAAACTCTCAAAACTTGGAACGATACAGCATTCCCAAGTATGGTTTCCTTGTGAGCACGTCCCCTTTCCAAGGGAGACATCCTGATGTCCCAGAGGTCTGGTCCAGGCAAGCTCTGCCTCAGAGATGGGCTGAGGAAGAAGGGGTCCCTGTGTCATTCCCAGAGTCCAGGAGCTGGGCAGAGCTGCATGAAGCACACGGTGCTCTCAGAGCATCCCTGCTCCCCTGTCCACATCCAACCCCTCCTGCCAGATGTGAATTTGGTGGCCAAAGACCCCTCCACAGTCACGCCACACAGAGCATCCCTTGTCACCTCTCCTCCTCAGTAATAGAAACGGACATTTGTTCACACCAAACTGAGCAAATCTAATATTTATTTCACATTTAGGTCACAGAACATCAAAACAAATATTTTTTCCCCAAATAGATTTCCTGACCTTGTGGTTTCAATCCTGATTTGCAGTAGCATTTGTCCAAAGAAATGTCTTGTTCTCACTTAAAAATGAAAGGAAAAGAAGTTATATAATGTCCTGCTCCCAGCTTTAAGGTGCACAATTGCCTGTGCACCCAAATCAGCTCTGAATGCCACTCTTGGAACATGCCACTCACTGGAACCAGAACAAGGTCATTAAACTCATATTTCCTGGATTTATTCACTCCTTTTCATCCCTGAAAACCAAAATTATTTAAATATGTAAGTCTAAGCACCCCAAATGCAAAGCATTAAAAATTATATTTAACAATCTTGGCCCAAACAGTGGCTGTGGGGCCCCTATCAAATCTGAGACAACCCCATCGCTTGTAAAGATGCTTTTTTTAAAGATGATTTTTTTTCCTTTTCAGCCGGTGTAGGCCAAGGATCACATTAACACTGCTCCTTTGAAAGCTCTGAAGGGCTCTGTACACAGAAAATTGACCTTTTTTTTCAGTTAAGTTTGATCTAGTTTTAAGGCAGAAACTGCTGAACAGAGAATTTCAAAAGCTTAAGAAATCTAGTGGTCCCTTATGGCTTGCAGTAATGAGTAAGATAAAATGCTCTTTCTGGTTTCCTTCCCCCTGTAATTGAAATAGATGCTGTACTGGGGCTGCAAAACTGCTGCCCAATTATCGCCCAGCCGGGCTGATTTACATCTCCTGCTCAGCCTCAGCATGGTGTGAAATGCTCAGGAGGGCCAGTGTAAACTTATTTATATCCTGGTGGGATGTGCTGAGCTCCTAATATCAGGATAATAATATTATATATGTATACATATATATGCATATATGTCCAAAGATCCAGCTAGGCAAACTTTCCCATGCGAGGGCACAAAGAGCTGCTGGCTGAGGCACAGCACAGCGACCTGGCTGGGAAACACCTGGTTTACCCCAGTGCTTGCTTGGATTTTAGTTGCTCTGTGGATGTGATCCTCTTTTCCTGGCACATCCAAGCTTCCCTTTAGAGGGTTTACCTGGTGTCTGAGCACCAGGGCACTGCTTGAGCTATTGGTGTGGTAAACACAAACTTGTCCCAGTCTCATTAAGGTCATTTCTCACATTGGCTTGGGTGGGGGAGGTGGAGAGGACAGGCAGATGCTAGTGGGCTGCCCTTCAGGGCACCTCTGCTGCCCCTCAGAACCCTTCCAAATGAGTTGGCTTCACAGAGCCACGCAATATTTCACAGGTAAATGACAGACTGTCTACTTGGCTGTAGGTGGGAGGAGAAGAAGGTTGTGGCCACCACATGAAGCCACACCAGCACAATTCCTGGTGGGTTTGAATAATCCAATACCAAATCCCACAGGATACCCACTCTGGGTTTCAATGTCATCAGGGTGAAATCCTCAGAGAGTGTGTGACAAGAATGCCATCACATATCAGACATTTCAGGAAGTCTCTGTAATTTCTTTAATTATTCAGACAACAGAGCACAAGGATAATAGCTTCAAGTACATTCTTATACATTATTTTGACAGTAATAGATATGTATTTAGTCATAAACTATTCTGTAGCCACCACTATGTGTACATTTTATACAAACTATTGCCATACTCGGACCCTGAAAATGGACAGTGACATCTCCTAGATGTTTTGCACAAGGTTATGACAGTACATCCTTCATACCAGAGCTGTGGCTATGGGTTGGGTTGGCCCATCTAAGGAAGCACTTCTAACACACCATGGAGGGGTGATCCTGATGAGAGGCGCCAGATGGAGAGCTGGAATTCAGACACCATGAGGGGAAGACATAAAGCTGCTTGGAATAAGTGCAAGGGAGAACATGGCACAGCATTTCTCTGCTCAGTGAAACAGGCTGATCCTGGTGTAAGAGCATCTAAGCTTCTCTCACACCACAAAGCTCTGAGCTCATCTCGGCCTTTGGGTGAAGATTAAATGAGGCAATGTCTGGTGTGGTCCCATCCAGGCATGTGCCCTGCCCTGACACAAGTGTGGGCTCTGGTCTGATGGCTCTTTAACATCTCAGTTGCAATTTAGATTGAATCCCTCCAGCCAGTGGCTTTAAGTTTGATCACTGACATCCCTAAACACCTCCACCACCTGACCTCTGGAGAAGTCACCTTCCAACACGGTCATTTCTTTGAGTGTAGAGGCCTTAAGAAATGGCAACCACCTCTCAGAGACAGTAGAGAGAACTCAGACACCCAGATGCTGCCAAACTAAGGCCAGACCCTTACAGCAGAGATTCATTTGTTCCATGATCACATTCTCACATGCCCCAAATCATCTGGGTTTGCAGCCCTCAGCACACCCCAAAGACAGGGAGGTGGCAGAGTCCAAGCTGGGGTGTGCAGCGGGTCCTCAGCACCCACCAGGCAGTCCACAGTCCCCCGTGATGCCTCTCATTGGGTAGGCATGAGGGTGGCTTGGCTCCTCTCCTGGTGCTGCAGCACACTGTGGTCACTCCAAAGTCTCATCACCTTGGCCATGTCCGAGCTTTGGAGGTTAGAAGTGGGGCTGGACTAGAGGTTGACAGGAAGGAGAAACCACATCCGTCTCTCGGGGCTTCACACAGCAGTGCTCGTGCGTGGAACTCGGCCACCAGCTCCTGACAGCGCTCCAGAAGCTCCTGGGATTTCAGCGTGGAAGAGCATGGTCGACACTCTCTGGAGATGGCCCCAGGCAAGGACATTCTGGGAGAATGTGGAGCTGCCATCCATCCCAGCAGAGAACATGGCTGTGTCTCTGGAGCAAAAGGCCTGGTGGATGAACATCCTAGAGTGGCGAGTAATGGAAACCAAAGAAAAGGTGAGAAGACATTCAAGGCAAGCTCCCTTCCGGCACGGTCCCGTCGCAGACGCGCACACACATGCACACACAATGTTTTGCAAAATTTTTAAAGGGATCCTGGAAAGCCTCCATGGAGGAGCACACGGTGCAGCAGAACCTCACTGATCAGCACCTGTCAAGGATGATCCCCTCAGGGTGGGTTGGGGCTGGGACCAGGCAGGGAATGCAGCACTGGCCCCACCACTCCGCTCCTAAAACACATCTCCAGCACATTCACCCATGGGTGGCTCGGGACAGACTCCTGCGTTACGGCTAAGGAATGTCTCTCGGGATAAATGAACAAATCTTTACCCTTTTGTTTTGCAAAGGGTGTTTTGCTCTGTTCTCAGTGGCCCCAAGCTCTATGCTGTTACTCAAAGCGGCCAGTGAAATCTGGTGGCCGTCTCCTTCTTCCAGCATCAGCCACATGAATCCTTCTGACTCACCAAAGTCAATGTCTCTCCCTCAGATTTCCATCTTCTGGGCACCCAAATTGAAGCCCACCAAAATCCCGGGGCTGTCACAAGGTGAAGGCAGCTGCCTGCCTCCTCATTAATGCGCTTCAAAGGGAAAACTTGATTTAGCACCCTCAGAAATCAATTTTAAGAGCCATCCACAGTCTTAATTCCAGACTGGGAAGCGGACATGGAGTTAGGGCTGGAGCTGGAAGAGAGGAGCATCGCCTGAGCAGGGATGGGGAGCCAGGGCTCTGGCAAAGGGAAATCCGTCTGCCGGTCTCTCGTGCAAATAAGTGAGGTTCTACTGTCAGTACAAGAGATTCCAGGTTATGCACAGATGTGATGGATTCGTTTCCTTAATTAAAGTACCAAAATTAAATGTTATAAGCAACACATCTAAATAAAATAACGGGCACTCATTTAGGCATCATGTTTCCTAAACCAATAAGCAAAAAGAAAAAAAAATGGGATGCACCAGGAACTCTTAGTTATTATATACTAACCAAACTGTGCATGGCACATTTTATTTCTATAAAACTATTAAAACTATTACAAAATATTCAAAAATACATTTTAGTAAATTTACAGCAGTTATTTCTCAATTTATTAATGCAAAACATCCTTTTCCCCCCTCTGTACAAACTACCATCTCCATCGTCACAGAATTGCCGCCATGTGCGCTTTTTAAAAAATATTATTTTCTAATAAACTTTTTCTGAAGTTAAAAATAACAAAGTTTCTTACGGTTTTTGCAAATAAAAAGTTTGTGTAACAGTCTTGACTTCCATGAACTTCCATGAACGTGGCCAAATGATGTTTTTACAAAGCAAAACATGGAAAACAATACAGGAAATGATGTTACATTTGAAACTATTTAAATTAAAATAATATATTCTCATATTTTACACTATTTCAAAAAACGAAATGTGATTCAGTTAAGTATTGATCTCTCAAAAAAATCTAATTTACAATTCTGTGTATAAAAATATAATTTACGGACCCCCATGAAGTTTGTCTTTTTTGTGTGTGTTTGTTTGTTTGCTTGTTTTTTAGACTTGCTGAAATGAAGGAGCAATGTAATGGAGAGATGGGAAAGTACAGAATTTTGCTTTCTGAAAGTCAGGACACACGTGACATGTAGAAAAATAGACTCTGCGCAGTTTTGCTTGGCCTCACAAAATAATTTTTTCCCCTGTGAGTACAGTTCACATGATAATAAATTATCAAAGAAACTATTTAAGGCTCTTGAAGGTCCGGTTCATATCATTTAAAACATCTATTCAAAATACCAAAGAAATAAATATCCAGGAGAGGAGAAAAAAAAAAAAACAACAAACAAAACAAAAGAACAAATAAAAATATATATATATTTATAAACTAAACAGAACAGAACTTCCAGGGGTCTTTGTTTCCCTTTAAGTCTACTTTGGACTGTCCTACTTAATTATTATTATTTTATTATTATTATTTTTAAGTCTTAATCCGTGCTCTCTTTTAAAAATATGTATTTTTTTCTTTTTTTTTTTTCTTTCAGTTTTTTCTTTTCTTTTTTTTTCTATTTTTTTTTTTCTCCTTTCTCTCTCTCTCTCTCTCTCTCTCTCCCTCCATGTCTCTGTCTCTCTGTTGGAGCCTGGCGGGCGGCCGGGATGGCGCGGGGTCCCCTCAGCTGGATGACACCATCATGCCCAGCGGGTGCAAAGAGTCACTATCCAGCACCCAGCTGCCGATGCGGTAGAGGAGCCGAGAGTACCAGTGGATGCCGGGGGCCGTGGGGTCTCCCATCGGGGACCCCGCCGCGGAGGGACAGAGGGCGGCCAGCACGGCCTGGAGCAGGCGGAAGGGAGCGAAGGCCCAGTGCGCCCAGCTGTGCTCCTCGATGACAGCGTAGCACGAGGCCAGCACGCGGTCGATGAGGATGGTGCCCTGGGCGGTGAGCGGCGCGTAGGCGCCCGACGCCTCCTCCCGCAGAGACACGCGGTGCACGGCCGCCGGCAGCAGCTGCTGCCCGCCCTCGCCCAGCACGAAGATGCGCTGGCCCGGCCGCACGCGGCTGGCGAACAGCGCCCGGCTGCTGGCGGTCCCCACCTCAGACTGATTCTGCTGGGGGGCCACGAAGAGGAGGTGGGCGGCCGTCAGCAGCAGCCGGGCCCGGGGCTGCCGGGTCTCGATGACGTAGAAGAGCTTGTGGGAGCCGTCCTCACGGTCAAGGAAGGTGAGGAAGTCGCTGTAGAGCAGACGGCCCTCCGTGTCGGCCACCAGCACCCTGTCTCCAGGCCTCAGGTCCTTCACCAGCTTGGTCCCACCTTTCTCCAGGTGCACTGTAGCCGAGCCAGGGAAGCAACCCCCAGATTTGGCTGCCACTGAGTTTTCTGTGCAGGGAGAGAGGCACAGCAGGTTAGAAGAGGCCCATGCCGGGTGGAACATGGGGGCATGCAGGAATTTATCACTTCCTCAGCTTCCCCAACCCACCAAGAAAGCTCAGGACACAGCCAGACTCCCCTCTGAAATTCCTCCACCCTCTTCTATGAACACAGCCCATTTGCACTCAGTGGGTCAATTGAGAATCCCCTTCCTGCCAGATTTGATCCAGTGCAAAATCTCCTCTGGGTTAGGAGTTACAGGAGTGATTTGTCTCATAAAGGAAATGAGCCAAAATATTTCCGCTGAGAAAATTGTTCCAGAACAAATTCTCCTCTGGAAGAAGTTCCCATTTGGCTACTGTTTACCCTGCACTGACACCTGATGCCAGATAACTTGCAGGCTTTCAAAGCCAAGTGGTTTTGCTGGCATACAGTATCTTCTCTAAGCAAGTGCCTGTGCTCTTGATGCTTAGGGTCCTCACTCAGCTCTTACTCAAAGAGCACATCTAGGGCAGCAAACAGTAGAGGACAGGAGAAGACTTTGCCCCAGGGTGCACACAAATTTTGCCACTGCAAAGCAGCAACCCAAATTTCCCAAATCCCCCTGCATGGTGCTGAACAAGTCCCCATGCTGCCTCCAGCCTTCCTGCTCAGAATGGTGGCTACTGGGGCACATCCCACACTCAGGCAACACCCCTGCCTGGCATCTCCAGCACTCTGCTCCAATCCTCTCTCAAAGAGAAAGAAATCTCTCCTTCCCCCCTAGAAGAAGCATGCTCTTTCCTGTCTCAGAGCGTGTGGTCCCAGAGCAGCCCAACACCTGTGCCAGACCCAAGCAAATGCCTCCTCCACCTTCCCCAGCTCTCTTGGGAGTTACTCAGAGTTTAGAGCAGCTGTTGCTGCTTTCCTGTGCTACTGACAGGAACAATCTCAGACTTAAAGAAAGCAAAACTAGCAATAAGACTCTGTCTCTCTTGCAAATCACTTTTTGGAAGCTCAGCCACCTGTGGGGTGGTAGGAAAAAAAGTCTGCTGAGATCCAGGCTGATCTCTGTCTTAACAGAGGGACTTGCAGTGTTCCTAACCGCTCTGGGTTTTTAAATATTGGGTTATAGGATGTCGTGGTTGCAAGTGTCTACAGCTGTTGAGATTCCCCATCCCTCTCTTGCCTTTCCCTGCTTTCTCTCAGCTACTTCCTATACCAGTTAAAAGACCTGGTGATTTAGCTCCTAAAGATGGACAGATTTTATATTTTTCCTCTGTGACTGCTACTGAAATTCCTATAATTTAAACAAATCCTTGGAGTTTCTCCTAATGACTTTCTCGGGAAGGACAGGAAGGGTGAAAATTAGACCGTTATTGATTTGCTAATGACTTTATCACTTCTCCTTCAGAAACGAAGCAGCAAGATCTCCAAGGCCTCCCTCTTCAGGGAGGACATGGCAACAAACAAGCTATGTGCTTTATGTGGAGGCCTCTGCTAGTAAACTACACCTTCCTACAAGCTGGCAGTAAAGGTCTGGCTAGAGCTTTGTTTGCATATTCAGGGACTTGATGAATAGATGTAGTAGTGTAGCAGCTCTACAAACATGCCAGTGAATTGGCAGAGGTGTGAAAATCTGCTTCTTTGAGCAGTGCTTGTTTGGGTTCTCTAATTAAAATCCAATAAAGGATCAGCATTGTCATTCTGATTCATGTAATAAATGCAGACACTCTTGGAAGAGAGGACACTTCCATTTTTTTCCCAGCTTCTTCCCCCCCTTTTCTCCCCCTCCCTATTTGTTCAGGTGCAGAAACCCTATGTGCCAATTCACACACATACTCTCCAAAAAACCCAGGACCTTCCAAGCACTATTTGCACAGCAGAGCCACTTTTCCAAGGCACTCAAGATCTGTATTTGAATTTTAAATGTAGGAGCTTGCTCTAAATACTTGCTGTAGCGCATTATCAATGTCCCTTTTACCACCCCTGCCTCTCCCTCTGTTCTGGTGACAATAATTCAGGCCTTGGGGGAACTCTTCTTTGCATTCCAGTCTCCTGGATCATACTTTTTGCAAACAGAGATCTAGATAAAGAATCTTCCTGCTGGCATTATGGGATTTAATCTTCTCATGAGATGCTCTGTCATGAAATGAGGTTTGGACAGTTTAAGATCAGGCTGAGAGAGTGGAATTCAAGCCTGCTCCCTTCAGCCTGCCTCATACAGTCACACGACCCTGCCTGACACCCTCCAAATATTGCCCCCGAGTCCTTGTGTGCCGAATCTCAATGAGCAGCTTGGGGTGGCTCCTCTCCTGTGAAACACCCCTGGGGTGGATTAGGAGGTGCTCCCGGGCTAAGGTCACCGTGCGCCACAATCGGACACCTTGTGCTACAAAGCCCATCTTGGCTATTGAAAGGGGTGTTTCAGATCTCCACGCAGCTGACAGCTTTGCAGGGCCTCTTTTCGGCTAGAAAGGACCCAGGAGCTGAACAAAAGCGGTAGCAGACTCTCAGGACAAAGCCCACATGGGCCAGGAGAGGTGCTCAGCCCCTGGGGAGCTCTGGGCTGGAGTGGGGGACATGAACCCCTCCTGCAGGTGGGCACGACAGGGCAGGGCTTGTTTCCCTGCCGTGGGGCTGCTGGGTTGGAAGCAAACGGCTATATTTAAAGAAAGCCCATTGTTTTCTTTTGCAGCCAAGTGTCTCCTGACACATCCAGCAGGTTGCTGGGCTAGAGTATGCTCTTAAAAAGAGCTCTCGATGTCCTACAGCTGGATGGAGGGAGGTGGTGGAGCTGGGGGTTGTCACTCGCTGACAGATTTGCCCCACCAAAAAACGTGTCAAGTGTCAAGAAAAGAAACTCTGCGAGTCGGGGATTTCTTGCGAGCTGTTCCCGGGTTGAGACAGCGTGTGGCGTTGTAAGCACAGGGGAGGGGAGGAAAAAAAATTATGTGTATGTGTATCCCTATCTGGGAATTTCCTAGCGGCTACCGCTGAAGGAGGCTGGGGACCACGTTACTTATTTATTTTCCTGGCCCGCTCCCACTTGGAGATTAGCGCTCGCGAGTAAGGCGTGCAGCCAGCGAGGCGGCTGGAGACAGCCACGAGTGTTTGTGTTGAACATGCTCCTTGGATGGGGAAAGCATCGGATCCCACGGGGGGAGGAGAAGGGTGTGCGGCTGCGACGCAGCTCTCGTGGGAAGGCTGGCCTAGCAAATCACCCAAATAAAAGTGCTGTGAAAAACTGCTGCAGCTGGCTGGGCTTTGTTTTTTCCTTCCCCCTCACTCTTTCCTTTCCCCCACCTCTGCTCCCACGGGGTCGCTAAGAGGCGGGGGGAAGGCCGGCTGCGCCCTCGGGGCCGGGTGATGGGGACCCTGCGGGGACCAGAGGAGGGAGCCCGGCGGTAGAGACAGGCGACAGAAGGCTCTAGGGCGCTGAGTCGCGGCTCGGGGGTGTCTCCCCACCTCAACACGCCCCTGGGCAGGCTGCCCGCCTTACCTGCTTTGACGGAGCAGTGGATGTGCGCCTTGGACTCGTAGTAGACCCAGTCGAAGCCAGCCTCGACGGCCAGGCGGGCCAGCATGCCGTACTTGCTGCGGTCCCGGTCCGAGGTGGTGATGTCCACGGCGCGGCCCTCGTAGTGCAGGGACTCCTCGGAGTGGTGGCCGTCCTCGTCCCAGCCCTCGGTTACCCGCAGCTTTACCCCGGGCCACTGGTTCATCACCGAGATCGCCAGAGCGTTCAGCTTGTCCTTGCAGCGCTGCAGGGATACGGGCAGATAGGAAAGGGTCATTGTGGGGGTGATGCAGCCAGGGGAACACCCCCCCTTCGTTATCTATACCCCCTTGGGCCACATCCTGCTTCTCTTTCCAGCCAAAGAGGCGGCATTCCTGCGCTCCCCGCCAAACGTGCCCCAGGATGGGCTCAGCTGGAGCTGACCACCTTCTCCCCCGCTGCCAGGGAGGGACGGGGAGGTAGCTGAGGAGGAGAAGAGTGAAACCTGGGGACACGGGATGAACAGAGGATCAAACACCACGAAGACCCACAGGGACGGACCTTTTCCCTGCCCTGGCACCTGCTGCAGGGACAGGGGGACCCCCCTCTGCCGGCGCTGGGGTGTGAGTGTGGCGATTCAAAGCCACCTGCATGGAGCAAATTCCTGCCGCTAAGTGCCCTGTCCCTTCCCGAGAGCAAAGTTTCTGCCCAGAACAAACACTCGCCATATATCTCAGAGTCACGGATTCCCCCCTGGAATGTCTCTGCGGGTCTTTTCAGCTTAATTCTGTGTTGAAAAGGGTATCAATACATGTTAACAGCCTTTATGTGCTGGAGGGAGGGGTGTTTTTTTTCTTCTCTCCCTTCGCACATCACTCATTAGAGCCCTCAAAGCTGCATGGGCTGGGAGCATTCACTCTGCTTCAAACATACATCGGCGCTCGCCTACAAAGCCGAGCAAATCCATACAATAATATAGCTCTTAGTGGGAAGATGAAAAGCAAGGGAGGGCCAAGGAGGGAAGTTAAGCAGAGCAGGGATGCTATGCAAGCTGGGAGCCCCTTTGTGTGGAGTGAAACCCTTCCAACTTCGTGGAGAAAGTACTGCAGGGTTTTTCATTGACCCTCCAGAGCCACCAGTCTTCCCCGGGATGAACTGGGCCCAGCAGCACCGGGAGCATGTAGGGGTCGAGTAATGACCCCTAAGGACGGGGGAAAGTGAGGAAAAGAGGTGAGCTGAAACCCTGAAAGTTTTGGGGAGATTCCCATCTTAGCCAGGTGGGGAATAGACACAGTGGTGACAGGGGAAAAGGATTCTGAGCCCGGCTGAAACAGGAAATCAGCACCGAAAGCACTGAAAAGCACTTGACTAAAGGTACAGAGTAAGAAACACACACATTGCCAGCTTTCTTCCTCCTTTTTGAAAGGAAAACAACCCGTGGATATACCCGATGTTATTCTCTTGATGCAAATACCGGTGTTTTGCCTGTAAGCCACGGCGGGATGCAGTAAGCTGCTCTTCCCACACTTTTGCTGGCCTGACTGGTATGCTTGGCCTTCTGCAGGACCATTCTCCCCAGTGTGCTCACAGCACAGCCAATAACAGACCACAAAGTTCCCCTTTCACAGCTCCCAGGAAGGCAAAGCCCCTCTATTACTCTGAGGACGCTACTTTTAGGGACGTGACAAGGTTGCTTAGCAAGGAAGTTCCCGTGTGTTCACCAACAGCCATAAAAGTGATTCCAGCAACACACAGGTTGATATAAAGAGATATAAAAGTCTCCGAGAGATATAAAACACGGTCATGAGCTCACTTTGGACTCTCTGGCCTAGCGTTTTATGGAGAGAGATGGGTGTTTGGGTTTCGGCACCGTTCCCTGCAGCAAAGTGCAGTAGTACAAGGAAGTTGAGTTTGATTTATTTTTTTCCCTCTCTCCCTCTCACACCTGAGTGGATAGATACGTTCCTTCACTGATTTACAGGGGAAAGGGGGAGAAGGATCAAACGTCTCAGCTGGTGATAAGGCGACAGCACTGCGCGACACGGCGATGTCTCGTCCCGTACGGGAGGAGCGGGCGCGGGCAGGGACGCGGGCAGCGGCGCGGGCAGCGCCGAGGGGGTCGCTCCGGCCCTGCCAGCACCCCTTCCCGGCTCCAGGCGAAATAAAGAAGAAGAAACGGCCTCCTAAAGGACTTTTCTCCCTTTTATACTGCCTGAGCTGGATTGTCAGAGTCAAAAGCCGTGAAGCCCAGACTATTTATTAATTCATCGGGTCGTGTGCCACAAATCAAGCCCAATTCTGTTCAGCCACCGTGAAGCTCAGCAGGGCTGCCTCCACTAACGCTTTGTGTGGAGGCAAAGTTGTTCAACAAGCCCTCTCCTGCCAGCTCCTAATCTCTTCACAAATGAATTGCTTGAAGGAAACACTTAACAGGTACCTGTCAGTGTAAACAACCTGGTGGGCTTCCTAAATGCCAAGTTGATCTCTAAATTCCTCACATCACGCACTAGTTGTGTGCCTGCATTACACGAGATTGCTATTTTATTTCATACAAATTCCAGCTTTATCATACTGACCTGGCCTCCTTATCTCTCTCCCCAATCCAGCCAATGGCCGGGGTGGGGGGGGAGGAAAGGGAGGAAGGGGGGAGTCCTTAGCAAACTGCTGGTGTCACCTGCAAAGTTGAGAACCTGACTTACCTACCTCTGTTTGTGTTCTCCCCCCCCCTCTTCTGGAGTTAATATTAACTAGCGACTAATGCATTCGGCAACCACTCTGCAAGTTTAACGATTCTGTCCATGAAAGATCTCTCCATGGTTGAAGGGCTCCCGAAGCCGGCGTTTAAAGGCTGGGATTTAACGAGGGGTTGCTGGCCGAGTTAGAGAGGGAAGGAGAGGAAAGCAAGGCAGGGAGGCCAGTGGCAGGACCGCACTCCGGGTCGCCGAGGACCCGGCCGTGCCCGGGCAACGGGGAGCGAGGGCAACCAGTCCGCTCGCTGCCCGGCCCCGCTCCGCTTCCCCGCTCCCTGCCTGGCCCAGGCGCGCCGGAGCCCCGCTCGCTCCCCGACCTCTCTCCCCTCTTTGCCGCCGGGTACCCGGCCCTGCGGCCTCCCCGGCCCCGCCGCTCTCAGCCCACCTCCCCCCTTTGTGTCTAAGGCACGGGAACAAGCACTGAAGGAGGGGGGGGGGAAAGTATTTGTTTTCGTTTCGTTCGTCTGAGGGAAGTTGACAGAAGGTCAGGAGTTCAGACGCTGCCAGCTAATGCAGCGGGAGCGGCCAGCCGCGTAGCCGGCGCAGCGTGCCCCGGGAGAGCCGCGGGGCCGGGGTCAGCCCGCAGTCCGCCCCCGGCCCGCAGCCCACCGCTCCCGACCGTACCCCGGCTCCCCCCGCGCCCGCCGCCCCGCTCCGCTCCGCTCCGCTCCGCTCCGCTCCGCTCCGCCGCGCACACGCACCGGCGCAGCCGCGCAGGGAGGGATGCGCCGAGCCCCGGCGGGAGCCCGTCTCCCGCGGAGCCGCCGCCGCCGCCGCTGCCGCCGGGCTGCGGAGGGAAGGGTGAAACCCGAGCCGCCGCGATCGATACGCGAGGGGAGTAAGTGGAGCTGAAAATGCGAGAGATGCGGCTCCGGAGGCAGCGGGGGCGGAGGACCGCGGGTGCGCGGAGGGGCGCGGGCCGCGCCCGAGCGGGGACCGGCACCCGCTCTGCTCCGCTCCGCACCCCTGCGCGGGGCGGCGGCGGCGGCGGGCGGAGGCGCCGCCGCGCTCCGAGGTGCGGTGCGATTTAAGGTGGTCGGGAGGAGATGGTGGCGACCGCCGGTCCCTCGCCCCGGGAGACCCGGCAACGTGCGGAAAATCAGGCCGAGGAACGGGGAGAGTTTGGGAAATTCCACCCCCACCCCCCCTTCCCAGCGTCCACTCCCCGCCTAGTCCTTCCAGGCGAGTCCTGCTCTAGCACTGAAGGTGGGGCTTAAATGTATTAATATTAAAAAAGCGCTGTTGACCTATATTTGGAGGAAACCCATTTCCAGTGTCTAGATTGCATGTAGTTTTTGAAACTCCGGGATTGGCAGAGCAATTGACTTCACCGAGCTCTCTGTTGAACATGAATTATAATTACGAGGTGACTCTCGGAGCGGTTCTCTTTCTCTCTCTCTTTCTCCCACCTTTATCTTTTCCTTCCTTTCTTTCTTTTTTTCATAAAATAGTTCCGCAATCCGATTCCACCCGAAATCCAATATTTACCCAGTTGTAAACCTTGTGCCATCAGATTTTTTAAAAGAGAAGGTGATGCAATGCCGATAAGTTGCAAGTCCCTCCCCTATGGAAGTACCAGAGCATTGGCGGCGAGCATCCTTAAAGAAATATCAATATATTTACGCTCTGATGGGCACAATTGCAGATGATGGTATTGCAATACGAGCTATATAATACGGAATCAGATGAGGAATGGTCGATCCGGCTTCAGCTGCCTTTTGTGAGTGCACGACTGCATGCCTACTAAATTTAGAATATGCTCGCGAGGACAACAATAATAATAATAATGAAGGTTAAAATGAAATGAAAAGGAAAAAAAAGAGGAAATAAATAAAATCTATAGAGAAAAAAATCAACTCAGCAGGCGCAGCAACCGCGGACTACGTTTGTAATAATGAGTGGGTGGCCTGGCGGTCACTATACACTTGGGGTCCTCTGAGCTGTATGCAATTCGTTTGATCAAAGTGCATCCTTGGGGACAAATGCAAACAGCAATCTCTAACCAAGTTACAGGGAACGCCATGGCACGGTAATGACTGTAAGTATCACACAGATTCCCCCACCAAATATCCAAACAGCTCCAGCTCCAGCCCCTGCTAACTTGGCCGGATAGATGGTATTTACATTCAATGGGGAAACTAGTCGAGTTTGGAGGGGCGGGGGGAGGAGGGGAGAGGGAAAGAGGGGGGCTTTCAAAAATACTAAGACAGATGCGTCCTTTAGGATTGCTCAGAGAGGTTAACAAACACAAATACAGGTATCTCTGTGGCTCTACCTGAGTCATCAGTCTGTCAGCTCCCGTGTTCTCTTCATCCTTAAAAATAATGTCAGGGTTGTAATTTGGGGTTAGTTCTTTAAATCTCTCGGAGTTTCTTGTGATCTTCCCTTCATATCTTCCACTGGCCCCTAGGGTCTTCTCTGCCACATTGGGAATAAACTGCTTATAGGCTAAAGGGGTCAGCTTTTTGGGGTGTCTCCTTTTTCCAATGCCCCTGCCTGGTCCACAAGTCAGCCCAGAGGAGACTAAAAGAGCGCAGATGAAGCCCACCAAGAGAATTCTTGTCAACAGCAGCATTTCGTCCATTGAATCCAATTACTTCAAAGCTCTCTGTGCCTATCCCTGGCTGTCTCTCTAGAGCTCTCTCTCCTCCTATGTCCTTGTCTGCTTTCTGAATCGTATACTATCCACCGATCCCTAGCAAGACAGGTGCTGGAATGGCAGGCTTTAGGTCGCTGATAACGGAATACATCGGAGTTTGGTCGGGAGACAGCAATCGAGAGACAAAAAAAGGGTCTGATTTTAATGGTAGCAAAGCAAGACGCTTGTGAGAGGAGTCTGCCTTTAGTTCTATATTATAGCTGCCAGGGCCGAGAGCTGATTGGCCAAGGCGAGACAAGCTTGTCTTCTGATGTTTTAACCCTCAAAAAGGCAACAAATTCTTGAAAGATTTTTTTTTTCCTTTTACCTGAAGGGCTTGGAGCTGAGAGGGGTGGAGATCGCGCTTTCTTGGGATAACATCAATTACATGCTTTTTTTTTTTCTTTCTTTCTTTTTTCTTTTTTTTTTTTTTTCTTTTTTTTTTTTTTTTTTCTCCAAAAACTTTCTTGGCAGAATGGTACATTTGTCAGCAAGAGGAACAGATGCCTCTCTGAAAGTGGGGGAAAAAAAATAAGATTAGCAGGCTGCTTCAGTGATAGTCAAGTTTCTAAGGGCAGTTGTGGTTAAATAAAATGACGAATTATCGGGGAGCCGTAGAAATAGGAACATACTTGGGTAATACTAACGCCCCGGGGGGGAATAATGCCATTTCAGAGCGCACCCACCTAAATGGCTTTGTAACAGGTTTCTTGCCCCTGAAAAGGGAGATTGCTCTCCCTCCCAAAGACATACATTTTTAAACACACTCGCCTTTTAGTTGATAAATGACCACTTTAATAGCAGAAACAGGTCTGATGCGAAGCGGCAGTTAAATGAAGTTAGTGTGTCTGACTTGTGTGCCACACAACTGCAATGTGGCACTATTTTTTTTTTTTTTTTTTTAATAAATTCAGGACTATCACCCAGTTTAAAATAGCGTTGTATCTTCGGAAGTGCACGAATAGTCAACTGATTAAAAATAGATGGTCTCTTGAGCACGCTGGGGCTATATTCTTTGTTTCTTTGGTCAAAGTCGGAGAGGAGCGTTTTAGACTCTTACACCTCCTTGCGGGGTGTCATTAAGTTTTTAAGAAAAGCATAGTGTTGAAGGCATCCGCAAACACAATTAACAGAGATCGATCCAAGCAAAGTGAATGGAAAGGGGATAAGTTTAATGTTAAATTAATTGTTATCTCATGCAGCGTGGCAAGTGATGTCTTTATCCCGATCTCCAAAAGCTACTAATCAGACAAAGGTGTTGAGAGACGAGCAAAATTGCAGAGATGAGGCTGATAGAGCAGGTTAGACAGAACAGTAGAGTCCCATATGAGCAAACACTTCTCTGCCTGCAAAGTGCTCATTTGCTTCTGCTCCTAAGAAAATACAATTTGTCCTAGGATCTAGAAACTTTCAGGAGTTTTTTAGGAGTTCTTAAAAATTCCAGGACGGTGTGCTAAAGTAATTCAAAGTCCACTTTCTCAGAAAAACAAAACACATAAAAAAAAAAAAAAACTTTATTTAAGTTGTGGTGTTTAAAAAAGAAAAAGAGAAAGAAAAAGGAAAAAAAGAAATAAAAAGAGCTCTTTGGGGTGAACAACTATATGGGAGTTTTCCTGTCTGTGACATTGAGCTGAGTAGCAATCAACTTAAACCTTGAAAATCAGTTTTTAAGTGGTAAAAAAGTTGTATATCCGTAAACTGCAACAAACAGGTCAGCACGGACTTTTCAAGGGACAAAGTGGTCTTTTCAGGTAAACTTTAGAAAAGTGGCGAAAGAAGTGGTCCGAAGTGGTCTCATGCCGACTCTAACTGGTGCTCTTTCATCTTTTTTAGCCTATGCTTTTCTTCTGCTATTTATGTTTCTTTGTGGAGTTTCAGTGAGTCGTCGATTTCTCTTTCCGACCTTTAAATTGAGGAGTTTTGACTTGAAAATGGGTA
Source organism: Anomalospiza imberbis (assembly GCF_031753505.1). Classification (NCBI taxonomy): domain Eukaryota; kingdom Metazoa; phylum Chordata; class Aves; order Passeriformes; family Viduidae; genus Anomalospiza; species Anomalospiza imberbis. The sequence continues at coordinate 144,135,850 of NC_089681.1, read as the reverse complement.
AAAAGTTAGAAAGTCAGCAGCTTGGCTCCTAGGTTGTTATCAACCAACTTAGTTGCAGAAACAAGTTGTATAACAGCTAAATACCTGCTTCATGCTATTAAAAAACAAACTTAAGTTTTATCTCCCCGTCTGCGTGCATGCGAGAAGACAGATACAAGGAATACATAATTTATACAAAAGAGGGTATGTTCTTTTGATGTGGTTGCCTAAACAGCATGACTTGATATAACAGTTGATTAAACAGCGCCAAGGAATAAAAGCTATCCTTAATGGTGTGGAATACTGCAAAACTTTTATCACCCCTCTTACCTTGTCCCCCTCCCCATGGAAAGAAGATCGATATCCCAAGCACTAGATGGGTGGACATCGCAGTGAAGAAATCTAGAGAATAAGGACAAACTCCCTCATTATCAAATTGCCATATGTACAAAGCAGTCACCCAAAGATTAACAGGGAAGGAAACGCAAAGAAGGAATTAATTAAATGCAAGTAATAAATGCGCGGGGCGGGGGGAGTTGGGGGGGGGGGGGAAGGGAGAAATCAAGAAAAGTTGTAACTGTGGGAAGCTCGAAATCCCCCTCCTATCAAATTAGATGTGAAAGAAAGCAGAGCTGGGGGAGCGGGGAGGCTCTGCTCAGCTTCAGCGCAGGCTGGAGCTGGCGGCGGCCCCGCCGGGAGCCGGGCGGGGGGAGCCGGGGGTGCGAGGGGGACACCGGGGGAAGCCGGGGGAACCGGGCCGGCGCTCCCGCCCGCCCCGCCGAGCCTCCGGGATGCGCCCTGCCTCTCCTCCCCACGAGGAGCTTTTTCTTCTTTCTTTTTAATTATTATTTAAATGCCACGGCTTCTGGGAAAACAACAGCCCCCAAGTCCCCGCTCCGCGCTGCCAGCAGCACGGGGGGCGGGGGTCCCGCCCCTGCCCCCGGCCCGCCGGCCCCGGCCCCGGCCCCGGGCTGCCGGGGAGCCCCGAGCCGGGCCCTGCCCGCCCCACACTCCGCCGCAGCAAGCGCCCCAAGGCAGCAGCAGCCCCCGGCCGGCACCGGCGCTTTCTTAGCAGGGTCCAGAGCCCGCAGCCACCGCTGTGCCCATGGGCCCCGGTGTCCCTCAGGGCTGCCCAGCGTGAGGGTGCCGGGGAGGCCCCTGGGTGAGGCCCCTAGGTGGAACTGGCTCGCTCCACTGCCCTGCCACAGCGCCAGGGCCGCTGTGGAGCTGCCACCAGGCTCCTCAGCAGCCCCCAAAGCCCTGCTGGAGCGCTGGGGCCCTTTGGTCATCCAGACCTTGATCCACACCACGGTCCCGGGAGCATCCACTACTGACCCCACCGAGTCCCAGTGCGAGTACCCAGCAGAGCCCCGTGGCCCCGCGCTCCTCGCTGACACCCAGGCTCTTCCAGGGGCTCAGCCAAACCCACTGGAAGCTCCCACTGAGGTGGCATGGATGGAGCCATTGCCAGCACTGTCCTGGGCCATCCCCATCCAGCCTGGGCTGCAGAGGGGCAGTGATGGATGCACCCAACCCCCAGACGAGCTCTTTGAGAATCAGACATTATTTATCTTCTTTTTTGTGAAATCTGGATTTGCTGATGGCTGTGGGCTCTGCATAAAGCTAAGGAAGGGTTCAGACTGTGCAAGAGAGGTTGCTCAGTGGCCATTTGAAGTTTCCAGATTTTCCCCGCACTGATATATTTTGGTTGATGAATCTTAAAATACAGAAAACTACACATGCAAATGATGTGTGACTTTTAACTGGATCTTAACTATTTATCATCCTTAATAGCCAACATTTGTCCTCATGCTTAATGTATAATTTTTAAAATAAATTATCCTTTTTTGGAGCATGAAAGCTTCATTTTTGTAGCCTCTTTGCACCTGTGACCCTTCTCAAGAAATTTGGGATCAGAGCAATCATTGCCAGAGAAGTAGATCATGCATAACTTCAGTGAGAACAGAGGTTATAATAGGGTAAAACTGGTGTAAATAGAAGGAGACTCAGGCAGGATTTTCACCTGAAGTTTTGTTTGATTCTTTTACGTACCCCGCCCTCCTTCATGGCAGTGTTAACCCATTTTCTTTAAAGGAATTGGTGCACATCCCTGTTGCCCATCCTCATGGTATTGCAATACCTATCTTGAAAATCAACTTAGAAATTTCAGTTCAGAATTACTGGCTAGCTGGCAACTATATCTTTATAATGACAAGCGGAACAATTCTTGTTCTATGGAATTTTCTACCAAAAACCCCAAAACCCTGGCACCAACAAGTAAAATTAAGCTCAAAATTTTCCACACATTTTGGTTTGACAGTGAAATTCAGGGAGCCATGCAGCTGAAACCTGGTATTGCTTTGCTGTCCCCTTAGTCTGGCATTAGTCTGTGAGCATTTCTGCCACAAGAAAAACATTTTGTGTGATGGAGAAGTAGAAAATATTTGCTTTCCAGAATAACTGTACATTGATTTTGCAGTTTTCATATCCATTTGCTAGTGGATTAATGCAAATCATTGTCTTGGATATGGTCAATAGAGCCTTTCATCATGCATGTAAAAATTTTTGTAGGCAGAATGATTCATACGACATTGTTATCTAGGTTTTGTTGTGTATTTGCTGTTGAACCAAACTTTAAAGCAGAATTTCCCACAGGTTTCCTTATATCTTCATCAGGGCAATATGTAGTGTCTGATTGTAGGTTTATAGAGAAACCCTTATATTTCTCTTTTAGGTCTTTTCATTTCTCCTTGAATTACCCAACTATTTCTCATTCCAAAAGTCCCAGGTGATTGTGAGTATAATTATTTTTTTTTTTTCCTTCTTGGACTGTAATCCGCATCCCTTTTGCAGTTACTTCCTTCTGGTCATGAACGGGGAAAATCCCAACAGAGGTGTTTCTGTCCGCGGGGACGGTGGGAGGGAAGCAGCCACTAGGGGAGCTCGATGTTGGGAGTAACCCCTGAGCACCTTCCTCACGGCTTACACAGCTTTTCTGCAGTAGAAATTTGAAAGCAGGTGTTAAGTTAAAAAAAAAAAAAGCAGCAACATACTACCAATTGGCAAACTTTGGAGCTTTATTTTAATTTTTTTTATAACAGTTTTATAGCCAAGTACCCAAAAATTGTTTTCTTCTTGTTCTGTGCATTGAATTGTGAGGTGAGAAATGGCCACAGCACATATTTTCTTAGCTTCTGATAACTCATAAAGTGAAGACATACAGAGATGTAGCTGCTTAAGCAGCAGCCATGAGTACAAGAATATCTAAAGTTTAGTCTCAGCTGTAAAGCTGACTTGCTTTCCTGGTCATTGGCAGGTGACTTAGATTCAAAGTTCGCATCACATAAACATTGCAAAGAATAAACCTTCAAAAGAAATCATATCTTTCTCTCGCTGTCATTGTTATAAAAATTGTTGGCTGGATTATTAATGGCTCATATGTTAATTTGGGTTTTGGTTGTTTATCTAAGGAATTTATCTGGGCAACATAGTCAATGATCATTAGAGGTTGTGGGTGTATGTAGAGCCAAAATAGATCTTTTTCTCTATGCAGATCAATACCAGCAGGTTCTTACTTGGCTGTCTTTGGGTCCCACCTATTCACAAACGTACCTCAGTATGAAGAAGCTATTTATTCTAAGAGACTTGCTCTCATCTTTTTCAGTATCAATGGCTCTGGAAGCTAATAAAATGTTTAGTGTAAATAAAGAGCCTATAATTAATATATATTAATAGTCTCCACAAATGGTTAATGAAATTATTACCTTTTAGCAAGATCTACATGTTAATGAACTGTTTTCTTTTAAAAAAGAAATAAAAAACATGGATACATAAAAAGCATTGGGAAATGCAAGTAATTCTTGGCTGTCTGACTTGCACAGTTGTGTTTTAGGGAAAAAGTGCAGAGTCATATTTTGGAATATCAAGTGATGGTACATCTCCCCCTCTGTGTGATATGACAGCCAGACAGGGGATGCTAAGAGAAACCTGAAGGCATGAGATAAATTCAAACTTAACTTGCTGGCTCTTGCAGTGTGAGGTTGGCTCATTCAAAGTACACAAACCAACAGACTGGATCAAGGCTCTCTGTTTGGGCAGAGATCAGAAACAAAGCTTGCCCTCTAAAGTCCACCTCATAGCCAGATCCAGCCATGGTAACCACTGTATTCACTGGGCCATGGTAGCAGGAGAGGTATGTGCATGATTGTCTTAGTTTTTCTTGTTTCCTTACATTTGCAGACTATTTTTGAGCATAGTTTACATGTTTTCTTTCTTTTTCCCTGGCATATTTACACCCCAGCTTTTTAAAACGCTTTGTTCATGCCAGTCAGTTTAGCAATGCGCTTGTTAAAACAGTTCCTAATATATAGTATATGACTGAAAATGACTTAATTGTTCTATTTCTTCTGACCCCAATAAAAAGTGTCTCTGATATTGTTTGAGTCACTCCCTGTTCGCAAGAGCCTACATGTATGTCACCGGGTGACTTTGAAACATTTCTTAGCTACATCAGTTCAACTGCTCTTATTTATTTATTTAGATTTGTAATAATGACAGTAAATGGCCATCTGAATCAATCTGGGCACTTTGCAGTCATTAATACTGCAGCATCGATATCACATAACACAATTATAGTGCAATAAATTACCCACATGCCTCATCTGTTTCCCAACCAAAATAAGAACTGTCTGTATCTATCACATTGCTCATTTATGTCCTTTCCTTCTAAAACACCTTGATAGCGGAAAAAAGGGCTTTGAAATGTTCCTGAAAGCTTAACAAAACCCCGTCCTTTCCAAGGGAGATGCAGATATGAGAGCTGAGGAAATGGCATGTGGGATGCTCCATCAGCTGATATGAGCTGAGCAGAGAAGGGCCCAATCCTCTGCACAGTCAACTCATAAAGTTACTTAAATTAACATCAGAAAACCTCAGACCATCTTTCACTGATCACATCTTCAACTGGATTGTGTGACAGTTCAGGAAGACTTCTGCTCTCTCATCTCAAACCATGTGGGGCTTCCGATGACAAAACCAAAACCTTGATTTTTTGTAGAAACCCTAAGTCACTGACACAGCGCTGAATCCAGTGTGAAGCCAGAACTAGGAGCAGTCAGTCACACTGCACATCGTTCTGAGCTTCCATATTGGTTTGAGAAATAATTTAGCAGTGCCCAATTCAGCAGCTTAATCCTCAAACATGAAAGGACTTGGGTAACTAACTGCAGGAAGATAGGCACCTCAACCCCACTATCTTCTGACAGCTAAAGATGCAAGGACCTTTTTTGTGCAGCCTCCTTCTGAGCAGCAGCAATGATTGTTTTTACCTCAGATGGATTCTGGAGCATCTTTACTGGAGGAACAGAGGGAGGGAGGGAAAGAGGAATGGAGGGAGGGAAGTTTCTTGAGTGCAAAGAGTCCTTTGTACAGCCATGAAACTCAGAGCTCCTGTGCTGTTTTGCCATGGGCTGGAAGGGGAGAGAAGCTGAACCAATGTTATAGCAGAAACATAGCTCGAAGCAGCAGTAATCCTTGGATTCAATAAACTGGAATCCTTTTTCCAATTTCCCACAGGATCCCCTTAGAAAACCCATTAGAACAGCAGACTTGACCCTGACAGGCCTTGATTCAAAGTCCTCTGGATTCAATAGGAGTCTTTCTGCTGTTTTTGGTGGATTTTGCATCACTTTGATGTTAAGTCCATCACATTTGTGTTGCTCAGAGCAAACTGCTTGTGTTGCTGTTAACAATTCCTCAGACTCATACATAAAAGCAGGGAGGTAACACTATGGTTTTAGAGCATCAAAGTAGCGTGCCCTGCTCAGTTCCCTGGTGAGATTTCTTTGGGTAACTCAACAAGCAGCTCTACAGGGTAACAAATTGTGTTAGCTATTCATGCTAGATGTTTGTGTCTCCTTCACAACTGCAGCAGCATTGCCCAAATCTGCTGTAACAAGACAAATAATCTATTGGTCAAATTTGTTTGTAGAATAAATCAATTCCAATCAGTAATTGCCTTTGGGCAACAGTTCAATTATGGCCTTATCTTTTGCTTCTTGCTGTTGTAAAAACATCTAAGTAAGTTTTGAAGAGCAATTTGCTTCTTTAGTGCTCAGAATCAGGCAGTGTTGCTGTTGATGCTTATTTTGTTCATATAACCATGTTTTCTGCACATGGCTTCTTTGTGGGCATGGAGTAACAATGCAGTGGCAATACCATAGCACACAGTGAGCCATGCTAAATACAAATTAACATTGATAACCAAGGAGGAGTATGATGTATCTCTCACCCCAGTGCTGGAGTTGTGAGATCTCTGCATCTCTCAAGGTTCAAACAAGAGATGCTCTTTTTATTTCAGCTCTTCTCTGTGTTTATTTTTCTGTATAGAAATAAAAATACTTGTTGGAGGTGCGGAGTTTTCTTCAGAAGGAAAAAGCACACTCTTGAAATATTCATTATAAAAAAAACCCAAAACCAAAAAACCCCCACACTCTATTACTTCACTCAGCCTTTCTTTCGGAAAGCAAAATAAATCATAATTTATGCATGGAGACTTGAAAATCGTCACAAAGTAGCATAAGGGCAGCCTGACAAAATAAGGCACAGACTGTAGGCTAGAAAATTACCCACCGTGTAAACAAGGTGACACAGACAATTGGGCACTGAGAGCTTAGTGATTTTTGAGGCAGGGGAAAGCACTTTGCTGATATAACCTAAGGGAATTTGAAATCACTCCAAAATGCACTACCTGAAGACAGGCAATTTTTTCGAATGTGTGCATATTATGTCATTATATCTAAATATGCTGAGCAAAGAGCTGGATAATATTTCCCTTTCCTTTATGCTGTTAAAATGAATTCAATTTGGGGCAAAACTGCTCAACTTTAATCAGTATTTTTGTGCATTAGTATCCAGTTGAATCCCAGGGCAAGCCAAACAAGCTGCAGACATTGGTGCAGCTTGATATTGCTATTTTTATTCATTTCTGTTTATTGCAGCAAAGCATAGAAGCCAAGAGAGAACCACCTTACTCGGCTCTACCCAAAAAAATAGAAGAACATCTCTTCTTCAAAGTCTACCCTTTTATTTGTACTGTTTGTACTTCACTTTATCTGTATGAAGACCCATTGAAGTAAGTGGAACAATTTAAAGAATGAGGCATATTATAATTTCCAATCTGATGTAGCAAAATGAAACTTTTATAAAGTCCTCAGCTGCTCCTGATAGGATGCAGTGGGAGAAATGCCTCTCTTGCCTTAGCTGAAGGTGTCATTCATACATTTTAAAGCTTTCTGGCCAAACTCATCTCTAGATATTGCTGCAGCAATTATATTCAGAGTGATTCAAACAGGACTGGATACTTACATAATTGGAATATCTATGCTGAGTAGACAGCTTTAAATTTCATGTGAGCTTTAGTAATTTTGAAAGAAAGTTTCATTAATTATTTGGAGCCAGAACGAAACTGTCCCTTTAAACACCTTTTTGTGTAAATAACAATTTTGAGGTTCTGCCAGCAGTATTCTCTGAACTTGGCTGGAGCCAAAGGAGAAAAGATTTTAAGGACTCCTGGTGATTTGGCAGCACAGTGATCCTTCTTAAGCAATGAGTTGTGCATCTGCAATCTCTGACACAAAATTGAATTGTGACAGCCTCACATGTCACTGTGAGAGGGCATCCTCACTCGTGGCAAGTGTACAGGATAGGTTTATCACAGAATCACAGAACGGTTTGGGTTGGGAGAGACCTTAGAGACCATCTAGTTCTGACTCCCCTGCCCTGGGCAGGGACACCTTCCACTAGACCAGGTTGCTCAAAGCCCCATCACACCTGGCCTTGGACACTGCCAGGGATGGAGCATCTGCAACCTCTCGGGGCAACTTGTGTCAGCACCTCACCACACTCACAGGAAAGTATTTCCTCCTGGGATCTAAACCTCCCTTCTCTCAGTTTGAAGCCATTCCCCCTTGCCCTATCCCTCCATGCCCTTGTCAAAAGTCCCTCTCCAGCTCTCGTGCGGTCCCTTGAGGTAATGGAAGGGGCTATAAGGTGTTCCTGGAGCCTTCAAGTCTCAGGCTAGATAACCTCAACTCTCTCACTCTGTCTTCATGGGAGAAATGTTGCAGCCTTCTAAGCATCTTTGTGGCCTCCTCTGGACTTGCTTCAGCAAATTCATGTCTTTCTTATGTTGGGGACCCCAGAGCTGGACACAGCACTGCAGGTGGGGTCTCATGAGGGCAGAACAGAGGAGCACCTCCCTCAACTTTCCTCAGCCAGCTGGACACCCTTCTTTTCCACAGAATCATAGAATCCCAGAATGTTCTGAGTTCAAAGAGAACCACAAGGATCATCAAAGTCCAGTCTCTGGCCCTGCACTGGGCAGCCCCAAGAATCCCACCATGTGCCTGAGAGCTTTGTCCAAATGCTTCTTGAGCTCTGCCAGGCTGGTGCTGTGACCACTGCCCTGGAGAGCCTGTTCAGTGCCCAACCACCCTCTGGGTGAAGAACTTTTTTCTAACATCCAACCTAATAATTTTGATGCTGCCCAGAACACAATTGGCTTTCTGGGCTGCGAGGGCACAGTGCTGGGTCATGTCCAGCCTCTCATCCACCAGCCCAGCTGGATGTTGTGGATCAGTCCAGGCAAGCTCGTGTTGCTTGTAGACGCAGGAAGCTGGGAGAGCCTGAGTGGCTCGTTATGGTAGGTGAGATGCAGTGTGGTGACTAATTCAGCCTTGCCACCACAGTGCTTCCTTGAATCCTACAGACCCACAAGTGGCTTTTGAAAATGTCACTCATGTAGCATAATGTTGCCCAAAGTGTTTGGTGAATCAAGAATCAGGCTGTGAATGGCAAGTCCTACAGAGGAAAAAGCAAAAGAACTCCACACCTTTCATTTTTCAAGTCACAAACACAATGTAGATAACGGATATCTTTAATTTGTATTCACATTTTCTAACCTGATGTCTTAAAGCTCACTACTATTTTCCCTAGAAATAAGGTTTATTTCAATCTATGCTTAGATTATCAGCCTCCAAAAAGCCTCTGCTAAGATCTTAATGTTCTGTACATGACAGTGATTCAGAAAAACAAGATTCTTTTTCTTCTTGCACTGTGCAGTTTTTATTTCCTGTTGAATGCATTTATTATACATTAACATAATTGCTTTAATTTATTACCTTAGTAAATGTCAGGCCCATAAGATGTCAGCGTATTCCGTGGGTTACACTGCACTCATTCTGTTTAACAAAGAACCTCCAACAAATGATCAAACTCAGCGTCATGGTTCTACTTCACATTGGCATTTTTGAAAGACCATTGTGCAATAAAAAATGTGCACTTGTAATTAAATTCTGCCTTTGTTTATACCTATTGTGTACTCCTGTTGTGATCCACGCAGACTGACCACGTCCAGCTTGTTGGGATGCTGAAAAGCCCTGTGCTGCTAGTTCTAATCCTGGTCCTTTTAATGCATTAAATCACTCTCATACCCTGCATTTAAGATAGAGGTTTTGTTTGATTTTTTGTCCCCTAAAATTTAAAAATGTTAGAACCCTTAAACGTGCTGTTTAAAAACCTCTTAGACTCTGCTTAACACATGGGATAGAATAAGAAACGATCCCAGGAAATCTATCTAACTTTGGTTCCTGATCCCAGATCACAATCACATTTATCTTTACCTATGATGTGATCAGGATCACAGCATATTTACACTTATTCATGGCTTCACTATCAAAAATGCAGATTTTGGAGCAAGTACATATTAGAGGCACTGGCTACAACACTGCATCATCTGCTGCGCTTCATCAAGAGGGAACTGCAACTCCCCTTTCTGCTCTTTGCAGATTCCCCAGCAGCAGGTACTTCACGGGTAACTGCTGACCACACAGTCCTCTTAGAGGAGGATTGAAGCATCCTCCTCAGACTTTTGGAGTTCCTGTACTATCTTTTTCTTCCCTAAGGAAGGCATGCAACTTCCTGTTGAGGGTTATAGACCCATGTTTTTCAAAAGAAATTATTGCAAACACTATTCCTGATCTGTATTGGCAGAATGCACTGGAATGACTCCATGAAAGTCATGTTTGCTTCATATACTGTCAATAATTATAAGAGTAATATTCTAATCTGGCATATTCACAGACTATATGATTCCAAATATTTGCCTCTGATTATGTCAGTGCAATGCATTGACAAGCTCAAAGAAGGCAGAGGTTGTCTTGACAAAGCATCTGTACTCTCTATTTCCATAAAATATCCCCATGACATTGGAGAGGCCTTCTTAAAACACTGCATGGTTTCTGAGGTCTATGCTAAAGTATTTAAGATATAAGTTATTCATGATTTTCTACACAACAAAAAGGCTTCATGGGCTGAGAGCAAGGCAGATGAAAATAAAAATATCAGGGAATCTGTTTCTCTCCAGATTGGAAAGAAAATCCAGTGTTTTCTTCAAACCACTTATCTCACTGTGAGCAGACCACTTTTTGGGAATATATACAGGAGTGGACAAAACTCTCTGAACAAACCTGTTTGAGTAGGACTCTATTAGACCAGGTTTTCTACATGTGTGCAGCCCAAAGAATGCCTCAAGAGAGTTGTTGAAGTCTATTATAGTTTATGAGAGATCATAAATATCTCCTCTCCAAAGACCTTAATTTATTTTAGAATTTGATAGAGTTCCCAGAACAAATAGATAATCCTTCTAAAATGCAGGCATAAACTATAAAGACATGTTTCTAAGAAGCAAAATCATTGACATTTTTGATCAAAATCTGCACTTTTTTGTCTTGACATAGAATCCTAACAACTTTTCTCTGAATTTTTTTTTTTTAACATGATTAAAAAATCTTGTGACAGGAAATTTTTCATTCTAGATTAAATGAAGAAGTACATCTTCAATCCTTCCTGTCTCAAATTGTTATTGGAATGACTGAAATCTCCCAATCCATCACATTTTAGGAAAGAAAATTTGCACCTAGGTGTCAACTAGAAACCATCTTCTTGCCAGTCCTGGAGATGCCACCAGTATTCTCAGCTCTGATCATAATTGGGTTTCTCTCCTTCACCATTGCTTCTGGGGAAACAGAGGTCTGCAGGCAGTAACCTTTGCAACGAGTACCTTTGTGGATGATTTCTCATGGATTTATGAATGAAAATCTACTGTCCAGCTTGTCCAGCTTTTTTGTGGATTTTTTTTTCCTGAGAACACTGCTCTATTCTTTCTTGCTGAGAAATACAGAGAATTTCAACTTAAGACCTTTTAAAAAGTAATATGATCAAAAATGTCTGTTTTTTCTTTCAGAATCGTTCACTTTACTTACTCATTCTCTGTTGAAGAGTGAGAAGGAACATTTACCCCATTCTATAGAACAACATTTTCTTTATTTTTAGACTGTTGAGTACCAGACTGAGAAGGATCTCAGCTGGGACTGCATTTGGTGTGAAGGTACGGTTCTTTCTTTGGACTTGATGACCTGAGAGGTATTTTCCAACCTAAATGATTTTATTATCTTTTTTTTATGTTGGGGTCCTGTATCTACTTTTGATAAGTGGTTAAACATGTGAAAGTTCAACCTTGCAAATGTCTGTTGCATGATCTCATGGCTTGTCTCGGATGAGGCCTCCTTCCCTCCATGGACAGACAGCCAGGCACAGCTGTCAGTGAGCCCAGGAATCTTTTCCCAGGTAGGTAAGTTGGACTCTTGGCCTGATGACATCAGCTACAATTATAATTTCATCTTCACTACTTCATTTTGAGGCCAATCATGGAACAAGAGACTATCACTGTGAATGTGCTGTGGGGTAAGCTGTTTTCACACTTTGGTCTCCTTTCTGCTGGAATGTCTTGATGCATCCTGGATCCAAGGAGGAGATGAGCTGGAATATGCCTTTGTTACTTATGCAATTTGTGAGCTTAATTTTATGAAGTAGTGTGCCTTGGGCTTTCCTCAACACATGAATCTCACAAGAATTATTAGAATGTCCCTTAAGATGAATGCCCACTACACCTCTGGAACCTGTGCTTTGTCTTGTCCTCCTTGTGAGGGTTTCAAGCACCTTCAAGGTGAATGCTAAGACAAATAAGATAGTCATCTTGGTGCTCTGTCTCTTGAGTGAAGTACAGCAGAATTTCTCTTCGCATGAGCTGGGTCATTAGCTTTCAGTCATGAGTGGCCAGCAGCTACGAGGTTTTTCTCCGAGCAGAGACTGTCAGTCACATCAGATCTGATTCATTTTGTGACATGGCTAGGTATCCAAAATGTAACAGGCTGAGACCAATAAACTAATTTCATTTTAATCTATGGAAGATTTGTGGCTTTTATGCTGAAATACCAGGGTTCAAAGCAGCTGGTTTCACCACATTCTTGGTGCTGCCCCCTCCTTTAAACCACAGTAGCAGAATCACATGTAACAATTTATGAGCTTGTGTTCATCTGAGACCTTGTGTTTCTTTGCTTACTGTACCTTTCTATCTATAAAAAAATTAAATAAATATGCTTAAATGAGTCAGTGATTATTGAACTGGGAAGCAGATCTGAGTTTGACAATTAAATGTAACACATCCATATTGGGGCACGGGAAGTAAAGAAAAAAATTAAAAAAACCCAAAACTTTAACATTTTCACATGCCAGAAAAACTAGCTTTCATGTATTCTAAATAAAAGAAAGGTAAGATGTGTTTGGGAATAAAGACACAGCCTTCAAATTCACTCTTCAAGTATACTCTGTTACAGCAGCATGATTCCTTTTATGATTGTATCCATCATGCTGTCAAAAAAAGAAATCTTATCTTCACTCATTACTAAATATACAAAGAGCTGGGATTTCCACTTGGCAAATGCTCCTGTTTACCTGAAGGCTTGATTTTCTCTGCACTTTGATAAAGTTCATTTGCTGAGATAGACTATACTTTTTAATCCTTAAACTGCTTGAGTTTGTAAACCAAGTTTTGCTCTGAAGTAAGCAGCATGTGCATGGAGTTGTTATTTTCTTTAGGAAAATTAAAGATTTTGTTATGGAAGGAAGCCAAAGGGCCCATCTGGATCTGTCCTGTCTGTGTTTTGAGTTATAGCTCCTGTTTACAACTGCTCTGCAAAATGAAGTCTAGCTGAGGATGCCTTCAGTAGTCACTGTCAGCCTTCTCTTCTCAAGTTTTTTGTCTTCAGGAAAGGTTTATCAACAGTGGAGACACTCTCTTGGCATGTGTGATCCCCAGTATGCTTAGACCTTTCTAATACTCTCTCATCATCAAAACCTTACATTAAATATATCAAAAGAATGTTGCCAGTTTAAAAGACACAGAACCAAGCTCTCATGTGCCATGGGTGTGCTTTTCTTTATACTTAATGTGAATAATCCTCTCTGAACATGTTGATGCAGATGAACGTCCTGAATCTAAGTATTGCTCTGAGTGCCTGGGATTGCTTCTCTTTCTGTTGCACCCTTTCAAAACAAAAATAACTATTATTATTATTATTATTTCTATTATTATTATTATTATTTCTATTATAATGGCAACCACAAACTATAATTGAAATCATGGTCCCAGTTTTTTGAGCTGTGTTTAAATGTGAAATCACAAACATCTCCCTACCTTCTTATTGAAACAAACACAACAGGGAAAGGGTGTTACTGTAACTCAAGTGCAGAAGTGATTTGCAAAATAGATATGACAACTTTCCCTTTGATTTGTTGAGGCTTTGTCATCCACTTTAGTGGTCACTACTGTGTCTGTGTCTCTACAAACTCTACTATTGTGTATCATTTGTTCTGTCTGAAACCTGTCTCCTTTGATTTGTGGTCTTGGAGTTATGTGGATTGTGGATTTCTTTCTGCCCCCTCCCCCCGCCACTCTTTTCTTAGTTTCCATTTCAGCACTATCCAATTTCCCGTAGGATTCAGTCTCTAAACTTTACTCTCGAGACACCAATCACTACAGCAACCTAGTCCTGCTTTGTCTAAGATGGGATTGCTCCAACAGGTGCTGTTGGAGCAATCCAGCACTAAAATTCACCTGGGTTAAAGAGTTCTGCTTCTCTTTAATACCTCTTTCTTGTTCTTAGTATTATTTTCTATTATTTAGTCTGTATCATCTGTAGTGTTCAGTCTCATTCATCACATGTTCTTAATTCAGTGAATTAAGCCCAGCTTTGGAATCCTCATTAATGACTGTCTTTCTGTGCAGGTACAACCTGGTTGATTTAATTTCCTGGTTCATTGTTTCTTTCAGGTCACTGGCATAACAATATGAGCAATGATCACCCATACACTAATCCTTTTGAATTTTCCCCTCCTATCCTGCCCTGATTTCGCATTAACTGAAACTATAATCTGGTTCCTTATGAACAGAGTGACCTGCCCCTCAACCATTTTTGTATGAGTTTATGCTTTTGCATGGTGCTATACCCAGAAGTCAAGAATTCTGATGTCCTTACATGATTTCTCTGAAGTTATGACTATCTTTAATTAAACAATTGCTTTCTAGGCGTTCCCCTGCTGCGTTCCTGATTAATGTTTCCAGTTACTTCCCAGTTTATGAATCAAAATCTGCAATCTGTTGTAATTTTTATGCCACCATTGACTGAAATTCTTTATCTGTGTTAAAGATGAACTTTCCAAACCCTATGAGATTTAGCTGTGTAATGTGTGTAGATGCACACATACACACAGGGTTCAAATCTGCAACTCACCCCCAGCTTATCCCCAGCTGCTTGGCGGTGTTCGCACACCTTTATCTTCTTAATGACCTGCAGAATATTGTGTGAATGCTGCAAAACTCAGGAAGATTAAAATAGAAGGGGACCTATTTGTGTTCCATTCATATTTACTCACAATTATTTGGTTGATTTGCAGTGAAGGGAATTTCATATTGGATGTGGAAAGCTGTTTTTTCCCAACACCCGGCTATCTTCATATTGAATGGTCTATTTCACAGGGGACAGAGGCCATTAGAATGATAATATTCAGCAAAATTACTTTAACAACCCTGACATCTTAACCTAGGGAAGGATTAGAGGGTACCTTTGTAGCTCTCACACAGAGTTGCATCATTCTCTTTGAGAGCCAGGGCGGTTTTTGGTGTGTGCAGTGGTGCAATCAGGCAGTGATGTGATTCAAAGGAGTTCCAGCATTTCCAGGCATTTCCTGGAGTAGTGCACTTCTGTCCTTTCCCCACCCTGTGACCTAGAGTGGGTATTGCTCACTCCTGGGCCCTGCTTCTACCTGCTCTGGTGAAGGTTTAAATGAGGAAATTGTTTTTATTTAGATGAGTTTAGAGGTTTTTCTTTCTGAAATGAATGATACTAAAAATTTCCTAATTTCCTTCCAAAATTCAGTAATTTTGCTGGCTCCATGAACAGATGTGAACCCAAATACCTGAATGATGTGAGTCCTCAGTGTCAGGACTTGAACTGGATTTTTCCCACCATTAAGTGTAAAAAGAACTTTAACCCCTTTAAGCATCAAGGTGAAATAAAGGGCCAGCAGATTTTCCACAAATACAAACCAAAACAAAAAATTTGGCAGAAAAATATACTTGACAGCAGTCTTCACTTGCACCTGAGATGCAGAAGACTGCAGGATGGTCTTTGCTGCTGGAAAATGGAGACTGAGGGTGGGGTTTCCCATGTTTCCAGCATGTGTCCTAATCACTGTACTCTGTGGGGAGTGAATTTTCCCAGTTGTTCCTATGAGAACTTGATCATTTGAATAAATAATTCATCACCGCAGGGACAGTATCCGCTTTTTTTTTTTAAATAATCCCTCATTATGTTTTAGCCATTGGGGTATTAAGACTTTTACATCTCTTTCTCACACAAACGTGTTTTCTTTTGACCAGAACCTCTTCTCTGGCCTTGTGTTGTCACTAAATAAGCCGGACTTTATTACAACCACTGTTTTCATGTAACTGAAGGTTTTCAATGGAAAAATATTGAGATCAAAAGCATTTCTCACTAGGTTTATGCCATCAAGAAAGAGAATAATGCCATGTCATGTGACATAACTAGATGCTGTAATTCATATTTTCAAATTAGAAAGCAAAATGAAGGAGAAGGGTACAATGGAGAGATGTGTCCATCTATATTGTTGCCAAGAATAATGTTTGTAGACATTTTGATTGCACGTTTCCCCACAAATTTTGCACATTTCTGTTTCTTTCATTGGGAATGACAAACATAGCATCAAGCAGATGGATGATGTGTGCTCTCTTTGCCTATACTTTGGGTCAAATATGTCTCTTTGAAATTAATTGTTTTGTTTTGTTTTCTTTACTCCTGTCTGTAATAGGACTAAGTATTTAATTCGTATTCTTTGCCCTTGCAAGACCCTCAGGGTAAACCAAATTTGGTTCTATTCCCATTGAGTAACATACTCCTTGAGCAATCCCATCGGCTTCTGTGAGGCTATTTGGGATTATCCAATGGGATCAAAACTACATGAGTCTGGCCCCAAGGTATTTACACACTCCCTGGCTCAATGGCACCTCAGTTTCACTCAGTGCCTTTGGGTGATGTTGCATTTCAGCCTTTAATAATCAGTTTGTTTCACTTCTCAGAGTCACATTTTAATGAATAATCTCTTAATGTAGAAACCCAATCTGTGACAGTGTAAAAGTATTCGGGAAAATGTTTTCCTATGGATGTCTCACAGAAGAAGAAAGGATGAACTCACCCCAGCAACTATTTGCTTAGTTCTTGGGGAATTTACGCTGCTACGTCAATAGTTCAAAGGTTGTCTGAACTTGCAGTGAACTCAAATGTTCAGCATTTACATCCAGGAGTTATTTTCCATTGGAGACAATTGTGGGTACCCTACTGCCTGCTTTGGAATGGTGCTGGGCTCATCATTCTCAGAAGGTTTCTCTGACTCTGCTCTGTTCAATGGACGTGGTCACCATGCTAGACTGAAGCTAGGAACAACATTTTTTTTAAAGAACATGTTTAAACAAGAGTAACAGAAGGGCCTCATAATGGAGAGCTAAAATCACAAGGGATTCGTCTCACCTAATTTTATCCCTTTGACACTTAGTTATCTAATCTAAAAGGGCTATCTGGAATCCCCTGTTGCCAGTGAAAAGAGATAGACAGCAATGAATGGCCTTCTGGAGGTATTTATGTCTCTCTGTGCTGACTATAGGTGGAGCCCAGACTACTGGTTTATAGTAAATGTTGAACTTCTCATGGGCTACAGACGGAGATGTGATAAGTGGATCCCGCCCCTAATTTCCCATAGCCTCATCTCCTTCCATCAGTGACTCAGGAGAAAAATAATAACCATGTCTACAAGCAAGGAGTGTCTACACTAAAGGAAAATATCAATTTGTTATAAATCCTGGCCTGGGCTGAGGGTGTCTCAGTGGGAGGGAGCAGGAGCTGGTCACTGGGTTCACTAGAGGGAGCTCAGAAGAAACCTGTCGGTCTCATCATGATCATGGTGTTCCTGCTGCAAAATTATTCCAGAGAAAGTACTTCTGATGGAAAGGCCTCTGAGGTCTTTTCTCCAATTCATAGACATAATGCTGGATTTGTCAAAACTGATTTTTCAGCCAGATTATAACTTCTCATACGTTTGATCTTATTTTGATTACCTTACCTGGACAAGACTTGACTTGTGTATATAGAAAAATGTGGTCCAAGATATGCACATCTTTGTCTACAGAGAAAAACAACAACAACAACAACAACAATCACAACAATAAATCTATCTGTCTTCAAGAGCAGATCTTTCTGTCTTGGAAAGACTTTGGACACCTGAGCACCTCTAGATGCATTTCGTGTGTGTGTGTACACGTGTATATAGTAATAAACATGCCCTGTTCTAAGATTTATAGTTCTGAGAAATAAACAAAGGCTGATCATTCTCTTTTCTTTCTAAATCACCTGTGCCAGCTCATACTTTGAATCAGTGCTTCCCCAGATCTACAATATTTTCCATTTTGGTGGGTTGAGATGAGACAATCTTGCTACTGAGGTCAATGCTTTAGCAGCCTCCGTTCTGGATTGCTGGACTCAGATGAGCATGAACTTTTTCCAGGAGCAGTCCCAGCTCTGTGGGATGTAGCTGATTTCTGTGAAAGTGCATGTCTGCCTGCACAACTGATATCCCAAAGCATTCTATTTTTATGCTGCGAGTTGCTGTGTTGAGATCTAAAATGTTCAAAATTATTTTTATTGGACAAACACAAGCACTGAAATCATGAGGTTTTGGCAGACTCCAAGCTCTGCCAGCTTAACACTTCTTTGTGCTTGGCAGGCAAAACAGTTTTTAACATTTTAATTTTACTTTGCTGGTCCCTGCACAATGGGGGTAGTTCTTAGTGACTTTAATCAAAAGGTAGGAAGTATGCAAGGACTATTATGAAACTTTTAACTGAATTGAATCGAATAAAGCATTATCTGATCAATTTTAACAGCAATAATGCAAATTTAATTTTGGACCCAAATCTGTGTAATTTGCTGCAGCTCGTCAGCCGGCTGAATTACCCAATGTACTGGGTGTCTCACTGTACAGACCAGTGATGCAGATTTGTTTGTGGTGCTGACTGGGGATCAAAACCTGCTCTCTCTAAGCCAATGGAAAGGCCCAAATAATTCCATTGTTTTGAAGGAAGTTATGTTCTGTTGACCTTGGACCTTCAGCCCCTTTCCTGCAAAACACAGGCTCAGCAAGGCAGGTTTAGTATTTACTTCGTGTGATGAGAAGGGGGGTGGTAAGGAAGGAAAGGAAAACCTGGATCATCTCCAGCAGTAAAAAGCTCCAGGTAGATCATTGCCAGGTTCTTTTCTGCAGATAAGCTTAAATAGGTGTTACACCCAGTGACTGCTACTGTGACCTGCAAATGTCACAGTGCAAGAGAGCCCCATAAAAGAGGTGCAAATCAGAGGGAAAACAGAGAGAAAGATTGTGACCTGCAAAGAATCAGTTCCTCTCTTTCCTTTATAGCAATGGCACGAGTTTGGATTAATATTACCAACATTAATATGAGACTGCAGCAGGGCTGCTGAGCCAGGAGTGCAATGTAAAGACAAAGTAATACATCCTTTCAGAAGCCGCTCTTGCTCAATATTTTCTTTTTCTGTGATGTGTTTCTCTGCCTCCTGATTATTATTTCCTGTGTGCACCTGACACAGTTGCATAAAAAGCACACAAACGGCCTCAGAGCAGCTTGGTGAGCTCACGATGGCTCAGCAGTCAGGCAGGACTATGGATTGTAATTTACAGCAGAGCCCAAGCTCTGAGCAGCAGATTCAATTTTATAAGTGCCTCTCTAGTTCAGCTTAGGTAAGAGTGTCTGGAACAGACAGCCTTTCCATGTGCTATAAATAGTGAGTGGTTAAATGTGCTCCCTCAGTACACATCATTGATTGCCATGCAAAGCACATTCTCAAGAATAGCCAGCCTCACCCCCCTCATCATGTTCCGGGGTATTTATTTATTCCTTATTGTCATTACAGGCAAATAAGAGGTTTGACCCGATGTAGCAGAGAGGTGGAAGGCTGATTATTTTATTTCCACAGCTGTTGCAGTGCTGTGTTTTACAATATGTTTGTAAATCATCAGTGTAATGGCACATTATTATAGCTGGCAAGTTATATTTTCAAGGAAATATATTTTAATTTACTGAATAGGAATATGAATAGCTAACTATCTTATCAGAAGGCCTATCTTAAGTACAAGAACAAGGTCCACCCAGATACTGATTAATATCAACTGTATTGATTTTATTACTCATACTTTATAAAGGACACTGATATTCTTGAAGAGTGCAAACATTTGCTTTCTTGTGCTGTTGTCTCAGTTGGAGTGTAAATCTCTCACTTTTGTGATTATTGTTCTGGTCATTGTTTCATGACTGGAGGCATTTTAATGATGATTTATGGGGTTATATATAGTTGTACTATAAACTTCTGATTGCAATTAAAAACAAGTTAAATGAAAACTTCCAGCTTGAAGGCAGTATCTGCTTATCACCGAAAACTATAAAAGACTAAAATGTGATATTTTTGGGAAAAAAAAATCAATAAATAGTTGGGTTTATTTTTCCCTTTTCATGCTACAAAGCAAAAGAAATATCCAGAAATCCATATTTTCAGCATATTTTCCAGGAGGAAAATTTTAGAATATACTACCCTAGCACTCCTGAACAACGTCAGATTGCCTTTTCCATTATTTATATGCCCAGAGTGTGCTCAGGTGAGAGGAAGAGACTTTTTTCTTGGGTTTGGTCAGAAGAACTGTGGACCAAAAGAACAACCTGGGGTGATTCAGCATGCTCCTTGCTGAAGTAGCAATGTAAATCCTGTGGGTCCTCATGAAGGAGAGAATAACTTTGATACCACAATGAAAACATCTCCTTCCATTTTAAGGTTCTCCAAGCTACTTTCCTCAAATATTCTATTTCCATTTTTACCATTTAGCAGCATTTCCCAGTATGGCATTGGCCTGAGCTGTTGCTGCCCCCACGTGAAAAATATTGCCTTCAAAATGCCCCTGATTTTTTTGGTATTGTTACAGACTAGATTGCCAACATAGAAGCAATTTTGGCTGCATTTGCAAGGTGTGAGCAGCGCAAGCAAATGCAAACAGTCCAGGGATGCCATTTGAACCTCTGTGTTTGCGCAGTGGTGTTACACCATCACACCTCTCTGGCTTATGAGAGTGTTTGAATCCACACTGTTCGGGAATTGTTCCACTGTCAGTGGCATGAAGTTGTGTACAGCTCTTCATATAACTGCATGTTGTCTGTTACACACTTCAAAAGTGAAATAATTTAGAATTTTCTGAGTTTAAAGAAAATCCATCATCTTACTCATCACTTTTCCTTCTGTTGCATGGGCCCAGCTGTGTTGGCCACTGAATAATTTTGACACTGATGGAGAGGGCCACAGGTGAGAGGGCTGGTGTGCCAGACTGAATTCAGATTTTGCTTAACCCTTTGCTGGTGTATCCTATAAGTCCTGATAGGCTACTGCTACCACCCAGTCCCATATTGTTCACCCAACATTATTCCAGCCATGTCATCTACAGGGATCAATTTTTAGCCCTGGCAGTTACAGCAGCAAGTGATGTGCTATTTCTAGGGCTTATGGACATTTCTGATCTGCAGACAGACCCAAAAGGCACAAATAGACTGAGTTTTCCATTAGCTGACTGCTGCTGAAATCTCATAATTCTACATTTTCCCTTGCAATAGGGATTTCACACAGGTTGGTGTAATTTGTTATATCCCTGCCAAATACTAATGTCCTGTCTAAACAGTGGCGATGCTGGAGTCATGTCTCTTTCCTTTCTGTTTTTAGAGGACCACTAGAAGGAGCTTTATATAGTTCAAAATCCATACATGATTCTTCCACTTTATTTCCAAGGTAAGAAAACCAAAGCCAAGCAACTGTGCTTTTATAGATGTATCCCTGATTCTGACGTCGGTGCTGTATTAAGTATTCCCTGTATCGCATTTATACTGTATTTCTATCATCTACTCTCAGAAACCTTTTTAATTTGTAGAATAGGCTTGAATGGGAAGGATCTATGAAGTTAATGGTTGCTCAGCTCCTCTGAACCTTGGCAACCTGTGCTCTCTTTTTTGGGGAATTTCCAAAGAACAAAATTTGACAGCTGTTGGTGTCTCCTGTTAACTCTTTCTGAACCATATTTAGCACTGGACATGACCTTGAAAGGAAATGTTGTGAGATGATTACAAGATCTAACAAGATGTTTTTCAGTGGTAATACTATATATAACATATTACACATAGTTTTGTCACAACATAGTCTATAATGAACCAAATTCCACTGAGGGTGAGTATTTTGCAATGAGGATATTTTTTGGAGAATGTTACTTTCCATAATTCTGGTACCTACCTCATCTACCTAAGACACTCAGATTAACTGGTGTGTGCTTGGATATTGATCAATTACTGGTGGAGTGTTCAAGGGCTTTCCCCGTCCTGTGTATAGGCAGAAATTAAATTTCCTTGAGGGTGTAATTATTGCCAAAATAGGCAGCACTAATACATGGCTGAAACTCCTGCCATCACTGCTGTGTTTCAGCTATTTTCTCCACCTTGGTAGGGTGTTTTAGTGATCAAATAGTTCAACTGATTGTCTCTTTTTTTCCCATCCTGATGATCACTGAGCCAGTAGGGATCCATGTTTTCTGCACTCTGCTAATGTAGAAGTCACCCAGAGCATATATGGAGTGTGCTGTTAAGATTTCCCATTCCTTACACTTAAAGATGAACACTTGTTTCATCACTCAGAGCTGTGCAATTTCTTTTTTTTTTTTTCTGTTTGTCAATACAATATCTTTCTTTCTAAATTTCTGCCACCTCCAGAAAAGTCAGAGTGTGCTCTGTTGAGTAGTTTTCTGCTTCATCTGGACAGAGGAACAAGGGCAGATTGTGAAGAACTCCATTAATTGCAATTTTAGTAAGCTTATCACTATACTATCAGGTGTATTTGAAAGTAGTTGAAGTCAAAGCACCTGAGGGAATGAACACAAGAGTTGGGAGATAATTATAGGTAGGATGTACTTGAAGGTAATACCTTTGTACATCTCACTGCTTTTGGGGAGACCTCTTGGTCATGGTGTTTTTCCCACTTCAAGCTGCTCTATGTGAAGTGAAGCTCTTTCAGTAATTGTTGTGGGAGAAAGACATGAAAATGAACTGAGCTGGTTCTTCACAGGTTTTAAATGTAAGAGCTAAAATCCTCCTGGGACATAAAGCAGCTTAATCTTACCAACTACCCTGACTTTACCAAGTACTTGGGACAAATTCCTGATTCCACTGCGGTAAAACAAGTGAAACTGCACTGGGGTCTGATGTGCAAATATAAATATTTTTAAATATCAGCTAAGAGAGTCATCCAGGTCAGCACTTCATAATTTCCTATACTCATAAGGAAGAAAAAATAACAGAATCATAAAATGATATTGGTTGGAAGGGACCATAAAGATCATCAAGTTCCAACCCCCCTGCCATGGGCAGGGACACCTTCCACTATCCCAGGTTGCTCCAAGCCCCATCCAATGTGGCCTTGAACACTTCCAGGGTTGGGGCACCCACAGCTTCTCTGGGCAGCCTGTGCCAGTGCCTCACCACCCTCACAGTAGAGAATTCCTTCCTAATATCTAATCTAAACCTGCCCTCTTTGAGTTTAAAGCCATTATCCTTTGTCCTAAATAAACTTTGATGATCCAAAGAAAACCAGACTAGAATGAAACCTAAGAGAAAAAGCATTTGATTGCAAAGTAAAACAACTTTTTCTTTACCTGCTAAGGTTTGCAGTCCAGACTTGTGTTTTCTCTAGCCTGACAGATGAATTTTTTACTGTCAAAGCTGCTGGTACAGTAAGGTAACCCCACAGAGGATAGTTATGAAAGCTGACATTGAAATTTTAGGATTGTGGATGTTGCACAACCACCTTATGGCTTTCCAGTGACACCAAAGTGGGGGCACAACATTTGGGCAGTTACATCCTTAGACCCAGTGGCAATCAGATACAGGAAGAGTTGTCAGGGGCTGGGGCTTAGCACTGTGTTAATTGTTAACCCAGGACTAGGACCATTTATATTCTCTTCTTGATACACCATGGAATGAACTGACGGTGCTGTGGGTCTGCATCTCTGCAGGTTTTATTTCTGTTATTTTATTCTGCTATTTCAGGAATATTGTATAGGCTTGGGCTGCTTTGTAACAGGCATTATTTTTAGGAAAACTTGAGAGATAAGCTTCCAGGTCTGTGATGGGCTTCTAAAATTCAGGCAATTTGCAGAATGCAATTTGTCTGGTCCTCTTCCTCCTTCAACCCAGCATAAATGCAATAGATCCTTCTGACTCCATGGTGGTGAATCTCTGCTTCATCTGCTCTGTTTTGGAATGCCTGGATTTAATGGATGGTTGATGTCTTCTGGACATTTAGCAACAAATACTGTGAACCGACACAATAAATGAAGAACTAGATGAAATCCACTATACAGCTATGAAAAGCTGAAAATTCCCTTTTACTATGGCTGTGAAGTCACATTAACTTTTCTTAAATAATTGCTCTATCTTGTTCTTTTGTGATTAGTCATAGGCTCCTGTATAGGCCAGCCCAAATGAATAGGCAATAAATATCTACAAAATAGTCTTAATAAAAATGCTAAAAGAGCAATATTGTAAAGAAAGTCTCTGTCTACACAAATCAAACAGGAAATAATCTTGGAAAAATCTGAAAAATAGTACAAGTGCTACTGACTGTTACTCAGAGCAAAGAATTATTGATCCTTGCCTCCTTCTATTGATTTTATGTCACTTCTGTGATTTAATCATGTTTTCCTTGTTATCTCTTTGCAGTCTTTCTTCTATTGTCTGCTATGAAATCTCAGCCAAGGCCTTTCAGCTTGTGGTGAATCAAAATAACTTTGCCTTCCATTTGCATTGTTTTAAAGAAATGATTAAACAATCATGCTGGAGTGATCCTTGCCCAGGATTATACAGCATAAATGCATCTCTGAAAAATGAAAATGCCTCCTTGTTTTCCTTCCTCAGGGAGTCAGAAAGATTGAGTAACGCTTCTGCAGACAATCCAGTGTGCAAGCCCATGCAAAAGAGTCTGAGCACTTCACTTTTGCATTAATCCATCTTTTAGTTTCTTTTCAAAATACTCAAATTGTGTTAGAGTTTCTGGCCACTGAAGTCTATGGGAAAAAATTTGCATGTGGAAGAGACAAAACTTGCATTTTATTAAGGCAGTGTGGCTGCTGCCATGCAAACTTCTTTCCAAGATAGTACTGTGCTTTTACTACACAGTGCTCAAATTTCACTTTCAGGATAATGGCTGCAGTGAAGAGCAAGATTTGGCCTATTTCTTGATGTATGTTTAGAGATACATATCTATGTTTTCATTATTATTATTTTGAAGCTAGCAAAAACCTAGAAAAGATAATTTATTTGAAAGAACGAAACTAAGACACATACTAATAGGCATATGCAGTGAGGCAGATATTAATAGGGCAGCATGTAGCTATCAACTGCTCTGCAGTTCACTGTTTTCAGAATATAGGTATTGATTTCTCTCCCAATTTCATTAGAATATGCTTTGCACACATAGTTGCACACAACTGGCAAAACACTGCTCTTCTTTCGCGTGCACTTGAAATTGTTAATGTTGGATGTTTCCTAATACCTGGGTCTATTTCCTTAATGGAGTACCTTTCTCACCCTTGGTATTAAGATTCCACTTAGAAAGGGTTCAGAGAGGTTTAATACAGAGTCAGTGGATTTATGAGAGTGTTACATACATAATAATTATAGATGGTTATAAGCACGTCAAAAGGAAATGAAATAGATGTTTGTGAGCTCTGGTTAAATGAAACCTGTTGGGCTCTAACAACTGAATCACCATGTATTAAACCTACCTTAATAATCGATTATAGCCTTCTTATAGCTTTTGAAATAATGCTCAATTATTTATTCTTACATTTGAATCTGGACTTTTTAACCTAATCTGCAAAGGTCATAGTAAATTCGCCACTGGGAGAGGATTGTATTGCCAGTGGATGGGAATTACAGAATATTATTCAGGTTTACAGCACCCAAAGGCGTAGTCTGTGCACATACATATTTTGCTAGTTTAATTCTTTGTAGACCAAAATGTTGCAAGAATCCATGGGATCTTTTTGAATAAAATGGACCATAAAAATCTTTCAGCTCCCCTTTTGAGCTGTAGTAGAAAATATGTGGGAAAGTGTCTTGGGGACCACTGAACTTCTGCCCATCAAAATATTTGGTCTTCCATGATGTAGAACCCAGTTGCCTCTCACGGTGTGGTGACCCAGTTCCCTTTTCAGTGGACATCTCTGGCAAACAAAAGGTCAAATTGGAGGCAGAAATCAGAGTGGGTGGGGAAAAAAATCAACACATAAAATGCCACTGTGCTACTTGTTGCCCTATGACAAAGATAGTGTGGGAGGACAGATTGGAAATGCAAGTGAGACCTTCCCTGGGCATCCACAAGTTGTTCTCTGCATCAGCCCAGCACAACTTCTGTGTTCTGGTTAACAGCAAGTGCTCTAAGTCCTCAAATATAAATAGTTACTGGTGACTCATCCAATGTAATTCTTCAGCTATGTCAGTGGGACGCGAGGGTGGCCTTATGGGTAAAGGCATGGCTTTCAGGCAGGAAGTGCACATTTTATTCCTGCCACTAGCCACAAGATAAGTCATAAGGAATTTCTTCAATCTTTCCATTTGTAATTGTGTGAAAAAATCTTACCCTCTTCAGAGCAGTATTGTGAATTCATCTGGGGTCAACAAAGCATACACTTGCCTATGGCAGGGCTGCCAAGGGCTGCCAGGGTCCCATTGTCCACTTTGCTTGTGCCAGAGTCCCAAAGTGCTGGACTGGGTGCTGCTGTTCCTGGCAGGATGGAGCTGTAGAAGCTTTCCTGCTTGGAAAGGGAAACATCCCTCTTAGGAAGAAGAAGGCACAACTACCCCCTCTCCTTTCACCATTGCTGATCAACAAGTCCAGATCTGCCCCCATCCCTGGTGCATCCACCTTTTCTGGAGCATTGTTTGCCATGAAAAAGTCTACCTCATGCTCCTGCCCTTCATCCTAGTTCCAGGAATATGTGATTTTACAGGTGGTGCTGCAGAACCTTGTGCTAATTCTGGTCAAACTCTTTTGTATTGTGACCTCTTGAGACTTTAGACTTCCTTGGGTATTTCAGGGATTGTTGCATTCTGGAAAAGCAGATGCCATATAAAGTTATCCAGTGCAGGTAGGAACTATAGACTATAACCCTTATTTTCAAACACATCTGGAAAAGTATAAATTAAATAGCACTGTAGAACTGTTCCTCTTTTGCTGGGAAAAGAAGCTTGATTTTTTAGGATTTTACAGCTGCTCATTATATGTGCCTATGATTACTTAAATTTGTATAGACCACAGGGCAGAATTTGCTTTTAAACCTCAATCTCCTTTTCAGAAGAAGAACAGGGTCACTCAGATGTTGAAGTTAGAAGGGTTTTCACTCAGTCTTTACTGCTCTTTGTGTTTCAAAGCCTCCATAACGTGGGCCTGAGCGAGCAGAAAGAGCCTACGCTCTGCAAGATGATTACACAGTGAAACCTGAATCAAAAGTTTTGAAGTCAAATCATCAACTGCATCCTTGTCCATTTGCTCAGGGTGAAGTAATTAACATATTTAACATATAAGATTAAGAATTTAACATAAGAATATGATAAGATTTAACATACAAGAATATGGAATTAACATATAAGAATGTAGCTCATTCAGAGCCTTTTAGGTACAGTCAGGTTTTGGTTAAATGCAGAGAATAATGGCAGTTAATTTAATTTCCACTTTATTCAAGCTGAGACTCCCTTATGACTAAAATTTGCTTTCATTTTAGGTGTGTGTAGTGCATGTCCCCTGCACGTGTCCTCTCTTCATGCCTCACTACTCCTGAGGGGTAAATTCTGAGCTAGGAGTCACATAAGTGGAAAACCATGACCCAAGGAGGAGCTTTGCCTTGTTCCAAAGCAGGGCTCAAACTCCCTCTTCTTGCATGTTTGATATCAGATCTTCAGGGGAAGCATTTCAATAGCAACCCACAGCTCACTCCCATATATTCAACAATTAGGTTATTGACAGTGTTAGACTGGGGTAACAGATAAGAAAAGGGCAAATATTTTCACAGTGCAATAGAGAGTGCAGTTCTATTCTGAAGCTGAACTTCTCTCATGCAGAGGAAAGATGTGATATATAGCAAGAAAGGCTCACAGTGCATGTATCTCTCTGCTTTCCCTAAAAGGCTCCTCACTTGATGTAATGTCTATATAGTTGCTATTTTTTGCAAGTTCATTTCAGCAGCTACATCCTGGTATCGAGTTCTGTTATATTATACTGCTGCACTAACACTTACACGTTTGTTTTTGCTGATGAATGTCTCCTAATATTGAGTTATGTATCAGGTTATTGCAGGAAATCTGAGTGAAGATGTAATATTTCACATGCTTGCCTTAAGAGGAAAGAACTGCTAATATCATGAATAATTACTCACAATAGAGATCCAAGCTGTCAGCTCCAACTATAATATCTGGGCCCCTAGGGAACTCAGGTTTTCATCTGGAGGTGTACAGATCCAAAGGAAAATTTGGCAGTGTTATCTTGACAGTGGTGGAGAGTTCTACTTCCTTACTCCAGAGTTCCGTTAAATACATCAATAGATACACCATATTATGAATTTTTAAGCACCTCTCCAGAGACAGTACTTAATACAGAATATTTGAGGACTCAGCCACTGCAGTGTTTGTTTGGTGCTTTAGAAATGTTTCTGCTGGGTAAATTTCTGTGGGAGTAGAGTTTGCCCCTTTATTTTAATCTGTCTTCTTTCAAGATGAATGTGTTTGTTCTTAAGGTCCTGGTGACATTGGCAGATTCTTTAGGCATCTCCAGACACCATGGCTGGAAGATACTACAAATTTATTTTAAAGGGTAAGATTTTTTTGAGCATTGACCAAGATAAAATGAAATTTTCTGCTGTTTTCAATGTTCTTACCATTCTCCTTAAAAAAAAAAAGCTACAAAAGAAATTATTTCCCTTGTGAGGACAAATATGAAGGCCTTGTGTTCTTAAAGTGAACGTAAGTATAGAACAAGATCCTGGGACGCCAGGATGGACTCAGAAATGCTGCTGTAGGTTGGATTTCTCTGAAACTACTCAGATATGAAAAACCTAAAACTGCTTTCTGTGCTGCTTTTTAACAAGAGACAGGAGAAACCTTCAGCAAGAAATGGGGTTGATTTTGCCCGGTGGGGTGCACAGTTGAACCTAACAGCTCCCTCAAACCCTACAGAAGACAAGGGGGCTCTGCAGAATGTTTTGTGCTTAGAGATTTTTGTGCTCAGAAAGTTTCAGAGGCAGGGTGGAAGAGTCCAACAGTTGTCATTTGACAGCCCACAGGATACTGAAACCATTCCTACCCTGTGTTCATGCAAATACAGAGACCTCTGTCATTTAAAGAGATTGAAATAAAAAAGAATTTGCTTCACTTGCCCTGGCAAAAGTCTTGCTCTGCAACCTGAAGATTGACACATCCTGGCATCTCAGTAGGGAAAGGGATTTTTTTTTAACATGTGTGACTTAATTGTGTATAAATTCAGCCCCAGCATTAAGCTTAATATATGATATTAATTATGTCAGAATCCCTTAAAACAATGATATTCTTCCCAGTGCTAAGGTTGAATTAGAAGAACTAGTTGTTAAGGCTGGAGAAAAAGGCCATTTCAAAAGCCAATGTCTTATCTTGGTGTTGGGCATTGCTCTGCTTTCAGCCCGTGGGTCTGTTGCACAGCTGATATAAATGTGGGAGATTTTTCATTTGCTTGCACCAGCTTATTCTGGAACTAGCTGCTGTATTTAAAAACAAAACAAAGCACTGATGATTGTATTTTCGGTGCATGTACAGAAAGCATGTGAAAATAAGCAAAGAAAATGAGCTTGCAGCTAAATTTAAAGAAAATAAAATGCTCAGAGGGTGGTAAGCAGGAACACACAGCACTTCTGTGAGGAAAAAGCTTTGCACTCTGATGTAAAAGAGCAGCCAAGGAGAAAATGGTTAAAGAGGCAGCGAGACTCATTGGAGAGGCCAGTGACCTGATGACAGGCGCTCAGAGGCGTCTCACATATCCACATGACATTTCTTGAGCTAGCAAACACAGCAAGGGCAAAACCATGTTTGCAATTTGCAGGTAAATAACGGCTGTATTTAAGGTAATTTCTTACCTCAGGTATTTCTGTGTGTCAGTATAAGATTTCAAGCTAGACTTAAACTGCAAAATCAGATCAGTAGAGCTGGTGTGTTAGAACTGAAATTATGGTGCAAATTATGGTTCTGTCCACTCACACCAGGCTCCCTGCCTGAGTCACTGAGTCACTATAAAAAACTGTTTATAGGCTCACAGAGTACAATTTGGGGATGTTAAGCATCTGCATAATGATATCTGGTGGATATTTTCACTCTGGGCCTAGTTGGTCTGGGTGGTGGCATGAACCTGTGTCCAAGTTTGCATGGGATAATATCAAACATTTGGCCACTTCCTTGGGTATGCCTACACTGTCCTCAGGGCATCTGGCCAAGCAGATGTGTTTGAGCCATATGTTCTGGCTCTTCTTGCCAATCCAGAAAAGCACATCTCTGAAAGATTCAGGGTTTTTAGATTTGGCCTGTCAAAATGTGTTTGCTACGATAGAGTCCTCTGTTTAGAGTTGCTTACATATATGTAATAACTGCACCCATTTTCTTTCAAATTAAACCTTGTTTCAGCAGTTTTGCTAACAGTTGTGATGTTTTCTCTTTCACAACATCAGGAGGCTGTTCATGTGCTGGAATAAGAAAGATGGTCTGTGCAAATAGTGGCTCCCTTATGCAGGGAAGGGTAGTCCCTCAGAAACGGCAAACAGAAGCGTTTGAAACAGGAAATATCTACCTCTTATTCATAAAACATAGAAGTTGTCCAAAAATGTAAAATCTGGATTCACAGTGGGGAGTTAGGCTTCTAAGCACTATTGATTTAACAGGAAAGAAGGGCTGATACCTGGATAGATTTAGCATTATGGCTTACATTAAGCAAAACATGCCTAATTGAAAGCAAGTGCCTTATCCCATTGCAATCAGCGGGATGTAAGTATGTGCTTGTGCTAGACAAGGAGGAAGAGACTGCTGAATTGGTGCCTGAGCAAGGGACAAAACTGGTTTATTTATAAGCACTCTATTTATAGCTTTTGCTGTGTTGGAATACACTAATTCATTTTAAGTGCTCTATCTCTGCGAATGAGCTCATAGCTCTGGAGAAGGTGAAGTTTTCTGCCTGCACTGCCTCTTCTGATGAGGTCCTGCTCTCACTGAGTAGTCTGAACTCCTCACCATGGCCAATGCCACCTGGGAGGCAAGCAAAGAAATAGTCAGGTTGTGTAAGAACCTGTTAACCTGAGAATATGCACTGGAAGGACACCAGGATGCCTTCTTGCAGTGGGAGAGCAGGGTCAGCCAGGCAGACATGGAAAAGCTTCACTGAAGAGATCTTGGTGCAAGAGATGAAGTTCATGATGCAGGACCCATCCATGGAAATACACTGGAGAACTGCAGGGTCAGAGTGAGCCCAGGCACCCAATACAGAGCACATCTCCACACTGTCGATCACCATGGGTTTGCTGGGTTTGGGCTGAAGCAGCAGAAACTACTCCCTGCCTGTGGCCAGGCAGTGACTGGGGAACATGATGGAGGAGGATGCTGTCCTGACAGCCCCAAGGCCACCCCAGAAACATTCACAAAAGCCAGTTTGCCTTTCCATGCACTTGATGATTTGGCTCCCAGATAGCAAGATGTGTAGTCTACAGCATGGTTCTGCTGAGCACGCCTCGCCTGTCGAGTCAGCCCAGAGCAGCGCCTGGGAGAAGAGCAGCGCCTCGGTGTGAGATGGCTGCATGGAGGAGGCCATAAGGCCAGTCTGCTGATGGGCAGCAGAGAGAAGCCCTTCAGCTTCAAACAGCAGAAAATGTAAAGCCAGCTGAAGCTGAGGCTGGAGGAGTTACAGGGGATTTCAGGATTTCTCTTCCTCCCCTTTAAACAAGAGCTGCACGTCGAGCCATTGTTCACATCCCTGGGAATCTACACATGAATTTCAGGACATCTACTTCAAAGGACACATCTCTGGAAGCAGGAGGAGGTGTGTTTGTGTGGGACAGGCTCCTGACTTGCATCTCTTTCAGGGAGCTCTGAGTCATTATTTGATCCTGATGTGTGTGGCAGAGGCAGTTCTGAGTTGCCCCCATGTTTCAGGCTCAGCTCGTTCCTCGTTTGTGGTCCTCTCCCAACAGCATCTTGAATTTCCAGTTTGGCCCTTGTCTAAATTTGAAACTGGACCAACCTGTCAAATCTCATCCCCAAGCTCTAAGAAAACCCCACAGTCCTACTTTATCAGTGGACATGTTTTTAGGAAAGTCTTTGTGGACATGTTTTTAGGAAAGTCTTTGTGGACATATTGCCATAGATGCCACCAGACACCCCAGGAGAGGACAAGCAAGTAGAAACAGGTGACAAAATTATATGCAGATTTTATGATACAACCACCATCTTGTGTTTACAAATCATACAGCTTCACCTTGGATTGTTTTCTCTTGAGACCTGACCCCAAAAAAGGGAGTAAATTAGACATGGCAAAACATGTACTTTCCCCATTCTTGTTCTTTTCTAGAAACAGTGAGAAAGCAAAGGTTAAAAAGGGCTCAGTGTGTATATATGTACATATAAGAGTTTGTTATTTATTTTTAAAAATTATTATTACAAGTTTAGCTAAAGTGGCCTTCTCTTATGTTTCTCTCTTGAGCACAAAGGAAATATTTTCAGGAGCAGAGAGGATTTTTTCAATGCAGCCTGCTCTTGGCTTTATCTTTATTTTCTATCAAGTAACTGAAAACGAAACAAAGATCTCAGACACAGGTACATCTTTAAGAGAATTTGCTCCCTCTTAACTTTGTTTGAATGGGTAAACCTCCTCACTGTTTGCCCTTAGAGCTATTCCAACAGAGAGCTGTTTTATCAACACTGGCTGCTCAGTGAGGAGAGGCATTTTCTTCCACCTTCAGAGCAGTTTTCTATGCCACTGTTGGGGGGTGGGAAGTTGACCTTACGTGGACCCTCAAGACAAAACCAGAGGTTTTAAGCAAGTGAAGAATAGGCAAACACTAGCCAGCAGTTGCCATATACAGAGTACACTGCTCAAAAATCCCAGAAATCTCACTGATAGAGCGTTACCCTGTGACTGGATAGTGCTTCTGCCCTTGTAATTTATACATGTGTCAATAGGAGATTACGCCTGTAAGTACAGACTTGGCAAACTCACTTCTAGTGTTTATTAGGGAATTTTGGGGGAGAAAACGAAAAGAAGTACTGCAGGTATTTTTGCCAGTCATAGTGCCTCGGAATGGTGAAACTGCCTCTGGAGCTGTTTTGTAAAAACTCTTAAACAATGAGTTTAAAACAACAGACAATTTTCTGAGCTTTGTGGAGCGTGATTGTAGCTAAAAGCTTAATGCTAAAATTCATAGAGAAGCAAAACTGCAAGAAACAGTCTGCTTGTGATTATTAATTGAATAAAAGTCCCTAAATCTGAGTATCTTTGAATTTTACAAGGTGTGAGAAGCAGGTCTGAATTCTTCTGACCCGTAACTCTGGGCATGAGAAATCATCAACAGTTAAACACTGGGCTTAAAAATAAAGCTAATACCTGCTCTGCACAGATGTTTTGATTTGTCTCAAGCCTGTTGGGAACAGGTTCAAGATAAGCTGAATTATGCTACTATTTTAACTGAAGCAAGAATGTCCACAGACCTTTTTGCAGTGATTTAATGGATTAAATTTGGGGGAAAAAAAGGTATGGTACACTTCTGGTCTTTTCCCAGGAATGGGTTTGTGGTTGAGGCACTGGAATGGGTTTTAGGAAATCTTGATTCTATTTCTGACTCTGCCAAGTCATTTATTCTCTCTGTGCTTCTATTCTGTTCCATTCAAGTAGCTGCAATTAATAAATGTCTTCCAGGCATGTAGCAAGGGTGAAAACCTGTGTGCTCAAAGACTACATGATGTGGATTAGAGGAAGAACACAAACATGTAGAGGTGAATTTTTTCAGCACACTAGGTGTTACCATCTAAAGCATTCCAAAACCTGGACATCTAACACGCTCTGTCAGAAACTGAAGTTGCCAGCTGCATGGATATGTTTAATTCTGCTTCAAGAAAGTGCCGAGAGCTCTGTTGTAGTGCAAATGCCATCTCACAGCAATCCAGGAAGGACTGGCAGTTTGGTGTTCAGATGCCATAAATCACACACTTTCACATTAAAAAAAAAAATCAGATCTCCATATTTGAAGCTTTCTCATGGACGTGAGGATCCCTCAATAAATTCCATTACTTTCTCAACTGTATTTCAGGGGCTCACAAATTAGTTTTAACAAAAGATTACATATAAAAAGAATTAGCTCAGCATTCCAAAAAAGGAAATATTTTCTAAGTTGATTTAAAAATTAAAACGTTAAAACCCCTGAAATGCTGAAGTACATTTTCATCTTCATCCTGCAACCTTAATTTTAAAAGTCCCGAAGCCGAATTAATTGATCCCATCATTTAAATTTTTTCATTACTGAATTCCAGCATACATAATGCAAACATGGCAGTGCTGTGATCTAGAAAGTGCAACTTGCTCTTCATTCAGCTGAGGTGACGTAATGTGCTGTTCAGCCTTGCAGCTGCATTACATAAATATTATTAATGATGAAATGTGGGCTGGGTGCTAAAGTATTCTTTTAGAGTAATCCAAGGCAATATCAGCTACAAGGTTTTTTAGACACTATCTAAAATATGGCAGATGAATTCCCCATCAGGAAAACTGTTTCTCAGGAGACAGGATCATGTATTGGTAGCTCTGATTTTTTTCAATCTGCTGGTCAAAAGTATAGAGAGAGATGGCATGTTATGTGGAATCCAGCCATGCCCATTTGAGGATGGGGTGTGGTTTGCTGCAAGGTATTTCAATGCAGCAATGAATAAAATACTTTTTCCCCCAGAGTTTGCATAATATCATGGATAGCCATGCAAACACAGGCTCTACTGCCATCAAAACTCTTAATCAAGGGCCTTATAAAACTCTCCCCAAAGACAAAGGAGTTTAGGAAGCAGTTCATCTCAGCCTGAGCTAGACATTTACAATAAGCCAGATGAACTGGTCCCTTTGCTCCTGGAAGCAGACAGACAACTGGTAAGCTGTGCATTGTGTCTGAACTGGTTTGGTGGGAATTTTTAGCTTTCAGGTCTTCTATGTGAACTCTTGCTCCTACAGAAATTGCTTTATGGTCTTTGTTGACTATATGGAGGAAATGGGATCTTAGATCTAAAGGGCTCATTTGAAAGGCACGTATATGCTCAAGTATTCACACATCACACACAGAGGCAATAAAATCCATAGTTTGAAAACACATTTTCAGAGCCTTCGCCATCACAGTATCACTGAAAGATGCTGTCAGCTCACGTACTATAAACCTCAGTGTTTTATCTCTCTGGATTTACAAAATGGAAATAATGCCAGAAAAGCATACATTTGCTGTTAGATTGTATTATTTTGTTTAGTTGGGACAAAGATGAATAGCAGAATCTTCTGCCTTTTTGTTCACAATCTTTTTCAGTCACTGCAGATTTGATTTCAGGCTGCACTGGGTGGTGCTCCTTCAGACCAACTACTTTCAATGGGATTTTTTTTTTAAGTCAAATCACATCTATTGATTTAAGAATTTGCCACAGTGGGTTGCTGTTATTTTTATTAATATAAATCAAACTGAAAATGTCCCCTTAGTGCTGAGTAGGGAAAAAAAAATCTTTGTTTTGAAACGGCGCTCAATCAAACCCAAATCCCACTATGAACAGAGGAATGAAGGATTACAGCAGCCATATGTTTATAAATGAGTAATAACCTTTACATCAGCAGAGTCCTTCACCAGGAACATCACAGATGGCGATATTTACAGTAGTTCTCTCTGAAGGGCTGACACCTAGGGTGGGTGAACCTCCCTTAACACAAGCAATCTTAAAATGGCAATTTCTGACCTTCCAGGCCGGACAATGGAGGAGTTTCATTTTTCCAGAGATTTTTTGCCTCCCTTCTGTCATCAGTTTTGCCACGTTGCTTAGTGACCTTCCGGCACTTGACCAGTCGGCGATTTTCAGAATGCAGGAAAATGTTCATGGGAAACAATGCCAACCCAAGTGCCAGCTTTCCTCAATACCCTGCTTTTGTATCTGTACAATCCAAAACCTGTAGGAGTGGGAGAGATATAACGCCGCAGCAAGTAGGACTCTAAAACAGCTATTGAAAATTCATATGTTTTGATGAGATAGCACATAAAACAGTGACTGGCATCAGGCCACAGCATGATTGCAAATGTTCATATTTGTTGGCAAAAACGAGTCTTCTGTGACCTCCCAAGGTCACCTCTCCAGATTTCTCTCTCTG
The DNA here is from genome assembly GCF_031753505.1 of Anomalospiza imberbis. Lineage (NCBI taxonomy): Eukaryota > Metazoa > Chordata > Aves > Passeriformes > Viduidae > Anomalospiza > Anomalospiza imberbis. The sequence continues at coordinate 144,099,818 of NC_089681.1, read as the reverse complement.
ATTCATCAGTAGCAGTTTTGTCAGTGTGTGCAAGCACACAACTATGAGCTCTTCTCTTTCTCCTCTCCTGGCTGAGTGCCACTTCTGAACAATAAAGTTTCCGGAATTGCTTCTGCATATTGCCTGTGACACTTGGCCCACTCTGGCTCCCACTGCTCGCAGAGAGATGGCAAGAGAGTGAGCAAAAGCTCACCCACATGCGACATCAGAAAGCCAGCTGGCTGGAATGCCACGCAGCCTACAAAAATGCTGTGAATTTGGGCGTCTGAAGATCGAGGAATTCTCTCCCAGGAGGAACAGTGTCTTCTGAGGAGGGAAGGAGATCTGGATATGCTTGAGACAAACCAAGATGTCTGGCTTTCTGGGAGGTGCCTGAGGTGTTTGGTCTTGTTCTGGTCAGGTTCTGCTGAGGTCCAGTGTCAGTGCACACCAGGGCTGTGTTCTCAATGGACAGGGGCCCAGGGGCATTTCTGACGATTCAGCTCCCCAGCCTGCACTTTTGTTGCCCTTGTGGGCAGATCCATCTTCCTATTCAATCCTTGGACTGTCCCTCTTCAGTGCTGGTTACCTTGTGATGAGGGTTTTTTTGAGAGGCACTGAATGCAAATGGCAAGGTGGTTCCCAAATCCTGGGTCAGCTGGTGGGCACAGACCCTGCCTGCCTGGACAGAAACACTCTCTGGACTCCAACTTGGACCATCCATTTCTCTGCTGGAGCTGAAATCTCAGGAATCGAATCCTGCCTCTGCCCTTTTCCCCAGACACTGCAGCATTTTGGCCCAGGGTCTTCTCTGTTCTAACTCTGTTTTTGAGTCCATTATGCTATTTGCACCTTCCCTCATCAGTGACATACCATCTATCCCCCCTTTACCATGCTAAGAGGATCAGAAAATACATCTTATGACTCCATCTTACATTTTCACAGTAATTTCATCCATGTTTAATCCAGATCTGGGTTCCTTACTCTCCTCTGTGCCTCAAGGTAAAGCACTGTCCCTTTCCAGTGAAATCAGCTAAGCAGAAACACCATAACTGCCACAGGTCCCCTGATGGTACCTTTGACTCCTCCTGCAGGGTTTCGGATTTAATGACTTGGAATGGGTGGCAGATACTAATGGTTTGCACATCTGTTACACTGCAGCTGGAGAGTGTGTTCCTGTGTTAGAGGCTTGTTTTCATGTCCTGAAAGTAGATGGACAAAAATAAAGGCTCATTAAATATTGAAAAGAAAGGTATCTTTTTTTAGTCAGATTCTTTATGTCTCTTCTAAAAATTAAATTTTATAAAAAATAATCTTATGTCTTCCTTCTGATATGAAATGCTTCTCTTTACCAGTGGAATATGTCTATAATTTTTTAGGTTGTCTCTATTTTGACTTCAGCCACTCATTGAACTATTCCTCACTGTTGATTTTTCTTCTCACTTTTCTCTCTGCCCATTTTGCTAAAAAAAAACCAAAGCTACCTTGACTCCTGGTGTATTGAAAGAAATAAGGAGACATCCACAGAAGACAAAGACAACTGTAAAGGAAATTTCCCTTACAGTTTTTCCAATCATCTCAATACAGAGATCTTATATAATTTCCTCCATCTTGTGGTACTATAAAATACTCTGGAGGACTTCACTGGCAGGAAATTCAAACACATGCTGCCCTTTTCTGCTATTCCCATTGATCCAATTTTAAAAATGCTGTCTATCTGTTGAAACCTTTCAGGTCTAGAATGTACCAAACAACAAAACATTTTAAAAAACATCTAAATCGCTGCCCAGAAGAAGGGGGCCTCACTTTCTCTGCTCCTGTGATGAAAAGAGAAATCACTGGGTTTTGCTTTGTATTTTGAGACCTTGTAGTGTTATCTTCTTTGAACCTTCAGCACTCTTTGTTTTTTGCCATTGAAGTGACACTTCAGGGACAGCTGTCCTCACTAAAGTTCTCATTTTCCTGCTATTACATCATTGTGTGCACAAAGAGAACCTAAATATATTTGAGAAAGTGGCCTTTCTTATACTGGGTACAAACAGGAAAGAATGAAAATGAAGTCAGATCCTTGAGAACCTGCACCGGAGTAAACAAACACAACAAAAATATTACCGTGACAATCAAGGAGGGCAGTCTGAGCTCAGTGGGAGCTATCCACATCCATCTGAGCACAGGCTTTGACTTGCCTTAGCAGCAAACTTTAGAGGTGAACCTGACCTTGAAAGTTCAAGGGTGCTCTGATTTAAAGTTCTAGTTTGATCTCATCTGCGCTCACAACAGCAGGACAACAACTTCTGTTTTGCCCTCTGTTAAAAAGGTCATAGCTTGCCTTGGTTTTCAAAAGTTTGTTCTTGCAAGAAAATAAGTAGATAAAAATAGGAGAAAAGAAAACTGCAAATGATAAAAAATATTAGTTTTATGTGAGAGAAAATAATGCTTTATCACAATAGCCAGTTTTCTTTTGCAGACCTTGTTTTTTCCTTCTGTTTGTACAGCAGACAGAAGATGGAATGGGGCTGACTGTGAACAGGAATATAAAGGTATGCACGGATGTAGGACTTTGTGAACTGCATGGGGTAAGAGTCTTGATTAGTGTTGCTGAGTAACAGATTAATTCCTTTAGCATTTTCCCATAAACATGTCTGACTGTTTATGCAGGCAGAGGCTTTAAACTGAGTGCATAACTTAAATTCTGCCTCTCTTGTCCATGTGAGCCGACATCATGTGTTGCTTCAGCCCAGTTCTTTTTTCTACTGTACCTGCCCTTTCCCTCAGTGGGGATTTATGCTCCAAAGTGCCTTGCAGGACCAGTTTGCAAAGGCTGTGTGATCACAGCAGAGCTGTGCCTCTGTTTGCTTCCATCCGGAGATCCAGGGGCACAGCGGGTCTGGATGGTGCCGTGGAATCGGACGCTGAGCAGACGCTCAGGTTTCCAGTACTGAAAGGGTTAGGGCTGCCTCCACTTCTGCCAACAGGAGTCCTCCCATTGATTTCCCACTAGGAGCAAGTTCAGGCCCTCCTTCAGTAAGTTACTGACACAAGTATCAGTGCTGGTAATAGTGGCCCTGCAGCAGATGGAGTGCTTCAATTATCTTGGGCCCGTGATGAATGAGTGCTATTGACAGCTGCTGCAAAATCCATAGCAGACTGAGGATGCACAGACAATTATGATATCGCTGGTAAACATATGGCAGGATTTCATCTCTTAAAAAACTACAAACTCAGGCTCTGCTGGCCTTGGGTTTGGTCCAGAGCCAAGTTCTATGTTGGACTTCACTCACACAGCAAAATCCCACAGGGGTGACAAACAAGGGTCTTAGGGCCTTGGTATCTGGAGCTCACTCTACCTTTGTTGAATATTGTTTCTGGGTGTTATTGGTGTTTTTTGGTGTGAGGAAAAGGAAAGTTTGTTTTCCTGTACAACTGCTAAAATGTATGGGTGTATTCCTTTCAGCCTATTTAATTCACCTCAATACACACAGTACTGCCTACAGAAAACTGTGACCAGGTCCATCAGGAGAATGTATTTCTGCACTGATCAAGCCAAGAAGTCAGTAATATCTGTTATTTTAGCCCAATGCCTGCAGTTCATATACCAGCCAGTGGAACAGGAAAGCAGAGTTGGTTTACCAGCTGTTCTCTTGCTGATTCCCACCTCTCCTTTTCTACAAAATTATGGTGGCTTTGGAATGGCCACCTGTGGCCTTTTGCAATCATCTCCCATTTGCTTCATCTGTAGCTCTTAATATTTCTGGAAAGGATGCTGAGGTAGTTGCACACCCACCTGCAGCCTCCGCGGTCCCTTTGGGCACACTTGTGGTTGTGTCACTGGAGTCTGGAGGGCTCAGGACCCCCAAGCCTTCACCAGACCCCGTGCTTCACAGAGTTCTGCCTCACTGTTCCTTCCAGACTCTGAGAAGGTGCCTTACAGACCTGATGAGCTTTTATTTCACTCCAGAAGAACAGATATAAAATGGGAGTCTCCTTTTCCATCTTTTTCTTCCTGGAGAGGATAGTTTTTCGGTTGCTTTGTTATACAGTTGCACTTTTCCTTCAGCATTATTAACTATATATCATGACTAACAAATAAGTGTCCCACCAGCTCAGGGAATTAAAAAAAAAACAAAACAAAACAACAAAACCTACTCTGGAGAACTGCTTTTTTCTCTATTTGTTGAATCAACAATTTTAGCTGATCCTCCTGCAATAGGCCATATTCAGAAGTCTGCATGTACTTCAGACAGCTGAGAGCAAAATTTGCCCTTCACATATACTTTAATCTCCTATCACTTCACATCTCAGTGCCTCCCTAGAAAATGCACCCGTTTTCATTCTTGCTGTATTGTCTGTAACACTTATTTATCTATTGTCAGCTGGCAAAGTTATGAGATCAAAGGCTTTAACAGGCAACTACTACTCTAAAATATTAGAAAAATAGCCTGAGTGATCTTATCCAATTCTCTATTGTTCAGTAATTTGGGAGAGACTTTTGGATCCTATTATCTCTGTTGTCATTTCATTTTTTTTAATGCCAACTTGTTTCTTAAACATTATAAATTATGATACCAGGTGCAAGCATTTCTCTGCACAGACCACTCTCTGAAACACATATTTAATTGTATCAGATTATGTTTTTATTTTGTTTTTAATAAATAAAAATATCTGAACACACCTACACAGGCAAGGGATGTAGGAGCTTGTTTGCTTACTTTGAAACCTACTTACATGCAGAGAGTTCAAAAGCTTGAGTCAGACATCATGATCTGCTTGGGAGAGGCTGAATAGAGAGGTGATGAGGGGTCAGAGAGGGAAAAAAATCAACCAAAATGGCTCTCTAGATGACCACAGTAGATGTGAGGGTGTGTATTTGCACTGGACTCATCAGAGATATCTCTCTTTGTCTGGACTGAGCATTTTATGTTGTTTAAATATTGGTACCTTATCTTGGCTACTAATATGTGGCATCTCTTTCCCCTTTGCTCACGGCACAAGGCTTTCCTTTGGTTGCAAACAGGAAAGGGATTACTGACAGATGAGAACTACATTCAAAGACCAGAGAAAAAGGTCTGTGAATTCAAACAGTGTTTGATAGAAGTGCTTTGCCAGCTCAGATCATCAGCCATGCCACTGTGGAGCACAAGCCACAAGACATTTCCCTTTGCCCACAAAGTCAGAAAAGTCTTTTTGCCATACAACTGCATGACCAGGTTTGTTCTCCACTCTCTGTGAGGCTTGTTCTCTCCAGCCTCTTCCAAACAACAGAGGTGTAGGCCCAGCCTGCTATAAAATATGTTACAGACCTTTTTTTTTTTTAAAAAAAAAAGAGAGTGAGGGGGAAGAACAAAGGAATAGCCTACTTTTTGGGTCGGAGTCCTGTCACACTGAAATTCAAGGAATAGCAGGGTATACATTGCTTTGAAAATGCAATAAGTAGATGTGCAAATAAAACAAAACAATAAAATCCCAATTTAAATCCCCCTGTCAACACAATATAAACATATAAAGCATTTGCTAAAACCAACTCAGAAAAAAACAGAACTGGGGACAAAAATGGGAAAAGATGTGCCCAGAAGACCACGGCACTGCTTTCTTGCAGGGAAATGCCAGCCTTTTTTTTGGCATTGTGCATCATTTCTATGGTGGCTGATGGAAATCATCCACCTTTCCATCTTCCTCTTAGGAAGCATGTGGGGATTCCGCATAAATAATTTTTTGAGATTTGAGATTGTTCAAGACTGTTTGGGATTTGAGATCCTTACCAAAGTCATATTAGTAAAAACACCAATCTGATATCAAAAAATGTTCTGTTCCATCTGGGGTCAGATTGTATTTGTTATCATTTAAATTTAAAATGAGGCTAGAGAAGATATAAAACCCTGATATTCTAGGAACTGACACAGCCCCGGGTCTGACTTTGAACAATTTATCGCAGAGACTAGAGTTGTCAAGGGATCAGTCATAGCCTGTAGCTGAAAGTCATAGACTGTGTGCAGGAGAAATCCAAATATGCAGGAGAAAAAAGAAAAAAAAAATCGATTGTACTCTGTTTTTTCTGTAAACATAAGATTCTTGTCCTTGTAGAAGTTTTTTCATTTCACCAAAACTCACTAGGAAAAACCAATGAATTATGCCCAGATAGCAATCTGGGACAAGCAATGATTTTTTTCCTGATTTTTGTGAATTTTTGTGGAAGGATACTTGTATCCACTTGCTACTTAAGTTGCATTTTCCTTATGAGAGCTGTTTTGCCACTCTTTAGTTCGAATGGTCTTATCACTTAAATGGTCACAAAGGGGTTTAGGCATAATTCTCCTATTAACATATATGAAAGATGTTTAAACTTCCCTGCTGGATTTATTTTTTTTTTCAGCCTATCTGGCTGTAGATTCTACCAGATTCAAGAGCATTGATTTGCAGAGCACAGACAATCTGGATAACCAGAAATCGTCTGCACTTCAGGGCATATTTTCCCCTTCAAATCCATTAACTTTAGGATGACTTTCTAGGTGGGTAACTTCAGGGGAATAATAGACTTGTGAACTTAAAAAGAAGTGACCTCCTTACTGAAGCAGTTAGTGAGGTGCTTTAAAACCCAAGAGCTGAGCAACTGCTTTCAGTTTGGATTGAGTGTAACAGGGAGAAGAAGGGTCCCACCACACCAAGCCATGGCCCATGGAGAGCTGATGTGCACCTTGTCCAGCCCCGGCACAGGAGTTGGTGTCTCTGCAGAGTCCAGGACATCTTCTTAACCCACCACCGTGGTTCCTGCACCTCTGAGGGTGCATTCGAGTTGTTAGCAAGACTTGAGCTCCTCCAAAATGGGTGGAGTCTTCTGCAGTGCCTTGGTGGATTCATTCCCAGAATTAAGTTGTTTTTTAACACTAGGACATTTGTGTAGCTTTTCTGCTACACAAATGATTTTTTGCATCATAATAATTTGCTTTGGGATATGTCTTTTATTCTCTCAAATGCTCAGAGGGGCTGGACACAGATTGTTTCTCCTCAGCCTCAGGTACTCCCCTGTGGATGCAGCCACCAGTGGGAAGGGGATGATCAGAGCTGGTATGCTTGGTTCAGAGGGTCCCAGCTGGGTGCTCCTGCCTGGCCTTCTCCCCATCCGCGTGTCTGGACACGGGCGGAGATTCATTAACTCTGTGCTTCTGTTGGAATTCCTCTGCTGTGCCAATCTCCTGCTATCTGATCATTTCCAGCAAATTTATCTGGCCAGTCACATAAAATTACAGCAAACTCTGACAAACTAGGGCAAACCATTTATTAAATATTTATTAAACATTTATTAAACCAGATGAAACTATTTACCATTTCTACCATCATTTAGATACAAATGGCTTTTCTTGGATTCTAGTGAAAACAAGGTAAGCTGCTAGAAATATATCAATGACATATACAGCCCCACAGATTGGGTTTATGTCTTTTACTAAATGATATCTTAGAAAGCATTTCTGTGTGGATTTAATTTCTTAATGTGGTTTACGGCCCCAGAAGCCTCATGAGCCAGTGAGTGTTCAGCCTCCTCTCTACTTGACAGTACAAGACTGATACCCTTCACTTTACACTGACCAGCCCACGCTAAAACTGATACTTCTTCTATTGCAGTATCTTTTTACCATATGACTGACAAATCCTCTCTGACTCATTTTTTTTCCCAGCAATCACAAATGCTGCTGGATTCAGTTCCTATTTTTTTTTCCTTGCCTTTATGAGTAACTACCTATTCCCGTAGCAGCGGCTGCAGAAATCCCTCCTCAGCCCAGTGCTGCTGACACGGGCCTGTTGCAGGTATTTTGGGGAACAATGTAAAAGCAGAGCAACTGTAGAGGGATACTTTATTCTGGCACACCCTCCCAGCAGTCTGTGCCTTAGGGGCACTCTGAGCCAGAGATTGTATCTGCATCTTTGCGTTTTGTAACGCTCGATGAATTTTTCAGCCAGGAATTTGTCTAATTGCTTTTTGAGCCCATTTATACTTTTGGCCCCTACAACATCCTGTGGCATTGAGTTCTGCAGTTTAATTATGCACCATGTGAAAAAAAAAAAATAATTTTGCTTTAAATCTGCATCTTGATATTTTTATGTGATACCCTTCCTTGATACCCCCTTTCTTGAATAGTAATAACTAATTTAGAACACACTATACTTTTCTTATATTTAGAATGGTTTCTCTTTATATCTACTATCCTGCATTTATCAAATAAATTTCATTTGACTGTTTTCATCAACTGGTCACTAATGAACATGAAAACCTTCAGCCATACGCCATAATGAAGTTTTGCTTTTATTTTTGGTGGTGTTTTTTTTTGGTTGTTGTGTTTTTTTTTTTTTTTTTTTTTTGGTCATGTTACTTATCAGCTCATTTTCCTGCTTGTTTATTAATATTTTGAAGAGCAGAGGTCCCAGGACGGCTCTCTGTGAAACTTCACTGATATCCCCCACCATGGCAAAATATGACCACACATTTCTACTCTCCTTTCCCCATTTTCTCTAGTTACTGGTTCACACAAGAATTTCTTTACCCACAAGTGTTCACTTTCCCTAAACAGTCACTGAAGGACCGTGTAGGAAACATTAGGGACCTAAGTGCAATATGGGAACAGCCAGAGTGGGTCTAACTTGGCCACATGCAAAGCCATACTCTTGTTCCACTTTCTAGGTATTCTTGCTGCACATCATGCCTTTGGGCTATTTTTTTTTCCTTTTTACTATACCCATATTGCATGCTTGCTTAGAATTTCTGGTCTGCTGGTACAGCCAAGCCTCTTTAGTTCTCACTTCAGAAACAAAATGGATTTTATAATCAAAACAATGAGCTCTCCTTCATCTCCCAATAGATTTTGATCTTCTACAGAAACTGTTTTCAGGTCCAGGCTGTTTGCTGTCTGGATATTCAGAGTAACTTCCCTGAAAAGACAGTGGGTATGAAAAGGGATTGTTGCTAGATACATTGTGTAGTCATGATGAAGGAATATAGCAGGGTTGAAAGGAGCCTCCTAAAAAGCATGTCAGGCAGCAGTACAGCATCTGCTCCTCACAGACATTGGGATGGTACAGGAGAATATTCCAGTGGGAGAAAAAGGGAGTGAGGTATGGGCCAGGGGAGGAGGAGAGCTCTTCAGAGAACAAGGGAAGGGAGTACTGCAGAGACAACATGGGCCCAAGAATTTTTGGGGTGTGTAGCAGTGACTTCTCTTTATATGTCAGTGGAAATGGCTTCCTGCGTTTCTCTTGCATACTGGGAGTGAGGACTGGCAGAGATAGGCTGCATTAAAGTGGCCTGTGGGACTGGGTCCTGCTGTGCACACCTCTTCTGGACAGCCTCCAAAAGACATGGCAGATTGTCAGCTGCAGTGATGCAGATGGTGGGGGGGACTTTGGTGTTTCACCTTTTCCTGAGCTTCCAGCATCTTGTTCCGAGTGAATCAAAGACCATACTTCACATCAGGTCTAGAGGAATTCTGGGCTTGTCTAAAATCCTCAGACAGGCCTTGATTATCTGTGCTGGGCTCCATGAGTACAGAGAATATGCAGCATAGCCACAATCCAGGTGGATGATTCTATGATTCTTGTGTCAACACACTCCAGCTATGCATGTAATAGACAAAACCTGCATGTTGTATCTCAACAGAGCTCCCTCACTCCCAAAAGAGGTAAAAAAATCACTCTAAATTCCTTGCCTTCTTCTGTGTGCCACCACTTACTCATTCTTGTCTGGCTTGCTGTCATTTCCAGAGGCCACAGGCAGGTATGTGGGATCTCACAGCAGCTCACACCTTCTGGCAGGCTCAGTATCTCCTGATCCTTCAGTCCTGCCCCGTTCTGCACATAGCTCTTGGCAACAGCTGTCTTGATTTTTCATCCCTGAGGCCTTCTTGGAGACATTGACTAAGGTGAAAAATTAGGGACAGAATTTTAGAAGTAGACAGAAAATCATGAATGTTCTGCTATGGTGTGCCTATCCTTCCGCGAAGAACGTTAGTTTTTCATGCTGCCCATCTTCCCAGGCTACAGACATGATTGTCCTTTGACACTGATCATGAAAATAGTTCTGCTACATTTCTGCATGTCATCCTCTTTTTTCCTTACCCAAATACAGCTGTCCTTTTCTTCTCCAGGCATTGCCATTTTTTGTCCTCCCTTTGACCACAGGGTACAAAACTGCTTCATTACTGCAAGTTGATAATTCTTTTTTCAGAAAAATCTGAAACTCTTTGCCAATCTTTTTGCCTCTCAAGTTTCAATAAGATAGATATGTCTTTAAAATTAACTTCTAATATTTTAATTGCATTGGAATAAATGCCACAAGAGAAATAAAGTGACAACAGCAACAAAAAGAACCCTATTGGCATGGTGAGCGAGTCCTTATCTCCAAAGCACATCCAGCACTATTTCATATCCAGTCCCTGGTTTAAATTCCAGGTGCAAAGCATGGGTAATCAAAAAGTTTTTCTTAACTCACCAGAACATCACATTCCAGACCTTAACTGTATGGTGACTGTGTTGTCACAACAGCTCTTCAGCTTTCAGGCAGAACAGTGAAATATATTGGCCTACAAATTAGCAAGACTCTGAAACCTTCTCTTTATTGCATCACATGCCTGTCCATCAGTGTCCTTATTCTTGATTTTCTTACAATTTCCCTGTTTAATATTGGTCATCAGTACAGTGAAACCATTCTGCTGAATTTTCAGAGGCCGGCATCTTGGTACTACATGAGAATTTCTCACGATTCAGCACTCAACCATTGTTACTGGGACATTATTTCATCTTTGTTTTTCTCCTGTGCCAAAGGGCTTTATCAAAGATCTGTAAGCAGTTTTTTAACAGCTATTCAACAACGAAGATCCTGTGTCCTGTTTGTGTGGCTCAGTTCAGAGCAGGGATTGGGAGGCTTATGCTTCAAGCTCTAACACCAGTAGCTGGACAGGGGTAGTGACTACATCATCTGTGAGGAGGAAGAAGAGTTTGAAGAGAGTTTGGAGAGTTTGAAGCAGCAAGTTTAGGTCACAACAAGAACCAGACATTCTGCAGCGGTGAGAATGATTACTGCTTCTTCCTGAGAGGAGTTCCTGTCGTTTCAGGAATGAGATGTCTGCTCTGTGGTCAGAGAGACGACTCTATATAAACATTTCTGATGAAAGGTAGCACAAATGGCTCTTATTCTCCTCCATGGGCCCCTTTATGAGACTTCACTTGTAGATCAAGATAAATAATATATGACTGCATGAGTGCAGGCATAGATCACACCTTCTCGGAGATCAGATGTTTCCCTTCTTTTAAAGGTTTCAGTCCAGAAATAAAAGACAGCATTGATGATCTTACTGGTTATCATGCAACATGCAGTTGTGCCTTGAAAATTAAATACATAATGCCTTTGGAGTGAGGTCATTGAATTAACCTTGCATTAGATAGTTGGATTCAGTGAGCAAAAATTAACCTATTTGTTGCCTTTAATCATAAACCACCTTGATTTCAAACTTTGTTAACACTTAGAGCAGTAAATAAACTTTGGTAGATCTTTCCCTCTTAGGCCAGCCAATACCATTAATCACATCTTCTATTTTTATGTTAGTGTTCATGCAGTGAATTTGAAAGATCTTTTAGCTTCCTGGTGTAACATTTAGGATGAGTCTGTTAGTGCTGGGGAAGCTTATAATATTTACCACCATTTGATGAGAAGAAATAGAAGTCTCATCTCTTTTTTTTTTAGCAGTAAAGGCCTCTTCCCCAATCACAGAGCTGTTCCCCTTTTCATCAGGGTGTCACAAACAGCATGGTCAGAAGTATGGGGTGGTTGTGGTGATCTCTGCTGGCCTTGACTTTATGCAATTCCCTGTTTTCTATCCATGATCCATGCAGAAGACAAGCTTTGGTTGTCCCCAGTGTTATTTCAGACAAATGAAACTATTTCAAACAACAACAAACACTGGACCTCAGGCTTCAGACACCAAGGAAGGAATTTCTCTTTGGTAAAGAATTGTGTGCACACACAAAAAACCCCACACAAGCACAAGTGGAATGTAAAGAATATACCCCACAGATAAAGAGAAACCCCCAGATGGGACAGCATAGTGTCGTGTACAATCATCCTTGCCGAAGTGTTGACCAGCATTCCTTATTCATGGGTTGGGTCATGCTGATTTTCAGATTTTGGGATTGGACAGGTACTTTCTATGAGGTCAAACTGCAAAAGTCAGGATCATTCTTCTTCTATTGTTCCCAAAAAATTGTGGGGATCATTTGGGCTTATCCTAGTTAATCAGTTCCCTGTCATTGCAGGAATCTCAGGCTCCGTTTTCTGTTCTCTGAGTCTTATACAGGAGGTCAAATGAGATAATTTGGTGGATTCTTTTGTTCTTGAACCATAAAATAGTGTTAAATTAGAATTTGGGACATTTGGCTTGTACTCAGTGAAAGACAGAGCTGTTGCCTCCATAATTTAAAGAGAATGATGATGGAAATGGATGTAATATGCCCTTGAGAATGATGAGCTTTTATACCCAAAGCAAATGATGGAGGTAAGGGCAATGAGCAAAACCAGGATGGAGTGCAGAAATTCTGGGGTGTCTGGAAGTATTTGTCCTTGCCCACCTACAGACTCCTGCAGCCTGTAAAATGGAATAGCATTGGCACAGCCATGCCCATCCCCAGCCAGCAGATAATTTGGCCCTTGGTCCCCACATATGTAGTTGTGCATGACAAATTTGATGACCTTCTATGCCAGGCTTACAACAATGGTGGATAAGGGAAGAGCAACAGGCATCATCTAACTGAGCTTGTGCAAAGCTTTTGACACTGTCCCACATAACATTCTTGTCTCTAAACTGGAGAGATGTGGGTTTGATGGGTGGAGCCCTCGGTGGTTAAGGAATGGCTGGATGGGTGCACTCAAAGAGTGGAAGCCAGGGAAGAGTCCTGCTCCTCAGGGGTTGGGATTGGGATTGGGTTTGCTTCATATTTTTTCAGAGACATGGGCAGTGGGGCTGAAGCACCATCAGCAAGTTTGCCAAGGACACCAAGCTGAGTGATGCAGTCAGCATTCAGGAGGAAAGGGATGGCATCCAGAGGGACCTGGACGGGCTGGAGAGGGGGGACTGGGGAACCTCCTGAAGTTCAACAAGGCCAAGTACAAGGTCCGGAACTGGGTTGGGGTGATCATAAACACAAAAAAAGGCTGGGCAGAGAATGGATTGAGAGCAGCCCTGGGGAGAAGAACCCTCAAAGGGTGTTGGTGGATGAGAATCAGAACACAAGCCAGCAGTGTGTTGCTGGCTGCCCAGAAAGCCAAGGGTGTCCTGCATGGCCAGCAGTGTGACCAGTAGGTCGAGGGAGGGGGATTGTGCCTCTCTGGTCTGCCCTTCTGAGACCCTACCTGCAGTGCTTCATCCAGCTCTGGGGTCCCCAAAACAAGGACATGGACCTTTTGGGGTGAGTCCAGAGGAGGGTCATGATCACAAAACTGGAGCTATGAAGAGAGAGGGCAATTAGAATTGGGACTGTGTGAAAGAAATCAAGATTTTAAAAAATACAACCCAAAGTAATGCAAATAATCTACATCGAGATTATTTGCACAACCCACAGAAGTTGAGAGAGCACCTTCCAACCCAAACCCTTCTATGATTCAATGAAATCATAATCATAAACACAGGAAATAACAAGACACTCCAAAATGCCACGTTGAGGGTGATAAAAGCACTGATCTCACTTACTGCCATGTCTCCAGGCAATATTGATAGGAAAGGAGTGTCAGGGAGAGTGTATGGAGTAACAAGTGGCAATAAGGAAATATTTTTTCCTGGAAACTCAATTAAAATTAAAACAAACAAAGCCATCTCCTTCTTTAGACTATAGAGTTCAGCTGGCAGCTCTGAGAGTTAGTTCTTTATGACAGTGTTAGCAGCACTTCTCTTACGAGAAATAGCTAGTAAAATATTCACCTTCTCTGTGGGACTTTACACATCAGGGCTAGGATATCTCATTAAGCTTGGTCCATGGTTTAAAGTGTTTTTCACCACTCTCTGGTGAGGATAAATCTAAGCTAATGGTAGATTTGATAAGACAGCAGTTTTATGATCCAAATACATTGCGTTGTCTATGAATATAGCCTATTTTTGTCAGTTACATTGGAAAGAAATAAATTACTCATCAGTCAATCCATTATTATTATAATAAGAGCATGGCACTACTTAATTGCATCAGTTAAGTGGATATGACTTTGCCAATGCTCATAAATGCCATTACATCAATCCACAGAAATGGACCTGTTGATTTATTAGATGATGATGAACAAAGAAGATGTTGCAATCTCTTTTATAATTTAACCTGTGCTTAAGACATATAGGTGTTTAAGGCCAATACATGTACAGTTATTACCACAGAGAGGGAAAGGGAAAAGGGAATTGTAAACCATAACAACCTCCATCAAGTACATGCCTATTTTGGTATGTGTAATAATTCTGTACATGCATTTATGTAACACACTCTATGGTACTTAAGCTGCTGTGGGTTATCAAGTACAGTAAATCCACATTTAATCAAAGGACCCATGGCATATGATTGAGAACTGTAAATTTTCTTTACCATGCAGAAATGAAACTGCAGAACAGTGGTCCCACAGATGAACTGAAGTCATGCGGATTGTCTAGCAATAATAAATTTCTCATAAGAACTCCTGGTCCCTCACTGGTGGTTCATTTACGAGTGCCCATTTTCATTTCTTGATATATTTTTGACAAGAAATCCCTACTATGCAGTAGGCCAGTGAAGGCAGTCCCTGTAAGGATATCATAATTAGGAATAAGGACAAATAACCTGTTGTGATTTGATAAAGCACCTGCTCTTCAGTTATTTTTGCACAATTCCATTTGTCTGCACGAAAGGCCTTCTGTATGCTGGATAAAGGTCAGAAGTGACACAAAAATGGAAGTCATCCCAATTCTTGTGAAAGCTGTTTCTGTTTGCCTTTTGCTGTTCACTTTGTCACTGAAACAATCTGTGTTTATACATTCTAGTCTTCTAAGTGTGTTTTGGGACAAAGGTGCTCCCTGAGAACAGCCTGATTGCAGAGCTTTAAGAGATGGTCTTCCAGAAGCCTTCTTCACCAAGAAGAAAGGCCAGGTTTTCTCAAGTGTCTGAATCCCATTTAGGCACCTCACTAGAGCAATCATATTCAATTAGTTCCTCCCACACAGAGCCCTGGAAGCTCTTTGTTGAGAAGGTCTTAAAAAAGTTGCACAGTGTGTCTACAAACATAGATGTTAGTTGTTTGAAATTCCAACTCAGAAAGTCTGTGGGAAAATCTGCATAAATTCTAAAGATCATACGAAACTCTAAGTAGCTGACAGAAATGAGAAATAGGTTGAAATTTAATCTGTTTCAATTAATTAAATATTGAGATTTGATATTTTTACTATTTGCACTTTTGACTCCCCTGTGGGTATAATATTATATTAGGCTTCCCAATAAGTCTTCTAATTATAAAATCTAGAAGGTCAGCATCTTATTAGAACTAAAAATTAAAACTTTGGATTAAAACTGAACACTGTAGCATCTGTGAAACAGCCATGCCTGTATTAGCAAAAGCCAGGTCCCTGTGCCCATTATTCAAGCTGAATAAATACATTTCTTCATGAGAAGCTTCCGTGAAGTCAGTGGACTGTGCAGTGAGACTCTGTTTGCCATGACTGAAGGCACCAGGCTCTAACCTCAAATAAGGAAAGAGATTTTGATTTTGCTAAACCTTTGGACCATATTGCACAAGGTGATGGAGTTCTGGGTATGCTGACAGAGGAGAAACCTGCACAACAGTGAAGACATCTGAGTTATCTCAGGAAGAAGTAGAATGCTCAGGCCCTTTTGGAAGTTGCTCTTTGGGCCTCACAGCCCATTCAACTTCCTTCTGCAGGAGGACACCAAAGGAAAGCCACAAACACAATTTCATGGGCTGCTTCTCTGGCCATCAAACTCCCCAACGAGGGGTGAGAGAGCACCTTATGTCTGTCCTCCAGGGGAAAAGGCACTGCAGCCCTATGAGCTCCTATTTCAGGCAACATGAAGCGTTTTCCCCCCACCAAAGCTTGAATCTTTTGGTGGAACCATGAAACCTGGGATAAAGTTTCCAAGGAACCTGCTCAGACCGAGGGTTATCCCTGATCACACCATCCAGAGAGGTTTTCTTGGGTTGCTGCAGTGAGTGTATTTCTGGTTGACATTTTAGGAGAGCCCCAGGAGGTCTGATGAAGTATATCAGAAAACACAAGAGCCCATCCTGTGCATGTCAGAGAGGTATCTGGATCTAGCCTGGATTAAAAAGCATCTCCAGTACACTGACTTTGGTAGCATAACTGACAGCAGGATTTGGCCCATTGTTTCCTGGGAAAAATTAATGAGCTGTGAGAAAAATATCTGACCATCATTTGACTTATCAAAGCCATTGTAACTCCTTCCCTAAATAACATTAAGATGAATCACCTATTATTTGAGAATTGAGAGTCACGGTAGTGACTGAAGCCAAGTTAGGAAAATAGCACTGCCATTACTAGCTTTGCAGGATTGAACTTGACTTGGAATCTGGGGTTTTGCCCTGACAATACCACAACGTTTGAAATCTTATTTACTTTGTGGGGTTTCTTTTGTACTAACCTACTCACTCTAACATCACATGAAACCTTTAATAGGTGTCCTACATACACGGAATTTATCGTCAGCTGCTTGAATCCTGATCTCATGTGCAATGGTGCAAATAAGAATGAGGGTGCTGCAACCAGTGCAGAAATGTCTGGTTTTGTTTTGCAAAATCCAGTCATTGAATTTTACAGTAACAAAATCGGACCTGCATGTAGGTTATTTGCATTACTTTGAGGTTGCATTTTTTATCTTTATTGCTTTCACACATTTTTAAAAGTGGCTTTTCTATGTTCTTTACTCTCTCACTGCTTCAGTTACACAAATAGAAAAATATGGGAACCCTCTGGTGGCCAAAATAGTATCTGTAAATCCCACTCAGCCTTAAGCACCTGAGCAAGATCTAGTGGCAGGGTCAAACTCTGTTGGAGTTGCATTATTAATATATTTCATCACCTTTTTCTTCTTCTGTCCATGTACCTTGGTACATAGGCTGTATGTCATTGCCTCTTACATGAAATGTCCTGCCTTTATCTAGATAATGTAAACAACATGTTTTTTATTGTGGTTGACGGTCTATTGGTCTTTAATTGCCGATCACATGCTCAGTGATTGGGGCATTTCATAACAATCAAGTTGTGAAGAAATGGATTAAAAGAGTAATCAGGACTGACTGTCATGGAGCCCTCTGTTCAGGTCAGTCCAGATGTGAGAATGCTTAAAGATAACAGAATCATAGAATCACAGAATGGTTTGGGTTGGGAGATACCTTAAAGCTCATCTCGTTCCAACACCCTGCCACGGGCAGGGACACCTCCCACTATCCCAGGTTGCTCCAAGCCCCATCCAACCTGGCCATCAACACATCCAGGTACGGGGCATCCACGGCTTCTTTGGGCAACCTGTTCCTGTGCCTCACCACCCTCCCAGGAAAGAATTTCTTCCCAATATCAAATCTAAACCTACTAGCTTTCAGTTTAAAGCCTTTATCCTCAAGAGCAGATTAAATTTTTCATCATCCCTCTCCTCAGTTAGAGGAGTTTAAACCACAAAAAATGTGAGCCCTCCAGTGGTTGGAAAAATCCAGATAAATCCAGGGGTAGTGATCAAGGGTTATGTTTTGGGGCAATTGAGAAGCAATTGGCATAACCTATCTGCCCACTGTGAAGATGTTTCTTTTCTGCCCTTCTGTCATGAGCAAGGGCATCAGGCCTTCAGCAACTTCTACTGCAGTGGCATTTGGACTTTGTTTTGTCTTGTCATCTTCATTATGCCTCCTAAAAAAAGAGTAGATTCCTCTCAATTTGCTTTCAAAGTGCAAAGTAAGCCCACAGGACTCTTTCATTCTTCTTAGCAACCTTCCCTGGAAGCTGCAGAAGCATTTAAATTCTGCCAGAGATCTATGGACCACAGTGTGCTAGTGCCCTCCAGTTTGTCAAATGGATGAAGGTCTGGTATGAATCACCACTTTTCCATTTTGTGCCATTGTATAATCAATACGCACTCATATAAATGAGGATGCAGTGGCCAAGGCTCCAGAGGGAGTTGGGCCCCACAGACTGCTGCATCAGAAAGTGGTTGCAACGGATTCCTGCTCTTTTTTTTGCTGATGCTAAGGTAAATTTTATTGCTATGTTGGCAAATTTGGCCCACTGAAATTCTTGTGACAATTTTGACAATCAGTATTTCCTGACCAACTTTTACTTACATTTTTATTCATTTCTTACAGGAAAATTAAATATTATATTGATTTAATTACTTCTTGTGAAAGACTTCATTTAGACCATTATGTACAAATTTATGGTCATAAAATCCATCAAGGAATATGTATATATGTTGCTCACTTAGATGCTGAGCTCTTCAGGACAAGGATCATACAACTTTGCCTTGCAATGCTCTGCAACACCCACTGGGACACAGATAATTTGCAATGCCAGATTCCACATGTATTGTGGTTTCTTATTTAGCATCAGCTACTAGGTATCAGTGAAGCAGTAAAGGATTGTTCTTCATCTGCTCTCCTTTGCCATCTGAAATTTAAGGAACCTAAATCCAAGCAAGTCAATCTTCAAATTCATTTTAGTCAATGGAGGAACCAAGTAATTCGGAACCAGCTAAGAGTAATTAACCACACATTGTGCTGGACATCTAAGATATGTCAGGCATCCCCAAGGAGTGAGCCCAGGCACTGGACTGCTGACCATCCACATGTAAATTGTTGGCCAGTTCCCTGAAACAGTTTATGTATGTTCCAACCAGCACTCCCTTAGACATTGCTTGGGCATTTTGCTGGGAAAAATGACCCATAAGGCTGTCCTGGAACACAGCTCTGCCAGGTAATGGTTCATCACCATGAATTCTTCACTACTGCCATGCAGTATGCCTACAACCTCCCTTTCCTACCGTGAAAGCATCTGTCTGACAGGCTGTAGCACAGCCCTCATATAATTTCAGACACTTGCAACTGAAAAATATGATATCCCAGGGCCAGGGAGGCAGAAAACAAGCCCAAAGGAGACCTAGAGTCAATTGTGTGGGTGAAGTTAGGCCTTGCTGCTTGCTTTTGAGGTCAGTCTCCTTTATACTCAATAATCCCTCTTCGCTTTTTATAAAATTGTATGTAGGTAAACAGATTTTCATTTTGAGTTTAAAAGACAGTATTTCTGTTATGTCAGTTATATGGTCATTTTCTATGATTGTATTTTATTTAAGCAAATACAAAGAGAGAAGGGTTAAGCATAGGACGATTGTATTTTATTTAAGCAAATACAAAGAGAGAAGGGTTAAGCATAGGAGCAGCAAGTAGACATAAAGGGACTACATCAAGGGAAGCAATACTAACTGTTCTGTGGATGTAGCAGGGCTGCTGTATCACAAAGACAAACCTCTTCAAAGGGAACCAGGGAAGCTACAGAGACCCAGCTCACTCAGCCAGTTCAGCCTCTGGTAGCAGTCAAGGGCAGTAAAAAAAAAGCAGCCATGTATTGACTGTTTCATTAATGTGCTGCTCCTGCAGCACAGGGAGAAATGCTTTGTGAACATAACAGAACATGTCTTGCTGCTGTCTACCAGTGACACTTTGTTCTGAAAAGTCATTGAAAAAAATGTCACTTCCTTGCACTCCTGGGCACACACACAAATGTGGCTGTGAGAGGCCACAGTGTAGAATTTGCATTTCAAGTCCTAGGCACCTAGGACAGGATGTATTGCTGGTTTCCATCCTAGACTGGCCAGACAGCATGGACAGCTAGAAAAAAAAATAACCATTTCCACACAGAGTGAGAACCTGCAGCCGGCACTCTTTGGGACAGAGCCCACATGCAACTCTGCAGTGCCATTTCTGCAGGTTCTTCTAAGAAAGAAATTACATTTAAAATTCATGTTGAAGCAAGCAGAGGGGAAACAGCTTCTCATTTCTTAGCAGCCAGTAGTAAATTGATGGTGTTTGGGTTTCATGGCTAGGTGAAGAGTAGATGAAGGCAGAGCCTGGCAATGTGGGTTGTGTTCAGACCACCTATAAGAGGCCTCACTCAGTTGCCATTACTGTTATGGCAATTCAGTTCAATAAAGAAGGGAGAAACCAGACTCCTAAAATCCAGGTCAGCTGGATCTTAGCTCCCTGTGCAGTTGCTGGATGGGAGCAGTCACTGTGCCTAAGTTAGGCACTTGCAGTAGGAGGGTACAATGAAGCCCCATGTGCTTCTGCTTCATCTGCAGAACTGGATTGCTTTTTACTCAAGGAGGCTCTGTAATGCTGCCAGGAACTGATTAACATCTGAATCACGTTGTCCTCTGTCTGTGTGGCAGATATAAATAGGTTGCAGTAGAGGTGGGCTGCATCCATGAGCATTTCTCTCCTCAGGAGATGGTCTTATCTACAAGCACACAAAGAGAAGCCTCAGCCTTCTCAAGCAAACTTCCAAGATATTCCCCTTGTGATGAGGAGTTATCCTGCTGATCCTGTGCTTTGAAATCACCCCCTGACCCCTTGTCTCAGAGGCTTTACTGCTGGCAGGCACAAAGCCACAGGCCTCTCCACCCATTCGACCCACACGGGGCTGGACAGCTGAGGAACCAGCAAAACTGCGCCAGCTCAAATTTGCTTTCAGTTTATTGCCTATGTAGTGTCACTATAAAGGTCTGAGCTAATCTTAGCTGCATAATGGGCTGGTAGAAAGTATTCTATTTGTTATGCAAATAAATATTTACTTCAAATGTGGTTTCCCAAAGTATGGTCACCTTGCACGCATCTGCTTCCAAAAATGCATCTGCTTTACAACAAGGTAGTAATTATCCTTTCCTCAAGGGGGTTCAGTTTGAACCTACTATGTGTACTAGACTGCTGGCAAAGTTTTTAATTTTGGTTTATAATGTTTGTAGTTTTTGGAGGCACGGGATCAAACGCTTGAAATGCAATATTCATCTGATACTACATACCAACCCCAAATACAGGTAGGGTTTGCTTGGTGGGCTTTTTTCTCCTTCAAGAACAGTTCTTTTCTCCTGCACATTTTTTTTCCCTTAAAACATCAATCAGATGAGTGGATAGATGCAGAAAGTGAGTAACTTCATTTTAATGGTAAAATACCTTAGTGGAGTAACACAATAGCATTATCATCCTTCTTTTTTTACTGGTTCTTCTTTTAATCTGCATGTCATAATAGTGTCATTAGAGGGTGACTTCATCTTTTTGCCAGGCTATTTCTGCAGTACTTAATGTCTGTTTGATCTTTCATTCAGATATCTATTACCATACATATCTATTATAAATTGAAAAGGTTTTTAGTCTGACATAACATTGGAGAGGAAGAAATGTCAGCTTCATTAAACCTCACAGTTCTAAGACAGGATGTAAATCACTTATTCAGCACCTTTTTTAAGAAACATACTGAAAAATATCTTATGAAAATATGTAGTTTTTATTTATTTATCTCTCCTCGTCTCTTTAGTCCACTTCTTAATGCACTTTGCTCTGCTTCCTCCAGGACGGGAGCAGTGAGTGAAACAGTGTCATGAATGTAGAAATAAGGCAATTCCTGAGCCCAATTTCTGCTGGACTGAGCAGCTCAGTGAACTCAGGGCTGGGAATAAGAGGGAGGAGGAGGCTCGGGGGTGACATTGCTCTTTAGCTCCTCACACACAGAGGCCCTGTGGGTGACAAGAAGGGTTCACCTTCTAAGGTAGCTATCCACTACAAGGCATCACCTTTCTGCCATGACAAAATTCTGGGGGGTTAAAGCAGCAGAATACTGTGTCAAGTCCTAGGGCCATCAAAGTCAGTAAGGAAACTCCATTTTTTTTTCCATCTTGATCCATAATGTGGGGTTGACAGGTAATCTGGTGAATTGGGCCTGATTCAGCAAGGAGCATAAGCACTTTCATAATTTACAGTGCAATAACCACCCCAGCAAAGCAGACAGAAGGGCCATAGGGTGATGTCTGTGTTTACCTGGCTTGCTGAACTAGGACTGCAAGGACGCAGAGACAGTGATGGCTTTCCTCCCAGGGTTTGTGGCTTTTCATCTACCTGACAATCCTCAGCACTGGCACCAAGGCTGACAGTCTGGACATCAAACAGCACAAAACTGAAGTCCTTTTGAAACAGAGAAGTGCAGAATGCATACAGAAAGGCAGGTGAAGGAGGGGAGCTCAGGGAGGTGAAACTCAAGCGTATTAGTACACACTGGCTACTAACTCTGTTGAAAATTAATAGCTGATGCCTCCACTTTAGGTTTTACTCCTTTGAGGGGTCTGGCAGGTGGGTTAGGGGTGCAGAGACTGTGCTTTCAATATGAATTGCCACACAGGCATTATGTAGACTAGAATAAAGACTGGTTTGTGGATGCCCTGCTGTAACTCCCTGTATAGCTCTAACTCTGCTCTTTCATTCAGATTTCGGTGACATGTGCAGCAGTATCCTGGTTATGTTGACTGAAAGAATGATCCTGTGTGTTTTAGCTGGATCTTCTTGCTACAATCCATAACAGATGCCATTGGTGTTTTTGTTACTATCGCTACTTGATGGCTTTCTCCAAACGCACTTCACATTCCTGAAGCTGAAAGATTTGTTCTCTTAGCCACCAAGAAACACTACACTCTTATTTTGGAGTCTCCCTGCATTCCAAGATAGCACCGGCAACAGGGGACACGCAAGGGTCAACAGCTCCTCATCCAGCAGCACAACCTCATTCATTGCAGCAAAGAGGTTTTCAGAGTTTGGGAATGCCCTGAAGAGTTTTACCTTCTGTGTCCCAAAATGGATGTCATTTGCTCTTTGTTCCTAGGCAACCCAGGGAGGCACAGACAGCTGTTGTCAAATATTCTGCACCCAAATTGTCCCTTCTTGGCACTGAAAAATCTCACTGAGCTCACTGGGGGTCTTGAATTCATACTGGGCATCTTTGGTTTTTTGATTGGTAATGGCATCTTTGTGCCACTGCTAGACTAAGGAAAAGCTGACAACAGGCCTAAAATGTGGTGTGTAATGGCATTTGCAAAAAATTGTTCCTAAAACACCTTACCCCTGTAGCAACTGGGAAAATGAAGGTGAGAACTTTTAGCAATATACACCTTCAGCTGTGTGAAATTCTGCCCTGGATTTTGTTACTGTTAACCTGATGAATGAGATTCACAGTTGTAAATTAGG
The DNA here is from genome assembly GCF_031753505.1 of Anomalospiza imberbis. Taxonomy (NCBI): domain Eukaryota; kingdom Metazoa; phylum Chordata; class Aves; order Passeriformes; family Viduidae; genus Anomalospiza; species Anomalospiza imberbis. The sequence goes on along the minus strand of NC_089681.1, from coordinate 144,076,555 downwards.
CCTGTACTGGGCCATGGATAATATAAACAATACTGAGATCAAGGTGAAAAAGGAGAGATCAAGGTGTTTTGGCAAGATATTTTGAACTCCTGCAACATTTTTATATTGTTACATCTGAGATGTGAAGTGTGAATAGCTGACATACCCTTGGTCTGAGGAGCTGTCACCAGCTTTCAGGCTTTTTTTTTTCACAAGTGTCAAACTTTTACAAGTAGCCTGTGTAGCTCTTTTTCAGTCACAGCATATAACCCTGGTCATATCAGATGGAATGACCATGACACAGTGACATTTCTATTTACCCATTTCCATTACTAGAAATCAAAGATTACATTTCTGAGTTATCTGTGACAATATTGTGTTATTGCTTCCCTGCAGAGAAATGAGACAAATAATTTTTCATTTTCTTTCTGGACCTGACACTGTAATTTTTTTTTTTGCACCAACAACTTTTTCATTTCCTGTTAATTTTTAGTCTAAGAATAATAGTTTACTCCAGGGGAAGCAGTCTGAGGGAAGCTGCCATTATTGTACATACCTAACAGTTTGTTGACTAAGACTGGAAACACATGATCTAGTATTGATATTTTTCAATTTTTAAGAGTTTCTGTCAAGTATTATTTTTAAACAAAGGAACTAGTTTAGAACAGCAGCTCTCAGTCTGTGATAAACAAATCTGGAAATCCGGTTTTGCACACAGAAAGTCGCCAGTTTTTATACCTGTGCCTGTCCCCACAGCAATGCCAGCAGGTCCTCACAATACTGATGCAGCATGTAGCAGTAGGAGATTTTTTACTTCTGTAGACACACAACCTCTTTGGGCAGCATAATCTACAGTGATAAAATTGCTCTCCTGTCAGTGTCCACATGGAAGACTTTTTTCAGCCTAATTTTGGCTGCTGCTGCTGTGAATTTTTCATACTGCAGCCAATATAGCTGTTCTGGAAGAACACTGTGAGCCAGACCCAGCCTCCATAAATCAAAGCATGCCGAGCCCACGTTAGCTGAGCATCTGGAGGGGGAGGCAGGAGATGCCTTTGGGAGTTACTCTGTCTCTTTGCAAGGTAGCCAGGAGACTGAAAGTGAAACTTTGTGGGAGCTGCACTCTCACCATGTTTTTACTCTTAGTTGGCAGAGTGTGGGGCTGGCAGAGGGTCCAAGCTCTACCCATGGTAGGAAGAAGAGTGACAGACAGAGGTAGTGACTCCCTACAAGGGAAAATCATAAAATCATAAAATGGTTTTGGTTGCAAGGGACTTTAAAGATCTCCTTCTACCCCTTCTGCCTGCAGGGACACCTCCCGCTAGACCAGGTTGCTCAAAGCCCCTTCTAACCTGGCCTTGAACACTTCCAGGAATGGGACAGCCACAACTTCTCTGGGCATCTGGTGCCAGTGCCTCACCACTCTCTGAGTAAAAAAATTTCTTTCTAATACCTAAGATAAATCTACCTTCATTCAGTTAAAAGCCATTTCCCCTTGTCCTACCAGTCCGTGCCCTTATAAAAAGTCCCTCTCCAACTCACTTGTAGCCCCTTTTAGGTAGTAGAAGGTGCTTCAAGGTGTCTCTGGAGTCTTCTCTTCTCCAGGATGAACTGCATCTCTCTCATCCATAGGAGAGAAGTCTCCACAGCAGAGCTACTCCAGCCCTCTTCATGGCTGCCTCGGGACTCCCTTCAACAGGTCCATATTTTTCTTATTTTGAGGTCTCCAGATCCAAGGTGGATCCCATCCAAGTGTAGCATAGGAGCAGAATCCCCTCCCTCAACCTGCTGGTCACACTGCTAGTGATGCAGCCCAGGATGTGGTTGGGTTTTTTTCTGGGCTGTGGGTTTGCTTTGCTGGGTCATGTTGAGCTTCCTGCCCATGAACACCCCCAGGTCCTTCTTCCCAGGGCTGCTGTCAATCCATTCTCTGCCCAGACTGTGTTCGTGCTTGGGGTTGCCCTGACCCAGGTGCCCTTGGCCTTGTTAAACTTCATGGCTGAGGGAGTGCTCAATCTCACAGCCCATGTCACCAGCATGGCAACACGTGGCAACACAGGGCAGAAACATGAGAACGCCCTTACCCATGTACACATGTAAAAATAACTTCCATTTTTGTTGGGTTTTCCTAAAATACAGTGTGCATAAGCCACATGGGTTGGCACCCCTGTGGGAACAACAGGGAGTCCCAACTTCCAAGTGAGCGGCCCAGTGAAGCCCTTTGGTCCAGGGTCAATTCCTAACCTTTGTCTCATTAAAATATCATTCAAGTGCTAAAAACGTTCTTCCCACTGGTTATATCATTATGAATGTTTACCCTGCCAGTACCTGGAAAAAATTGCTCTCTGAGGTAGAGCCAAATACCATTACTAGATCTCCAAAAGATTTGACAGTGAAATTAATTAGTTAATCTTTGTAAAGTGCTTTGAAGATGAAGAGCTCACTATGACTTTTAGGTAATGTTATTATAGGTTAGTGAGTCATTTTGTGAATTTAAGGCAGAGGGGTCTCTTTTACAGTGTTTTATATCATGACCTTCACCATGTCTGTGGGGCTGACCAGTCCTGTCCTGCTGTCTCCTGAAGCCTTCCCTCTGTCTTAATTCTTGTGCTGCCTCTAATCCAGTAGGGCAAGCTCCATGGTTGGGGCTGGGCTTTTTGAGAGGAAATTTCCCTTGGGTATTGAGAATATTCTTCTAAAAATTGGTTTCAGCAAGTTTCACTCCTTACCACTGCTTTCCCCTTTGCTGGGAAGTTTGCCACCTGAGCCTGTTCTGGCAGCTGGCTACTTCTCCTCTGCCCGAAGAGGCTCAGACCCCGACGTCCCCAGTCTCCCACAAAAGGGCAGCCCAATCCAATCTGGCTCGCTTCCCTGGGCCCCACCTGGATGCTCTCTGATCTACCTATGGAGCTCCTGGTTGGTATTAGGTCAGGGACTTTCCTCCTGCTTGGTGTTTGTGCAGAACGCAGCACCCTGGTTCCCCACCAGACTCTCAGATACTGCTGTAATGCAGGTAATAAATAATAACAACCTTTAAACCTCTAGTGCAAATTACAGCCTCATGCAACACCTACGCAATTTGGTATAATATTAGCACGGTAGCTACCTTGGGAGAACTATTCAGATAAGAGAATACACATTATTAACCCTTCCATTTGAAAACAAATGGAATTGTTTAAATGCCTGCAGCTCCTTTTCTGCCACTGTGTGTTTTAAAGAAGAGTAGGAGCACAAAAGGGAAGTGAGAGTGACATAAATAACCAAATACAAAAGGAATCAAACAAAAAATAGTAAAGTATAATAATGATGTGATTTCTCCTGTATAACACACAAAAATTCTTCTTATGTCTGAATCCCCCTTGCATCTAGCCCTCCATGCTTACAGTAGAGGAGATGAGCCCTCTCTCAGTGTTTATAGTCTGAGGTTCCAATCTTGCAAACATTTACATGCATGTTTAACTTTATGCACACAATTAGTGCAATTGAAGTCATGCCACTTGCAAGACAAGATGCAACAAGTGAGTGTATCAAACGCTAGGTGGGAAGAGGGCGGCAGACAGATGAAGGGTAGCAATGATAAGATCATGTGGTTACCTGGGCTAACTCTGCACGCTCAATGACTCCAAATGCCTTTTTTATTTTTGAATCATCACTTTAAAAGTTTTCCCTGTCACTCTATAACTGCTTGTTGTGACTCAGAAAATGCTGGGCTTACTCATGTTCGTATAGTATGTAATTAGTGGACTTTTTCATTTTCGCTTCATAGAAACGATATCTCTTCACCACTAACTAATCCTACTTTAAAAAGAAGAAAAAAAATGACCCCAAGCCTTTCTCATTTACTCTTCTGCTTTCCTTCAATCTGTTTGTGTATTAACCTCCCCCTCTAGATACCTTCTCCAAATGAGCATCTCCTAGTTTCCTGAGGCTTTTCTTATCTTCATTGCAGCTGTCCAAGAGTCAAGATCTGAGGAACAGGAAGGCAGACCAAATATAGCATTACATGCAGGGTCCTGGGGTTGTGAACCACACAAAGGCTGCTCTATCCCTCCTGGCTCTTACCAACCGACCCAACATGGGGAAGCAGACCATGAAATCTGGCAGTGCCGAAATTAATGAAACAACTGGGCCATACAGAAAGGACAAGATAGGATTGTGCAAAGACCACCTTGTTCTCACTCTTCCTTGCTCTTTGGGGAGATAGGAAAGGCCTTTTGGCTGCTAAATCTCTCCTTGGAAGATCTTCCCAAAATGCTGCTTCCCCACAGATTGCCATGGGAAGCTTTGCAAAGTCAGATTTAGAAAAGTCACCTAATGCCTCTCTACACACACTGCTGATACTCGAGGCACATCTGTGGAGCAGGGAAGCTGTTCAAAGTTGGATGGACTTGGGAAGACAATTTAGTTTACACGTAACATTGTTATCACATAAATTAGAATAATTATGACATTTGTGTTGTATTTTCATGATATTTGCTTCACTTAAATTGTTGTTATAAAATAATTTTATGAGTTATGTTGCTATACTCTGCGGCGATGTAAGGGAGTTTTCTGAACTCAATGGTGAGGCCATGTGATTTAATTGCCACACTATTTGTTAATTAGTCTGGGTGAAAACGCCAGCACCTGAGTGTGTTTGGAGAGTGGGTGGTGAGAATGTAGCTTTCTGTGAAGTAGTTCCAAATGCCAGAGAGCTTGAATTTGTGGTTCTGACTTCTTGATGTTCTGACTTCTTTAGCTCTCCCCGCCAAATAGCTAGCATTCAAAGTTTTCATGGGCAGAACTTGGCTTGTGTATCTCATGCATCTGAGTGGAGGAATGTTGATCTGATTCATCACTGGCTCACATCTTGTGCAGTGCAAGTGGGTTTGGATCACTCTCGGACCAGGAAGGTAGCATTTTATGCCACATTGCAAGGATTTGAGGGGCTCAAACAGAGGGGTCACCACCAGCCCCCTCAGGGTCTAGCTGTTGTAACTGTAGAGCAATTTGCTTGATACCAAAGGTAGACTTGAGTCCACACAGTCTTTGGGTAGATTTTAGTGATCAGATGCTAAGACCTAGCAAACTCTTTATATAGTCTTAGGTCTGCAGGAGGATCTGGTCAAGGTGGAAACACCAGACAGCAAAGTCAGTGCTGATCATGCACAGTTTGTATCACCCACAGACATGGGTAATGGAGTATAATAACACTGGCTTTTTCAGAGACATGTAGCACTGAAGGAAGGTTCTGATGGGGCCCAGGGAGCCACAGGTCCTTTCCTGGCTGTTGATCTGGTTGTAAGCAGCAGCAGCCACAAGGCTGTCAGTACTCTCAATGTTAATATGCCCAGGCCTTGAGCTGCAAATTATGTTTTACATTACGTGTGTTATTTCTGGGCTAAGAAGTTTAAAGGTCAAACATCAGATGAGTCATGTATTTCAGGGAGTAGTAAGGGTATGCCACACTCTCCAGTTCTTTCTGATATTACAAAGCAGGCTATGGCAATCTCTGAGCTGGCAGAGTCACTCACAGCTTTCAAGCAGCACAGATGAGAAAGTAGCCATGCTTCTGTCATGTTTTGGAAATACAGGATAAAACACTCCCTACATAATACATGTTTTGATGAATCAAGGCTTAAGGAAGACAAGCGGATCTAGAAAGGATATCTTTGCTGCATCATAACAGACAAAGCAACAGCCTGGCAGGAGAATGACTTGAGGGAAAGGAAGTCAAAGCCTGGTGGTAGACTGATGGCTCCGTCAGTGCAGTCCAAGGCTTCAGGAAAGATTGACTTGCTCAGGGCAGGATGAGGAAAAAGTCCTACTTGTGAGGGGCCCTGTCTGCCCAAGATCTGTTGCACACAGATATTAATCACACTGGGAATGTCTGTGTACACATGCTGGGTTATCTGGCCCTGGTTTCGTTTTCCTCGGTTACTATTTTCAGCCCAACAACCCACCATAAAGGTGTATCAGAAAGAAAAGGCTGAAAAATATCTGTCAAACACACTCATTACATCAATTTTCTCATATGCACAGGAATGGTCTTCCTTTTAGAGGTGGGTAAACCCTTTGTATGCATCATCACTGTCTTCTACTATGCTGGCCATAGATGGCAACAGTAAAAATGTCATAAAAAGAAGTCACTGTCTTGCACCAGCAGGTGGGAAAACTGCTGAGTTCTGCACCACCCTAAAGGTAATTATTTCACTGGCATTTCAGAGCAGAGTCTGCCTATATGAGAGGGAAACTGCAAGTCACCTGTGCTTAATATTTAAGTTCACATTAATTTTTACACAGTGTGCTAAACCGTGCCCTCATTTATATGCACACTGCCCCACAATGATTATGCAAGAGAAACCGAGTGGAGAATTTGATCTAGTGTGATTTCAAAAATAGCACCATGAAGTTAAACCGGTATAAATGCAGAGGGAGTAAATCCACAGAAGAACATGATGCATGGTATAAAACAGCCAGTTTCGGTGATGGTGCTGTCAATGAAAACTCAACACCTGGATGCATCCCAGCCCAAAGAGCAAACTCTCCCAAACATGCTCCTGTCCATCACATGTATGCAAAGCCACCAGCATCAAGAAAAGGCAGGGTGTTCCTGGGCATCTAGAACACTTGTAGGATAGCAAAGCTCTGGCTGAGGAGCAGAAAAAGGGGGAGAGAATAAGCTGTTTAATCACCCTGCAGATAAGATAATTGTGGCTCAAATTCACAAGTGTAAGGTAAAAATTCACTACATGCATGAAAGTAAAACGATTTTATTTCAGGAAAGCTAGCAGAGTGACTCAACAGCTTCCTGTGGCTTAGCTGCTATGACACAGTAGAAATAACCTTTCTTCTGTCTGGATCTTAGGAAGTATTTTGTTTCATCCTTGCTGAGTGACCTGCATTTCACAGGTCAGATGTAAAAATTATCCAAGATTCAGTTCTCAGCATGTTGAGGGTTCATTAGAAATGATGGCTGGTGCAGGATGTACCTGGCACCTGGTACCCATTTGCCCCTCCTTGTTCACAGAGCTGTCCAGTTCCCTGTGTGCCTAACTGCTGGCCAAGAGGACATCCAGATCCAACACCTGCAGAAAGAGGAGCTCTTGCCTTCCCTTTGAATCAGCCAAAGTGGTGCAGAGAATGAGCCAGCCAGACCTCCTGCTCCATCTGGGATACAGCCTGCCAGCAGGATTCTGGGGAAAGAAAAGGTTCTGTTCCTAACTGTGGCCCTTGCTTTGACTCGTGTCTATTGATGGCAGCAAGGGCAGCCACTGCTGGGGCTGGCAGTGCCTAGAACAGCTCAGTGCATTCAATTAGTAGGTGACTCAGAAAAATCAGCACGAACCTCAGCATTAAATTTTTCTGTTTGTGTAGTGTTTCCATCACAGCCTCATGTAAAACTAAGTCATTGAACTACCACCCTGGCTTGGCCACAAGAGTTTGAGTCTCATCAGAATGACAAGTGATGGTGCTTCAGAGAGTATTTCTTTCAGGAGCTGTGCTCAAATTTCTGCAGCGCTGTACTACATGGTTTCCAAATTGAAATACTCTGGTGGTGGAATAATACTTCTTATTTTCTAATCTTTTGTTATTCCCAGGTGCTTAATTAAATTTTATGGGGACATAATAACATGGTATCTTATGTACCATTATGATGTGTGAGGTTTGTAAAATTTTAAAAAAAGTTTACTGAGAGGACCTGAAGACATTTAAATATCTGGCAATATGGATGGGACTCATCACATCTAACACCAGCTACCAAAATGGCACATATCTAACCTAAGTGAGCCATCTCACATCCCAAAGGGGAGCTCAGCCCTGGCAGAGGGCAAGGCATCCTCCCTGCAAAAGGCACTGTTTGTCATTTCATGGAGGTTTCTGACTCTTTCCACTGTCCCCAGGTGCAGCTGAGATCCATGGATAATAAGAGACACATAAATTTTAGAGACCTAATTTATGGGACATTGATCCAACACTAGGGTGAGATGTGGTAGTGGAGTTATCTGTACAATACTGTTACAGTCACATGTAACTAGTAGATAAAGCTGCCTGCATGCATATTTTAGGCACTTTTAAAATTTAAATTTGAAGGGTTAGGAGTCAGTGACTTTTTTTCCTCTCCTTGACCTTGATGCAGCTGAAACTAATAGAAGAGACACTTGGTGTTAAAAACAAAAACTCCCAGTCAAGGCAAACTTTTGGATACTGAAGGTTTTGTGTAAGATCACTGTGGGAGCTTCAGGCAGGTAAACAAGTCACAAGGCAGCTAAGGTGTGTAAAATTACTATGGATCTCTTGAATTAGGTCCAACTCATCTCCTTTTTATATCAACATAGGGCCCCACAGGCCCAAGGCTGTGCTTCTGCTTTTCCAGCATAAGCGTTTTTCTGTACGCAAAAGCTCTGTCTGACCAGAATGTTATGGATATAATTTCTAAAGCTTTTTGAGATCCCTGGGTTTAATGCAGTGCATAAATGCAAATGCTACTATCGAAGCTGCTTCACTACTAAAAGTAGAACTTCAGTGACACAGAAATAGAGGTTTGATAATTATTTGATATGATGGATCAGTTAACGATTCTCCTGTGAGTAGCCAACAGCCTAAATTTGCTACAGCCCAGTCTTTACATCTGGGGCTCGCTCTCCTCCTCACCTTTCCTGGAATGCCAGCTGTGATGAGCAAGCTATTTTCCGTTTCTTATTAGGAAGCTGCCTTTGGACCAGTTCCTACACTACTTAGCATTTTGCCTGAGTAGCAAATTCAGGATCTGGCCCTAGGAAACCTGTTCTCTTGGCACATTCTCGTGGCCAATTCCTTGTCAGTGTAGTTACCGCTAATATCTGCCATGTGCTATCTGCAGTGGCCTGTGCAGGCACCTCTGGGAAGATGGAGTTGTTGTGACACTTGTCTCACAAAAGAGCCTCTCCAGTTCTTCACTTTGAAGGTCCACTAAAAGGTGTGTCTAGGATGACACATCTGCTCTGGTATTTTTTTTTCTTCTTTCTCATATTAAAAAGTACAGTGATAAGTTCTTGTCGCCGTGCCAGGACGTCACTCGATACGTGTAGAGCAGAAACAGTTTAAAGCTACTTGACTAACAGCTTCCTCTGTCAAATATGACATTAGAGTTATGATTGTCTCTTTTTTATCTCTTCACTTTGATGACAGGCTTATCTGAGGTAGTGAGACAAAGAGCTGAGTTGATTCAGCCTACAATGCTGTGCAGGTGAGAGTTTTGAGATCAAGTACAGCTGTTCGAAGGGCAAGTCCTAGTGCTGAATGACAGCTGCTTTCATCAGAAGCATAGCTTGGTTTTTCTTTCTTTCATTTCTTTCTTTTCTTTTTTTTTTTTCCTTTTCTTTTTTTTTTTTTTTTTTTTTTTTTTTTTTTTTTTTTTTGACAATGCCAAGAAATTCACCTGAAGCTTAAGGAATGTACAAGCTTAAATATCAAAATGTGACTGCTTGTGTAATAATGTCAGTCTGAGCTAGTGGCTCCTTTTGATATTCTTAGATCAGATGTGATGCTCTTGGAAAATCAAATGTGTTGTTGCTGATTCTGGTCAGGACTGAATCTGTTTACCAAACCTCTGTGTGTGGATCTGAGAGTACAGCATATCACACCTAGTGCAATACTGCATGGAATATTAACATTCCTGATTTGTTGCTAGGAAAGTGCTGCAGCTCGCTCAGTTCTCTGCTTTTCAATCAGCTCTTTCCATTATCACACTTTTTACCACTTTTTGCAGAGCAAAGGGATATTCCATTCCTTCTCCTTCCCTTCCCCTGCCACCAGACCTCTCAAAACCAATTCTCAGTGATTTGATGAGTTAATTAGCCCACTCTCCAAAAGCCTTTAGATAGTGTACGTTAACTGGGACTTTTGATGCATGGCATTTTGAATTTCCCAGAACACTCCCATATGCAGATGCAGCATGAGGTTTTGCAAAAAAAAGCTCTCAGCCTTTATTGCATGAACAAAATCTCCCATGTAAGCGAGCAAAGAAGTATGTGCTTATCCAAGTATTCATCTATGCCTGCAGGTATTTGAAGTTTGTGAAGGAGTGCAGGGTTTGTACATGTACTGCTTGGGCTATACATACATGTTATTAAAAGCTGGATATACCTAGGGCTCTCTCTCACTCTGCCTATCCAGGAAGGACCACGCTTATTTTTAAACCTCAGGTTTTCTTGTGTTCTGTCCTTGAACAGAACAACAAGATTTTTTTTCCCTATTCTTCCCTTTCTACTTGTCTGCTATGTCACAAATATTTTATCTTCCAAAACCATCAGACACATGACTACATTCATGCTTTTTACTATTTCCTTTTGCTTTTCTTCAAAGACCATTCAAGAAATCTTACTTCCTAGAACTGATAGATCCTGGGCATGGGGCATTGGAAAATCTTGAGGATAAAGACACTACTGTTTTTTCTATAATGAGCATGTCAACCAGGTGTCTGTAGAAGTACTTTTCCAGAATGGTTTTCTTACCAGCAGGAGACATTGCTTTTTCTGCCATGAAACGTCTAAGAGCCTAGGAGTTTATCTTAGGTGAAAACAATCATTCATGTCAGCCAGTAAAGGCACTGGAAAAAAGAAGAGTATTTGTAGCCATTACAATATTCCAGTATATGGTACTTTTGCAGCTATTGATTGATATTCACTGAAACCTAGAGAGAGTAGATTCTATTAATACCAAATCTACCTATTAATCTCTATTAATATTAAAACAGGACTGACAGAGTCATGTGAAGGAACCCAGGAAAGTCAGAGGGCTTGTACATACTGTAGCAATGTCTAATATTTATATCAATACCACTGCAAAAAAAGAAAAGAAAAAATGCTGGTGATTCTGCTTCCATATATGCATTATACCTTATTACATTGTACTGTAACAAACTTATGGACTGATAAACTTGAGGAAGACACTTCTAGCTGTGAAATTATCTGTGTGTTAGGAACTTGCTTTTACCCAGATCCTACCACTGAAATCATGTAAAGGGAAATTCTACATTCCGTGGGATCCTGTTCTCACACTGAGGGCCACCACTGCCATTATGCCTTATGTTCCACCCCATGCAAGGCCACAGAATGTAAACAGATATAGGAAAAGAGAAGTATGTGTCTCATTTCAAAACCTCTTGGACCAAAGCTAATTTAATTTTATTTAAAATATTTTAATGGGAGAACAGCCACCCTTTACTATTGCAGCAATGCAGGCTTGCACAGGGATTAGGAGTTTAGCATTGCAGAATACCAACACCATTTCAGGGCCATTGAAATTTGAGGTACTGGGTACCTAGATACTTTTGAAAATCTCAGTATGCCTTAATTTGCCCTTCTTGACATCTAAATAACTTTTAAAAATATGGCCACTTATCTTCCAACAGAGTCTTCAAAATGTTAGGTCCTTTCATTATTAGAGTCAGAGTGGTAGCTAATTGTTACTGAAGAGCATTTCACTGTGGCCAAACCCAACAACAAGAAGCAATAAAAATCTAATAATCCAAGCGATCGACTGTGTATTGAATAATTCTTCTGAGAGCACAGTGCAAATAGCACAATTCTGGGCATACTAAAGAGAGTGAAAGATTAAAAACCTAAATGAACACAGAAAATGTCTGTCACGTCAGATACATCAACTCTGTCAGTCCAATACATACACTTAATTAAAATGGTTCAACCATCTGTCCAAGAGGGTGCATGGGAAAACTTTAATTGATCGTCTCAGTTTTTTCAAGCGATCAGGAAATAGGACTAAAGCTAGTTCTCCTGGTATGGATTTAAGAATTATAAAACTGACAGTTGGGGAATTTTCTGCTTTAGCTATTTTAAGCCTCTCTTATTTCTCGCCACAGCTTTGACAGAATTGGACGATTCAAAAATATAGAGGCATCTGAACTACCAAGAAGGTGAAAGACATCCCTGGGTGACAGCCAGACCTTGTGCCTGAGGGGTGATGTGCTGGGAAGAAGGGTAGGTGCTTTCCTGCCCTCCCTGGAGGGCACTGCAGAGGAGCAAAGTCAGCTTTCATTTTCCACTGGGGCTCTCTAGGAGCTCAGTGAATGGAAACAGCTGAGAGGACCTGCAGGGTCCCTCACTGCTTTATGCACCTCACCCCCCTCTTGATCAGAAAAAGATGCAAAGTCAGAATTGTGTTTGCCTGGGTGTAGCCGCCTCACTTGGAGCTGTGTCTAAGGTGGTGGATCCTGGGATAAGATTCAGTTCATTTTACTTCACCTGCCTAAAAGATATCAAGTCTAAGATGGTCACCTTATGAAATCAGTGACAGAAAGATGGGTGAAGTTTTCTCTAGAAGATGGGTAAAGCTTTCTGCAGCTGATGCTGCTGAAGGCCTCCAGAAAATCATTAAGTCCCTATAACACTTTTCCTTACAAGTTGTAATCTGCCACTGAAGACAAGTGACCTCCATTCATGCTCATCTTCACAGCCATTGACTTTCCCAAACCAGACCCTTCCCAATTGTTTTTAACTAAATTCAGTCTTGGGGTTACAATTTAAGATGGCTAGTTCATCTTCTTTGTAGCATCTGTTGCCCTCTGCCATTTACTAATCTCCAAAGGATGAAGTTCTTCTGTCAGCCATCCTCACAGAAACATCCTAAAGGACAGTTTGACCAGCATCAAAGGGGAAAAGTGATACATATTCTTCATATGGAAACTTCTGTATGAGACAAAAAAAAATCCCAGTGAAACAGTGGATAATCTCTTGCCCCTGAGAGAATGTTTGCCAGGTGGCCCAGGTTCTTCCAGCTGATACTCTATTGTCATTCACCAGCCTCTGAAATAACAGCCTCTTCTGATGAAGTGAAGAAAATCTCTAGAGAGCAACCACTGAAGCAGGGTTAGCTGACATAGGAGCAATCCCTTTTGTAATCATCCCCTTAGGCCCTTCAAAACTAGGATGGCAAGACCTTACCCTTACCCACGGCCCTCTCACCAGCCTCTGTGCTGTTATCATGGCTGCCTACTCTCTCCAAGACACGCTGACTCCAGCGGTGTTTTATATTCCTTGTTGTGGGAAGAGGTTTATGCCTCCTCATTTCTTCACTAACAGCTAGAGGAGATGGCTGAGCAAGCTGAGCAGTGGTGGGAGCAAAACGAGTACTCCTTCTGCCTGCTCCATAGCCTCAGGAAACAGCAGGGTTGAGGCACACCCTGCTCCAGCAGGGTGGGTGGGAATGGAGCTTCAAAAGACAGTCTCTATCCCTTCAGACCACTAACAATCTTCCAGTCCACTCAGGTGTTTGCAAAGTGGACAGACCCCAGGCATCTCTGGTATCTTTCTGTGAGCTGGACGCAGCCACAGCTGCTGGTGGACACGTGTGTGTGTGTGTGTGGGCCTGCTGGTGGGAGTTCTGTGTGTGATGGCACTGCCACGGGGTTGAAATGCACTCGAACGCTCTCCCAAGCACCCTGGGAATCCAGCTCTCTCTGTGGCTGTCTGGTTCAAGACCTCAGGTCCACGAAGGACTATGAAATGTTTGCTATGTGTGTGCAGGGAACTCAGCAACTGGCTAATGGGTGTCAAGTGACCAACAACACACTGAAAACAACCAGTGATCAGAGCACTTTCAGAAGTGTTCCTATCTTGTGAGATATAGCAATGTTTTCTACAAGTCTGTCCCAGTCTAGCTACAAAAGTTCTGCAAAAATGTGGGGACACAGCTGTCAGGTGGACAGCTTGTGGGAAGGCTCATGAACTGGGACATTCTGCTGGGCTTGCTTCCCTGGTACTCCAAGTAATGTCCTTTGAGGTTGTTAACCTGCCCTTGGTTCTGCCTCCAGCCTCCCCCTCTTTTTCTCTCCTCTTTTCCCACCATCCACCGATGCTCCATCTCACTCCTGAGCTGATATCTCTGCCATGAGCACGGACCTCTGCCCCCTGTCCTATATATCCAAACTGTGGCTAGGACTGCCATAAGCTGAGCTTAAAGCCATGCGTGTGTGTTTTAGCAGTGCCCATGTCCTACACCTGAATGCTCACTGTACACCTTTCTCATCTGGGACTCCATGAACAAACCCCACTCTTGTCTTGCTCTGGCCCTCTCTGCTCATGCTGTTCATGGCACCCAAGGTCAAGTTGTGCTCTCACCCAGAGAGCCAGTTTGGGAATAGATTAGATATTTTGTCTACGTTTGAAAACTGGGCAACTTCCACTCCTGAACATCATCACCTGTGCTTGTTGCACTGTCCCAGAAGCTCCCAGTGACAGTACAGTTTCTCAGAACTCTTTTTTCAACTTGGTAGCCTTTTCCCAGTGGGGTCATACTATTTGTTTGTGTTCACAGAGGCAATGCCTTATCTTCCAGCCACATGAAGCCTGATGTGTTATTATCCTAAACTAATTTTCTCATTTAATTTCAGGAATATAATTGTGTGATTTGTTTGGACTCTCCTGCTTCCATTCACAGTAGCTACTGTTTGCTGAAATTTACACTGTATTATGACACCTCATTTTTCCCATTAAAAATAGATTGTCACCATCCCAGTCTTCTGGTGTACTGATTTAGTAGTTAAGCTCTCTGGGTAAACTGGGGAGAGTTTACAAGAAGACATATCATCCTTAATATTTAAAATACACTTTAAGAGGAATGACTAATTGTGTGGGAATAATGTCATCACTATGTTTGCATTATAGCTCTATGATCAAAGACAGACTTCTAAGATATAATCTAAACTCACTTAAATCCTAATGAGAAATTACATGGGAATGTTGGTATTTCACCTATCCACAAGAGTAGCTGAGCTCAATTATCCCAGTGTCATGAGGGATTTGTTTGGATAATTGAGACTTCTGACCATTGAGACAATGTTCACTGTAACTAATAGGCATGCAGGGATAAATGTCTATTTTGAGGAAGAGGGTATAGTACACAGCTACAGCTTTGAATAACCAAATTGTGCTGTAAACCCAGTTTGGATTCCCATGGATCCATGTGGTTAATAAATAAGTAACAAGGTTGGCCAGGAACTCCTCTGAAGCATTCGTCAATTGGTTTGTAAACACGATCAAGTTAGTACAGAGATAAATGGCTCCACCTGTTACCCAGCCCTACAAAATTTATCAACTTGAGATTAAAATCTCTTTGCCTATCCTTATGATGAAGTTCATAATTATGAAAAAATGTATCATATATTACTCGCAAGTCAAAACAAATACTATTCCTTACATTAGCGGACCAGCACAATTACACAAGTCTGCCTAATACTTTCTCCTTGAACTAATTAATAGGGTGCGAAAATGTTCTAAATTCTTTGTAAGGGTGAAGCCTTTTTACACTTGCTAAAGACATCTGTGTCTTTCTGGGTCTCTTTGAGCCAATGTTGCTGTTGGGGCCAGCTGGACAAGATTCACTCCTTGCTCCTATGTTTCAGAGTCATTCCAAGACAATAGAAAGTATGGAGATGAGAGCAGAGATATGGGCAAAGAGCTCACGGTGTTTCTATCTGAAGACTATGAAAATAGGTCAAGTAGGTTTGTTTGTCTGTTAATGAAGTCTGTCAGAGCTTTCCCATTTCTTTTTTAGGAGGAGGCTCTTCTTGTAACACCTAATAGCATCTGACTGGCTGAGAGAATAAAGCAAGTGCTGAAATCTTTTTTAAGGGCACCTTAGGATCACGTCTCTCACTGCATGTTAGTAACGGTTGTGTTCAGAATTCACCTCAATTTCTGAAGACTGTTTCAATTAATGACGATTTTAACATCTTCAACTAGTGTTAATAAGCCAACAGTATGGAGAATGAAAAAAAAAAAAAAACCCAAACCCAAATCACAGAAGAATGAAGAGAATCTTGCTCTGCCACTTTAAATTCATGAGAGTTCTATATCTTGTGTACTGCATGAACTTCTGGTAGCTCCCTTTCTAAGGTAATAAGAAAAGGAATAAGAATTACTGGAGCAATCAAACAGCTTGGATACAAACAGAAGTGGAATAGACAAGGTTCCTTTAATTTGGACAAGAGAAGATATAAGAGATCTAAACACACATGAATGCTGTGAAGAAGAGAAAGAGGAAATGATGAGTAACAATTTTTGTAATGGCAGCGCATTCAACATTGTACAAGAGTGATTTTTTTGCACAATAGAACCATACTAACCTGTTGCTGCAAGATGTGGTGAAGCGTGGAAATGCAGTCGGTTCAAAAAGGCTAGAAAAATTCCAAATTAGTCAAAATGGAGAGTGGTGGCTATTAAAACTGATGATCCATGTGCAACTCTAGTTAATGGAAATCTTTATTTACTGGTTGCCAGAACTGGAGATCAGGTGAAATGGTAGCACTATGTTGTATTATTTTTCTTAGGCCCTTTCCTAGGGATCTAGGCAGGCCAGGGCACAGGCAGGAGAGCTGATAATCTGTTAGTCTCAATGTGGCTGCTGTTTGGAGGGAAGACTCTGCCTTCATGGAAAGCAGGATGGGCAGTCCTGTCAGCCTTGGGGCCCAGAAGTGTTCCCTATCCAGCTGAATTTGCTGGAGTAGATGTTGGCAGTGTGGCTGTTACATGACTGACCACAAGGGAAACTCCTGTAATACGGAGTGAAGGAAACCTCTGAGTGGGACCTTCTGAAGGCTTCTCTCATAAACAGGGATTTCCATTTGAAGTAAAAGATGTTAATGAAAAGTAAGTTCAGGGATTTTAATCTATGGAAAGGTGACCTCTGAATCCCTAAGAAATGCCTAGATATCAGGAGAGAAAATCAATGAAATGTGGGTGCCTCCTGAAGAAGGTGGCAGCAAAGGGTTATTTAGAATTTGTGCCATGTTTTTTCCATGAAAGGTAAGAAGCTACCTGAACACATCTTTTAAGTTCTTACTTGAATAAGTTTGAAATCATAATTAAAATCACAGCTGACCAACCACGGATTTATCTGGCTCCCTATATAAGGTTCAGAAATTACCATGGGCAGTATAAGGCACAGTGCCAGTTCCACACTCTAAATTAACTGGGAGAATCTAGTTTCGCATTATGTACCACTCTACTATTAAGAAGATGGGCAGACATGTTAGACAGGACTTGTTCCCACTTGATTGATCTTGGCTCTACACTATTTTGGAATCTAAGTACTTTAACCTTTATCCCATTGCTGCTTGGTGTGATGTAATAGTAGAGCTCCTAAATGCATTTCTTGTCAGAAGCACCTTAAATCATGCACAATTCAATCAAGCTATTAAAAAATAAAGTTTCTTCTCTTGCTTAGTCTATTTTCCATCCTCAGTGACTGAAGTCCTCTAGTAGAAGTCAATCATATTAAGGAGTGATTGGCTTCTTTCCTTGGTTTGCCTCATGGAATCACTGCTCACCTTCTCTTGGTGTGCTTCTTGGGGCTCTGATCAGCCAGGCTGCATCACTGCAACACAATAGAGGACTTACTTGAATTTCTAGGGTCATATCTGGCACTATATGACTCTATCGTGTTACAGGAGGCTAAGAAAGTT
Source organism: Anomalospiza imberbis (assembly GCF_031753505.1). Classification (NCBI taxonomy): domain Eukaryota; kingdom Metazoa; phylum Chordata; class Aves; order Passeriformes; family Viduidae; genus Anomalospiza; species Anomalospiza imberbis. Next base: position 144,059,133 of record NC_089681.1, on the reverse strand, counting down.
TGGCAAGGAAGAGGAGAATGGCTGGGAATTCACACAGTCTCTGTGAAGCAGTGTCCCATTGGTGGGCTCTGTTGTTTGACTCACTTTCAGTCCTAGAGTTTTCATGCTGCTTTTCTTCTAAGGCAACCACACTGTAGATGTAGATACTCATTCTGCAACATCACAGTCACTTTTCAGTAAGGACCGTGGGGGAGGGAATCAGGACATATGCAATGGCACTTTGCTTGAGAATTGGTACCTTCAGTGTCATCTGCATTGAAGAGACTGGTGAGGCAGAGCTGCCAATCTGACGGAATCTGGGTAGCTTTTCAGTCACCTGAGAGGGACAGGCACAAATTCTGAGTTATATATTTAGTTTAGATGGTCTAAGCTAAACCTCTGCTTTTGTCTGGGATCTGAATAGGGCATGATACCACCTTTTCAGTTTACAGCTCATGCTGTATCTTATCTGACTTGCTTTCAAAATGCTTCTCTTTATGCTAGATTTGTCCCTTGTCTGTCCATGGGTCATAGTGGAGGATATGCATCACCCTGGAGATGGCATCATTAGTTTCCACTCTGGGATTGGGAAAAGGCTCATCAGCAGAAGGCACTTGATACTATTAAGCCTTCAGTTGTCATGGCTACCTTCCTTCTGCCTCACTCGTGGAATTGCCTTGGGAGATTTAATGGAGAGGACACTGGAAATCTTGCATTGCTGCAACTTCTTTTTGACAGATTGTGAGATTCCTGGGTTTCTGTACCTTCCTTGGAAAGAATTTTCATACTCAGGTTCCCATCTGAGTCAGTCCACAAGGAGAAGCAAAGGATGAGACTTAGCTGAAAGAGAAGGGAAAATTAATAAAATGCAGAAGAAAGTCAGTGAAAACAGAAATACATTGTGAAAGAAGAGAGAGGTAATGATGAGAATCAGGAAATAATGCAGGTTGCAGGACAGAAAATGGGGAGGAGGTTGAGAGAAAAGCAAGAGATCAGAAAAGTGAAAACTAGATCTACATTTCCCTTTCTTCCAGGCTGTAGCACATAAGCTAGGAAAGATTAGGATTTCAGTGTTGTACAGCAGAGAAGACCTCCAAAGATTTCTTCTCCAGTGCTGCAGGAATTGAGTCCCATTTGTCCCTAGATCCCTCTCACTCACTGACAATCACATCTGAAAGACAAAGTGAGATCACTGCACTTTTGCTTGTTTAACCTAAGCTGATAAGGGAAGACAGTGAGCCCTGAATGGCTTCAGACAATCTGAGCCCACTCACCAGGGTTAAACAGAGAGGGCAGGAGAGCATTGCTCCCAAGTGTGCTGTCCCCAAAAATGGGCACATTAAATGGTTTCATGCCTGTGGAGGAACTGGCTGCCTGGCATTTCTGTATAGGAACCTGAGAAGGAGAGCAAAACAATGGGCATTTAATGCAGAGGACCCTAAGGTGCCCGACGTTTATCACTTAGCCTAACCCAATATAATACATTTCTATAACTTTATCAAAATGCTTGTGATGCATTTTAGGACTCAATAGTGAGAAAAGCACTATGGGTGTTCTTATTCAGGGATGGGTTTTAACAGGTTATGTAAGTTACATTAGCATAATTCAGTAGTAATATGTTACAGATTTGTCTCTTTGTAACGTAGGATTTGGAATCCTTCATTTGGGGGCCATGTAGTTCTGCAGAAAACATCTGTGGTTCTCATTTTCAGGCACTAAAGCAGATGTTATTGCTGCCTTTATTGTGGGTGCTGGCCAAAGCTTAGACTCCTACTTGCCTGGAATAAGCTTTGGGCTCCCACTTTCTCCAGCAAAAATCACTGAAAATGTAGGAATCCTTAAACTGAAAGTTTAAGCCCTGTCAGTACAGATCATCTCCTGTCCTTCCCACTGGCTGACTCCAATGTCCTTGCCCGCAGTCTTTGCAAATGATAACCTTGGGGTAGGCATAAGGAAGCCTTAAACATATTTTTCTCTTGTAAGGCAAGCATTGTCATTTTAAACATTGCTGTGGAAGTGGCAGGATGCTGATGCACTGAAATGTTTGCAACAATTTTTTTTTGCACTTAATTTTTTTGTGAGGGTTAAGGAAAGATCCTCCATCATGCATTTAATTTACCTGCACTCCATCACTGAACAGAAAGTGCCTCTGAGTGTTCAGGATTAATAAAGAGCATGCAGGCCTATTTTTAGTCGTGATTTTGTTGCTTGTTTCCTAGGTGTGTTCTGTGATTGAATGATCTTCTATTTATTTTTTATTAGGATATTAATTAACAGCCTTTTTTTTTTTTTGAGATTCATTTCCTCCTCAGACACGAACACTGTCTGCTGCCTTTTTCTCTTAATGTATGAACCATTTGCTACATGCTTACAAAATGATATCAAGTGTAAATCTAGTCCTGATAAGCAACCTTGACAAGGAAATTACTTAGCATTCAGTGTTCATAGGGAGGGAGGGTGGGAGAAAAAGAGAGAGAAGGAAAGGGAGAGAAAGGATAAGATCTCAAATGAAATCAGCACAATGTGCCCCTTTAGGATTGGTTCTAGAGCAGATAAGCTTTCTATTCCTTCATAAAAAGGTCAAAGAGTCTCGGCATCAAAACTGTATTTGCCAAAGTTTGCCGTCATTTGGTGAATTGATCACATACACAGTAAACAAACCTTTGTAAATATGAAATCAGATTAGCATTTTCAGGTTTCTCAAATGCAGCATTCTCTAAAAAATGGTTGGGCATTTTTCTTAGACATTTAAATCCTATGCAAATAGTTACAGCAAATACATGAATCAGAAAAATGCACTTTCAACTGCAGTGACCACTCCTTTCTATATCTCCTTTTATTTGAAAATAGGCAAACACAGGACTGGGTTATTTCTATTTGCTTTTTCTGTTGAATGTTTTTAATGGTTTGTACTGACAGAGGAAAAAAAATGATGTTTAGTTAAAGTTGATACAACCCACAAGTGGACATGTCAAAACAAGCTATAGAAAGTTACTTTTGATGTGTTTTATTGAGATATCTATGGTACTTTCCAATTGCTTTATGCCAAAAAAGGTAGCTCTACTCAAAAATTATTTCTTTTGAAATCCACAAATACAACTTGTCAGCCTTTTAAATGTGCTCGAATATATTTAAAGAGATCCTTCTTAAACTACCAATTGTCTACTGCTGGGGGAAGAAGAGGCAAGTAATACAATCAAATCATGTCAAAAATATTTACATGAAGTGCTTGATTTTGTTCAAATGGTGACATTAGGTCGCTGTTATTTGTCTGTGCATCTGCTTTTGTTTTTGGTAGCTGCATGTGCAGGAGTTAAAAGTAGCAGTGCAGAAAAGCAAGTTATTATCTCAGCGACTGCAAGTGCTCTGAGCCAAAACTACAGAATATTTGATGACACTCGGGTGTCCTTTCTATTTTAAGATTCTTCCTCTTGCTGTAGAGAAATAATCCAACCTGAAATTTTCCAAGATTTTCTGCTTCCTCCTGTTTAATCAGACCTTAAAACTCCTGAACTGCTACTGGGGGGGAAGGGGGGGGGGGGGGGAGAATCCACCAAAAAACTCAGTCTCTTTCCGTACACAGAGATATGGTTTTCCCCACCTTAAACATACATGGTTTGAGTTCAAAGGCTCAGCTTCCTGAGTGATAGTGAAGGTCTGTTGTTTAGCCAAAGGATCAAGAGGATACTGGGCTCTGAGATGTCAGAGAGCGTGTCTAGGCAGGGGTGGGAGGTTTATCAGTGGAGGTGGGAGGGTTGGTAACCTTGATGCTTAATTACCCCATCTTATCCATGGCTGCTGTAACCACAGGGTGAGAAAAAGGGAAGAAAAAAAGCCTTATAAAATGGCTTGTGACTTTTACACCTAGGAAGTGTGTGAGGCTGGGTGCCTGTGCCCTCCCCTCCTGCTGTGGTGGAGAGCTCCTTGCCAAGGCCCTCTCCTTTGAGGGAGCGTTGCCAGCTGAGCCAGGAGCCTCAGGAGAGCTGCCCTCGCCCTGGTATGCTGATGGACAGAGGGACACACACAGTGACACTGGGGACATCCATAGTAGGTGCCACTAGGCATAATGGAGAAACCAGAGGTGAAGCCCAAGGAAGAGTCAGACACCATCAGCCCTCCAGGAATATCCACCAAAGTAGTGCAGGTAAAAGCTCAGATTGAGAAAAAAAATAAGCTTGCAAGGATGAGAGCTTCCATGAGAAGTTCAGTAGTCACTGAGATGTAGACTTCTCTGAAAGACCAAGTCCTTCTGAAGAACAGGCACCTCAAAAAGCCCTCACACTGCCCAGCAGCCTCTGCCTGAGCGAGGGGGAAACACTTGGGCCTGGTCACCCTGCAAAAACTCATGATTAAGGGGTCAAGAGGTTTGTGGTCACTCCTAGAGAAGGTATGTAAATATCAGCCTAGGAAGAGCTTTCCTAATTTATCCAGGGCTGAGAGACCCAGGCTGAAGCTGTAACTCTATCTCCCCAATGTCACACTGTTAGGGTAGCTTTCCACACCATACATGTTCTCATTACCCCTGTCAGAGGGTGGCCCTCATTCCCAGGGCTGAATGGAGTGCACTCTGATATGACTTTTATGCTTCGGTATCTATATATGCATATGTGTGTCCTTGCACATGTCCTGCTTTAGAATGAAGTACCTGAAACATAAAATCCGTCATAATAGGGCAGGGTGGAAAAAATGAGAAGAGGAAAAGTTGTAGATTATTTTAATTTCTCCAAAATGTTTACCTGTGTTTTGATAAAACTATTGCCATAATGTATTACACTCTATGGTAACTTACGAAGCTTTTAACGCACTAAGATGTTGTGATTTTCACTGTTTTTATGAAATTATAGAATCATTTAGGTTGGCAAAGATGCTTAAGGTCATGGAGTACAACCATTAATCCAGCACTGCCACTGTCCTTAAATGCCACATCTACACATCTTTGAAATATCTTCAGGAGTGGTAACTTCACCACTCCCCTGGGCAGCCTGTTCTGATGCTTCACAACACTTTCTGAGAAGAAATTTTTCCTAATATCCAATCTAAACCTTGCCTGGTGCAGCCTGAAGCTGTTTCCTCTTGTCCTGTGTTTTTTTCCTTGGGAGAAGAGACCAACCTTCACCTGGCTGAACACCCCCAGCTCCCTCAGCCTTTCCTTATAAGTCTTGTGCTCCAGATCCTGTACCACCTTTGGTGCCCTTCTCTTTCTCCCACCCAACTTAGTGCCATCCACAAAGTGATTGAGGAATCCCTACTTGATCCCCACATCCAGACACAAATAATAAAGATGCTAAACAGGACTGGCACCAGCTGAGCCCTGGGGCACACACTTATGATGACCCAGAGTTACAGCCATGGATGTAACTCAATTCCCCACCACCTTCCAGGCCCAAACATCCAGCCAGATTTTATCCAGCAAACAATACACCAGTCCAAGCCATGAGCGGCCAGATTCTGCAGGAGAATGCTCTGGGAAATGGTGTCAAAGACTAAAGTCTGTGTAGACACACCCACAGCCTTTCCTTCACCCTCTAAGTGGGTCACACTGTCATAGAAGAAGATCAGGTTGATCAAGCAGCCTTTCACAAACCCGCCTTGGCTGGGCCTGTTCCCCTGGCTGTCCTGTACATGTGGGGTGGTGGCACTCAAGCTGATCTGCTCCACAGCCTTCCCCAGCAACAAGGTCAGGCTGACAGGCCTGTACTTCCCTGGATCCTCCGTCAACCCCTTCCTGGAGATTGTGTCACATTTGTCAACCTTCAGCATTTACTAACTCAGTCTTTTCCTCATCCTTCATCACTGGTTTTCCTGCATTGAGTAAAGGATGGAGATTCTCCTAAACTCTTATTTTACTGATGGTGCATTTATGGAACTATTTCTTTAATTGTCCTTTACAACAGTAGCCGAATGAAGTTCTATTTGGGCTTTACCCCTTGTAATTTTCTCCCTGCATAACCTCATAACATCCTTGTAGTATTCCTGAGTGGCCTGACCCTTCTCACAAAGCTCATAAAATCCTTTTTTTATGCACCAAATTCCAGCCAAAGGTCTCTGTTCAGCCAAGCCAATCTTCTTCCACACTGACTCATCTTTCAGCACATGGGGTCAGCCTGCTCCTGTTAAGACTTCTTTCTTGAAGAATGTCCAGCCTTCCTGGACCACTTTGGCCTTCACTGTCAACCAGCCTCCTAACAGTTCAAAATCTGCCCTCTAGAAGTTCAAGATGGCAGTTCTGCTGGCCTGTCTCCCCTAGACCTGCTCCTTATTCCTCCTAGAAAAAAAATACTTTCATTTCATGGCTTTTTTACTCTTTTATTATCTTCTTTGTGTTTTAACATTTGATAGATGTTGGTGACTTCCCCCTTTTTTGTGCTTCTGAGCCTCTTGAAACATCAATCTGCTGGTATGGAAGATATGTAATGATAAGGATTAAGAGCACTGTTTTCCTCTTTACTTTTAATAAAAGTATTTTATTAAAATATTTTTCCATTAAATTGTGAGTTGCATGTTTCTAACTTTTGCTACTGCAAATGAAGACTGTGTTGACACCATTATCAAAATGTGTTCATGAAGAAGGTTATAATGGGTTGTACTGCAAAAGTGGCATCAGAGGAATATAAACATCTCAGGAAGAAAGAATTTAAGCCTTGAAAAATTCACCTGTATATGGTATGACAACTAATGCAGATCGAAAGAACCTCAAATTCATTCTTAAATAAGAATGCCTGTAACTTTACTGAGTATCTGAGCAAAATGTTCTGCAAAGCACTAACAGAGGTAGCATTTCCTGCAATGCCTGTTGACTTCCGTGAGTAAGGACTTTGTCTAGTATTAAGTGTTAGTAGGATTGGGCCTAACCTAGCTCCTCATGGTAGCAAAGCATGCTTGCTGCAAGCCACTAGCTGTCAAAAATGAGCAACTGCCAGCATCTGGGTGAGGTTTGGCTCTCCTGTGCAACAAGGAATTCAGAGGACATTGCTATTTTTTATCGTGGAAGGAACCAGATCAGGTTTTAACTTGACTGCAAATTAAGAGCTCACTGGGCATAAGAAGAATACTCCTGCACAGAGCACAAGTAGGCTGAGCAAGAAGAAGCCTGTGTGTCTGATCTTGCAAGGAGCCTATTAATGGAGTAATTAAAAAAGGACCTGTTCAGCTATTGGTGGAAGTGTTGCCCATGACTCATGGGCTGTATCAGTGCAGCATGTGGTTCTGTGCCCACAGCCAGCTTAGCCTGGGAGCTTGACTTCTGTGCAAGTGTTTCACTTCCAATAAAATTCAGCCTGTCTGCCCAGTTACTCTGGCTGTCTGCAGTAACCCCTGGCCAACCCATATGGATTTGGGATATCCAGCAGGTAATTTGCTCCCGTCTCTGCTACTGTGCAACCTCACAGACAGCAAAATTGGGAGATCCAGCTGTTAAAGCCAGCTGTTGAAAACCACCTCTGATGCCTCCAGATCCCTGCGATATTGACTCCTTTTCTGGGAGTCATGCCACAGGGCTTGGCTCAGCCAGAATTTCCTGCTTCTTGCCTGTTTTCTCCAGCTCAGTGCTGGAAATCCCCACTCAGTTCCCCTCTCCCCCAGCCCGTGCCCCCAGGGCCAGCGTGCACCCATCTGCCCTGGGTGATCCCTTCCACCCTGGCTGCTCGCAGTGTGTTCCACACTCCTGTGCGCAGGCGGCTGCAGACTCACGGATGTTTGCTCTGCGTGTGTGTTGGGGTTTGTGGAGGGCTGATCCATCCCTCAGAAGGAAGCGTGGGAGAACCTGACTGGCCAGGAGCTGCTGTGACTTGGATTCCATCAAACATGGAATCCTTACATCTTGTTTTCTTGTCCACTTCCACCTGTTTTGTTCACCGGATGGTTTTCTGGGCAGTGAGAAGGTCACAGGCCCTGTCTTAACCAGACATCTTCCTGCATGTCCATCTGTTACAGACATACAAACACTTCTAATAAAAATTGTTCTGATACTTCAGTATGTCCAGCATAAAAGGCTGAGAATCTGTGAAGCTATCAATAAATTGTAACATTTAAATGTAATGAGAATCCATTCAGGTAATTTTATTTGCTAAATAGTTGTAAAGTATGTGAAGTAGATTCTGATCATGTGTCACTTCTTAATCCTTAAGTCTTAAGGGATAAAGCTTTTATAGAAAGAGAAAATAGATATTTTGGAACTAACTACTGATTCCAGCAGAGTAAGCTTTCAGAAAGTCACAAGTGACTATGAGACACAAAACAAAAAATTGTATATGGGGGATTCTGAAATGTGGCAGCAAAGCTTCCAAGTAAGTTCAACGAGAAGAACAGGTTCCTTATTTGATTAATCTTTTCAAGCTTAAGACAAGAACTGACAAAATTGATACTTTTTTTTCTCATAAATACTTGAAATATTTATTATTTGTCTAAAACAAAAGAATTTTTTTTGACTATTAGATTTTTAAACTCTCAGTAAAAAGGAAAAAACCCTAAAGCAAACTTAACCTAGAAAAAAGTCAAGTCAAACTTTTAAAATACAGACAAAAATTTGTTTGATGGAAAGTGCCTTTGATCAAAAATGTTTAGGGAAGTTTTGTTCCACCTGGTAGACAAGTAAAGCAGACATGTACTTGTTATTCCTCTTATGCTTCACATGTCAGGCTGGGCCCTATTGTTGTCTATATAAGGTGTAAGCACACCTGTATATGTAAAGTGCAGGGCAGCAAAATATTTGTGAAATGCTGCTGGTGATTGGGAATATGCAGAATGGATTGGATATATACAGAATAATGGTCATTATAATAATCTCCATATGTTCATGCCTGCATTTATTTTATTAAATTTTCTTAAAAGTTTCACAATTTCTTTTCAAAGAGTCAAAGGTAAGAACTGAGAAAATACAAGCTGTCTCTACATTTACCATTGAAGCCATGTTACATTTGCTTTTTCAGGACCCAATGTGAGAGAAACATTGCCACAAATTACATTTTCATAAGTTTTCAACTGGTCTGTGATATGCAGAAGACAAAATCCTGTGCATCTTTACCCTTTCTGAGGATTATTGTGTGTAAAGAAAGCCAGTAGTTTGGGCATAAACCTCAATGTTCCCAGTTCCAATCATCTAACAGCTGGTTGGTTGTGGGACATGCTCTGCTGCAAGACTCACTTTCCTCCCAAAGCCTCTCTTTTGGTAATCCACTGCAGCTGATGGAAAAGGAGATTTTAAAATGGTCTGCTTAACAAAATATGAGGAAAGAAACGATCAGCTTTTCCTTACCTTTGCTTAAAAGTGGAAATTACATGAGAGGGATGAAATTTCAGGGCAGAGAAGGGTCAAAATGTTTCCACCATCATTTTCCATGCAGGGGAGTGAGGAATGGGAGAGGACCAGGGACATGCATGGTTCTCTGCTACACCTAGCCCAATGGGGCTGCAAAAATGGGGGAAATCGTTTATAGGGTCAGTCAACAGACTGCTGGCCACCTCTAGTGGTCACAGGTAATTCATACTTTCTAGAAACATTATATGTCTGAAGGCATTTGGCACTGGCTTACTCTCTGAAATCTGGGAAAGATCCAAAGTGCCTTTCTCAGGGAGGCATTAGCAGTGCTTCTTCCCAGCTGGGACAGCCCTGTGCTTGGTTTCTCCTCAGTCAAGAGCAGAAATGGTCATTAAAGTTATAGCACTCATGAGTTTGATGGGAATAAGAGTGAATTCTCGAGGAAGCCAGAGAACTGTGCCATTTCCACCCTCTACAGAGCTTTCAGAGGGAGCACTGCAAACAGCTTGCAGTATGGAAACAGCAAGGTGGACAGACATCTGGAGACATGTTCAATTTAAAAAAAGGCATTAATTTAAGAGATTCTGCCAGAATGCATCAATGAGACTGACTGCACTTAAAAAGAAAAAAAAAAAAAGGGGGGGGGAGGAGGGAAAGAAAGGCAAGAAGATAAAGAGTCTGTTCCCAGTCTATGGAAATGTAGGATGGTCTGAAAGGAATTGTCAACTTTGGTGAGAAAAAGAGCTACACACAAGAAAAATGTAACTTTAAAATACACAACCACATGATGTCGGGTATGCTTAATGGAGGGAAGGACTATATTAATCTGTTTGAATTGCTAATTGGGGATTTAGTTGGCTAGATTGGGGGTTATAAGATTAAGGCTTTTATTCTGTGTTTTTGTTCTTTTCCAAAGGTAGGAATCTTCTATAGATCCTCGCTCTTGGGAATCTAATGCCCTCAAATGCACAACTCGGCAGCTGACGAGCAAGCTGATAAAGCATTCCTTGCAGATACTTAATGGGTACATTCTGTATCTCCATCTGCATCTTTCTGTCTGCCTTTTTTTTTTCTCTCCCTTAGCACGCTTGGAGGAAGGTGAGCAAACAAAACAAACTGAAAGAGCTACCTCTTCCCTTCGTGTTTATAGTTGCTTTTCCAGAAGTCGTTTCCATTTATAGAAATAACTCCCTAAAATTCTCCTGTTTCTAGGGTTAACTTCCCTATTTTGTTTCTTCTTTCTTCAGCTGAATAGGACAAAATGAGAAGAGACTTCAGGACAACTGTACATCAAAACATTGGACTCCTTGGAGGAGGAGGCATCTTCATGCAAGGCAAGTATGACATGGCAGAATGCTTCCTGACTTTCTTGGGCACAGATATCAGAGTTCACTGGAGAAAATAATTTACATTACCCTCCAAAACTACAGGTCTCCACCACAATTGTTGCAGTACAATAACTGAAATAATAATAGTACTAAGGGTGTGAAACAAAGGAGAGCCTTTATTAAGACAGCAAGGGGCAGTTTTTTATTGTGAGGTTTTTTATTTTTGTGCAAAGGGAAGCTGGTGAGGTTATGTCATTTGCACAGCTTCCAGTGGAGAACTGGGACAATGATTTTGTAATCATTGATTCAGTCTTTAAAAAAGGCAAATGCAGTAAAAAAGTATTACGTAATAAAATGACTACAGAAGTTCTAAGTTCTAAAGTATACTCAGAAACCCTGCTCAAAAATCTTGTCGCAATAATTACCTGTATTTCCCCAAAAGTAAGGGCAACATAGCTTCATATCCTCCCTATTGTTTTTTGGAGCAGTAAAGTCGGAAGAGACTTTTTTTTTTCCTGAAGGAAAATGATGGTAAATTCTGTGCTTGGTGAAAATATGGTAATTGTCTTTATCAAAAAGGTGAAAAATTCTTTAGCTACTTTCTTATATACTCTTGCAGGGAACATCTGTATTGGGTACAAATAACTACCAAACTCATTTTTATCTTGCTGCTTGTGTACTTCAGCTCCCCAGTGGTTGCAGCTGTTTAAAAAATCTGTGACCAGACTTGCATTGGTCTCATGCTGACTCCTAGATTGCCTCTTTACACCCATTTTGCACCTGCAAGAATGGCTATTTATGGTGCAACTGTAGTGATGACCTGGATTTAAGATGTTAACCAAGCTGGATCTCACATTTTTCCTATGGGGTCCAAAATCTTTATTCTCTCTTGTATGGGCTTTTTCCTACTCTGATCAGAGCCTTAATGAAGGGAAAAAAAGACCAGAAATGCTCAGGGATGCACCAGCTTTGATAGTAGATCAGGGACCCAGCAGGCCATGGCAAACTGCCCACTTTTAATGGGATGAATCTCATAGGAAATTTTGCATAAAATTCATTGTTAAAACAGTGCCAAGTCAAATCCTTCAGCTACAACAGAAGAATCAAAATATGGCTCTGCAGGAAACTGAAAGCATGATGGATGCTGCTGCTGTGTGACTGGAAGTAGTACGTGATGAGGTGAGGAGCTGAGAAGGTATTTTTTAGAAATTATTGTGAAAAATTCTGTGCATGATACAACAGTAAAGAGAACTTGAGAAAGTTTGGGACACAATGAGTAGCACATAGATGAAGCTGATAAACAGTTTCAGAGCTGGTAACGGCACAGGAACCCTTTCCTGGATAAGAAAGCATTTCAAATAAGTTTGCTTCTCAGGATTTTTGGATTTAGAGACTGTAACAAGTTGCAGTGCAGGTGACCTCCCTTTGCAGTGTGCTTTAGCTCTGGAACATGTCCACCTTGTTGAGATGGGGCTGGTGCTTCTTGAACACTGAAAGAGGAACTTCTACTCAGCCTAGTGAGCTGTGCTGTGGAGAATCAAATTGCTGCTCCTGGAAGATACTTGTCTTCTTACTGATCCAAATTTTAAAGCGTCTTATAGAATTCACTCATCACCCTACATCTGTCCCCTTGTCAGATGGGCTTGATCAGTATTACTCGGTTCCTTTGTAGAGATTTAAAAGCTTCCCATTCTTCCTTTGAAATGTGGGAATAAATCGCATATTGGGTTTTGCAAAGTGAGTGAACGGCCCCTTTCAACTAGTCAGCAAAAAGTTTCAATAGAGGAATTAAGGCCGATGGAGAAGGAAATGTGATTCTGGGCTTAAAAGTTGTTTTTGGTGCAGACTTCTAGAAACCTAGTGCATACATTCATTGTGTGAGTAATAATGGAAAAGAAATGTCTTAAACAAATACCTTTTGTAGGATAAGTTTAATGCCACAATCATATTATTTGGATTGACTGCAGAAATGGGAATGCAAATGATAAACCTTTCCCAACAACACTAATCTGAGAGGAGCTCTCTGGGAAGAATAGCTTCTGAAATATTGTACACAATGAAATATTGTGTCTTTCCCTACCCCCAAGGTTGAGGTCTTCTTCCCCTCTTCAGGCAAGTGGCACTAGTCGGATTACAGTGCAATCATAACAACTAAAGATGGAAAAAGCTACTGGGCCATTTAATCTCTTCCCCTGCCAGTAGAGGATTACTACTGAAGCATGTTCTTCAATACCTTGTCCAGTGCTGGGTGACTGGAGCAATAGGTTTCCATAATTTTTTAGGGAGATTATCTTTTAGATAAGACCTTAATGACCTATGTCCTAACTACTCTGCACAAATCCTCCAAGCTGGATTCCTCAAAGTTAGGCTTAAATACAGCTGTGTGCATGCATTTGCCTGTATTTGTTCTTAAAATCAAGCTTAGGGCTGTCACAGTGAATTTGATTGAAGTTGTTAACAGCTCTTTGCGCAGAACTCCCTTAACTCACACAACTGCTACATGTAAAGTAACGATTTGGCCATATGGTTTCAATCCATGTGTTAGTACATATTGGAGGTTCTTCTGCAAGTGTTTAGTTTGTAAAGAAATTCAGGATATTTAAAAATCCAATCATCCATTAATGAAGAGTTTATGTTTTCTTTTCAGTCCCTTTGGTGTGGTTTGCTCTTTTAAAGAGCTGTAGATAAAGTTTGGCTTATTTACTGATTTATTCATTGCTTTTTTTATTATTCAGTCTATGTAGTCATATTTTTCTGTGTTAAGAGTTGTTTAATTATTTGTCAGGGACCCATATTTTGCTTACCAAATTATAATTGTGAAGTTATACTTAAATATAAAGCTTGGTAAGATATTTTGTTTTCCTACTCCTTTACTGCATTTCTTCTATATTATTTTTACTGCTGTGCATGCATTCTTTTATGTCAATACATATAGGGCAGTCAATTTTGTAACTTCTTTACTGTATTTTAAATCAACTGCCCAGATAACTCCAACATTTTCTTTAAATTTTGCTAGAAATTTGCTTTACTTTGAACAAGAAGAGAAAAAACAACATAGTACAGCATAATAATGGTTCCTTTCTCCCCTAGTGAAGAGAGGTCAGTTCTGCCTCCCTTCCTCAGGCAAAGGAGCAGTCAGATTATTAGCGAATTCTAATAATGAAAACAGGGGGAAAATGTTAATTTAGCTATGAACTGTCATGTATTTAAGCTTTAGACATGTAGGATCAAGATGTAAACTGATACTATACTGTTGAAGATTTGATGAAAGGAAAAGGTGTTAGGTACTCAGATTTAACAGGAATCTTTTTTCATGTTGTTCATGATTTTGCATCTGGATTTGTGGTTATTTATTAGAAAAGAGGAGTGGGCCTTTTTGTTTCTATAATAGAAATTATATTTAAAGGAGGATTAGATTGTGCAAACAGTTTCAGACAGACACCCTGCCAGAGAAGAAGGTCATATGGGATCACAGCAGAAGCATGTCAACAAACTGTGATGGTGCTGCATGTTGAGTGGCCAGAGATCTGTAAGATGGAGTAAAAAGGATGAAAAATGCAAGGTCAGTAACAAGTAATTAGAAAGATTATTTGCTTTTTTATTCTGAACAAAAGTAGGAAAATACATGTAGAGAAGAAAATTATTACAAAAAATCTTTACTCCTTAATTAAGGTGGCTGTGTTTGTACATTTTGATCCTGGCTCATTAGTTTGTTTCTTTGACATTGCTGAACATTCATGAGCTTTATCTGATAATTCAATTATGTATAAATTTTCACCCAAGGCATCAACAAATTTTTGTCTTTTACTGATGAGAAAATAAACAATTTTCCACCACTAAACATACATCTATCTAATACGGACTTGACTCCTCAAAAGAGATCCAAGGTTTAGCTGTGCAACGGCACACAAATTTTGGGAAGCTGAAGTTTTTGTAATGTCGAATGTGGCCATTTTCTAACACTGAAAACCAAGAATATCAGGAAAGGGGGTGCCAGCAAGAGTCAGGACTGATTGATTTCATTACATGCTGCTAAGGCAGCCTGAACACTTGTGTGCAGAAGCTCGACATGCAGTAGTAAACACGTGGGAGCTCCCTTCGGCCCGGAGGGCAGCTGGCACGGCCTGGCCTGGCTCAAAACCACGCGGCTTCATTTCCATCATCCCCCAGAAGAGAAGCCTCATCCCCTGCTGCTTATTGGCAGTGGTTCTCCATCTGCATCAACCCTGAGCCGTGCCCAGAGCTTGTCAGGGAAAAATGAGACACTTGGCAGAGGTCAAAACTGTGCCACGCGCTCGCCAGCAGCGTCCCAGCACTCGGGGGATTGCTGGCTGGAGCATCTCTCCTTGCCCTGCTTCCCTTTCCAAAGCAGGCTGCAGTCCTACGTGCCCAGCCTCGAGTTAAGCTGCACATGCACAATTTTATTGATTGCAAAACTATAAGAGAATAAGTACTTTTTTTTTTCTTTAAGCTGTGACAACTTTAGAGGTATTCCTGGCATAGCTAACAGATAGTAGGTGAAAGACTGGGATTCTGGAGAGAGCAAGCAAAGTGTATAAATGATGCAAGAGATGCGTTGCTTAGGATACATAAATAGAAGGAGAAATTAAATGAAAAAACACATTAAAGCAAAAAAAAACCTGGACCTAGTTTCTCTGTTCCTCAATTGTGTCTTCCAAGAGGAAATGTCCCCAAGAATGTTCATACTTTTTCTCAAATCTGCTGAAAATACTTAGCAGGTCTGATTAAGTCAAGGATAAATTTAGTTATCCCCATAGCTGGTTTGATCTCAATTGCATTTTTGATTGCTTGGTTGTAATTGCCATTTTTATTTTATTGTATCTCTAATAGGTGCAAAGTTTCTTTTAATTTAGTGGTATCTAACTTACCTTGCAGTGTGTTTTGGTTCTAAGTAATTTCAGTCTTAAGCATACTTAATTCCCTTCTGAGATCCTCCATCACTAACAACACAAGATCAAATAACCAACTAATTAAAATTTATGTCCATCTTCTATTGAAGTCATCATTCATATCCCCTTGAGTAGGTGATTTCTGACTGTGTGATCCCGCAGGAATATTTTTATGTCTACAGTAATATGTGAGTGTGGAAATGTGGAGTTTATTCTATTTCATTCCTGTGTAAATGGAAAAGATTTCCATTAAGGAGTATTTTTTCCCATTTTCAGATATATTCTGCAAAAATGTAGATAAATTTGCCTTGCTTCAAACAGTGTAAAGTTATATATATATAATTTTCTCATTAAAATGCACATCAGATACAATAAACTTCATCCAGAAAAAAAGCTTTCCAAAGCTACCTTTTTGCTGTTATTTCCTTGTAGGCACAACTGTTTCAACACAACCTGGAAATAGAGGTGCAAACCCCTTCTGAGATGTCAGTATCACTCTGATCATGTTATTTGGGGTGTTGGATGACTGCTCTTCTCTTCTGTGGGTGAAAAATGGCCTTAGCTTGTACCTAATGACAGCTTTGCCTCCCCAGAAATGTTTGTATTTGCAGAGGAAGCGAGGCTCAGGGCTCAGAGAAGTGGATCCCCTTTGTCCACGCTGTTTCATTGAACATTGGCACCACACTGGACACATCCCAATGCCCACCAGGGAATGGCACATGCCCATGGTTGTTCCCAAGAGGCAGGAAGAGTGAGACTGCAAACTTTCTGAGTGCCTTCACCTTACAGAGTACTCCAGCACTGTCCCAGGAAGATTAAATGCATACTCATGTGCCATTATGTGTTGAAAACAATTCTTACCAAAGGCTTTAAGCTATGAAAACACCAGTCTGGTGGACAGTGACAGAGCTCTCACAGCATTTCAAAATCATGGAAGTACAGAAGAAGACACAAAGTATGATGGTTCTGTCATAATTTTTCCATATTGGCAGCACAATATGGTCCTAAAGAAACCCAGGACCAAGTACGGTGTGGCAGGGATTTGACCAGGTCATTTGGCCTCAGGCCTGCTTTATTTAACATTAATTTCAACTTCTTTAACAGCTTAAAAAAACCCCATTTACTAACTCTGCTTCCCACATGAGGACAAAGAAGGGGAATGGCCCTTCCTCTCTGCAGTGCCCCCACAACATCACTGCTCTCCTTTCACACAGGTGGAAGAAGCCACCTGAGAACAGCTCTGCAAACGCACAGACCTCAGAACAGATCGCCAAGTGGAAAATCAAAATGCTGCAGAGCAGCCTTCTGTCAGCCAGAAATGCTGATTACCAAGGAAAGAAATTAGAACAGGATTTGGCCCAAAGTCGGCATCCACCAAAACAGTTGTGCGTGCAAAAGTGTTTAAGATAAAGCAAAGGGCCTCATGACTTCCTGATAAATTGTGTTCTCAATAGGCTTTTTTGAGGTAAAATCAAAAGTCTGATGATGTTTTCAGAACTGTTATTTATGCCACTCTGTGGCTTATTTACTGTTATCTAGATGGTTGCTGTCGGCCTCACTCCCTGATTGGGGCGGCCTGGAAAGGTGGAAAAGTCTCTCCTCCAACCCATGCCTCCAAAGAAAGACTCAGTAGTCTTCAGTCGTCTGGTTTCAAGGTAGTTGATTTTATGTTATCTAAAAGATTTTCTTCCTGAACTGCTGCAGTCCACTCAGCAGTCAGGCAAAAGCACACTCCCACACCCAGAGGGCTGGTGCCTTCTTTTATATCATATATTATGTGTTAAATGTTTATGGTTTTTCCCCAATGCCCATCACCTCTATTGAACAGTGACTTTCTACTCTAAACCAACCTGTGAGTGCCAACATCACCAAGAACATGGAGGTTAGGAAGAAGAAAGAAAGAGGACAGGGCACACCCAAGTCCCTCCATCTTAGAACTTCTGACCCCCATGTACGAAACTCAGACCCCTCTGTACAGGGCCTAAAACCCCCCTGTACAGCACTCAAAAATTCTTCCTTTCACTTTGTGACTACTTCTACTATAATATCTAAACTTTTGTGATTTCTTGTTCTTCCTGCAAGGTTGGTAAATTGTTCCATGGATCAGGTTCAAAGCCACAGGGGTCTGTGGCTGCATTCCAGGGCCTGAAATGCTTCTGACCTGGGCCCGGAACATCCAAGAGTGTCCAAGGGACATTCTGGGTTCTGACAGGTTGCAATGATTTTTATGCATCGTTTCTACTGAGTCAGGTCCACTTTTGAGCACATCCGGTTGGTGTGAAGTTCTTCCAACCAGGACAATTCCCAAGTGCAAGCTGTCCTCAGTTCCAACAAAATAATTAAGAGGTACTGTGGGACTGTTTGCATTAGCAGTGCTGGATATGGCAGGCAGGTACAGCCAGGCACCCTGGGCAGTGTGCAGAGACAGGGCACCACAGAGCAGGGTACGCTTGGAGCTTCCAGATCTCTGGGACAAGGAGGTCCCACATCTCCCCAGCTGCCTGTGGGCAGTGGTGGAAGGAGAGGTGGTAGGCTTGGCTGCTCAGGGGCAGTGCTGCACCCCATGCCCACATGAGGAGTGCTGACTGGGACTAGAATCCTTCCTGCTCAGGCCAACAAACACTTTCACACTTGACCTGGCAAAGCCCTGGAGCAGAGGAAAGAGTGGCTTTGCCAGAGCTCTCGCATCAGAGCAGTGGAGAAATGAAATACCCTTCTCTGGGGTCCCACTGCCACGGGCTGGTTTCCCCCATTGCTTTTGAATTGAGAGGAGGTGAAAGGAGCTCCCCATGGATCTGCTCCCACTCACTGCTGTCTTTTGGGTCTCGGGACAGAACACTGCTCAGATTCCAGGGGTAGCAGGGAAGAGACCTGCAGACACAACCAGATTGTGTGTAGCAACAGACACCAGCACTGCTTGTCCCCAGCACAGGCAGAATTAGGTGGTTATAAAGAAATTGCACAGGATTTGAAGCTCTTCTAACCCCACAGGTTTTTTGGTGCTGGCGTTTCCAGCACCAATAACAGAGAAAAAAATTTGGAGGATCCTGGTCTGTGAGCAGTTTAGTAAAAGACTTGTGCTGGTGATTGCTAGTCATCTTCTTCACAAGCATACCTTTCTGTTCAGGAATTACTGTGGGATTGATGGAATTTAGGCAGGAGGATATGATTGAATGCTTCTAAAACAAGAGAGAGGACAAGAAATACCATGTAGTGGTTCTAGGGACATATTTCTCCTCCAGCCTCCTGTGCGGGGCCATAATTAGAGATCTGATTTACCATTATTGCATGATTTATTTCTTTTAGTTCTTGCTTCCACCGAGTCTAATAGATTTCTCATGTTATTAGATAACCCTCTCTGTGAGCTGTTGTATAGATAATGGTTTCATGCCACAGACCCAGAGCTTTAATTTTCACGAGTGCACTTAAAAATAACAATCAGGCAATGAGTTATTAGTCAAGTTATTACTCTCAATTGTGCCACTATTAAATAGTTTGGTGGCTTTCTTAGCTACAGGAGCAATTGGCTGGGTGTCCTCTCAATCTCGCAGATGAGGAATGATCCAGGTGACTCATTCATTGTCCCTTCAGAGGGGCTCACAGCACCTGGGTGTTGGTGCTTGTCATGTCCAAGGCTCAAGATAAGCACAGACACCCTGTAGACTACAGTGGAATTAAAGCAGATGCTTTGTTAAGTAGAATTATATTTGAATACTTGGCTCAATTTAAGGAAAAAAATGAGTGCTTTTTATGGCATTTTTGCTGGTGAGCTGTGGATCCAGTTCTTCAACCACTGCAGGTCCACAGAAGAGCCACTCCCCAGCTATTGGCATGGGCTTTTCCATTTTGAAATTGTATATCAGGTTACCTGGGCTTTGGGAGTCTGATCATATCAGAGGCAGAGTCCACTGTGAAGTGAAGGGCATTTGATGCGTAATGGATGTCGTTTGGCCGCGGAGCGAATCAGCCTCTTAAGCTTTTATTGCATCCCACAACGTGAAAGTGGAGAAGTCCGAGTTTTATTTAGCTCCATAAAATATTAAACCTCAACAGTGATGGAGTTGATAAAAATCTGTATTTTGTAAAAAGCTTTTGTTTCAGGGCTATCCTTTTTATGATTAGCCTGTACAGTCTCAGGAAAAAAAAATAAAAGCAATATCTATTATTACCAACGAATGATCCAATAAGTGTCTTGGGTATTTCTGCCAAACTTCTGTGCAGGTTCCTAATGAGGGAGATATTAAGTTAAAATCAATGTGGGAGTAGTTCTTGTAGACCAGGGGAAAGTGTGTCATTATTTTTACTGGCCAAATATAGTATCATCATCCATTAACTCCCTAGCTGAAAAATATCCTGTATCTCACTGGGATGCTGATTAAGTCATGTTCTTGTATATGATTTCTCTTAAGACATGCCTAGCATGTATTTCAGCAGGAAGATTTATGGCAGGAGAATCTCAAAGCACTGGGAAATTTTGTGTTGCTACAAATCTACAAAAATAAAAAGGAAAAAAGCTGTGACATAAAAAACTGTTTGCTGTAGGCTACAGGAAGTAATTTTATCCAAACAGACCATCACAAAACTTTGAAACTTAAACTAGCTAGTTCTCAAGAAACATAACAAGTCTCAAAGTACAAGAAACAAATAGTCATGAGGAAATTCAAGATCTGGTGTTCAAGTTAAAACATTGAAGACACAAAACAATCCATGATACATATGCTTTTAAGGACCTGATGTTCTAAATAGAGGTAGGTAATTTTTGCCTTGTGTCCACAAAGCAAAGTTTGGGGTTGTCTGAAACTATTGATGGATTTCAGTTGAACGAAGTGAATAATTCTGACTGCAAAAAAATTCAAAAGCATGGTTCAGCTCTGCATTAAATAAAAATTCATTATGGTATTGCATATGCTCTTAAGTAAGAATTTTTAAAAATTGTTCATTAAAAGTATAATAAAATAATCCTTTCTCTCTTCTAGATTAATGTAGTAGTCTCTGGTTTTATATGTCTAATTTGACCACCCAACTCAAACACAGTTTTTCACCAAGTTCTGTACTTACGTCAATGTAGAAATGCTGTTGAGTAATTAATTTCATTGAGCATTACTAAAACAAGATATCTCAAATCTAAAGTTTTGTGTCACTTCCTATAGGAGGAATCACTGAAAGGTCAAAGATTTAGAATCCTAAAGGAGAGAGAGAGCGTATGAAATTGACCTTGTTTGGTATTTTCTGGTATTGTGATCACCCCTACTATGGCCTTCTCAGGGAAAATAGTTTAATGTGCTTCAGGAACAATTGATTCAACAAAAGCAAAATTCAGCTATTTGGAAAGGCCCGGACAAGCTGGAAGCGAAGTGAATTTGAAAGATATGCTGGGTGAGGGTGCATGGGAGCAGCCGCTCTGTGGAGCCACATGCAGCTGTGGGGACACAGAGCGCCAGGCACTGCCAGCGGGAGATGTCAAACCCCAGACCATTCTCTCTGCCCTCCCACAAGCTGCTCAGGGGTGTCTCAGACCCAAGGGTCTGTCCTGGAGGGAAGTCCCCACATCTGACAGTGGCCATGCCACCAGGTTTTGCAGCAGCTCCCGAGGGCTGCTGCCAGTAAAGCCTTTGTGACCCTCCAGGGAAGGGAGCCTGGGTGTGCACAGGGCAGCCCTTTACAGTAAACGCAATCCCCGCTCTTATTAACCCTCTCGTTTGATAATGATCCACTAATGGAGAGAATTAAAGTTGGCAGCACTTGCCTTGCAGCTGTTCTCCACTCCTTCCTGATGAAGACAGGCTTTGGGGAGCCAGTCTGCCATCAGGAGAGGCTCCTTCCCTTAGGCTCTGCCTCCTCCTCGCATCGCAGAATCCGGGCCCCATGGCTGTCTGCAGGGCTGAGGCACCCAAATGGCTGCATTTATCTATTTCAGTGCTGTTAGAAGTCAGGCAGGCTAATTTTGAAGCTTGGATGTCTCAGAGTTTCTGCCAGAAAATAGAGTATGCTGTGAACTTTACATTGCCTGCTACCAGAATTGCTTGAATTTCTGTTAAATCTTTGTAATTTCTTTTTTTTTCTTTGCTGCTTACATGACTTTTCGAAAAGTCCTTTCAGTCCTATTATAACATTATAAATCACCTGCTGAACGATTTGGATTCAAGGTGGTTGATTCCTCACAATTTCTGCAAGATCAAAGGTATGGCTGTCCTCCAAAAGCTGTGATGCTTCACATCAAAGTTCACAATGAAAACTATCTCAATTTTCCTCTTCAGGATTTGGATTTGACTTTATGTCAATAACATTTCAACTGGTGTGTTCAGCCTTCATTTGCAAGAGGACACGGCTGTGCAGGTTAGCATGGCAAAAGGAAAATCAAATGGAGCAACCCTGATTTCAAACCATCTGTTCCTCAAATTTGTGAGCTTGTTTAAAAAAGCGAATGTCTTTAGCACTGCTATAAATATCCCTTTGGTAAATGCCCTGAGTATCTTTCAATCCATGCTGATCCTTGTAATCACAGCCACATTGTTCTGGTTGTGTCACTGAAAATGCTTTTGACAGAACAAATGATGATCACCTGTGCTGGAGTTTGTAAAAAGCCCAAGATCAAATCTGTTATTTCATCAAGAAAAAACAAGATTCAGTTCATTTCTTTCTCTCTTTCATGTGCAATTCTTTTCACTGTTTTTTTATTCTTTTTCTCCATGAGCCTCACAAAACAAATAACTGGTGGGAAGTTCATAAAGGAATTGCTTTTACTTGCTTCAGGTGCTGACGGCCTGGTGTGGCTTGCAATGTTGGAGTTTTCTTCTTAAAGCAGAAAAAAAAGAAGGTTTAGGGACTGGACTCTGCTTGAAAGTAAGAGTTCTGCAGATGTGCGATGGCTGATATTCCTGTACCTATCCTTGTAGAGCAGAACTAGACTTTAAAGTGTCTGAAGCTGGTATATTCAGAGAATATCAGTCATAAATACTTTTATGTCTGACTCATTTAAGCTAGAGTTGTAACTTTCACATTGCCACGTGCCTTTATATTATTGAAGTTTAAAGGAATTCCTTTCGAAGCCCAGTGTTTGGCTCATGATGAAAGAAAATCAAACAGCTTATTTGGAGTTACGTTAAATAATTACATGTGTAACCCTTTAAATGCTAGATATGCAAATAAAGTGCTATAAGGTGACTTACTTAGCAAAAACTTAAGGCCAAAATCCCCCAGTCTTTCCCCCTCCCCTGTCCCATTCCTGTTTCTTCTAAAGTTTTCTGAAACAGAAGTTACCCCTAGCAAAAATGGTATGATTAGGTAAAATACAGTTTAATTCCTGAAAAAAAAAAGAATATTCATAGGGAAAGACTCTGTTCTGTACCCAAAATTATTGTTGACATCATTGGAAATTCAACTGACTTGAAGATTCACAGGGTTATTCCTATTTCTCATGGTATGTGCAGTGACCCCCAGCACTGTGGGCTTTTCCAGGTGGGAAAAGATACATCTGAACCACAGATATCCCTACACTGAGAAATGCTCCCACATCCTGGAAGGCAATAGCTGCTGTTTGCCTCACTGAAAGGGGGCAGCAGTGGGGACTTCTGGAGGCACCAAGAAGCCACAACGCTGAACCTGGGCAGGGAGATTTGTCTCTCTGAAAAATCCATATGAGTTCAGCAGCTATGGGTCGACCTGTGTTAGACCTTCCTTAGCTGTCCTAGCACTGCTGGTATTCTTTCATGCTTTTACATTGAAGAAGGAGCTAAAAACTTAAATCCTGCAAAGGATCTAGTCCTAGCCGAGTCACCCAAGATAATTTAGGAATTCCTTGGATTTATGCCCTCTGCTCCAACATATCTTAAGGCTAATACACAGGATTATCTGTTTAGGATCTGTCATTTCACTCAAACCATTAAAAAGCATTTCCAGTATAGAGGGACACATTTCCAAAATATTATTAAATTTCTTTCAGAAGATCTTGTTTGCATGGTAACTTTTTATTAACTTAATTGCTGTATGCAACTAAAGAGACTCAGAAAAATTGCCTATTTTCATGGGCTCAAGTACTTCAAGGAGAACACTGGGCTTCATTGTATTAGAGAATTTTTGGCTTCTTCATTGCTCTGAGCCATGACAGTTTGTTGCCAAAATATGTGAGCAAGTATCATAAAGTCTGGAAAAAGGAGCAAAATTTTCTCTAATCTCAGAGAAGGCTGAATTTAAAATTTGAGCCACGTTTTTTGTTTGTTAGTTTGTTTGCATATTTTTCTTTGTGTTTATTTGATCAAAAAAACCCTGTCCTCGCAAAGTTGGGCTTTTTTTTTCTGGCAAAACTCCACCTGCCTCTGCTAGTTTGCTGGAGGTTGTGTTTATGTACCACAAAAAAAAAAAAATGTCTACCTTCACTGAAAGCTTTGCCAGAACAAAAATTGTGATATTTGACCTTAACATACAAGACCAGGGATGGACAAGAACTAATTCAGGTCTAATGAAGAAATAAGTTTTAGCCTTAAATAATTTTAAGAACTGCTTAAATGAACCAGTATGTATTTAGCTATTTTTTCTTCTTTTAAAACATTTGGAAAAAGCACACAAAAGGTTGAGACAACTCCGCTTCTCAGTCAGAAATAAAACTGTAGCACTGTAAGAAATATAAGTGAACAAAGGTATTGTTAGGTGCCTGTTATCATGTTGTTACCTTTCTGTTTAGATCACACAGATATGACCATTGCTTAACTTTGTCATTCTCTCTCGAAATATTTTATAAAAGGGAATAAACCACGTTCATTTTTGACAGAGTGCTGCTACATGCTAGGGCTCTCACAGTTTGTTTGTAGCATACCAAAAGCATTCTGTTAATGAAACATTTCAAGGCTAATGAACCGAAACCTTGCACCAAACAGAGAGCGGCTGCGAAGGCTTTTTTGTCTGCCTTTGTCAGAGTTCACATTTCAGCTGTGCTCTCCACTCCACCCACTCTGCAGATAAAACAACACGTCAAGTTTGCAAGACTAGTTTTCTATGGAAAAGCTGCAGCAAGTCATGCCATTAACTCTTTTGAGGTGAATGTGCTCATACTTTTTGGGCAAATTGGCTACTATAGCAGGGATGAGCTGCTGTCCTGTTCCCCTGAAGTTTTAATGTCCGATTGATGAGCCTGAAATGAGGTCCAGAAGGAATAATGAGAAAGTACCTTTTGCCAAGAGGGACTTCATGTGTATGGTCTGTGATAATGGTCCAGTGGCTCTGTATAAAATCAACTCTCTTTTGAGGATCTAATTCATTTGGGAGGGAATGTTTCACGTTGGACACTTCCAAACTGAATTGTGACCAAAGCAGCCCAAGCTCTTCATCCTGCAAGTCTGTAAGCAGCCAAGTAAACATGCACAGTGAAATCAAAATTCATAAAGACACTTCTCTGAGGACCTGTGTTCTCCTCTCTGCCTCTGATTTTTTTTTTTTTTTTTTTTTTTTTTTTTGTGTCCTCACTGAATTACTGTTACAGACCTTTTCTTGCTCTCTGGTTGCAGAATATCTGGCAAAGGTCCTATCCAAGCAATATCTGAGAGGGAAAGCTGTATCATCCCTGAGCCTGGAATGAACCCCCACACTGAGTAGAAGATTTCAGCCAGTCACCTTGCAAATAAATGGAGTAAGAAAAAGGTGTAAGTAAACAGGCAGGGGAGAAGAAAGATATTATTCTAAATATTCACTGGTTTATGGTAGATAACCACAGGATCATGGTTGCACCTAACCCTGCTAACAGCCAAAAGAGCCCTGATGCAGTAAAAGCCCTGTGAACACAGGATCAGGTTTGTGCTCTTGCTGCTGCCCATCTCAGGTCATCATCCCTGCAGTGCTCCTCACCTGGGCTGTCAGCAGGAATCCAGTCCCTCTTGTTTAGAAGGGAAGCTTCTTTGTATGTGAATCCTAAAACATATGTACAAACACAAACAGCTGCTTATTTTAATGAATGTAGGGAAAGTAATGTGATCTAGAGCAAACACTTGAAGCAAGTTGTTGTTGAACTCCTAGTAATTTGCTGTTGTTCACATAGGTCAGTGGATTGCCTGCTTCAGAAGAAGGTAGAGCCATACGCCAGGTACTTTGAATATGCTTTTCTCTATCACTGGGCTATCCTAGCAGCTTGTCACAGGACTGGAGAGAGAGCACAAAGATTTCAGCCACTTTCTACCATGTACAATGAAAAGGTTTTGGTAGAAGGGAATTTGAGAGAAGAGCTAATTGGGAAGAAAATTCTGTGGTGGGAAAGTGATCCCAATGGTAAATAAGAGACTTACAGTCTTCATTTGGCATAGTTCCATTATGCTCTACATTCAAAAAAGGATAATTTTGAAAACACAGATGCAGGTGAACATTCCCTGCAATTCAAACTGCAATTATAGTTATGACTCTGACATAAAGCTATTCGTTGGCCATTATGCTTCGGTGTTCTAATAAAGTTACTTGTTTCACTAGAAAAAAAAAACAACTGAAAAAATTATCTTCCTCAGATCAATAACTTCTTTGAAAATAACAGCTGTGTATAAGCAATAGCTACTATATTTTTAAGAACACTCATATTCTTTCAGGCAGCTGGAAAGGTTATTCTTACTAGTTTCGAATCTAAGATAACAATCTTCACCAGCCACATGAACAGGCCCTGTCTGGAGACAATATCTTTAGCCTACTTTTCTCCCAGGAACGTGTTTGAGTGTGGTTTTTGGTTTGGTAGTGGAGTTCTCTGATGTGTATCAACTGAAACATAGGAGTGTTTTTTTATAACCATCATTTGTAGATGTGGTCCAAGTTAGCATTGGGTAAATGTGCTACCTGCAAAACAGAATATGAATAAATTCACCTGCTTACTCTGAACTCCTGTTATTCAGTACCTCCATCTTTTTCCCAGGCTTTTCACTCCATTGACAGGTGATGCACCTTTAGTGCATAGCATATGAACATGCAATTCTTTGACTGGAAGCAATGAAACGCCACTGCTGTGAAGTGGAATAGACTGCAGTCCTGTAGCATGTTGAATTGCAGGCAGGGATCACAGCATCCCCAGCATCAAAAAACCCTTTTTAGATGGCAAAGTGACCTTTCAAGTTGCTACTCCCTGGATATGTCCTTAAGGAATGAAAAAGTAGAAATGTAGGAAAACAGTAAATGATGAGGAATTGGTGCAACAAAGTGCTCTTCACCTACTGCTCTCCAGCTCTTTGTCTCTCTCTCAAAGCATTGCAGGAGATACTCCTGCCATTTGCTAGAGTTGACATCCACTCCTACTGGGCTACTGCAGCAGAGACAAGCTCAGAGTAAGCCCTTTTAATATCTGCTGTCTTTGGAGAAAAGAAAGAAAGGTGATCATTCTTCTGATTTAGTTCTTTGGTGGAACAAGTTATGCCTGAGTCTGGCAGAGCTCCTGAATATTTGGTATGAGGCTTTGCTTCACTCCCTTGCTGTTGTCATTCTTCATCAGCTGACAAACCCCAAACTAACATGAATGCAAATACCAAAGGCAATACCGAGGAGATGTCATCTCATCTTTTTTGACACAACCCTCCGTATGCTGGATGTATTGGTAAAATCCTCCTGAATGCAGTAAAAGCTGATAGTGCCCTGAAGATAGGGATGCAGATCTGAAATAGGTTATTTTATGTTTCTTCAAGAGAAATCTGCAGGGAGTAAATAGATAGGACATATCACACAAGAGGATTAATTTTAGCACAGATAAATGTCTGCATTTTATGAGGCTACAAAAGCAACTTGAGATTTCCTTCTCTGGGAGCCCAGAAATTGAGACAGCACAAAACAGCCAGCTGATTCCTGTTCCTTTACTCTTTGAAGGTAAGCTGAAGACCTCCAATTTCAAAAGTAAGTATTGATTTTGGGTATCCAACTTGAAACTCCTTAAAAGTAGAATGCTATAAAAAGGAGTAGTAGATTGAAGGAGGTGGTCCATCAATTTCTGCAAATCAGGCCTTTTCTAAGTGGATGAAGCTGCTCACTTCAGCATGCTTAGATGAGTAAAGGCTGATAGCAGAATGTAAATACACTACAAGTAATAATAAAGCACCTCTTATGTGCCTTGTATATTTGTGCTTAATCCTGAAATCATGAAAATTTTCAAGACATATTAATACAGAAGTAGAATATTAGGATTGTTTACCATTTTACTGTGAAATCTTTTCTCATTTTGGATCACAAAGCTCAACAAGATTGTGTGGAATAATTTCCAAACACTTCTCCTCAAGCATCTAATATGCATGAAAACAATATATATAATATTTTTAAATGAATATTGCCAGAAAATCAAAGAATGAATATTTCACATTTAAAAGGACTTTGCTTCATTAAATTGGTAAGTCATTTAACTGAGAAAAACATAGATAACATTATTTGAAATGTGAAAGACATTTTACATATTTTAACTTTTAATTATATTCTTCTATGTAATAGGAGTCCATAATTATCTGTCAAAGTCACTGACTTACCTTTTTTCTCCAAAAGCAACTCCATAATAAAGTACTACTGTCATAATAGCTATTCTACTTTTCTCTATGAAATTCTTTCCCACTTGAAAGAATAATAGGTATTGAATATAATTCTAGAGAATCAGCTTCTGTAGGGCTAAAACAGGTGTTTAACTGGAATGGAGTAATGTTTAAAAAGGATTAAAATTGAAACAGGAAGTATTTTGTGCCAAAAATATTGTGCTTAAGCTTGCTCATCATCTTAAATTTGATGTTTCAGACAAAGGTTTGCTTTCATTTGGGTGGGATGATTTCTGTATTTTATTATCCTTTCAAATACCTACATAGAAATGTTAGAAAGCCCAGCCAAATGGGGGGGACACACCCCTTATTTTGGCAATTTTGTGAAAGTGACACCTGGACAAACATCTGGGCAGCTGAATCTGTCAGTGGTAATGAAAGTCAGCCCGAAAGGTCAGAAATGCTGCAGACAATTGTAGTACTTTGATTTAATCATGTGTTGAGCTTAAAGCTCTGGGGCAGACTGGTTCAAAGAAATGTAGCAAACATGAGTGGGAATGCGATAAGGTGGAGAAATGAAGACAGCCCATGGAGAAGGTCCCGTTTTGACCTGTCACTGGCAGAATTTAAGTGTTGTCCTCCAGCTGCTCAGTCATGTCAACTCACCCATGGGTGTCCTGGGGGAAAGAATGCAAGTTCTACCGTAGGCAGGTGCATGTGCAGCTGTGGGGCCAGTGCCTGCCAGATTCTCCTTGATGGCTTTTAGTATCTGTGGAGGCTTTTTTCCATATTGCACCAGATTTTGAAAAATAAGCTCTCTGAAAATACTTTTCTGTGCCCAGCTCTGGTAGCAGGTTCTGTTTCTTCAATGGTGTGCATGAAACAATATTTTTTTAAGGCACAGCAGAGCTGGAGGCAAAGAGACTGAGATGGTGATTTTGCTTTATTACCTTAAAACTGCTTGAAGTCCACGGTGAAATGAAAACATTATCCTTAAACTCTCACTATCTTTTTATGACAGGAGTTCCTGCAGAGCTGGAGAGAGACTGAGGAGCACAGAAACTGCCCTAGCTTCCCTGCACCATCCTGGTTGCCTCAATACTTGCTAAAATCTCCATCATGGTTTGTCCTGCTCCACCATGGTGTTCCTTTCTCACCTGAAGTGCCATTTGGCTAAACCATGCTGCCATATGGGGTGTTTGTGAAGTTGCCACACGAATTACCTTTACCTTGCTTGCTGTCATCAAACCTCTTGTTCTTTTTGAATTGGCAGAGTATCTGTTCAAGCTGTAGGTAAGAGGGTGAGTGGTTTTGCACAAGAAATAGATTTTACTTCTTTATTAAGAATTCTTACATTATTTCATCTTTGGCAAACCATGTGACATTAGATGAAGAACACAGCCCAGGCCTGAGATCCATCCATGTTTACATTTTTGATAGAACTTGATCATAAATTGAATCCAAAGGCAAAAATATAGTCTAAAATGGATGGTCTTTCTAAAATAAAAGAGTAAAGCAGGCAAGAAATAATTTTTCTGAGAACAGAACTTCTGGGAGAACATTTTTTTTCTCTGATGTGCTCTCTTGACCTCAGAGGTGATGTCAGCAGCTTGGCCACTGAGCTGCCACAGCTGAGCTGGCAGGGGCACTTTGGCCTCACTGCTGCTTGCTCCTCACAGACACAGCAGGTACTCTCCTCTCCTCGTGTGGCACCGCATGCTGCACTCCGAGCGCTCAGTCTGCTTCCAGCACAACTCTGCATGGCCAAGGCAGTAGTAGTCATGCTTGCTCCTAATTAGCAGAGAAGCACGACTATGGAATTACTCATGGAAGAAGAGGCTTTTGCAACCAGGTTGCCTATTTTGAGGTATGTACTGTGATGGCTTACTGGTGAGAAGGGACACCAGCCCCGTTTTTGAACAGATGTGACATTATGAACATGCCACGTGTCCCAAGAGCTTGGCTCCTGCTCCCCAGCATCCCCAATGGTATGTCACACTTTCCTTCCTAGGGTGACAACCGTGTTTCAAATACTTTCACCCCAGCTGTTAAATTTCTGAAGTTTTTGACTTTCACACCAGCCAAGCAAGTGGACATTCCCCTTCTAAATGGGTGACTAATTGGCGCACAGATTCATTTGCATGAGTTTTCAGTTTTCAACAGGTGGCACTAAAGAGCCAATAAATGATTCTATTCCCAGTCTCCAGCATGCAAACTCCTGGGCAGGCACTTTTATATATGTTTATCTATTTAAATATGGCATTATAATTCCAGCGTAATTAGTCATGTAATTGAATTGCATGACCACAGCCATCCAAGACATTTGCATGTACAATTAATTAGGATTTCTCTAAAAGCACTCTTTTTGTTCTCTGTTTCCTACAAGTTAGATTACTCATGGATGGATTAGGTGCTGATTTCATTTTGAAAGTGTCAAAATACATATACCTGGAGAAAAATAAGTCTTCAGAGTCGGTAAGCAACAGCCTGGCACAGAATTCTTTTTCTTTTCCTTTGTATTTTTATAATACTACCAAAGGCCAATGCTGTAGACCATGGCCAATGAGAGCCAGACTTGCTGTAGTCCCAGAGAAGCAAAAGTCTGTAGCATCTTCTTCAGACTTCTTCATTTCAGCAGAAACAGGAATTTAAAAACCAGAATGTCTTTGCACATATTACCACGATTCAATCTTCTTTCAGTGTAATTTTTATTTAAAATTACAAGTTTCCGATCACTGCCATACACTTGTCAATGTGAATTCTCGGAAAATAATGGTCAGAAAAAGAAACAATTAAAGGCATCCTTGGGAAACTGCCTTGTTTTCATGTAAAACAATTTCATCCATCTCAGTTGCAGGAGCAAATGGAGACCCATCTTGAGAAGCATTCTGCTGTGACAAACGTGAACTAAAATACTATGAATGGCCCAGAAAAAAAAAAAAAAAGAGCTATGAAGAGGTGTCCAAACTGATTACAATGAACCAAAATACCTCAGAATCATGAAGGGCAATATGGCTTTGGTTTCTTAATTTTTTAAAAAAGCTTTTTTTTTTCTTCACAGTGTCTTTGCTTGCTTTACAACTGGCTGCTGCAGGACAGAAAAGCTCTTCTTTCACTTTAATTTTGTCCTCCAATTTCAACCACTGCAGGATGTACTGGGTCACTTCCAGAAGAATAAGCACAATTAAAGAAAAGCTTTGAACCTCAGCTGAGCAATCTGTGGAGAATTATAAATACAAGTGTCAAAAACAAACAAACAAACAAAGATAGTTCATTTTGCAACTAAATATACCATCTTTCAGTCGTGGAGCTTTGAGGACAGTTTGATCCTGAAAGCCATGAGAAGAACAGGGAAAATGGTACCAAGATATTCTGTGGTGAGAAACAATTTCACAAGTAGGGTAGAGCACGCTATCGTGGCAACACTGCAGTGTGAAAGGGAGGAGCAGGCCAGCATTCCACATTTCTGGGCAGTCTTTGAAGTGACCTTTGCTTTGCAGCCCTTTCTTTCAAACAAATTATCTCCTGTACCTCCTCTATGAGCTCTCTCAGTCCACAGCTTCTCAGAGGCCTTTTGTTCCATGAATGCCTGGTGGTGGGGGAAGCAGTAGACTGGTTTAAAATTGTTCCTTCCTGAGATCTCTCTTCTCTCTTTTCTTCTACTCCAAATTACTTTTAAAAAAATCTTTTCCTTTCTTTTTTTTTTCTTTTTTTTTTTTTTTTTTTTTTTCTTTTTTTTTCCTATAGGGTGGGTGTATTTTTATCAACATTTTCTTCTTTTGGAAAAACCCACCCCAGACTTCCAGAGGAGTAAACAGTGA
Organism: Anomalospiza imberbis; assembly: GCF_031753505.1. Classification (NCBI taxonomy): domain Eukaryota; kingdom Metazoa; phylum Chordata; class Aves; order Passeriformes; family Viduidae; genus Anomalospiza; species Anomalospiza imberbis. The sequence continues at coordinate 144,027,375 of NC_089681.1, read as the reverse complement.
GTCCCTGAGGGGCACGCTGGCTGCTGATCACATCTTTAGCAAGTATTTCTGCTCTGGGTGTTTCTCACTGTTGCTGTTTTTAGCATCCTATTAGAGTAAGGTCAGATGGATTTTCTGCTGGTAGAAGTACCCACTGAAATAGTTTTTTTTATCCCAGAAAGTTAGTGGAAGGAGGTTTCTTCTCATAGTGTATAAGATATCAAAAAGTATCATTCATCTCAACCTTTAACTAAACAATGCATTTCTAATTGCAATGTGCTTCAGGATCAGCCTGATCCTTACTTTTATGTTTAAGTGCTTTGTTGAACAGAATGCAAGCAGGCTCAATTCTTTGCTGAGCTGCAGATGAAAGGGGTACAGACAGACACACACAGGAGTGTGAAGTGTGAGTGTGTGAGTCTGTATTTAAGCTGTGACAAATGATGGACAGTACTGTGTCTGACAGATATGTATTTGAAGGATGATGTTAGAGCAGAATTAGAAGAAATAGTTGAGACGTTGGAACAAAATTAAAAGAAAAGGACTAGAAGGAAATTAATCATCCTTAATGTCTAGGTCATTTAAAATTAAACAAGTGACAGTTTTGTAATGTAGTGTAAGGCACATTTTTTGAGTGGCCCAGAGGGTATTGAAGCAGTATTCTAACAACCTGTTCTCTGTGTACTTTGTAAAACTGTCTGAGCAATACACTGTCCTCACACCTACTGAAAATCTGCCTTTAACTGTTAATTTTATAGGATATAGTCATCCTTTGCAGATACCTTTTTTTCCCCTAAATACACTGTTTTGTGTAAAAGCTATGAGTTTCATGACCTTGGTGGAAATGCTTGTTTGTGACTTTGGAGTGCACTCTGCCAGTAGCCAATTCCCCGAGAGTGACAGATGTAGCAGTGCTAATGACATGTAATATACTGTATGTGACTTTAGATGTTCCATGAAAACATGAAAGGTCCAGAATCACATCCATATTTCAACAACCTGACAAAGCTTCCGCTGAAACAGTGGCCTATTACTCAAGAATCTGATAAATGTTTGTAAGACTGTAATAAGCAGAAAGTCAGGAAACTATACCTAAGAAACATATTTAAAAGATAGAAAATTATTTGGAATTTTTTGGAACTAATTGACTGACTCTTACTTTGTTACTGACTAAAAGGATTGAAGATCTGAGACTTAAGTGTGTAAAATTTAAATTTGTCTGAAAGAAAAATTGAAAGGTTTTACTTTGACAACAATTTGTTATCTGCCATTTAAAAGGCAAGTAAGGCAATAATTCCCCAGGTGCCGACTGGCAAGAGGTCAGATTGCTGGAAATAGGAGGATACTGAAAACCAGATGAGAAGAAGGGGAAGTCAGTAGTGTCTTTACTAAAACCTAATTAGGAAATAGCATCTTTTCCTCTGCTCTGGAAAGAGCAGAAACTATCAGTGAAATATCAGCAAACAGTTTGGCATCTTCAAAGATATTAATTAAGTAAAATTTGGAAAGTGCTTTGAAGATGAAAAATGGTAGGGAGTGCTAAGTATCACTATTAGCAGGACCAATGTGTCAACTGATGTTGTCTGTCTGCATAATATTGGCTGAACACTTGGGTAATTAAGGTCAAATGAACAGCCTTGTCTGGTCAATTTATTGGGTAAAGTGGGTCTTGTTTCTGGTTGAAGCAAGATGTGGTATCTGTGACTCACAGACCTGAAAAGTGAATGTCAGACGTATTTAATGGCTTCACAAGCCACCAGTAGCAATAGCTGTTTCTTACTTTGTGGGTCTGTCTTAAACTCTCCAGATACCAGGGCAGTTTTTCATGGCATTTAGCAATTTCTAAATGAGTGATTATTAGTTTGATATCATACCTGCCTTCATTAAAGGCTTGCATGCCTTCCTGGACTAAGACAATACCTCATTCTCCAGATCTAATTTTTCCAGCTTACAAATATATTAGTACTAAAGAATTTATGGAATTAATTTGGCAGAGGTTGAGGTAGGGAAGGATTGCTATTGCTGACCAGGAGGTGCTATTCAAATGTCTATCAAGAGCCTGAAAGCACTCAGACCTGAAAACACTTCAGACCTTGTGCTATTGCTCTGGGAGAACTTGTTGTGGACCAAACCCAATTTGCTAAAATCTCCAGGATATAAAAAAAAAAGATACCATAAAGTTTCGCTGTACTTTTGCTGTAATAAATGAACATAATTGCCTAAGTTAATTTACTAAGTTTCCATGTTTATTTTTACTAACCTTAGTGAGATTCCCAGAGACTACAGTCCCAATCACACCTGCAGGTGTTCAGTCAAACTGCAGGTGAGAGCAGCTCGGAGGGGCTGCTCCCCTCAGCAATGTGAACTAGATCTGGTGCAACTCAGGCAGGAAGAGCAAACCAGGACTAAGCCCAAGTTCCAGGGAGCGCAGACATCTCAGTAAGGAGATCCAGGTTTCTCAAATCCCTAAGTCATAGAACGGTTTGGGTTGGAAGGGACCTTAAAGAACATCCAGTTTCAACCCTCCTGCCATGGGCAGGGACACCTTCCACTAGACCACGCTGCTCAGAGCCTCATCCAACCTGGCCTTGAACAGGGGCATCCACAGCTTCTCTGGGCATTATGTGCCACTGTATCACCAGTCTCAGGCATTTCAAATGTTTGGTTCTATTGGAAAAACAAGTTTAGGGGTCCCTAAAACAGTCCCACACCACAGTTCAGAAAGCAAGAGGAGGACTTATACCTGAGCTTTCAGTGCAAGTTGTGAGAGACAGTAACAATAGATTATATTATCTGTCTAAAAAGATTTTAATCACCTGAGAACTTGTTGCAGACACTTCATTCCAGCTATAGTTGTTTTCTTCTGTCCCTATATAGTGCCAAGACTGTGTGGACAGCTTTAGCTCAGTGCAATCTCCTGCTTTGCTTGTGAGCAGTTGCTTTGTCTTTGGGCTGGAGACAGGGACCTTGAATTCATAACTGGCCAGGTATTCCAGATCCTTTTTGTTTAATGTTTTTTGTGGGGGTTTTGTTTGTTTGGGTTGTTTGTTTTTGTTGTTGTTGTTATTTTGTGGGATTTTGGGTTTTGTTTTTTTGGTTGGTTGGGGTTTTTGTTTGGTTGGTTTTTTGTTTTTTGTTTTTTGTTTTTTTGTTTGTTTGTTTGTTTGTTTGTTTTGTTTTTAATGGCAAAAATCTCCCATTTCGTGTAGGAAAGTACCCAAGGAGCATCACTGAGGTGAATTCAGGCAGAATAGTTTCACTCTCTGATAATGAACAAAAAGCTAAACTAAGCCACCTTTCAAATCCTTTTTTTTTCTTAATCTAAGTGCAATGTCATTCAATTAATACAGTGAAGGTAAACTGTGCATTGTGATATTCTGTACAGATTCAGAAGTGTTGGATGCCACAGAGGTCAAGGGAAACAAGGATGGGACAGGCCTGTCTGTGTTGGTTATGACAGTTCTGCACACAAATAGCATGATAAGAATATGCCCAGTGGACAATAATGCAAACTAAACTGCCTTGAGATATACCTAGTACAGCTTTCCATTTAGCATATCTTGTTGATTGAATCCAAAGCAATTCCTCAGAGGAAAGCAAGTGTAGAACACAAGACCATAAAGCTCCAAGTCCTTTCACAGAGCTGTAGCCAAAGAATTGCAGAGAAAACTTGTGCATCCTGAAAGAAGCACTGAGAAAGGCTGCTGGGAGACTTGTCACCCTGTTTCTTGCCTCCTTGTTCTGCACCTGAATGGCTGCATATCAGGATGTCTTCCACACAGGCAGACTTCAGATACTTACACTTGAAAACCATGCTGAACTCTTAAAATTGTGGCTTTCAGTCAACATCTGTATTTTGGATCTCAGGATATCTTCCTGAGGCATCTGCCTTCAAAGGAGCAGCTCCCCCCAGCCTGGCCACCGGAGGGGCACAGCTCTGTCAGGCAGCTCTGAGAACAGAGATGCTCTTGGATGCACAGCAGAGCACAGCCCTTATCTCTGCAGTGCATGATCCTGCTTAGAGCTCGTGGTACACCTCCTTCCTCAAGTCCTGGAGGCTGTACCACATACAGATGTAGGATTTCAGGCCTACACTTTGAGTCCTGCTCAAACTGACTCTTGGAATCCTGATGACCCTTCAGTTTTTTAAATTAAGAATGTTGGACTTCTTTCCATCATAGCTAAAACAATCAGCATCTAGGGTGAGGAAGAGAACCTATGCAGAATGAATAAGAGTAGTTAAACAGGAGAACAGAGCCACCCACTATAAATATGTCCTATTGTCTGTGTCCTAGTCCCACAGTGAGCTGTACCCAGCAATGCAAAGGATCAGGAGCTCATTTAGCACTTGTCATACCCCAAGGATGACTCAGTCAATGACTTAACTAATCTGGCACAATGCAATGCCAAGTTTGATCAGACTATTTCAGTGGTTCAGCATTACAGAAAAGAACTAAAGACTAAAAGTGATGTTGACTCAGCCATTTGGCTCTTGCCAGTGAACGTTAGTGATTTTTGGTCTGCTCGGATTTCAATTCTAATGAAAATCCATTTAGACAAAGCAATTTACATGCATTTCTCATTTCCATATGAGGTTTGAAGCCTTTGCCACATTGCTACCAAGAAAGGCAGTTCAGAATGCAGTCATTTGCCTCTGCTTTCTTACCATACACAAATGATTTTGTCTCACATAATTGCTTGATATCAAGACTCAGTGGATATATTTTGACACATGACAGAAGATAATGGAATTTCCCAGGTATCTGGGAGAAACAGAATATTCTATTAGGAAGAAGAGGATTTTTTTCCTTGGATTGATTAAAAATTTTAGCTGGTACATCAAGAATGTTTCATCTCCCCTGATAAATCAAAAATTGCCCAGTCATAGCTGGTAGCAAGTAACAGGCTATTAGCTCCAAGACTTTAAGGAAAAATTCCAGCTGTATTGAAGTCAGTGGTAGAACACACACTGATTTTCATGAGGTGAGAATGTCAAAAGCAGTAAGAGCCAAACAAACACTTCAGCACTTAAATGCAGATTTCATGGGCCACAGTGAAAAAAAAACCAGGCATCTAAACTGAATTTGGGCTGCAGGTATTTGTGACATCATCAGTGCCTAAAGGTTCACTAGAAACTGGGTATTTATAGAAAAGTGAAGCAAAGACTCCCCAGGATGCAGTCCTGGCTGCCTTTGTGTGGGGCTGAGCTCAGCCAGGCCTGGTCTCCCTCAGTCAAAAGGGATCAAACTCATGTGATCCCAAAGACAGCACTGCCTTTGTACACACCAGCTGGTCATACTGGGACACTCACTGCCTCTCCTTTTTATGACCTATTGCTAGAGAGAAAAAGACAAAATTCAAGTTTGTGTATGTTGGACAGGGACAGATGAGAAATAAGCTGGACATAGCAAGTCTAATGCAGCAATTGGGAACTGCAGAGAGAGACCTCAGGTTTAGTTCCTGAGGTCTCTACAGAGTTATTCCTGGCTTTTGTATTAGATTCTAGATGAACTAAAGCATTTCTCTCACTTTGAGGATAGGAAATGAAGACCCTGAAAAGTTACAGAAACTTATCTCAGACCCAATGTTAAAGCAAAATGAGCTAATGGGAGCCTCAGACGCAGTATTTCTCACTGGCTGGACTTAAGTAGGGTAACATTGCCAGTGCTATTGCAGTTTGCTCAAAAATATGTTTCTGAACTATTTACTTGAGACTAAAGAACTGATAGCTGGGCTTAGGGACCTTTTGCAGATGTATTCCCTTTCCTTTACAGCCTTCCCAGATAGGTATGGTCTTTCACAGAGCAAGCACTCAGCTGCTATGATGATGGGCAAAGGAGTAAAGCTCCAAGATAGGGAGATGAATGCTGGAGGAGCAACCTCTGCCTTTTATTTAAGTAATTATAGTCCTATCTTTATCCTGGCACTTCTCACAGAGCTTACATTTACAAAATTAAATTGCCTATGAGGCTGGACACTTTCAGCAAGCCATTTAAAACTGCAGCTCTGAGACAGCTGAGTGTCTGGGTGGTGCTGGGCAAACCTAGGTGAGATTTTGAGGTTTTTACTTGGGGGTCTTAAGGGATTTGGCTAAATATATGTTTGCCCAAATACATGTTTCTTGTTCACTTGAGAGTATTTATAAATTGAAAATAAACATCTTTGGATTCTGAAAGATAAAGTAAATGTAGTCTTACATTTCTTCTTCTTCTTATAGTGTAAAACACAGCCTTGTTGTGAAAGGTCTGTTGTCAGGATTCTTCTATGCTTAGAGCAGTTTTTGATGGCAGCATCCCCAAAACCTTTTTGCCTTACTACCAGGCTACACAGGAATTTTGGGGAAGAAGGAGAAGCTGAAGCAACCTTTTCTCTCTGCTTTTCAATGCTCAAGGTGTCTACTGGTGGCTACAGATTTGGGATGTCTTCCAAAACAAAAAAGAGAGGGCTGTTCCTAGATCAATGACAAGATCATGCTTTACTGAAAATGAAACAATAAAGAGGAGAATGGGGCCCACTGCATTGCATCCGGTCACCTTTTGGATGGGAGTGATTCCCATAGCCACTGAACTGCTCCACTGAAGATGGTCTCTGAATATTGCCAGCAATTTCCCATCTTACATTGAATCAGGCATTTTGAATGCAATACATGAAATAAGAGCAAGAGAATCAAAAGGAAAGAAGGCAGAGAAGGGGAAAAAGTGAATTCTTCTAGATGGGCAGCTATCAACACAGAGGCAAAAAAAGAATGATGCTCAGTTCTTTGTAACCTTTTATATCTATATTAAAAATCTCAGAACTTTGCCCCAAAAAGATACAATTTGAAATACTGCAGGAATATCACATCAGAAGTGTGTTTCCTATTTTAAAAAGAATCACAGGGACTGCAAAGGCTGTGTTCTTCATGAGCAAATTATACAGCTAGAGCAGTTTAATCCTGTTGGGTAGGATTTGGGTCACATAATATGATGCCTAAATATGGGTTTCTGTGTGTTCACATGAAGGATCTAAACTTCACTTGTCACCAGTAAAGTTCTGATGTAAAGCCAAGTCAATACAGGCTAAAGAACTGTTCAATCACCTTGTGTTTGGGACCGACCTAGTCCTCCACAACTCTGATGAGGATTTGGAGCCATGGCATTGGAAACAAATTAGTACTAACTATTCTCTATGAAAATGTTTCATTTAGGTGTCTGGCCATCTGCAATTTTCCAGGACACTTAGGTACATAGAGAAATTAACATTTCAACTTTTGGTCTCAGTTCAAGGTGGAAAAGTACCATTGAAATATCAGAATTATTTACAAAGCATCAACCAAAATGTCTGCCTGCTTTTCTTCTCAAGTCATCTGTGGGCTGCATTTGTTCTTCTTGGCAAACTTGTTATAAGACTTGAGGGATACCAGCCCAGACGACTTTAACACAGCTTCTGTTGGTTCGCTGAGGGTAAAACTAGGGAGATTTGGAAGCACCTGACTGATCTGTGGCTGAGGAAATATATGCTGTTCAGCTATGTCCATATTAACCCACTTTGAATGTCAGCCTGGGCTGCGTTAATTGGTGGAGTCCATTGTGCAAGCATTTGTCCTCTAGCTGGGAGAAAACACATTAAAGGTACAGATCAGTTAAGCCCCTGTGTGAAGTTCCTAATGAGAATAAAAGTGTGCAGACTATATTCCGTTTCATATAATTACCAGTTATTTGAACTCTCAAGTGTCCTTTGACTGCTTCCATCTAAATTTAGTTTTAAAGACCCCCCAAAACAACAAAAACCCAAAAAAATCCCTCCTTAATTTGTCCAAAATGTTTGGTCTCTACTTAATTGCCTTCAAATCCTGTCAATTAAAATTTATAATGGAGAAAACCTGTTAATAGTAAAATGAATCCCCTTGCATTCCCAAAGTGTGCGATAAGTCTTCTCACCCAATTGTAATAAAATTTGTTGTGGCATAGTTTTTGGGATCAATACAGCAGACCGCTGTCAATCAAAGAATTTTCTACTTACTTAAAAGTTAACAGACTTTTAGTGTCTTTGTGCTGCACTGAGGACAGTCTGAGTTACCACAGAAGATTAAATCTTTAATTTTACATTACTTCAGCCATCTCTATAGAACAAAGTAGGCTTTACCTGTTGAATATGAGGCTTATGTGAGCTGAAGTGCTCTTGAGACATTAAGAGGCAGTCTTGAACAGTCTCTGAGATTTAAGCTGAGGGGAATTCTAAAGGGATTACTGCAGCATTTTACATAAAACGAGAAATAAAAACAGACTTGAGCAATGCATGATCATAAACGCATTCCTGCTGTGATCAAGAGTTCTGTTCCCATTGCTGTTCTAAGACTAAAGCAGGAAGAACTGTCAAAGGGCAACCATACTTGTAAGGATTTGTACAAGTCAATTTATAATGAAATTAAGGGGCTGAGTAGTTTTGAAAGATTTGTTAAAAAGGGAGATACTTTTCATAGTCTCTCCAGCCCAGAGGTGAGAAACACAAGCATTTTTGGAATATTGTTTTGCAGAGGAGGCAGGCTACTTTCCAAGGACAGACATGGCTAAAATCTCATACACAAAAAAGCAATTTTAGCAAAAAATCACAACATTTTTTAACTATTAGTAACACTTTTCTAAAGAAAACAGAGGTAAACAAATTATGAAGAAATGATTCAGAAATAAATACCAAGTGACTTATGTCTACCCTTACATGCTTAGTTTATGAAGAAAATAAGAAGCAGTAAGTGTGCTCTTTCTAGCTGTGATTCACCTTTCCTCCACCTTTACTACAGCTCCATTTATTGCTGTAATGGTGGAAAAAGGCTTCTGTACTGCCTGTACTGAAAAAGAAATCTGTCTGTGTTTGTGTAAATGTGTGAAACATGCACATAAAACACAGTATACTTAATGTTTTAATGGAGAAATTAGGATAGAGCACCAGCAGCTGTCAGCAAATAGAATTAGTTTCTTGTCACACACTCACTAGCAAAGAAAGATATTTCTTCTTTGTGACTGCAAATTCTTAGGAGGTGAAAGCTGGGGTGTTGTTCCCTGTGGAGATTGTACCTTGGCAGGCATCACATCTACAGATCCTCTTGGTCTTCAGGAGAAAAAGCATCCTGGGTTACAGATGAGCAAATTTCCCAGCGGTCTGAGCCACAGATATCAACCATCACATGAACCAAAGACACAAAATTGTATCACCTCTGTATCTTTGAGCATGAAGACAGAGCTTCAGAGAAGTCCCTCAGTTGAAGAGAAGCTCAAGCTTCTCAACCTCCATTGCTTTCCTGCAAAGAAACAAGCGTAAATATCAAATTGTGCATTTGGTTGTGACAGACAGATATCTATTAGAAACTTCATTAAAAACACAAAACAGCTTAAATTTGTGGAGAAGAGATAAATCTATGAAATTTACTTTGTAAAACTGGTCTGAGTGAAAGTTAAATTTGTCCATCGTTAGACAATGTGATTATTAAATCTCAGCAAAAATTTACTTGGGGAAATACCATGGAGAGATTTCCATCTCTATTTATATGACTAAAGGAATGAAATCCCTCTGTGGAGATCTCTTCTGTTCAATTAGAAGCAGCATGAAAGGAAATAAGGATCACAGAAAAGAAGTATTTGATAATTGTCATACGATAAAATATGAAATATGAGTGGAGATCAAGCACGCATTGTGAACCATGTGCATAATTATCATAAACTTTTATGCTGCATCTTGGTCTTTATTACAGCCTCACCATATAAAATACAGATCAGCATCAATTAGAGTAATTTAAAAACAGAAGGTTACCTTTAATGTAGTTTCTCAACTATGCAGTATGCTACATGGATAAATGCATTATTATTTTTTTATTATTTTTATTATTATTATTATTATTATTAATGCTTTATGTTTATGCTGTATATGGTTATCCCAAACTATATTCTATTTCCTATAATTAGCAGTTTCTTCCCTGTTCTCTGAACTCCTCTGCCTTTTCCAAGATTTCTGGTCATTTTAATCAAAAGAAAGGGATGAAAATTCTGAATGTTTGTTCCCAAACTTTATTGAATGATTATCTTACCTTTGAGCAATGGCTACTAAAAAGTTATTTCCTATTTCTCAGTCATGGCACCTTTCAGAAAGTGCAAGGATTTACCCCCTGAGGAAATGCAAACATATAAATATTCGACATCTGTAAATATTTAAAAAGAACTAGGATATTCCACAGCAGTGAGGAGAACATACCTGAAAGCTCCTGAGAGCAGTAAGCACCCAATGAATTTAGTTGGTGATTCTGACATTCTGTTGTAAAGTCATCCTGCTGTGAGCTGAAGATTAGATAGCCTAGTCTGGGTTGTGTTTATTTTGTTATGTTGAAAAAGATATCTCAGTTGATTAAAATATTTTTTATAGATTAAAGACATTTTTGTCATTTTTAATGACTTACTACTAGTACTTTATAAAAAGTATTTGAGATTATGTTGACATATGCTTTAAAACAAGAAAAGCTCAAGTGGTATTTAATGGATAACTTATTACAAAGAAGGAATTCTCTAGACCTGCTTTAATTCACATTGTTTGGATGGAGCACCTTTTTCACACGATAAAGCACTATGGGTACAGCTAAGGAAGACTCGTGCGGCCAGAGAGCAAATCAAAGTCCCCTGCAAACAGGGAAGGGCTCCAGTGCTGTTGTACATTCGAGGGAGATCAGAAATGCTGGGCTGTGTCATGTACATCACATTCCACAGAAACCACCCCAAGGCCCTGAGGAGCCTGGTGGAGCCACATGGACGTCAGTAATGTCAGCCTCGTCTTCATTCCCCACCGATGTCCTTGTCAGTCAGGGAGCAGAAGTGGAATCATGGCCTCAGGGAAAGAGGTCCTTTCCTGGCTCTGAGTGTGTGTGGTCTCCATGGACAGGACAGACAGAGAGGAGTTCTCAGAGGGTTCCTTCTGTCAGAGCTGCTTCTCCCTGTCAAGGAGTGCAACCACAAAAATGAGCTTGTGCATAAAGGCCATGATTGACATCTTCCTCAACATTAGTTAGGTTGCCTTTCAGTGGTCATGTGGCCCTGTCATTCTTGTATATCTGGCTACATGATGGGCCCAAAATATTCTGCTTGGTGCAGTTAGGAGTCTATTTGGGCAGGTGGTAGTTGTGAGCTCTAACTCCTCAGTCTAATACATATCCATAGACCATCTTCCAAGCTTCTGGGCAGGGACATTAATTTTTAAATGAAAATTCAAAAGGAGTGATTGTATTTGCATTCTTTAAAAAGTATAAGGGCCACAGCTGTTGGTGATTCTTCACTTTTCATTTATTGTATACAATTATGACATTTATTGATGGTTGGATTGTCATCATGATGTGCCTCCTAATAGGAGGACATTCAGCAATTTGTTCTGTGACTCCATGGACATCTATGACACCCCTGCATTCTTTAATACAAGTCTGTGGAGCTGCTGATTCCTCTGCTGTTTAACAAGCAAAGTTATACATGATTAATTAAGAGCAATGCAAAAGTTGGCAGTGACGACAACTACATTTCTTTGGGCTGGGCAAAATGTTGTTTGCACTCATTAGGCATTCTTTAAATGCCGTGCTGGGTCTCCAGAGCTTAGATGTTAAGATCTAGAAATGCTTAAATTTCTATACCAAGTGACTTCCACACAAACCTGAGTACCTCACTGTGGAAACACAGACACTCTGCAGTTTGCATGTGGATAGCAGGTAAGGGCAGGGTTCCTGTCTTGAGAAGGGTCTGAAGCAGTTCTGAATGGACTAAGGCAGCTAGACTCAGACTCAGCTCAATTTTATGTACCACAATGAGCTCTCAGGAACTCACATTGAATGTTTTGGACACAATGACACTGAAAAACTCCAGTGGAGTGGGGCTGAACTACAGCTTTAAACACCAAGAATACTTAAATATCCAAATCAAAATATTTTTATAACTTTTCCAGATCTGTCCAGATCATTCCAGATCTGTCTCCAAAATAAAAAGTGGTGCTTTGCCAGACCTAGTTTAGATGAGACCTAGCTGGGAGGAATCTCAGTTGGCCTGTCATTTGGGATTTGAGTCTCACAACTCAGCACATCATACTGCAATGTAGCAACTTTAAATCAGAGCTTTCCCACAGGAACAATGCCCAGTGAAAAGCAAACAAAGAAGAAAACCAATAAAACCTTAATCTTTTAGTACATACATTCAATTCCAAGAGAAACTGAGACAGCAAAAGCTCTACTTTTTACTCTAGTATATTTTCATTAATGTTTAGGGGTTACTTCAAAGTCATGGAGGTAATAGAAATATGCCTGAAAAAGAATTTTCACTGCCACTGAATAGCCTGATTCTAATATCAATTGTAATTAAAACAACATTAGAAGGTCAGGGTCTTAGTCAATTTTTCCTCTTAATATTTGTTCTCTTTTTTATTAGATGGTTGCTTCATGAAGTGGTCTTCAAACTTGACTTCATCTCTTGGTTAATTTTAAATACCAGAAACTGGAACAACATGCAGGCAACAATGACTTAAACCACAGCTGTCCAAAATCATGTTCAAAATGTTAAATCTAGGATTGATAAGATCTTGTATATTCTTTTGACATGCTGCTAAATCCTAAATAATCTAAAAAACCTTAAACTGAACCTGAACCTGAACTTCATCCTGTCCTTCTGTGGCCCTAGTCACAGAATACGTCAGAGGTCTGAGAAAGCTGCAGGGATCCCTTGTTGTGATCTTGGGATGGTGGCAAAATGTATAATCTGTGAGACCTGATTAACTCAATGCACATGCAGCTTTGTAAAGCCAAAGCTTTACATATTTCTGGGATTCCCCCATGTCCCCACTCTTCAGGAGTCTTCTTTCCTCTCTCTGTTTCCATACTTACAGAAACACTGCCAGGTCTCCCAGCCAGAGAGGTCAGGAAGGTTTTTGGTCTCTGACACCCTCCTGTGAGGATTGTCATGAGGGGGTGTCTGACATCCCCATTGACAAATCTTTTCAACAGCTCACACAGACTACATTGCCCTTGTCATCCAATGAAGCCAGTTTTCCTTTAAAAATCGGCACCAGCTCCCATCAATTTGCATTATTTCATTACTCACCACAAAGAAGGCTTCCGGCAAGGTGCTTCAACAATCACTAGATAATGGTTGAGAAGCATAAATAATCATTTAAAAACTTCTGGGACTTTAATCAGCCATCAGGCCATTTAGGCAGGATTTTAATGCTGCCTGGTAGGAGAGCGTGCATAATGGGGCCTCTTCAGAGGCATTTTTCACAACAGATTACTCAGCATATAGCAAGGGATATATTCAGAATTAAGGTGTCTGAGCCAAAAGAACTGGGCAGGAACGGGCAAGCTCCACCAATTCATGCAGATAAACTCGGTAAGCATGGCTTTGTTTGCGGGCAACCTCGCAGGCATTGCTCCTGTGTCACGACAGCTTTGCTTGCACGGGAGCACCAGCCCAGAGAGCCCATCTGTGAATTACCCAGCACAGAGACGAGCCCAGCAGAGCCCTGGAGGGCTGCAGGATTTAGCAGAAGGTATGGAAGGAGTTGCATTGTGCTCCCATGTGTTAGTAAAAGCCAGACAGACTATGCCACCTTGCAAACAGTATAGCTTACCTCTGTAAAGAGACTAAAAAGTGCTCCCCTTCCCATCCAATAAATAAGGAAACTGAGGCAGAGATCGTTGAATTGCTGCTAGGACCCAGCACTGCTTTAGCAAACCAAGATTTAGATTCAACTCCTCAAAACAGCTGGAAAACTCTAGCAAAGCCTCAATTATTTATTTAAACTGCCCTTTAAATCCATGGGTTACATAGTCTTAAAATAAGAGATTTGAACAAAATCAGTTAAATTGCACTAAGAAACCCCTCTCAAGCATCACCTTGTTGTGTGCACAGAGCACTGTGCCAGAATGAGACAATACACTAAAAGACAGAGACCTGGTTTACCTCTCCAAAGGGCTATCTTAAACAACAGCAGTCTTAGGGTCCTTTCTTGACAAAGGAATATAACCTTGGAAGATATTTTTGGTGCCTAAACAAGATATATATATAGATATATAGATGATATATAGATATATAGATATATATAGATATATAGATATATAGATATGTGTGTGTGTGTGTGTGTCACTTTGCAGTTAAAAGAGGTTTCAGATTCTGAGTCATGAACAAGCTGTTGACAATTTCACCTTGAAAAATTTCTTTTTTCCTTGCTTGCAGCACATCAGTCTCTTTCCCTGCTCTTTGGTTACCAGTTGTTCTTCACACATCCACAGGAAGGTCTGAGACTGCCTGTTGGCTTCTCTCAGAGGAATGTCCTGAATGGAGTTTGCTGTCAACACAGCTTTCAAGACAAAGAAGGTAAATCTTTAAAAATGTAAACTGGAGCACGGTGCCTAACTCTGCTGAATTGTTAGTGGGAGCAAGACACATTACTGCCATTTCTGCTTTTAAAAATCATCCTGAGAGTTATTTATCAGATTAAGGTTTTAACACCAAAAAGGAGTGTGACTCTTGACACAATTCAGCCATTCAAATCATCAGGAAGGAGGAAGAGCTTGAGTTTTGCACTTGAATTATCCTCAAGAAATGTTCATGGCTAATAAAAATACTTGTGGAGTCTGTGTTTAAATCTACATCCAACACTAGGCAAATATTTTCGTGCTGTAACTTAACTCGACATAAATCAGGGCTCTTGTCAATTAATTGTTTGATTAATCAGTGAATCAATTGTTCAGTTCCAAAATAGTGGTAGGAGCTCTGGGAGAAACATCACAGCATTAAAATTGTGGCAGACCAGAAGAAAAAAGATGGAAAACCACAAATTTCCTGGCAGATGTAAAGGAAGATGCAAACTCTTGTTACTGGAGATTCACTACGACCAGTATTAAAGGCAGGACTATCATGGAGATACATTTGGAATAATGCAAGTTTTAATGTTTCATAAGCACTTATATGGCAGGTCAGTCAAAGATGAGACAAGAGACCAATATCTGTATAAGTATTCCTGGAATTCTTTTAGAAATATTTAGTATGATGTTTAAAGGGAACAGGAGTATCCAAATCTCTAGGGCAGTGCTGAAAATTTCAGCCCCATATAATGCCACCTACTACAGGCAGAAAAGCAGCAGAATCACAGAGTCTTTGAGGAACATAAAAGTTCCTTCTGGCCTTGGAGTTTTCCATGCTCTGATGAGTTAATCAAAGCTATGTGCCTAAACTTTGGAATAAATGTAGAAGAGAATGTCTCAGTAAATTCTATTTGGCAATGCAGGTCACAGATTTCGAGGTGTAACTCAGTAAGTACTAAAGACAAAGAAAACAGAACAGACATCCCTTTGCATATTGCTAAAAAATGTGGACAGATGTGCAGACACCAAGGTTTGTAAGAAAGCTCAGACAGCCACTATTTTCCAGGTGTTGCTCTTGATGACAGCAATGGGGTCCCAAGGGAAGAAGCAATGTTCCTAGACATACTGGAGGACTGTTTCCTTACAAGGTTTGTTTAGCAATCAACAAGAACAGACATTGTTTTCACTGTGTCCTAGGAAGTGAGCCAGGTATAATAAATAAGTAAGGAGTTGGTAAACATCCAGGGTCTCCTGTTCACAGTATCATCAAAAAAACTCCTGAGGATATGTGCAGAAGTCAGCCGCACAGAAATATTGGCAATGTGGGAACAAAGAGCAAGGTAAAGAAAGTTGACTGATATTGCCAGAAGAAACATCTTGTAAAAGTGGAAGACATAAAAGAGAAAGTTAGAAGTGATTGCATTTCATCAAATAAAAGCAATGTTACTTTTTACATGCAACATAAGGAGCAAATTCTAAACAAATTTGTAAAAAAAAAATCGTTTTTATGCATGCAAGTTTTGACTTGTTTACAAGCATTAGGTAAATATGGCTGCACATCCAGAACTCAAACATAGGCTTGGGGCTAATGTACAATCTTTTTTAGGTGTCTCATATAATGACTAATGACAAGGTCAGTAGTTCAATTTGCACCAATCTGTATATATCATACAAGAAGAGTGCAACCCTTTACCCCTGTGTGAGAAAGTAATTGCATTTTCTCACTAACTAAAGCAAATTCTGGTATCCTCCTTGTCTTGATATACCTGGCTTTTGTTCCAAGTTCTTTGAAATTGCTGGGGTCTTGCTCTATTATGGCTATGGGATGATTGTGCAGTATGGAAGAAAGGAGTTGTCTTTTCCATATTCAAGCTCGTTCTAATTTGATCCTCCTTTCCTCCTGACTGGAATGGAGTAGGTATCTGTATTTATTTTGTCTCTTCCAGTCTGCTAGTCAACAGACCTGTCATGTTATTCTTTACCTACTTTCCCTCTAAACTAATTTCTCATCATACACATATCAAACAAAAGTGTTCCTTGCTCCCACTCATCTTGTTTGTCTTTCTTTGAACTGCCTTACTTCTGGTGTGAATCAGTGGTGAGACAAAGAGATTTATTTCATCTAACCTTAAATATGTAGAAGTTAGACCTGATCTAGTCTCATTTAATCCTGGCAAATTCTCTAGTCTATGAAGAAAAACAAGCATCTCAAGAGGGCAACATTTTCATATCTGTTTCAGAAAGATTAGACATCTTTAGTTCTGATGTATTGAACAACTAGCACTGCTGTAAATGTATGAAGGCCAATGTTAGTTCTTTAAATGTCTGAAAGAGAAGGTGAATGAAAGACTTCTTCCTCATGAGTAAACCACCCTTGTCTTTCTGTGTGGTCAAAGGAGATCTAGTGGCCAATGTCCATGAAAGTTTTAGTTCAACTTTTCCTCCTCATGCAAAAAGACCAGATCAACCGTGGCCAGAGTTCTAGCATGGAAACATCTGCTTAGGATCAACCACAACAGTGGAAGAAACAGCCCATTGACAGTGGTGAGGATCTCAACAGTAGGATGAGTGGTGGGATTGACAGTGGTGAGGATACAACAATAAAGAATTAAGCTAAGTTATTGCAGAACAGAGCCATCAGATTTCCAGTGGCATTGGCCAGAAAATGTGGAGGATTCATTTTACATTTTCAACCAGTTCTGTTCTCGTGTTACTTTTTTGAACTGTTCTCTATAACTTCTTACATTTCGTTTGCTGTGGCTTTGACCCTGCTGTCTACTGGCATTTTATACTGAAGAACTCAGTCTGACAACCAGATCTGTTTCTTTAGCTATTGCCATTAATTCAAAACCATTCAAAATGTGACTACAGCTGCACACAGTAGCCTGCTAAACAGTTATGCATGGCCTGGGGCAGACTGGCAATTTATTTGGCACCCTTAGAGAAAAAAAATGGAGCACTTTTACCATCTTTAATTGGAGGTAAGTTATTCTTTGTAGAAGTACATATTGTAGAAGGAACGGGGAATACCATGAGTACCAGTAATACCTTGCATAACAGCAAAAAGTTAAAAGGGAACTTGTTTTTGAGGGCTCCCATAGCAATAGCCTTTGCATCACATGAGCAAGCCCCTCAGCCATCTGAAAATAAACCATGTTTAATTGACTGGATAAGCAGATCACAAACGTTAAAGCCAGGAATGCCCCTTCAACTGTAACTTTGAACTGTAACTCGCACACCCTTTGGCAAAGCCTTTACACAGAAACGTGTACATCCCTTGGCTATAACAGTAATTTTGGCTGCAACAGTAACATGCACACCCTTTGGCAAAGATCTTGCACAGAGAAGGAAAATTTTTTTTTGAAAAGTGGAGCGTTTCCCAGTTAAACCCTGGCTGTAAAACACCCTCATTTTATTATTGCAAGAGTATCTTTGAAAATATTTGTCATCCCACTACAGTGAAAAAGTACTGTGGACAATGCACACCATCAGCAAAGAGAAAAAGAAGCATTTTAGGATTCTTTTGGTTTGCAAACCAAATTCAGTTCTCAGATATGCCCATGAGGATCTATAACAAGACCACGGAATTAATAGGAATTATTAAGTGCTTTCACATTGTTAAGTAG
The DNA here is from genome assembly GCF_031753505.1 of Anomalospiza imberbis. Lineage (NCBI taxonomy): Eukaryota > Metazoa > Chordata > Aves > Passeriformes > Viduidae > Anomalospiza > Anomalospiza imberbis. Next base: position 144,009,417 of record NC_089681.1, on the reverse strand, counting down.
ATCAGAATTGAACCATTAGATCATATTTATGCACAGGTACATATTTCACTCTAAAAGGAAGCAGTTATTTAAATTACCTACAGAAATTCTTTGCTTGACTCCTCTTTTATCTAAGCAAACTAAGATAATACCAAGAGGGCTTCCATGTAGCAAGTAAGCAAACCCTGAAGTAAAATTTTCAGAAGCGCAGAAACTTCTGTGCATGCTGTCATGGGTATAAATAATATTCACCACACACCTTTTGAAAGAAGAGCCACTGAAGTTGTGACAAGTGATGCTGAAATCTGTGGAAATTTCATGTTTGTGTGTGTATGTACATGGGTGTACATGGTTGTTCATTAGAAAATGTGTACATTGCTGCAGTGAGCCAGCCAATGAAACCAGCCAAAGGGCAGACTCTGACTTGGCTCAGCACTCATGAATGAAGATGAGCCAAGGAGGAGCAAAGGACATTGCCAACAATTTGGCACAGTTTCCTGGCAGTCAGTGATCACTTCAGGTATTTTTCTTTCAAGGTGTGTACAGGCACATCCAGTGACTCACCTGTATTTATATCCAGAGAGCCAAGACGGACCCATACCTTGGCCCTGAGCTGTACCATGTCCCATGTTTTTAGCCTGTCTTGTTCCTGTAAATTGAAGGCAAGAAGGGGAGCTGCCTGTTAAACTGTTCTCTCATAAAAGTGAAGCTGTTCAGCTGATTTAAAGACTACAAAACTGGATCTCCCTAATGCAGAATCCTTCTGCTACTTTGAGGTGGGGAGAGAGTCACCTGCCAATGGGACAAGGAACTTATTGTCCAGCTGTCCCTACAACATCCTTGCTCCATAAAACCTGCAGTGGCTTCACTCTTGTTGTCACATCGTTATCAGCCAGGGAAGGCTTTTCCTATGACTGGTCATCCATAGTAAGAACTCAGGGAGGTCAAGGACCTGATTCTGCTGTGAGTAGCCATGAACTTGAGCCTTGTCTCCCCTGTGTCTGCTTGCCCACTGAAATTGTTGGGATTTCAGTATATTTGATCTGCTCTTCATATTCTATTCTCCATTAAAATTTCCCTGTCATTCTCTTTCCTAGACTCCCTTTCAGTATGAACCTACAGAACTTTGACTGATGTAAAATAACTTACTCTCTGCCTAAAGTCACCTTGCCACCTGGAATCACAATATGGTCAAGGAGAAATGTGGTGAGCCATTATTTTTAATTTCTGCTTTATTTTGAGACATGCTTGACTGTCACTTTCTCTTGTCATTGCTAAAGGAAAACAGCTGACCAAATATGATGACAAACAGAATTGTAAAAGCCTAAGTAAAAGTATAGATTTGCTATAAGCCTTACTCAGCATACAGTGGAAAAGAACATTTTAAATTGTTGGACTGTTAAAGATGAAGGTACATTGCAAACCCTGAAGTCAGGATACCTTTGGGTTCTCATTGGGGCATCCTGGCAGCTCTTGGGTTTCACATGTTGCCTTAAAATGAGTGTACCTATCTGAATGACTCACACAGTCTAAATCTACAGGAATTTTTTAATCATCTGGGGAAATAAAGGTAAAATAACATATAGATTCATGGGGCAAAACAAGGTTAAAAAGAACTGAAGACCACTTCTCCCACTGAAATTAAAGAAAATCAATATAATCAAAGCAACCTGAGAGTTTCTGTGTCTGGGCACCAATCCCTCTAAAACCTTAAGAAATGGAACTTGGGAGTTTCATTCATGAAAAACTAAGAAATCAAGTATTTTTGAAAGAAATATATTGCTATCAGTCTGTATGTCTGTTTGCCCTCCAGGTATTAGGACTTCAAATCCATTGTTCAGTTTGCATGTGAAGGATCACCAAGCTGGACAGGAGCTATGAAGAAAGAGCCCCTTTGGATGAGTGAATTGTGTACTGAGAAAAGGTGTATTAGGTTCAGAAATGCATCTGCTTGAAAACAGTTCCTGGCTAATGGTGCTTGCACAGGGTTTGAATGAGGATAATGAGGTAGTTCTGCAACACATGTTTACAGGTGCTTTCTCTGTAGCTTGAAAAGCAACTTGAGATAAAACACAAGGATGTCTGCTTGAAAAGGAAACAAATTGGCTTATTAACTTGCTTTCCTGGCAGTGTTAGCAGGCTGAGTATGTTTCAAAAAAAGCAAAAGGGGTTTTTTGTTTTACATTTAAAATTGCAGTAATGAAAAACGTGATACATCACTACATGTACATAGGGAAACATTATGAATATTTATTTATGTTTTATTTTAACTGGATATTCCCTAGAGATAAAAACATCTTTATTTGTGGGGAAAATTTAAAAGTCATTAGTCTATTCTCCTTTCAGTTTCTCTGCTTTTGCCCATAAAACTCAGGTTTTTTGGAGTCCATTTGCTAGCAGAAAAGTCAATAACTTCTGAAACTTTCTGCTTTGTTAGAAAGTTAGTTTTCATTAAATGAGTTACAAGGAGATTGTCCCACTGTTGGAGATGTGCACCACATAGGCATACACCACATTGCCTTCATGGTGGTCTGTCTGGTCCTGGAATTAAATGGACATTTAAGAGTTACCCACTCTATTTACAAAGCTGAGATGGACAAAGTTGTGCAAGAACATGTTTCTAACAGGGCAGCTGATGAGCCCAGAGACATGTGCCTGCAGTGAAAACATCTATGTTTGCATAGAAGATTTTAACTCTTGCTGCTTTCTGAAAAAAAATAACTTAGCATGAAAAATTTACTTGAAAATCTTCTTCTGATTCAAAAGCAGCTTTGATACAAAATTTTAATAAGCTTAGAAAAATTCTCCTTGCAGCAGGACCCAAACATGACACTGAGTCTTCTCTGCACGAAACATTTACCTTTACAAACAGCTGAGAAGTTTTCATGCATCTGGGCATCAGACTGAACCTGGTTTCCATCAGCCTTGCTGGGAATTAACTCCACAAATTCCTGATTAACATATTAATTGCACATCATCTTTAAAAATGCATGCTTTTTTCTTACATATTCTTACATATATTCTTACATATTCTTACATATACTCTTACATATAGTCTGACAGTAAAACAGAGGGCTTAGAAAATGACATCTGAGGACCTCAGAGGAGACACATTTAGAAAGATCTGTATCACATCTTTCTTGAACTTTACACAAATGTGTGTTTTATTTACTTAAATAAAATTGCTTACAGAAAACAACAATTAATGACCATACACACAGCATACCCAAAGCAATGTACTTTAAGGCAAACATTAAAAAATTCAAACTTTAAGATAATGTCAGGACAAATTTCCTTTCATCTTTTAACAGCTCTCCTACATCTAAGTGATTTTAATTCCTCTCAGTGAAGATGGGTCAATATTTTCTCTTAAAAGTAATTACTGTGAGTAGAAACCTATCATAACACCTAAGAACCAAGCAGTTATTTTAAAATCTAATCTCAGGATGACTGAATATTCTATTTTAAAGCCAGTTTCGTTTGATAATGACTACTTAGGGCTCGATCTGATTTCTTTTGCCAGTTTGATGACAGTAGCATGGTTATATATTGGATTGCTGAACACTGCAATGCCAAAATGCTGTCTTTAGTAAAGGCTTCAGTCCTCACCTGTGGAAGAAAACAATGGGCAGATATGTAGACAAAAAGTTCAAACAGGTTTTGGAAGAGAAGCCACGTAATTCCTGTCTATAAATGAAATAACCCTAAAAAATTATATTATATTTACAGGGCTCATTAAAAGGTGAGATACATTTCCTTCTCATTCTTTAAATGTATGTTATATCTTAAAAAAAACCCTGAATACCCACAAATACTGAAAGAGAGAAATCAGCCTCGAACATAGCAGCATTTAGAGATGTCATTTCATTTAAATACAATCTAAAATTGGGTTTTTTTCACTTGTTATGATAATATTTAAATAGGTGCTACTGCTGCTATAAATCTATCCTAATCATGAAATCAAAGCTCCCTTTGCATATACAAGAGATCTTAAAAACTGCCTGAAAGTCTGCCAGATCATTCCCAAAATATGTAATCTTTGTAGAGGTTATTGTCAGAGCATACTAGTGTCTTGTAAACCCAAATATACTTTCTAAATCTCAGTGGAAGAGGCAGAAAATATTCATCCAAGGCTCTCTCACAGACCTGAGATAACTCTATGTAACTCACAGGTAGCTCTTAAATTCCTTAGGATGCCATCTGTCAAGTGATAGACATTGGCAGAGATCATTTCTTTATTCAACATTTTAAATTTTCCCAAGAAGATAGTTTCAATTTTTTTCCTTGGTATTTACAGGAGAGAAACAGGCTGCTGCAGATTTATGCTTCTTGTTTTTTACTCTTAGAGCTTTTTCATCGTTTCCCTTCAATCTCAGTCACTCTTGGTGGCCACACCTTGCCAGGTTGGGGATGATGGATCTGGTGGAGCACGGCACCTCTGAAACACAATGTCTGTTGAACTACCAGTTTAATAGACCCCAGCAGCACAGCACCATGTCAGGCCTTCTAGATCTGGCTGTAAACAAAGTGTGCAGCTTGAAGGTCTTTCAGTGATTGAAAGGAGCAAGACAAGAATCCAGGATCTGCCATCCTTGCAGACTGGGCTCTTAGTATGGCACTAAAATATGTCCATCTGCAGAAGCATAAAGTGGCTTCTTTCTGTTTTGTTATAGCTCAGTGTTTACCATGAAAAAGACCCTGGTGGCAGTGCAGAACTTTCAGTTTATTGCAAAATTTCTTCTGCCTGAGATTCCACTTTATGCCTCAAGTGCTCAGACTCAGTTGTGTCCCTGCAGTGGATTATATTTGTACAGATTCATATGACCAAAATGAGATAAGACTTTTGTCCCTTGCCTCCAGCCTCTATCAGGCATTAACAGGCTGGGTCTCACCACTGAGTGTGCAAGCAAATGAAGGTACAATTAACTGCAGCTTGATTAACACCCATCTTATATAGTAAGACTAAGGCCTTACGTGTTGTGGGGTTCTTCTGCCCACAGTACTTGGTCATAAAAAAATGTTGATCAGCAGTGTACTTTTAGAAATATTTCATGTAGATTTGCAAAAAGAATCTGCCAGAAAAAGTGGATTGTGCCAAACATCTGTAGAATGTTGTGACAACCCACCCATGAGGAGAATGAAGTGCCCTAAAGGGTGGTCACAGCTGTCACTGGTACCTCAAGGCCACACCTGAGGAGCAGCACCACCACAGCATGTGGGTAAAACCACCTGAGTCCGAGGACACCAGCGGGCTGAAAATGTAAGAACACACTCGAGTACTCTTGTATTTAGGGATGCTTTTTTTCAAATTGACCATTGAAGATCATTACAGAAGCAAGAAACATAGGAAGAAACATCAGGAAACTACTCATCAGAAACATCATCAGTACATTCTTCTGACTAATATGATTTAGACTGAAGCCCTTTGATGATGTTTGTTACAACACAAAAGGTGCTTCTTTACATGTCACCGGATATTGCAGGGCTTGATTGCTGTGACTGAAGGCTTTAGGCATTTTATAATGGAAGACTTATGATTTCAAAAATCCCCCAAGTTATAAACAGAGTATCCTGGCTCCCACTTGTCTTTGAAGGGGGTGAAATTGTTTTGCTTACATGAGCCACTAGGAGTAGCTCCCCTGTCAGACTTTGTCTGTTCTCATATTCACCTGTGTCTACCCGGTCTCCTTTTCACGTTCATCTGTGTTTGTAAAAGCTGTCTTTGCATTGTGCCTGTACTGTGAGAGCATCTCCCCTGGCAACACCAGCATGCTCAGGAGCACTGTCCTGTCCCCAGAGCCTGCCCAGCCTCTCCAGGATGGACTGATGAACTCACAGTCATTTCTGTTCTCCTTCAGGGGCCAAGTCTGTACAGCTCTGTGGCACTGCTGAGTTGCTCTTTTAGTCCTCAGGAATAAGAATAGGAAAAGAAGGCTTTCTTCTTCAGGGGCAGGAGAAAGTCTAGCATCAGGACTGGGTCTTTATTTCTTTCCCTGTCCCCTTCAGGTCAGTACAAAAGATTAAAAATTTCAGCTCTTCCAGTGTCTTATTTACCCTTAGACTCTCTTTCCTCTCTCATTCTATTTCTTTTATTATGTCTTGTTTTCTGGTAATAAATTTATGATTCAAAGGGAAAGTTTTGTTGCTTGCATGCCTGTAGATGATTTCTGTCCTGATCAGTCAGGTTGTTTAAGTGGAATTGGGAAGTTGCTTGGACTGGGGATTTGGGAAGAGTCTGACTTCTCTAGGAGAACTACAAATAAAAGTGAATCTTGTGAGGCATGGTGCCCATATTTGGATCTGAATTCTCATATTGCCTCTGAGGTTTTGGGTCCCATGGGTCAGTCCATGCCTGAAATCAAACACCAGTATTTGCCACCCTTGTCTCCATCCAGGCAACTTTCTTGAATCTCTATTTTTAAAAAACTTACACAAAATAATCAGCTGACTTACAGGTACCAATGGCAGTGGTGATGCACCAATCCTATTAGTTGACTTGACTTTCATTATATATTCTCAAAAGATGACTGTCCTGCTTTGGTCAGTCTGTTTGGTCATGCAATTAAAAAAAAAGTGTTTGGTTCTAGGCACATTACACTGTTTGGAGAAAGGGAGAGGAGGAGGAGAGCGTTCCAGGGGAAAGAGAACAGATGATTAAGCACTGGAATGATTGATTTATGATAAAAGATTAAAAGAGCTGAATATGTATAGCTAAAGGGAGACATGCTGAGTGCCTATGAATAAGTCGAGGGTGTAAGCACCAGGAAAAAGACAAGGACATTGCAGAAGCCTATGAAATAACAGGAAGGAAAATCTGGAGCAAGGGGTATGTTGGTGTTTGTCAGGAAAAAACTGGAGGAATGACCTCTAAGTGAGATTGAAGAACCATTGCTGCAACATATTTTGGGACAATGACAGTCTTTGGTGTGGACTTTGAAAATTTGACCAAAAAGTCTTCCCAGTTTTGAGGAGAGGAAAAAGAAAACCAAACATCTTCCCTATGATACAAAAGAATTTACAAATATGCTAGTGTGAAAAAGCTGCAGTTGAAAGATGTCATCAGGTTAATCCCAACTCCATTGCTTTTGCAGAAGCTGTCATAATTCCCTTTCTATAAAAACTCTTGGGGAGACCTGAGGAAAAGCAGGGCTGACAAGAAACAAACTTGGAGTGTCTAAAGTTAGCTTTTGGCTGAGAGAAGTGTGCAGCTTTCTTTTAGAAATAAATTCTTCCCATTTACCATCTTGTTAGCATTTGAAAATCCAAGTATAGGATCTGTCCAAAATGTATTTTTGCCATTCAATACTTAATATTCATCTGAAAAAGGATGGAGAGCTGGTACGTGCAGTGAGCTGCTCACCTGCTGGGCTCCAGAGGGCCTCTACTTTAAATTAAAAAAAAAAAAAATCCAGGAAATTAATAACTCTGTAAACAGACTTCACTGCTACATATTTTCATATGCCAAAAGGTACTGGGCTCAAAATTAAGGCTAGAAATGAACTTCCTTGTGCCCAGGAGTGAATAGCTAAAAAGGGCACATGTATTATAAAATACGATAACATACTGTCTCTAAACTAATATTTTTTCTCTATCTTTGGGTACACAGGAATAGTAACTTGTGGCTGATCTTACTGTTTCCCAGATTAAGGGCAAATAGAACCAGGGAATGCCTTTTGTACAGTAGTTACCTAGTAAAAACTGTACTTCAACTACAAACTAGAGGTGACGTACGTAGCACAGCAGTGAGTGAAACATTTCTGGGAAAACTGTTTGCCCAAGCTGCTGAGAGAGAAGGGAGCTTATCATGTAAAAACATCTTGCTTTGATATGCTAGAATATACAAATAAGGGAGGAGGCAAGGTGGGGCTAGCAAGTGATACAGAAGCTAATCTATGGTTTTAAAAAAAGAAAAAAGACAACAGCACAATGGAAAAATAGACTCAGTGCCATGTGTGAAGGAGGCAAAGCTTGGCTTGTCTGTTGCTAAACCTTAATAGGTTCTTTTAAGGTACTTTTTATATTTCATAATAACAGAGGAGATAAGCAGCACCTACAAAGACAGGTGGAAACACCACACTTCTCTGGTTGTGGTCTCCGCTGGCTGGACTTGAGCTGGCACCAACCCAGAGCCATGTAAAGACAACAGGACACCAGCTGAACCTGGAGTGTCAAATCCTGGCTAAGGAGGCACAGGTCACACGCAGCCATGTGCCCTTACCTGTGATTTTGTCTTTCTCTGAAGTGTCCCTGTAGAGCTGTTGAATATCACTAGGCATGAGCATGGAGAACTTTTTGTCTCCAGCCTCAGTTTCCTCAGCTGTAAGAGGAAAATGGTGCCCTCGTTGCACAAGCACCTCATGAGGCTTTTGTATCTTGTATTTTGGAGGATGTCAGAATCCAGAGTGGAGGAAAGGAAACCTTTCCCAGAGATGCATCTTTAGTTAAACATTATGCATTTTCTCTGTGCAGTCTGAGCAACGGCATTTTAACCACATCTATTTTAGCTTGGAACAAAGGTAAGCAAGAAAAAATGAGAAGCTTATTTACAAAAATACTCATAATACAGGGTAAGATGTTCTTTATTCTTATTTTATCTATAAAAACAGAAATTCTGTTCTCTAAGAAATTAATTCAGAATGACACCACATGCTGGCAGGAAAATTTGTCAGCTACCCTTCCCACTCTGCACTGGCAGTGGGACTGGCACAACTGTTGGTGTTTTGGTCGAAACATTTGTCATCCCAGTTATTTACACAATATGAATGTGTGTTAGCTATGATTTTGGTTTGTGTCTAACAAACAAGTGTACAATTTGGGGTCAGCCAACAGTATGGAGGATTATGTCAAAGAAAGGAATAGAAACCCCACATGACTCTCCTCTCTAACAAGACCATGGTCATAGGGAGGTAGGTGAAGAGGCTCAGTGGGTGCAAGAGCCAGCAGTGATAAGACATAAATGTGTTTAACTCAAGGACTACTATCTTTTCCCCAATAGTTAAAGACAGTCTTTATGTGTCAAGAGGACAATACTGGAAAATACATGATAGGACACATAAGACATGGACAGCTGCCAGGCCTCTGAACAGCTGTGTGGTGTATCAGAATTACTGCAGCTGTATTTAAACTAGATTTTTTTTTTTTCTTTTAATGTGTTCAGGCTATTCACTTATCCAAAAGGAAACATTAGCAATTACGAAATGTTTATTTCCCCACAAGACATGCTGTTTTGTTTCTGCTGTCTGTGATCTTTGATGTTCAGGAGACACCACTGCTCATTCTTAAAACTCTGTGTGTAGAGCAGGGAAGATGTGAGACGTTTTCACCTGCTTTGGTTGCGGGAGTGAGGCATTCAAACCGAGCTTTGCACCACTTCAGGAGCAACTTGAAAAGGAATAAGGAATCAGCTCTCTTTGGTGTTTTGGAAACACTGGGAAAGAACCTGATACCAGTGTGTGATCAGGATCCTTATGAGGCAAAGAACTTCAAGGTAGGTTCCTGCAGCATGACTGATCTGATAAGTCTGGTGGGTGTGCAGGAGGTGGAGCACTTTTTCCCCAACTTTGGAGGTACTTCACTCACTCTTGTGGAACGTTTGCTCGGAAGAAATTATGCCAGATGTATTTTTGCCAGCTTTCCAGCTTCACATATTCCTCTTCTATTTTTTTTAATGAAAAAAAAAGAAAAAAGAAGAAGCATATGAAGTCAGGAGGACATCACACATCCTGAACTTTCTTTCCCATTCTCTCTAATTCTGCATAAGTAGAAGAGAAAGCTGGGAAACGTATGTGAGCTATTTCTAGAGAAGCAGATAGAACAGCCTCCAAGAATTACAGAAATTATTGGCAATTTGAAATTCCTCAAGGGACACCTTGTCTTGTGTGTGGCAAGGCTGGCTGTTCACCAAAAGCAGCCAAGGAATGGGGTAATAGATGTCTTCCACAGAGTGGCCATAGAGTTGCTGGATCCCATGCAAGTTTTGAGCTTTATTACTGCTGGAGCCAAACAAGATAGGAGAAGATCCCTGTGGTTTTGAAATGAAAATTCTTGGGTTCTTCCTACAAAGCCACATCTACGGTGTGTGGTTTGGCTGGCAACCGTGGATTCTGATTTGTATGCAACCCTGTGGACACTTCTAATTTAATGTTTGTATGAAAGGCTAACTCTGCGGCCACTTTTAATTAGAGGAGATTTCCGGTAAAGTTAGGCAACAGTTTTTGATACTGGAGGGAGAGTACAGAACAACTGTTGTGAAAATAAATGGTACAACGTTTGGTGTTTCACTGCAAAAACTAAATTCTGAATTTTTCAATTCAGATGAATTCTCAAACTTTCTATTTCTGTTTTTCATATCTCTCCTGTCTCTTTGGGTTAGATCTACTGAAAGGGAGGGGAAGGGGGCTGGAGACATTGGAGATCCAAATTTGCAAGGCAGCACTGTCATTTCCAGGTCTCCTCTTGAATCCGTGTAAAATTTTGGTCCCATAGGATCCACAGTAAGGAGATCCCAACTCATTACCTGCTTGTTTTGAAGAGATCCTATGAGGTTTCAGTAGGGCTGTTGTACTATAGTATTGGTTCATTTTCCTGCCTGAAATCCTAAACAATTCTTTAGATGAGGGCTGCTCAACAGACAAATAGACCTAATTCTTCACCAATGATGACGTGCATATCTTGCAAATGGAGTCTGCTACTTTTTATCATAGTATAGTTGACCTCCATCTCTTCTGTAGAAGGCTAAATGGTGTCAAATCAGAAAGATAAATAGCAGATAAAGTTAGTCTTTGAGTTCATAATCATGTAAAAGTTTTTAGAGTCTAAACAAAAAAAAAAAAGAAGTCTCACTTCCGTCAGCTATGAGAAAGAGCAGAAGCAAAAAGGATTATTTACTCTGGAGTGGCACTAGGTTTTCTAGATTACAAGTATTGAAATTTTGAATAACACCTGTGAATAATGTCTAGTGATTCAGGAAGAATGGCAAAAAATCTTGGATATCTACATGACTAGAAATCTATAAAAGATTAAATTTCAATAAATAAAACCATTTTTCTTTTGATAATTTCTTTTGATAATAAGTGTTTTGTTATGGCTCTAATAACTTCTCTTTTTTTCCTCCTTACTGTAATTAGCTGATCTTAAAGACGTGCAAACAAGCTGCCACAAGTGTTTGGCTACTTAGTAATAACTGTGCACCTTCTTACCCATCAGTAAATGTAAGATCATTTACTTCCAAGAGGGGGAATTCAGAAGAGGGATAGGCAACCTCAAATTACCACACATTTATAACCATGTACAAGTCTCCCCACAGGCAGTTACCACAGATGAGCTAAATTACTGCAAATTCAGGCTCCAGCTTACATAATTTTAAACGTATTATGTGCCTATCTTTAAATTTTAAATAATTTCTACCCAGAAGACATCTAATTCTTGTATAGTGATGTTAAACTGATTTTTTAGGCAGTTGGAAGCAAATAAAACATCATTTTTTTGTGAAAGTAAGAATTTTGTGGATTCCACTCCTTTTATCAAGAAAGTTTTAGCTTCAATCACTCTTTAATATCCTACTGGCATTTCCCCCCCCCCTCCCAAACCAATTCTTTACAATCTCAGGGTGAAATATCTTTTGCCTGTTGAAGTCAATGGAAGAATACAGTTTGATTTTCATCAGGAATTCCAGACAGTTCCTGAAAATTTAGAATATTTTCTCATTCTTCTCCCTATAAAACTCATTCTACAATTTAAGGTATCCATTTTCTAGTGCTCACCTAGAGACCAAACATCACAACTCAGGAGTTCAGTTAAGGCTGCACATTGTCAGCCTTGTTTTGTAAGCCATGTCATCTACATCTGAATTTTTAAAATTTCTTCCTAGCCAAGTTAAAGCATTTGACTGCAAATCCACCCCTCAGCTGGGGAATTCCTGCAGGACACTCTCTGCTGGAAGGAAATTGCTCGACCAGGACAACTAAGGCAGTTCACACTTTGAACTGTTAGGAAATGAACAATGGGTCTTCCCAGTCCATCTCTACCCTGCTCACCCAGCAGCAGGTAACCTCTCATCCCTGTGCAAAACACTGGACAGCAGATGGGCAGGCTCTTCTTGGTTGTTGTTGCTGCCCTCATGTTGACTGGATGAAAACTTGATCTGAACGTCAGCCTTCACCAAGTTACTTCCCCACATGCCAGATGACAGTGAATTCCTTCTATCACCTCAATTAAAGGCACTCTTGATCAATATATTCAAGATTCTGATCTATCTGGGAATTCTTCAGTTCTAGTGTCCACATTTGGTTTTTATTGTGGGAGCCATCTCCAAAGTTCTTTCCTACTACATTTTTTTTTTCATTCCCAAGAGAGACAAAGCATATTTTTTAAACAGGAGACACTAATCCTAGAGTCATTCAGGCTGGGCAGGGGCTCAAGAGTGCAGCATTCAGACCTCCATAGAGCTGTGTGAGTGAAAGTTATGAAATTGAGGAAACTTCGGGCATTTACTATCATCTCCATATAGTCATCACTTGGCTAATGACATTTTAAAAAATACACAGGCTCATGAATCATAGATAATGTACCTGTGTACTTGCCCAACCAGTTGTTACTTTGATTCACTTTAATAACCCATTTTTTCTCCAGTTTTTGTATTTTACTCTTTACCTGCTGTCTTGCTCTCATACATGGAAAGAAAGAAATGTATTTAGAATCAGTCTGTGCAATCACAGCTGAAGCCTTCTGAGCTGGAAAATGACTCACATTTATCTGCTGGCATCTCTCCTCACAAATCTCCTGCAGCAACATCTCTCAAATTCTCTACTAATTGAGCCATTTTCTGAATTCTAGCAGTGAATGGGATGTAGTGAGACAGAGATCAGCTAGCATATGAAATTTGTCATTAGCAGGAATGGTAGTTTTCCTGGAAGATTTTTGATAAAGGTACATTGAAACTGATGTTGGAGAAGTGCAATTTACTGCAAGCCTGCATTAAGCACTGACCTTCATGCTACTCAGTACTAAGCCAAGAAGCAAAGATGTTAAAATACAGTGGAGGGCTTAAATAGAAGTGACTGTAATTAAAAATATATACCGGATTTGGAAAGGCCTGAGTATGGTTTTTATTAAAACAGTACTGTGTTGCTGATATTAAGATTTAAATCCCTCAGAAAATCACAGACATACACACAGGGTCTAGTTCTCTAGGCAGCTAAAATGACATGTTCTTCTTTTCCTGCATGATGTTTCCAGATGCATTGTGCTTTCCATTTTGTTTTTGTAAATAATTTAATTCCACAACCCCATTTTTTTATGGTCTATTAGTATGGAGCTGCAGGCACTCATCAAAAATTCTCAGTGTCACTAAGAGCACCCATGACCTACTAAAAACACATGAAGTGTAATTTCAGGTATGGCAAGGCTGTTTTACACTTGTGGGCAGAGAATCCCTCCCTGACAGCTAAAAGACTCCAGTAATGCCAAATGACAGCCTGTATCCTTTCTGCTAGAAGAAAAATTGCAGTACAGTAAGAAGTGTGAAAATCAAAGTGAACTGAAGAAGAACACAAAAATCATTCTGCTGGGTTAAAGAAAACGTCTCCTGTTCCCAGCACTGTGCTGGTATCATTAGCTGGTTGTAGGTGCCAGCAGAAAGCAAATGAGAAGAGCAGTGCCTACTCCTGAGCTGTGCACTCCTGGCTCTGCCAAGTCTGCGGGTTAGAGGCCTCCTGGGACAGAGGATTCAGCTGTTTCTCAGTGTTTGATGGACTTGGTTTATGGCCTTTGTTTCATCTGCTTTATACATCTTGCATCCAGAAAATCCCACAGCAGCAAGTTCTACAGTGCAACCTGGTAAGTGAAAAAACCTTCATTTTATTTGCCTTGAATGTTCTCGGTGTCCATCAAGTTATGTTTTGTCAGTAAAGACAAATAATCATTCTTATTTACTTTTCCCATGCAAAATTTAAGAACTGTATGGATTTCATGATTGGGTTTGATGTTCTCAAAGGTCTTATCCTATCTAAATGATCTTATGAAACTCTTCTTTTTTTTCATCTCAGTGTAGGCAAAAAAGCTCCTACTCAAGCTTACTGCCATGAGTTTTCTGGACAAATGTGTTTATACACTTTCTGACAAGAGAATTTTTTCCCTTCAATTACACCATTATGATTTACAAAAAGGAACCAAGCAATGGAGTTAAAGTCAGAGGAAAAGGTGGACCAAGTTTGTTTAAACTCTCATCAGCTTTCTGTGTTTTTCTGATCCATATCTGCAATCATGCTGCAATTTATCCCACAGTAGCTGCAAGGGATATTTTCCACATCACTTGTAATACTGAAGGAAAAAGTCCTGACTCGCTTTTAAACATACTCCACCTTTCTTTTTATGACTCTCGTATATTCACACAGCTACACACACCCCTAAACTGAAAAAAAGATTTTTTTTTCCTCTTTCATCACAGCCTTGACAGTGATATGTTGGTTTTATATCCTTGGGTCTCTAGTTTTGCAATTGAATCTTGTAGTGGAGATGATCTTGGATTCTGCAGGACGGGTTTTCAATTGACTGGATCCACGCTTTTATTCTTGCACAACGACACAATCACTTGTAAGGGCATCTGTTGGATGTACAGCCAAAACAGCCAAAAGTTTCCCTGGTCTGTGAAGCCTCCTCAGGTGTTGCCTTTTGCTGTTTCTTCATGTCTGGAGGCATGCTTTTCTCCACACAAACTCCTGGTGGACATTTTTTTTTTCCACACAAACAAGATGGAAGCTTGCCATGTGTGAATGCCATGTCATGATACCATAAAGGATTAGGGACACTCAGCTGCAAGGAGGATAAACTTATAGCTCTGAAAAAAATATGGTATTTTTCCAGATAAGCAGCACTGAGTTTAGCAAGTTTCATGTTTTTTCTTTCCCTTCTGGTGGAAATTATGGCATTTCTTTCAGAATATTGTATACCTATACTATTTCTTCCTGCAGCAATACATATTTTAAAATCTATTTGGAGGTGAAATTTAAAAAAAAAAAAAAACCTGTGCTTGCATGAGATCTTTGGAGATCTCCAGTTACATTTGAGGATTTGGTTTGCAGTTGATTCCATGTGTCACTGATGTATACAGATAATTAACAGTGGGGCTAGAGATCCCTTGGTCCTCCAAACCCACAGCCCTCAGAAGACTGTTCAAGCTGTCCCTTGTCAATGACACACAGAATAGTTAGATCAAATAGAGGTGTGGATCTCAGCTGCTCAATGGTGTCCACACATCTTCCAGACAGCCAAGCACTTTGGACTTTTTCCTCAGGATATTCCCCTCTGGAGGATCACAAAAATGGGCCCCACTTACCTCCCACAAGCACCAGGGGCTGTGCTGATGCCTCCAGACCTTGGGACCTGGGTAGGATCCTGGCTGCACTACATGACAGGCTTGTCTTTGCATGGTGGTGGTAAATATCTGCATCTCTGGGGCTATTCTGAGCAGCACCTCAGCACAAATATAGAGGTTTGCTGCTTGGAAATGTGTTTTTCAGCAGGAGGCTTTTACTGTGGGTACACAGCAGAGGGGCAGGGCTTTCTGCAACCCCATGTGCTATTGTGCAGAAAGCTTGGTACTGCAGGTTGAATTTTTGCTGGTGAGAGCAACGTTCTCTGCCAATACATTATGTAACAGCCTTCATCTCAGGCAAAAACATTATCAGCTGCACTGATGTTGGATATTTTCTCCAGACATAAAAACCAAAACCAACATGGGTTTTGTTATCTAGAAGACATATACAACTTGGTTTTAAAGGCCTCAGAGCATTTAAGATAGGATAAATTAATTAAGGACTGCATTATTAGCCCATGGTGGACTGTACTTGTCAAAATTGGTTGAATATCCAAATTAAGTTGAAGCTAATCCCTGCACAAGCCCATAAAAACCTGTTCCCAACAAGCCTTCCTAATAAATTCTTTGCACCAGGAAATATGACTTGAATTGTTTTAAAGCAATAATGTGTAGGTAAGTAAAAAAGTTTCCTACTGCGAGATATTTTATGAACAAAATTAAATATAAAACCGTATTATTAAATTCTGTCAAAGAGGTATTAATCTTGTTACTCTGGCATTGGTACCTCAGTTCTCCATAATTATGGATTAAGACTTTAAGACAAAAATGAAGTGTGGAAGGTGGCTTTCACAGTTCCTGAAAAAGAAAATAAAACTTGAAAGTATAAACCTTTAGACTTGTAATATGTCATTCTATTATTACTATTAGCATTATTAACCTATTATGTGCTGCCTTTATGATCAGCATTGTGTAAAGCTCACTGGGAACAAATAGAGTGCACAAATGAATTAATGAACTGTGGAATCAACCCCACACTACTTGGTAGTATGAGATGGTCCAACACAGATATATCTCTGTGTGCTGAGGTTACAGAAAACTCCCCCATTAATTTCAGTAGCTGGCATGTGGCTGACTGACTGCTTTTGATCACATGGTAGGAAAAAAAATAATCACCTGTTTTAGAAAAAGAGGATGTGGAACAGGAAATCTGTTTATCCCAGAAAAACCTGCAAGGAAAGGATACAGTTTTTGAAGACCACAACATTGGTCTCAGAATACGCTCCAGTGCACACAAGAACTGCTGTAACATAATGGAGAACGAACTCCATCATTTCCACAAACTCCAATTATATGGGAGGAAAGGAGAATTTAAAAACTATAAAAGATGCCCTACATAGAACCAAAGGTTTTAAGACCTCTGCAGAGGATTTTTTTTTTGCCATGGTTAGCTGTCCCTTGTGATCTTTTTTAATTTTCCCACTACAACTAGTAAAAGCATTCTGAAGGTTTAGCACTTTTCCTAATTGGATTCTCTCTGAATGAATGCCATAGGTAAATGTGCCTGTTCTACTGCATGGACATCATAATTCTTTCACTCCTCCCTGTAAGTCATTGTCACTGCATCAAAACCCTAGAAATCAGTCAGCAATTTTTACTATAATCCAATCACTTATTCAGATTAATTGCTTGTAGTGTGACATGCTTGGGTTTTATTACAGTGTTTTATACTCTGAAGCACATGCAGGCAACCATTATGTATGGGGCAATGCCCAATCATATTTTTTATGTCTAGTATCTACTTTAAGTTGGTAATTCACTAAGACACAAGCAAAATAAACTCAGCAAATAACGTGGACTTTTCAGTTTTTTTTCTTCGAGCATTGTAGAAGACTAAATTAGTTTAGAGTCTGTCACATTCAAGTCATGGCTCTGTAATTAATTCAAAATGGCAGTTTTCTGGCGGTGGTCAAGTAGTCTAGGTAGAATGATTTTGTTTAATTATTTTCATAGAGAGTATATGACCACAATACACTTTTTTAGACACGGGATTGACAGGGATGCATGCTTTCAACCTCTATATATAGGGCAATAATTACCTTTTCAACCCACCTGGTCCCTCTTGATCAGTCCTCATCCTATGTCGGAAGACATCCTGCCCAGCACTTAAAATTGAATGTACTGTTTGTACAGCCAGAGAAATACAGAAAATTGTGCTCAGTGAGATGGGAACATCAGAATTAATACGAATTCTGCAGGGATTCACACGATTTAAATGTATCTTGACATTACATCACTAATACCTGATGGTTTTGAAGCCTTTGGAAACTTTTACTCGATAACACAGGGATGCAGAAATCTGTATAAATATGTAAATGTCTGAATTTTCATTACTTTTTTTTTTCCCAAAATCAAGCTTCAGTTACCATTCCTTTCCAAATCTGTACCACGCAAGCACACAAATGTTGGGAGAAGGGACAGTGCAATTTGAGTAAAAGAAATTATTTTCAGTAAAAACATTTTGGTACCTCTTACAAGAGCAGTCTGGAACAGTGAAGGGTCTTCAGAGACCATAAAATCCGGGGACATAAATGCTCAACACAAAAATTCAGGAACCTGCTCCATTCTCACAGGGATCTTGGACAAGTTTAGGGTATGATCCTCACCACAATAAAAAGAGCTGCCAGCTTAAGGCCTTGGGTCAACTACAGCCTTTCCATTCAAGGGTGACTTGTTTTAATGTACAGTTTAATACTTCTTCCTGTTCACTCCAAATCTGAGCCACCACTCTGCCATCCTCATCATTTAGATTAAAAAAAATAAACCGTTTGTACTCAGTAGAGTGGATTTCAGAGGGAACAAGTGAAAAGGAATAAACTGAGTGTTGAAGAATCTGTGAAATTCTTTCACCATTGATGTCTCTAAAGCAGAAGCATTGGCTCTTTCATAAAAAAATATGTCTCTGGATATATATAGAGATAGGACTGGGTGGATAATGATTTAAAATTTATCTATTTTGCCTCAGGTTAGAGACAAAACTTCATATTGTTCAGATCAAGACACAGTTCAACATTTATTTTTATTTCTTGAAAATGCAGCCAAAGGTAGTTTGGCTTTATTTACATTTGTTTAAGTTTTCTTCCTTGGGGAAAAAATTGTATTAAAAAAATTGAAAGAAATGCTTTTTTTCTTGTGACTTTGACATCACCTCACATTTTGGTAAACATTCAGATTGCCTAGAGATCTGTCAGTGACTCAGTAGGAAAAGGGGAGGTGACTCTGCCCATTTTTTAAGTAATATCTTTTATTGAAATTATTTCAGTGGAAACAGCTGAATGTGACAGCATCTTAAAAAAATTAAATGGCTCCAAAAGTCAGCAGGTGCTGAAAGCCAACCAGATTCCTGAAGAAAAGGACACTCTGAAGTTTCATGTACAATTCTTTCATATCTTGAAGACCAAAGAGAAGAATATAGCTGGATATGTTCAAAACAGTCACCTGGCTACAGTTTTACCAGTTTTGGACCTTCTAAAATAACTCTGAGTACCAAACACCTGACAGTGGGGAAGATAGAAGAGGGCAAAAAACAACTTCAAATATTCAAACCTTTCTGTTAGAACATTTTGTTGAAATCTCACTCTTGAGCCATTGGGGATCAATTTAGTATAAAGCATGTTTGCTTCACTGCCACCTTCTTTTAAATTCTCCAGTATTTAGCAGATGGAAACTGAGTGGCTGTGGCAACTTGCAATTACCTCCCTGCTCCATTAATGCATTTGCTTACACAGAGAGAGAACCTGAGAGAAGGGAGGTGCGCAGCAGGCTGTAGACATTTATGTTGTTAAAAGTCCAAACTCTCAAAAATGGCTGTTTGGAAATTTATGACGGGAAGAACATATATGACTTATGGCTAGACTTTAGGAAAATAAGTATTGTCTAAATGCTCAGTTATTGTGCATATCTATTTTTGCATGAGATCCTTTTTAATTTTACATGAAAATGTGAGAAAAAGTTAATCTTCTGTACTGGAAAACAACTAAAAATTTTTAGGGCAAAGCTATTTTATGAATTCCCAAGGAGCATGAGAAGTGTTTGGATTTGTATTTACAACCAGTGCTCACCAGTTTACATTTACAGTGTCAAAAGACTTTAATTGAATTTTCCTTCCCCACACATCATCCTTGCCTTCATCATGATAACCTGGTCTCCCCATCCTTGTCTCTCAGTTTCCACAACTGCATCTTCCTGGTTTTGCTGTTTCAGTCACTCCAGGTCATTTTGTGTTTTCTTGTTCTTGGATTTTGCATCGTTAGGAGTTCTCCCACCTTACGGGGCTTTCGTTTTCCAGACCATTGAGACAGAAAATAGCAAGAGTCACTGGCCGTGCTCTCCTGCATGGTCTGTGACTCCAGGCTGGGGTGTGTGGGTGCTCACCAGGGCAGTCACAGCCTCTGTCTGTCTCCAGGAAGGACTATATGGACACAAGCACATGGCTGAACCCAGAAACACTTCAAGCACTGAAACTTGCTGATCCATACTGACAATAGCCATTAAAGTACAGAAATCTTAATGCTGGGAGGAACCCTTGTAGTCACCTTGGCCAGCCTCTGCTCAGCCTACAGGTGTGCTTTTGTCTTAAGCTGCTGCACATTTTCCAGTTTCTGGGCATGGCTTGTGGACCAGAAACTGGTTCCAATAAGGGTTATGCATGTGGTCACCCTGCTCAGCAGGCTAAGGGAAATTAACTGAGAATGTGGGCTCCTTCATGCCAGAGGAGCACCAAGTTAAGGGTTTGTGTCAGGCCCACTTAACTGATTAGTGTGAAAGTAACCTCTGTTATCTCTGATGACACCCTGTATTTGCTGTCTATGAAAATAAGATTCCTAATGTCAGTGCTGGCTTTGCAGTACTACATCACCAGGCATCTGATCCACATTGCTTAAGGAAGGAATCTCTGTGTGATGCTGGGATGATCCCTTAGTTAAAAATAAAACTCCCTCCTATGGGTTTAGACTATCCAGCACATTGCCTTCCTCACAGGAGAACAGAAATCAGACTGATTCCACCTCAGGACCACATCAGTGCTCCCTGTGCCTGTGCTTCTGTTGAACCAATCACCAGATTTGGTGTGGGGAGGGGATTTCTTTGTTCCCCAGCCAGACCAGGCAAGGACTGTCAGAGGTTTGGGTGGTGCCTCTCCAGTGCAGGCTGTGGTCATCCAAATCACCAGGCTGATTTAAGTCCTGAGCCACATTTCTCTGATCCATCTTAACAGCATCAATCTTTGTGGAATGGCTAATCTTTTAACTGGCTTTAGGTGGTTAACAAGTGATTGTATCTGTGCATGCAAAGCCAACAGGCAAACCACACTGTGGCCTGGATTCAGCACACAGGTTGGTCTGTGTATTCCTCTTTTTCTCTTCCCCAGGCACCCCAGCTCTCTGTTGTTACCAGCAGAAATTAAATTATAAAGTCTTAAAAGCAGCTGCTACATCTTTCCTTATTCTTGGAAATTCTGTACTTGTATTTAACCCTTCATATGATATTTTTAATAGCAAAGAGCCTAACTTTGTCTACTGAAATTTTCTTCTGATTTGTTTTTTGTTTCTCCAGGAAAAATCTTTCCTTTTCAACAGTGGCAATGCTTCCATTAATACATTTTTCCTTGAGAATGTTCCTTGGGGAAGAAGTGGAATTGCTCACAAAGAATATTTTCAACTGGAAAAGTCTGAATAGCTGCAATTGATAAAAAAAATTTAGACACGAGTGAGAACAGGAAAGAGGAGTGACATTTCAGTAGAAACCTCCAACTCCTTGCTCTTCTGCATCAAAATCCAAAATTTGAACTATTTTGAACTTTGGGAAAAGAAATTCAGCAATTCATTTCACGCAGCAAACTGAAACATTTCTCCCAGCGGCGATGCTATTAGCAACTGCCACTATGAGAAGCAAGTGTATTGGCATTTTTTTCTGTAGTGTTTATCATGTTAATTTCTAGAAACAGGTCCAGGTAGCAAAACATGCCTGGATAATGCCAGGTTAATTACAGGACTGCTCAGTGTTGTACCATGTAGGAATGCCCAGCTGGCTTTCAATAAGCCTGTAAAAGATTAAAAACACATAAGGCAGCACAATGCGCTGGCAGAGCTTGACTGCTTTGAATAGAGAGAATCATTTAGGTTGAATTTGGGTGCCACTGCATGAAATTGCATAATATGGTGCACAAACAAACCCTTGGAGTTTTGGTGGCCTAGTTAGGGTGGTACAGTGATACCAGCAGAGTTATGCAACCAAACTGGGAATGCAGAAAGCTCCTGCAGTGCCGTTTCTCCTGGAGCAGGCAGATGCTCCTCCTTGTGTATAACCTGTCCTCTTATACATTATCCTGTCCTCCAGGAAGAACATGAAGCAAAATGCATCCTCGTGCAGGATGCGAGTTGAAATGCTGCTCCCTGGTTTTAGGAGCTTTCCTTCTGAAACATGAATGGTGAGGCAAATCTGAACCTGCTGGCTTCAAACTGAATATGCTTGGGGTTCATGTCATTCCATCAGCACGAGCACTTGTCCCCCTCTGCTAGGCAATTTCCTTTTCTGAATTTTTTTTTTTTTTTTTTTTTTTTTTTTTTTTTTTTTTTTTTGCTAAGTGACAGCTCCTTTGCACTTGCACCTTTTGCCCTTTCCACAGTATTCCTTTCCACAAAGCATTCAACACACTGGGCATAATGAATTTATCCCATCTACTCTAAATAAAATTGGCTGCATTTTCAATGTAGTTTTTCTTTTTTTCTGGGGTCAAGCAATTATTATGAGATTGAGAATGGTTATTTATTTCTAAAAGGACTGTCCTTGAAATTACTTCAAGAATCCATTTCTGTGATTTGAATTTATCTTAAGTATCCTGAAAACTGTCAACCAAAGTGATCAAATCTGTCATTTACAGTGTTTTTTCCATTCTGTTAAAAAATAATGAATTACTGTTTGTCTTTCATAGTCCAGTCTATTTTCAGATTGTCATTGGCTGGTAACTGTTTTATTTATTTAAAATCTATCAATTCTTTCCCCTGTCTGCTTTAGTTCTCTTATTTTTGACATTTCAGACATCTGGTTGTATGTGTGGCAACATTTGTGGTTAAGATTTTATAACATAATTTTGTTCCACAGGCTTTACTGAACTTTGAAATCAACTGCAGTGAAACAGGAATCCAGTGGGCACTGAGTGGTATTTTCCACAGCGGGTAACTCCAGGTCCAAATTATTCCTTAGGTCATAAACACAGTTCAATCCTACAAATATTTATAAACATTTGTTTATAAAGCATAAACACTAATGGGACTGGGAGAAATCCTTGTCCCATTGAAGTGAATGGGAATTCAGAGAGAAATGTTCATTAATTCTTTGAGGGGGCTTTAAAACACCCAAGGCTAATCTGTATGTGTATCTCTCTTTGGTAGATTAACTTTGCTTATTCAGAAGTCTCTACCTTGACAGTGTTTTATAAAATAGTTTTATTGTACTAAGTCATAGCACAGAATTTATAGCATATATAGAATGCAAAAAGTTTGTTTTTTTTTTTTTTACATGCAGAAAATGTACAGCTGTAGAGAATGCCTTAAATTTAATAAACTATTTATCTTCTTCACAACCTACACAAGGAGGTCCTGGATTTTGGAGCTGTGAACAAAGGAAGACAATACTGAATGCTCAGATTATATTAAAAATACCTATAATAAAATATTTTAAAAAACCCAACAAACAAACAAACAAATTAAAAACCTCATCCTGTGAGACAGCACTGGAATTCAAATCTCTTACAGATAAAAACTCAGAATTGTATTAACTTGGTTGTAAAATTTCCTGAGTTTTTTCTGCTTACTGGTACACTTGTGCTTGGACTTTCCCTCATAACCAGTATCCTGGGCTTCCATCAGCCAGCTGGAGAAAAATGCCAATCCATACATTGCTAGGAAGAGAAGGCCATGAAAGATCTTTGGGATCTGGTCCAAATCTCACATACATTTCCAGTCTAGTCCAAAAGAGAGATAATTCAAGGTTGACTTGAACAGCCTTTTCTTACTCTTGGTCTAACATCTAGCTCTAATTACAAGGCATTTAATTACCTCCTTAGATTCTGCCTCAGGTATATAACATGTTACATATCTACAAGGGACCATCTCATAAGGTGTCACACAGTGAGAGGATTTCAGTTACTTCTTTTGTCCTTTTTCTGCTGGTATTTTTCATCTATCAAATTGAAGTCTTTTGTTTACTTTGATTTGCCTCTGAGTCCAACTGAGTCCAATAGAACATGATATTGAAAGATTGTTTTATGGCCAAATGAAGGTCTCTTATCCCTAAAACTGACACAGGAAAATCAATTGTTCCTTGGGTGGTTGAAGTAATACACAAGATGCTATGCCTGTAGTTCCCATGGACACAGCTGGGCTTAGGCAGCCTGACATACACCTCAGCACCCCATTTCCCAGACAAAAGCCTGGCCACAACTACACTATTGATCCTTTTGGTTCACAGGCTATGGAAAATGGACATAGAGGATGCAGGGGGGTGTGCCAGGGTATTAGTCCAACAGGCAGTCCAGGGACACCCAGAACATGCATTCAGGATAAAACCGGTGGGGACAGTTCTGGAAATTCAAAGCTTGTGCTTATCCTTTCTAGCAGGACCCTTGCACCCCTCTTGGCACAATTTCTTGATAAGATTCTGTTCTGTTACATGATTCATTTTCTAGATCTTTAGGATAATGGATTAACAGCTAACAAACTGCTGCAGCAGTAGCTCTGTCCTTCTGAGGGATTTGTGTAAATTCCTCCAAATCTGGTATGATCAGTTGAAAAACAAACCTTCTGCTTATGTGCTGTGAAACAGCAGAAGTTTTAAGTTTAAGCTTTCAAGACACCCAGGTGACTGGGTTTAGAAAACCCTGCTGAGAAAATTTATAGACACGCTATGGATATTTATCCATACACAGGCATTACCATGTATGCTCAATTCCACAGCTTTATTCTTGATGGAGTCTCTGCTCACCTGGGATATGTTGCTGGCTGCACTTATTTTGTAAGTCATACTTAAAACTAAGCATAAGAGACAAACCATGAGAGATAGGAAAAAGCAAGGGTGGATTTCTATGTTCATTCAGCCAATCAGCTTTTTAAGAAAATATCTTTAATACATGACAAACATACAGTTTGTTAGTTTTCCCCACAGATTACTCAGAGCACATGGGCTTTAATCTGATTTGACAGCCTTGTGATATTTTCTGCCATTCTTGTTCTTAGCAAAGTGCTCTAAAAATGCATCCATAATTTATTTATGGGACCTTCTTTAACCCTTGAGTAACAAGAATGTACACCATACCTTTCATCCTTGAACTGTCAGTGCTGATTGTGGAAAGTGCCATCAGACACCTCTGAGGTGAAGAAGCTGAGCAATACTCTTTCTTTCTAAAACAATAAATAGTGAAGAAGGCATTGTTTTCTTGTCAGAATGTTGAAGAAGAAATATCAGAACCTTCTACCACATTACCTTTCCACAGAAAAATTCACTAGCATGCTGAAGACACACAGCTATTAATAATTTTGTGAGATACTTTAATTTCTAGCAAAGGAAAATCCCAGGACAATCTATTTTTGTCTGTACCAAGAGCTATTTTTTCCCACTAAAAACATACTGAACTCCTTTTAACATGAATATACCATTACAAATTCAATTCAGAAAGCTCTTCATAATGGGCACACTTCATATCTCTTGCAGAGCTCTTAACTTCTCTGGTACTTTATTTGCCTCCCACTAAATTTAGATTTGTTGTAATTATTTAATATCAAGTCTTCCATTTCTGTGGTGCCAGAAGCGACTGTTTGCTGTAAGTAGTTTTATTACTGAACCAGATGAATATAAGTAGCCCCAACTTTGATGCATTTATTTTGGATTTGGCCTCTCCATCTTTTATATAATGATAGGGTATTTTCCCTTCCCTTTGGGCTGAGAAACATTAACAGATGAGCACTGTGTCCTACATTCCTGTTTGTGCTACATTCCTATCCCAGCGTTGAGTGGAGTTTTAATGCAAAGTTAGATTTCATAGACCCACAGAACTTTTCAGGTTTGAAAGGATCTCTGTAAATTTTATCCAACCTCCTCCTTCAAGTTCAGTTAGACCAGGTTGCTCAGGGCTATGTCCAGTCAAGCTGTGAATACATCCAAAGGTGCAGACCCCACAACTTCCCTGAACCCTTTTCTAGAGTTTGAATTGAATGCTCACTGCCTTTTTTCTGGGTATTTTCTACCTAATCTAGTCAGAATTTCCCCTATTGCAGTCTGTGCTCATTGCCTTCTGCTCCCTTGCTGTGCAGCCTCAAGAGGAATTTCACTCTATTCTTTTTTGGATTCTGGGAAATGTGTCCTTCTGGCCACATGCTAGTGTCTGGAGTTATTCACATCTCTGGATGTTCCCATGTGTGGTTGATAATCACTGATCAATCCTGCAAGCGAGGAGATGCTTGTGTCACCTTGGCTCCGGTCTGGTTTTGCAGTGTCTTTCACAGAAGTGACGTTAGCCTGCAGGCATTTCCATCCTGTGCCAAGTGATGATGGCTCCCGTGAGGCAGCAAAGAGCCCAAAGTCAAGATACAGCCTGCTCAAATCTTCCTGTATGCTGTGCAAGCACAGGTGCTTGGGGCACTGACTGTATGTTTTGGGAAATCTCCCCCCTCTCTCCTCCACAGAAGACATTCTCAAGCTATTGATCAAGGGTTGTGCAGACTATAGAGTTTTAAATCTAAATAAGGTAGCAAAGAGTTTGGTCACAAGAAATACCTCCACTAACTTTCATTTAAGCAACACCCTTGCCTTCTTTTTTCCACAGTTGGCACGTTTTAATCTCATGGCAGGCAGGCAACAGAACATCCAACTCAGTAAAATAGGTGCTTCTGGAAAGCTTAATCCTGGAAACCATGAAGTGAGGAGTAGTGAGCGTGAATGTGTACAGGGGAAGTACACGGAAACAATCTGGTATCCCTCCATGCTAGAAAAGACTCGTGCAGTGGTTTGGGACTGACTGACCTGCTGGACTCCAAGGGGAGCATCAGTGGTATAAAGTTCATCTGGAAACCACCTGCTGAATATGCACCACAGGAAATGGTTCTGGGTCCAATAGGGTTTGACATCTCCATTAATGACTTGGACAAATGGCCAGAGAACACACTCAGCAAGTTTGCAGATGGTGCTGAACTGGTAGCAGTGGCCAACACACCGGATGGTTGTGCCGCCCGTCAGAGGGACCTGGATGGGCTGGAGAAATGGACCAACAGAAGCCTCATGAGGACCAACAAAGACAAATGCTGAGTACAGCCCCTGGGGAGGCACAGCCCCACGGGCTGGGGGTGATCAGCTGAAAACCAGCATTGCTGAAAAGGACCTGAGGTTTCTGGTGAACAGGTCGAAGATGAGCCAGCAATGGGCTCTGGCTGCAAGGACCAACAGCATTCCGGGCTGCACTAGGAAGAGCATTACCAGCCTGTCAAGGAAGGTCACCCTTTCCCAATTTCCCAAACTTCTCACAATCATGTAGAAGTGAAAGATTATCCTTATTAATTTTTTTCACCTTACTTTATTCTATAACATATTTTTGTGTGATGAAAACTAGTGCTGTATCCATTGCAAAATGTGCACTGCAAAGTACAATATAATTTTTAAACCACAGTTACTTTTCCTAGGCTTATTTGACTAATGCATAACTGTTATCTAGTAGTATTGACTGCTTTTCTAGATTACCTGGAGCCAGAATGGTTCCTTTGATATTAAGTAATTATCCTGATTTTGTAATAAATCTTGAGCAACCCTATCCTTAAGCAGTAGAAGAAATTCTTATCTTGGTATTCTCTCAGAGAGAGAAATACCTGGGTGAGTAAAACTTAAGAACTTTCATTACTTCCCTTAGCACACTGCCCACATCCATGAACCTCTCAGTTCATTCCTTATATGGGGACTTTGTAAAATAAAAATTTAAAGTCTTATATTTGGGTGTCCTCACCTCTGTCTCCATCTCCCAGTCTTCTGACTGTGAAGCAGGCTTAGAATTTCCCTATCTATCCCTACTGGAGGCAGTATGTTTGGGAGACCCCCACGTGAGGAGTGAGTATGGGTATTTGCACAGACAGATGCATTCCCAGGGCCAGGCTGGCCCGACATGAGTCAGCTCCTTTCCAGAAGCTCTGTAGACAGGGGAGCACAATAAATGATTCACCAATCCCAATTGGCACCCCAGAGCAAGTCTGAAGGTGGCACTTGGACGTGTCCATGTCTGGTGGACACCTCAGAGTCAGAGCTCCTGCCAAGCTGCCCGCTCCAGCCTCTGTAGTTAAGCCAGTCTCAGGTCTGTAACAGCAGCCACAGCTGTTTTGGAGATTTGAAAGGAGGAGCCAGGAATTCCCCATCACAGCCTGGATGCCAACTCCTACATAGCCCTGGGCAAGTCATTTAACTCCTCTGACTCAATTTCCCCATCTGCTAAATGGGGATAATAGCAGAGGAGTATTGTAAGGATTAATTAATTAGCTAATGTTTGTAAAGCGCTTTGAAGATCAAAAGCACAAAGTACTATTGTTGTTATCAAGGGTGTTGAATTAACTTTCCTCATTTTGGCACACAAACCCCAGCACTTGGTCTGTTGCCTCAGGGCATGTGCTGGCATTAAGAACATGATGATGATCATCTAATCATGAGCAGAGCTACCAGAGCACTCTTGGAGATGCTGGTAGTCACCAAAGCCCAGGCGCCCCAGACAGATATGCCATGCCACCATGCAGCAGTTGGACAGTGATCTCTCCAGGTCTTCAGTGGCTCGGGACAAGCATCAGCAGGGACTTCTCACTGCTCCCTCTGGGCACAGAAACATGTCCATGAGGAGTGATGACTTTTCTCACAGCTCACCAGGTTTTCTGGGCTCTCCAGTCTTTCCACACCTCTCTGGTTGTTCTTTGAGTGTATTCCTGAGTGGTGGATTTTGGGTCAAACTCTCTTGTTCAGCTCCACTTCCTTTGAGCTGGTTGGCATTCACAGAAGTGGAGCACATCCTGCTTTCCTGGAATTAGGGTGAGATATCTGTGATAACATGATATAATTGGTGCACACACACACATTCTCCACCTGTCAAATTAGTAGGTGCATCCCCAGGTTCATGGACCATCATGGCTCACAGGCTGCCCTGCACAAGGCTCAGACTGAGGTCCATGCAGCCTCTTCCATTGCCAGACCTCTGCACCTGCTGGCAGAGCATGTGTCCCCTGGTGCTGGGGATAAGGCACCTGAAATGTGTGTGTTAAACCATTCTGATGCCTTAGGATTTAGCTTTTATATTTTTCAGGTCCTGTACTGCTTTAGTGTAAAACTCTAAAACTCCATAGCCTATCAGCTACTGTTCTCCCATTTTATTCAGACAAAACATTTCCTCTCTGGGCCTGGAACTCAAGGGAGGGGGAGGGGGGAAAACATGGAGTAAATTACTTCATTACCTGAAGCTGTAATTGAAGGATTAACCCCTGATATGCAAATGGACCAAACTTATAACTGTATTAAAAGCTGATGACCATTGTCCCTCTTGAGTGTAGCCCCTTGGTGGCTTTGGACTGCCCAAGGTGTTAAGGCATTCAATAAATACCCACTTTTATTCTCTTCATTTTGTCTAGCCTCTGTTTTAGGTAGCCACTCCAAGGTTTCAATTCCCAAGGAAAGTGCACTGTCTGAGCTGCTGAACTGTGAGAGCTGTTCCTCCAGAATAGGCAAAGAAATTATTTCCTAGTCTTTGAGGAGCTTGGTCCTCTGCTGTAATCTTTGCAGAGCACCCAGACTAGACTGAGAGATTGTGATAATTACACAAAGTGAACAGAAGGCAAATGTTGGTTGATAATGGAGAATTATTGTCAAAATGCCATTTTAGATTGATCATCAACAGAACGAGCTAAGGGAATATTAACAGCTCAGGACTGCGAAATCCACAAATCATCCATTTACTAGAAAACAACCATTGAAATAACTGCAGTGACATTTTATTACCACCTTTTATTACTGCAGAAGAAATCATTCACAGCAAAACCTAATGGCCTCCCCCAGTCAATATAAAGACAGCAATTATAAAGTAGAAAACATAAGATTTTTCTTAGATGCTGCTAGGCAAAAAAATGCACTATTACTGATAACTTCTGTGAAAGTAGAAGTGAAAAACCTCTACATTGCTTGCATTTGCTCTCTAATGGGCTGTGTTTTCCTCCTTTTCCATAAACTTTATTGAGGGGATATTTTAAAAATGAGGTCGTTGAAACAAACTGCTATGCTGGTTCTCAGTATAGATGAAGAACAAGGACTTTTAGGAGGAGATAAAGGTGCTGAGTTCATCAAAGCTTTAATTCAGTTCATGATGTTCTTTGTACTAACTAGGCCCACTCAGTCTGGCACAAAATTACATGGGTTTAAAGTTTCCTAAACATGCTTGGATTGCTGGGATCAGTCCTAAAATAAAACATCTGAATTGATATCTTTGCACCTTTTAATGTTTATAAAGAGTGCATTATAAAAATACAAGATTGGAACATTGTTACTAGATTGAATTACGACCTGATTATATGCTGATAGAGGACTGCAATAAATGCCTTATCTTTAATTTTGGGTAGTTTCAACTAATGAAAAAGGATAACATTTTGCTCAATCTGTCTATCAAACACAGGCTGAAATAATTTAACAATATTAATTTCTGCATTTGAAAGATGCTGTGAAACATCTCTGTTTAGAGAGGGAGTATTTTATGAGTACAGCTTTTGTATTTAATTCCAGGAAACTCTTCCATACAAATGCAGAGCCCTTGGATGAAAGTTACCTCAGCTCAGCAGCTTGGTCGGTCCTTCTGCAGGGTCATAGGGGTGGCTGTGTACTTTGCTCTCTAAATAAGTGGTCGTGAAACAAAATAAATAGCTCCTAAGAAAGCCCAAATGCATTTATTGGAGGAAGTGTGAGATATTGGGCATCTAATATTTTGGAATTGTAATAGGAAATACTGCTCCACAGGATCTGGCATAAAAGAGTGATGGAGTGCTGTGAGTGATCACAGCATTCCCATCAAACCCTGGACTTGTACCTCCTGGTGTTTTTATAGAGTCCTGGGAAAAAGGATCCAGCTCCTTACACTGAATCCATGCAATAATTCATTACCACAGGAACATGGAGCCACAACATCATGGAATCATGGAAAGGTTTGGGTTGGAAGGGACCTTGAAGACAGCTCTAAAGCCACATGTTAATTGGAGAACTGTGATTTCAGGCTGTGCAGGGGTTTATGTGAACCATCTGCACAAGGGTAACATTCATCCCATAACAAGTAACAAAAGATACACTAAGGCAGGTGGCAAGATTTGGGGGTTTTGCCCTTCCTCCTGCAGAAGAGTTAACATAATTCATTTTCTCTTGTACTTTCCTAAGTAAGCCCACAGCAGGCTGTGTGTAAAGACACCTATCAATACACCTATGTGTGGCTCAGAGAAAGGTACAGATGGCCCCAGAGAGTTTAGGGTGACACAGAGACATAAAAAAAGCCAAGGTAAATTCTTCTTTCAGAATAGAATTGAACTGTGGGAGGATGAACTTTTGTCTGAATAGGGAATATGGGCAGGGATTCTGGGCAAGTAGCTGATGTGCACCTAGAAGAGGGATGGGTGTGTTGTATTAATATTAATTATTTGTTTGCACTGTGCTAGGACCAGAAAGTTGTTTCTACTTAGCAGCCCCTGGTGCTGAGTTCTGTCTAAACACAGGAGTAGGCAGTCCCTG
The DNA here is from genome assembly GCF_031753505.1 of Anomalospiza imberbis. Classification (NCBI taxonomy): domain Eukaryota; kingdom Metazoa; phylum Chordata; class Aves; order Passeriformes; family Viduidae; genus Anomalospiza; species Anomalospiza imberbis. Next base: position 143,978,294 of record NC_089681.1, on the reverse strand, counting down.
TCCCAGAGATTATACTATCTAATTATAGTCAATATTTTTGCTGTCCCGGAGGGTTCACAATTTCAGAGTTCAGACCCCTAAAACCTTGAGGTTGGCACAAAAATAATGAAACTGGGAAAAAAAAACATGATAATAACTGAGTTTATTTTTATTTGCCTTCTGGTATCTAAGCCATTGCAATTCACTTGAGTCATGTTTTCTCCGCAGCCCTAATGAACAAAAATGTAGGTCTTGCCTACATGGGATTATTTTTTTTGTCATAATCTAGCACGTAAATTTAAAAAGATATCATTAGATCAGCGTAAATCTTTCTCCAGCTGGTCACTCACACTGGGACCTAGATTAGGCAAAGTTATAATTTAACTCACCTCCAAAGCAGCCCAAACACCATCTTGTAATGGAGTCACTGTCCCAGGACAATTGTAGCAGTACAATTCTATATATACCTACTGCCATGAAATACTGCTGGGAGGGTATTTTGGCAAAACAAGGTGCTACTTAAACACCCCCGAAACCACACATCATGAAACACACACGACTCCAAGAGCTAAGGCTAAATATTGAAGCAAAAGGTTTGATGCAAGCCTCAGGAGAGAAAGAAATCTCAGATGCTGGCAGTGCTGTGCTGAAGGCAGAAAATGAGTAGGAAGGAGGACAGTGTGAACTGCGATTAAATCCAGCTAGGACAGAAGCCAAACTGTTCTGGGTCACTCACACTTAGCCTATTTATAATTTGAGTACAATACAGACCATGGATAATATTAAAATAAATAGCATGTGCCCTAATGACCTCCTCTTCTTGTCCCTGTCATGTGAAGAATTCTCTAATTCTCTGCCTACTGACAACCTGGTGTTTAATTGCTTTTACACCCTTCTGTGCACCCTACCCTTAACGGCAACTCTGTCGAGCATAGTGATACACAAATTTAAATTTTTACACTTTCTGCCCAACTCTGCATCAGTATATCTAACTCTGGCAATGGATAGAAATTAAAGTATCCTCAACTGGCAAGACAAAATATTGATATGAGCTGACAAAGATATCATAGCCATGCATTTCTTGTTAAGCTCTAAATCAGAGGAATTTTTTAATCCATCAGGTTTACACTTTACATTTGGCTTTAAGACCCTGAAAGTTCTTGCCTTTCATGACACCCCATTCTTTAGTTGCAACTGTGTATAAACGCTGGTTGTTTTTCTTTTTGGTCCTGTGCCAGTATAACCCAATTCACTGAAGTGGGATGAGCCTAGAGGCAGACCCTGGAAAAGCAAGGTCAGGGTATTTCAGAGACTGAGTCGAAGGTCCTGAGCATGGACCAAGAGATCACCAAAGATTTGCTACTATTAACCCAACATAAAAAACCCATCTCTCTTTGTCACCTTGTGCTGTTGTGGACAGGTTTGGGTTTTTTCTGAATTTGCCCACATTATGTTCTTCCACCCTCAGAGTGGCTGCAGTGCTTTTCAGGGATTTAGCCTCCAGTAACAGTGATTCTAGCCCCAGGAAGGTAACATACCCCATAAGAATGACTAGAAAAGAGAAAAGCTTAGCAACAAACCCCAAGGTCATTTTCTAATAAGGCAGATATTATTAGATAGATAGGTAAACAAGATATTTGTAGTTATATTTTCTTTCAGGTTTCTTGTGTAAACCTCACTCAAATCTCCAATAACTTGAATGAGGCCAGAAATGCTGCAAACAGCTGTTGAATATTTCTTTTGATGACAAATACAGCAAGTGGAAGCTTGAGATATTTTGGATATTGCATTCAGGCATGTGTCTTAAAGTAACAGAATATCAGAAGATGAATTGAAGGCTAAACTCCTCAGGTGTCCTCACCTTGTAATCAAAGTCTGTTCTACGTGTTGCTGCATATGAGAATTTCTTCCTTCACTCACTTGCCTCTACTGTCTTCCTGCTTTTATGTAGGTCTTTTGTTGGTTTCTTTAATTTATTTGTTTATTTATTTATTAATTCAGACTTATTTTTCTGATGGGTAAACTAGCTTTTTACAAATATTGCAAAATAAAGTGATGTTTACCTGAGAAGAATATCTGGAATAATGTGTGAAGGATCGATGCTCATGTCAAGAAGCATAATAAAAAATATAAAAGTCTGGTATCTATTTCTTAGCTGTCACCCAGAGATGACAGGTGAGCACCTGGATCCCAGCCAGCCCTTGTGAGTGACCTAACGCTCTCTATCAATGCCTTCCCTGCAATACTACTCCCACGTAGTGAGGATTTATTAATACTTTATTAACACTTGTACCAATATGCCTTCAGCATTCTTTAATGTTGGGAATGAAGTAGGGCTCCACTTGGAAGCACTGTCAGTCTTTAATATAAACATGATAAGAAAGGTAAAAAGCTAGAGCTTACTACTTGTATTCTGAATTTTTTCCTTTTATTTTGTGGGAGTCAAGCTGCAGGGTGGCTTTACTTTAATCGTAATTTGGCTGGACATGTGAAGAAGTGAAAAACAACAAAACTCATTGCCTAATCATAAAAATTTTGCTTTAATTTAATGTTCTGGATTCACAAGACCTCAAGTGCTATGACAGCATTTCACTGTAATGGAAATTGTCAATGCTTCAACCTCTGGGAAAAAAAAATGGCAAAATACAGGTAAACTAATAGAAATATTCATTGAGGTTTGGATTTTTCAGTGTTTCAGTAGGAAATGAAATGGTTTGAAAAAAATAAAAAGAAAATTGAAAATGGACCCTGTCAAAAGTCAACAACCTGCACTTCAGGAGAAGTTATACCTGGTGTTCCTCATGGGCTCCCCACGTGAGAAGTCAAAGGACCTAATAATGTGATATCTACAACAAGAAATTTTCAATGACATTAGCTAGAACTCAGTCTTGTAGTGATTCCACTGGCAACCTTGGGGTGAGACTAAAGCTGTGTTTGCAAAATATAATAGCAATTCTATCCTGCTTGGTTATGAACCTCAAAATTAGGAACCAATATTCCATGTTGCCCTGAGTTTTTAACTTGCTGAGCTCTGAAGTGCTACATCTCCCTCCCAGAAGTCACACAGAGGATATATTTGTTCTTGAAGGAGCGCTGAGGCTCTCAAACTTGGCCTTGAAAAGTTTTAGGGTAGCTATGCAGATTTTTTTTTCCTAGGCTCTCCATACACTTGCAGAAGGGAATTTCAGCCCATTTGCTTAAGCCCTTCTGCCTTAACATCATTAAATCCACAAGCCTCTGCCAGACAGTGTGACACAGTATGGGTGTGGATAGCCACCTGTGGATCTCAGGTGGATCTCCCTTGAAGACACAGCAAAGCTGAATGCACACACTGAGAGTGGCACCACTCTCAGGCTGTGTGCTGGACCCTACATTCAAGGCTTGTAAATCCTCTTCACTCTTTTATTAAGGTTCTCTGCTCTTTAGTACTGTAGAGATAAAGGAAATTAAATCAGTGCACGTGTTACTATCAAACAAATAAACAAAAAGGCCAGATTGTGCCTCCTCATGTATCAGATTATGATTTCAGCATCAAACCTCTTATCTTCTATCTGAATTATTCTTTCAGGAAGACAGAGAGGTCCTTAACTCAAACAGTCATTATTACATGCTTCAGATATTCTCATGCCTGCCTGCTTTGTGTACCTGAAGAGAACACTCTAATGTTAGATTGGTATCAAGATTTCCCATAAGATCTGCAAACTTCTGTGAAAAAACAGGGCAGCGGCTAAGGGACTTAATGAGAGGCACTAAACTCATTCTGTGCTCAGAGAAGGGGAGTCTGAGAGCATGAGCACATTACCAAATAATTCCACTTGCTATTCAAACACATGGAGCAAAAATGAGCTTAGTGTTTGGAGAAAGGGGTTGAAAAAATATGAAAACAAAATTGAGCACAGAAAGAGCAAAACAGAGGCTAGTTTACTACTGAAAATTATTTAAATATGCTTTTTAAATAATGTTGGGGGGGTGGGAAATCATGGGAAAACCTGGTGCAAAACGACCTGTGCTGTAGAGCAGAAAAAAAAAATTGAATGCTACATGCAGCTCTCATTATCTGTGGGGGCTTTTGCAGAAATTTATATAATTTATTGTGGTCTACGTGACCAGGCACAAGTGAAAAGAAAGATCCAACAAAGGACATTGCACAGTGGTTGATGGGCAGGAAGAAAGTCCGTCAGGACTGCACGGTGGCTCACATCAGCTCTGTCTGCGCACTGAAATGCAAATGTGCGTTGTTGTTGGCTACAGTGGCAGGGCTGAAATTGGAGGAAGCAGATGCTGTAATCTGATGATGATGTTGTTCTTGCTGAGTCTGAAGAATCACTTCAAGAGCTAGTAATGAGAGTCGCTGAAGCTAGTGTTGATTACAGACTACATCAGAATGTAAAAAGATAAAGGTGATGACACTTCTGAAATGGCGTATTACAGCCACAATATAAAGAAAGAGGTTGAGCAGTGAAGGAAATTCAGTTTCTAACAAATAGTGGGTAAAAACAGAAAGTCCCTGCTTTTGGAGGAAGACATCTCGTCCTATATTCATGCATATGAACATTTGACTATTAAGAATCCCCAAAGGGGGTGGTGAACACAAGACCGAGTGAATCTCTGCACCTATTTGCTCTGCTCTAGGAAGGGAGAATATGAATGCAATAGAACAAAGCTGGTGGATTAGGAAATGTGTGAGGACTCGTAACCTCAGGCTCCCTCAAAAGCCATCAAAATGGACTTTGGGGTTGGAATACTTTTAAATACTTTTCAAATATTTAATACTTTAAAATACTACAAGATCCTTTTAAAGGAATGCCTTCACAAGGGAGAAAAAAGAAGCAACACAAGAAGGAAGCAAAGGGAAGGTCAGCTGGTGGTTTGAAATGGCTACACATTAGCTGATGTAACTGAGATGAGGTCTCAGATGGAAGCAGGAGCTGTTTACAAAATGTTATTGAGCAGGTTTTACAACCAGAAAAGCCCTCATCTCAGAAACACACAAATTTGTCAGAGATCCAGCTATAACAAAAACATACTCCCAAAGGTATCCACAACTTCCCTGGGCAACCTGTTCCAGGGCTTCACCGTGCTCGCAGTAAAGAATATCTTCCTAGCATCGACTCTAACTCCACTCTCTTTCAGTTTGAAGCCATTCCCTCTTGTGCTGTCACTCCAGGCCTTTGTAAAGAGTCTCTCTCCATCTTCCTTGACAGCTTGCTTTTTAGGTACTGGAAGGCCACAACTGGGTCACCCTGAAGCCTTCTTTTATTCCAGGCTGAACAATCCCAATTCTTTTAACCTGTCCTTGTAGAATTGCTCCATCCCTCTGATTGTCTTGATGGCCATACTTTGGATTCTCTCCAGCTGGTCCATGTCTTTCCTGTGCTGGGGACCCCAGAGCTGGATGCAGCACTGCAGGTGGAGTCTCATCAGAGAGGAGCAGAGGGACAGAACCCCTCCCTTGCCCAGCTACCCACGCTGCTGGTGATGCAGCCCAGGATATGGTTATTATCTGTCCTGCAGTCCAACCTAATGGTGTTCCACCCTCGACCTTTTTTTATTTTGTCACTTGGATTATCATTCTCAGCTAGGGCTGTACATGGGTGCTATTTCCAGCGAGAGTCAGTTCTCAGCTTCCCTAGCTGTGAAATATTAAGTCTCTGCACTATAGTATTTAATCATATTGCATATTGGCCAATAGCCACATAATTTCCAGTTCATAAATGCACCATCATCCATCAGACATGAGTGCTGAGGGTGTGAAACAGCTTTTGCAAAATTAAAGGTATTTCTAAGTCCTCGCACTACAAGCAACTCTTGTTTTTATGAGACCACTCATGAAACAAAGGCTTGTCCGTGGTTATCTACCCCAAGACAATTGAAAATGGTCACAAGTGGTCTAATTTGTATTTTGCAACCAACTGAAACTGTGAAAACTCCAGAGTATGCATTTTAGAAGAGCTGATAGCCTGGTTTGTGTCCCTTTAAATGTCACTGCTGTGTCACACTACCTCTGACACATTATGTCATGTGTGGTGTGATTTCAGAGAGCAGGCAGCCTCTGAGCCAAGTATGCAGCAGATGTTGAAGAGACCAGGTGGCCATAAGAAATGGGTAATTTTAGATCTCTCCAAATAGTTCAGCAGCCAGCCTTCTTCACTGTTTGTGCATCTCCTGTCCAAATCTCTGACAGTAAAGACAGCAACTTTGATTTCCCAAAGAGCATCATCAAACACATTTGATTGTCTCTTGATCCTCAGGGTTTATCCTCTTGGGCTTATAGTGGGAGGGGTGAGGGACTGGCAGAGAGGGTAATAACAGCACAAGTGCCTCTTTGCTATTTGTCAGGCAAATGCCATCACAATTGCCAACCTGCTGTTCCAGTGAAGCTAATTCAGTTAACTCTGCCAACTTCCCACTCCCCATCCTCTCCAATACAAGTAATTTCAATATTGCCTTTGCTCACACCTTGCTGCAGCTCAGTCATTTCTTATTCTCAATTCTGATAGAACTCAGGGCAACAAACTGCTGTTAAAGCTGAAAATCTGACCACTTCACTCCCACCACTTTGTTTTAACAGCAATGGTTATCCATACTGATTTGGTGCTTAATGGAATTCAGCTCATGTAACTACAGCCATCTAAAATTCAGGTGTTTGCTCTAAACAAGCTGTCCATGCTCCCTCTGTAGTCCAGAGAAAGGCAAAAATGCTCTTCTAAATTTTTGCCCAACCTATCCCATATGCCTGTTTTAAGAGAGGAAAAAATATATCTCTGCCCTCCATTGACTATAGAACAGGCCTAGTTGATAAGCATAGATTTAAACCCTAATTTTCAGAAAGACAGTAGGATAAATCCCACAGCATGCTATCTTTCATATTAGTTTCCATGTTACAACCCCTGTGAGCTGTGAAAGTAGAGGACATGCAGAAATGGCCTCATCTGTAGCTCCTACAAGTGAGGGGCCATTAAGGGTCACAGCCAAGTAAGAGGGAACAATTTTGTATTTTAGGTAAAGGTCTTTGGATGCCTGCACCAATTCCCTCACCAAATTTTCAGTGAGCAAGGAAGCAACTACTCCTAGAGAATGTTGCCCTCCTTTCCTACTCAGTAACTACACTCATGGCAGTAGCAAAGACTTCAGAAAGCTGATCAAGTTCTTGGTTTTGTAATGCTCAATAAATCTGAGCTGCACATTATGTTGATTTAAGTATCTTCCAGCCGTCAAAGCTCCCTAGATTTTCAAGAAATAGATGGTGCTGCATGAAGGTTTAGGTGTATGTGTGCTATCAAGAGCAGAACACCTTTCATCTATAAATTTCAGTAGATATAAGTTGTTCATATCCCTGCCTAATGCTATAGTTACAGAAATATCACTTTACTTTTTCTTGTGTCCTGGAGTCAAAGAGTTCATGTTAGGTAATAAATCCTGCATAACAGTAGCATAATCCAAGGAAGCAGTAACTGCAGTGATATAGAAAAGGTACTATTTTTCTCAGTCATGATTTAGGTCACAGCTTCATCAGATTGGTTATTGCTATAGCAACCACAGCTTTTGCTTTTGTACAGAGACTTCTAACACTATTCCACAAGGTAAAAGAAACATTTGGGAGCACAGGAGATAAACCAAAGATCTAGAGGCATGGAGCCCATCAAGGGAAAAAAAAACAAAAGCAATCTACACTTTCCTTAAAGTCTGAACTAACACCTCATTTTGAGAGGAAAAATGAAAGTCATGAAAATAAATATAAGTGTTTCATGGACCCTGGTAGAAATGAAAGCATGGTAAGGCTATTAGAGCTCAGAACACAAAGGACTCTTTCCTCTGGCACAGAAGGTTACAGATTTAGCTCCTGCAAAGGGAAAATCCAAGCATACTTCATTTACTGAGCTACTACACTAGAATAAGCACCTTTAATTATTTTACTCTCTCTCTCTCTCTCTCTCTCTCTTCACTTTCCAGACAATGACAAAGCCTTGTAAAGGCAGGGGTTTTATTTATTACCTAGTCCTGTAGGATGCTTTATTTAACCAGCCTTGCCAACACAATGATTTCCTTAGGAAACTTTGTACCTCACTACAAATTACGTCCTATTAATTTAAAGAAGCGGTGACAGAAATTAACTTTCTGCCCCTTTTGCCACAAACCTGCTATGGGCCATTAAAGATATACCAATCTGACTTGTTAAATGTACTTTAAATCTGCTGGTTTAAATTGCTCTGCCTATAATGAAAAAGTTTTGGAGTTGCCTTTTAGTTGGGCTAATGTATGAAAAACAAGATAGGACCTAATAATGGCTAATGGTCAGCACTTACATAGGAGAGCCCTTTTCATTTTCAGAGTGTTTTTCAATATTAACTAATTAAACTTAACCCATTCCTGCAAGGGGGACGTTATGAATGCTTTATTGACTAGGTAAATGAGGGTAAAGGTTTGCATGATTTTACCCCCAAAGCCAGGTAAAATCAGTGACAGCCAAGGCTCTGCACTGCCTTACAAGATGTTCTCAGGATCTCAGATCTGAGGTGACAACTGATCCCTGACTGAGGTGACAACTAATGACAGACCCCAGTATTTCCACTGGGCACTTACAGAACAGGACCATGTAAGTTTATTAAAAATTTCTACCGAGAGGTTTTGGTTTTTAGACAGTGAGACCCCAGTCCAGCAAAGAAATCTGAGTAATTTCTTTGGTTAATATTTATCCTGAAAATTCTGTGCTGAAGACTTAGTACTTGGCACACTGCTGTCTGTGGCATGCAGCCCCAACAAAGGACAGAGAGCACATTGCCTCACAATGAATATCAATGGATGAGTCCCACTCCAGAAATTTTTACACAAAAATTAATTTCTGCAAACACTAACTGAGGTTTGGGCTGAAATCATTGTTCCTCAGTATTCTATCTCATACAGCCACACTTTCACCCTTTTGGCCAGCTGACATTTGTTCAGCCTTCATAATATTTACTTACTCATGTTTCCTCTTTTTTACTGTATTTGCTGAACTATATAGCTTTTTTTTTCCCTGTAGACACAACCATATGAATTAGATATTCTAAATGTACCTACAGCTCTAAAATCTTCCAACTCTTCCCTCAAGTTGAAAAAAATTTTAAAAATTATATTTAATGGTTTAAGTATTTTTCTAGCATAATAATTCGAAAGAAGTCTCAGAACTTTCCCAGTTTGTTTTCTAAAACTCTTGGAAACCAGTCTCTGACTCCAGTGGTCAGATATCACCCTGATTTAGACTGTTCTGAGAATTGCCATGAAATACAACTTCCATTTAAATAAAAGCAGTACAACCATTTCTCTATGACTACATCCATCCTAGTACCCATTCTTTGCCATGATGGGAAGCAGCAATGCAAGGCTTGTAGCTGTATGGATACATTCTTCTTTTCCATCCTGCCTGCAGGGAATGGCTCCTGGCCAGTGCTGTTGCCTGCATCGTGTCTGCTGATGGCACGGGCCAGCAAAGTGCCAGGGTAGTTGCTAGTAATTAGACAGCATGGACCACAGCAGGAACGTGCTTGAATGCCTGCCCTGCTCCTCTGGTGTGTGTCTGTAGATATGGGCTATGGCTACACCTCAGTAAATAAAGCAAACTGGAGACTGACTGTCATCCCCACAGAAACTCCTCCAGAGCCACCAGCAAGGGCTCCTGGTCCCCAGCTGTGCCCAGACATCAAACAGTGTGGATGGTCGGTACCTGGCCTTCACTGCCCACCTGCAGTTTATCCCCAAGCATACAGCCTGTGTGGCTCTTCAGCCCATGACACAACATGGTTGATCTCAAAGTAATGGAAATTTTAATGTGTGTTTAAGCCAGGCTGAGTGCATTTCAAGCACTAAGCCCCTGTGTGTTGCCAAAATTGTTTTCAGGTTTCTTGGACAACTGTTTATGAGACATGATACACAGGACACCACATTTTGTCTTGAGGGGTCTTTGTGGCTGTCTATGAGACAATTGGCTCCTAAAATTCAATAGCACCTGGGACAGGATGCTACAATAGCTAAGCTTTTGGCTTAGCAAAACAAAATTGTATGGAAGGTTTGTAGCACTGCACTGGAGTTCCCATCAGGGTGGAAATGAGGCCTAAACTGTTGGGGTATTCTCATAAATGCTTCTGAAATCAGCCTGCCTCTTGTAACCTTGTATATCACTTGTCCTTCTCTTCCCCAGGCAAAAATCCATAACAGTAAAGACCTCCCTTATAAAGCCTTCCTTGTCACGTGGTGCAGCTCTTTTACCCCTTTCATTTACCTTGGAGGTGTTGGAATCAACCTGGGATTTTCCCCTGGTCTGAGAGAAGATAGGGCAGGAGGATTCAGGACAAGATCCCCCATTTCAGCTGAAATGGTTTGCCAGCGCTCTGCATTTGTCTCACAGCTGTCAAACTTTTTTGGTGCAAGTATGGGATTTTTGGTGGTACCTGTGGGTTGCCAGGTAGGATAGGGCTGTGTGAATGCTGGACAATTCAAGGAGGCAAGGGAAACTGAGAAATTACAGGCTGGCTAGCAGAGGTTTTTCCCTCTGTTTGTTAAGAAAGGTCTTCAAAGCTGACTTTAACAACTGAAATCTGAGGCGGATATGATTCAAATCTATTCTGGGCTTGTTAAACTATTTTTAAAAACGCAAAAGCTTTTATTAGCTTAACATACTATTCCAATCCACACAAATAAAATGAAGCGTGTCTTCATAATTCTGTCAAGATTATGCACATTTCCCTTCTGACTCACGACCACACTGATCATAATGGCGTTAATTGATATTCATGTGCATGCCATATTTACTTCTGCAGAGTTCCCGTGTAATTGAGCAATAGTTAATGGGCACTTAGGACTCTATTCACAGGAGATTACAAATGTGTGTGTATTGGGGAGCTTTTCCCTGTGGAGTTTCCATGTGTCTGGATAGGTGCATAATCAGTGCGCCAGTCATCAGACAGAGCAGCTGACACTCGTGGCCCTGGTGAGGGCTGGAGCGAGACAAATTCTCAGCCCTTCCCAATTTGGACTGGGGGGAGGGATGGGCACTGCAGCAGGGGGAGATGATTGTGAATCAGGGCTGCTCAGCAGAGCCAGAGATGGCATCCATGAAGATTCAGAATGAATCATGGCTCCCTTTCAATAATCCAGGGCTATCTCCTTTCTCCCCTTAAGCAAACAAATCTCTCCTTGTTTTATTCATAGGCAACCCTACAGCCTGTGTGAACCTTCCCCACCCTCACACCGGTGGGACATGTGGCATCCCTCACATCACCCAAATGACCCATTTCCCCTCAGTTTCAGCCCTTAGACACAGCCAGGCATTCACAGACATCTTTCCTGTAAAACATCAGAAATACCAGAAGCACTGGGACCCTGCAGTGCTCTGCTGTGTGACCTTTCAGAAGTGGCAATAACACATTCAGAGAGCAGGCTGCACAGAGTGGAACCCCAAAGCACTTTACAAATTACAGAGAGAAGAACCGTGTTAAATCCCTCCCGATAAGCTGCCATTCCTGGTCTGCAGTACAGCAGCTGCTTCACAGCCCACAGCAGCACTTCCAGCAGTTCTGGATGGGCAGCAGGACTTGGGACAACACCCACGGCACGGCAGGAGAAAATAAACCAGTCATGGTGTGGCTCCTTGGGTTGGAAAATAAACCATGGTGTGACTCCTTGGGTTGGACAGTGGTTTTGATGTGTGCTTTTGGGGAAGGTTTCAAAGGAGGATGGGTATGATTGGCTGGTGACTTCCCTAGGATTTTTGAGTTAATGGAATAAGGGAGAGGAATTAATAAAGATGAGTTTGCTAACAACACTTACACATCAGTGTGTTTAGTTTTTCCTTTTCATTCTTTTTTATCCTCTTTTCCTCTGTTAATGAATAGAGTGCAGAGTTCTTTCTGCTCTGGTTGCTGGGATTAATATTATAAAACCCTTGAATTGGTAAAAAGGGAATTTCTATTTCATTTTTTTAAATTTCACTTACAATTTTGGTCACCGATTTTACTGATTTTATTGAGTGTTTCTGAACTGTTTCTCTATTGCACTGCTGCTCCTTAAACATAAAACCATCCCTCTGACCATGAGACTTGGTCTTTCCTTGTGAAAGCTGAAAAATTAAGAAAAAAAAAAAGGACAGAGAAAAAGAAGTATAAAAAGAAAAGAAAGTCTGCAAAATTAAGAAAGACAAGCTGGAATTTCCATATCACTGGTTTGTGAAATGCACCTCGACCAAAACCACATGGAATCCCATCAATGGCAATTCTGGAAAAAACACAGGATGGCTTCTCAGGTCACATTCCCTGTCATAATTTCATGAAGTTTGAGAGTTGCCATGCTCATGTGTTTTCATTCTCTTACAAACACACCTGGGTCACTCCTAGTCAAACACAGAAGCAGCACTATATCACCCAATGGTATGAGCTGGGCTTGTCTGAAAAAGTGCTTATGCTTTGTTCCAAGACAGGGTTTCAGCCTGGAGTCTAAAGGCTGTGTCTGGACACTGAGCCCTGTCAGAGTGCAGCTGGGCTGCCCACACTGGAACTGCCCTCAGCAAAGGTGTCCCACCTGGGGAGGGTGCTCAGAAGTTCTGGGGATGGGACAAATTTCTGCATGTTTCAAAAAAATCACCTTTCCCCTAGATCAGGTAACAGTAAATTTGCTGTGAAGTGAAGGAGTATTTGCTATCAGGGTTAAAATACAAGGGGGCTTACACGATGCACTTCTTACACATGGATTTCACTGACGTGGGTATGCAGTTATGACATTGCATTCACGTGATGATCATCTTCAGGTGGAACAGTTCAAGCAAACAAGAATGAATTTGGGAACCTTTCCTTGTATTTTTCATGTTAGAAATAAGTCTCTGTTGTTGAACTGTAACAGCATTTCTTCCTAGCTCAGGTAGTGTTTCCTTTATCACAGGCCATCATGATTTTAAGTGGAAGACCAATTGTTCACAGAACTTTTCCAGTCCAAGATTTAATTAAAAACAAAACCACTGACTTTACATATCAAAATCTTGACTGGATGAGATATTGTCACAGCACAGAAGTGTTTAGGATTCACCCAACAAAGCCCGACAATGTTGTTTGTTTCACACTGGGACAATCTTGGTTTCAGTGTAGGCTGTGGTCCAACATTTTTCTCTGCTTTCAGTTATTTCTACCTTCACTTCCATTTGGATGCTCCACTTCCATTTATCATCTGAGGCAGAAAGCATTCCAGGGCAAGATTTTCTTTATCTACCCTCTTGGAAAACTCTCTGTGGAAGACTGAAATATTCACTGGGTTTTATGGATTCAACAGGATGTCCAACCATTCATTTATTAATTAGATGAAATCCCTCATCAAAATAGAAAATTTTCTCTGAAGGAACTAAATTTTTCCTGGGATAGACAAATGGTGTGGGCAATAACTCTAAATGAAAAGTTTCACAATGACTAATCTGACTTTTTGTCTTGATGACAGAAAGATTGTTTTGATTCTTATCTTGCTTTGATATTATATTGAAATGCCATTCAGTGCAATGTATATACAGTTATCAGATTTTTAATGGGCTCATCTCGTCTATGTGGTCAAAAATAATTTCATTCTTCCAACTGAAGCAAGTTTACAGAATAGTTTCCATTAAATATTTCAAATATGTTTATGGGGCCCCACAACAAAAAAAAATTTTAAATCTTTTAACAAAAGCAAAATTGAAAGTGTTGAAATTGCCCAGAAATGTAGAATTCTAATTGGTGGGAAACTTTAATTATATTTGCTAAATGTTTTCCATGCTTCTGTACAGAATCCAAACTCAGTCACTCAGTACAATAAGAGATGTGAAAAGCTTTTCCACATCAAAAGCTTCACTCAGATTGAAATCAGTCTGAACAGCAGCAACAAAAATCTCACTGCTTCTTAAGATTGAGAGAAGAAAAGTGTATAAATTATTTTTTTCCTTTGGAAAGAAAATATCTGTGGACATTTTTCTGAGAAGATTTCACATTTCCATGCCTCTATTGAGGCTTTTAAAATTGTCAAAAAAGATTGATTCATGGGAAAGTCTTGTACGTTTGTGAAAATGCTCCAATCAATGACTGTAAAAGATTCTAGACAAGGAAAAATTAAAGACTGAATATGCTCAATGGACACTCATTAAACTTTGGCAGCTGAACTTGTCAAAGCTCCTGCCTGTCTTGTTGAGCAATGAGTAGATGCCAACCCAAACCAAAACCACTCTCAAAAACCAGCAACAAAACTTTGGATGCAAATCAGAATATGGCCAATGTTTGCTATTCTCAGTGGAAATATTAAAAGGTCACCCCACATCCAAACTTATTTTGGTCACCCCATGATCACAGTACCTCTCTGTGCTGAATCACATCCTGGCCATCCCTCTGCATCCAAGAACAACAAATGCCATGACAAAAGTGGATTTCACTAGAGCTATCCCATAGTGTTGCTGATTGTGTGGGAAATAGAAAAAAAATTAGGCTTTTGGTCCTTCTCTCCCTTACACTTGTACAACCTTCAAAAAGGATTAGACACAAGTTAGATGGTGCGATTAACTCTTTTTTCCCTTGCACTTCCACTCAACAAACCAGAATTCTTGCATTTAATTCATGTGCAGAAGCTCCGTAGAGAGTGTCATGCTCATAACCTTAGAGAATAATGACAACATTTGTGATTCAGCTGCATCCTGAAGCTTTTGTGTAACTGTGTGCAAGGTTTAATGGGGCTGCTCCACTGAAGCCAACTCAGCTGTAGGGAACTTCCACATTGCAGAGGCACTGGAGAGCATTATTCCAAAAAAAAACAGGGAAAAGGACGCATGACCCATTGACTATAGCAAGGTGTGTTTGCCTACCTGCTCCACAGAATGTTGTTAATATCAATTTGTTGCATCCTTAGAAGGAATAGAAGGGAGACGTTCTGGTTTGAGAGTACGAGCATGCCCCAGACATTGACTACACCATGTAAATCTGCTAAAACTATCCTTCCTCAAGGGGAAGTTGTAAACTGGGAGCTTATGACTTGTGTGTCTGTGGGGTGTTGCAACTTAGCAACCATATAAAGTCACCTAGGGTTGAATGGTGTGCATGGGTAACCCCATCCTGGTCACATGTAATTACAAAGCTGAAGAACTTGAATGGGTTGTGTAAGTTACCATGAAGATTGCATCTAAAGCACTTTTTCTGTAGTGTTACCTACCCATCCATAAATATTTATAGGTATATATAGTGCAGCTAACAATAAAAAATGCATCTAATGCTCTTTTGTTGTGTGTCTATAAACACGTCCCCAAAAAAGAGAGAAGATACGTGTATATACATGGTATTTTTTCATTTTGTTTTAAAACTTTTTGATAATGCATTTGAACAGTCCCTGGGAGTCTTTAGATTTCAGACAAGTGGACTGTGTGACAATAACAAACATCAAACTACTGTTATTTAATGAAGTTGGTTAAAAGTAATTCCAAAGCCATCATATTTCTAATTAAGTTTGAAAGTGATGCATAACAAAAGGACTCAGAGAAACTTTAATTTCATATTCCAAACTAGTTAGTCCTATTTGTTTGCTTTGAATCACTCATTTCAATAAGGTGAAAACTTGTGTTAATCCTCCATTCATCAGTTGCCTGGGTGCGTGTGAAATGAGTCATGTGGACAAAATAAACCACTGCTAGCCGCAATATTCTATTGTCCTTTAAGCTTCTTCAAGGGGCCTCTTCACAGGTACCAAAAAGCCACTCTAGACACTTCACATATTTTTCAAGATCCTCCCTTTTTTCACATTACTCACTCATTGAAGAATAGCCGAAAACAGGCATAAAATGAAGGGAGCTGAAGTAGGCCAAACTCATTTTCTACACAGAGAGAGATAATTGGCACTGCAGTAATTTTGAGGAACTGAATTAAATGAATAAATTGTGACATGGGAAAAACTGAAAAGGACAACAGTTTCCTGGCTTGCACATAATAGTTACTTTGGACAGCATTTTTCTTGGAGACCAATTGATAAAACAGGACAAAAATGTTTTTCCCATTAATTGCTTTCAAACATTGTCCTGCTAAATGCCCAATTAAAAAGTAGAAGTGTGAGCTTCTTTTTGCTTATAATGACCACATATTGGGGGGAAAAAATCAGTAGCAATGTCTTAGCATTTTCTTTTGTGGATGTGGAATAAAAAGATCAATGGAAAAAGGTTCTTAGCTTACCTTAAACTAAAACAGCCTCAAAGTCTGGAGACCAGCATGGGGGTGAGGATGGGGTGGTGGGTGGTGGGACACATACAGTATCACTGCACTGTGCCAAAGCTATCATTTACACCAAAAAACTTCATTTCATAAGTTAGTAAAATACAAAAACATAAAATCATATATGTCCAACTGTTATTTTGAATAGTTTATAAATGAGGTGTTTCAGAAGATGAACTATTTCTAAAGAAGTAGTTATGTATAAAACAGTATCCCAAAATTTTCCCTCATTTTATTTTAAAAGCACTTCCTGTAAAGACATGGTTCTCTGACAATGAAAGAAAATTCTGATGGGTCAAATGGATAAAAGACAATGGAATCAAAATTATCTTTGAGATAATGCCAGTGAATTAAAATAGGTTAATTTATCACCTTCTTATTAACTACATTAGTTGAGTTCTAAGAGAGTTGTCACTGCAAGTCAATACTATAAACATACATTAATTTTTGCACTTACTTTTAACAGCAGATTTCTAGATGGGGATAGCCTAAATCTA
This sequence comes from Anomalospiza imberbis, assembly GCF_031753505.1. NCBI lineage: Eukaryota > Metazoa > Chordata > Aves > Passeriformes > Viduidae > Anomalospiza > Anomalospiza imberbis. Next base: position 143,961,589 of record NC_089681.1, on the reverse strand, counting down.
GCAAAAACATTTTAAAAGGGACATCTTGATAACAAAGTAGCTTTTATCTGTCCATACATCTTACCTGTGCATCAGTAATGCCTATATGTTTCACAGAACTCTACAATTTCCAGACCATCATGCGCACTCATCACTATCCTTACATGGAAAACATGATGAAATGGTTGTACAGATTAGTTACAAAACACCTAACATGGCCTTGCACTGGCTAGTAACACATGGGGAATTATTGATGTGCGAGGTTCTGTTGGGCTGAATTTAGTGATAAATCCTGTTTCAGATGAAAAAAAATGTGCAATTTTCTGGTTGCTGGGAACACTCTAGAATAGAAGATATGGGTGGTGCTGTGAAGGAAAGAATCAGTGATAGGCAGGGACCTCATCTGGACCCGGCTGTGTACAGACTCTTCCTAGAGCTGTCTCTGGACTACACCTCAGATAAGCCATTGGTGATATGCATCCAAATCCACTTATGCTCTCAGAAGGAAGATTCAAAGAGAGGTAAAGTCAAAGGCCAGTCTCCTCCTGACAAAGAGAAATGAGGGGTGAGAAGCCAAATGATAAGAGCTCCACACTTTATAAACTGATTATTAGTTTAAAGTCTAAATTCCAGCTAAGGGGGGGAGGGCAGGAGACACAGGTTCTCCTGGACACTGCACAAGGCTGCTTTATTCCCATCAGAGATGTCCTGTGCAAGCACAGCACCTGGATGGACATCCCATGCAGTCCATCCTCAGTGCCAGTATGTCAAAGGCCCTTCCACGACCCTTTTATAGCCATTTCTAGGCCAAAAGAGAAAAAGTTTCTGAAGATATCCTGATTATAGTGATCCCTACATGTCGGGATTTATGTTGTTGCTTTCAGGTTTTTTTTCTCATCAGTCTAAGTGAAATTTTCTGCCTTTGTCATAGAAAACAGACTGGTCCCTCTGGGGCACTAGATTTCTCTTCATCCTCGTTGCCTGAGGCACTGATTAAGTGAAGTGCTTAAGCACCTGTCTGACTGTAAGCACGTGAACCATTGCACTGTCAGTGAAAGATAGTCAAGCACAGAAAAAGACTTTGCTTCTGGAAGGTTTCTGTGCAGAGCTATCTATTAACTGGAACACAAGCCAGAAATTACAGTAGGGCACTTCTACACATTTTTTCACTATTTATGGGTATTTAAAGAGCTCTGTGAAACAGACTCTGATCACAAATTTTAAACTATTAGGTGAGTTTTACAGAATCATTCTCTTTTGTTTTAAGACATCATGATTCAACCTCTGCCTCATAAAGTTCCATCTTTTAATTTGAAAAGTGAGGCATCATTCTTATGCACAAGGTGGAACACAAATATCATTGCTAAATATTGTAAAAAATCAGCTGAAAGAAGGCTGGGTGAAGAGTTTTGAAAATTTGCATACAATTTATTGCCTCACTCTACCATATATCTTATTTGGAACAGAGTGAGAAAAGTATCACAACAAAATGTCACAGAAGTTCCATCCCGCGGCAGCCATCCTCACCCACAAATGAAATGGTTATTTCATTAAAAAAACCACAATTTCTTTAAAAAGATCTCATTAGAGCATTATATTACCTCAATCTTCAGAAGTTACCTAGGGGGCTGTCTGTGCTGGAGGGAAAACTCTGTTTTTCCTCCCCCCCTGTGAATAGCAAAAGCCTCTTTTGTTGCTGCCAGAAGATTTGGCACTGAAGTTGTCATCCGAAATGGTTTGTGCAGGGACAGACTGGGCCTCCAGTACTGTGCCAGTGTTGTGCCTCTGTGTAGAGCGCTGTCCCACATGCCTCTGCCTGCAGCGCAGGCTTGGGCAGTGTTGAGAACTGTGACCACATCATGGCAAAGAACATCTCTTTCTGTGATTTTGGAAGGTGTTTGTCAAATCAGAAGGATTGGTCTAGGCCAAATCTGTACTTACAGTAGAATAACTGGAACAATTGGTGAGCAATTTCCATGGGAGTTCCCCCTCTGCCACCATCTGCAAACCCCTGTTCCCCCCTGCCCTGCCCATCTCATGCCTGCTCCACCTCTGGGTCCTGCAAGTCTCTGCAGTTGCATTTAGTCCAGTGGGACTCTGCTCCTTCAGGCGGAGTATGCAATAGAAATCTGGGATTCCCTGCTTTCCTAAGGCATCCTGATCCTAGAGGGAAGCAGTTCTGCTCCAGCATGACTAAAATGGATGAAGGGAGATGTATGGTGATCTGACATCAAGGAATTCACTCAAGAACCCATTAAATAAAGGTATAAGTTTCAAGAAAGCATTTACATCCCCTGTGTTGCATGTACTAGTTCACTTTCCTTTTGCCTCCTATCCCATACTGAACTGACAATTCAGAATGTCTTTGGGTGGCTTCTGGAATAGACAAGGAAAATCCAACAGCTGTCTGCTAGAGCTGTTGATAGAGTGGCCTGAGGGACAATCAAATCATGCATCCCTCTGAGGCCACACCAAAAGAGGACAAGGAAAGCCCTTCAAGCAACCAGTCCCTGGGAGTAGTGGCTGGAATTAATTTTAAGAAAGTGTTAGGGAAAGGAGATCTTCCCTTACCACATCTCACAGCAGCTCTCTCTAACTCCCTTTCTCAAAGGTCTTTCATTTCTCCACTATAGTTTGAGATCTCTGCTTGAGTCAGGTTTCCTATTTATCACTTCTTTTAAGAATTAGTGGTGGTGGTACACCACCTTTAGATCAATAGGTAAGATCTCATGCATTTTGTTAGCCACTATAGATTCGTCCAAATATTACAAGAATCTGCTACTAAAGTACAAGATTGTGAATTATTTTACACCGTGCAGAGAGCTGTAAGTTCATCTCTACTCTAACTTGACCTTCCTCTGCTTTTGTGGATTCCCAGAACTGCACTTGTGTTTTTCTTCCTACATCTTCATGTCCTTAATTTTCTCTTGTACTTGGTACTATTCATATTCTTCTATCATCCTGAAAATGAGACTTACTTTTTCCACTGGTTTCAGTCTTCCAAGAATGGTCTAAGAGCAAATATATACTTAATACATAATTTCCTTCATGTCAGTTCCTCAACCCAGGTGACCCAGAGAAGCTGTGGATGCCCCATCCCTGGAAGTGTTCAAGACCAGGCTGGGTGGGGCCCTGAGCAATCTGCTCTAGGGGGTGGCATCCCTGTCCACAGCAGAGGGATTGGAACCAGATGATCTTTAAGGACCCTTCCAACCCAAACCATTTTATGATTCTATGATTCAAGCCTATATAAAATGGCATAGTTCTGTAGAAATCAGTGGAGCTACTCTGAAAGATATGTGCTAGAGATTTGGTTCTAATATCCTTATAGGGAATGTTGATACGTCTTCCGAAAAATCCAGGTTATTTTTACTGTTTGTGTCTTTCTTAGGATGATCTGAATTAAAAATAATGTGCAGCTTCTGTTTTTCAAACAGTGTAATGATAGTAATTTTAAATTTTTAAATATTGAGTCTCCAACAACTGCACTTTGCATGCTTTGCCCTCAACCACATATGGGCACCTTTTGAAATCTGTAGATGAGCAGGTATCTCTTTTAAGTAAAAATCTATTAAGGATAAAATGAGTAAAAGTCCAGTTACAAGTTATCATTAAGGTCTATTGTATCATCAGATCCATTACACAATAATGATCCCTCCAAACAGAGCTGAAAGAGGGTGAATTTACATGTACATTGTATATCAATAACACTCACAGTAGATACTAAAATTATTGCATGTCATTCACAGTATCCTGTGGAATATTATAGCTTCTATGGGAATATAAAACAGATAATTTGTGTTCCCCAAGCAATTAAAACAATGTGATTTTTTTTATGTCCCTGCTACTTTAAATGGAATTAGTGAAGGCAGTATGTTATCCTCAGTCACTATCCATCAGAAGTTATGTTAAAATTGATTAAAGTACTACTTATCCTAAGTACTGTTGACCTATTTTCTTTCAAATCTGTCACATATACATATAAGATTAAATGTACAGTAGGAATGCAAGGATACAGGATGAAAAGCTTGGAATTCAGAACAAAACATAGCAGCTGGTTGTTTCCAGAAGAGTAACTTCCTGAATGTTCAGGATATATTAATAGGATGTAATTTTACCATGAGCCTGGACAGTGAAGGTTTTCTTAGGGATTCATATATCTGATTCCATCTTCCTTTTTTTTTTTTTTTTCTATGTTTTTCTGTTTTCTGTCATCTTTCTTCATAGCTACAAGCCATAACCTCTCCCTTCACTTTTTCCATGGATGAATGAAGAAACTCTGCTTCTCATACCCCTTTCACCAAGAGCCATGCTCTGGAGCAGGGTTCACAACCACAGTGGACTGCCAAAATGAAGGAACAATACAACCAGACTTGACCATAAATATTTTTTTTCATTTGTCCATTGATCCACCCATTGACCATTCACAGCCACAATCAGACACCAGGTAATTCCTGAATGGGGAGACAGCAAAAGCTGCCATTCTCTTTTTTTTCAGAACAGACTCCTGAAATTGATCCAAAAACACATTTACTAAAATCCTGCTGTGAGCAACAAGCATTTTGGAAGGGGACATCCACAAAATCTAAAAAAAAAAAAAAAAAAGAAAATGTCTCTTTTTTTTTTAATGAAAGCACCACCAAAGGGGAGCAGTCTGACTGCTCTTACGCATTTTGGGTGAGACATTTTGAAAAGATATTTTGATCGGTAGCTTGGAAGTTTATGTTTATTTAACAGACATTTTGGTGAAACATGGTGTGCTGTTCTATCAATATCTCAACTGCAAGAAGACAATCCTAAAAATGTGGAGTAGATATCAGCAGCATCTTCTAAATTGGGCTGAAATTTTTTAATATTGCCTACAAAATTCTTCCATATGCATATACTGAGATGTCTATATTTTTTTGCCACAGCCTGGTTTTGATGGCCTGCAGATGCCACAAAGCATGTTTTACCTAGACAGTCCATTAAAAAGAATCCACATGACTAGAATTAAATATTTCCTAGTGAGAGAGTAATGTAAAATCAAATATAATTTCTAATGTGGTGTAAAGACATATATATATATATATATATATATATATATATATATATATTTCTTTTCCTTACTGTCTTCAACTGTCAATTCAACAAGACTTTGTTGGTTTGACAGGTTACCTGAGTATTGCCAAACATGCAAGAAAGTCTGCCTGGGTACCTGGCAGACATGACCATGTGCAGGTTTTTTAGATTAGGTTGGACAAACATCTGTCAGGAATGACGCAGGTAGGCATGATCTTGCCTTAGGGCAGGGAGCTGGACTAAATTACCTCTTGTGGTCCTTCTCAGCCTTTTATTTAATGACTTTACTGCCTTGGGCCAAGGTGACACATTGGGTCTGATCTTGAGCCTGGAATGTCCAAAAATTTTACATTGGTTACCTGTGGGTACATAACATCATATTTTTCTGTCCACCACTGCTTTATTCCTCTGTCTTTATTTTATCTAAGCACTATACACAAGCTCACACACTTCCTCAGACTTCTTATTAAAGTCTTTTTAAACCTCTCAAACTGAAAACATAATGAAAAAGTATGAATATTAGGGGCTGAAAATAACCTTTGTCATGCCACCCATTTTGCAGTCTGTACTTTCCCTACTAGGGTTTGCTGTCAGGGAGAGAGCATTTAGGATTTTGAAATATCCTAAAATCCACAGTGCTTTGTATGTGTTGCAATGTTTGTGGGGATTCCTGGCTGGTTCTTACTGTTTGTTTTGCAGAGCCAGAGGTTTATATTCTGAGACATTGGGAGACAGAGGACTGCAGCTGGGTGAAAGGAACAGATTCGTCAAGGGGGCTCAGTAAATGCTGCTTCTGCCCTCTTTTGGAAGAATTCATGCATCTCTAATATCTGAGTGTTTTAGGTGCTCAGCATGGGAGTAGAACCCCAGGTCTGATGCTGTGGGAACACCACTCCCATCTCCTTATGTTCCCCAGGGCTGTTATCACTGACTTCAGGGACTGCACCAGGTTTCACTTACACTGGTTTCTTAGGGACTCCAGCTACTGCTAACACAGAGTTGTCATGAAATGTCACAACTTCACACACTGCAAGCAGAAAAAGAAAAAGAAAAAGGAAAAGGAAAAGGAAAAGGAAAAGGAAAGGGAAAAGGAAAAGGAAAAGGAAAAAAGAAAAAGAAAAAGAAAAAGAAAAAGGAAAAGGAAAAGGAAAAGGAAAAGGAAAGGGAAAAGGAAAAGGAAAAGGAAAAAGAAAAAGAAAAAGAAAAAGAAAAAGAAAAAGAAAAAGAAAAAGAAAAAGAAAAAGAAAAAGAAAAAGAAAAAGAAAAAGAAAAAGAAAAAGAAAAAAAAAAGAAAAAGAAATAAAGTAAAATAAAATAAAGTAGAAACATTTTTACCAAAGCCAAAATATATTCTATTTATATCAGTTTGTGAATGACCTGTTCTTGAGCCTATCAGCAAGAAGGAAGCTGCATCACAAATGTTTCTGACCAATGTTTTCTCTAACTGGTCTGAAGTCTGTTTTCCTTCAAGCACATGGTTATGAATATTTTGGTCTCAAATATATGGGCTCTCATTCTGGGCCTGGATTACTCTGTTGTCTCCCTTTTCTTCAACATTAGTGTAAAAAGAAAAACCAGAAATTTACCAGTCAAACTCCAGGACATTGCTCTACAATCAACTGCTTCAGATTAAAGCCATAAAAACCCACCTTTACATCCTGTCCTGAAAGGAAATAAATATTTCCTTTTTGAGGAACAAATAAATGTATAATCATTTGCACAAGAAACTGTTCTTTTAAATTTTGATCCAAAAGTATGCAATTGTCATAGAGTTCAGCTATTCTTTACTTCAGTATAGACATTTTTTAATGTGTGTACCTATTTCTGTTCTTGAGTCTTTAAATATGCCCAGTTCATATCTGGTAAGTGTTAAAACAGAAGTATGGCAGGACAAGAGGACTCTAAATTAACATAGCTGCCAATAGCAATAGTTTGATTCCTGTCTGTGTGGAACAATTACTGTACGTTATCCCTCTCAATTTTCCCTTTAGTTTGTTTTCTGATCACTGGAGAACTCGTTTCTATTTTCTGGAATGATACTTGTCAGTGTTTGCAAAGTACTTTTTAAGAATAAGCTAAAGCCTACAAGTTCTCGCTTACTTGCTCCCTGTAAGTATTCACCAGACATTCTCCAGGCTGAATTGGATAGGTAATCTAAGACATGTGGATTTATTTCTGCTCCCCAGCAAGACAATTTCCACTCTTTAAAAAGAGGTAATAAAAATGATTATCAAGTGACATGCTTTGCCACCACCTGTAAATATTCATTCTTGGCTCATATCCATGAATTCTACAGAATACACAGTGATTTCATGATCATGTGAGCAACCATCTGAAGATTCTCTACATCCCCAGTTCGCAAGGAGCAGAGGAGTGAAGTGATTATATTTATGTGCCTTCCCCCCCACATTCGTCAAAAAACTCTGCTTTTTAAAGTGTGATAAAAAGATACACAGATGCTTATTTTTTGTATTCCCTCACATTCTAAAGAGCACACTGAAAAGGCACCTGCATAAAACAATATCACAAAGAATGGTCAATAACGACTGAGTATAATGTTAGTACAGGTGTTGTATTAACATCTTTGATCTTGAAAGCTCTGCTTCGTTTAAAAGCTTTAGGAAGAATGAATGTGTTTAAGTCAAAGAAAGAGCCTACGAGTATTGTTTTCTAAAGTAGACAGGAAGAAAAATCACTGACTTTACTCAAATACCTGCTACACTGCAGCAAGAATAAAGGCTGAAAAGAAGCTAAGGCTTTTTATGTATATATAGAAATATGAGAGGATTAATTCAGCTATCACTGTCTCTCCAACAGTAAAAAGTGTCATAGATTATTCATAACCCTCTGATGAGCTACTTCTAGGCAGTCTCAGATATGTAATTTCTAATATAAACCTGATCTAGATACTCTTCTCTAAGTTCCTATCTATTAATTTTCTACTAGTTTTAATAGTAGCATAGAAAACATGATTGGAAGGTTGACTGTTCCTGAGGTTGTAGCAAGATTTGCAGAGGATCTGTGCATTTGCAAAGATATTTGAGTTCACTTGGAGTGTTCATGGAGGCCACATGTCCTCATTTCCTGGAAGCAGCAAGATAATACAGGCATGAAAATACCTGCCTGAGCTGTACAAAAAGTCATATGATGATTCAAGAGCACAAAGCCTCAAATGTTAGAAGGCTACTGGATGATCCAAGCTGTGGGTGTGTATCCAGGAGAAGCCCCATTTTCTATAAACTGAGCCCTTGGTAATTGCCTAAGCCAGGCAGCCAAACACTCATGGAAGTCCAGCTGCCTGTTTCCCCATTTTGAGGTAATAACCTGGTGTTCAGTGCATTATTTTTGTTGGTAACTCACCCATAAGACCACTCAGGGCACACAAAGAGCACAGCACAGCACAGTGGGTTTATTCACTTGTATCCCACTCCTTTCCAAACCCTTACTGCCTTATTTAAGGCAGTTCACCCTTATAAGCAGAACAAAATATCAGGAGTTAAAAGAGAAATAGTGCAGCCAGTTCAGGGTTAGACCCGAGGGGCTCAACAATAACCTGTAGCTCATCATGGCTGAAGGTTCATCTGCAGACAGAAGTTACTGTCTCCCTTGAAGAAGAACTCGGTTTAACTCTTACATCTCCTGACAGCAGCCTTGGCCAGAGAATAAAGGCAGAGGCTTTCTCCTGAGATATTTGACCCTTGATTTCTGTAGCTGAGATCAGGACCAAACCCAAACCTCAGACCAGGGGGATGAGAAGGTTTCTTATTCTCTTCAGTCAGACAAGACCACGATCTAACTCCCAAAATGCAGAGAAGTTGAAAATGAAGGACAGATATAATGGCCAGCTTTCCTGAGACTTTCCTGTAGTCAAAAACTAGATAAGGACCTCATAAATTAAATTGCTGCCAAAAATGTGGATATTTGTGCCTTCTTCAGAAAGCAAAAAATAAACACTAAAGGATAACAGTTAAAGTCTAGCCCGAATCAAAAATGATGGTCAGAGTTTCAGAAGAGAGATGATGTTATCAATCAGGAATAAAGTTTACTAGAAAAAAAAAAATTAGTTTGATTCAATGCTGTAATGGAGCAGTGGAGTGTGCAGAATGTTCTGTGCCTGTGCTGAGATCTGCAGCTAAATCCTGAGTGATGTTGACAGAAAATGCGACCAAGATAGTAACCAGCTTTTCAGCTGAATTCAGCCACAAATGAAGAAATTTGAGTCCACAGAAAGAGGGACAACGTAAGTGTTGAGATGGCTACTAAACATCCACTTTTAACAAGCCAACTGTATGCAGACAATTGCATTTAAATGAATGTATCATTATGATTTTGCCAGCATTTCTTCTAAAGGGTGAAGGTCCAGTTTCAGTAAAGCTTAGAACAAGGTTCTACATTTCTAACAGAGAGAATAACCCAATAGAAAAGAAGGAAGGACTCAGTATCACTGGCATTTGGCATTTGTTTCAGAAAGAAAGGCAGGTTGGAAAACAAGAAAGCAATTAGTTAAGATATAACATTAACTAGAATTTTCATCTAATTGTTTTTGTTGCCTTCAGAGCCAACATTTCAAACCTGCATTCCTCTCTGCAGTCCAAGGAACTCTGCTGTGAGTTTCCTTTAGAACAGATACTGCTTTTTAGGATCCCAAGAGTAACCCTGCTCCATTGTCACACTAATTCCCAACAATGAGTTCCTCAGCCTCAATAGCCGGAGAAGGGTTTTACAATACCAAATTTTCACAAAATGAAGTGTCTAAAAGCGACTGTAACTCCACATTCCCTGAGGTGCCTTGTGAAAACATTCAGGAGCTTAGCACCGTGCTTAGCTGGGGGTTTTATAAGTTTTGTCTACTCAGCCCATGTCTGCATTAAAAAAAACATTCAGCATCTCGGGATTACAAGAGCAACAATTAAAGTAAAGCCTAAAAGCTGACCTCTCTTCAAAACCTTGAGCTATTGCTCTGCAGAAAACTATTTTATACTTAGGTGCCAATCTTTGCATAAGCCTTAAGCTTCCCATAAGCAAACAAAGACTAAAGAAACATTCGTCTCCACCAAACAGCAGTGGCAAACATAAACATAGGGGGGTTTTGTGTATCTGGTGAAAAGACGGTTTGGGAACGGAACCATAATTCACTCTAATTGCCAGATCTGACTTCTGCTCTTTCAGAACAAAAAGATAAATTTGAAGCCTCACAATCTCTTTGGTCAACTCACCTACAACAGACATCAGACACTCTCATTTTCACATAGTCTTGTGATGAGTTTAACTTGAAAGTACCCTTTAATGCCCTGGAAGGGAAAAGCAAACTGAAGAAATATCTCTGACACCACAATGCTAGGCCTCTTAAAGCAGATGGTATCACAACTAAAATTGAAAATAAAACCTGGGCATCAGCATTTCTAGTCACATATTCATTCATAAAAGATAAACCAATTTTTATTTGAAAGTTCACTGTAAAGCAATGTCCAAATGCTTTACTGAAGTCACCTTCTACTAACAAGATGGAAAGCTCACAGAAAAATATTTTCACTGAAATGTAATGATTAGGGATAGAGTCTGTTGAGTAGCATATGTCAGAGTGGAGAGCTGCAAACTGGTCTGGTGACTGGGGTACCTCTGTCCCTCACTGGGGGACGATATTGGGAGGGGAGGGGTAAACTAGAACGTGGCTTCAAGGTTGGTACAACTGTGGACATCCACACAATTTAGAGAGATCTGCAACCAGTGGTAAAGTTGGGTTGAATTTGACCAGGAGAATGTAAGACCAGAGTTTTTTAACATCTTTAAATAAGCTATTTTTTCTTATTCATTATGCAACATGTTCTGGTTTTGATAACTGAAGAGTTAGACCTTCACAGAGATTGAACTGGGCAGTGTTAACTCAGAGAAGGAAGATCCCTCCATGGGATACATTCTCTTCAGGGTGTGGATCCACAGCCATTCTTATGCCCCACGGAAGCATCCTGTGGATCCAACTCCCTGAAACCACTGACGACTGCATGTTGAAAGGCTGTATAATGCCATACTGCAAAACAAAGGAGTTATGGAAGCCACAGATAAAAAATCAAAGTTAAATTCACTGCATGTCAGCATAGTTCTAACTTAACCTGACTAGAGAAGGAAGAGACAGATCAGATAAGACAGGTGACCCAGCCATAATATTTATCCTTCATCTCCTTCACAAGGAAAAAAAAGGAAATTGAAAAGAATGAATTGGACTTAGACCTGATTTCATTTTTCTACTGTGAGTGCTCCAGGATTATAAGGCACATTTACAGACAATAATCACTTCCAGATGGACTGTTTGAGGAAAGTCTGCTTTCCAAAGTCAGGGAAGAAGAATAATTAGCATTTGGATAGCACTTTCAGTTAGAGAAGCGTTTGTAGGAGCAGTACATCAATATGAAGTGAAAGAGGCAAAATGTTTTGAAGGATCATTTGGAAGTGTATATACATAGTGGTATCATATAATATTCCCATCTTGTTACCCAGCTCCTGATCTGGTGGAAGTTGTTCCTGCCACAGGCAGGAGGATTGAAACTAGATGATTTATAAGGTCCTTCCCACCCCAAGCCATTGTATGATTCTTTGGTCACTTCATTCTAGGTAGTACTATTCAAAAACACTGCCAAAAGGACTTGTATACAGCAAAATTATCATGTAGGATATCTGGCAAAATGTCCCATCTTGTTTCAGTTTTCTGACACTTGTCTCCTGAATTTTTGTTGCAGGTAGTTTCCAGTCATATCAATAAAACTGTGAGCAAAGGAAGAAAATATATTTTAAGTAACAGTTTTCATGTATGAAGTCACAGTGGCCAGTAAAGTAACACCCCTCTAACATGTAGTTTCTGTCACATGTACTTAGTTCATTTAGTCTGGACACATGGTAGGGATTCTTCTGTGTATCACTTGTGTTAAATACCTGAGCTGGGAGATAAAGTGGACAAAGGCCACCCGCAGGAATTTCCCTCAAGGCTGCAAGTTATTGTATAAAACAACTCCTTAGCTGTCTTTTATAGGCAAGGAAAAGGAAACATCCCTAAAGGGAAATTAAGCCCTTACTTGAAGTAGCCAAGAATCCTGAAAGTGAATGTCACCTGTGCCTTGCCTTTAGCTAATGAGGGAGCCAAATAATCCAGCTCAGAGATCTAATTTGTGGGTAGATAAAGTAACACTATTGAAATCTAGGGGTGTTTTTTTTTGAGCAATGCTCACATGCTCTCTCCAGACTGCAAGGAGGTGCTAGAAAAAATATCACAAGAGTACATTTTTTTTTCCTTCTTTGTTTTAAGTCTTATGCCCAATTAGGTAAAATAGATTTTTTTAATGATGACATGCTCTCACAGTTCTCATGAAAAAATATTTTAAATTGAGGCTCTTTCTTTCCATAATCTTTTCTCTCCATCCCATTCATGATAAATACTTGTCTTTCTCAGACCAGCTTTGACATTAACTAAATGAATTCATAGCTTTCCTGATACTTCTAGTTTAAACCACCCCATACTGCTGTTCCAGCATGGCTTGATGTGACCATCTGCTGCATTCAGACTGATGGAGGACAAAGGAAGGGGCAAGGATGCTCCCAGTGACTATGCTTACTCCAGAAAAATCATCAATTAGAGATTTCCTCTTTCTCCTGAAGGATTTTGCCCTGCTCCCTCTGTTCTTCTTCTATAAATAAGATAGAGAAGAAAGTAAAGCAGAAATGTTCATCAGCTTCCTGGAGTCTGGGAGCAATGCTAACATTTTCTATTTATGAATTGAATTACTTGCAGCATTTCTGCTGTAAAAGCTTCAGTATGAAAAACATAATGCAATTTTTTTTTTAATTAAAAAAGGCTGTCTTTTCATTTTGTGCTAAAGCATATTGAAGTAGTCTGGCAAATCAAGCAAAAATATAGCTAATGGGCCAACAGGATATCAACATTTTTCTCTGACAAGTGAACAAGTGTAAAGGTAGGCAGTAAATGTGAGAAAAGCGAGAGGAAGGAGGAGAAAACACTCAGATGAAAGAAACAACAAAGGATGGAAATAAGGATATTTCCTCCCACTCTCCCTTTCAGCAAAGCAGCCTCTCGTTTGCAGTAGGAAATTACAAGAACTAGAAGAAATCCTTTGAAAACAAAACAAGATGTTCTTCTGCTGGTCTACTGCCCTCCAAAACTGACAAAGGTTGTAGCACCAAAAAACTGTGGATATTGACATTTTATAGACAGTTGGCTGCAGCATTCCAGTGAACACATATGTAAGTCGACTGCAATTCCAGACACATTAAATTAAATTCCAGGGGGCAGTGTCCCCAGACAAATTTGAAGTCCATTTAAATTGGCTAATGGCAAACAATGCATTTGGTACCTTCACAAAATCTGCAAACCAAAATGAAATATCCAGACAAGGTGGGATCCACTCACACATTAACTCTGTGAGTTACCACCTAAGCTGCTCACTGTGACATTCCCATGCTGCTCATAGATGGAGTCCCCCAAGGTGGCACTGGCAAAGTGGTTGTTTGGAGGTTGCACGACACCCCAAATCTAAAGCTCTGCTCTGAGTTGAGGTCTGTGAGCCCGAGCAGGAGCTCATACAACTTTGCTGCACCTGGATACCACTCCTCAGCTACCTACCATGGCCCAAATGTGCTTGTCATCACACCTGCTCACTGTACAGAACCAGGCACTGCGTGCCCCGAGATCTGCGGGGTGAAAACTTGGCTTCCCATAACAAAGAAGAAAGGCAAGACCTCCCACCCCACCTTACCAGCTAAAGCCACCAGACCTGAAGTTGTGAAAACACCATTGTGACACTTAAGTCAAAGAGCAACAAGCTCAGAAGAGATGCTCAGCTATACAACAGTACCAGGTCTGGGCCATTACCTCATCTGACCAAAGGACACGTCATCAGAATATCCACAATGAACATGTCAGGATGTTAGAGGAACGAAGGTGCTTCTGAAAATGCCAGACTTGAGTCCTTAAAGATTCACTCCAATGCTTTTGATGTATCCAGAAATCCAACAGGCAGTACACTGCTACCAAAAGACATATTTAGCTGATCACCTGTAATATTTTTGGCTCAAATCCATACATCTACTTTATTTGCACTCAAGTTTTAGAAACAAAATGATGTAATCAATCACCTTTAAGCTATTTCTCTACTGTTGTACTCAGGACATATTCTGAACTATGAAATAACAAATAGGATGTAATTTGGAAAACAAATGCCTATCTGCATGCTTATCTACAAACAGCTGTTTACAAACATCCCTTTTTTAGGACAGCCACAGTTTCTGGCTATCTGACATTACATCTTCATGAAAAAGGTCAGAAAGCTTCCTACTCTCTGCTTCACCCTTCTGTCACTAAACTGCAAAATATTTTGACTCCAAACATGCCCCACATTGTATAGATTGCAGAGCTGCTTCAATACTGGTAAGCATAGAGTTGAGACATAAAAATTAGTATCTGTCTACAGCCATCTTTGTCAATGTACCCTTAGAATGACATTCGTGCCACATAATTTGAGGCATCAAAAATTATCTAGTTTAAGCCAGGCTGCTTCTATAGCAGAGAGTCAAATTCTTGAGGTGTGAAGCTCCAACTGTGACTCATTCACTGACCACCAACTTAAAATGAAGGCATATTTTCATCCTGACATGTTTTTTTTTTTTTTGGATGTCAGTGCTAAGGGAGCCCAACAGAAAAAGATGATAACACTACTTACTGTTGGTTCTTAACTCAAATTTTGATGAGTTTGTTCAATTCTCCTCAATATTTATTTTAGCAAATGGGTCTAGAAGCTGGAAACAAAACAAACAAACAAACAAAAACAAGACTATGAGCTCCAGCTGTGTTTTCCTAACAATAAGACAGACACTGCTTGTGCCATCCATTTGGGTGTGCAGATGGCAGAATCACAGACATCTCTGTAAAAGTAACAGCAAAGACATTTAAAGGAAAGGACTTGGTTACAAGAACATCACAGGTCTGTGGGAATTCCAGAGACTGGACATTGGGAGTAGGAGAAAAGGGGAATGTGGGGGTACATTCAGAAAATAGGGTCCTACTCTTGACAACAGTGCAGCTGTACAGTGTGTGGAAGATTTTTTGCACAATGGTTCAGTTTTATTTTTTAATAAACAGTTAAAAGAGAATGAGTGTCTGTATGGAACAGGTAAGTAATTAAAATTCTTAACTGTGCAGTCAAACACATACAGCAGCACATTGCCAACTACAGACAAAAGTAGGGCTGTACAAGTCTGAACATGCACCTATTTATTAAATCTTATTTAAAACACTGAACTAAGTGCAGTGTCTGATGAAATATTTAGGGTGTTTAAACGTGCCACAGCTGACAGAAAGCTTTTTTTTTTCTACTGGCACAAGATTATTTTGTTTTGCTTTTTCTCTTTTCTTTCAAAAAAAAAAGACAAGGTAAATGATTTCAATGGCATCTAAGTACAAGGTAGGGTTTACATGCCTCTAGTTTCAGCACGGGGCTTTCTAGAAGTGCTGCTGTTTAATTGAATAACTTGTTGTTTGCTGGATTTTAATCCATAGAATTTCCTTTGTATTTCTAAAGACACAAGCATTTGCATATAATATGACATTGTGCTACCTAATATCACCGCATAACTGTGCGAGTGGCCCCACATATACATTAAACCCAGACAAGCTATTCTTTTGAAGTGGATGTCCTGAAAGTGATTCTGGCAAACTGCAAAAAAGGACACTGTATTATAAATTCTTTGAAATACATAGGTCTTACCATCCCCCATTCCTCCTCCAAGCAATAGTAATTGTTCGTACTACTGCTAACAGTCCTGAACCTGCACTTGGCCTGGCCCTGGCATAACAGCCTCACCAGTACTATTTTGGTAAGTTTTCCACAACCTACTTTGCAAAGCACATTATTCTCTTTGCATGGCACCCAGCAGAGGCACACACCTCCACATAGCCATCCATTCATTACTGACCTATTATGAACACCAAGAATTGAACAGGCCACCATAGAAATTGCTTTTTATTACCTTCACCTCTCAACAGCCTTCTGTCCCTTGGTCAGCCTGGACTTGGTGAGCTCCACCAGAATGTCACTCCCTTTTTGGCTTTATGTGAAGCTCCAAGAACCCAAAGGTCATTTTCACACGGCAGATAACTGTCTTTTCTGCTTTGGTAAGTGGTGTTTCTTTTACCTTGATCACCAGCTATTTCAGACCAGGGCTTCCTTTCAATGGTAATGGTTGTCTTGGTGCCTATTGGTGCAAAATAAATAACCCAGAGATTAATGAGAACTATTTGCATTCATGCACACAACCTTATATCTGCTCTTCCTTGCTGGCTTACAAATCTACTACAAATTCTTTTTGGTAAGGCTATTAACACATTGCATTTGAATTTAGTAGTTCCAGTGACTCCATAATAATCACTCAAGTTCCCTCTTCAGTAGGTAAGACCTACTCTGCCTATTTTGCAGGCTATTAAGCATGTGTGTAGTGCAAATTATCCAAGAAAGCACAGAGCATTTCTAGGTCACTTTGAGTCCCTTTCCCTTTACTGAAATGTGAGTGGTCAGCTTTCTCACCCAAGCACATCTGAGCAGCAACTCTCAGCAACAGGAAAGGGCAGGGAGGGGAGAAAAAAAACCTCAGTGGGCTCTCTTAGGTCATGCCACAGCCACTGCTGTTGGGAGGTGATCTAATTTTGAGGTCACAAAACAAAGATGAGGAGAGGGCAAGTCAAGAAGGAGCAGTAGGATGGGGGTCAGGAAAGAGATGGGAATTTAAGGAATGGTGGAAAGCAAGACAAGGTAGAGAAAATTGGGAAAAATAAAAATGGAAAAAGAAAGTGGTAATGCCCATTCAAACATCACTGCCAAGCACTGACCCACAGCTTCTTCCCCCATGGCTGTCTTGGCTGGATGCAGAGGCGGGCATCCTCAGGGAACACACAGGGAAACCCTTGGAAGATAGGGCTGAGCTGAAGGATCCATTTCTACTTTGATTGCCATCCATGGGAGCTGCAGACTCCAACACAAACCACCTGAAGGATGCTGAGCTGAGGGCCCTGGCGGCAGCAGGTACCGTGGCACATCAGGCACTGAAGTGACATCCACAGAAGGTGATCCCGGTTCACTCCTGGCACGCAGAACCACCAGTGGACATTGCTAGTCCGGGAAGTCCCATCCTTTGAATTTGCCTCCATCTTCCTTGTTTAGTCTATGTTTTTAAGGTCTCAGTGAGCTTCTCAACAGCCTTGCTCCTATGCCTTCTGGATTAAATGGGAAGACCTACTTTGACTGCAGCATGTGTTGGGGCAGATCTTAACAGAGCACTCCAAAGGCTTTCTCAACTACTTAGGAACAGCCTAAAAGACTGCAAAAAGTGAGCTCTTCTTTTTCTCTTTGGACACCTTTTAAATGTATCATCAATCTTACAGATGTCATCCCATGATGAGTAAGTGATTTATAAGTTATCCAGTTAATGTTTTCAGCCTCCAGTTGCAGTTTTCTCATGATTATTCATCCTTCAGATTAAAAAATATATATTTATTCTTGGATGGTTTGAATGGTTTTGTTGGGTTATTTTGCTCCTTTGTGACTAGTCATAAAAGTCACACAATCTGGACAGTTTCAAATTCCAGACTGGATAAATACACCCACATCTTCAATTTAAAACAGATTTTATAGTTTGATTTCCACAAAAATTTCTATAAGACAATGGTCCACTTTAGACAGCAAATGAACTTATTTCCAAATGGCTTAATTATAACTAGTTGCTGTAACAGCTGTTACCCAAAAAGTGCTAGACCTATACCATATTTTTTGCTTTAGTAGTCTAATGAAAATTTCAGATCTTACAAATAAATTGCAGAAATGAGAAAATCAAAATTACATCTTCTGGCTTTTTCAAGCACAAGAGTACATTTAGATTGTCATGTGAAATATGAAATAGGCCAAAGATAACTCAGTTTTAACAAATATAATAATAGCATGCTGTTTCTTGTATTTGCTGTCTTCTCTCAGAAGTGGAAGCTTCAAACTCTCCTCTGCAAAGTGGTGGACTAGGAACACCTGCTTTATTGGACAACTGAGTGCTGAGAGCCTCACATTATGTTGTAAAACCAAGTGGACATTGAAATGGTCCCTAAAATAAATACCCACTCTGCAGGAGAGTAGAAATTATTATCTAATGGGGGTTGACAAGACTTGAAGAGGAATCAGGTCTGTGTGCAGGTTGGACCATGGCAACAGAGGGGCTACCCAGCCACGTCTCCTCCAGGCCACGAGGTGCCAAATAGGAATAACACATTGCACACAACGTGGGCCTTGATGCTGCTTCAAACTGAATTTGCCGTGGGCCTTTTGGCAAGGACACCAGGCTTTGTGTTGGAGGAGCTGCTTCTGTGCCACTCATCCAAGTGCTCGGGAAGGGAGAGGCTTTGCCTTGGAGGGCATTTGCAGCTCCTACCTTGCAGCCAGAGAGGAAATGCTTGGAGAGATGGGAGCAGAGGGAGGTAGTGAGGCTGGACCCAAGGAAAGAGGAGAAGGGAACGTGAAGGTGCCACTGATCCCAAATTTACAGCATTTGTCACTGTAGCTCACCACATACAAAGACAATATCCTGCTTTCCTTCCAAAGACTGATATTTTCTGCCTTCTTGGTAGAACGGGCAGAGCAGATACTGATGCAAACCCAGCAGGAAGGAAAACGTATTGCAAACATATTCGGAAGGAATAAGGAATGTCTTATTTGTGAAAGAGTATGAAATTGCTTAGATAATATGTCTGCAATTATTCATATTGTGATAGTAAGGAGAGAAGCTACTCTGAGAACCCTGCCATGGTAGTTGATACATGTGTATTTATTAAAAATCCTAATAGTCCTTCCTCTAAAAACCTCACCATTTTAGCATGGGATGAAAACAACAGGTGGATATAACGAAGAGGGAAATAAAGCAGTGGGGATAACAGCGTATTTATCTTCTTCAGTAGAATAAGTAGCAGCACACCAGCTGCTGGGCTATTGTCAGATGTTTTCCAGCCACCACAGAAAAAGTGAGTTTTGAGGAGGGGTTTGAAGGAGAATAGATTAGCAGCCTTATGGCATTATTATGAGGAGTTATGCATATGCATAAGGAGTAGCTCTGAGAAAGTAAGGAGGCTCTTGGACTAACAAGCGACGAAGAGAGGCATCATGGGGCTGCCACAATGTGGTGCATATTGAACCTGCTTTCATATGTAAACAGACAGCACGCTGCAGTCTCACAGGATCACTGCTGCCTTTTATTCAGCATCCCAGTGCTGCACACAGTGGTGGCTGCTATGCCAGTGATACATTAAATACAATCAGTGAGAGAAATAAATATAATTTAAAAGGTCTCAGCATTTGAATACTGAACACAGCTATAGTGTGATGAAGAAAAAGGTAGGAAAGGGTAATTATGGCATTCTAGGACTACTGGAAACAATGACCAATTTGCCACTAGCATCACTGGAAGATAGATTTCAGTTTAAGAATTTTAGAAGGGATAGAAGCTTAAAGCTTCAGGGCTTTAAGCAAGCTTGCAGTGTGACTTAGGAAAAGGTTTCTTTATTGATAGGTTATCTTACAGATACCTTTTGCAGCATTTCCAATTTTCTCTTGCACAGGAACATTCAAACCACAATGCTGACTTCTTCCAGAGAGGCTCATGCTTCTAAGTAATTTATTTACATAGCTGCCTCTTAGGATAGGAACTTAGAAAAATATTTTGAAATAACCTCCACAAGAATTAGGTGAAACTTCTTTCATTTTCCAGATAAATCTGATTTTTTCCATCAGTCCTTCGCATTAATAATATTAGGAAAATGAGGTGGCTTTCTGATGACAACATTTACTTCAGGACAGTGAATGTGCTTCCACATGAAACACATGGGCCATGTCAGTACACGTCCATGTACTGCACATAACCTTTTCATTTGAATTGTACATGTGTTAGGAACAAATTCGCTGGGGCTACACTAGATGCTGAACACTAATATTTGCACAGGAGGTTCTGTTCCTGCATTTATTCCTCAGTGGGCAGGTTCCTGCCCTCCTTTGAAGGCATTTATAGGCATATGGTTCAAACAGAATGTGCTGCAGACTGAAATCATCCAGTGCAAAGTAATATATGGAGGTTATTTGCTCGGCTGCACGAGCCTGAGACTGGAGCGTATCGCTGCAGGACGCCGTGGGGACGACAGTGTATTTTCATTAGGTACTTAGGATTTAAATGATTTGAAAACTGCATTTCAAGTAGAGGGAAAATTTGCTGAATGGCCTCTTCACCTACCTTGGGAAATCTGTGAGCTTTCCAGTATTTCAGATATTCCCACAAGCAAATAGCCACTTCTAGAATATCTCTTATGATTTATCATCAGCAGGGCTCTGTATGGAAGGCCACTGGAGTGCCTTGGCATTCTGCAAACACCCAGAACAATTTAGAAATGTTATTTTGCCTCCTTATCAATAGATGGAACACATTACAAAGCCCAGCCCTGATAGAGAGCTCCTGCTCACACAAACCGTGGACCTAGCATTAAAATGAGAAAGATTTTTAACTCTTTCCATTCCCCTGCCATGCACCACACCAAGTTACCTCAGGGCTGCTATAGGCAGGAAAAAAAAACCATAAAAAGAGACATCCAACAAGGTGCAGGCATCCACTGACCCCATAAAATATGTGGTGCTGAGCAGCCCACTCAAGGGCTGTAGTAGCACCCCAGAGGAGACTGCACAGCAGGGAGGGTGGGCAGGAGTCTGACCCTTGCACCACCAGCACATGGATGTGAAACCAGAACTGCAAACCCATCAGGGATCAACCTGCATCATTTTCTGTGAATATTCTATGGGCTTCTGCATCGCTGCAGGTGATTTAAGCCTTGCTGTGTTTCCTAGCAGTTAAAACACTTTTTCAAGCAGTTTGATTTAGGTTTGTGGGCATCTTTCACTTTACTTTTACATCCAAAACAGCATAGGCTGCATTTATGTCTCTGATACAACTTCCAGAGTGGCTGATGTATTGAACAACAGGATAAGCTACAAAAGGCCAGGGGATTAGGCATTTTGCTTTATGTTTAGGAATGCTATTTAATTTCCCTTCAACACACTTAGAGGCAAAGTCCTATAGAAGGATCGAGAAGGAAAACTGAATTTCAGTGTGGAGAAAAACATTACATTTTAATACCTTGCACTGCTTTGTGTTTTGTTTTTTTGTTTTTTGTTTTTTTTTTCTTTTTAAGCAATGATAATGCCATGGGCAGTGTCATTGGTGTGGCCTTATCAGTTTCTGTGTGTTAAAATAAAGAGTGGATTTTCAAAGGACGAGTAGGAACCCAGAGAGTGTTGTCTTTCTGTGGACATCTTAACTCTCTAAATAGCCTTATAAAATATCCCCCTACAGGTGGGAAACCTGTTGGGCAGGCATGCACATTTTGCAGTCTCCCACACTCAGTTTTATGCCCCTTTTTTAGCCAGTTCCAGCCTGGCTGGGGACAGAGGCAGCCCAGTGTGAATGCTGTAGAACTGTGCGTCTGTGGTTGCAGGCATGGGCATCACTTCCAGGCAATTGAAGAGCAAGGTGGGATAAGGGAAAACAACCTCCTTGAACCTGTTTTATGAATTCCATACCAGCTACAGCAGGTCTCAGTTTGCACAGAAAAGTCCTTTTGTTGCTCCTCTGCCATGACCTCTGTCTGTTTGTCTGCCTGTCCATCCAGAGGCTGAAAGCACCAGCTCTTCCTGAAAGCCTAGAAAGTGTCTGTGACATTGTGGGCACTGCCACAAACAAACATGAGGAAAGACAAAGTTCTAGAAGATGTTAATAGGAATGCAAAGTCAAATAGTCTTGCAAAAAGCAGGAGATCAGACTCGGTTCTTTCCTGGATCTCGTTGTTTATCATTCCATGATAAGGGATATATTTATCTTTTAAATTCTTTCTAGTCAAACAGAAGAGAAAGCTTTGCTTTCCCAGAGGAATGATTTCCCTCCATCCCACACTGAACACCTCCCTCCTGCCCTCCCCTCTTCCCGATACACACAAATCCTGGTGCGTGGAAACAGCAGTGGGACATGTCAAGTACATTTTTTCTCCTTAAAGCACGTGTACCTGGGAGGTCACAATCTTTACAAAGTCAAAGTTTTGTGTGTTTGAGAGCTTTGCCCTACTACCATGTAATTGAAATCAAGCTTTTAAAAGCTCACGACAATGTGTTTGTTCTTTAACCTCACCCAGCAAAAAGAGAGGGCTTTGCTGAGAGAACCCATTGTTAAGCTCCTGCACTTAACTGATAAGGCACTGATACAACCAGTAGCAAAGAAAGAAACTAATAATAAGAATTTTAAAAAAGATTCACATGCCTTCCTTTCCCACTACATTAATGCCCTGCCCAAATTAATTTCCCGAGTTCTTAAGAGATGAGGTGCAGCATCTTTAATCATATTAAAATATTGTTATGGAACTTATTAAAAAACAGGGAGATATAATGAGTTCTCTGATCAAAAAATGGAGGGTTTCATGCATTTGAAGGTCTGCTCATTATGCATTCTTACATTTTAATGATAGATGTGTCTATTACTCAAAAAAGTAGAGGACCTATTCAGAAATGTTTGAGACTAAATGACTGGAACAATTCTAAAACCATCTTACGTCATCTACTATGTGGGACACTTCTGTGAAAACCTCTGAGCACAAGGGGATGTAACACAAAGATTGAAATGGGACAGAATTGTTTCTCTGATCCCAAGGAGGTGAATGCAGGTTGTGTGAGTGTATACAGCAATCAAAGCAATCACATCCTTTCCTGTCCAGGAACTAGGAGCTCGTGAGTGAACTTTGCAAGTGTTTGGATTCTGATTTTTTTTATTATTCATGCCAAACACTATTCACAAAAGCATTTGTTTCCTCAGTAGGAGGTTTTCAGAAGCATGATCCAGCTTTACCAAGTCACACCTCTGTAGTGCCATTCAGTTTATAAATCCAGAGCTTTCCTTTGGCATAAAAACACCTTTCAAGGATTCAGTCATTTCCAACCTGACTGGCTTGTTGATCTGCAAGTTTTTTCTTTCCTTACACGACAGTGCCTCTGTGAAAAAGGAACAGGATTTTAATAAGTGGCTTCTATTGGCCTCAGCCTTCGATAACACAGAAAGATGCCTGAGATCCAGCAGTGAAAACCCTGGAATGATGGTATCTTTAAAGACAAGAAGTTTCCAAGGACACTAATTGATTCAACCGGCAAACATTTCTAAATGGAAGATTGCTAGTAGCCAAAAGGTTTTTTCCTGGGAAACCACCCAGAGATAGAACTTTGAGCTGATTTCATCAAAGGAGATTCTCAACTGGGAAAAATGATAACACCCCCATGGCAAGTAGTGCATCAAAATCAAATAAGGTTTGGAACAGTAGTAACTAGAAGAGGAGTTTGTTGTGATATAGCAAATATCCATGTGCTGCATCTGAAAAGAAACACTGTGTGACAGTCATTAATGGGGCAAATTTCCACCACAGTGTAAAGTCCTTCCAAAGCAGAGAGCAGTACTGATCAGTATGGTTTTACTGAACGGTAAGCCAAACCACAGGGAATATGACAAAAATCTATTAAAGTATACATTCCTCTTAGCAGAGATAATTTAAAAAAAGGAAAAAAAAAGCATAAAAAACAGTCATTCCCAGCAGCTTGGCCCATTTTTACAACTGAAAGCTGCCCATGTCCCTATGTAATGGCCCCTTATGCTTTTGCAGTGTTAGGCTTTTACCTTCCCAGCCAGTGAGGACGCATCCTTAGAGCTACATCACTTGCTCTAAGGAATGCAGGACTGAGCAATGCTGGTTTATACAGGCAAAGAAGGATGCAAGGAGGCCTTTTTAATTCATTGCTTTTTCTGCTGCTTTATCACAGTGGCCTTATAAAGGCAGCACAAAACAGTCTGGTTCCCAGGAGGCTGCCATCAAACTCCCCAGCACAGAAAACAGGTGGGCACAGTGAACACTGATGCAGTTTTGAGCTGCAATCTCTTTTAGGCAGCAATCACTTCACACCACCTGTCTCAGTGTTGTCAGGGATTTTTAGTTGCATTGTGGCCTAATGGTAAATAATTGAGCAGAAACTGAGAATCACATACAAACACAGACAAAGCCAGAAAAGTAAAATAAAAAGGATCAGAGGGAAGATCCACTACTAGATTTAAAAGGTCATTAGTAAAACCCTGTTTATAGGCTTTTCTGACCAGCTGAAGCTCTGTCCCTGGAGGTAAAAGCTGTCTGAAATGTCCCAGTGTGGGCAGAGCAAACAGAGCCATTCTAATGAGTGAGGAAAGGTTAGGCTCAGGGATGAGTATGAGTGAAAAATATTTGGCTAGACTCCTGGTACAAACTCCCACGCAACGCTTTGAAAATCTACCCCTCTGTGTCCTTAGCATTGGTTTTCAAAGTACAGCAGCCTAGAGACAGATGTGCCATTATTGTTTATGGTTCAAAGGCAGAGAACTCGTTTGGTGGGGAAATAAAATCCATACTAATAGAGCAAGTACCAAAAAATGTTCTAAGAGGGAATAAGCATGTTCTAAGGTGTTTTAACAAACTTCTGGCTCCTAGCCCAGAACTCAGTTGGAACAGTTGTATTCATCTCCAGGCCACCACTCTTTGAACTTATGGAAACCTATGGTTATATTTAGCTAGTTAAAAGATATATGGCCAGCTCATTGTAACCCTTTTGTCAATGTCTCCCCATTACAACTTTTAATTTTATTGCTTTTTAACCACAGTTGCTTAATTCATGGGTTCAGCTAAGAGGGACGGAAGGCAGTTGATGGATTGTGTGACAATGGCACTCCTGGCTACTGTTAGGGAACTTATCATCTTAGGAGGAAAGCCAGTTTGCACCACTCTGCTCAATGGCTGATCCCAAAGTGATATGTGCTCTGAACCAGCCCTCTCTGTGCTTATTAGATCTGCTATTCATAGGTCTGCTGTTAACAAGACAGTTTGCAGACAGAACATCCCCTTAGTTAGGCAGCGTACACAAGGCATCGCTAAAGAAACAATAGCAGCAAAAAAGGAACTTTTTCAGCCGCTCACACCTAAAACTTTTCAGTTATAATGAGTTTCATATTCTTTTGGTTATATGGGGATCAATCAGGAGTACGTCAAATCTTAATGAAGAGAGAATAAAGCAGAGTATTCAGAATGTTCACAGAGCTGAAATTGCCTTCCTGTGTGATTGTAAAGATCACATCTACAGATAATGTGCCAAAAGGTCAAGCAATTAAAACCACTGAAGCTCTAGCCTACTAATAGGTCTGGTAAAAAGAAAAGTTTCAGTAAGTGAGAAGCTGTAAAAGTATCATAGCTGCTCTGCAGGGTAGCCCAGGTTTCCAGCAACCCCAAAATAGCACTACAGATAATGGGTAAATGTGAGGGCTTAGAGGGTAACTGGCAACTTTTCTCAGTTTAGCCTCCAGTTTCCAGTGCCAGCTCTGAACAGGTGATTCCAGCCAGACCACTTGTGTTCTGTAGCCACCAAGAGGGACTGGAATGGCACCAGGAAGGATGAAATGAAGATGTGAGGTTGAACACACCACAGAATTGAGTGGCCTGATTATTTCCACCCTCCCTATTTTGAGTGCAAAATGTTGGTAGTGCTGTACCGGACACAGGGTCAGCAAGTGCACAGGATCAGTGTGTCATGGTCCTTCACCTTTTCCTTTTCCTTTTCCTTTTCCTTTTCCTTTTCCTTTTCCTTTTCCTTTTCCTTTTCCTTTTCCTTTTCCTTTTCCTTTTCCTTTTCCTTTTCCTTCCCTTCCCTTTCCTTTCCTCTTTCCTTTCCCCTTTCCTTTCCTTTCCTTTCCTTTCCTTTCCTTTCCTTTCCTTTCCTTTCCTTTCCTTTCCTTTCCTTTCCTTTCCTTTCCTTTCCTTTCCTTTCCTTTCCTTTCCTTTCCTTTCCTTTCCTTTCCCTTCCTTTCCCTTCCTTTCCTTTCCCAAAATTTCCCAAAATTTCCTTTCCTGAAATTTCCTTTCCTGAAATTTTCTTTCCTTTCTTGAAATTTCCTTTCCTTTCCTGAAATTTCCTTTCCTGAAATTTCCTTTCCTGAAATTTCCTTCCCCTCTCATCTCCCTCCTGCTGACTCCTGCCATAGAGCCAGGACCATCATCCATGCATGCAAGTGATGATGTAGATGAGTTCCCTAAAGTCAGTTGGGGAAGCAGGGCAATTTTCAACCTTCATTGGGCTTTGCTTGAGCATGGGCTCAAAGAAGGCAGCAGGAATTCATATTTGGAGAAAGGAAAAGACAAAACTGCAGCTTTCAGCAGCTGCCTGCACAAAGTTTTACTTAAAGGAGTCACGACTGCAGTTTGTCTTTATTAGACCTACAGAGCCCAGAGGTAGGAGTTTAGTCCAGAGGGAATTTGTGCTGAAATTCTCTCTGTAATAGTGCTCAGTGAGGACAAGCAACCACACATTGCCTGCCTTGAGAGCTGGCCCCTCAAAGCACTCAAAGAAATGGTTATAAATAGCGGCTGGAAGCAGTCCTTCAGTTCAGTGCCTGAGTAGCAAAGCCGTTGGACATGTGAGGTCCATGTCTGAGAGACAGCCTCACATTAAACTTCACATTCCCTGTTTCACTCAAAACCAAGGGAGTCATCAGCTCTGAGTTCACTGCAACTGCAGCTGGATACAAGGACTCCTGAGCTATGACTTCCTTGAGGAAGCTTGGAGCATCGAGATTTTGTTTTCCTTAGGCTCTGGAGAAACTATTAAGATGTGTGAACAACCTCAACTCAGGTGGGAATACATACTAAAGACTATAGCAACATAAAATTATTTTGAAAGGATGTCAATACATTTACTGCTTTCTGTTATCATATGTTCGGTAAAGCTTTCCAATAACTGCTTGGAAATACTTTTGAGAATGTATTAAATGCTCACTATCAGTTGTCTGCTACTCTCTCTAAATCAGGTATTAGCAGCTATAAAAGGGATTTCACATGCATCTACCTTGAGACTGAACCCCATGCATGACCCACAGTTCAGACTGTGCTCAACAGAAAGACAGTGCAGGGAAAAGTGGACGGTGTTCTCACTGTAAATATTTTGTGTTTCTCATACCTTCTGACTATTTTTCACACTTACTAAAAATTAGATTCCAAAACTCATGACTGTTAATTAGTCTTTTCCTGCAATGCAATACAGCCTTGTAGGGACAATGTATCCATTTCTCCACATCTGTGACAGGCAGGCAGCTGATACCTGTCCTTTGAACCTCCTCTTTTTTTTTTCTTTTTTTTTTCAAATTCTTTTCCCATCCCTATTCCCTTCTTGCTTCTCCAATCCCAGCTCATCTTCCTGACCTACCCTCTAAATGCTAGGACAAGGATAAAGCCTGGTATAACAGCCAACACCATGTTACAAGTTATCCCCATTTCAGCTTTTCTTTAGGTTATCATTAAAGAAAGTAACCAGCAAGAGTTAAAAAAAGTTAACAGTATAACTCTCTAACTGTCTACTTATATGTTAATGTATCAGCCTAGAAAACACATAAATATTTTAGTCCCTGTCTCACCCTGAAAACCTGTATTATTTGCAGAAACTGTCAACACTGTGCAATCACGTTGGAAGACAGCCAGAATCTCCACATTCAGAGTTATGCAGTGAAAATATGCCCTTCCTGGAAAACTTTCCTTTTCTGGTGGATTCTTTGAAATATTTCCATAAAAAGGTACCACATAATCCAAACGGGAGCAATGTTTCCCTCTTCACACATCAGGCTGACACATACAAATAGTTCAGTTCCTCCTCTTCTTTAGCCTCAACATGATGTAAGCAGTTGCCAAATCTCTTCCTCACCAAATATCCTGGAAAAATGCAAAGGAATATGAAGATCTGTGCAGTTCAATTTAAAAACAGAATATTCCTATGCGTTCTAAGCTTCCATTTAACTATCTGAGACAACAAGTGCAGCAGGGTTATCCTCTCCACTATCGTTCAGGATAAATCTGGCTATTTGACAACAGGCCCCTAATGGGGAGCTGTGATAGAATAGGTATTCAAAGTACATTGGAGTAATCACATCAACATCTCGTGATGAGAAAAAACCTTTGGTCTCACCTGAATCATGTGCAGAGCCTATGAAAGCAAAAACTGCTCCATGATTTTATAGCCTAAAAACAATTTTAAAAATACATAACAAAGGGCTGTAACAACTCTATCCGAGTTAAACCAATGAAATTTGCTGCTACCACACACTGCTGAGCCCTAGGGAAAGCACCTCAAGAACCTGGGATTTGAGTCTGAGACAATGAAGAAGAGGTTTAGTCATCAGAAGTCTGGAAGCACAGGGTGGGATTCAGCTGCCTGAACATATGTGTCTAGTGCCATTTTTGATGCCTTAGGGCGTCGCATCTGGCCCCCAGCTGCTGCTCCAGAAGGGAGCAGGTCTTTCATAGATCAAGTGTAAGATCTGCCATTCCTGTGGGGATGTCTCAGGTGGCCTCAGGCATTGAAAATGATGCTCTGTGCTTATATTTTGGCTCCTGAATTGCTCCCGTGCTGCCTATAAGCAATTTCCGGTCCTCTGTTTTAAGTGTCTTCCCTTTTTTCTTGTTGTTTTCTCCAGCCTGCATTAAATCATGGAGATAAATCGTCTCACTCTGAGCACCCTTTCTCCCATGTGGGGCTGCACAGCCTATCTCAGTGCAAAGGGCTGGCAGGAGAGATGCTTTGCCCCTTTCTGAGCCCGGGAGGAGCTGAGCTCAGCCGCAGCTCCCGCGGGCTTTGGTGGCAGCTGAGGCAGTTCAATGCCTTCCTGCAGCCCTCTGCCTGCTCCAGACAGATGCAGAGGAATAATTCCCAAGCAGCACAGGACAACTCAGCACTCAATACCATGGGGCTTTAGCAAGGGAAAAAATTTTCTTTCCCCCTGTGCCAGCTGCAGTTTGGGGATCTGCTGATGACAAAATTGGCTTTCCATTTGTAAAAGATGTTCCTTTCTCACCTCTGTTATCAGATCCTCAGGTCTTTGAAAGAAAAGTGATGATGACTATCCCTCTGTAGGCATTTCAGCCATCATCCCCATCTCCTGAAAATCTTACTTCCAGCTACAGATACACACTGTGGTCATATAGCCACTATGGCAACATGGGCACACAGGTGTCTCTTGTGCTCCCAGAAAAGTCAGCTACACCTTTTGCAACAGAGAATTGGGTAAGCTGGGAACACACAGGACAGTAAAAGGTATTGGGAAGATCTTCACTACTTCCTTCAGCCTATTTATGTAGCAGGAATTGTTCTTCAACAGGGATTTATTACATTAGAACACAGTAAGTTATCGTGTCTGTGAAGCAGATATAAGAATAGTGAAGGTGTTTGCTGTTATATAACAAGTCTTGTGAGGAGCTGGGAGTGTTTAACCTGGAGAAAAGGAGGCTTGGGGACGACCTTATCACTCTCTACAACCACCTGAAAGGAGGCTGTAGTGAGATGGGAATTGGTTTCTTCTTCAAAGTGACAAGAGGAGATTACTTCAAGTTACACCAGGGGAGGTTTAGATTGGATATTAGGAAGTATTTCTCCACTGAGAGGGTGGTCAGGCATTGGAACAAGTTGTCCAGGGCAGTGGTGGAGTCACTACCCCTGGAGGTATTTAAAAGATGTGTGGATGTGGCACATGTTTGCATGGGGACGTGGTTAGAGGTGGAGTTGGCAGTGCTGGTAATTAGTTGGACTCAATGATCTTAGAGGACATTTCCATCCTAAAAAAATCTACTATTCTATGATTCTATGACCCTGAGTAACTTTTCATAGACTATTGTCACTACAAAAAGCTACGTGATGAGAGCCTACTGTGATCTGTTAATCACAGAAACGCTCACATCAGATTCTGCTGCAAATAGCACATCTTCAACAGCCAATCCCAACACGTCAGTGAGTAAATCTTCGTAAGATGTTTCAGTATAATGGCATGAGAACAGCTTTGTAACACAACCTACAAGCGCCAGTGAAGGATCCTGATACATTAATTTGCCAAGACTGAAACAGAGACGTGTCCACAGGTGCTTTTTTTGCCTTTTTGTACTTCATCAGTGTCGCACAACTGTTGGCTCAGTCAGCAAATGTGTCAGGTCTTGGAATAACATCTACTTGTGTAGCTTAGGTATCCTGCCAAAGGGTAAGTGTTTTAAAGAGTAAAATCATAAAGTACTATGAACATAAAGCCTGTGATAGCAAAGGTGACTCCTCAGCATTATGTGCCACAGCAACATATTTTACCAAGGGCAGGAAAAGTCAGCTTTACCTTCACCAGTGTCATCAGTCTTAAATATTGCACCCTAGGCAGTTTCATTTTGAATTTAGACAGATGCTTTCCCAGGTTCTAATTTTTGCTCTTTTAATCTCTGGTAAAAACAGGGTTTTCAACTGACAGTTATGAGTTTCCCTCACATGGCACAGACCTGTGCAAAAAGCACACAATACTCCCCAGCCATGCCCTGGGCAGCACTGTGTGCACATTGCAATGGAAGCATGAGCACAAGGACAGCTCACAGGAAAGGTGGGAAACCTGAAGAAAGCCAAGCAGAGAGCTGACAACATGGTCAAGGGCCAAGAGAACATGACTCAGAGGGAGAGGCTAAAGGAGTTGGGTTTATTTAGTCTGGCAAAGAGTATAAGGGGCAGTATAACAGCAGTTGACATCTACTTGACAGAGAGTTACAGAAATGACAGAGCCAAACTCCTCTCAGTGGTGTTAAACAACATGACAAGGAACAATGGACACAGGCTGGAGCCTGGCATGCTCAAGTCAGACATTATGGAAATTGTGCACTTGAGGGGAGGTGCAGCACAGGAACAGGTGCTTGGAGAGGTTATGAAAACTCCGTCCTCAGCAGTTTTAAGTCTATGTTAAAGCCATGGCTGAACTCATTCCCAGCTGGCAACAGTCCCACTTCTCATGGAGGCTGGATGAGAGACCCCCAGAATTTCCTCCCAACCACCATTTCTGTTTCCTGTTTCAACTCATCATCTTTACGACTCTGCAGGGAGTCGTGCCTTAAAAATGCAATTTGCACTTCGTATTTTCTCACACTCTAAGTGAGACTCTGAGGTTTGGAATAAGGTCAATGTTACTTCTTCCTAGGTGGGCTGTGCCCTGCATGACTCTCCATGAGCTGGGCATGTTCAGAGGATGTCTTCCAGAGGTGAGCTTTGCTGTGAGGTTGGGCTCATGACCACATATCAGAAAGGTGTCCTGTCATTATTAACTCCGCAGTGCTTCTGATATTCCCAGGTGTGGAACTTCAGGTGGCTGCTGCTTTCAATCAGCTGCATCTTAGGCAGTAGCAGTGCAGTGTTCTTGGGCTTTGGTTTTTGGATTTAGGCAACTGAATGAACATTGCTTTGTGTGAGTCAGAGCAAAGGAGCACAAGAACAGAGTGCACCTGAAGCATTTAATACGTAGTGTTTTGTAACATACAGAGCATCATAGGGTCATGTGGAATTTTTTTAGTAACAGTAGCACAGAAAGACACACTTCATTATTCATAATAATAAATCTTTACGAGTTTTCTTCAGGTCACATGGGACAGAAGAATAACCATGCAGTATTAAATCAGTCTAACCCAGTCTCCTGGCTCTGATGGTGGTCAGTCGGTAAATATTGTATGGATAGATCAAATACAGAGTTCTTCCTTGGCATAATTCATCCTCCTAGTCATTCTGAGTTATGGGCTCCTTGAAATGGCTTAATTGTCATGAGAGCAACTATTCTTCACAAATGTATTAAATTCTCTTACAATTTATACTTTTGGCTTCCATAGATTTCACTGTCAAGGTGGACCAAAATTTAATCATGCTTCCTAAAAAAAAACCCTTATATTTGTATATCTTAAGCTTGCTTCCTATAGTTTCACTGCATTCCTTCTAATTCTTACTTTATGAGAAATTATAAAGTAGTCACAGAGGAGTGCTGTGATGACTACACTGAAGCACTCAAGATGAGTAATTTTGAGTAATCTGTCCTTTGATTACATGATATTAAAGCAGAAGGAAAACCAGACCCTGCAAATAATTTATATAATCTTGCTGGTAGCTTTGATTTTCTGAAGAAGATATTCTACAACTAGATACAGGCTAACAGTGAAATTTCTCTCTGTGTGAAGCAGCACAAGCTAACAAAGCATGTCTGTGTAACACATAGACAGAAACCATTTCAGAGGGTAACTTTGGCACTGTGAGATAACAGAGAACAGAGTGAAGAGGAATGATGGGGAGGTTGGTGCATTGCAAACAAATCTCCAGAATACTTCATTTCATTTCAGAGCTGACACTTAAATCATGCTGTAAAGTTTTCCGGTGTCCTTTATTGTAAATAACACAAATTTTGCTGACTCTTATCCTGTACTTGTAACATGTGTGTGAGGGTATGTGTGTGTGTATATATATATATATATATATATATATATATATATAAGCTCAAATTATTAATAAGTAAGAAGTGCCATGGGGAAACCTTTCTTTTCTGAGGTATCACTATTTTGACTATTTGTTTCCTGCACTAGCTGAAAGTGAAGTGCGTCCACATGACAATTAAAGGCTAGAATGATTCATGACTGCTCTTTAACAATAAATTACTGATGGATTTCTGAAGACCCCAATTCAATTCTTATTATAATCTCACAATATGCACTGCCATCTATGCCCTTCAATGTTTGACATAAATTATTTGAGGCAGTATGTATTTCATCTTCGTTGATACAAGAAATTGCAAGTGGCCTAATGGTTAGTGACAGAAGCTGACATATCAAAGGATTCAGAGAAACATAAACAGAAAATAAATCACCATCCCACTGCCCCTCCCCAGTACTAAATTCCTCATTTTACAAAGACCATCTAATCCTTTCTTTTTCAAACAAATACCACCATATCACTGTTATTCTAGCATAAGCTAGCATAAAGCTTACAATAAGGACCTGTTTAATGTGCTTTTTAATAGCCCTGTTTGAAGGACTTCTTACTGACATCATATCACTGGGAGATCCAGAGGGGATTACATGTGTCAGCCCAATCAATTGCTGGTAATTGTATCACAAAAGACCTATCTGAGAGCTCACACAGGCACAGTAAACCGTGCTTCTATATTCTCCTTCCCTGTTAAAAAAAATTTAAAAAAAAAGCGCTATTAAATTAATTGGCACTAAAAGCATGTAATAGTTATCTAATCTATTAATTTTTAGTTTAATATTAACTAGGGTGTCTCCTATGACAAGTATTTGACCTGTAGAGAAAGAATGGAGTAAGATCGCCCGTGCAGTCTTTCAAGTTAACAAAATAGTCGCTTGAAGGAAAGAGGTGAAGGCATTCTTTAGCCTCTGCCTCGTACTCTAAGATTTTATTTGTTTTCATCCAAGTATTGACTTTATGAGGGGCCAGCCTGGCTGTGCCTGACACAGCATGTTTCTCTGCAAACTTCAGACCTTTCAGCCCAGCCTGGGGGACAGCAGAGGCCATGTTGCCACTCTGCAGAGCACAGAGGGAGCATTCAGAGCTCACATCTGCTGCTCAGTGGCAGAGGGGCACCAAGAGGTGACCATTCTGCTGGTCAGGATGTTGGGTACTGTTCACCCTGGGAGTGGACTCAGGAACCGTCATCCTTCCCCTCCAGTGAATTTGTCCATACACAGGGGCCGAGAGGACACCGTGGGTGTCAGCATCCTCTTCCTGTCTCTGCCACTTGGTTTTGCTTGTCTAACCCAGGGCTCAGGATAGAGAATCACAACCCTGCCATGGGGCCTGGCTGCTCCAAGGTGCTGAGAGCTCACCCTGTGCTGCAGTCATGACGAGTTGGGTTTAACTCCTTCCAGTCTGCAGCACACCCATGGTGCTGGTCAGAGCCAGTGTCAAAACCAGCACACCTGTTCTAATTTGTGTTCATGTCACTGAAGTCAGACTCAGTCTCACTAATTCTGGGTAGTGCAGGATTTGACCCAACACAAGACCAAAACGCCTTTAGCAGTCAATTAGTTCTAATTATGGCAAAAAATCTTTTGCCACCTTCTACTCCCCTTCAAGGAATGGCTTTAAGGAAAGCATCAGGAAGAGTTAGATAAGTATCCAGAACACAAATTGTGATTTCACCCTCTTGAAAACTGCATTTAGGAAGCTGACATGATTTACTGATCTCAGTAAAAGCTGTGTTTCTGGCTGGCACTCTGCAGCTCCAGGAGAGTGGCTGCCACAAACTGCAAGTGCACCTGAGGCATTATCCAGCATGACCCCATCACCACTATGATAACACAGCCTGGGCAGTTCCAGTGGTGCCATAAAGTTGGCAGAGAGCTGCAGGTGAAATGCAGTAACACATAAGTGAAGAGTTTCAAAGAGATAAATTCATTCCCTAAGAATACTTAGTCACCAGCTAATAGCTCCTACTCCAAATAGTTATAAAAGACCATGTCTTATTTATATGTAGCCTACCTGCCAAGGCTTTCTAAATATCTAATACTAAACAAATAAGAAGCATTAAAGGGAACCAAAGTGATCTCACGCAGCAAAATTTTCTGAAGAGCCAGCACTGCCCTAGCAGTGAAAATAACACCCATTTTTCCTCTGATGCTCTAGGGCAGAGGAAGTCAACAAAGAGGGTTAGAAGTGACATCCTGTTTATAGGCCATATTAAATGACCCTCTTGAAAATGATGCATTCTATATGTGCAAAAATAGACCCTCCTCTGCATTGGCACCAACCAGGACGAGCAGTCACTTGTGCTGAGTGCAACAACCAAGGACCTTCCCCTAATGATGCCCAATGACAGTTTTTATAAACCCATCTGCAGTGTTGAAAAATAAGAACAGAAAGGAAGTGTGCACTTGTGTCTTCTGAAAACACATATCCCACTGCTATCCCAGAAAGGTGAGCAGTAAAAACAACACTGTAATTTTCAAAAGAGTTGATTCATGTCTCTGAGAGTCCTCAAACTGTCCAGTGTCAGGGCAACCTTAGGTCATTAATCTGACACAAAAATAAATGGGTTTTTTGGTGACCCAGTCATCTGAAAATCAGTAAAGATGCAAGAACTATATTCACACTGTTGTCTGTGCACCCCCAGTGTAAAAGCCTTACTCCTTTTCTCCATTGACTCAAAGGAAATGGGTCCACGGCCATGGGGAGCAGCTGATCTGAACTGCACTTTTTTCGCTTGAGGTTTGGTGTGGTGTTAGGTATCGAGCCTCTCTCAGACAGCACAATAAGCAATTTAATGAAGACCATGAACTAACCATTTCTGCATTGTGTTGGCAAGTCAGGTGTCCTTTTATTCACTCCTTGTGGATGAGGCTTCAATTGCTCTTCCCCATGTTGCCTGTGTGTTCATAATTTAGTCACCAGCTGCAGACTTGATTTATTATAGCTGGATATACTAGAGACAGTCAAGATATAGATTTAATAATGCAAAATTCCTGCAATTTTCCAGCACCCAATGGTCATAACAATAAGGTGCAAAGGCAGAGATTAGTGTTATGTCTCAAAAATCAATCAGAACTGCGTATTTAGCTAAATATTTTTATTTTCTTTACAAGCACACAAGGACTGCTAAACATCTCTGCTCTGCTTAGCATAGTTTCATTTTAACTTCCTATGAACAACAACACCAAGATCTCAGCAGCAGAACTTTCTTACATTCTTGTCTGTTGATTTGTTAGTGCTCTTGAGTGATAAAAATCATGATTTTCATAATAAGTGGAGTCAGTGAAGTATGTTTGGAATTTGAAAGAAGTGTTGAGCTCATGGTGTGCATCTCATTCCAGTTAGACAGCCTTTTGCAAGTCAAGGAAAGGCTCAAATGCAAAGTACAAAATTTTCCTTGTCCTTCACAAGTGCCTGAGAGCATTGATCCCTTTGAGACTGGGGCACATTAATTCCCTTGCAGTGCCAGTCCTGGCTGTGCCATGGGCACCGAGGCATCTTGGTACACTGACATTAGCTGAGATCACTAGAATTGCAAAAATGCAGAAAAGAAGTTAGTGTGCTAACCTTGGCAGGTAAAAGGGCATGAAGGCGTTGGTTTTGCTCTTCTTTAGATGTCTGAGCATTTCTGTGTGGCAGCGTTTCCCCACAACGTGACAGGTCAGTGTGCTGTGTGTTTGGGCAGCAATGCAGCATTATTTTACACAGCAAATGACAGCAGGGGAGGACATGGAACACTGTGAATGGTTCATCACAGGCTCAGGAGGTGCATGTACAATCCTTGTTCTTCTGTAAATCAACTTCTGTGATCCTGTGCAACTCCTTTATGTTTTCAAAGCATGGCTTCACACTTGTACTAGTGCTTTCCGCTCCTCTCTCCTAATCTTTGTGTATCTGGCGGAGCCAACTTGTAGCTGAATGTGAAAGTGAGCTTCAGATATATATTTTTTTTCATGTACCTCATGCAAGGCATCCCTTCCTCTAGGCACTGCTGTAGTACAAATTATCGCTAATAATAATAATATGTTCTTTGCAAAGAGACTTAATTCCATAATTATATGGCAATTATATAAGGAAAAGTGAGTAGTCTGAATAGGTGTCATTGTGTCCTGGCTAGAAAAGAATTTCTGAGACTGCAGAGCTTTCCTTTTCTGGCACAGGAGATGCTCAGGTAGGAATGACCCATAACCCACACCATACGAGGGCTGAAGAGGGAGAATTCATGTGGATTTGGTCTGAATTAGGGGTGCTTGCATTACACCTCTGCCACTTAGGAATACATTGAAGGACAAGGAGCATCAAGAGCCATGTAGAGGTTCAGCAAACTGAGCAGGGAAGAGATTTTCACCCACCAGTCAAGAAGAAAAAAAGATGAAGACCAAGAAAGATCACCAGCATCTCTGAGTTTGAGTTCCCTGCATAGAAGTTACCAGCCATCAGCAGACCATCATTCAGAAGCTGAAACAGTTTCCAGTGGGAAGAGAGGGAACATTAACCAATACTACTGAACTGAAACATAATTCTGTTAACAAGTAGCCCTGTGGTAGAATAAAACAATAAAATACAATAAAATAGACTTCTACCAGGCTTTTCACCATCTCAAATAAACTTTGAGTATCCACTGTGAAACCTATTGTCACAAGACAGATGGTGTGGACGCAGTATGCAATTACTGAGACAGGTTTTCTTGGCCAAGACAAATATTTTAATTGAAGAGAAAATAAATGCAATTTTCATTTCTTTCTGAGCTGCAGTTGTTTGAAATCCAGAGGGGAAAAATAATTATCTCATTTCTGTTATTGCCTGCTTCTTTTCCAAAGTGGCAAAAAGGCATTCAAAATCTGAAAAATCCAAGCAGCACCAATGTTCCCTCCTGTTTCCTGTATTCCTGGATTGCAGCAGTAATGACAGTCAGATATGGCATGAGAAGGGTGTGGAAAATGGAAACAGATCATACCCAGCCCTGCCTTCAAACACAAGGAACTTCACCTGCTCTCGAAGGGAGATCTAGGAAACCTGGCAGAGGAAGTTAACACATCTGGAGTGCTTTGGCTGACATGCACAATTTGAAAAATGCATAACCCTGTTGCAAAACTTGTGCATTGTAACAACTTTCTTAAATTCTACTTTCTTAAATTCTACTATTTTCTGAAATTGTCTATAGACTTCTATTAAATATACTTCTTGATACCTTTTTTATTGAACCCTCCAGGATTTTCTAGTCAAAGGAACTTACTCTCCTCAAAAAAAGATGTGGACCTGCAGCTCATAATCCCCTTGGCTGCTGTGCTCTGATCCCAGAGAAAGCCTTTCAGAGTGTACTGAAAAAGAAACTCAGGGATGGCTTACTCATACTCTAATGCAGCCTCACAGAGATGTCCTTAGTCAAGCCACAGAATCATATGCATCACTTTATAGGTTTATAGTGCTGTTATGAGGCTGTTGTGCTCTTGCTGCCCTCTGAGGCTGTCTGGGGAGAGGCACATTGAGCTGTCCCTGCTGCAGGGATTCCTGGTGCGGCAGCATCCTGCCACGTCCCGTCTAGCAGCACCTGACAGGATTCCAGTTGGAGCTTGCACTTGTAGTCAAAGGCTTTCAAGTTTGATCCCTTCAAACCT
Organism: Anomalospiza imberbis; assembly: GCF_031753505.1. Classification (NCBI taxonomy): domain Eukaryota; kingdom Metazoa; phylum Chordata; class Aves; order Passeriformes; family Viduidae; genus Anomalospiza; species Anomalospiza imberbis. The sequence goes on along the minus strand of NC_089681.1, from coordinate 143,923,455 downwards.
CTGAAGTTCACCCATACAATTACCTGTGCTGTTCAAAGCAACCCAGGGCTTAGATGGAAATAAAGAGCACGAAAGGATTTCCCAGGGTGCTCTTGGAAACGTGGGGAAAGAAAAAGAAAAAAAAAAAAAAAAAGAAGAAAGAAAGAAAAAAAGAGGAGCTACATTAAACCTTGAAGTTCCTGCAGTGGTGGCTGTTCATTTGACATTAAAAGGCCAAATTCTGCTCCCGGAGAGTGCAGACAACTGGAGCTGTGCAGAGCCATGGGTCCTGACTGTTCCACACTCCAGGGGAGGATGTCCTAGGACCCCTGGTTACCTGGAGAGCGGGATTGCCCTTAAGAGCCCTGAGGAGCTTTGCTGGCCAGCAGACACCCCTGCCCCAAAGTGTCTGTCACATTTTCATCTGGAGACAGCACCCCCATGGAATGCAGGCTCTGACAGACTGAGGCTCCAGTCCAGTGTGTTATTAGAGACAGATTGGTACAAAAATAGCTATTCATAGGACAAACTGTATACTGTATAATAAGAAGCACTTTTTCCTTTAAAATTGCTAACAATGTACAAGATTTTAAATATTGCCTACACCCTATGTGCTTCCTAGCTTTGTCCTGTTTCCAGCTTTGACCTTACTCGCTGCATTTCTCTCTCTTTTTTTTTTTTTTTTTCTTGCTAATTAGAGATATTTGTATTTCTTAGGAGGTCATCTGATCTTGCTACTTATTTCCCACTTGGATCAAAACTCTTATAAAAAAAGTTTTAGCTTTTAAAACACATTTTACAAGATACCTATATATATAACTAACCTCTCAGGATCAGTCTTGACCTACATCTTTTTATTCTATCATAATAGGCTTATCTTTACCTGCTGCTTAAAATATTCTTTTCACCTGAGCGATTCTGTCATTTACAATTTCTTTCTCTTTCTGCCTCTTAAAAAAACATTACAAGGAAAAGAAAAATCCTCTATTGGATACAGCCTGTTTGCACTGGGCACACATGTTTATGAAACAGATAAGACCTTTGTGTGTCAGGTAGGTGGTGGCACTAAAAGCTTTATATATCACGACATCAAAGCAGCGAGGAGATGAAAGAGCATATTTTTGCATCATAAACAATATTTACATATTGTGATATTCCAAGAATCTTTCATTTAAACAGGTGGAAAAACAGGGAAGCAAGCACACATGTAAAGCAAATTCTTACTTGTGGTTGATGATTAAATTTTATATGGCTTTGATATAACCACTGCAATTAAGTGCAGTGATGAGCAAGGACTTGTTTTGCTCTTTATAGGGTACACATTGTTTACTAATCCTTGGTTCATATGATAAATCCATCATCATCTGGGCACAGCTGCAAGTAAAATTTTAAAAGGACAATTTTTACACTATGGAACAAATTTCAGACTTTTTAACCCTCCTGTGCACCCTCCATCTCTTCTTGCCCTCCCTCCTAGAAATTTGCTATTCTTAAAAAAAGGCAGCTTTTAGATGTTCAGACTTTCTGGATGATGGTGGCTATTTTGTATGACAAATGCTACTGTTAGTTGAGCACCAGATAGCACATATGCTACATAAACAGAAGCTGCATGTTCATTTACCATTTCAGTCAAAGGTGGCTGTTAAAAACTGGAACATTCTCAATCACTGCAAATCAACACACTGCAATTTTCACTTTTCCTGATTCTGAGCATTCATCACCACTTGCTCTTCACCCTTGAAAAGAAGGGCAAAAAGACAAATTACTTTAATTAGGAATTAGTTATGAGAGAATGAGGTGTTCTAATTATATCTAGAACCTCTTAAATAGTTTCACTCAGGCTTATTTGATTTCTTAATTACTGAAAGAGAAAAGCTGCACACCAATTGCACCAGTTTTTGAAAACAGAAACGCTGTCTTTCATCTGATATTATGGATTAGTCTACAATGAACAGTAGTAAGGCAATAAAACCTCCAAGACAGTACAGCACAGGATAATTTTTTTTTGTTGAAACGTTCTTCCATATCTCAAAATACATAATTTTATACACTATGGTGCGAAACCATAGATGTGACAGGCTGTAATGATTTATTTATGAGACATTATTCTTTGATGCAAGAATACATCAGCTTATAGATCCTATTTCCACAAATATAATGTGTCATGCACTACAGCTGAGCTCCAGTAAGATATTGTAGGCTGTGAGGTTCACTTTGTATATATGAAGCTGTGTATAAATATATATTTTATGACTATATCAACAAAGTTTTGCAACACTCTCCCTTTCATCAGATCCTTCAAAACATATTTTTCTCAGATCCACATGAAAATACGTATCAAACTGGAGAGAGGGTCTAGGAGAGTGTGACAGGGACAGTACTTGATTATGAATGGCTTGAATACTGTTCTTTGTTTTGGACGTTGAATGTACCTATTTTATCTATTTCAGGACTTCTTAGATTATTCTAAAAATAACAATAGTGATTGTTAGCATATTTTTTTTCCAACTATACCTTCTCTTGTCTTAATAACATTACTACAACTGGACCAGAAAGCACAGCTGAAGTTTTAAACCTCTCTGAAAGGGGCTTCCATTATTCTATTTTTTTTCCATCCTAAGTTCTCTTACTGAAGGAAGAGTCCCCAAAAGTCATGGTGTTGGTTGGACTCCTCTCCCACCAAAAGCAGCAGGCAGCTTTTACCACATCTGCTCAGGCCAGACTAGGACTTGATGGCCAGTGCCTCTGAGATGGAGTGTGAGGAGAGTCTGCAAGGTCCTTGCATCTCCTGTCTCCAGGAATATTCCTGTTTGAGCAGTGGCTGCCTCTGGCAGATGGAAAATTTCATAGCAAAATTATATGAGAATGAGATTTTGCTATGAGATTTTATGTGAGGGAAAGAAAAAAAGGGGCTGGGAAAAGGTCAGGCACATCATGCATCCTGCAGAAATCCTTCAAAATATTTTGAAAACTTTTTTGGAAGGTGTGATGAATTCAGGATTCAGGATCAAGCCCACACTTACTTTAAAAAATCTCTTAGCAATTAATTTTCTTTTTATGTATGTGCAATGCCTCAGGGTCTCCTTGTGATAGAGCAGCAGGATTCAAGGAGGGGTCAAGATCAGCTGCTTACTTTCTTTACCACCAGTTGTGATGAGCAATATGTGCAAACGGAGGCATGTTTATTATCAACCTTAACACAAAATACTATTTATTCTTTTGACATATCAAAGGTCTAATAACCACAGCCACTGATTCCCAGTGGGCTAAATTTGTGCAGCAAATATCTAGGCTTTAGAAAAACAGATATCCATAATAATAGAGGGGGAAGGGCTCCCAGTTCTTAGGAGAAGCTCATGCAGAATAAAAAAGCTGGTGAAACCAAAGCCTACAGTTGCACAGGAGAAAGAACTGCAAGGCAGTACAGTCAGGAGAGCAGGAGGGATTTGTAGCAGCCCTGAGAGGGAGACTGGCCTACAGGTAAAAACCTGGAGCTGATTATAAACAAGGGCCAGAGTAGCAGAAAAAAACAGATGAGTGTCAGGTGTGTGGCACATGTGTGTGTGCTGGGTCTGCAGGTGGGTGTAAGAGCTGAAAATGTATTTTTTTATTTCATTCCTTGAAAAAAGATATTCTTAAATTTTTTTTTTTTTTTCAGAAAAAATATGTTGGTTTCTTTTGCTTTAATGATTTATTAACATCATTTTTTTCATTTGCCTTCAAAATGGCTTGATTTTTAAATGTTAGTATATGCATAGGAAAATATCAGTAATAAAAAGAGCACTGAAATATGCCATAGATTTCAAATAAAATATTGCATTTATTCATTATTGACTCATAAACTTCTTGCAATTTCTGGTTTTATTGCAGTTCATACAGGAACATTTTCAAAATGTGAAATATTTTCCAGATACAGGAAAATTAATTCACCTCACAGGTTTAAAAGCCAAAAAGTGAGCCAACACCAATTTGTTGTCCCTGTTAAAAACTTCCTATGACAAACATCCATTCAAACACCTCCTAGAAATGTGTACTGTCTCCAATCCCTGTGGAGTTTATGCTATCCATTAGCTTACTTTTGAGGTCAGAGTCTCCCTGTTAATCTCCTAGACCCTCTCTCCAGTTTGATAGTGTTTTTAGAATAATCTAAGAAGTTCTGAAATAGATAAAATAGGTACATTCAACATCCAAAACAAAGAACAGTATTCAAACCATTCATAATCAAATACTGTCCCTGTCACACTCTCCTAGATCCTCTCTCCAGTTTGTTAGTGTTTACCTAAAGACCTCATGCCTAAAGCTTCTCTGCTTTCCCAATATATCAATCAGGACAGTAAAATCTATTTCTTCCTCCTATATATATCTTGCCCTACTCATGCCTTTAAAATTTCATGACTTCATTACCACTATATTAAAAATTATGAACCTTCATGGCATAGTTTAAATTAAAAATAATAGTCATAAGTCATTGCAAACCTTTCTAGGCAACATTTTGGGCTCCTGAGGAAATTTTTATGTTTTCTTGTTCATTTGGATATGTTTTTGTGCACATAAAGTTTCCTCTAAAAGAGGAGAATCCAGACTTTCTTGTTTATGATCTCTTCTCCTCCCACTCCATGGAGGAGAGAGATGGGGAACAGGAAGATGGGGCTGCTGTAACTGATCCTTGTACATTTAGTGAAAAATGATCCTTCTGTGAACAAAGATGTTTCTTCTACCTCATGGAATGAGGATGATCCACTGCTTGCTTCAGTTGACTTCTGCAAAAACTGCCTACATCACCTGTGCTCAAAGCTGGGTCTGTAACGGGCAGAGGGAGTTTTTCATCTAATTCAACAGAGGGACACAAATGTGTTTATTACATATATTGTAAATATAAAGTGCATTTAAGACACCCCAGGCTGTGGGTATAGTCAGTGAGAACCTCACAGGCTGCACATGCAGGAACCTTGGGTGTGATTCATGTCATCCCAAAGTAAATGTCTATAATGAGCTGGGCAAATTGCACCTTCAAAGCACTTATTGCTCTTCCTTGACTGTAAAAGGAACCTGGAGTGATTAGCACAGCGGTAGACTCTACTTTGTAGATGTTGAAAGATAAATGACACAAATCCCACCCTCTGCTGTACAAACATCTGAAGAATTTGCCGTAATGACGGTGGTTTAGCTGTGGACAGCACTGTGTGAGGAGGTTTCTGGCTGCTCTCTGGTTACTGCTCAGCAGCAGCAGTTTGCAGAGATGTCTCAGGGCACCTGTTGGTGCAGTCTTCTGGTAGGAAGGGGCCCAAATCTCATATTTTTAGATATTATGGAAGATATTTAATTCTTGGAACTATGCAGGACCAAGTTAGGACATTTAATTTCCAGGCAGAGATCACAAGAACTTTTCTTCTTGAAAAATCCCAGGTAATTTCTCAGGTGGAGGAACAAATTACTAATACCTTCAGGAACTCCAGAGGCTGATGAGAACAGTCTCAATCTTATCCTAAGAAACCACCTGAAGAATCTGACCATCCTGTAGTTGTAGCTGAGGAGCTGGGGCCTGTGTGGATACAGTGGGTCAATCTCACCAAATAAACAGCAAAAGAGAGAAAACTTCTCACTGAGTTCCCAGCTGCTGCCTTTCAAACATCTTTAGGTATTTTGCAATGACATTTTCCCTTTTCCTTTTAAGCCTACAGTCACAAGAGGCTCTGGGATCTATTTACCAATTCCTATTTTCATCAATTTATTTTTAATTTCTTGAAGAGTTTGTACCTGGACAGTCTTCCCCCTAAACTAGAGCCCTGCTGGTGACTCCCCATGGAGGCCCTGCAATGATGTCTCTTCATTTAGATGGGGCCCTGGACAAAGAGAGACATAAGGCCCTCTGGGAATGGCAGGCATTGCCTCTGGAGCATATCCCAGCTCTTGCCAGCACAAGAGGTGAGAGATTTCCTCATAATAATTTTAATATCTTTCAAATGGCTGCATGGATGGATAGCAGTCCTGGAAGAATATACACTAGAGGGTAGTCAGGGAGCATGATTAGTATTGGGAACAAGTATTTTTCTTGGCAGAGGACGAGCGTGCCATTTGATAAATAGTAAAACACAGCAAGAATTCTGCTCAGTAGCAGATGCCAAGCATCCTCTTGTGTGCACCGAAGAAAATGTGTTTGGTTTGGTTTGTTTTAGTTTGGTTTTGTTTTGTTTTAAAGCAGAGGGGAGGGGTGGGGGCTTCCCACTGTCTGCAAGAGCACACATGGCAGTACCTGCCTCTGTGCTGTGACCACAGCACCTGGGACCATTTTCCATCTGTGATGCTGCTTCTCTCAGCCCTGTTTATCAAGGTTAATAAACCATTTGAAAGCAGTGACCTGGCTCTGATTTTGCTCTGCATCTCCTTGAGAGGTACAAACCTCCATCATCCTCATCTTTCACATGTAAACATGCACAGCATCTTGTTTCCAGATTGGCATCTTTCAAATGGAAACATTTGCAAAGAAAAAGGGAGGGTATTTCTTAGCAGTTTGTGTTCTCTTTTAAATTAAAACAAACCTCTGTGTTGACAAGGTTTTGATTTGGTATGTTTTAATCCATCACCACATGATTTGGAATAAAATATTCATGTATTTAAACAGGAAATAAAATACATTAGTTATTTAATTTCTAAAGAGTGTCTAGTGGGCATCCAGAGCAATGAGCTTTTGATAAATATTTCATAGGGATTTTTAGTGGATGTGTATCATCTGCTTCACACTACAGACCCAGACAACTTCTTATCCAAGGTGTTGATGACTTTTAACCTAAGGCGTCTCAGAGTACAATTTGACATGATGCTTGCAAATGCTCCTTTGAAGTAATTGCAGCTTATGCCAAGATTGGCTCTAGCCAATGGATTGGCTCTAGCATTATAAAATATACTAGATCTGCTATCATGTATTATTGCTATATATTTACCAGCAGTATCCAGTGCACTTCTATTAAACTAGCCCAGGCTGTGGAGGATGGCTCCTTGAAATCACTGGGGAAAAATATTAAAGAACCACATTACTTCCAAAACCATCACTGGGACTTTGCCATTGTACTGGCTTGCTGACAGTATTATATTCCTTCAAAGAGGATGAAATAAAAAGCAGCTCTTGGCCCAGGAGAGGGATTGACTGAATGCCTACTCCAGTGCAACACAGCTCCTCTGAATCATCCAGGTGAAGCATTTCACTCCTGTCCTGAGTTGGCTTTCTCAGATGTGGCCTTCTCCTTGTGAGGGGATGGATAGCTTTCCTCTGAAACAGAGATTAGTGGACAAATCTGGAAAGCTAAACAAATCCTTCCTTTTGAACTAAGCCCAAGAGAAACATCTGTGTGAAAGAAGAGCCATCACAAACCTTTTCCCCCAATTCATACTCTTCTAAAGTTTGGAAACAACACTTAATTCTTCATTCTTTTCTTCAGGCTTGTGAAAGGAGAAGTGTTTTCTCCTCCTCACGATTTTACACGTTCAATCATGCTACCTGCTATACTTGCAACACATCCTTCCACATCCTTTCATGAAATCCTCCCACCTCTCTGCAAAAAGCCCTCTCAGCAGTGCTCCCCCTTCTTTTCCTCCAAGGTCACTGCTCTCCCAAGAATTTGCATTACCTGTGACCTGCTGTGGCATTCTTCATTTTCTTCTTGTATAAATCTGTGTGTTCCTCAAGGATACCTCCCTTGCCACACATTTCATCACTGGAGAAGGAAGCTGAAGCCCAACTGAAATCAATGGCAAAATTCCCATCAACTTCAACAGAGCCAGGATTTTGCTCAAAGTATTCAAATGAGGCCTCAGTTTGGATGTCTGTGATGCAGATATTTCTGTGTGCAAGGGCAAATTACATCTGCAGTCTGCATTTAAAGCACATTGAATATTCTCAGTGCTGTATTTCTTTCTAAAATAACCCGTTTTGTCTGACAGTGTCAAATTTTTTTATATCATGGAAAAAAAAACAAATTAGGAAACAAGCTAATTTATATAAGGGGTTTGGGTTTTTTCTCTTCAGTTGGCATTTATCTATCTATCTATCTATATATATATATATATATATATATGTGTATTTGCAGATATCTTATCTACATGATGCTGTTTCCTTGAGCGCCTCAAACAATAAATCGAAACATGCCTCATGGTAACACGGTTGGGTATTTTTCTCTCACCCACGTACATACCTACAAAGGTTTAAAATACAACTCTTGAAAAGATTCAAGATTGAAGGAGGAAAATAATCTTATTATGCAACAATTTATTGTCCTGCCAAATGTGGGTGCCTTGGAAGCTTGAACAACCCGCCAACACACCTGTGTACATTGGCATCAAGTTAAATCAACAACAAAAAACAGGCCTGAAGCCAATTACCTGTCACATGGAGATTCATTCTAAGTGGAGATTTTACAAGCATAACTTGAATCATATCTAAGTTATAAGATAGTTCACATAAGAGATTTACAAAGATGTTTGAATTTAGAGTAATGCTTACCAAAAAGCCGTGTATAAAAGCACGTGTTATTAAAAAGCACTCAATAGCCATAATAACAATTGATTTTCCTTCACAGCAGAGCAATTTGCAGTAATACAGATATGAGGAAAAAATGCATTTTCTTTTCATTAGTGTTTCTTGTGATCAACTTCTTATATCAGCTACGTCAGAAAAATGTCATTCTCTGCTTCCAATGTTTCATTGCCTGATGCACATCCATCACATACTAAACATTTATTGCTTTGTTATGATTTTTCAATCAGTTCTTTCAGCTCAGTTACTGTAAGTTTTGAGCTGTTCTCTGCCATCCTGTATGCTAAATACTAATGGCTTAAGGTATATTCCTTTATTAGCATGAATCATGGTGGATTTAAAAAGCAATGGTTTTCACATTAAAGATGTTACTCATGAAAGCTATAACTGATATTTCACTGTGCACCCATTTTCCTGGAATCCTGAAGGCTGGTATTAAACATGATGAATCAACAGCTCCTTTTGACAAACTGCTGCTTCTCCACAAGGTCAATGCATGTTGTCAGAGCAGAACTGGTTTGTGAATTTCAGGACATGCTGGGACTTGAAGCTTGGAAAGGAGGACATCATATTCCCTCCCCTGAAACACTCTCCCAACTATCCTCCCACTCTTCCAACGTTAGCTAATTTAATAAAACTGCTATCTAACTCTTTTGGAAATGTATCTTATAATGAAAACACTTTTCCACTAATATTGTAGGAGTCTGGGGCTGACAGAGTACCCATTAGATGCTGGTATTACTGCTTGCAAAGATGGAAAATCTTATTTTGCAGTTGGTTTAGGTGCTGTTTTACTTTTGTGAACTGGTAAAATTTTACTTTGCTTCACTAGGAATTTGTTCAAGTTAAATTTAGATTAGATATAAGGAAGTTCTTCACTGTGAGGGTGGTGAGGCACTGGAACAGGTTACTCAGGGAAGCTGTGGATCCCCTATCCCTGGAAGTGTTCAAGGCCATATTGGCTGGGGCTTGGAGCAAACTGGTCAGGTGGAAGGTGTCCCTGACTGTGGCAGGGGAGTTGGAAAAAGATCTCTTCCAATCCAAACCATCCTATGATTTCATGATTCACTAAGAAAAATAATGATTAGGCAATGTTGAAGATACATTAAACAGGACCCCACTGCAGCAGTTGCTGTTTCTACTGAACTAAAAGTTTGTTTTACCTTCTTCTATGCATCAGTTATCATTTGCATAGGAGTAAGGATAAAAGCACCTAGAGAAAATGGAAACGTCAATCAGAAAGTCCCTGTAGACTGGTGTCCTAACTTCCATTTTACAAGCATCATGAAAAAAGAGATCCTAATTCTAGAGATGCTATTTTTTTTTTTTTTTTTTTTTTTGCAGGAGATGATAAGAATTTGCTCCCAAGAATTAAAGTTATCATAGGAAAATGGATCTCATTCAGAAAAGACAGGAAATAGAAATATGCAAAAGAGAAGTTACATTGCTTAAAGCTGTAAAATTTAGGAAAATTTTACCACAATATTTCTGATAGATATAAAAATAAGAGTTTGCATTTGTGGATGAGGGAGTAGAGACGTAAAGAGGAAAAAAAGAAAAAATATGAGGAAGAAATGGCCAGCCAGGACATGCATGGTCAGAAAACCTGGGACAAGAAGAGGATGTGCTGAGAAAGAGAAATCCTGGAAAGACCTCTGGGATATACAGGAACTGCAAAGAGAGCACAGGAACAAATTCCACACAGCTTCACCATTTTAACACTGGAAATATTGCCCCAGAGTTGAACAAACTGGCCATGGGCAAAAGGCAATCCATGGCTGGGGTGAACAAGAGCAGATGAGTGAGGATAGTGAAGATTTAGATGAAGACTGAGGAAAAGAAATGAGAAGAGATGGTAGAAACTGCAGAGGAATGAAAGTAGGAAAAGTGAGGAAAGACAGCAAAAGAAAACATTACGGGCCAGAGCAGTGGAGAGGAGGAGGATGAAAAATGCTCTATTATAAAATTTTACTTTTGTTCCAATGAGCAATTATTAAAAGTCTTATTTTACTTTATTATGTATTTTATCTTATTTTCTTGTAAGTGTGGATATCCTCAGTTACTGTAGGTTATCATAAAAAGTGACACTCAGGAGAACATTTCTGACTGCAAACATCACTTTTCCCTGCCAAACCTGACTTTGTACACTCTTTGCTTTTTTTTTACTAGAAAGGCTGTGTTGTCTAAGACTGTATCTTTGGGGATCTTCCTCTCAATAGTTTTTTATTCTTTAATCTTTAATCCTAATTTTGAGATAAAAGAAAACTAAAATATCTAGATCCTTTCTCCCATACTGACTGAGTCTTCAATAGACATTTAGAATAGTGTATTTTATAAATATGTATGTAATTTGAAGCTTGAAGTCACTGCTAATGAATAAATACATTGTTTAATCTTCTTGTGCTAATATACCCCAACCTCAACTCCAATAGAGCGCTTACCTGAGTTACTTTTTCTATTTCAGATCTTAAGAGAGCTAAGACATGCTTTGCTACCAGCCAAAGCATAAACCTAGAACACACAATAAAACTTTTTTCCAAAAGTTAAAGATTAAATAAAGATAAATATTTTAAAACTGATTGTTGTCCAAGGGAAGGAAAAAAATATAAGAAAACCCTTACAGCTTCCTTTCACAGCTCTAACACTGGAAATAATTAAAGAGCCCACACCTCACTACCAGGTACATTCTTTGAAGCCTCTATTTATTGAATGCAATAAATACTAAGGAGTTATCAGTGTCTGTTGTAACCTGGCAGTATTCTCAGAGAGAGGATTACTAATTAATTAATGGAGAACTACTGATTCAGAACTGCTTCAGAGAGTGTCCCAGTTACAGCATTGATCATGGTGCAAGCCAGACAGAGGGCAGGAATTTATCCTTGAGACCCAGCTCAAAGATGGCACCGAAATGCCAATGGCTCCTTCCACCCTGCTCCGAGTTGAAAGGGCTGGGAGCTTCCTCCTCTGGAAAAAAAAAAAAAGCCAACAGATAAAGATGCTTTAGTTCAAATATGCCAAGTGCATATGTAACCTCCCCCAAGCTAGAAAGATTTCCTCATTGTTAAACCAGACCTTGACCTCAGATATACCATAACACACCCCAGCCAGGCACAAAATGGGTTTCAACTCTTAACCTAGAGATGGCTGCTGTGCAAATCCACCCAAAATTATGGTCATCATAATGCTTGTGGACCAGTCCACAACCCTATTTGAAATCCAAATATTCTAGTTTATTTCTGGTAAAGTTATCAAAATCATCTTCTTAGCCTTTTGTTTGATGCTCAAAATGCATGTGGGATTTGAAGTGTGTTATCAGCTGCAACTAAAGACATTTGCAAGTAGCAAATGCTCTGTGTCTGATGCCTTGTCTAAGAAGCAGGTGGTGTGGCAAAGTTTTTGAGTGCAAAAACTGGATGTTGACAAACACAACTCTGCACCATGAGAGACTAAAAGAGACTAATGCTGTGCTTAAAAGCTTGGAGCTGTTTAGCTGTTTTCCAAGTTCTTCATCCTTCAAAGTATTATGTATTTTAATAATATATATTTATGTGTTTGTATTTGTTTTTGTAGAAAAACACCTGTTTTTGTAAAGTGAAACTGGTATTTCATTATTCTTAGGCAGCTATGCTGGGGCACAGTATCCAGTGTGAAATAGATATCACTAAGGCATGTAACATCCAGCAGTCAATGGTGAAACACAGACACTTTCATATAAAATGCTGTGGAGCAAAGTTATTGCATGCTTCAATATTCTTGTTTGAGGCCACTTCTGACATTTGTGATCACCTAATTCAAACTTAAGTAATAGAGAATGTGTCAATACAACTTTCCCTTTAAGTATTGCTAAGGAGCATGCAGGAGCCCACATGTTTGCTTAACTGGCCCTGCAACCAACACTGCTAACAATAAAACCAGAAGTTCAAACTCAGTTCCTTGCTTTCAAGTATGCCCTTCAAACAGCAAATACCAGTTTATCACCCCCCTAAACCAGGGTGCCTGTTAACCAGGAGTAAATCCAAAGTATCTACACCAAGGTGCTTAGCACACAAGATACCAATCATTTCACCGATTTTTTTAACACATAATTTCTAGCAGCAGTTACAGCTACTCATGGCATAGGTGTGTGTGCATGTGTGAATGTGTCTCAGAGACACACAATCTCCCCCACCCTGTGTTTTCAAGGACCATAATATACTGCCTTCTTCCTAGTCCTGCAGATACCCTTGAAGTGGAATAATGTTTAACAAAGGGCAATGCTGCGGGAAAACTGCCAAGGAAAGGAAGGGTGGGGGAAGTCAGTCAGAGAATTCTGATGAATATTTTTGTACCTCCAAAGACACAACTATTATACAAACATTGACCTATTTGTCAAGCAATCACAGTTTACTATTGCTTAAAGGTCACAGAAGTTTCCAAGATTATTAAATAATGCATGGAGCCAAAGACCAAAGATATTATTTAAACAGTGGAGGTAACATTTCTTAGTGAAGGACAATATGATGACAATGTCCCTTTATTTTCCCTTGAAATTTTATAGAGTTTGCTGTGCATTATAGTAATGGCCCATTTCAGCTGAAAGAGGGAACTCTGCTGTGGAAATGGAGCTCAACGCTACAATAAAACATTACCTTGATTTTTGTATACTTTTTCAGTACATGATTTTTATTTTTTACAGGCATTTCTGTGATGTTAGGGGGTAGCAGTTTGTCCCATACATAAATGAATGCAATGATCTGTCTGTCTTTACATTGAGGATTATGAGTCAGTGCAAAAACTGCTTTGCAACAATTCAGAGTATGTGTTGTGCACACACTGACAGGAATCAGTAGAAGTTTGTAAAACTCACTATCTACTTAGGCTCCTGTTAAGAGATTCTTGCTCTAATGAATACTGCACCTACTGCTTCCAGGTGGCTGCAGTTTCTTTAGCTCTCAGTAGGTCTTACAGCTCACCTCTTCATTGACCTCCAGAGGTGTCCAGCTCTAGCTACTCCCCAGACCCAGGGATTCAAGGAGAATTACATCTGTCCACATACAGTCCAGTATGGTTTTACTCCTCTGACTCACAGCAAGTTTCTGCTAAGTGGCAGTCATTATTCTGTTGTCATAATCCTGGAACAGAGATACAGCTCAGGGATGAATGTCTTCAGCAAAATCATATCTCATATATGTTCATTATCAAATTATTTTTGTTCCCAGCCTAGAAACACCTCCCAGTATGGGAGAGTGATGTGCTCCTGTAGATATTCCTTGTTGAAGGGCTGTTACACTGTGATACTCCACAACAGCCTTCTAAGCAGGTGATCACCCAACCTCTACCACTACCTCCCAGCACTGTAAAACAAAACCTAGCAAGGCTCCCACATCCTCAGTTCTTCACCAGTTACAAAACAGAAATCAATGTGGTCCCCAAGAAGTGTGTATCTGGAGAACAATACCTTCCCTAAATAATCCTCTCTCTTTCCTAAACAATCCTCTGCCTCTCCACACCACAGAAAACTGGTTAATCAGGGCCATCTTCAAGAATGAGATGAGGCAGTAGCAGAGTTAGTCCTTCTCACAGGAGCTGCTCCACCTGAAGAAGAGGACTGTGTCCCACAAGCATCAAGCTCCAGGTTTTGGAGCCTTTTTGACTGAGATCAAGGACATGGTTCCCCACCTCACTAAGCAGCCACAAGGTTGTTCTGAGATCTCCGGTGAGCTGGACCTGGGAACTTCACCAGAAACCACAAGCAAGAGAACTTAAAAGGGTTTTTTTCTATCACTGAAATAATCAATAGTTGTCTTTACATCTAAAATATGCAGCAATGCAAAATTGGAATATTGTGGAAGTGAGTAAGTGCTGACATAATTTCTGATTTAAGCTGAATACCAAGAAGAGCAGGGCCATGAATTGGGATGGATTCTAGCACCCTCTGCAATATTTCTGCTTGATGTTGCTTGGCTCCTGTTAGTTCATTTTTATGACCATTTATTTTTGGAAGAGTCACCACTAATGTTCTGTTCAATTACAAAAGTGTCAGGGTCTTCAGTGACAGATTCAAGAAGGGAAAGTAAAAAAAGAAACTTCAGAGGACTAGTAAGAATTAGAAAAATTCTAGTGATGATATTCCTCTGCAAACCATGACTGTGAATCTGGTCTGTTATGAAAATGTCTATGGGTTACTTAAAATAAGATGAATGAAAATATGATCTCTTTTATATGAAAGACAGACACCTGCCAATAAGTGTTTGATCACATGACAGGGCAATTGAATTTATCATCAAAACCAAAAAATTATGTTACAAAAAACACCAATAAAAAGACAGTGTCTTTTTACAATAATTTCACATTACACAGGTAACTAGATCATGACTCTGTCATTCCAAGAGACATGACTTCAGTCATTATCTCAAGTGATCTGTGGAGTACATAGGTACCTAATGAAATTGGTGAAAGTTTAGCCTGAACCATAACTTCACGTCTTACCTTAGGGCTGAAGCAAGATGTTTCAGGGGCAGGAGAAGAAAGAATTCATTGTTAATGGTGCTGACAGATAAAGAATTATGCCTAGTAAATATTAAATACAGTACTGAGTCACTTTGCTTCTGAAAACTTAGTGGCATTGGAAAGGGCGTGCAGTAGCTTTATTATTCCTTATCCCAGTATAACACAAGAGGTGTATTCATTTGTATACCCTGCAGACTCCTCAAATAAGCCATTGCCCAGGGCACTGTCTGCCAGACCCACCCTTGCCTTCCCTATGATCTAGGGGAGAAAAGCATGAAATGAAAGCCAGGAAGTTCATCTATCTGGATGCACCCTGATGGCACTGCAGTGGGCATGTCAATTCTGGCAGCCCCATCCCCAGACACGCTCCCGGTGCAGGGCAACGCCAGGAGGAGATTCCATATCAGGTCATGAAGGCAGGAGATCCAAATTCACAGGATCTAGCACCCAAATCCTCTCAGTCAGCATCCAGCAGCAGCATGTGGCACTGGTACCATGCAGAACTAAGCTCCAGTGGGTCTGTCCTACAGCTGTGCATAGTGCCTAAACCTCACTGCCGCCAGCTCTCCTCACTGACTCATCTCAGCACAGACAGGAACATCTAGGAATGTAAACTGATGCAGGGGAATTTAATAAACCTTGAACCTACATGAAAATAAGACTAGGCTTCCCTCATTCTTTCTTATCCTCAGTGTTCAATAAAAAATATTAAAAAAGAATTTAAAAACCCAAGCAATCTGTAGAGTATAAATCATAACTTGATAAATGTAGGTCCTTAGAAGCCAGTTGTGTAAATACAGATACACCTGCAGGCCCTGATAACCAGATTAGCAGCAACAGCTGCCAGACCACGCATCAACAACCAAGAGATATTGTTGTGTCCTGGCCAAAGAAGTTTCCAGATTGACTCTCAGGTGCTTCCCGTACATCACTGTTAGTGAGAACAATGTATCATGAAAGTAGATGATCTTCATTGATCTTGAAAACTTAACATTTTTCTGCTTGGATGTAGACAATGAGGCTTGACACTAACATTAGTTCACAGCACCTTTGCTGTACAAAGGGATTGGACTTTGCTGGCAGCTGGGAAGGTTTTCTGTGGAAACAAAAAGAAAAGGGTGTCTGGATTTGGTATGATGTCATATTAAAAAGCACATTCTTACTGGATAAAAACCCAGATCAATTGATTCTTAGGTGTCCTGCCACACCTGTTCTTATTGATGATTAGAAACTAAAATTAACATTTCTTCTTGGCAAAACTCCACTTGAATCACACAACAAAATCTGATGAGCCTTAGCACTCCTAGTAATACAAGCCAGACCCAAAAGTACAAAAAGAAGGCACAGACCTGGGAGGGGCTTGGGGAAAGGTAGCTTTTCCTGTTTGGGAAAGCAGCTCTGTGTCCCTAAAAATCTAGGAAAACAAGTCTAATGTTACTGACTACACTTCAGCACTTCAGCACTATGCTCGCTGTTCTTTCTAGAAGATACCACAAAATCTGGATAATTTTGCACTGTTGGGACTGTGAAGCTGAGCGGGATCTAACTCAGTCCCATTCCTCCTCAGTGGTGCCGGTTACAGCAGGGTCCATTAGCAGCCCCCAACACACCAAGGCATGGAGCAGGGCCAGGGATCATCCAAGGCATCCATCCAGGAGCAGAAGGACATGGGGTCAGAGAAAGAGTTGGAGATTTCACTCCTATGGCATTGTTGGGAAAAGCTCTGACAGCCCCAGGCTGAGCTGTGGTGGAGCTCCTGGGCCATGGGCAGGGGTGGATGAGGCTGGGCAGGACCAGTAAATGGCCCTCAGGCTCCTAACAGCTTCCTTTATGGGAAAATACTTGGAAAACCTTATAACCTGATACACCTGATACATGTGATAATTCTCCCTCAAAAGACCTAGGGATGAACTACTCATCTGTGAACTAATCTTCCATGATGGATGTGAGGCCATAGACCAAACAAAATGTGTCTCAGATCAGCTCTAGTGAGCCAGGTGACTGCTTTCTTGGCAAGAACATCTATTTCAGCCTAAAACAAGGCCAAAATAATGCAAGTTAAAATGATGATGGGGTAGGGAAAACACTGTGGATATCTGTTCCAAACAAAATAACTGAAAGAATCCAGGATTGTTGGATGCTGGTTGTCTGTTGTCTTTGCCTACAAATTGTGGAATGCTGATACAGAAATATGGGCTCCTCTCTTTGGGTGAGCTTGTGTGAGGCTGATTCAGCCTCACATTCCCAGTCAAGTGTCACTGCGTTGTAGATACAGTTGGAAAATAATTATTAATATTCATAAGAGAAATTGCTTTTTTATAAGATGCATTATGACATGTTGTAAAAACATGTAAAAAAAATTTAAAATACTTAAAAGCTGATGCTAGCTTGTTGTGGCCTGTTGTGAAGCATTCATAAATTGGAGTACTTACAATAGTTCATGCATGTCTCTGCATGTTGGAGCAGCGCATCAGAGAATTTATTTATCAGGGGGAAAAAACCAAACTCTGCTAAGTCATTTTAATGATTATAAAGGTTACTGTCATTTACAATTTTGCCAGATTTTATAAGGCACAATACCAGATTGTCACATGGGAGAGGCTTGCAGATTCAAGTCCTCATTCTTCCCTCTAGCGAGTGCTGGAACCAGCACATTTGGGACACAGAGGTTACGTCAAAGCCTTCCAACTCTTTGAAGGATAATTACCATACCTGCATAATCACATGGTCTGCCTTCTATGCATTCATGTTGAGGAGAGGACATTAATCTAACAAACACCCAGCGGCTGACAATTTATATATATAAATATATCTCTAACAGTTCTCTGTAAGATGCAATATTCCACCTTACAGCTGCACAAGACTCCTTGCCACACTCCCAATCCCTGAGTAGAAAGAGCTGTACAATGATTTTCCAACCTGCAATACCAGGAAGGAATGTTCTGCTGCAGGATATGGTGCTGCTGGCTGTCACTTTCTCTTGTTTCATTAGACAATCTAGACCACTAGTTTATTGTAGGTTATATAAGAATTACAAAAGGTAGCCAGCAAATAATACCCTAATCTCATGCTCCAGAACATTTGAAAGTACTTGTAAATATGCCTAGAGGTCATCTAAAACAGATGTCTGGTTCAAGGGGAGGGTGTGCAAGGGATTTTATGATCCATGCAAGACTCTCCTCAGCAAAGAAGCCACAATAGTGGATGCAGGACTACCTGCAAATCTTGGTGCAGTAGACTTAGCAGAGCTGTCTCTCTCTTCACTGTCTGGTTCAGTATCCAGAGACTGTAGTGCCATGCATCAGCAACGTTCCCCTCTTTGGTATCTGTAAAAAGGCAGGGAAATGTTCCAACCCAATGGCACATACCAAGCATGGCCCAACCCAATGGCACATGCCATAGCCTTTTCCTGACAGCTGTCCCTCCTTTGTCAGTCCATGTTCTCAAAACTGGAAGCATGCAGAAATATCAGCAATATAAAAAAATTATGGATTTCCCAACAAACACAGTGAGCCCTGTGCTCTCTTTCTGTCCAGTGCAGAGTGGACATGAAGACAAGGCCTCTCACATGTGAGCTCTGCTGTCTGTGCCCTTGGCTCCTTCCACCTGGGTTACCAAGGTCTGCTCTGCTGCAGCCCTTAGGAGCCTGCACCTGCTTTTAGTCTCTTTCTGCATGTAATTCCAAATATAATCTTTTATCCCTGGACTCCTCACTTGCCTTGTGTATTAGATCTTTCATAGTGCTGTGCTGCCAGGCTGCTGAGCCATGGAGACTGGAAGGAGGAGTCAACAGGAAGAGCACTCCTGGGTACAACTCCAAGCATGTCCACATTCCCCAGAAAATGGTGGGACAAGAGAAGTGTTTTGATGGAGGAATTAGGGAAATTCGAGCATGGAAACACATAAATACAAGACACAATTCTTGATCTGCAACTAAAATCAATAGTCATATATCCTGGATTGGGATCGATGCATGGTCCCATGTTTCAGAGACCTATTGACAAAGCCAGTGTTATTGTAGTACTGTGTTTTCTTAACCTGTGTCCAGAAGAGCTAAGACTTCATTAAAAAGCCATTGTCAAACAGATTGTATAAATGCATAATAGCCCTAATAAATTTTATTACTTACTGTAAAAACAGTAACATAAACAAAGCACATTAAGCAAGTCCTTTTACCTACAGAAAATGTATCAGAACTGTTTTCCTCCAAAATCTAATGAGATTTAGATTTCATTTGCAAAACAGAAGAAAATAAGTCTTTTACCTGGGGGAGATCTGACTATAAGTCAGCAACATGTTTGTTGTGTTTTTTGTTTGCTAATTTTGTTTATTTGTATTTTTGTTCTATAAAGTGGCAAATTTGCCCCAGTAATAAATAAATGGAGCACACTAGTTTTAGTACCTACTTAAAAGTAAAGCTCAACTACACACTTAAACATCAAAAGATCAATTGTTGCATTTTTACAGCAATTAAATTATTTTCTTTCATCTTTCATACTGCATAAATATTTTTAAAAACAGTAAGATGCATATATTCAGGAGCCATAGATCCTACTGTCAGCCTCTTCATTTCATATACTTATAAATATGACACCTAAATAAGTTCTAAATTCAAAACCAGCCTATGCAATCCTTGAAACAGCATTTTCATGGGGGAAAGAGAGCTTTGGACTAGTGCTGCAACGAAAGCATGAAGTCACACAAGTTCTTTGAGATTCGGTTTGATATCTGCAAAATGGGAGATTAATCCCTTCCAACTGCTGAGCATATTTCTGATGTAAGAGACCATTGAAACCAAGGAGAATTCCCACTGTGTTTGGCAGGACTTGAGCCCCTGCTGTTTAAGCAGGACAAGAAGTGGAATTTCCCTGGCAATAATTATGCCACCACTGCAGCAGCAGACTGAGGTGGCAGGGTGAAGGATCTCAGTGTGAGTCTGATCCAAAGGTGAATCTGTGGCCACTCTGGGCTTCATGGTGCAAGCACACACTGGGTTGTGTCACTCCTGGGAGTCTGCCATGCCTGACCCCAAGCACTGAGCTCTCGGGAGCCCGTGCTCTGCCCGTCCCTGCATTTCACCCTGGAAGGGTCTGGAAGGGTCTGTAAACTCTCTGGTTGCCCGTTTTTATGAACGGGTCAATTGCAACGTGCAACGTTGCACCTATGTGCACTTGAGTGGCTGCTTTAACCTTCCCTGTGAAGAGTAGAGCACCCAACCACCCTTGCCATGAGAAGGCAGCAATAAGGGACTGTATTGGTTTTCTGGTGGGACCCATCTTCTGTGTCCAGAGATCCAGGCTTCAGCATACCTAGGAACGTTGTAGCTCATCACTGAGACTGCACTTACACGACTTGTTGAGATTCTTTATTAGTCAGAGTGCAGCTACTCCCTGCAGCTCCTGTCCCAAGCTACCCTGAATCCTACTGATCTGAATCATGGGAAGAGCCATGGTGAAGTGGTCATCAGCATCTGTCTAAACAGGTTTATAACACTCTTGGATGTGTCAAATTCCTATCCATTGTGCCCAGTTTATTTTTGATGAGGTGCACTAAGTTGTTTCACCAGCTTCTTTTATCATTACTGAGAAGAAGTCTGCTTAAGAGAAAGCAGTTCTTCAGCTCTGGGAGAAGAGTGCTGTCTTCCAAGCTGGGAACTGCTGTCTACCTGATCTCTCATGGAGCCAGAAGCAGGGTGGTAAATGCACAGTCCTCTGCAACAGCACGAGAGGGACTCATGCTCGGGACAGCAGTGAAGTACAGGCTGAGTTTACTCAAGATTTCCCCATAATTCCTGAGTTACTGCTAATATTCCAGATCTCCTCAAAGTCAAAACATCAAAATATCTTTGTTCTAGGGACAAAACCCAATAGTCCAGTGAGGGGAATTCACCAATTGGAGAAATCCAAACCTGAGGTCTTTAGCTGAAAATACACTCACCTTTCTTTTTAATTTACACATCTTGTAATCGAAAGGGAATTACTGGTAAAGAAAAAGGAATAAAAGCAAATTCTGTATTCTGCTGACTGAAGGAAAGGATGGCATGAAGGGAGCAGAATTTCCCTGAACTACAGCTGGTAATATAAGAAAAGGTGTTTCATTCTAGATAATATTTAGGCAGAAAAATTACTTTTTAACTTTCAGAAGACAATAATATTTTGAAGTGCATATAAACAAAAATATTTGACTTTTGATCTCCAGATTTAGGACAAAGGCTGATAAGAGGAGAAGTGATTGAGTGAGGGAGATGCAAGAAATGCCTGTTATTGTTCCATACTTCCTAAGAATAAGAGTGAGAGAAGAACCTTGTTCTTATGAAAAGCCTAATGGGTGACAGTAGAGGACATTTCAACAGAAAACAAATCAGCAGCTGTAAGATAATATTGTATGGGGATGAATTATCCCCTCAGGATACTATGCAGCAAAGAACTTAACATTTTTTTTTATTCTTCCTGGAGATGTGTTAAAGCAGAGGTCCAAACTTTACCAAATAAAAGAAGAATGGTTTTGGAGGAAGTCTCTGCAACTTCAGTTTCTGGCTTTATCTGACCCAATCCAGCATCCATGCTTTGCAAAATCTATATTCAGTTTTGATTTCAGAGCTCCAGACCAACTCCTCCATCCATTCCTGTGTCCATCAGACAGGCATTTCTCTAGAACATACTACACAGCTATGCCACAATCTCAGCTTTCCCCCAGTACTGTACTTCAGGCTGTAAATCATATCCACTATCAAACTCTCCATAAAAAGGGTTTTCAATCTAGAATGTGAATGGGTCTGCTGCTTTACTGAAATGCAAGGATGAAATTAACATTTGGAATCTGTCCACAACATGCTTGCAGTGTTGCAAGAGGTCTGCTCCTGCCCTTGCCCTTGCTTTGCATGAGCCCCCTCCAGACCCACACCCCTCATGCCCTCCCTTGAAGGAGAGGAGCCAGCATCACACAGTGGGGCTGGAAGGAGCCCTGTGACATCACCTGCACTATCTCCCTTCCCCAAGGTATCAAAAGAAGTAATTTAAGGGCACTCTGATAGATCAGAGATAGCCACCCAATTTGTTTGGAGAAAGTGTATGAAAGCTTTTCTACTTCAGAAGACCAAAGAGCCAGACTAAACCTTTCAGGGTGATGCTCCTGTTATTTCCTGGCACTTCAATTTTTTTATTCAAACTCAAAAATACAAGACCCCTTTTTTACATAACTTTTTTTTGTCTAATGGGGAGACATTATTGGGGAATTTTGTAAGAAGAGGGAGGTATTGAAACATTTCAAACTTACAGAAACCATCTGTGCGAGACTGAACTTAAGTGAAGATGAAAAATCAAAAGCGGGCAGTTGTGTTCTTGTTTATCCTAATCTCACCCACCTACACAGTAGCAAAATAGGCACCATGCCGAAACTTTGTGGCAAGAGGCTATTGTGTGGGCTTAGAATAATTTAAGAATTGATTGTCAGCCTGTTTCTTGGCTTCCAGCTATGAAATAATGCTCTAACTAGAGTGCGGTACACTGAAGGGCTCATTACAGACTTTAAAGCTGTCTCATTTTCAATTATGAATATTAAAAAGAAATGCTTTGAATCACTCCTCTGTTATAATTAATACTCTAGGTTTTGGGTTGGTTTGTTGGTTTTCTGAGGTCTGTTTTAAAGATACCTTCATAGCTTATTCCTGAGTTAGTTCCCAAAAACCAAACACTGTTCCTGTTTATATCAGTGGGGAAATTCCCAGTGAAAAAAAACTAATCAGACCCAAGTTAATGAAAACAACACCCCCATGTAAAACAAAGCTCTAGCCTTAATCTTCTAGCATTGCCTACTTGTGTACATCCAAGACAAAATTTTATAGCCTGCATGTTCCAACCGTAAAAAAAAAATCCTGATTATTTATTTATGCCCTTTTTGTTTAAGAAGTTAAATCCCCAGAGCATCTCAATTTAGATCAAAAGCAAGCTACCAAACTTCACCTGGCACACCTGTGCTGTGTGATTTCTTAATTACCTGCCTAACATTCTCAGAGCTACGAGGCAGGGATGCAGGACTCATTTAGCACACAGTCAGATCTCTGAAATGCACCTCGTGCTGCAGAGCCTTTCCAGAATGCCTGAGGTGGTAACTAAATGATCCTGCATCCCCACAGACACTTGCCTTTCAGGAAATTGCTTTCTCACAGGTTTCAGAAGTCAGGGACCCACGATGGGGTAAGAAACATAGGGTAAAATGAGGGATTTATGAACTTTGTGAGGAAGGTTTTCCCCTATGCAGCAAAAGAGATGAAGTGGTTTTATGTCACCAGATTTGAGCTGCCTTCCACCAAGACCAAAGATCAGGACTAGGCCTGTTACAGGTTTTTATTACTGATGCTTGATATTCAACTAGCTAGGGACCAGGGCAGAGTGTGGCCACCTATGTCAGATGCCAGGGAAGCCTCCAGCTGGAAGCCCTGGACGTGGAGAGCATTCAGTCTAAAGAGAAATGGCCAAAGCAGAAAAACGTAGCACAATGAGGACAAGGCTGATTTGAGGAGACACACACCAAGCTTTTTCTGAGACAACTCAGAAACTACTTGGCAACAGGATGCTTCTGCATAAAAAAACCCTCTCTCATGTCAGATGTGACTGTCCCTTTGCTCTAATGCTCACTGGTTGTTGGCATGCCCCTTGTCTAGAGAAGGAACTTGCACACTTTGCCACAGATGAGCTCAAATCACCCACAATGTTCAATTTGCACAGGCACTGATAATTAGGTACATGCAGGAGAAGTTCAGTCATGTCTTCAACCTCTCTAACACCAAGCACTTGTAGTGTATGACCTCAGAGTGTATGTCCTGTGTGAACATTTTTGTATTTTAATAGGGGATGCGCTATAATTTCTCATTTACAGTGGCTTGGACAGTAATTAGGTATCAAACATTACTGTTTCTTTGGCCATTTCAATAGTGTAATTTTATTAATTAGCCAAAGCACTGACTCTGTTACCCTGAATGTAATTTAAACTGCCAAGAGCTGATGGCATTTCTGTTGGTACAGTGAAAATACACAGCTCTGGAAGGAAGATAATGGTAAGTATTAGCATTTATAGCTTATATGTCCCCGTAACACACAGAAGACCCAGAACCATCAGGATTCTTTACATGTAGGAGATGAGATAGATGAGCAACACCCAAGTTAAATAGATGCAATAAGTTTGACAGCAGCCTTTCGTCTACAAGCAGGACATTCATTGTGGCTCAACATTAATGGAGACAGAAAGAAAACATTACATTTTATTACAAAAATATTTGTCTTCTTATGGAAGATTTCAGGGGAAAACATTTTTAGTTATCTCCTTCAAAATTAAATTTTTGGTTAAGAAGCATTTTCATTGCCAAGAAAATTGACAAAAAATGCAAAGTCACGGCTGGGATCAGAGATACACTGAGAAGATTCTGTGCAGGACTTGTTTCAAGCAAAAAAAATCTCTAGTGGTAGCATCCTCCTTATATGATGCGGGAGCACATGAGCCAGTAAATTTTATTTTGCAAAATCCTCCAGCATTAAAATTCCAAATAATTTAAATAAAATTATAATCGATAATAAAATCAAGGAGGGGTTCAGTCACATGAAGTTCTGGTTAATCAGAAAACTTCTTAAAATTCTATATTTATTTTTAGAACTTCAGTATACTCTTGAAAACCCAACCAACATGACTTATCATTGTGCTTTGAAATGACAATGTTTTTCAAACATTCTGTGAGAAGTGCATGGAGATGTGTTTTAAAAGCAAGGCACTTCCCATCTTCCTACGTGCAATAAAAAATAACCAGAGTTATCAGCGAGAAATCTATCTGCTGAAAGTTAATGAGGAACATCTGTTGGTCTACTGGGAGAAACAGTGGAAAAATGGGTGGGAAATTCCAACTTTAACTATGCTGCCACTCCCACAATATTCAAGTCAACAGAAAAAAAAACTGTCAGCAAAAGGTCAAAGTCATTAGTAGACATTTTTTCATCTACAGAGAGATAGATAAGACACACATAATTTCAGAGAAATTATTTAGGATTTTCCAAAATTCTCACATTTATTTATTATATAAATCAGCCTATCTTTTGGTGCAATGTTTTAAAGACTTGTGAGACTACCATATACCCTGGACTGTAAGTGAGCAAAGGGATCAGATTCACAAAATAATTTAAGCTTTCAGTTTAAAAAGCCTCTTAACATCAGCCAAGTCAAAATAATTGGCAGTGTCTCATAGGTTCATGATCCCAAGCCAGTTGCAAAGCACATTATCACAGGTAACTCTCTTTCAGAGTGTGAAAAATCCTTATATTTGCCACTGGCTAAGGCCATACACATGAGCCATTGTTGCTGCTTAACTGATGAGAAGTTCGTAAGATTACCATAATTTGGCTGTGACTATGAATCCTCAGATCATTCATGATCTAAGACAAATAGATAAGTGGTAATGCAAAATGCTCCCAGCATGCAGAGAATCAAGAGGTGGGTTTATGGGAAGTTCTTCAAATACATTCAGCATGTTTGTCCTGAAAGACACCTTAGAGTAAGTGTTTTAATGAGTGAGGATGAGAAATGCTGACGCGCTGTGCTTTGTGATCTTAATAACTTTGTTCAATTGAAAAGCTTTTTTTATCCACACCTTATACAAAATTTAGCTCTTCCAACCTGTAAATCAGGTTTCCATCTCAATTTTAAGTAGTATTGACTATAGTGTGATTGAGACTAAAAATGGAGAAAAATCCATTACTAGGCTTATGGTTTTCTTTCTTACCAAGGTACTTATTCAGGAAACAAATAGCATCAGCAGATACTATTTACAGGCAAGACAATAGATTTTCCTAGCTCTGGGATGACTGTTGAAGTTTGCATCTGTAAAGGTTAGTCTAGGTTTAAAACTCCCTTCAAAAATGTTTATGGGATTCAAATAAATAACTTCAGGGATTTTTTAAGCAGACAAACCATTCTTAATCATGAACATTTTTGCATATATGTCATTTGTCATCCTTGGCTGATATCCCTACCTATCAGATATAATGGCTATTCCACAGTTCCCATCATCCCATTTTTCTGTTGATTTAGATTATTATAAAACTGCATATATGTGAAACTGAATTATAGTGGAATTAATGGAATATGTTGAGTTGGAGGGGACCCATCAGGATAACTGAGTCCAACTCCTGGCCCTGAGCAGGACACTCCAAGGATGACACCATGTGCCTGACCTCAGGCTTCTGGAGCTGAGACAGGTTTGATGCTGTGACCACTTCCCTGAGGAGTGTAATTAGCCCCAGTGCATAGGAGTTTCACAGGCACTGCTGAAAACACCAACTATTATTGAGATTACTCAATTATTCCCATTTTAGGGTCCCAGTGCTGATGACTAGGCTGAACACTGACACGTCGGACGCTTGTCTACACTTGAAAATTCTTCTTCAGAAAACTTCAGCCAAAAGACTTCACCTACTGCCAATAACAGGACCACGGAAAAATACCTGCTTTGTCCATGTTAAAACCATGTGGTAAACCCCCTTTTTTCAGAACTTTAATGCTTTGGAAAACATGAATTTTGGCATTCAGATGTGGGTTATCCCTGAAATACATCCTTTACTACCTCTGCACGTATCTACAAAAACTACACCAAGGAATTATTGCAACCTTTAGAAAACCACAGGTCACACAAGAGCTGTGGACTTCTGAGACCTCAGTCATTCCCTGAAGGCACCTCCACAACATCAGTACTTTGGGTTGGAGATAAAGAGAACTGACACTGCCTTGCTGCTCTGAGTATCCACAAGCTATTTCCATCCATTTTGGGGCACACTAAAGGACAGGGTTACCCATGCTTTCAACCTTCTTGGTGAAGAATATGGAAATAGGTCTCTGAATCAGAAGTGGGGGAGGAACAGGGAGAAGACAGAGGCAAATAAAGAACGTAAATTGCGGAAGTGGCCAGAAATCTAAGGGCAGCCTGATTTTGTTTCAGAATGCAGACGTGGAAACGACAGAGCTTAATGCCAGAAGTGTGTGAAGAAGCATGCTGTGGGAGCCAGTGAGGAGGGGAACCTTGAATTATGGCTGAGAAAGACCATTAAAACCAGAAAATCTGAGGGACTAAAGAGGGCAGAGCAAGAAGGCTGGGACATCCCAGCAATAGGGAAATCTGAAGGAAATTGTGTAGCTGGGCAAAGTTAGGAGTAGTTAAATACTCCCGTCCCACCCTCCTTTGGCACAGTGAAAGTGGAAAATCTAGAAAAATAGTATGTCAAACTTCCCTCCTGAACTTGGAGTGGAAAACACAGTTTAGGGGCTTTGTACATCCCCTGCTGCCCTGAAATACCTGCAAGATCCACTAACAACTGTCCAGCCTGCCCTACAGGAAACAGGCCTCCCAGTGCTTTCAGCAGGACACTGGTATCTGGTGATTATTGGTGTTGCTACTCTATTAACTGAAGTAGCAGAGCTTTCAGTGGCCAACACAGACCCAGCCCTGCTGCATCTCCTGGCCCTCACTGTGACCCTGCATAATGAAATGCCTATTTTGGCAGTCTACTTTTCTTCCTCCCCCCCCTCAAGTATGTGAAATTACACACCTCAAACTGTGTGAAAAGAATCTTGCAGTTGCAATCAGATGTGAGGAAGTGCCAGAATCAAATTGCCTCTCCAGCCCTGATTCAATCCCTTTTTTGCATAGGCATTATCTTTAATAGCATGATCATATACTTCTCCCTCCTGCTGGGCACAAGATGGACGGCACTGATGATGGATGGGAGGATGCAACAAAGGCAGACTGCTGCCCATGGGGTATGGATGTCTCATAATAGCACAAAAAGAAAAGAGGATTCAGGTGCAGTGAATAATGCAGTGCAGCACAGCTGCTCTCCAGGAATGACCTGGACTGCAGGTATCCCATCAGGGAAGGTAACAGGAGGTGGTCACAGCTCACAGCTTCTCCCACTAAATCTGCTCCTAGGGCTTCAGCAGAAGAGGGAGGATGGTGTCACTGCTGTCCTTGAGAGCTGGTTGTATTTCTGCTGCTCATCTCCTATGCAAAGCAAGGCAAGCAATTTCAACCAGCTCCTTCTCTCCCTGTTATTAATTGTACGGCTTTGCTTGATGGGTCCCTGGCTGGATTCTGTGGGGTCTCTGAGCTTCAGAAGTGCTGAGCACTCACATTCAACTCCCACATAAAATACGGCTCTATGCTGGGCAAAGCCAAACTCCAACTAGCAGAAACTGGGCACTCAAGCCCAGCAAATACTGTTGGCCTGCCATGTGCCTCACCTGTGGAGTCAGGATAAGGCCATATCTCATCTATTGGACTGCTGCAGAAAAAAATCCATTCTTCTTTGTGAAACTCCCAGACAGCAGAGAGCTGAAAGCTACAGGAAAGCCTTGGGAAAAATAATTATGCTGAATTCAGTACAGGAACTGGTAGGCAGGAGCAAGAGAACACTTGAGATCACATAATGAATGCCAAAAAGAAAATTAAATACCCCTTGCTTATGAACAGAATATGGCCCAGTCTGTGTACTGGAAGAGGAAGAGAAGCAATAGGAGCAACACACAGATCTATAACTAAGAATTGTGACCCAGTCACTACACCCAAAGTAACCAAGCTGAGATTGCAAAGGTAACCTTAATTCTGCTATTCTTTGACTTCCATGGCTTGATTTCACAAGTTACATTATGCACTTTTGATGAAGGCTGGTGTTTGGCTTTTAACTGTGTGTTTTACCTGCAATAATAGTTTAAATAATTTAATGTTTTAAAGTTACTGAAGTTTATAATTTGAATTATGATACCCAAAATAATGAATCTAGCTCTCAGCTACATTTTTAGCTAGCCCTGTAGCTAAAATTTTTGTTTTATTATTTGTCCTAATAGCAGAGCTTGCATTACAGACACTTGAGGAACAGGATTTAAGTGAAACAGAAATCAAGTTGTGATAAAATAACATCATTTGTACTTAGGGAGAATGTGTAAAGCTCAAAAAAAAAAGCTTTATTTGATTAAGAAAATCATTAGCTACAATAATTAGAGATAATTAGAACCTTACATCCTTATCTAGTTTTTAAAAGTTGATTTGATTAACAGATTTATTGCTTTTCTTATTTTCTATTTTTACAGCAAAAATCTGTATTATTACGTTCCTTGCAGCTACTTTTGGCATCTAGCTTGTTAGTACACGACTTTAACTGTTGATCCTATTGAAAGAAGTACTTTTTCAGGATTTTTTTGTCACGTCATTAATATCTTCATTCAAAGATCATACATCTTTACTTCAAATAAACCATTCAACCATACAGTAAACATCTTGTTGACCTCACTTACAAACAGGCATTGACAGCTAGTAAAAGACTGAATGATTGCACAGCACCTGCCCTAACCTTCAAGAACATTTAGTTGTATTTCATGTGCTATCACTTGTGGCGATCAGGAGAGGTGCCTGAGGACTGCCAGAAACCAAAAGTCACTCTGGTCTTCAAAAAGGGCAAAGAGGGACCCAGGGAACTACTGGCCACTCAGCCTCCATCCCTGATAAGGTGGTGGAGCACCTCATTCTGGGGCCCATCTCTGTCCACATGGACGACAAGAAGGTGATCATGAGCACTCAGCATGGATACTAAAGGTAAATCATGCCTGATCAACTTGATTGTTTTCTATGATGAAATGACCACCTGGATGGACAAGGGAAGAGCAGTGGGTGTTGTGTGCCTCAGCTTCAGCAAGGCTTTGACACAGTCTCTCACAACATCCTCATTCACAAACTCAGGGTGGGTGGACAGGATGAGTGGACAGTGGGGTGGCTGAGAACTGGCTGAAAGGCAGATCCCAGAGGGTCATGATCAGTGGCACAAGGTTCAGCTGCAGGCCTCTCACTGGTGGAGCCCCCAAGGTTCAATACTGGGTCCAGTGTTGTGTAACTTGTTCCTTAATAACCAGGGTGAAGGGGCAGATGCCTCCTCAGCACATTCGCTGGTGACACAAACTGGGGCACGATGCCTGTGTCACAAGGTGGGAATGATCCCCTGAGCCAGGCACTGTGCCACCCCTCTTCTTCCTCCTCACCAGCCCATTGTGCCAGCCTGGGGAGAGCCACTTGCTGGCTTAGACCCTGGCCTGTGGACACTGGTGCTGGCTGGGAGGAGCAGGTCAGCCTGGGCTGGCCATGAGCATCCTCTGCCTCGCCTGGCAGAGTAGTCCCTGCCAGGGGACTGTCCCTGGCACAGTAGTTGGTGGTGGTGTAGCTGTTGTAGGTCAGGTAGCCTGAGGCTACTGTGCTCAGCAGCTCCAGCAGATCCAGTCTGTCTTCTGGTGCCACATCTGTCTGTATGATGAGGATGACGGAAACAAAAAAAAAATATTTTAACTCATTTTCTCCTTTCCTATACACAGAGTGTTAATGCCCAAGCTTAGCAGCAGTGGTTTTCTTCAGACCTGTTAGATGTCATCTCCCTCCACTACTCAGATTTGTTTTGGCTTTTAAGCATTTTTCTAATTCTTTTTACAAGGAAACAAAATCTGATCCTTCATAAAACGTCAGCTGTTAGGATGAAGCTGCATCTGCACTAAGAGGAAATTAATAGCAAATGTTTATCCAGGCTACTGGTGGGTGTGTGGTGGTTTCCCTGCCTGTAGCCAGTCCGGGATTCCCATTTTTATGGTCTGTGGCTGTTAAAACTTGGCTCTTCAGATGAAATATATGTAAGTATGTATATTCCTGTAGCCCACTGCAATTACTAGGATAAAAGATGTACCTTAATCCTCTTTGACCGTGGCCAGACCTTCTCTGAAGAAATGGTGGTGACAGCTGTGCAGCTGCTTGTGCCTACTTTGTTCATCATTATCACCTCCTGAACAGTTCTGCAAGGCAGAATGAGGAAAGGCATCTTTCATCATTTTAGACAGATGTAAACTGCACATCAGGAGCATTTCAGGCTTCTCCAAAATTCTTCAGAGCAGGAGTTTGGTTAGATTAAGTCCATTCCTGACATCTCATAACAGACTATCACAACAAAAGCAAGTCACACAAACCCACCCACTACTTCTTTAAATTGTAGATGTGGGTTTGTCAATCTGAATTAGGGTTTTACTCTTAGTCTGGGCTTAAATTTGAAATAGTTTGCTAAAAGGGAGATAGCTTTTGGAGGGAGGGATTATGTAATTCTGTATATTTTAAAAGGATTCAATCAGGACCTTGTTTTGGACAATGTTTTGGGCAATGACAATGAAAGCTAGCAAACAGAGAAATGAAATTTTGATCAGTTTTGTGCATGATATAAAACACTCTTGTCTCCACTGTCTACTTTCCAACAAGCTACTTCTTTCTAAGCTGAGATGCTTGAATCATTAGCTAACACTCATTTCTGCCACAATTTTTCACATCCATGAAAATGTCTAGTAACAAAGTACCTTGAAAGGATCCACAGCAGAGAACAGACAGCCCCGACAGGGTATTTATATCCTTTGAATAAGGCAATCAAACTTCCATCCCCCTGTGTCCTCTCATACCCCTGCTCAGATGGCATGGTTGAAATATTAGCACCAATCTCATCAAAACAATCTGAAAGGAAAGTCAGAATCCTTTCAAAGCCCAGAAATATTACTGGAAGCACAGAGAGCTCATCTTTACAAAAATTATTAGATATCAAGTTTGCTTCCTGCAAAAAGGTTAAAGGGCCTACATCCAATTAATACCATGTATCTACTTCAGTCCAAGACATAATTTAGTTATGACTATACTTTATTGTACCCCAGTCACTTCTAGACTGCTGTGGCTGTGTTTTTATTTTATCCTAAGTGTGTCTTTGGTCTAAGTGTGATTATCTTTGGGTTTATTTTGGAGCTTCTTAAATAAACTCTGCAGAAGAAGTGCTTGTATTGCCACATAGATGAATGTTGGGATTTTTTTTTTTTTTTATGTGAGGTGTGTATTTAGAAACAGGAACAAAATCAAGCACTTTTTTATTGATTTAAGAATAAATTTGAAAGGAGAACTGCCTTGAGAGAGAGTTTATCTCCCTTTTAAAAATTACTTTTCTTTTTTATAGCAAACAATATAGTGATTGTAACTACAGCTTCTACCAGTCCTTGGCTGCTTCTAAATGCAGGACAGGCTTCTCTTGGTGGAAGTTTTACCATTAGTTTCATTAGGAGTAAGGACAGACCTGTATAACAAGCTGTAGTATAACCTTGACCTTAAAAAAACAAAGAGGATTAAGTGCAGATAAATCGCAAGGCAGTTTGAGCTTTGGCACTGGCAATCAACTTCCAGGACTGTAAAACACCCTCAGAGTCACAATTCTCCATTTCCATGACTCTCCATTTCCAGGGAGCTCAGTAGTGCCATGGCCCATGCCAGCAGCAGAGAAGAACCCCTCTGAGCCCTGTCTGAGGGACAAATATTGACCAAATATTGACCAAATATTGACCAGGACACAGGAGCTCAGCTGCTCCCAGCCTTCACTGGCCCCTTCCCCCAGTGGGAAGGAATGAGTGGCGCTAACCAGGAACCTGAGTCAAGACAGAATCTGTGAGGAGGAGTGAGTGATGGCTTTGTCTCACCTCCTCACACAAAGGGGGCTATGTCCCCAGGCCTCAGCTTCCACCCTATACAACTCTCACCGCTTTGTCCTGAATCCTTTTCTTTCCACAGGAGCATTTACAGGCTGCAAACCACAGGACTGAGTCTTGGAACATCCAGTCTCAACAAACATTCGGTTCCAGCAACAAACATGGTGACATTTGGCAAATCTTCAGAAAACAGGTGAAAGTCTCAGTCTGTCTCTATCTGTTGCCAGTGGCAGCTGCATTTCCAGACAATAGGGTTCTTTCTTATTCTGTGTCACCCCTGGGCAGAGCGGAGGCCTGGCACAGCCCTGCTCTCACCTGTGACCTTCAGGGCCAGCCTTCCAAGACCATGAGGAGAGAGGACATTTAGGTGAAGGCAGGAAGCTGAGGTATTTTTCCTTTCCTAAAGCACAGTGATCGTTTGTGTCCATCTGTATATTGCTTGTATCTATCTATAAATTCCTATGCCCTTCTCCAGGCAAACTAGGGGAGAGGAAAAACCACAATTCCAAAAGCAAGCCCTTGATGTATTTCGCTCTTCCCATGCAGCTCCACAGGCCACACTGGAGCTCAATGCAATGGCACAGCCCCATGGCTTGTGTATTCCAATATTCTGGATTTTTTCGTATTCTCTGTGATGTCTCAATAACATCACAGGGTTTTTTAAACATACACACACTGAAAAAATACAGTATGTACAATTCATTCCTTTGACAGTTCCCCAGCTCCAACACTAAAAGGAGAGATATAAAAAGCAGGTGTTCATGAACCATGGCATTGAAAATATTGTGTGGAAAAAGGATATGTGTTAATCTCTAAATAAGGTGCCATAGGGATGAATATTTTTATAACCCAAGAAAATGTTAAAGTAAGCTTAAACTTTACCACAAAGTTCACCTTGCCTATTTACTGTGCAAGGTGATATATCACTTCTATGTGAGCCATAAAGATAAATTTTGTTTTAAGGAAGGACTATGACAATTACAATGTGGATAGAACAGTGCCTTCCCCTTGAAGTGTTCCCTTTTTTCTTATCATTCCACATATAATCTAGAAATGGGAGTATTGAAAGCAATACAGACTGGTAAGAGGTTGAGGCTGAAGAAAATAGAGCTCTTTTACTCTCCCACGTTATACATGTCCTGCTTGTATGTCAGCAAATTGTTTAACAGTTCCCATTGTTCCCTGGAGATAGTACGTAAATAATTATAAATCTTATTAATTCCTCTACGAAAGTGCGCTTTGATTACCCCAAATTAGCCGTGTCATTCCTGGAATTTATTATTATGCTCACGTATTATGTGTACTGTGTAGTTATGGTTAAGGAAAAAAACTAAATCAAACTGGAATGTTTGGCATGGTACTTTTCAGTCCCCATGGTGGCTGATGGTGTCTTGGTGGGTTTTGGAGACTTTCCTCTTATTTGCGAAAAGGAAGATATTTTGACTCTTTGGGGGGAAAAAAAAGGTAAATCTAGTAAAAAAGAACAGAGCACAGTTTTCTGTTTTTCCAGGGCTTTTTCCGCAGTTCTGGTGGGAGTGGAGCGGAGCAGGTAGCGGCGGCTGCCGCAGGAATTAAAGGCGCAGCGCCATCTGCCGCTCCCGCCGGGAGCCGCGGCCCGCTCCCGGGGAATAAACAGCTCCTGCACCCCACAGCCACCTCCAGCAGCCGCGCTTCGCCCCTCCCGAGATCAACCAGCCCACGGCACCCTTGTCAGGCAGACAAGAGCCAGCATCTCCCTCCGCAAGCGGCGAACGGGTGATGGCAGTGACGGGATGGGGGCCGGAGTCCGGGGGAGCCGGGATCGCGTCCAGGATCCCTTCCAGCATCCCCGGTGTCTGACGCTGCCCGGCAGCCGCGCGGAAAGAGGCAGGAGCTCGGGTCTCGCGGGTTCAGCAGCAGTGCAGGAGCTGGGAACGTTTATTATTGCTGCCAGAAACCCTAAGGAATAGGGAGTGTCCTGTGAAATTAGGACATGGCAAAACCAAAACTGGTACGAGGGAAAGAGTTTTTCACCTATTCTGCCTGCAGAACTGACTGTGAAACAACATCCCCAAGGCTGACAAGTTAGCAAAATTCATTAAATTTTCAGTTCTGGGGTCAGAACTTTTCAGAGCAACCAT
The DNA here is from genome assembly GCF_031753505.1 of Anomalospiza imberbis. NCBI lineage: Eukaryota > Metazoa > Chordata > Aves > Passeriformes > Viduidae > Anomalospiza > Anomalospiza imberbis. The sequence goes on along the minus strand of NC_089681.1, from coordinate 143,888,769 downwards.
TTTTACTGACAAATACGGAAAGGACTAATAATCCCGTGCTTTCAAGTTTAAAACATTCTCTGATGTGTAGAAAGTAAGATGTGCTGAAATGCTGGATGAAGTAGATTATCCTACATCTGTGAGGAACCATCCCTTTCCTTAATACCACCTAATCCTACCTGGAGCAGCAGCAAGATCCTGTGATTTTGGAGCAATTTTCTTGCTGTTACAAGAGAGAGGGCCAGCTTTCCATTCTGCCACAGATTTCCCATGTGGTCTTGGGCAAGACACTTGGGGTGCAATTAAATGTTCTTGCTGATTGCCACAAAGGACACCTCCTTCTCCTTTCTCCCCCAACACATTGTGTCAGAAATTCTCACTTTCTGATGAGTAGTTGCATATCACCAAACTAGAAGAAATTTGAAGGAATTCAGAGTAAAGAAGAAATCAGAAGTGACCTTTCCAGCAGAAACAAACTTGCATATTCAAGCTACAATTTAATGACACAGGAGGAACCTGTGACAACTCATTGCCACCAAAATAGAGAAGTTCCTTCTCTTCCTCAGCCAGTCCCTCATCCTTTCTCACTGCTGTTATTCATGTGGGTCCACTTCTGGTGTCGCTGACCCCTTTGAGCCAGCTTAACTCATGGCAGAAAATTGACTCCATAAGAAAACAAAACAAAACAAAACAAAACAAAACAAAAACAAACAAACAAACAAACAAACAAAAAAAAAGAAACTTCTGCTGGGTTAATGAGTTTTAACTGGTTTATAGCAAAATCCAACTATCCCAAGGCTGGTGTAAAAGTAGTTTGCATCTGGGAAAGGGAAGGAAGGACAAAAAAGGGCAGTAGGGAAAAAATTAGTAAAGATCGAAGGTGTTGGGAAATTGCCTCTCCTTTTGGTCAGTTCATCAGCTCTGTTCAGTTGGTCACAAAACCAAGCCCAAGGTGTCATCTCACAGTTAACAATCATCAGATGGCCATGTGCCATGAAAATAGGAGCATAAAAATCACTCATATCAGTTTCATGATTCCTTCTCTCCTCTACTTCTGACTTGTCTCATTTGCTTTCTAATTATACTACATTAGGTTTAAATATATCAGAAAAGTGTTCTGGAAAATGCAATTATTTTCCTCTCAGTAGGGTTTTTTAATTAGTATTAATAAGGTAAACAAAACCAAATTTACTTATAACTGAAGGATTAAGCCTTTTCACTGTGTTGACACATAACCAAATTTACATTTATTCTAATGATCTGCTGATGGAGCCTACATCATCTTGATCAGACAGGCAGCTGAGTCGAGTCTATGGAATATATTGTAATGAACTGCTAAAAATTAGTACGAGTGAATAGATGTTTCCTCACCTTTCTCCCTAGAAATATTAAATAGATACTTGGTAGGAGAAAGAGACATGGACAGAGGTGTAAGAAGTTGTAAGGAAGGAGTCTCTCTGGCAACTTTCCTATGTTATGGAAGCTACCTAATATATATCCACCTGTGCCTCTTAACCCCAGATATAATTTATATTTCTATTTATACTGTGACTGCCTTTGTCCTACTGTTCCATCAGGATTATTGCCCACTCTGACAAGGCTGTGGGGCAAACTCTAAGGGGGAGACATCAGTGGCAAAACTCCTGCTGACTTCAGTAAAATCAAGATGTCAGCCTGGACACTTGGATGCCCAAGCTCCTGTAGCTCTTCTGGGGGTAAGATTCTACTGAGTAAGTAATTGGTCATGGACTGGGGAGAGAGGTAATCTTGTTTTACACAAACAACACAAATTCTCAGGTCTCAAAATTGAGCTTCCCCTACCCTAGAGCTTAATCTTTAAGATCTCATTTGGTGGATCTCAATATTTTTCATGAAGAATTATGTATTCCTGCCCATTATAATTAAAAAAAACCCCACAATAAAACTCCAAAATAAAGGGTGTAACACTGAATTACCTGCTGTTTTAGTCAGTATGTCCTACACATGGACTGGCCCACTGAAATGAAAAGTACAGCCATGGGCAAAGTCTCCACATGCTGTGACAACTCTCATGATGGACAAAAAAGACTGAATGGAGAAGACTGGCAGGTTGCAGAGTGTTAACCTGTAGCTCTCCGGAGGTTATGTGGACTTTGGGGTCTTTGAAATAACATGAGAAATCTCAAAGAAAGTTTCTTTGGTGTTTTTTTATCTGCTTCCTCTCCCAGTTTGAACCAGCATCAGGAGCTGAAGACCGAATCCTGGAGTTTTGGGGAAAAACGTTAGGTTGGTTTTTATTATGAGTAATTATATTTACAGTACAATAGAGCCTGGAGGCCAACAATATTGAGAACCATTGTAGTAAATTAAAACCACTTGTCTCCAAGTAATTAAATAATTAAATCATATTTAGATCATCTGAAAAAGTCCTTATTTTTATCTACACATGACACAACCAAAACTCCTCCAGTAGTGGGGCAAGTGAGAGGGAACCATTTTCTGCAGACAACTCCATGGCTGCCCTCAGGGCCTTCACCACTGTCACGTGGCTTCCTCGTGGCAACCTACTCATCCTCCCAGTCCCTTGGAAAAACACTTTCCTGGCCAAGCCAGTCATTCTGATACAAACCCAGGGTGTAGACCAGACCAGAGATAGGGAAATTTTGCTAAACAGGTGTGGCTCATTATTAGGCACTTCATGCTTTCTATTTTTACCTTAATCTTTTTGCTCTTCCCTCAGGGCTTGTGTAGTCTAGAAAAGATTTATTTTTAAACTTATTAGCTCAAGCATTTGAGCTAATATATTTAAAATCTCTGGTTTCTGATCCTGGTTTAAAGGGTGGCTACTTTAATCTTCCCAGGAAGGGTGCAGGACTCCCCTTTTCACCACCTGGTCCTTTCAGAGGACCAGGGTGTCCTAACTCTTCCCTGGACTTCTCTACCTAATTAAGCCACTTTTCCATCAGCTAATATAACAGAAAAAACCCTTGTGCTGCTTATTCCAGGGCTTAAACAGGTGTTAATTAAAACATTTTAGCTAGCAGACTTTAAAAATACACCTTTTATCCTAGGGCTCAGATATGGGAGCAAGTTCTTGCAAGGCAGCTGAGCCTCACTGCTGCGCAGGCGCCGTCAGCTGCCTCCAACCTCTGCTTTCCTCTCTGGCCCTAATCTCTGCAATCTCCACACACACACCATCCACAAACCAACAGCCAGACTGTATTTGCTAAGGAAAGCAGTTATTCGAATGTCCCCCAATAAATTCTCAATCCCATTTCAATTAACACATGTAAAACTGGCTGTAATGTTCCCTGTGTAGCTCCTGTACTGCTGTCACACTGCCTAGCCCCAGTCTGAAGAATTAGTTATTTGCCATTAAAAGAATAACGGCACATCTGCCACCTTGATCACTGTGTTTGTATTATTATCAACTTCTGTCTGAGTGCCAAGTAATTTAATCAAACTTGAGAGAAGAAATAATAGCATTTCAGTTGAACAATGGCGTGGCCTTTTGAAAAGGCAGAGATTTGCTCTAGGGTACATTAAAAGGAGAGAAGGTCTATAAACAAAGGGTAACACTGTGAAAATTTATCTGTCAAATCTAGCTACTTTTTTTTTCCCTACTTGCAAAAAATTCTCCAGTAGATTGCAACTGCTATAAATGTATCAGCCTCCAGCAGATATGCTGTGTAACACATTGCTTACTTAGAAATTGCTCACAGTTTGTTCACTTGAGCATTTACAGTTTCCTTTTCATGCTCTGTGATAGGTTCACAGTATATCACTTTGTTTCTCTGCTCTAACTGGACAGTCCAAAGGAAAATGCAGAGTTGTATGAGATAAAGAAAAAGTAAAAAAATAATCATAAGAAAGATATAGAAGGAAAGAAAAGTAAGCAAGCAAGCTGAGGACATGTTAAAATGTCTGAAATCTTTCCTTGTCATTTTGAGTGTCAGGAAAATCATTGTATCTCATTTTGCTCCCAGATTGTTTAAACTATTGATGGAGGAAGAGAAGGCATAAGTCATATTTACTGACTGCCTGGAAAACTGTTCAGCCAGTGTAAATTCTTTGCATGTGAGTGCATGTCCATGTGCTGTGTTGTTTGCAAAGGGTGCAGTCCCTTATCCTTGGCCCTTTTGTTTGAGCAAATGCTTAAGTGCCAAGCCTTTGGCCAGAGACATCTGGAAACTGCTGCCTGTCCTCCTTGCAGCACACTTCTGTAGCTAAAGCCAGTTGTCTTTCTTTTGTCTGCTGCTATGAGTGGACAAGCATGGCTAAACCAGCGTGGCTTTTTTTTTTTTTTTTTTTTTTTGCCTCCTAGGCCTCCTCTCTTTCTGTAATTCTCCACTGCCACCTGTGTGATACAGAGCTCAAGCTCCCAGAAAATATTACCACAGGTTGTAGCTCCATGCAAGCAGAGGATGACAGAGTATTGATAATAATGGAGAGAGAACAGGCTGATAATCAATAAAGAGTAGGTACTAACATCCAGGCAGGAGACTGTCTGCTCACAGCAGAGTTTCCTCTGAAAGAGAATGGAAACCCCAACAGCTCTAAACAATTCATTTATAGTAGCAATATTTGCAAGAAAAATTTCAGCCTTCACAGGATGTCATGGCTGCCCTGAGCAAGTGACCAAGCAGTAATCAACTTGTGCATCCCTATTTTTTCCCCCTGCTCCTTTGATGGTGTAGGAGATGATTTATGGGGGTAACAAAGCCAAATCCTGATGTGAAAATGGTTTCAGATCATCTGATGAGAGCAATATGAAGGTTAGAGTTTATATGACTGTTTACAAGAATGTTGTTATTACCATGCTATAAAACAGAAAGGAATGTGACCAGACTAGTGCAGAACATCAAAAGAATTGTAGAGTCATTTTAATGAGTTACTAGAAACCAAGTCAGGTTCTGCTGTTTTGAGGCTATATGGTTCTATTCTGTGCAGTGGATTTAAGTCACTTAGCAACCTTAGCACAACTTGCAGCATGTTGAGGCATGCTCCCAGCTGGGGTTTAATGCTTCCAGCATCCCCAGGTGGACAGCCTGTCCTGTCCCTTTTTACTATGTAGGAAAAAAAACAATCAGAGCCAAGAGCTCTGCTGCTCTGCTGCCTCTGACCTTGTGTGGACAGTGACAGCTGAGCAAGAAAGGTGAAAAGCGGGGTTTAGGATGTTTGTTCAGACAAACAGTTTTTAAAATTTGCTGTGTATGTGTGAAAATAGCAGCACAATCAGGGCAGGAAAGTCGTATGTGGATTTCATATGGATCACATATGAGGCTACAAGGAAAGGGAGGCTAAGGAGGCCATGTATAACCCATCTTGAGGGAGAACTGTAAAGAAATGTTCAAAGTTAATACCAGTTCATCTAACAGTTATTTTCACCTTAGAAAAACCTCTGTCATGTTTAAAGCATGTTATTTGCCAGTATTTTCTGATTCATTTTGTTTCCTAGGGGTAATTATTTTTTATACCAAAATGTCACCTACATACCAAGCACACAGTGCACCTCAGAAGCTCCAGAGTTCTTTTACTTAATGTAAAATATCCACAGTGGCATTTAATTCAAAATTCACAAGTTCAGAGAAGTCTTGGACTGGACCATAAGATAGGCTGTAGAGTCCTTTAAAGTACAAATATTACTGTATAAAGGGTCCATGACAGGGGAACTGGAACTAGATGATCTTCAAGGTCCCTTCAAACCAAACTACTCAATGTTTGTAGGGTTCTCTCATTCTGAAATGTGATATCAATGAGATATTTATTGCCACCTGTTATAAAATAGAACATGTTGTTTCACTGAAGATAATGTTCGGTTACATCCATGCACATTGTATGAATCTTAGATTGCAAAATTACTCTTACATAGCTATTATGTCCTTTTTAACCTCCAGGCAGCATCCAGATTTGCATCCATCATGTGTTGGTAAATTATCTGGAGAGATTTTGGTACCTGTGGGGTTGAAGTTGATAGGTTTCTGAAGGAGGTTACCACTCTCTCTGGGATACAGAGCTTCACCAGCCTGTGAGGGATCCCTCCTGGAGGAGGATTTGTGTGATTTGTTGAAAATTTGCATGAGCCAACACAGAATCATCTGCTGGGGCTTCTACAGGGGATGTGAAAATCTCCTACTCCAAGGGAACCTGAGAGCTTACAAACACAAGCCACCAACTCCTTCCACTTATCCTGTTGTGCCCTGAAGAAAATTTGTGGCAATTCAACTTGTCCAGGTTGCTTCACTGGAAATATAAAACATTAAGGAAGTGAAGTCAAACAGTGAAAGAGGTGGTGACATTACCATGGTTGCCTTTTGCCAACATTTTAATCCCCCAGTAAAATTGCAAGAGAGTCTCATTCCCATCTTCTGGCCTTTTTAAAAGGAAAACATGAAGGTGTTAGTCATCAAAAATATGGGCCATATTTGTGAATGTGCAGTTTCTCCACCCCCTGGTTCTTGCAGACATAAGAACTTACCCACCCTTCCCTTTGAGGGCAGCTGGCTGGGTTATTGCTCAGATAAGCACACATCTGCCCTCCTGAGGCACTACAACAAGAGAAAATACCAGTTAAGGTGTCTCTGAAACAATTTTTTTTTAATTAAAAATATTCTTTAAATCTTTTTTAATTAAAAAAAATAATTCCCTGGTGCTACTTTAAACTTTCTATTCTGCATTGTGTCACTATTTTCTAGCTGCTAACGTTGGGTGGGATGGGTTGTGATGGGGAGCAGGAGTACACAGACAGATCACCAAGTGGAGACTTGCTGGCACAGAAACACTTCAGTCTGGCTCTTGTTTATGAATCTGTTGTGTTTGTTCTTGGATTTCAATTTATCAACAACATCTTGTGGAGACTGTCACATTTTTTCCATTTAAAAGCATCTGAAATAATTCAAAAGTCTCCAGTCAGCTCTCTGGGATAGACCATCCAGTTTATCAAATGGATATAGCTTTGTGTTTTCTGTGCTGTGGAATATATGTGCCACATCATTATACACCTGGGTTACATGGTTTACAGCAAATTACATTTGATATTGTCATAGATAAATACTCATGTTATTAATAGTCATATTTAGGACCATGGCAATATCCTAAATGTCACACAGACATTTCAAATTTCCAGTCTTCTGTTTTTAAATAAGTGTGTGTTTGGTCACTGTCTGCGTTGGGTGTTCTTTTCATTAACACACCAAATACAACTGAAATGAAAACATTCCTTGCACTCCATTGCTTATATACCTCTGAATTCACCCCAAAATCAACTCAAACTCAAAATGATATCTAGGTTTCTTTTTTTATGGTTTTCCAACAGTACACAAGAAATTAATTGTTCTGACTGTGAAAATCTGTCCTGGGAAGCTGCTGGAAAAGCAATTCTCCCTGACATTTGCAGCTGCCACCACTGGGAAATGTTCCCACACTGATTTTGACCTTCTGAAGTCCAGAAGCAAAAATCTCATCTCTCTCTCAGCTTGATGTTATACCATGCAAGTGTTCACTGTCCTCCCCTTGTCTTGCTGCCCAAGAAATATCAACTGAGTGGTTTAAAAATCATAATTTAAATAAATAAATTCTGTACACATTGAGTATATAATTTTAAATATTATATAAAAATTCATTTATACATTCATAAAGGCAAGGATTTAATTATTGCTAGCAAATGTTGCATATATGTGCATATAGGACTTTGTGCAGGAGGGTCTACACACAAATTGTCACCATATTGCACATCCAAGACCCAGAGCAAAGTGACAAGATCCATGATTTCAGGTGTCCATAAATCCTTGATGTAATACAACAGATAAGACAGCACAGCAGCAGGTATTTTGGGTGGGATGTGGGATCTCACAGTTATCCAGAAGGTGCTAGCAAAGAGCTCAAGAGACACCTGTAAGTCCATTAAGAGTGAATTTCAACCCTACAGATTCTTTGACAAGAACATCCAAATGGCAGAGTCCATTAGCAACAAGCAACAAGCAACAAGCACATGAAATCTCTCCTGAGAAGTCTACTACAATAAATTTGGATTAAATTCCTCCTAACTGTCCTTAGGAGGCAACATCAAATCTAGACATTATCTAATTTGAAGGTATTATACCTGGTCTGTTCCCCCCAGATAGCTGTGAGCAACACCCAGTGGAGTACCTGGACAGATTTACCTTTTTCCAGCTGACAAATGTCTGGGATCCACCTCTGTGCCTGGAAGCAGAGCTCAGCATGCTCATTATGCAAGGAGCCACATGACTGAAGCTCCTGGAGAGTTTCTCAGGTCACTCAGACCTACACCATATCTCATGTTTGAGACCAGTCCCAAAGATCCAGCCTGGACCCATTCCATGCTTGAGTCTTGGGGAGAGTGGAACAAAATGATGCCTAGAGCCCAAAACAAGAGAGAAGGAGTGAGACCCCTGGGCAATGCAGGAGGCAGCTGGAATTCCAGGACAGGCTGGCCTGCAACACACAACAAAAGACCAAACCAGCTCCAGGTTTCTGGAAGCTGCAAAGGTTGGCAAACGGCCTCTCCATGCCTGAAACCAGCTCTTCTGCTGGTTCCCTGGGGTTTGCAGCAAAAGTTCCAGAAGAATAAAGAAATCTCAGGCAAAGAAACTCACACATCTTTTTTTTTTTTTTAATTTACTACAGATATTTTGCTCAGCTCTGCGTGAAACCACCTGCCCCACACAACCACAAATATTGAAGCAGGAGAGCAATTTTTCTACCACCCACATAAGATAAGGAATCAGGAGACACAAAGCCTCATTATATCCAAACAAAAAACTTACAAGTAAAAAAAAAAGTGTTAAGAGGTAGCTGAAAAAGTAGCTGAAGAAATTAACCAATTATGCAATCAAATACAAATTGAATTTGAGGGTGTATTTTGTTATTTAACACATCTGCTAAGTGAAATTCTTGTTGAAGTTACATTTTGAAAATCATAAAATCACCATCATGACTATCATCTCAGTTAAATTTCACCAGTTACTTTAAAGCAGCTTCCCAGCAAAAGCTTGTGAGGTGAGAGGTGGAGGTGCAGATGCACATGGCTCTAGATGCTTTTCAGGTATAATTTAGTGTGCCTCAAAAGCAAATCTCAGGGATGAATGCCCCAGGGTGAACATGGAGACAGCAGAGGTTTGCACAGTCTCCAGGGTTGCAGGCCATAGTGCTTTCCTGGAGATTTTGCAGCAGTACTCTAATATCAAATTAATTACTGCATCAGCCAAGGACAGCATCCTCTGCTTGTGTTTTGGAGGACAGCTGGCACTGAGGTGAGATGCTGTGGGACCACTTCTGCACTTCCCAGAGAAGCTGGTTTCAGGGAAAGAAAAGAGTTGGCACCAGGGTAAAGTTGAGTGTAGCAGTCTTTTGACATCTCATGCTTTTCCTATACTTATCCTGTAACCATCAAAACCTCTGAGACTGCACTGAAATACTTTTTGACTTGAGGCAGCCAGAAGACCAAACAACTGCTTTCCTACCTGCAAAACATTTCCAAAATATTCCAATGCCACTTTCTTGAGGAGAATAAATGTGCCCCTGGTTGCCTTTTTATTGCTTAGACCCCAGTGTCATCAATGGAGTATGCTGACAATCAAGTCTCTTGCTCAGTAGTTCTTGCTCAAAAACGAAATTTGGTGCATCCTTCAAATCAATTCCTTTTTATCTCCATTGAACAAAAATTTTCACTTATTTTTATGCAGAATCATAGAAAACAAGTCTAGCCATGACTCCTAAAACCAACTAATGCACACAGCTCACCTGCTTTCCCAAGCAAAGCTGGAATCAGACCCACTGAGCTGCTACCTGAAAGCAGCCAGTAGAGCCAGTGGTGTGCTCAGAAAAGTCTACCCCAGAGGAACATGAATTCTTCCTCTTGCCCTTTCCAATTTGTAGTTCACTCCCCCTTTTGCTGTAAATTATGACCTTAAATTGCTGAATCATGCTAAATGTCACCTGAAGGCACCATTTATTTGGAGCATGGGCTCTGTAAGAGTTTGACAGGGAAGCACCACACTGCCATTCCCAGGATTAATAACGCGAGACACTGAAATCCAGGGGGCAGTCAAAGGGGAACAGCTTGGCAGATCTGCCTCTGGATAATCCTCTCCAGGGAGTCTTGAAAGGCAGCAGAGAGCTCTGCATCATGCTGTGAGCTTGGGCCCATGATGAAAGGTGCTCTAAAAAAGTCAACTGCAAGGTCAATGTGCTTTACACCCACGTGTTGAAAAATAGGTAAGCATCAGTGTCCAATTTAGTTGTCATCACAGAGTGGGACTCCAAGGCAAAGGAATGCTCTAAGCTTGTAAGGACCACACTTCTCTCCTTCCCTTTGATGTGAGCCAAGGTAATGGAGATTCTGCCAAGGTGTGACTAATTCCTTGTAACTATATTGCATAATTTTCATATACTTTTGGGAAAAAAAAAAAGCAGCCTTTAAGAATAGGAGGGAAAGAGAAACTCACCCCTGACACATTCCACAGAACACAACCAGCAGTACAAAGCAGGTTTTATTAACAGATGGTGAAAGCTCAATTTAAAAAGTACTGTGGGCATTAAAGGAGATTGTTTTATGTCTTTGACATGAATACTCAAGCTAGATGAACTATCAGGGGTTTAGTTTAAGTGAGATTAATGCTTAGTATTTGGAACCCATCCAAACTGATTAGATCTGATTGAGTAAGAGAGCACAACTTTCTATATCACTTTCAAAGTGATATGATTAGACTGTATATGTACTATCTGAAAATGTAAATATAAACAGAAGGGAAGGGAAAAATACCCTTCCCAGTTTTAAATGCAAAAAAATAATAATGATCCAACTGTATATAAACACTTAAAATTTAGTTGACTATAAGAAGAGTTAGATAAGAAAAAGTGTGTTAATGACATATAGAAAGTGTTACAGGAATAACAAGCCTGTGGTCTGCCCTGCTGAGAGACTCATTTATCTCCTTTGAAGTCAGTTGAAGGGTATAAGTTTGAGTGAGGAGAACTTGACTCCAAATAATTTTCATCTAGGAAGGTCAGGGAAATGTGGCATTTTTCATCTTGTTCATAGATTTGCAGCCACTGGTCCTAAACAGGAACAGTTTGTAATTATTTCAAAGTTCACTTTTTATGTCATAAAGAATTTACTGATTTATATATGCATTCAACAGTTTTGCCAAGCATTTCCATCTGGTTCATTTACAAATGAACCAGAGGGAGACTCAGCTCCAAATTCAGGTACCTGTATGTTGGTGCCTAGCTGTGAACTTTGTGCCCCAGCTCCAGACCCTCGTCAGCTGAGCTCTTCTGGGTGCTAGTTGGTCAGTCAAATTCACTTACTGACAGGTCCATCCACTTTCTTATGTGCAGACAAAAAAGGACCATATCCTAGAAAATGATAGCTCTGTCATAAATTTTAGGCAGATAATCTCTTGACTTTCCTCCTTCATGTGGTGGGTATGGGGGCACTGAGAAAGACCACTGCTGAAATACTGAAATCATTTCTACAGTCCACACACAGACAGCTGGAGAAGGTTCACAGCAGGCCCACAAAAATAATTTAATGCATCAATTATGAAGCCCAGAGGGTTTTGCTTTGCAAAGAAGAAGTTAAGAAATTAATCAGTCTACAAATCTATAGCCTTAGAATGAGGAGATTTTTCAGAAGACAATACACAAAACACAAATGCACATCATTGTCTAATCTAGAAAGCAATGTAATATCTACCCTTACTATATGGTCTTAAGTTTAGGTAATTGGTAAGAAACAGTTCTGAAGTTGGCACAGACAGGAGCTCTACCCTAGTGGTCATGCCTAGAAGCAACCTGTGTCACCAGGTAGCAATCAGGTGGCCAGAATCTCTGTGGCAGCTCAGAGAAGAGAGACTTTTGCCTTTCTGCCCCAAACTGATGGCTGCATGTTGACACAAGGGACAAATGACAATGCCTCTACTATTGTTACCAGCAGAGCTAACACATTGTCCTTTCTTGCACCTACAACTTCCCTGATTTCCAGTATACCCCCTGTTGAAAATACTGGTTTTCCTTTCATCTTTTTACATGGATAAATCTCACAGTCCTGCCCTTACTGCTGGAATGAAGAGAAAGTTGCTACCGTGTTACTGAAGTTTCAAAGGTTTTCACCAATCAGCTAAAACATAAAAACTGCGTATGTATATACAAATATATGTGTATCAATGTATGTTTTTAAAGTAATGTATTAGTAGTATTAAAAAAAACATATTCTCTTAGGTTTCTATGACACCAAACACATATGGTAGCTTATTCTCTGAGTTTATTTCATATTTGCTGTGGGTGAACAACAGGAATGAATTAAACTGCAATAACTTGTCTGTCCAACCATGTTCCACAAAAGTTTTCCTGGGCCTTGGTATCAGAACTGCATGTGAAGATGTGGCAGAAAGTTTGGAATGGGCACATCATCCATGGTACACTGTGCAAGGCATCCAAAACCTTTGGGAATTCCCAGAGGAAACTTTATCTCAAATCTCATCTAAGAAAATAAGTAAATTCCCCTATGTAACATATACAAATGGGCGAGGGAAGAGGAAAAAAAAGGGAGAAAACATCATTTTACCAAGTTTTTCATCTCAGTTATAACTTTGCAAATTGTGCTGAATTTTTTTCCACTAAAGCCACTACTCATTCCCTCTAGCCAGGGGACAGCAATTTCCTTCACAAGGCCAGTCCTGCCACCAGGGTTTGTTGGGTTGGGGTGAATCATTTTATAGCAGAAGCAGCCAAGGTGCTGGGATCCCAGCCAGAAATCCAGGAACAACATTTTTCAAGAAGCAAGAGCTTTCATCTTTAGCAGCAGCGGGCAGCACTCAGAAAAGCTCCTCAGCAACAGTCAAGGTCAGGGCATTACCTTCCACTCAGTCTTTGGTCAATTAATTCCCTACACTAAAATAAGAACAAACAAACAAAAAGGGTATTTGTGCACTGTTTGGCCTGTGCTGTGGATTTTTCATGGGAGAGCTCTGAATTGCCACATGCTGAGATCCATAAGCAAAAAGACAGAACAGGAGTCAAAGTCCAGGCTCTGTGGTCAGAAGCTGATGTATCTCCCAGCTCCACAGTGTTCCAAGCACTTATTATCCAGAAGGAACAGCACAAATTAAATGGAGAGAGAAACAGATACCCTGATCTGGTGCAGAGGCATTCATGGATATCTCAAGTAAGTTGGAGACCTGGTGAGGATTGAAGGCAGTACAATGAATCACAAGTTGTATGCAAGTTGAAGAGGTCTCCATTTGACAGCACTCTTTAATAGGCAAGAGGCAGTTGAGGAATGCAGTGTATTCCCATGGTTTCTTAATGAAAAAAAGAATAACAAATGCTGAAAAACGCTGCCAAACAACAAAGCTTACATTTTATACGCGCTCATCAATTTAACCCTAAAACCTTAAAAGCCTCAGGGTGATCCCAACGCCTTTAATACCAAAGGCCCTAACTATGCCACAGATCAAGCACCAAGCCCAAGCCTGCTTTGTCTAGAAAGATGAAAGCACACTCAAACAGGTGAAGGCTTCTTTGGAATCATCACCTGCAATTAAGCAAAGGAAAACTAAGAGGAGAAGAGGTAAGCTGAACTTGCTTTAAAAAGACACCACGGGAGCAGGTGGATGCTTGCTAAGGATAGCTGTGGTGTCTGCTGTCATTCTTTCACCAAATGATGTGCATTCATTGGGATTTCCTGCACATTAACAACAGATCACTTGGTGGGAAAGTTGTGTAGGTGCTGCAAAAGCAAAAAAAAAAAAAAAAAACCAAAAAAAAACCTCTTTTCTTTTTTTTTTTTTTTCCCTTGTATATCATTCTGGGAAGACTGCTGTTGCCAAGCTGCCATGGATAGCAATATAGCAATACCAGGTCTGTCTGAATAAAGCAGTGCCACAGAACATTTCAGTTTGGAATGTGGATAATAATTAATCATTCTTTTTTACCTTAAATAATTTGTGAATAAATATTGAGTTTATAACAGAGAGTGTAAAAATGTAATGTTTTCCTCCAAAACCCAGCTTTTAAATTAATATTCTCAATTATTATTTTTGGAAGATGGGAAGCTTTTAGCTATTGCTGCCAAGAAGAAAATCTTGCAATGTAAGTAAAGGAGTAAACACCAGAATTTAAATTTAAACAAGACTTTATTTTTTTACTCCTGTTGTATAAATACTCCAAGTCACAATAAAATGAGAATTACATGTAACAAGGGAGAAAGGAAAGAGGAAGACTGACACACCAGCCTGCAGATCTTTGTGGCTGCAATATTCTTCATGTTCTGCATTTGGAAGGTACATTACAAAGTCCCTGAGGACAGATAAGGATAAATTGATAATACTATTAATGTTATTAATAATAGTATTAATTAGGTTCATAATGAGCATTGTAAAATACATGATAGCATTTTTGGTGTTGTTAATCATTTTAAAGCTTTGCAGAATGACATTATCCATGTGAATTAATTAATTCCATGTATATATGTACAGTCTACCTAAAATTTGAGGGATCACTGGCTCCCCTTCTAAAAATGCCAAAAACTGCTATTCCCATCAACATCTTCTTGACACACACCTTCCCTAAAATCCATAAAATTAGCATATAAGACTGAACAGTGATAAAGTTCTTCTTTTCAAATCATCATCTGCAAAAATTTTGTTTTCACCAACATTAAGATCTTCTCTCTTAGCCCCCCCTTTGCCTCCATATCTGTGCCTAAGGGGAGCTCAGGAAAAGTTTGGGCAAAGTGAGAATCTGAGCAGCACCCCATGAAATTCACCATCTCCTCCCTTCCAGGGAAAGTCTAAGTACAGCCAAGGTCCCCTCACCAAACACCAGCCCGCCCACCTGGCCTATTGAATGGGCTTGCAATGATCATTCAGGCAGTCTGTGACCATTCACAGCCCAGGCCCTCTGCTCCCATTCAGGATCTGGTAGAGCAGCAGGTACAGAAAGAAGTCCCATACCCAGGGTTCAGCCTGAAATGGAAGTGTTCCAAAAAATGATGATCAGCAGAAAAGTGAGAGTAATGATAACAACTGGCCTAAAACTTTTATGTGCAGCTTTTTCTTCCTCGTGTGGCTTTGAGGAGGGTAGAAGGAGACAAGAGGAAGAGATGTGTTTAAATTACTGGCCATAAGTAACAAGACTGATCTGTGACAGCACGAAACAAACAACCTGAATAAAACTTTCAGATAGGGATTGCATAAAGAGGAAATCAATATGGTCAAAAAACATAAATAGACAATTAATGGAGAGGGCTTTTATGGAGTGCTCAGCTGCAAACTCAGAGGAGTGGGCAGAGTATGAGAGAGCTTTATAATCTCTTTCTCTCCTTTGTATTTTTCAGGTCACCCTGGCTTACAAAAATCAAGTTGTATTTCTTCTGCTTTGCTTCCTGTAAAATCAATAACAACAATCAATTAAAACTTGTTTTGTGCCAGCAGGCTATTGTTTGTGATAATAATGCAGGGACCTGAAAAAAGATTGCCTTATTTCCTTGACCTCCTTGGTACACAGACAAATACAGTGTCTGTTCCATCTACAACCTGAAACCACAACCCTGTCCCTTTTTTAAATCATATGAAAGAAGAGTAGATACTCTCACACACTGCAAATAGTTTGAAGTACCTGCTTTTGGTAACTGGCTGGAAGATAACATCTAATTTATGCCTAATTCAGCAAAACTTCCCGGTATCAGCCTCAGCCCAGGTTTTTTTTATTTGAACCCTCTGTGATCCCACTGACTTTGGTCAGTTTTCATCAAATGGAAGATGTGAAGAGTCAAGGAAAGGACCTGGCAACGAGAAAACTTTCACAGTTAATATCAACATCAAGCTGTGTTCATGTCACAGCACCCAGGATCTCTGCTATGTCCTTCTGGTACCATAGCTATTCAGAGCTATTCCACACACAACCTGATGTATATAGACAGATATAGGTATTACATATAAGATGTACAAAGAGACAGAGAGTGATCTGGCAGCAAACTTCTCTTACATCTCAAGTCAGTACAAAACCCAGTCGTGATATTTTTTCATTTGCTTTCCCCAAAGTCCTAAATACCAGTTTAGCCACCCAAAGCCCAGGCCTAGAGCAAATACTGGAGCAGCTCTTTCCACAACAGCTGGTATTTTATACATGGAAAGCAGGCAAAAAAAAAAAAAACTGCAGAAAGAGCAAAAAAAGAGGATGAGGTTAACAGCAAGATCGACTCCAGGCCAGCTATGCACACAGCTTGTCTGGGGGTGGGGTTGCATCAGATCTGAAAACAAAGTTAGAAGGGTTTGTCAACTGGAGATGGGCAAGTTATGCAACTATTTGAACATGAGCATGCCTGCCTGCTCAGAAAGGAGATTAGGGACTTGAATATGCTTTTATAACTGCTAAATAATTAGTATCAAGTAACCACGTCCACTCTGCAATTTTCCTCTAAACAGTGAAATGCAAATGAACTGTTTGTTAACTTAGGGACAAAGGCTAAGATTTTTAAAGGGCACTGAGCAGTGCTAGACATGCAGCACCCAAAAACCTTACCCTGAGATTTGGCTATGTGCTACCAAAGTGGAGCCTCACAGCCTTATGCTAGTTCTATGCACTCACCAGAGGCCTTTCACCTATCCTGACCCAGGAGACTGGCCCTTGCAGCCTGGTGAAAAACACATGGCCCAGCCCTTGCCAGCTCCTGATACCTCTTGTATAATGCCTTGCTGTTTTAATTTTTGGTTTTGTGCTTTTTTCAAATAAAGTCACAGCAGACACTACTGAAAATGTTAGGGTAAAGAACAACCCCTGTGCTCTACCAAGTCCTGATGCCCAAAGGGTTCAACTTAGGACTGGAAAAACTGGGAGAAATTACACATACCCCCACAATGCCTTTTCCATATTTTTTGACTCTTTTAGCACAAGTAATACCTATTATTTCTTGTTTCACTGCCATGGCATCCCTGAGCTATTCAGTACTAGGGGTAGGTTCTAGGACACATCACAGTGTCCAAACACAGATGTGATCCAAAACAATCTCACTGTCCTTTACCTGCATCACCACTCCATCCCTCCTCCCACCACTTACACAGGGTTACAATTCATCACAAGTGAATTTCCAGGCACTGGTTTCCATTTCTCAATTTTCCTAAAAATATTTTTTGGCAAATGTTGCTTTATTTGATGTCCTGAGCACAACAAAACTCTTCAGAGCTCAGATTCACCCTCTTTGCTTTCCCACTTCAGCCTGCCTGAAGCTGATTCTAGGGGAAAAGCCAATCCTTCACATAATGTGACTGCAATTTTCTATTTTACATTGCATTACATTTAATTTTATAAACTTTGCAAATGCCACAAGAAAAATAATGAATAATCAACACTTCCATAAGCCCACTGCAATCAGCTGGCCTCTAACAGAGGCTGAGAACTCACTATGATCCATAGATGTAACAAACTGCAGAAAACGGACTGTTTATCACCATTTCCAGACACACTCTTAAACAGCCTGATTTTATTATACTTCCAGTGTTCATATGGTGAATCAAAGTGCTTTCAAAGAAACAAGAGTTACCCAATTAACCAGAATGAGACAGCAGGAAAAAAAAACCACTGTAGATAGGAAAACAGCCTTGCTTCCTGCTCCAGATCTATTTAAAAAGCCTAGGTGAGCACATATTTTCCCCTGCTGTTTTTAAGCTCCTAATGAAGGAAACTAGGGTTGGTATAATTTTTTGGAGCCAAAACTATCCTTCTTTCAAAATTCCTTGACATTAAATTCAAGAATCACTCTTGCCTTCCCACAAGGTTATTTTGTATAGTTGCTGAAATTTCCAGGGTCTCCCTTGTGTGAGCTTCCCCTGAGCAGAGCAGAGGCAGGGATAACCTGGAAGGAAAGTTTATGAAACTTGGAAGTGGTAAACTTCAGCAGAAAGTGGGCAAATACTAAGGTGGCTCCTGGGTAGTGTGTTCCAGAGCTGGAATTTACCCAGCTGAGATCAGCAGAGTACAGGCCAGGCTGCCTGCCACCTTTAGGGGAGAGCTTTTTACAAAGACAAAAAAAATACGCATTTTTCCCAATCTTTTCAGGCATCACAGACCTTGAAGAACTAGAAATCCAAAATTGCTATACTCAACATAATCATTCCTAAAATCCCCTTGACTATTTCATCTATCCTTTTTATCTCCCTAATTCCTCCTTTTCTTTCAATTTTGCTTTCAGTTTGTAAAGTTCTGATGGAAATACTTTCTGCACAGATGAATAACAAATATCCTCATCCCCACTTCACTCATATGTTCTCCTGGCAGAAGTCCCAGGCTTGGGAATATTAAGCTGTCAAGCAGGCAACAGTGTTTGGCTTAGGCCTCAGGGTCCTTGCAAGAACTTGTGCTGGTTGTATTTGAAATATTAACAGAAGAATCAGTGGGATAAAACTTCCCGTAAGTGAAACCCCAGATCATTCTCAGAAATCCTTCAGACGCAGGGGCAGGACAGTGAGAGTGGATGATGGGATTTTTTCACAATGTTTTTTCTTTCTTCTTTTCCATGTCTTTAACTGCAGTATGCAAATATCCTGCTAAACTCTTTATTTTCTCATATTTTCTAAGCTTTTACATAGCCTGGGCACGCTTCAAGCTTTTGCTTGTGTTAGGGTTATTGTATTTTATTTATGTTTATGTACTTTATTTCACTGAATTTTATTAATGATAATCACATTTCTAAATCATCCCTATTATATTTTTGAGAGTAAAGCTGTTCTGCAGAGATGTACAATTTTAGTTCTGAGAACTTGAGTGTGTTTATGTCTGTCAATATTTATCCCAGAAACATTTTCAAGCAAATGTCTCTTCCTTGGAGTGAAAAATATAGATCCACCACCCATAGCTTCTGCAACCAAAGCTCACCAGTCTCTCTCCATCTGATCTCAAAACAGGCATGGGGTGATCTCAGTCTAACTATGTTTGGTAACAGCAGAGTTACCAAAATAATACATGGTTTAGGATGCTTTGTATTTGTGTGCACAGCTCATCTGCTGAAAACTGTGACGTATGGACTCCAGCATGTATAACATTCACCTGCTGTTTTAGGGCATTCATTGGTATTATTTCTCAGCACTTTGGAGGATGCTTGTTTTTCTTGAAGAATTTTCAGTTGTAAGCCCAGCATGTGATGCATTTTTCCTTCCTCTGCCATTTCTTAAAGATGTTCCACTCGCACTTTTTTTCAGCTCAAAAATTTGTGTTCCTGTGGCTTGGGCTTTTCTTCTTTCACTGTACTCCAGTATATGAAGGAAACAATGTTTATCCAGTTCCTCATGACCACTAAAGCTGCTGGAAAGTTTCAATTTTATCTGAAAGAGCAGCAGAGCTTCAGCAAGGCCAGGTTCATAAAAGCCTTCATGAAAATGAGCAATCACCCTGAGGACAGGTACTTGGATGAATCTTCAGCTCTCACTGCAAGAAAGGATTCAGCACAATTGTACTGGTGGAAAACCCAAAAAGGGAGGTATTTTAAAAGTCCCACTAAACAAAAAGCTCCAGTTTTGCTTGAGTGAGCTGAGAGATGGGACTGTTCAATGTACAAGATAAAAAAATAATATAAATTAGACCTTAGAAATTCTGCTGTTGATGGAATGACTTCTTTCCCATCACTGGCTCCTCACTAGCCCAACTACATGTGATTGGCACAGTCTTTTCTGGAATATTGCGGTGCTGTATTCTCCAAGCATAGTCAGACAATGAGAGCTGAAATGCCCTTTTCTTGATCCACTCCAGAGGTTTTATACACTGTCTTGCTGCAGTAGAGCAGGATTTATAACTTTACTGAGAGAAACAGTATTTCTAACAAGTCAAAGTAATAGGCATGATGTATAATTTACAAATTGTAAAGGTCCAAAATGATACACGCATGTGTCTTTTTTGAGTTGAGATTTCTCTCTCTCTGTCCCTCTCTCTTTTTGGTCTATCATATAGAACTGACACTCTCTATAGAGAAACCCACAACTTACTTTAAATCCTGAAGAAATACCCAAACTACACTTGGCACATTCACAGACTGACAGTGGCATGAAACCTGATGCCATTCATATGTAAGTCTTGAACTCTGAATTTAAGAATTCCCACTATGAGTTCCCTTTTAGGGAAGAGCTCATTTGTTATTTACTCATGTCAGAGGCTGCTCCAGATACAAGCATAGGAAACTCTGCATCATCTCGAGCTTTCCCCATCATGTCAACATAAGTGAGTGTTCAAACTTTTCAGAACTTTTGCCTATGAATTGCACATTTCAGTGCTGATCAGAAAGCTGGGACACTAATCCAGGGTCAGAACTGCCAGTCCTCTGCTGTATGAGAAAGATTGGCATCCCATGAATTAACAGCATTAAAGGAAGGATGCAGCATCACAGGACCAGTGCCTGGGCTCCACACTCAGTTTTCACCTTCATCACACTTTCAACACAGATATGATGTCCCAGATAGTGCTCTGTTTGAGTTTTGTGAAAGAAAATGGAATCACACCTCTAAGTTTACTGTTGCTTCTTTATATACATTTCTTTTTTATAACATTTATAATTTTGTAGTATTTTTTCCCTGGTCTTATCATCCATTATATTGATGCATTACCTTTAGAGTTTATTTTATTTGTTACGTTGTTAATCCTGTTTCATAATTTCTTTCTGACATCTCACGGTTTTCCTCCTTGGAAAAGTTTTGAAATTTCCAAACACACACACACACACACACACACACACACACTAAGGCAGCAAAAGCAGTGGCAGACTTCTCCTTGATTACTTGCCTGAATGGTGTCAGCAAAGAAAAAACAGATGTCAGAGGCACAGCTTTTAAAGGCCAAACTGGCCAAATTAAAGGAAAATGAAAAGATGTTAGGTAAATTCACTCATTCTTCAAACAAACTCATATTCCCTACCTAGGTTTTTTTTTAAAAATTGCCATTCCTCCAACTAAAAATATTCCAGAGTGTTTATGGTCTGCCAGATGATTGGAGTGTAATAAATGTAATTTTGCAAGCTTGTAAAATATCCTGACATTGCCTTAAAGAAACCACAATAAACTCTCTGGTCGGATTGCTTTATTTCCATTTCTATGCCTTATTAAACCAGCATGCAGAAGATGTAGCAGCAAAATAAGAAAAGATAATCTGTTGCAACACTAGAAATAACTGAAAATAGCTTAAAAATCCATTCTGTAGTAGGCGACAGTCCATTAAAAGCCAGTGCATAGCCCTTTAAGCCTTGCTACAAGCCAGATCCTTATCTCAGATACCGGCAGAGCGCCCATTTACTTCAATAGCAGCCGCACTTGCATATTCTGAAGCAGAATTTGGTCTGCTGTGTTCATTAAGGGCTTCTGAACTCAAGATGTTACTTTGACGTTCCAGAAGAGGCCTGTAGTGCAGATAAGTTCCTGTCGATTCGCAGGGAAGCTCTCTCTGTAGCTGTTTCAGGGCAAGTCCCAACACTGAGCCTGCTGGTGTTCCCCTCCAGCGGGACTTGCACCTACAGAACAATGAAGACATTGGACTCCTTGATTGACAGAGCCTTACAGAAATGATGCACGGTAATGAACAATTATTGCAACATCGTGGCAAACCCCACCTTGGGTTGAAATTCCCTTTTCATCTGCGGGCTGAGGAGCACACCAGGATTATAAATGAATTATAAATGGCTGTTGCAGGTACACAAACACACACGATGTCCTAGGAAGTTAAGTGCTGCAGCTTCAGACTCAAGTGGCCCAGCAGTGTGCACATGCTGCTGGCAGCTGCCCAGATGTTCAGGCAGTGGCTGGAACTGTGGCAAGAGCTCTCTTTCAACTCTTTCACCCCTCATTCAACTCCACCCACCCAAGGACGGGCTCTGTCTTTGGGCAGATCATAGACATGACTGCCAGGTCTTCTCCAGCTTGGGGCCAACCCACAGCCTTTTTGTGGCTCTGGAACTATTTGGCCTCAGGGACCTCATCAGCCACCTCTCCTCCTCCCGAGCCTGCCTTAGATGACCCTCCTGAGATGAGAAGGGTTTAATCCCTAAGAGAGCACTTCCACAGAAACTGAAATACTGTCAAGGTTCAGCAACAAATAAAAGGATGGAACAATTTTCCATGTTTCTCAGCTTTGGCACAATTTGCACTATTCCGATCAGCGCTGCTCTTATTCTCTAAAAAGAAGTGGGTTTTTGTCTCAGCAGAAGTACTAAACTTGTTCTCATGCCCTAATTTATGAAGGCCTTGCATTATCTATCTTATATCTTTATCTGGGTTATCACATCACCTCTCTTCTCTCTTCACCCTATTGCCCTGGATAAGGCAGATTTTTTTTGTACTTGGGAATTCTGCACCGGTTACGGGTCTCGGACACCGGCACCAGCACAGTCCAAGCTGGCCTCAGGACTCCCGTGGCACTGACAGACTGCAGTGCTACAGACAAGGGAGGGCCACTGTTCCACCCAGCACACCCACTTCAGCTGGAATCCTCGGAGCACAACACTGACCCCCAGCAGCCCCTGAGGAGCTGGCACATGGGCATCTTCCCCAGCCTTCATCCAAGGAGAGGGACCTTCGCAAGAAGAAAAAGGTGGCAGCAGGAACTGAGGACTTTCTAGCATTGGAGCATTTCTAGGAACTTTCTGATTTAAATCACCTGTTTTTAGGGGAAGAGCTGAAGGCCTGGGTCTCTCCTCCCATCCCTCTGTCCCTCACGGAGGAGCAGAGCCAGTGGATGGAGGGTCCTACATGTCCTTGCACTCTGGGCCAGCAGAGTCACTGCTCCCATCTAACACATTGCCTCCAACACACACTAGACCAAAACCACACATTTAAAAAGGAGAGCAAACACACCATTCCTAGTGCTCAGAAGCAGAGCAAGCAGATCACATCTCACTCTCCATCCTCTTCTGCTCCCCACTTTTGAAGACACTGCAATGCAGATGACCCTGGTCTACTCCAGTCCTCAGCTGTGTGGGTGAACCAGCACAGGTCTCCAGGTGAAAACAACAAACATACATTCTAGCTGCAGTGAGTCCCTTCTCCAGGAGATTATGCATCTATCTAGGAATTTGTTTCATCCTTGTGCCAGAGATTCAACCTCTGCAGAGAGCAAAACAGCAGCAGTAGGATTTTTCCAATACTAGGTGCTGAATGACACAATGAAATAAAAACAATCTCTTTCATTTCCCATAGCACCTTCTCTTGGAGGGCCCAACACAAGAATTGGTCTTATGTTCCCTCTGTGGTTTGTAATCCTGGGGATCAGCTATGCAGGGCTCAAATGATTGCACTAAGACTAAAAAAGAAGTTTATGATGGAGGCAAGGGGGAGATGTGGCTCCTGTCTTTTAGATCTAAGATTGCTTTTGTTCTACAGTCCTGTGCTCCACAGATCCTGCTGCTCCTTGGCAGGAGAAAGGAAATAGCTATTTACATTTTTACACTATAACCCAGGCAGAGGCAATGAAACCTGACACCAGACTAATGTTTTAGCTGCTGTTCAACAATGGATTCATTAAAACGAAACGACCCTGCAGATTTGGATTATAAACAAAGCAATTAACAATGACAAAAATTTGCAACCTATTAAAACTATTTTGGGAGCCAGGCCCTCAGTGATATCTCAGAAGGTCATACCAGCTGCTGTCAGCCCAGCCTATGGCTCCTTGGCTCTGGTCAGTGTCAAATCCATCCCCCAGTGCCCACCCCATAGCAGCCTTTGAGTCAATCTATGTATTTCCAGCTTCCAATTAATTAATTTGGCAGCTGGCTGACACCACACCCTCCTTCCCTGGCCACACTCATTATGCTGGGCTCGGGGGAAAGAGGGGCTGCAGATGCTGTTGTGCTCTTATTTCTGGCACACGCCTGGAGTGACTTGTGCAGGGAATTGCTCCCATCCCAGGGCTGAGGATGTTTCATCCAGCCCTGGGAAAGGTCAGGAGATGAAGCCCTGATGCATGCAGACCTGGCAGTCATCTCTGTCCCACCCTCCAAAACCAAAGTACAAAGGAACTCACTGTTTTCCACAGCTCTGTTGCCTCTTTGCACCTCAGTCTTGGGTTTTGTGAGCTGACAACATTTCCCCAGAACCCTTTGGAGTGGGGTGGGAGCAGCTTCTGGCAAGTGACTCACAAAGTACACCCAAACAAGAAGTTTCTCTCAGGCAGGGATAGCAATCAGAGCCAGGCCTGGGATTTTGCCCCAAAATGTTTTTAAGTGATTTAAAGCCAGGACTTCATATAGTGATGCCTGAACTGGGGCTCTGGCCAGTCCTTACCCATCACCTGCAGTTCTGTTGCTGAGTATCACAGGTTCATTGTTGTTTATTTCTTTTTCCCCCCTACAACCTTGTGTCAAAATCTCACTCCTCCCAAGAGGTTTGGATACTCTGGATGCTCCACATATAACTTTGACCATGAAGTTACAGCTTATGATTCTTGTAAAACTCTGGTATAGACTCCTAAGTGCATATAATATACTCAAAAATATAACTTGTTGTGTTGTTTGCTCCACCTCTAATCCACTATTAAGGATTCTCTAGAAATATTAAGATGCCAGTGACTTTTGTTTCAATGTATTTTCAAAGGATGACAGTAATTCTCTGAGGCTGGAAGTAATGATGGGATGGCAGTGTACTCCTTCCACAAAGGAGAAGCAAGTCAGCTCATAATAAAATGTAGTGTAATAGTTAGATAATAGAGATACTACAGCACATGCTTTTGTTTTAAGAAGTTTTGAATTTCTAGCTAGCTCTGTAATGCCCAAAAGTTCCTTATGTTTCAATCACAATACAAAAGTCTGTCTTCTTGCCTTAATTATGCATGTTGAGGTTTTCAAGGTTCTTTGTGTTCCCATCCTATGAACACATCCAACATCAAAGTTTGGAGGGTTTTTTTTTAGCTTGTGTTCTGAATATATTACAGTTGGCACCACACCATAAAACACTTTGGCAGCCAAGCAAATAGCTTTACACGAAGCCCAGCATAATCGTGGGTTACTGAAATATGCTTCCTGTACACGTCTGGAATTCCCCTAATTAGCAGAGTATTTTCTAATCTGCCCAAAATATATCATGCTAAAACCACAATGCATTTTCTAGGTTGTCCACCCAGGACAGACAATCATTTCACTTCATCAGTTTTGGAAAACCACCTGTAACTTGAAGGGAAATTAATCACTCACTATCTCTGCATTCACAATTTTTTTTTTCCCATTGACTTCATATAGAGATTGGTTGGCCAAAAGTCTTTCACAGGATAACCCAAAGCAATCACAATCAATAAATCACTCTGTAAAGGCACCCTTATGTTGGTGCAGAGCTGCTTTGACAGCCAATACTACAAGCCCCAGCATGCACCTTCACAGTTTGACAGGAGAAGGTTTTTTTGGTTTGTTTTTGGTTTTTTTTTAATTATTGCATTTTGGGAAATGTAGTTCTAACCACTAGATACTTCCCATTGACAAGACCTTAAATGTGGGACAGCTTGCCAATGCAGTCCTCTGCTGGCAAATGTGTGATAAATTCCTTTGTAAAAACTTTTATTAGAAAAAATATACTTTTCCTTTCTGGGTATCACTGAAAATGCCTACTTTGGACACATCTCCATTATTGAGACCAGAGAAGATTTCAGCTTTAATATTTTATTATATATATTATTATTCAACTTAATTAATAAAGATTATTCTGTACTTCACTATCCACTGTGGACCTAAGTTTTCAGGCAGAAGTAGTTGCAGCTTAAAAGCTTTCTGTGGTTTTCAGCACAGAAACTGGAAAAAAGAGCCCCAAACCACATGCCTTTGGTGGCCAATCGTGCAGAATAAGCAGCAGCAATGATAAACTCTGTTTTCAAGGTAAGTGCAGTCCATAGGCTGGAATGTATTCAAATAAATCTTGCCATAAAATAAACAAATGTTGAAGGTCAAAAACTGTGCAGATAACTCACAAACAGCAAAAGAGACTGAAGAGTACAATAAGGTGTTCATTACAAATAAACCACCTCCTTTATTGATTGGATACAGACTTTTAAATCTAAAGATCTATCTAAAAATAGTTCATAAGTCTCTAAAAAAAAGAAACAATCTATGAAAATTAAGAGTTTAAAATTTTTTCTGCTGTTGTAGTGAATGCTACCAGGGTTTCAGAATATAATACATTGTGCCAAAACAGATTTACCTTCCCACAGCAATTTCCAGATTTTAAATCTGTGGACTAGTTTTTGAATGTGTTGACCTAGAGCATTAACTGAGATGATGCATAATCCAGTTGATTTTAGCACTGATTTATGGCCCTACTTATGAAGTTCTAAATCAATCTAGAAATTAATATTTCAGCCTAAACACCATTTCACATTCTCCACAATATAACTTGTCACTGTTAATCCCCAGCCTTGATGTTAAACATCTCCTTGCTACCAAACTCTGAGTACAACATGGACTTTATTTTCTGTGCTGCTGGAAAAAAATTATTAAAGACTGAATTGATTGAAAATCTTGATTTATCTTGTCTACAATTTTCAGTACTGTGCAGTGATTTATATACCAGAGAAATTTCTTTGATTAGCTCACCATAATCTAGAAAGGCTAAACATTATGGACATTAAAATCTCAACACAAATGTTATCTCTGCAGTAAGCACAATAGTGACATCTTATGCCTATCAATTTGTGTATTAACTGAAGTTCTGACACTTCTCAGTAGAGATTTACCTCCAGAGCTTTGAGGTTTGAGCAATCAATATATAACCTACTTTGATGCATTCCACACACCAAACTACATTAAAATAACATTAGGGCTTGCTTTAAGCTGACAACAGCCAGGAAATGCACAGTTAAAAGGCAAAAACTCAACTTTTAACCGATCCTTACATAATTTCAAATCCTGCAAGCAACACATGATTTTGTGCCACAGTAACCAGCTAGAGCCTGATTTTAGTAGCCCAGTTTTCTAGGCTGTGTTTAACTGTGTAAAATTATCTCCAGCAACTCTTTTATAAAGCATAAAGGAATGTTATCCAGTGTCCTCTTGAACCACAGACACCTCCAGCAGTTCTGTGGTTGCCTCCTTCCCTGACACAAGGTTCTGGGACTCCTTGCCCTCCTCCTGCTGCAGGTTCTTGAGTAGCCTAGCTCAGGAAGGTCTCTGGATACTTTTCCTTACAGCCACCAAAGAAAGACTGAGATTCAGTCATTTAAGTGTCCTAATAAATAGAGATGCAACCCTTGAAATTATCACAGTGCATTGGAATGTCAGCATTAAAGAACATTGGATTAGACATTCAAGGAATATGCCAGTTTTAGCAATTATATTCCAGTTCTATTTGAAATATGAAGTGGCTTTCTTTGTACAAAACTCTTCCAGTGTAAGTCCCACCAATTCCACAGAATGGGCTGAAAATCTTCATTTTCTCCCAAGAGACAATTACCTGTGTAGGTTATTCATTCACAGGTCATCACACAGAAATCATTCAGAGCTTTGTCATAATTTACCTCCTTCACATCAGGTGAACAAATAACCTGCTTTGTCATGATTTTGGGATTCTTCATAACTTTTGAGTCTCAGATCTACAACCTGCTTAAACAGGAAAGGCAAAACTTACTGTGAGGGAAGAAACACACCAATAGAACATTACTGACAGAGGCAGCACCTCTCCCAAGCACCAAGATGCTTTCCAAGCAGGACTCATTACTCAGCCCAAAAGAACCTTTTGGACAAGACTGAGAAAGAGTTCAGCAGAACAGTTATATTTATTTCACCTAAACAGAGGCAAAGGAAGACAAATGTAGGAAATAAGACCACAGGAGACTGTAATGTCTGACACATTTGGAGTCAATTATTTGTTCCTATCTAAATGATTCTATGTTTCTAATTAATGAAAATGAATTTACTCAGAAAAGCTGGGTTTGTCTGTTGTGAAAATGTCTGTGGTGTCACGTGGGTTTTCAACAGGTTATAACTGTCAGCTGGGATCTGCTAGAAGGCACCCAGTGCCAACCTGAGACTACTTAAGAGCACTGGCTAGAAATAAGATCAACTCAGGAGGCAAAAAGCAAAGATGATCATATCCTCAGGCCTCAAAACCAACAGGAAAACAGTACTGTAGAAACAATGAAGAAATCGAATTTGTAAGGCCAATATACTCCATAAATGTTTCCCTTAACGTTAGACAAATATTCTTTTTTATTCTATTACTTTTATGCTTCTACTACTTAGAGATCAATGAGGCCAGATGAATTCTGTGTAATTTGGTAAGAATGCAGTCCATACTCTTAAAACTGCAAACCAATCACTACAGTGCAGGTTCACACAGCAAAACTTTTCACTGCTGCATGGAATAAGTGCATGTATGATCATAAATAATAAAACCTTGAATTTCTACAACAACAGGAAGAGATAACTTAGATAATGGATAAGATAGGAATACAACAGTTAGATAAGCTGAAATAGTAATAGGAACTTTATTGAAGGTTACAAATTCAGATTTATGCGCTTCTTACTATAACATGTACTTTCTACTTTCATACTCCACCTATACTGTCATTTGGGGAAGATAAATGAGATGATGGGTGCTTTTGGCCTGGGATTCTTTTGCTTGTGTAACTCAGACCTAATTGCAGGTCTGCACTGCAGTCCTGAAACTCTTTTGTATGGAGCATGCATAATCAGCAGACTTGGATGATTCTGCTAATACCACAGTTAACTGCCTTGAGCAAACACACTATTATAATTTTGCACCAATTTGAAAATATCCATTTAAATGTTAAATGAAGAGGAACTAATCAATAAAAACATGCATAGAGTCTCTGGGGAAGTACACTGGAAAAGACAACAATAATCTGCCATTAACATGCAAATAAAGACACAGCAGGAAACAATAAGAGTATTGACTACACTGCAATACTTTCAGAAGAATGTTTTACTAAAATTTGGGCCAAACTTAACTTTGATGGAAATCATTGTAAACACAGAGCAGCTAATATAACATAGTGGGGAAAGAAAGAGAAGTTCCAAATTCTGGAGGCATGAGATAGCCACTGGTACCGCTGACAGGCCAGGCTGACCTTGTGTGACATTTGGGGTAAGGTGCCATACAAATATTTTTAATTAGATTGCCTAAAGTGCTTAGCATCTGAGACAGCATGCAAACCAAGTATGGAGTGAAAGGAAGTAATATAATGCACAATCAAAGGCTTGAACTGACAAGACTGGCCAGTCTACCTAATTATTTTTTATGCTAACATAAACACTGCTATGCATCTATAACCTTCTACTTAAAGCTTGTGAGCTAGCTCCCTGAAAGGTGCACATCAGAAATAGATCTTTAAAAAGAGATTAAGTCATAAAGAACAGACAGATATAGACCAGAATTCTTTGTATCAGAGAAGAGAAAATAAAAATATGGACACATAGGGAAATGGACTTGGCTGGCTTCAAAAGAAACTGAAGCAATCATAGGCAAGAATAGGTAGACTGGTACTGACAAAGGTGTGAAAAGGTTGAATGAAAAGCCTGCTTTTTTTTTTTTTTTTTTTTTTTTTTTGAAGAAGGAAAGTACGAGCTTTTTGAAGAATAAAAAAGCTGGAAAGATAAGCAAGGAAGGTTTTTACAGCAGCTGCAACAAAGAAACAGGATGCACAAGAAAAAAGCAAAACCCTCATAATAAGTAGAAAAGCAAACAGAAAATCTCACTGTAATCAAGATGCAGGAATAAAAGGGTTTTATTTTGAGAACTAGGTTGCTAGATGATTTTATAACAGTTTATCCTCAAATGCACAATTCATGAACCCTCTGTGCCACTGGATAACACTTGGGTTCCCTCTTACACAACTCCTCTGTAACTCAGCTGCTGCCATGCTATTGCCACCAAATTGAAAACAAAAACCTCATTCAGGAGTCACTCACTATTAATCAATAGTCTTTTGCTCTGTGAAAATAGTAACCTGGACCAGCCAGATACTCCTGGAGAGCAAACATTTTTAATTTAAAACTATGAGCATTTTTTCTGTACTTTGTAGGGCATCATCTCAGCTCTTGTTGGCATTGACACAGTATTCCCACTGTAAATCATGCTGTCATTGGAAAAGTGAAAAAAACCTGCAATGTTCTTCTCTGTGCTATCTCAAACCTTGCTGCTTGCAGATTGTCATCTGTAGGCCAGCAAGATCTTACTCCTTTGCTCCTTTTGCTGTGCTCCTTTTCTGCCTCGAGAGCCTTTGCTCTGCAGAGGAGGCAGCTACAGCTCAGTCCTTAACCACTGGCTGTCCTTTCCTACAGTTCAGAACTTGCTCAGAGGAAGGTAAAATTGAAGTGAATGCCTGGAAAAGGAATATCCTGGCACTGCTGTCATTTTGGAACAGACCAATCACCCCCAGAAGAGGCTGAATGCTCATTTAGCAAAGATGCTTCACCTGAAATGAGATGAACCTTTTGGGAAAAGGGCATGAATTCAGTCACCTGCCTGTGTTCTTCTCCCCACCTGCAAGGGCACACAAAGATGCCAAGTTAAACCAGCAGCATTTCTTTTCCAGAACTTCTTTGCCATCCTTTAGTGACAACTTATTTTCTTTAAGCACCAACACTTATCCATAGGATTATAGTAAAATGCAGCAAACCCTGGATCTAGGGAAGAAATTATGATGTCTGGCTCCAGATCAGAAGGCTGAAGGACAGCTTTATTAAAACTATACTATATTGCATTAATATACTATTTAAAGAGATAGTATCCCATTCTACATACTTCTTACTTACCTAGCTAACTAACAAACTCAAACTCGTGACTCTGTGCTGAGAGTCCAAGCCACAGCTGGATCCCATTGGTCACTGACCCCAAACAACCTTCACCAGAATCCAACCCAGCAATCACTGCAGGTAAACAATCTCCACACCACATTCCACATGGGGAAAACAAAGCAGCAGAGAAAGATTTTCTCTTCTTCTCTCTGTGCTTCTCCAAGTAATCCTGAAAGACAGAATTATGTCTCTCTGTCCAGAGAATGTGAATGTCACATAGGATAATGTTCCCAAATATAGTAAAGAGTAAAACATGAGTATTGTTAAAGAAAAAAACACAGAGACTCCTAAATAATCCGTCCGGGGTAATTCTTGCCTGACTTTGGAACTATTTGGCTTTTCTCTCTGCAGTCAGGTAACCCTGCTGGCAGATCTGGACATTGGTTAGTTACCTGCCTGCTGTAGCTCACTAACAAAAAAACAGAGAAAATAGGTTGGCTCCTGCATGGGAATGTAAAGCAAGTGAAGACTCCTTATTTCTTTACACATTTCTTTACAAAAGCTGGCATAGACTCCCTTACATGCTCTTAAACAAAACCTCTCTAGCTAAACAGTATTTTAGCACTGTCACCACATTTGTCAGCTTAATGAACCTTGCTTTAGATGCTCAGCCCACCTTATACACCTGATCTCAGTGAAACCTTTACATTTAGCCTGAGGATAAAATACTGAATACTGCTCCTATTTATACACTTCTGTGACCAAACTCGGAAGAAAAAAAAAATCACCTGATGAATCAGAGGAGAGGAGCACTGGCATTGGCCCATGCTCTGATCTCACTCACAGCCAACCTGCTGCCTGATTAATGAGCTGTGATATCATAGTCTGTGAGCAGGCATACAGAAGTGGCAAGGAGGAGAATAGCACCAGACACCATCAGGCTGTTTCTGTCTAAATCTAGGAGGAGAAAAAAAGTAAAAATAGAGGCTGTAGTGCTAGTCTCTTTAAAGGAAAAAGGAAATACCTCATTTATCAAGGCTCCTGGATTTGGAGAGATTTGTTGTTGGGTTTTTTCCCAATGAAGATATATAAAACCAGTCCTTTCCCTGAAGTGCAGAAGATTTTTATGAAAGTGCTTTGAAATATTAGTGGTTACTGGAAAAACAAAGGGTAATTTTTACCCTGAAGAAGTCATTAAAAGCTGACAGCTTTTTAAATTGCTTTGTGTCTTGCTTACAAACTGGCAAAAAGAATGGTCACAGTTTCTTGGAGAAAGATGCTTCACAACTATCAAAAGCAAAAACTGATGTGTCAGGGGAGAAGGATATTTCAAGGTCAGAGGTGGTCAGAGGAGACTAATTTCTGTCTTTTATGATGAATTTCTTAATAATTTTAAAATATGGCATCCAGTACATATTGCTAAATTTTCACCTAGCCCTTCTGGCCCTTGGAGTTTGCAAGAGACAGGAAGACAATACACCGATATTTTCCAGTTCAATTACTGGACTGGGATTCAGTGCTGCATTTATCCCTGGGTCTTCCCACAGGCTTCCTAGGGCTGCTCTCAGCCACTTGGGAAACAAGGCTTTTGGGTACTGATGATAGCTGGAAGGAACGCACCAAATATCTGAAAAATGAAAGTTTGGAGGCTGAATTTGGGGAAGCAATGCCCCGGGCATGCATCTCCCTCTGTCTCTCATTAAACTAGAAGTGAGGAATAGGCAGGTTGGCAGGGGGACATCCATATATCCTTGGTATCAGGCCCTGAGTAGGAATTAAGGTGAGGACTAAGGACAGGGCTGGTACAAAATGATCCCTTTCCAAAGACATACTCTTTGAAGATCCCATACTCCAAAGACAACCCATGAGTTAGGGGCTTCCTCCAGGTGTCTTGCACCACAGTCATTTTGGTGATTTCTCACCAGAAAGGGACCAAACCCTGCTAAAACAGACAAATTCAAGCTGGAGAGGATCCCCTTGTGCAGCAGGGAAGAGCAAGAGTGCTCTTACCTCGGGTTTTACTTCCTTGGATTTTCATTTCAGTAAATGCAGTCACCTAGAATCAGAGACAACCTTAAAATCTTGCAAACTACATCCAGTAATGCCAGTGAAGACTACCATGGAAGCATGTGGAAACAAAAGAAAAAAATAAGTATGAGGGCCATCATTGTAATTCATATTAGAAAAACAATGGACTTACACTGCATATGCACATTTAATATAAACATAATAAAGCTACATATAAGTCTAACAGACAGGTAATATCTTTCCTTAAAACTAACCAGCTTCCATGGATTGATTTTTACCACAGAGATTCCAGTTTATAGCATCATTTTTCTAAGTGATTCTCTGCACTAGAGTATAATTTAGATGATGGATCCCTCTCAATTACTGTCCATTAGAAGACAGGAAAACATTAAGTTCAAGTGAGTGTTATAAGAATTATGGGTTACCCTTTAAGTGAAGAGATTGTAAGTGAAAATTAATTTTTAACATGTTCATTTCTGATGTTGTGTAGCATGTTTTTGAGAAAAAAAAAAGCTTCCCAATAAAATAATTGTTTTTCAAGTAAAAACACCTTTCACTAAAGAAAAAAACCCACAGTGCAGCATAGTAAAACCATGTAACTCAAACAGCAAATATTGCAAAGTAGTTCACATGACTTCCCTAACTGATTTTAAAGGGACCCTGCACCATAAGATAGAGGATGGCTGGAATATACTGCAGATGTTCTGAGCATGCAGATGGTCAAGGGCTGTGACAAAGCACAAATGATGTCCAGCACAAGAAACATACTGGTGTTGCACACACACATTTTTGTGTAAGTCAAAGCAGAAGCTGAAGGCTCTTACCTCAAAATATCATAGAGATAAATAGTAAAACTTTAAACCAACTCACAAAACTTGAAATTAAACTCTTCCCTTGGCAAATTCCACATTTTTCATATGGACATGCCATGTATTTGCAGCAATTCACTTTAGTTGCCTATTTATCAAAGTTGCTTACTCAGTTCAGAAAATCAACTTGAAAAATAGAGCTGTTTTCATATAACCTTGATACTGAGACTAATTTAGAGACATAACATGACCTTCCTGATTTTAGAAGGCATTTCTCTGATCTACTATTTCAAAATAAAGTTAAACCAACTTCAGGATTCTTTCAGACCACTTTTTTTTTTTTCCCTGACAGTATATCCTAATCCGAAACATCATGTGTTTACCCCTTGAAAATTACAGGTATAAATTCCTCAATATTATTAGAAAACAAATTTTTTTCCCCTCTGTAGAGACCCATGTGGAAACAAGACAAGATGAACATTTTGCATGACACAAAGAACCATTGCTCTGCAGCTGCTGTCACGACCCTCAGGCTACACCAGAGTCATGGCCCGCTTCCTTTCCCTATAGGGATCTTGTGGTTAATGTATCCATTTATTTTACAGCCCCAGTATAAATCCTATTTTATGCCAACTTACTGATCATTTCATAGCAGGTTGCTTTCTATTTATGTGTCCTGCACATTCCCATACAATAAAATATCTGCATTTAAGCCCTTTCTGACACTACATGAACTCCAAGGGATTTGTATGATGAAATCTTTGTCCTCTTTGTGTGATTGACAAAACTCCGAGGGACAGGAAGACACCAGAGGTCCATTTCTTTGCCCAGTGTCTCTGGAGAAGTGACCTGTCTTGCCTATGGAGCACCCTTGTAAATTTAATATTCAATAGTTTACATCAACAGCTTTCAGAACTAACATAATACAAAATGTTCCTAGGAATGCAGTGGATGTCTAAATACCATTTATGTCTAAATTCCTTCACAGATGTCCATGCATACTCAGCCACCAATATTTTCTATGATTCGCATTCTTTTGGCACCTGCCACGTGAAGACCTTGACCAGGATTAGTTAAGCCTCTCCCACAGCACATCTGTGAGGATGGCAGAGGTCTCAGTGACTAGCATTGCATATAAAAGCATATTACAGAAAAGGGAAAAGTCCTCACTTGGGGTGGAATATTGGTCTTTTCAAGGTAAAAAAATGTTCTGATTTCAACTTAAATAGAAACAGGAATTGAGCTCATCTGCTTTCTTTTTTTTTTTTTTCTTTTAACCTATGAAACCAAGGGACCTTTCTACTCCTCCTCTCCTTTTGGCTGTATTCCAGCTCCTACACATGCAACAGGGATTGATAACAATAAAATATGCTGGTATTGAAAATCTGCCCATTATTAATAAGGCAGATGACTCATTAGGCCTTCAATATGTTGTTAACTCAGAATAAAGCCAGCCTTTTATTACTGTGGGGGTTTTGTTTGTTTACTTCAGAGCTCTGTTGCTCTTGCCAATGGTTTAGATCCATAAGAAAGTGAGATCATTACAAGTAATGTCTCAGTGACACTGGTTTGACCCCTGTCCATTCCAGACAGTGACAGCTTTTCCATTCTCCTGAACTGGAATAAGATCAACACTACTGTAAATCACTGGAAACTTCCACACCCTCTTGTTGCTGTTTTACAACATCAGATTAGGACTTCTCCATAACTGTGCAATCCTTTAAAGTTTTAATATACACATATGATAAATGTAAATTTCTTTCATGTCTTCACACAATAGGTAGCAAATGCAAAGTCTAAAATTCTGCCACACAGCACTCCAGACTGGACACTTAGCAGTTACAAAGCCTTGTATTCCCCTCCTCCATGAATCCCAATGTTTATTTAATGTCTTTTTTGAGTGAATTAAAAACTGGAGCATAAAGAGGGCAGAAAGTGAGACCAGGATGGTGATGGCAAAGCCACAGGACCAAGAATTCATCAGTAGCTGACTATGAATTGATGACATTCTATCAAATTAGACCTCCAATAAGTTCTCAGATCTTGTGGTTGAAGCAGTTTCTTAGGATGTTTTGTTAGACTGATTTCTGTTTACCAAGTCCTTTTATCTACCAGTGAATTCTGTATAATGTTAATGCTCTTTGATTTTAGGATTGTCCAAGAGCAAAGACATAGTGAAATTTTGAGTCCCAGAATATATTTTCACTCTTCAGCAGAAAGAAGACGCAAACATACCAAGATTTCCATTTAATAGCCTAAAGCTGAGCAGAGCAGGTACTTCTCTGGGACATAGGAATTGTGCCTTCCTGAAGATAAAACTGGTGAGCAAAAGGCAGTCTGTCTCTGATTTATGATAAAGCTGATATGGCTTGTCAGAGAAAAGCTTTGTCATTATGTTAAAAATGAGTAAGAGGAAACTTCCCAGCCTGTATCCAAAATGAAGCAGCTGAATATCTGGCAAAACCCATGCATCATAAACTGTGTCTCTAAAACTTCTCTTCCTTATATATCATAAACCTAAGAATTTCTTCCCTTTACCAAATTGCAGGAAACATCTCATCTCATTAACGCCACTCTTTCTTAGAATCTTTTAAATATGTAATTTTCATTAAAATTCTAATTCTTGATAAACTGAAAGCAAGATCTGGTGACAAAGAGGTTATAATTAATCTCCCAAGAGCAGTCAAAGAAATCCATGTAATTGAAAGCAAATGTATGAATGAGGAGACTAATGCTACAGAACTTCCAAAGCCTTTTCTGTGGAATTAATACTACAGAGACCCATAAAAGATTAATCAAGATAAGCAATCGATAACTTCTCAAGTGCTAATAAGCACTGCCATGTTCCATGATATGTTGAGCAGTTTATCATGTTTAACCATATGAAGATTTATAGAAAATCCATTGTTAAAACCAAAGGATGAGGTAATGCACCACTTAGTAAATGAAGTGCAATTAAAATTTATGCTTGATATTACACATTCAAAAGATCTGTAAAAATCATTTTGATTTCCTCTTTTTAAAGGAACAAAATTAAGGTACTAGTTGTACCTTTCAGTCAGTAGTCCTGGGAGAACAGTGAAGACAGCAATGGCATTCTTCAAGTTAATATCTGCTTTCAAGTGAAAGGTGATGAAATAGCCTTAAAAAATTGTTAAGCTTGCTTCTCACTTCATTTTACTCAGGCATCAAACTTTGCTTGAAAATTTTGAAAGTTAAATAGAATACCTATTAGGAACATAAAGGTCTCTGCTATCCATCAATCTGATAGATTTGCAGGTCAGATGAGTGAATTACTTAATGGCTAATTAATAGTCCATAAACTACAGGTCTTGACCTTGGGGTCACCATGACAGAACTCCACACTACAGCATATTATTAATTAAAACCATCAAATTATGTATTTAGTAATCAATTATTTAACATTATTAAGATCCCTCAAATGTACTGACATGATTTGTTATTTATTTACATGTCACTGGGCAGCAGTATATTCTGACAAGCACACCACAAGCATTCCTAGTGGGCTTTGAACAGAGTTATTAGAACAGGATGTATACTTTTCCTTTATAGGTACCTATTGTTTGTCTCCTTTTGGTTTTGTTTGGGGCAATACTTTGTAAGTGAGAATCTCCTCCAAAGCTTAGCAAAAAATTTAATTTAGAAATCTTTATTAAGTCATGAACATGTCATAGGAAAAAAAGTTAAGATCCTGCCTGCTTCTTTCATAAATTGCTAACTCTTAAAAGCCTCGTATTAAAACCAGTGACACTATGCACATCATTTTGCCTTTGCAATGTCTTGGACCATATATTTAAGCTTATACCCAGATGATCAACTATGCACATCCAGATATATACACACATACCAAACCATTACTATGTTCCAGTTACAGTCATTCCTAAAGCAGAGATTATTCCTGTTTTCCTGTGGCACGTAGCTAATGATACAGGAGAGAAAATAAACAAACTAACCACTATCCCAAGAAGTACAAAATAACAATCAAGTTTCAGCAAGCAAGAATCAGATTTTCAAAACAGCTGACTGTCACCTTGTAGGACAGAGGACAGTCACTTCACTAGTGCAAGCTGGAAACAGAAAGGATGAGCTGAGGTGCTCCATGAACACATAAAAAACCGAGGATGAGGAGGAAATGTGTCCAAAGCCCTGGAAACTCATGAGACTGCTTAGTGATTACTGCTCATCCTGTCTCAAAAGATAAACTCTTTCATTTCATTGCTGCTGCGCACCAGAAGCATATTCATGTATCCAGATGTACATGATTTGAATTGCCTTTAGAGGTACCTGTTCCTCTTCCCTAACATGGAAACTGAATTTCTTAACTTCTGGTGTGCTAAATCACACCTAAATTAGATGCCTTAAATAAACAGCATGCATTACGTCCCTCCACAGACAAGAAATTATCCAGACAAATGTATCACTGTAAATTATTTCAGTATGATAGATACATATAATTGAGGGTGTATAGTTCCTAATTAATTAACTGGCATATTCATCTGCAATTAGCAAATAAGCTCTCAAATCTTGGCATGGGTACCATAAATTGTATAAGACATGGATGCATAATTACAATGAAGCATGTTATTTTTCATGATAGTTTCTTCAGGAAAACATATTCACTCCAGCCTATATTCACAAATTGCTCTGACTCACACAAAATTACATTTTTTCAAAACAAGCATAGTATTTAGAAGGCAATAGAAGGATTATTAAGGTTATGTTAAAGACATGCTTTGCTGGGACATCACTTTTATTAATAAGGTTAGCTGGCTGGTTTTAACCAGCTTTGCTTCAGAGTGCTACAAATCATTTTGTACCACCTACAACTGAAGATATAACACTCACATCAGGACAAAACATGTTCCAGAAACATTTACAGTCAAGAGAAGTTTGCTTGTGAAGTGGGACCATCTTCTTCCATTATATAAGTAGGATGAGTGAAATATTTTACAGTGCATACTCATGTGACATAGAAGTTCATGTCCGTATCAGTAGACACTGACAGAGTTGGCCTTCGGTCTCCAAACAGTTGACTGGGAAAAAAAAATTAAAAAAAGAAAAAAAAAAAACCTCCTACTAAAAACTGTTTGACTCTTCTGTTGATGGGCACAGAGCTGGCTAAACTGCCTCTGAAGCAGATTTCTGAAGTCAAGCCTGCTATTTTTTGAAATATGCATTCTCAGAAGAACTTTCCTATGCAGCCACCACCGTTTAAGCAAGGAACTATGTAAAGTTTTAGTGCCCCAACACAATGCAAACACTTCCACTCTGAGCTTCAATTAGTGCTGTTTATCTGCAAGTCACACATGACTCTGGGAGCCCACAACACACCACCTTGCCAAAATCACACTCGAGTACCATGCAACCAGTGGCACTAAAAAGACACCCAGTGCCATTAACATGTCATGCTGGATGTATGACCTGAAGAGCAAGCACTGCATCCAGAGCAAGATGCATTGCCTATGGAAACCACGTTCCTTCCTGGCATCTCCAAGGCACAGGAGTCATGGCGTTTGTAGTGAATATTTTAATGTATTGTTATTATATTAAACATCTCAGGCACTTTCACTTACCTTTCAGAATTAAAGATTAATCAATTCCACGACTCTGGACATCTAAACAAAATGTATTGATCACATTCATTTTTAAAAGCAAGACACTCTGTTGTATTTCAATATGTCATATTTTAAGGCAACGTTATTGATCACATTTTGAGAACTCTTGATACTCCATTGGAATTTAAGATACAGAGTAAGCGTAAGACTTTCATTATGATGATGTGCCCACGGAAACCACACTCTTTTGTATTGACATGCTTTTGTTTGCTTTGGGATCCACCCACTTCTCTTACTGTAAGCAGAGGCTCAGCCTGAGAACCATTATCCATTTTAGTGTTCCTGTTGTTTTCCCTGAGACCACACATACACATTGAAAATACTCCTACATGCAAGGAGACAATCCTAAAACCTGGGAGTAGACTTGTATGAGTTTCACATCTCACACAGTCTTATATTACAAGACTGCAGAAACCAGGTACATTTCTGGGAGCCATTTTACTAAATTCAGTTTCAACCTTTCACCTTTATAGCAGTTAAGTTCCTCAGAGCAAGACCAGAACCTTTGTTTTCCTCTTTGTACTTAATGTTGATCTAGTTGGCTAATAGAGGATAAATTCAATGGAGCACCACCAGATATGACAGTGAGGGTCTCATAACACAGAAAAGTTAAGCAAGAAGGGGCACTGGTCACATCTACGTGATCAAACCAGCAGTCTAGAGGCATCAAGCAATGAATCAACAATCATTGGTTCGATTTTCAGGATTTACAGCTCTAAATGCTCAGCCTTGGAATGTTTATAAAGCAGCAAACAGAAAGTGAGTCTGTTCACAAACACCAGACACACTCCTACATGGTTCCATTTTTTTGGGTGGGTATTTCTGGGTGCATGCACTGAGGTTGAGCCATAGTCCTATTGGTGTCCACAGAAGTCCAAACAATGCATACACACAGAGAAAACATGCTGGAAAAATGATATTCATGTTCCTGCATGAAACATGTTCACTGGAACAGGAATACACTGGAAAAGAAGAAAGGAATGAATCATTTCTGGATGCCACTTAGAACTGTCAGCTTCACAAGAGGATCTCAAAGAAGATGGCACATACCTTAAAACTGCTTATCTGTGCATGCAATCCATGTGTTACTCTTCAGCATTACCACTGGAGCCTCTTCCATAAGTAATAAATATGTTACGTGAATAAAAACACAAATAAATTCTAGTGCTCCAGGCAAAAAAAGAGCTTATATTATAATATCATAAATTCTGAACACTGTAATTCCTACATCCAATAACTTTTCAAAACAGAACTGTGCTGATAAATATGTGTGATAAGGCTGAGTAAGGCTTACTTCATTACAGAGTGGAGTAAATCAGTTGATTTAAGTCAATGTAATTATAGAAGACAGGCAATACAGTGAAGTCCTCAAAAAGTCATCAGCTTTCTCCCAACACTTTTTTTTAATCCTGAGAAAGAAAAATGTAAATGAAACCTGTACAAGAGGCAAAAAAAATTACTATGTGAGTTAGAATCAAAGAATCATGGAATATACTGAGTTGGAAGAGACCCTTCAGGATCATTGAGCCCAACTCCTGGCTGTGTGCAGGACACCCCAAGAATCTCAAAAGATACCAAACACCAACCCTTCTCTAAGCATCTTTACTCTAGCTACTTTTAAGACATCAATACATTCTTTTCACAAGAAATCGCAGTCAGTGATTTCATATTTATAAAATACAGAGAAGAATAGAAATTATGGGCTTTACACTAGATCATTTCCTGAAATGTGGTGGTTTAAGAGACTAATTGAACATATCCACCACAAACAAACACACACACTTTGTAAAACAAAACAAAAAACAGCCCTGTCTGCCTAGCTATGAGAGTTTCTCAATATGCATTCTGGTCCAAAATAGAGTTGAGGCAAGATCAGGGGTTTTTTCCCAAATTCCCAGAGTGCTGACAAAATGAGATTAGGATTAAATTTATTTCTGTTTTAATGGAAGATGTAAACTGATTGAATCCATTTTTAAAAACTAAATGAAAAGTGCAGACTATCATCCATTTTTCTCAAGCAATTTTGCTTGTTCTAAACACCACTCTGTTCCTGTATCTGTGTTCCACCAGTAGCAACTGCTTGGTGCAATAAATGTCTTTTATAAATCTTTAGGAGAGGTAGAACTGATAAAAAACAGTGACATTTTTCAGGTTGCATTCTGAAGCTTTTAATTTGATTTTTCTCTCAGACAATTTCCTCCACTCTAATTACCTCTCTCAGTCTCTTAGGTGACCTCCTCTGCCATACCCTGAAAATTTGTCTCTCCACATTCTACAGATCCTGTATTTTCTAAATTCTGATCCTAAAATGTCTATTTTTTTATGATATCATTAATCCTCAAGATCACTTCATAGTGTACCTGGTAGGTAAACTCACTCTGGTGAAGTCCATTTAGCTCACAGAAAATATGACCCAACATGAATAATATCATATTTCTTTTCCTTATTACTTGTTTGATAACACCAGCCTTTTTATTGATGAAATCCCCATTGTTTTCCCTTGCAGAGCCCTCATACCCAGACCCTGAAGTTTCTCCACTTTCTACATCTCCATTTGTGTCCTCTGTTGCCATCCTCATTGCTATGACTCAATTTCCTATTTTCCATAGCACATTCTCACTCTCCCTTCCAGCTCAGCTGCACTTGAAACTCAGCTCTCTATAGCCCCTCTCTTTCAGTGGATATCCTCCAAGCTCCCACATCCATGTTTCTTCTCTCTTTCAAAGCTTTCTTTCAAAGTCACATCTCTACTTTCATCTCCTCCTACACTCCTTAGCGCTGGCAAATCCATCCCCTTCACCACCTTTCATGTATATTCCTTACCTTGCGCCACCCAATTTGTTTGGAACAAACTCAATTATTTATCAAATTCTCTCGCTCTCCTTCTTCATCTGTGGAATAAAAACTTCACCTTTACTAGATATATAAGCCACTCAGGTTGGCATGAATGCATAAATTCATGGACATCACATCTTGTAACATGCAATTGATGTTTGGGAGAGTATCCATGGCTGATGTGGCCTTAAAGAAGGTAAATCACAAAGTCTTGTTTCAAGAAATCTTGATTTTCATCATAAAGCCATATCTAAGTAATCAATCCTACCTCTGAGCACATGAATGGAGTCCCTCATAATCCCTGCAACATTTAAAACCAGATACATTTAAAATTTGCTTCCATAGATAATCCTTATCAGATAATCCTTATCAGAGCCAAGCATTGTACCGAGTCATATTTTTTTAAATGGACATCTAATTCTCCCCAGAAGTTTACTCTTGGGGATCCAAAAAAATGCTTTTGGTATGCCAAACTCATTGAACACACAATACTTGCTAGATTTCTTTAACTTTCTGCAAGCATCCTGCTATGTGGTAATACCAAAGGTTGTCCTAAGGGTTTGACACTGGTTCAGATCTCAGGGCTTTGATTGCCATCCAGATTAAAAGCATTTTGCAAGTATGCCAAATTAATAAAAAAGCCTCCTTGATACATTTCACCTGGCCTTGCATTACCTGTCTATACCCATCTACACCAGAAGAACAATGTAATTTCAATTCTGAGATTCCAGAGAAAGTTCAAAAGATCTTTCACTCCACTTAAGAAGACTTATTTATCTCTTGCACATAAACTCCATAAAATCAGGGTAAGAAACAACTCCTCTGCTGTAACCTAAGCCTGTCTATGCAGGCAGTGTTTTGTTTTCTACTAATCCTAATTGTAATCACATTGTAGGTTCAATCTCTCTGCAAAATATGGGTCCAAATTGGCTTTTCCTACTGTTATGCTTTAACATTTCATGGTTACTCAGCCCAGACTAAACTGTGGATTTTGCACAAGAAAACTTATATTTTTTTTAATTAAATCAAGAATGTATCCTAGAAGGTAAGTACTTGAATTACAATCTTTGTCTCTTAAGACACATCCCAGTATTTATTCTAAGAAAGGAAAATGAGCATATGAAAATGTAAATATATCAAAACACATTAGAATGTTCTACCTACAAAAGGAAACAAAGAAGACTGCAAGTTAAGGAATAATAGGGTAACGCCACTCAATCCTAAAACATATCTGCAGAGGAAATAAGTCTAAAGCCAATGTGGTTTATTGGTTTATTTTAAATGGGGGAGGGAGGAGGGGAATGAAACAGATTTCAAAGGCACAGAAAATTCCACACCATAAAATCAGTCAAGATAAAAAGGTTAGCTGAATCTGGATGTGCCATGAAAAATCTAAATTATCTTTCATTTATGAGTGGATTAAATATCTAGATCACTAATGTAGACTGAGATTAGCAAAGCTGTAAACTCCATAATTCTGCAATGGCCTCATCCCTGAAACTCCACAGAATTAATTGAAGAAACAGTAAAGCATTGCCAGAACTGACAACAAATCTCTTCCAAAAACAAAAGTTCTGATCTTATAGGGTACATCATCTGCATCTCAAACACATTCTTGAAATATCATAGCTAGACATCATCATGCCATCCAGTCAAATTCTTTCTCCTTTTCCAGGTGTATCTTACAAATGGAATTACCTGACTTGTGGCCCCATAATTTCCACAGAAAATCTTATCTAGAATCAAGCAACTTCCTTTTATTCAACAAAAATCCTCTGTGAAATACATAGCCAACCTTGAGTGCTGGTATTCTGGTATAAATCTTAGCCTATATAATTGAGAAACAGTGGCTTGTTATCAGGATACTGCTCACAATTGTAGATACAAATCTACTTCAACTACCAGCATATTCCAAACACTCATTACCATACAAAATTGCAAATGTTATGTATCTCCATGTGCACAGCAGATAATCTAATAATATTGTTAATGTGTTGATATTAATAATATTGGCGTATGGTCAGAAACACCTGGTGGAAGAAATCACATGCTTTCCTTCTGATGGCAGCAGATAAAAGTCTACTTTTGAACGGGGAGTATGACAACTTGAATGGAATGCTGATCTCCTTTTGTAGAGTGCCAAACTTATCTACCATCAGCTCCAGAGCTTCACTAAATATCAGCCAGTTCACTTCTAAGAGCATCTATACCTCTCCTTGGAGAATTTGCCCTGGTTTTGTTGCAATCAACAGAAATCTATTAATTCTATTTTCATATGCATAGCTTTTTCTAAGTCCCAGCAAATCAATATAATATTAAACTAATTTTGTTTGTTCAGTAAGCTGTAGAGTCACTCCATATTTTATTGGCTTTTAGGCAAATTCACTGGTACCAAAGATCTAAAATAGGCTTATATCCTCAATAATTACTGTTACAAATGACATATAAGGACATCTCAGGAAGTTGACACTTATAAGTTAGATTGAAGATATCACTGTTTACTCATCAATTTAAAATGTGGGAGAACACTGGTTATTGAAGAAAGAGTCGCA
Source organism: Anomalospiza imberbis (assembly GCF_031753505.1). Classification (NCBI taxonomy): domain Eukaryota; kingdom Metazoa; phylum Chordata; class Aves; order Passeriformes; family Viduidae; genus Anomalospiza; species Anomalospiza imberbis. The sequence goes on along the minus strand of NC_089681.1, from coordinate 143,844,221 downwards.
GAAGACATGGGGACAATACAGATTCCAGACTGTGATAAACATGGTTGTCTTGCGTAGAGTCAGTGATAAACATGTTTGTGTTGTGTAGAATCATCTGTTGGCTGCTCCTAAATTATCCTCTACAGCACGGTTTAGTAGTTAGCAATAGATATTTCTTTCATAACTCACAAATTACACTTCATATAGTTTTAATTCCTTCATTTCAAACGAGTTCATAAAAAATCCCTTAAACACATATCAAAGCTAGTGATGGAGGAGCACAATGTATCAGCATTGTGTGCTCAAGTTTCACCAGCCCTACAAACCAGAGGTCAGCACAGCTGAGCTTAACTTTCCCAACTTCTCCTCTATTGACTGTCAGGGCTTGGCTCAGCTGCCCAGACACAAGGATCTAATGCCATTGGAGATCCTTCAGGGATGCTGCAGCATCAGATGTGACACAGGAGTGGCACCTGGAGGACAGCCAGGACATCCTAAGGTATCCCAAAAGGCACTAGATATCTATGGCTAGGCAACTGAATGCTCCCTTGTGATTTTAGCAGTATGATGACTAGAAGAAAGCTCTTGGGACACAGTGTGAGCTGGCACAATCTACCTTGCACTCTTTTATAGACTGAGCACACTCCACTCTTATTTCCTCACAGTTTCTAATGGGAGGTGGCTCCAGAACTTTACCTGCTCTTTCTGATACAAATATTGTTGATGCTGCCAGCCTTACACATGGAGGGTTAAGCCCATTTTTAATGCCAACATCTTCCAGCTTCACCAGCACCTGTGTTTTTCCTCCCTCACTGGGTGAACAGAGAAGACATATCCACTTATACCACAGTGTTGGTTAGGCTAAACAACCCTAGGCTTTAACAGTGCTTTTTGGGATGACATTAATACTCTATATCATTACTGGAAACACTGGGTCTGAGACTTTCTATTTGCCTTTTCTGCAGTCACTTGGGTGAATCACAGGCAATCTGTTGTTAGCTACCAGACTCCAGACTTTCTACCCTCTTTGTCATTTTGTGTGGGTAAGCTTTCAGATTACAGCAATTTCTTTTTGTTATCTGCTTTCATATCATGATGTTTTATTTAATTTTTTTCTCTTCCTTCTTATATACGCAACTGAGATACCTATATCATAATCCAGTATATCCTTTCTTTTATAAGACATGAGCTTTCACCTTCACCCTTAATCACTTGAAGCTCTCCATTCTTTGACATAACTGAAGAAGTTCATTATTAGTTCAGAATTTACATCCTGGGCCAAAAAGGAAACAGGATTTCTTGCTGCTGAGAGGATATGAGAAAGAGAGAAGCAGGAAAAAGCATATGAAAAAGCTGATTATCTTCAGACAGGCAACCTAATCTAGAGAAAGATACTGTGTACAGCATATTGATTGGGCAGGAAAGAATGCCCAAAGCAATGATAAGACTCAGAATTTCCTGTGGCCTTGTATGTACTACTGCTGAGATGGTGTGCACAAGGCAGCTCCAGACTCTTCTCAGTGGTATCCAAGAAAACAAGGAATACAAGCAAGGAATTACATTTATACATAAGAAAAAGCTTTTACCTTATAGGGGTGACTGAACACTCAATAGGTTGCCCGGAGAGGGTGTGGAGTCTCCATCCTTGGATGGATTCAAAATTCAACTTGACATGGTCCTGACCCTGCTTTGAGCAGGAGGGGCTGGACTAGACAAATTCCAGAGGTGCCTTCCAACCTTAATCATTCTCTGATCCTCTTTGATTGGGAAAGTAAATTGAAAGCTACACAGGACTACATTTCTGGCCAAATTTTGCAACACAATAGAAATCTCATGGCCAGAGTTCCTTGAAATAGTGAAATCCCTACTTCTCAAAAGTCTGCATCTTTCACTTCCCCATTCTGAAAAACTTGTCTTTGGAAGGATCAAACCCATCTTGTTCCTTAAGTTCATATGTCACAAACTCTGAAATGCAGATCCCATAGACTATGACATGTGACTGCAACATGGACACATACAGCTCACTCCTGAGCTGGGATTAGCTCTCACTGTCAGCTTGGAGGTGATCTTTCCTCAGTGAATCCCCACTGGTTTCCAGAGCTGCTCACTCCTGCCCTGCAAAACCCATCCAGTATCGCCACTCTAAGCAGTGTTTGATCAAAGTCACCTTTCCTTCACAGGAAGCATTTCATTTCCTTCCTTTCCACAGGGCCCAGCCCAAAACCCACTGGAGAAGAGTCCAGATAAATCAAATGGCCACTTAAGTCTCTCACTCATTGCAATCAAGAGAAGAGACAAGTCACACCTATAGGAAAGCACCAATTTGGTATTCACCAGCTCTAGTTTCACATGAGGCACCTAGTCCAAGCTGGGTCTGTAGGCTCCATCTGTGGTAAATGGGGCAGAGCAGGACTTCACAAGAGGATCCAGTTCTCTAGGACAGGAGGCACCTGAAGAAGCTTCACCTTCCCCCTTCACTCCATTACATCTAAACAAGAATTTCAGGCAGTAAGTCAGGTGAGCTGAACCCCGTGGCATTCCCTCCACACCAACCCTTGTCCATTTCCACATTCACACAACCACTATTCCCCTCTCCTCAGTCAAATGCAAGTCCATTTGAATTTGCTTCCACTATGTCTCCCGACTTAGTAAATCAAACCCATTGTAAGGCACAAAAGCAAAGGCTTTCTTCAAATCCAAATAAATTATGTTCAATGTTTCAGGATTGCCTCCCAATCTGCTGGTGTATATAATGCATTTAAATGAAACGTATGCATATGAATGGTGATTGCTCCTTATTGAAACGCACATCTCTAAACACCCTGTAATCTTGTTTCTTACCAGTGTCTCCCAGAAATTATTCCAGCATAAAAGGCTTTCTTCTACATCCTCACACCAGCTTTAAAGCCATAAAACACAAACTGTTACTCAAGCTTTTATATTGTCATTGTATTTATTATTTATTCCCTTTCCTCACACACACATTTATAAGTGTTTTGCAAATATATAAAGGAAATTCTCGTGACTGGAATTTGGACAAAGACTAGGAAAACAAGCAATATATGAAAGACAGAAAAGAAAGTCTCTAATATTCTTGTCAAAAATTGGTAAATATTTAGAGACCTCATCTGATGCTTGTTGCCAAGAGTAGGAGACTTTTTCTTTGTGCAGTAATTTTTTTTGCAGCCTGAATTCCTTTCCCAACAGTCAGTCCCCCAGAACCATCTGATCTCTCAAATGAGCAAAGTAAATGAGTTCTCTTTTCTCTGCCTGTGTCTTATGCGTTCAGATTCCGTGTCCTGAATGACTCAAAGAGGCATTAAAATCTGGACACATTGTCTCAAAAAAATATATAAAAGGTTCCCAAGAAGATTTCTAACATACCTGTGGATATATTTTACTCATTCTCAACTACTGTCAAATTGCCTTTCTTGCAATTTTCCTACTAAGAAGTAAATTTCACAATGAAAATGACTTTAAAAACCTAAACTTCATTTCCCAGATGACCGAGGTACTTCAGATTCAAATCACATTGAAAACCTCCTACCTGCCTAAATCCCTTCTGAAAACTGATTGCTTCAACTGATTGCCCTTTCCCAAATAAACCTACACTTTCCCTGTTAATTTACAGACTCGACTATTTATTTTCTTTCAAGTAACAAGGTGACATTTTTTTCAGAAAACAGAGATTTAATCACCAGGAAAATAGAATCATTTCTAGAATGACAACATTTAAAATACACCAGTTGCAGTATGATTCGTGCATGAACGGGTGATGAAAGAAATGCATTTCTTCCTGCCAAAACTAACAGCTGTATTATTAAAAATATTGATAGGATGCTGCAAAAAATCCAGTCAGATTACTATTGTGAAAAAGCACCTCATCTGCTGCTTCTTTTTAATACAGTAGCAAATATACTGCCTGGTTTGGCTTCATGCCAAGATTAATTTTAAATTGGACCTTATGAAATATTTATGAGGTCCAATTTAATGGGATTGCTTTCTCTGGCATTAAGCCTGTGTGGATAGCATCTTAAACACTGATATTTCTAACAGAACCTCAAGACACCCAAACAAAAAAATCCTTGGGTATTAATAGGCTTATTAATAAATTGTTTAAGTTTGTGACAGTCTATGTTAGAAGTATTTTGACAGGCCCTTTGTAGTGAATCCTTACCTGCTTTTCTCTGAGCCCTCACTTTGCACTCTGTCAAACAAATGCTGCTTAGCATTTAGCTAAATGGTAAATCATCATTAGTTAGAAGCAAGCTGAACTAAGCCTGGGTAAAGAGCTAATCACCCTTAGGTAGGCTTCCTGGGGAACTGACAATGCTCAGAAAGCTACAGACACCACTCAGCTCCTCTGTGGCTTTCTTGACTCACTGAGACACCATTTACCTTTGGTTTCTAATTACATTTAATAGTTCAATAAAAACACTATATTGAGACACACATACTGACAAAAACCCTCAGTGTTTCATACAAAGAAAACATGCTGAATAATTGATAAATCATTTTCCTTTCCTTTTTCAATTAAGAGCATGGGCCTAATCTCTAGAGCAAATTATTTCAACTGCATTTGAGCCCATTTCTGAATAGCTGCTTCACTGCTTCTCCTCAGTGTTCACAGTGGACCTTCAGCAATCAAAGACCATGAATGGAGTATAGTGGTAAAGCCAATACAGACCACAGCCAAATTTGACCTCAGCCTGCTACTACTAGACTGCACCATGGATGTGTGACCCCTGTTAAATGTGAAAACAATGCTGCTGAAATCAAATGAGCCCCTAAGTCTGTGGATCAGCTCTGCAAGCTGCAACATGGGTCCTTGAGTACAGAACCAAGTGGGTAACAGAGCACAGAACCTCTCTCTTTCCTACTGAGAGCTTTGGGAGCCCTGACCAAACAGGTGCTTGTCTGGAGTGGAGGGAAGTCATGTTCTGCACCACAAAACAGAAAATCCATTCCTGTGTTTCCCAGGATGACCCCTTTAGAAGGGCCACAGACAGCTCACATGTCTTGGGAAAAAACAACTAACATGAGACAGTCAGAAAAAAAGATTGTCCATCTGACCTGCTTGGTTTAACAAACCTTTCCAAGAAAATAAAGGCTGACCTCCAGAAAGGTAGAAAGTATCAGGTAAACAGGAGCGAGAAGCACACAACTGGAAAATTAAAGACTGAGGGGAGAAATCACGTCAAATTATGGGTTTGGACAACTAGAGTTCAGTAGCTAAAAGATACACCCTTCCATAGGGTGCCCTCTGATTCTAGAACAAAAATTGACAGCCACAGAGTGGGACATGATATTGTAATACATGCCTCAGTTCCTTTGTACTGGAGCTAGATATACGCTCATTTAAATCCCATATCCATACCACCAATACTGCTCTCAAGGAGCAGAAATTTGGCTTCACCATTTGCCTTCCCAGGACCCAATATGTTCAAGAGTGAGAGCCCTTTAACAAAAATAGAGCTGTGCTACCAGGAGTTTGGAACTAAATATAAAAAGATAATGATCTAAATAATGAAACTACAAGGGAGTTTTAGGAAGGCAGATTGTAATTATCCAACTGGAATTTAGCCAGGACACCACAGCTAACACCTCTGTGACCTTCAATCAACACTCTTTTAATATGCATGAAGTTGAGTTTATTTATCATTAATAAACTGAATGAAAATCCAATTGGAACAAATACTCTGTTGGTTGATTTTCATCATTACAAAGCTGCTGGGATGATGAAATTCTTGGGGGGAATATCGGTGAATAGTCAGTTTTAAATGCATAGCAAGCTAGCATTCTGTCCCCTCTCCAATACTTCTGATGCTTGGCAGCTGTTGGATGTGCACAGAAAATATTTTCACACTCATATTTGGGGTGTATAAGCAAAATACTTCAGATGTCTTCCTGGCAGAAACCCAACCACCCAAATTCCCACTGAAGTCAGTGGGATGGAAGAAGAATCTGTAGAAGGATACCTTGAATTCTCTTGCACACTCCTGTGAGATCACCTTAGGACTTGGTATATTTTCTGCACCCTCCCACTTTATTAAGGCACAAAAGTGCCAGGCCAGAACAGCACAAAACCTGCTCATTTTGTTGTTCCTACACAGATCAACACCCCCAGCATTAAAGAAAAGCTAATCACAGAAAAGCCACGATTCACAGGCAGACCTTTCAAATTAAGGAATCCCACCCCACACAAAGCAGCTCTATGGAATAAAAACTTTGAACCAACTACCCCTGTTTAGAAGTGTTGATAGCAAGATTAATTATACTTCTGTTGAGAGGCAGAAGCTGCCACAATGATGTGTCACCGGCACTTACCGAGCAAGGGTGTATTCATCACAAGTGACAAGACTGCAGAGAAGTGAAATTCTTGTTTAATATGTGTCTGTATGCTAATGCAGTTTGAAAACAAAGTTTTCAAAAGCTGGATGAGAAGAGAAAAGAGAATAAAAAAGAAAAGGAAGAAGAAAAATGCTTTAGTCAAAGTAAATGACAGGAAGAAGTAAAGCAATTTAATTTTTTTACTCATTTTACAGACCTTTTGAGATTTAATCTGCACAGCCATTAGGGATTTAAAGAGGGCTGATGTTTAACTTGTTTGCCCATTTGACTTAAGACAAATCCATCTGACAACAACAAAGCACTTTCTTTGTCTTCACCACCACTTAATTTAAAGGGGACATGTTTACTAACAGCTTAATCTGTTTAATACAAATAGTCTTTTACATTCTTTAATCTTGTCCCAAAAAATAAGAAAAAAACCAAAACAAACTTTCAGAAACCATTTGGTCCCTTCCAAAGCCCAAAGTTGAACATTGTGGAATGTGATGGTAATAAAATATCTTAGCTGTACAAACACACTGAACAATTTAAATCTTCTTTATAAAAGCAGGGAAAATATGTTATTTTAAAAGTGTCTGTTGAAGACTATATGCTATTTTTGTGAAAAATGCTGTTGATCTGCAGGAATTCTATGGCAGATGCACATATTTATTTCACAGAGCTGCATGCACAAAACTTTAGTTAGCATTCATGAGGATTAATGTCAAAGAGCATAATCACCACAACATCTCTCAATGTCACATTATTTCTAAAAACTACTCAGGAGATTTCAATGGTGTTTTTTCAATGCACATATAGGCTTGAACTGCATATGGAATGCCTCTTTTTCCAGCATATTCTCTTCCATCACCACTGGTGTCACTTGGTTGTTTAATGCTAATAAAGATGGAAAATGTCTTATTCTGTAAAAGTGTTAACCACCTGCTGGTCAGGTTTATTCTTTTATGATTGCATTTTCTCATCTTTGCTGTTGATGTTAATCACAATCCAGTGAAAAAAAATAAAAGGAGTAATGAGAATCTACAGATTCCAATAGTCTCAATTCTGGAGCCGTCTGCTGTACCACCTCAAATAAACAATTCAGCCCCAAGCCAGCATCACATGTGAGCATCTATTTAAGAAAGATCACTCATCATACAGATGCACTTTATTTATTGTCTCATTGCATTGAAGCCTTGCCTTTCCTCTGCATTTCAATTTCTCCATCTGCAAAATGCACTATGAGAAATTCCAGCAAAAAGGTCTTGTAAATACAAAGTAATATTCTTGCCACTTTGCCTGAGGACTTTGTTCAGGTAGTGTCAAACTATCCTGTAAGGTGCCAAATATTAAATTTTGTAGTTTGCATTTAAAATTATTAGTCCACAGGGTTTGGAGCCTTGCAGAACGCTGTAGATGTACCAGGTTACCACCAGCTCTCTTTGTATTTCAAAAATTCTAGCAGCATCCATCTTTCCTCTTCTATAAATATAAAAGATAAAATATATATTTGTAAAATGCATTCAGGGCTTAGCATTTTTTTAAAAAGGCAGTACAAAAATTGTGCACTGTTTTACTTGATACATCAGTGTTGCTTCAGGAATTAGACAGTTATTAAAATAAAGCCTTTTATCTTCAGGTTCAAAAAGGAATGTAACATAAAGACACCTCTGTCAAATTACTCATAGTGACTACACTCGTGAGTAAATGCAGCCATACAAAAGCTAAGTGATTATTAGTCCAGGTTAAACAAGGAGCTCATGCAAGAAATGGGAACAAGCCAATAGGAAGCATTTACATAGGCCTTTTCACACAAGAATTTAAAACATTTTAAAAAGAAAACAACAACAGAAAAGCAGCACTAGATTCCTGAATCTGTCTTCTGCTTTATCTACTGCACATCAATCTTCTCCAGAAAATGCTGGGTTTAAAATTTGCTTTGTTACACGTATTTTCACTCTGTCTTTGTATCAGGTATGCTGAGTAAACTGCAATTTTATTTTATAATTTTATGTATGCTTTTGAAATCAGACAAATATTTGAATTTCACTGTGGAGGCTTCTATAAAACCCAATTACATCCCATCCTGTAAAAACAGTCTTTGATAGCAATAATAAAAACCATATGAAAATAATTATATTTTCATATTAATGGCAAAATAAAGAGCTGCTAGAAGGTAGTCTTTATCAGCCTAACAATTATGCTATATTTTAAAAACACCATGGCCACAGAATAGGTTAGATTTTCAGAGGTTTATCTGAAAATTTCCCCTTAAATTATTATTTAAGATTTTATGTGGTTTTGGAAGAAGGCTGTCTTTTTATTTCATGTTTTTATAGCACTGTGTCCCATCTGTCAAAATCCTAGAATTAATGAAAAAAAAATCCTGGCAATATTTTCATTAATATTGGGCTCATTGATTGATGGACATCTCTAGCTTGGTCTCAGAATTTTTACAACTTTAATCAGAGACACAACATCTTTAAAAAACAAACCAAAACCTGCTGCCTCAAGGCATTTGTGAGAGCAGAACTGAGGGATCCACTTGGCTATAGGTGTAAAATGTGCATCCCAGATTTACAGACCTCTTTTGAAAGCCTCACCGGGCTGTTTTTGAAAGCATGAAGATACTAACTGAGAGGTTGTCTTTCTCTTTAGCTGCAAAAGTATACACAGGGGGTAATTAAATTGCAATTAACTTCTAACCACCTTGTCTCTCAACAAAGTGATTCTCTCCTGTGGGAAAGGAGAAAGTAAACGGGATTTGGAGGTGTGGTGTGCTTCCCTCCCTGCTTTCCCAGAGCTGATGAATGCCTACTCCAGCTGGAAAAATACCAGCAGCTCTGGTGAATCACAGAAGTTTGGACATCTTGCTTGGTTACTCGATGCCAGATATCTGATAATGCAGACACTCACTAATCCCCCACGTACACGGCATTTTTGGAGTAAGACAGAGTATGAATAGTCTGTTGGTGAAGACAGGGACTCTAATTAACCTTACTTTGTGGGGATTTACAGTTTTAGACTATGCAAGTGGTGGCAGTTAAATTTTCTGCCTTATCTCTCTTCACACTTTCATGCATATAAACAGTAAGAAAAGCCTTGGGTGTCCTCCTTGCTCAGAGGAAGGCCAAAAAAGTTCCTTGGATGCAAACTCAGTTGAGGAAAATAGACACAACAAAATAAAGAAAAAAATGAGGTTAAACATGGAGAATTCTACAGTATGTAACTATCCCAAAGGCACAGGAGCAACCAGGCATTTTCCAAACATGACCTCTCCCAAAGCCAGTGAAGTGCTGGATGTCACACTGAGAAATGGGACATGTTTTATTGAGTTCTAATTAAGAATAATCACTTCAGCTGTGCAGGCAAAAGAATATACCAGAAGCAAGTGCAAGTGAAATAAAACACATTTTGCTACAAATTTTTAGTGCAAGAATCTTCTGTGTCTGCATTCTCACTGTAATGTCTCACCATTACACAAAATCAGTTGAAATTGGACAGGTTTCTGCATGGCAGGAATAAGGGTGGAATAATGGATAATAAGGAATAATGTCACCATAAGGAAAATCCCCTTTACAGCCAGGGTCCCCAAATCTGTGATGCATTTTGCTGTGTGCTCCTTCAGTTTTATTTGAAATGATACAACCTGCAAGACAACCAGTAAATTCATTGTGGGAATGAAAAATTCTGCTTCTTTGAGAACACCCTGTCTTCTTCAGCTGTTATAGCACCTGGATGTTTTATGGGTGCATTTTTTGTTGCCTTTGGACTTTATATTATTTCTTTATTTAGCATTGAGAGTGAATATGGACAATTTATGGATCAAAGACTCTCAATTTCTCTCGAATGTGTCCATGTAAGAAAAATTTACCAACCCAACCCTGTGACATGTAAAAAGGATTAGGCTATTGGTGGGATTGTCTGGGTTGGAATTTGAAAATTTCCACTTTCAGTGCATATCTTCTTGTGTCTAAACCCATTCCACATTCAAAATATCCTTACAAAATGTGCCTCACACATTCTTCTTATTTTTAAGCTTTTCATTATTTTCAAAATCATTGTCAGTGTAGTCAGAAATTATCAGTATCAAGAGTTTGGGTAAAGATTATTCATATTTTCATGCCCTTTGCATCAAGAACCAGGTATCCCCTATGAGGCAAATGCTATATGCTTAGTTTACAGCAGCTAGCCTGAGCACCTCAGTAGAACCAGGCAATGTAAGAACAAAATTTCTTCACTGAAAAACAATGGAAAGTCAAAAATGCAGCTTGTTATTAAAGCAACTAAAAGACAAATTACTTAAGACTTTTTCTTGTACACTTCTCTTTTTGCTAAAGGAGTCTGTCAGGACATAGGCGAGTACTTGCAAGTGCATTCAACAGAGATCATAAAAATGGATGACAAAATAAACTTTGAACACATCAGGGCTCACAGTCAGACGTTCACCATGAACGTGGTGTGCAAGCCCAAAACAGTCACAAGGACACTGAGGCCTTTCTGCTCCTGATTCTGTCTCTAAGGGAATGGCTGGTTGAAGATGTGTGCAGGAGAACATTTTAGTTAATTGTGCTCACTGTAACTATCTACTGTTGCCAGAGAGAGCTCCACTTTCACATGCCTATCGAAGAATGTGATGCCAACGCATCCAGAATAAGGTATGGAATCCTTTTACAATTTTATAACTAATTAAACATTGATTTATGGTAAGTTTTGTTCAATTGCAGTAAGAGCTGAGAAGGTATTGCAGAAAAGGTAAATTATTCACATGAGTTCCTGGTTTTATTAAAAAAATGCAGAAGAGGATCTGTAGAATCTAGACATGCAGAATCTTATTTCATTATCTCATGATCTTTTATTCATGTGAGGAGCTAATCTTTTTTTGATGCAACTCTGTAAATCTGGCACAGGAAAAAAATCCATTTGACTGTTTTGGTTGCCATTTGTACCCTTCCTACTCTGTTTCACAGCTCAATTTCTCCAACAAGCATGGTTCCATCCTACCTTACCCTGGAAAATTCATGGCTCAGGGAAGATTAACTGGAGAGTTTTTCTCATTGAGGAAACTGGGAGGAAGAAATGCAAAGATTGCAATCACTAAAGTCTGCATAAGCATCTATTTATTTTTAAAAATCACAGTTCCTTGTAGCTGAGGGGAGAATTTTAATAGGTTATATTAGTGACAAAATATGAGTGTTTGATAAAATGCTAAAGTGAAATGCAAACACCTATAATCCAAAAGGCATTTCTTTTATCAAATGTGTACAGGATAAAAACTGTCAGCAGATAACATTATTAGCTAATATTTAATTAATGTCTGATTAAGCCAGGTTGTGGCACTCAATGTTTAGGGTAAAATAATGTTATAAATTATCATAGGTGATGAAGAGATAGACACAGATCAAAAGACAAAAATGGTATGATGTGAGGTACAAGAAGAATGCTGAAAAGAGGCACAGACATTAGGAATATGAAAATACACCACTGGCCTGATTCGCATTTGTGTTATGGAGTCTTTATGCCTCTCTATTTGTTTAATGTGGCTTTGAATGAAAGAAAATTAAAAATCCATAACCCCACTGGGCTTACTAACATGACTTCATCTGCTTAATGCTGACGAGAACTTAAATCTTATTCTTCAATAAAATTAAATTTTTAACACTAGAACTGGTTAAATACAGAAAAGGGAAATAAAAAAGTGTGGGAATCCAGGGCATCCCTCTGGCTGCCCTGGAAGGTCTGGAACCCTGGCAGGGGGTCAGGAACCCCCCTGTACAGAGCCCTGAGAGACACTGTTTCTGATCTCTGTCCATGGAAAAGAGTTTTCAATCTTTCAGGATGATTTACAAGCTCTGAGTGTTTGATATAAGTAGTAATTAGTGTGGCACGGGTGCAAAAGTAGAATTTTAGAATTCTAGATAAGGGGTTCAAAGGAGGCAAGATGGAGGAAACTGGGCATGCCTTGTCCTTTCTCTTCTTCTTCATGCCCTCCATGTTTCACTGTGGTGCTGGCATTTTTCTATTGGTTTAGGCTGGAGACACACTGTTCAACATGGGTGATAAGTATTGGCACGTTATTGTAAATATACCACACGTAGTTTTTGGTATATAATGTTTGTAACATCCCACTGAGGGGCAGAACCCTGCACACTGTCCTGCGAGACAGACCCGCTGCAGGTCAGAGAGAAAATGCTTTAGATAAGAAAGAATAAACAAAAAAGTAGTATTCATATTCCAAAATCTATTCAGACTAACTAAATTTCTAATTTTTTATTCTTCATTCATGCATATTTACCTCAACTCATTTTCAGTTACATTAATAGAGAATATTTCAAAGAGTCATTCTTGATGTGAACACCCTGGGATGTGCATCAACAATTCAATGTAGTCTCTTGAGAGAGCAAAACCATCAGCAGGTAACCAATCCCATAGTACCAATATATACTACAAATATAATGAACTCCTTGTTGGACAAATTCAGGTCAGGTTTTAGTTTGAGCTGTTTCAAATTGGAGTGATTTCAAATTTCTCCCAGAGAATTGCACTGGTTCTGTCATAGGTGTGTTTCAAAACAGCTTTTAGAAACCTAAACCCAAGTGAAAGAATAACCCTGTCACTTAATTGGAAATATCAGGTGCAGACAAACCAGACTCATATCTTGCAGCAATAAATCTGAATACCAGATGTGTTAATATCTAAGTCAGAGAGCAGAAGTTCCTTACACACACTACCCTAACCAAACCTCTCTCAGAAAGGAGGGAAATGGAAAACTGCTTTCATCCCAGCTTCCTCATACGAATCTCACTGTCAACAGAGTATCAACTGCTAATGAAAGGTTCCTTCAGACTGCCTTGTACTTTACTCTGAATCAAAGTATCATGACTGCTTTCACCTGCTCCTGCCAGGATAATCATCTGAAAGTTGATCAAACATATCTGAGCCCGTACAAGAGCAATAACGGACGGAGACGGATGCTGTCAGGTAGGAAGATGTCTTCACGGGCTGTTTGCTCAGCACTTGTCACCTCTGGATCACAGAACCTCTGGGTGCACCTTTCTTTTTTATTATGACAACACTGCAGTCCAGCAGCTTTCTTTCCTGAAAGCTTGATGAAAATACGTGATGATTTTTTGAAATATGAGAAGAAGCTGCCTATCTTTGGAAAGATGTTTTCTTTGATGCTGGTGTAAAAATGCACGGAATGCATCTAAACTCAATTAAGGAATATTTGTAGTATCACTTAACCTCTTGCAAATGCTTCCTGGCCAATTGTAAAGAGAGCTGACATTTTCTTTGAACAGAAGAAAAAAAGGATCAGAGAGATGCATATTAAAACTTACTTCTTGTGGGAATATGGTCTGGGAAGTTTCTTCCCAGAACAGAAAAGTTTAAGGGCTGCCAATAAAATATAATATTATGTAACAACATGTAATTGCTTAAAGGTTGGATATAGAAAATATTCATAGCCCAAAAAAAAAAAAAATCAATCTAAAGATGCTGGGCAGGTTGCAAAGACTTTTTTTTTTCTTTTTTCTTTTTTTTTTTTTTGTATTTCATTAAAGAATGCAACTACTGCACATGAAACACTGTACACTAGTTCTCCTACTGCACAGATTTTTACCATTTCCTAATGACAACATAAAAAAGCATTTTCCCACCCATGGAATCTTAGATTTGGATACTCAAGGAAAATTGGTATGTTATTTAGAGGTGGCTTCCAGTTCATTCAATTCATTTAAGAGTTTCATGACAGCAGATAAACAGGAACATCGTGGCAAAGATCTGATAAAGAACAGACTGTGTTAGTAGGATATACCTGTAATATCCCCAAGTCTGAAGGAATACAGAGCTTTTCTTCTAAGGTGGCCATTCCAATCTAAAGTCACAAGATGATGTCAAGTGCTGTTACTATCTTACTTTTCAAGTATTTTATATGCCTCAAGTTATTAAAAAAAAAAAAAAAAAAAAAAAAAAAAAAAAAAAAAAAAACAGCTTCTCTGCTCCTGATTATTCGTACCAACATCTCTAGGAAGCACTCTGGTGATCATTCTTCAGCTCCTAAAGTCTCATGGTCCAGATTCTTACAGCCCAAAGTCCATCTGAAGTTGAACTGTAACTCTTTGGGCTTTCAAGGAATCTCAAGCAACAGAAAGCATCAAATAAGTGGAGATTAGACTGTGTGAATCAAGGTTCTCCATGTCCAGATCCATACCATGCCTCTCCAGGGCTTTTTTAACATAAAGCCTTGGAGGAAGAGGGAAGGGATGGTGCAGTGCAGCACACAGCATTTTCCTCCCCAACTCCTTCAGCTGAGACTAACACCTCCAAGAAAGTAATTCCCAACAGGTCTAGAAACATAAATAAAAACTAACAGAAACTGAACTGGTTGGGGTTTTAGATAGAATGAGAACAAGGAAAAGTGAGCATAAAACCACTCCATACTTTTGAACATCATATCTCACCTGTGTTCTTTCACTTATGTGGATGATACCACCATGACATCAACAGGCAAATGAAAAATAAAGAATGATAGTTGGCAAATAAAAATGGGAAATGAGAAAATTCTTTGACTGCTCCAGAAACACTTCCTAAGGGAGGGTGTGTGTTTATTCTGCCAGCAGTAGGATAAGGCTGAAGGTGACAGATGAGGAATTAAGCAGCCACCTGATAACATCAGCATTATGAAATTCTATTCACAAAGAGAAGGTGTCAGCTGTCCTTGATTACCATTCAAGAATAGTGATGGAATTGCTAATGTACCATGGAAAATCTTCTCCACCACACTTCTGCACACTAGAGAAACGTGGTCAGTAACCAAAATGAGTGGAGTCTATGCTGGCAAACTAATGGAGTTTGCTGCACAAAATAATGTGCATTGCCACAGTATCTACACACAGTCACTGCCATGCACAAAGCCATCCACAGCCTGGCCTGAATGAAGTTTGCTCAGATGCTCTTCATGCCAAATACCCAAGTATTTGCCAGACTTCCTGGAAGGGATTTACAGCCCATACTCCCAGGACAATATCATTAGTACTGGCCATTATCTACTTTTTGCACAAAGGGTACAAGCTGTTGACCAAAGGTTATTGTACCATGAGATAAATGACTTCCTGGAATTCCCTGGATAAAGGCACTGAGAGATAATGCAATACAGAATTACCTCAGGTGGTCTTTAGACCAGGACTAAGCTTCCATAAGCAGGAGAAACTGGAATTTCCTAGACTGTTTACTGAATGGGGCATATTTTAGTAGCTCCCTATCAGTCTGCCTTTAGCATCAAAGAAACAGCAGATCAGTGAAATTTGGAATTTTAAGTCCTGGTTCTTATGTAGGGCCTTATTGCAAATAAGGAACAATCACACTTGCATATGTCTCCTGGTTCCTCCTGACTGAACATGGCAAGGTAACTAATGAACACACTAAACCACATGAAGAAACACAAGCTTTTCCAGTTTGTTTTCTCCAAAACATTTTTCCAAGTGGTTTTGTTTCGTTTGCAAGATGTTTCTTAATAAAGATTTATCAGAAGGGGAACACTCACTTTTGCACTGCTCCAATTCACCCTGTAGGTGCTCTGCCCTCTGAATACCGATGGCTTTTGATTTTCTTGTGTTATCTAAGTGACTCAGACTGGGAAGACTTGCCCTCCTTCAGATTTTGGATCATCATCAACAAAATATTCTAGGTCACTTTGGTGATTAAGCCTGAATCCAAATGTATTTATACCAGATAAATAAATACTTCACAGGTATACTTTAGATATGGTGCTCTGCCCTGGAAAAAGGATATTGCATTGCATTTACTATGTAATGAAGGACCAAAGACTCCTTCCACATGGAGCTTTAGTTATAAGTCATTATTTATGTGGGAGATCAATACAATTCTCTGCTTTCTCTTTTCTTCTTTTATTCTTCAGGTTCCTTCTCCCACATAAGTCTTTCCTTCTGTAATGCCTCCTTTTTCATCCCTCTTGGAAAGAATGCTCAAATGCTTTCAAC
Organism: Anomalospiza imberbis; assembly: GCF_031753505.1. Taxonomy (NCBI): domain Eukaryota; kingdom Metazoa; phylum Chordata; class Aves; order Passeriformes; family Viduidae; genus Anomalospiza; species Anomalospiza imberbis. The sequence continues at coordinate 143,827,911 of NC_089681.1, read as the reverse complement.
ACAAGAATACCATATAAAAATAATGAAAATCCTTGAAAATAGGGGCTCTTCTTTACTGGTGGGCTGAAGAAGAAACAAATTCAGTGGGATGCAATCAGAAATAATTGAGACACAGAATGGAAAAAAAGTGTGGATTTGATAAACATCTATACTAAACATACTTGCATGTAATTTGCCTGAGATTTAAAGTCTTTTGATAGCCTAATCTAAAAGATCAACATCCCAGAAACTGGGAAGAGCTGTTGATTGAACAGGGAGGATATCAAAGAAAGAAGGCCCTTGCATATGGAGAAGTGTAGGCAAAGTGAAGTGATTGGCAGGTCACCAAAAGGATCAATTCAAGGACAGTTTCACTCAAACTGGATGCAACGTAAAATAAGAGCACACAGCGTGGTGGAAGAGCTTAGCAGTAATTAAAATAAAGAAAAGATGGAGCCATATTAAGTTTGGCACCAATAATTTTACAAGTGATCTGAACAAACTAGGAAAGCATTTAGCTTCCTTATTGTAATCAGCATAAAAGCGGGTTAAACAGACTTTTACAACAGTAAAAACTAATAAGACAAAACACATTATGTGCTGGAAAACTTGGCAAGAAAGCTCCTCCTGATGAAGAAGTACAGTTTCATCTGTTTAGTCTCTCCTGGCTGCTTAGGTCTCAGTGCTCAGCAACACTCTAAGAGAGTCAGAGCAGTAGAAAAAACACATACACATCTTAATATTTACACACAAAGAAAAATCTCCAGCTGCACTTAACCTTCTCAGTGGGCATAAGGAAAACTTTTCCTGAACCTGTTTTGTTCTAGTACAGACCACTACTTAAAATACTCTTTCAATGACAGAATTAAAAAATCAACAGCAAGTTAAACTTTTTCCTCTAGCAGTAGTTTTAGGAGTATTATATCACTTTTCTTAAATAGCCACCTAAATACAAGAATTTTTCATTTTCTTACTTAAGAGACACGCCACAGTAAAAATATCCTTAAAAATAAAATCCTAATTCTTCAGCAGTTAGAGAGCAAGACCACCTTCTAGAGATTAGTAAGGAAGAATGACATTAATTTGACCTACAAGAAAATATTATCACTGGAACTGCTAAGAGCACAACTGTGAATATGAGCAATAAGCAAAATTTCCAGGTAAACACATTTGGAAATGAAGCACACTAGTTAGTTACAGGGCCAAACAAGAACAAAAGAAAAATGAGCAATCTTCAATTTAGAAATTCAACCTTTGTTTCTATTATTACAACCATTTTCAGGGAACTCATCATCTTACACCTGTTCTAGCAATAGCCTCAAACAATACAGGCATAACATTTGGATTTCAAAGCACTATTTAAAACAAAAAGAAAAACAAACATAAAAATGCTTTTGATGATGCCAGAGGAAACAGAGTTTATCTGTGCAAGGACTGGAGTTAATCAAACTAGGTGTTTCTAAGGTGGTTAGGAGGCACTACAAAAGCAGTGAACAAAACTTTCTCACCAGCAGAAGGCTATGGTTTATGGCAGAGGGGATACTATCTACAGTGGGCAGTGCTCTTAGACAATGCTGTCTCAGACTTCCCACTAAAATATCATCTTTACAGGAGTTCACATCTTCCCCAAACTGTAAGGATTTGGGCTGAGAGATTTGAAAAGTGCTAAGGCTGAAATCTTTGGGAAATGTTGACCTAGAAGTATTCTGCTCTTTCTCAGGGCTGGGAGGATAAATACATTTCTTTCTCTATTCCCTCCTCCCCCCATCTTTTGTATTTTAAGTAAAAAATACCTTTTACAGCTGCTTGGTGGAGATGCTACTGCTCCCTCCATGAGTCAGATCGGGATTTGGAAACATGGCACAGCAGTTGCCATAGCATCAATATTCTGTTGTTCTTGTGAAAATGTCCACAAATTCAGCCAAGTGATGAGTTTCTGCACATCTGCCCACACAGACTGAGTGGAAAATTTGACTGTAGAGAAAATAAGAAGCACAGCTGGATCCACTGAAACCTGTTGGGGCAGAGGGTGTGTGTACCTCGTCCTCCTGAATCATAGGACCATCCCCTTGCAAGGCTTGGTGAGCCTTTCTGTGTGCACCCACCAGGCCCACTAGCAATGAAAGCTGTACATTTTCTCCTTCTTGTGCCTTTTATTGCCTCTGTCTGCTCTCCCCCCTCTCCATGGTCATGGTTAGAAAGGACTATTGTAAATTATCCCAGCAGAATGAGAATCAGGCAGGAAAGTTTAAGCATGATTGGATAAAGTTCAATTACAAAGTTCAGAGAGGAAACTGGGCCATATAATGAAGAACAACAAATGGCAGCAGATGGTCCAGTGCATCCAAGGATTTTGTCTTTGCCAGTGTCTCAAGCACTCAACATGTGCAGCTTTACAATCACTTTCCCAATAAATTTTGAAGTCTCACTTCCTTCCACAGGATGGCATTATGAAAAATCAAGGCTGGAAAAAACCCAGCACTCTGGAATCCCTCCATAACTTTGCTCCAGCACCTCAGTAGTTTTGGACCTTTAGATGTTCATCTACTTTAAGCTATTTCATTCCACGTACCAAGAGGCCAGCAGGCTGGGAACCCTCCAAAGCTGGAAATGAGAATGCCATCGTTAGGACCCTCTCTCACTTACAGCAGAAGTTGAAAGATGGGCAGTGCATGAGGAAAATTAAAAATGAGGTCATAAAATTAAAGAATATAATCCTCAAGTATTGCAGCCATGTCAGTTTTGGCCACAACCTACACGACGCTGAAAAGATCACCCCGAACTTTGCACTGTTGAACTCTGACTGTCTGGCCCTAACTTTCTGAAAATCCAGATGCCTGAAATCACAGGTCTGATTTATGAAAGAGCTGAGAATCCAGAACTGCAGAAGTTGGCCAGACTTGCTTTCCCTACAAGAAGTGTATTCTGAAATTTAAGAGGTTTAAGGCATCTCAAATTCATAAAATTGATCACTTCTACCTTGCATTTCACCATTTTTTCTGTCCTTATGCATTAAATATCAAAAAAATATTTAAACAGTGATTAACCAAAGGATTAATAAGCTACCCTCTTATGGCAGCACTATATAGAAAGATACTTGAGGAAGTTGATAATCATGCATTCAATGCTGGACAGAATGGTGCGCAGCAAATAACTCAGTGGCATACACTGAGCAATTCAGATAAAAAGAAACACTTCATAAAGCTCCTATTCAGCCATCTCTTTTGTATATGTTAAAGAAACAGATATCTCATAGAAAAAAGTAGCTATGCAACCATGTAATTTAATATCCCTGTCAGGATGATGGTGAACGATTGAAAAATAACCAGAATGAAGATTGTCTAAGTATTTTCTGTTTTCTCTACACCTAACTTTACAACCTTAACACTCTTGTAACAAAGTGTATGATATACTGACTTACCAAAAAACATTTTCCCACTTTTGGGCACTTCCATATCAGAGAATTGTAAACACTGTTTTTTTTTTTTTTTGTATTGAAGTCCTACTAACATTTAGAAAAATCAGGAACTTTAAAAAGTCACAGAAATATGAACTATATTCAAAAATATTAGTTTATTATACATTTCTAGAAATTTGGAATATTGAACCTGCCTTTCAGAAACACATCCAAATGCTATCATTTATCAAGCAAAGGTGTAAGACCACGTTCAGTGACCCATTTAGGAGGGTATGGGGGTAGAGGCCAGGAATCTGAAAATATCCACTTTAAAATGTCTCCCTTCTTTAACTTGGATCAATTAGGGAAATGGTTTGCCATTAAACTATGGCTCTCCCACACACCATTTAAATACACACTTGACTCCCATTGAAATGGTCAGTTCAACTTAAATTAGATTGAACTGTGCATAAACAAAAGGCTACTGGAGAGCACAAAACTCCCATAGCACCCTCTGCTGATAAAGAGGGAATGGGATTAACATTCATACCGAGCAATTGCACAGAACAGGCAAAGTAACAGAGGAAAGTGAAAATGGGTTTTCATTGCAGTTCAGAATTTAAGCTGCTGCTTTATAAAGGGACCCTTTCAAGACATTACACTCAAAGGTCCAATCCTGCAGTCCTTACTCTGGCAAAATTCCAGCTGAAGTCAATGGGAATATTGCCTGTGTAAGGACTATTCAAAATTAGTCAAACTGTCTGAATATCATTCAATCAGCTCTAATCACTGCATTGAGAATAAAGGCCGTAATTTTAGCAGTTTTTGTCACTTTAAATTCTTCAACAAATACTTGCATTATTCTCTGTAAATCATCTTGCCAAGCAGTATTTGTCAAATAATTGGACAATTTTTTTCCATCAACCATTGAATAAATTATGAATAACAAGCACTGATTTAACCATGTGACTCCCATCAGTCAATTCTTAAGTTTCCTGTGAAGGGCTTAACTGGAGGTTTTATTGGTGGCTTAAACATTAGAGAAAATCTCATTCAACAAGAACTACTCAGCAACCTTTCCATAAGTATTGACAACACTAAATCTGAATGGCAATTTACTTTTTTAATTGTTTGGACTATCATAAAAGTTTGCATATTTTTGACAGAATGTCCGATTTTACTCATTCTTCCAAATCCAAAGTATAATTTTAGAAAAAAATATGCAAAGCTCTACTTAGGAGAGATGATGTATGTAAAGAGATTTAATAATATTTGTCAAGTTAACAGATATACTTGGAATAAATATTTTCTCTCATGCACATAAGCCTCACACAGGCACAATAGCTACATCACATTAGCAACAGCATTTGTGTCTCCTATTCAACAAATATTATGCTGTTTCTTTCACCTCTGAGATGAATTCTAATTAGAAATATGATGGTTATTAGGAAATTTTACTCTCTGTTAATAAAAAATTAAACTAGAAAATACATACACGTTTAAACAGGCATTTCACGGGCATTTAAAATTTAAAAAAGGGGAGAAAAATTAATTTTAAATGAGAAATACTGGGGCATCAACATGCACAAATAGCCCAGTGACCAGTACCTAAAATACTGACTTCTGGTTTAGAAGAAGAAACAGTCCCTTTAAAGATCTATTATTGTGCAATACAGTGTTAGGAAAAAACCTTGGGTTTATCTGAAGTTGGATGGAACTGTAGTCACCATGACATGGAACAAATAATTTTGGATATTAATGATGTCACCTGAAATTTTTCTTCAGTAACACCTATCCCAGAATTATAGAAGGTATTTCTGTTCCATGCAGTGGCTTGCCCTGCAGAAGCAGCAGGGATTCCCTCTCTCTCTCCCCCATGTGGATGTAACTATTTGCACGGGTTTTTTGCCTCATTAACTCTCATTAACTTTGTGTTTCCCTCTCATTAATTCACCTTTTATTTCAGGTAGTATCAGGACGTGCAATTAGCTGCATCAAGCACATCTTCACTACACAAATTATTTAGCTGGTAACTGTGTTTATAATTAAGTGGTTTAACACCACTTTATTACATATTTTCAGTTGCTCACAACCTTGCCAAACTTGAGTTGTTTTCCATGCCAGGTTTCTGTCTCAGGAAGAAACTTTGCTGGAAAATTTCTGTGAAAACCTTCGACGTGACTGGAAAAACTGTTTTGTCTATATTCAAGATACTTACTCCTTTCTCAGATATTGCTGGTGTGGCAATTGCAGAAAAAGAGATAGAACTGGGGCATGTCCTTCTACATGTTCTCAAGGGAGTCTTGTTGGAGCTGGCAGATTTAAAGCCTCTGTCTTTGGCTAATATGTTCCATCTTCCCAGAGTTCTGAGATTTGAATCACTTCAACCATATTTTACCCCCAAAAGTTGACCAGCCTCTACTCCTGTCCTGGTAGTCTACACAGAATGTTTTCTGCACCAGTGTAGGAAAACACAGGCACCTAGGTCAGACAAGCTGTGGCTTTTACACAGCCTGAGATCTGTGGATCCACAGCTTGGTGGTACAACCTGGGCAGTTTATCCACATCACCAAGCCTGCCTTGAGCTCAGTGTGGGCCACCCACACAAGTATCAACTTGGTTTTCCAGAAAGATATTCTAGCTCCCACTACATCTGTGCGATGCAGAGTTAGAGGGAGAAGGCAAGACCCCCACTTTGAAGGTAATTTGGGCAGATGGCAGAGGAGCAGAAATGCCCTGACAGCTGTATGGACTTGTGAACTGCCTACTGCACTCTCAGGGCTCCCCTTTTGCTCTGTGGTGCCTACATAGCACAGCTGAAAAACCCTCCCTGATGCCAGAACTGGAACTGGGAAAAGGTAGGAGAAAGGACTAGACTGGAGCAGACAGAAACCTGCATCCTACAGCAAAAATTAGAAAGCAACTTCACATTGACTGTAAAAACTGATCCTAACCAGCCCTCAAAAAAACCCCACACCTCTAAACACACACCCTGTAGCCTTTGCAAAGCCTTGCTTTCATAATTATGTCAGTCTTTTGCTCTAGGTCTCTGCTATAATCACCCTGGTTTTCATATTAAAAACATATTGGGGTAGGTTCTCTGCTGCTGTAAACTGGCAACATGCCCTGATTCTCGTGGAACTGTGCCAATTTTCATCAGCTGCAAATCTGGACCATTCTTGCTAATTTACTTGTAAAGAAGCTCCCCACATGCCTCTAATCATTTCCATTTTCCCCCTTGACCTTTCCTGTGTTTGAGGTTGGGTTTTTATCCTAGAAGCATGGTGAGAAAATGCTTTATTTTGTTTCATTGGCAAATTGGGATGTGGTTAGTCACCACTTCTAGGCTCTCCTCCAAAATCAGATTCACAATAGGGTGCAGCACAGAAAGGTCTGTGACACCTCCAGGGTTTGGGAAGGTGTAGGAATGGACACACACAGTGCAGCTCAGGGAGTTAGACCTGCTGTGTCAGAAAAAGAGGTGGCACATGCTCTGTCCCTGTGGTAGTTTAAACACATCTACAATCATCCTTGGATATCCCACGGATGTATTTTTCTAAGGAAATCTTTTGTTTTCTATCATCAACCTAGTTTTCCCCCTCATTGGCTTTATTTTTCTCACCTTAACTATTAAGTTTTTATTTTTATGCTGAACTGTGCTACTAGCTTCTCTAGAAAAACTTTGTCAAGTATTTTTTATGGAACTCATGTCTTTTTGATAAAACTATATATGTACTTGTAAATTTCTCCATTAAATTGTTAATCTTTGAAATATACTATAAGGCTGGAGCAGCAAGGTATACTGTTGCAACAATCAGGGTTATTTTTCCTTAGAATTATACTCTAGGCTCTTTGTAGATTTGGGTCTTTTATCTTTAATGACTTTATCAATTAAGTTTCCTGACACCAAAAAAGTTCATCATTGTAATTCCTGGAAGCATTCTCAGAACCACTTATCCCAACAGGGTTTTGTATAAAGCTGGCTACCTCCAGTTTTCCTCTATTGTATCACATTTTCCTAATTAATTACCTAAGTTTTAATAGGAATTCAGTTAGCAATTCTTTAGCTCCTTCAGATTCCTTGGACGAATGCCACAAGTTCTGACTTTGTCATTTAATTCCATGGGTTGTTGCAAACCCTGTATATACATCACTGCTTTTGGCAACACTTGCTCTTTGTAAATAGCAAATTCTAAGGCAAGTGGTTCCTTATGATCTGCTCTGCTGAAGTTCTAAGCCACCAAAAGACTTTGTTTCTGCATAAGCTCTTTGTCTTTTCAGTTTGTTCCCTCTGTGCCTTGCTGACTCCTCATGTATTTTCAGCACATTATCACTATAAACATTCTTCAAATTTCCTCTAAAGTATTTGAGGTTAACTACACTTGTATTACAAGCAAATGGCTCCGAAATAATAATAAACCCCTGTTTTTTAACAATACACACCAATCTTGTCATCTCTACTCATATTCGCCTTAAAACCCCACCTGAGAAGAAAACAGTCTTTGCTTTGTACTCTTTACTGTCACTCATAACCTATTCAAGGTAGGATTTAGGCCATATATTTTCTCCTGGGCCTATGAACTCTTCAATTTGGTTGTCTAAATAAACCTATGGGATTTATAGCACAGCCTCCCACTTTCACATCCCAGTTTCTTTCCTACACAGTATAGAGAAATGAATTATTGTACCTCATTGATTTTTGAACTTGGCACCATATTTCACAAGTGATAAATTATACCCACATTATCCTGATGCCAGACATTAAGCCCTACTAAGAGTTTCCTTTACGCTCCTTATATCAGTATTTGCAAGTTTTATTATTTTACTGAAATGTTCCTCTTTAGAGGTGTTTTTCCCCCTTGCTGCACCGTAGGTGCAGTTGCTTATCATGTCTTCTGTTCTTGGGTGTATTTTGCAAAGATGAGAGGTCTGAGCAGCCTTTTAGAAATGGAACATTTTAATCTGCAATTGTAAGAAGAAAAAAGCAAAATCACAGGAAAATACCCTTTCTTGTAAAGATTGTTTTTCCTGCATACACTTTTGCTCTATGAGGAAATGTGTAACACTAAGCAAGAATAAGAAATATTTTTGCTTTTTATAAGCTGATGGAACAAAGAACAGAATACTATATTTTTCAAGGATCTTAATTTTTTTAAGTTGAAAATTCATGTAATGCACAGGGTGAGAAAAAGACAGGAAAATATTCTAGGCCTAGGCAAATGTCTCGAGAGTGGTGTGACAAACCCAGTCTATTCAGATTAACAACAGAAATTGAGGGATGACTTGATGACATCGTTAATGTATCTTTTCAAGGAGAAAATAATACCAGTTAATAAAGAGCTCTTCAGCCTAGATGAGAGAAGCATAAAAAGAGCAAATGGTGAGAAGCTGATGCCAGACAAATTCAAATGAGATATAATAAAGAGTAACAGTCAGGATGATTAATCACTTGAACAAACAACCTCCTCCACGTTATGAAATTTTTAGATGAAAACTGGATGGCTTTCTGAAATAAATGATTTAAACAAATGGTTTAAGTTCTAAACAACTGCATAAAATTCTTTGCACAATCTTAGAAGGCCAAAGTGGGTGATCAAACAGTGCCTCAAACCTGAAAGTTTTAACATGCAGCAGCTTCCAGAACCACACAACCATTCATAACTACTGCTGCTTTTTTATCATTTTCTTTTTTTCTAATTTTCTTAAAATGCTTAGTTTGTGAAACAGTTTTCTAGCCCTGAGTCTTGTTGCACAAAAGGTTAATTTCCCTTCAGACATATCAAGTAAAAAGGAGGTGAAAGTTGTATTTAAAAAACCACTCCTGTTTCAAATAGCATTTAACATAAAGAGAGAGAGGGGAAAGAGGAAGAAAAAGACACAAACACCAACTCTGGAAGTATTAAAAGCATGCTCTGAAAACCTCTGTGATGACAGTTTGAAGAAAGCAGCTTTTATGTGCTACTGAGCCCATCTCCACAATGTCTTTTAAATGCAACTGTTTACCTAGAAAATATCAGCAAGGGCCAGAATCTGGACTAGATGAGGCACCTTTTGATTGCAGACACTGAACTGAATCCTTAACTAATAAATTGTTCCACACCTTTGTCTGAAACAAGAAAAGCAAAGGTCTTCATTTTCTCACAAGAATGCACAAGCCCCCTCAAAAGCAGTATGGTTTTCTACGTCTAAGTCTCAGTATTTGTTGACTTAAAGAGTTTGTATGAATGACAATGCACATCACTGGTTTGTTACTTCTGTCATCTGTGCTACTGAGTGTACCTTGGCTCAGATCAAAGTTGAAAGCTTCTTAAAAGATACACAAACCACAATGTGACAAATAGCATGCTTTGTTTGACACAGCAAACAAGAAATTACTTTCATCAATCCAGGGAAAGAATCCTGTGTTTTCAGTGCTAATTCTGAAGGCCGCAGTGATGGAACCAGAGCTTTACTTCATCCCCAAGGAATGAGGACCTCTCCAAAGACAAACAGAAAGGAAGAAACAATATCAGTGCATTAAATGCTGACAATGGTATGAATTTGAGGCTTGCACTCTATGGGACACATTTGCAGAAAATTCACCCTTTACACAATTAAACAGATATCCCACAAAGTGAAAAATGTCTCCAATGAGCAAATATTAATCTGACTGGAAATTACAGATTACAACATTCTCAGCACTTCATAAACAGACTTAAAACTAAACATTCCTATGTCTACCACATTACACAGCCTCCTACCGCACATGGTTAATGCACAGGCATCAGAAATATTGCAAACAAGATGTTTTGGTCTTTTGATAGCAACATTACCTAAGCAGTTGCCAATGCATTCTTATAAAATATTTTAACATTTTCAAAAATATAAAGCACATTAGATCTATAAATCCTTACTAAATGTGCACTGTTGAAGTAAAAAAGATTTTCACTAAGACATATGGTCAATAAAAATCAATGATCATATGTGAAATCACATTTTGGTTGGAATCTAATTTGATTCAATAATGTATATATACAAATTTACCCTTAAATTAAGCTTTTTCTACTTGAGGAGGAAGTAATATTTACTTAACAGAGCAGATTTTAAATTCAGTTACAAACAAGTGACAACCTTTTCGCTGGCTTGTAAGGGCTTTAAATGAGACCTAATAACATCTCTACTACCCTTACAAACTAAAATTGCTCAGCTTTCCTACTGAGTTGGAAGCACATGCCTGAAAGTTAACAGAAATTCACAGAAAATGCAAGCAGTAAGAAAATAACACAATGACAAATACATAATATGCCCATGTACAAACAAATGTTTAATATATGTGAACAAAGAGCAAATGAGGTAAAACATTTTCAAACTCCTGAGAAGAAAGGGCAGACAGTGTATTTTTGTAATTAAGGATGTCTGACTCAGTTCTCTTAAAACAACCTTTAACAGGGCAACTACAAAGGTCTGTGACACAGTGTTCCTTGCTGAGTCAAAGGCAGGGCTCACATGTGCAGATTTGCCAAAACCTGCCCTCCTCAGCCAGCAGAAGTATTTCAAGCTGGAATTCCTCCTTAATGCATTCAGACTTAGCTCTCATTGTTTATGGCAGCAGTGCACTTGGTTCTCAGAAGAAATGCTGGCTTGTAGGCTTCCAGTAGCATAAATATCCTGATTTCCAGTGGGAGAAAAAAATCTGTATGCTTACATAGGCAAAGATTTATCCATCCTACTCAATGTCTACACCCTGGAGCCTGGCTGGGAGGCAGTGACACAGCCCAGCAACCCTGGGACCACCGCTGGGACCATCCTACCTAATAAAACCCTCTAAGGGATAAGCTCAGGGCAGGTAGAGCCCTCACCATGCTCACTGCTCTCCACACAGGCTTTACTTATTGTGTCAATACACACTTTTATAACACATCCTTGTAGAAACCACCATTCAGCTTGAACCAACCTGCACAATAGTGCTGCTTTCCTTCCACTTATACTTTTATCACACTTTTTTAACACAACTAAGTGTAAAAACACATTACAGGCAGCAAGTTTCATGATGTAAAGACACAATATCAGTGAAGCCCATTACAGTTGCTGTACTAAAAAGTTTGCTTCAAATCTTTGCCCCAGCATTGCTGCTTCTGTATCAGATTTATTCAGCCCACACAATTTAATAGCTCTTCCTGAAAAGTTACTCTCCTGCCATTGATAACAGCAGGCCACCTGCCTCTGTTAATTAGCAGTACCATGCCCAGTTGCAGCTCTACAAGAAGAAAATAGATTGGCTCTTTGGCTGATGCATTTCGTTCTAGAAGACCAGAAGGTGGTGAATCTGTGACTTACACCTCCAAAAATATTTTAAAATTTACTGCAGTGAACAGTACCTCAGCTGAGTGCAGTTAACCTGAGGCTGAAAATCCTCATTTTTCCTAAGTCTTCTTAAAAATGATTCTGTAAAAGTCAGTCATTCGAGACAAATATGAGATTTTAGCACTATTTAAACATACAATTAACATTTAAAAATTATACACATGGATAAAACCAGGTATCATTAGTCACTTATTAGTCACCTTCAAAACAGGCAGCGTGTTCATTATGTTAATGTCCTTGGAGTGTTTAAAGCAACCTTTTGCATTTGAAGTGGAGGCTCTTAGTAAAAGGTGGCACTTAATAAGAAATGGCAATTACTAAGGCATGTTACTCTCCAGAAGACTGCAGTATGAATTTTAATTTCTTCCTGGCCATGTATCAGCTAAGGCTAACGTAGGCATTTTAGTTTAGAAGCAGTAGGAAGTACAGTAAAAGTGAAAACCAAAATGAGAGAGGACACTAATCTTCTCTGAGTTTCAATTAAGGCCCAGCACCTCTGGATTAAAGGCTTATTTTAAGGAAAAGCCTTAATTAAGCATACATGTGTATAGGATCACTTTAATGAGGTATGACAGAAATGGAAGAGATTGCAAGCATGATTTGAAAAGAAGCTTATTAGCAACTTTAGGAAAGTCAGTCATGGATTCTAAAAAAAAAAAGGAACACAATAGTGAAAAGACAAAAATGCTGAATCATGTTCAAGCATAGAACCAAAACTGAAATAGGCACAAGAGAGGTAATTTTTAGAATCTTTACAACTATAATGATATATGTTAGTGATTTTTCTACACATCAGTAGGTTGGGTTTTGAAAATATTTCAGCATTGACCCTTTCATTTAAATTTTAGACAGCACAAAAGCAAGTTTTCTACTTTATTTTCTAATTAAAAATTATTACTGAATATCTTTAAAAGTTTATACTGTAAAATATACCTTCATCATATTTGGTGTCGGGATAACAGGCAAGTTCACTTTAAAAACCACTATTTTATCTTTTTATCCCTGCCTTCAGAAACAATCAGTGATTTAATGTCATTTTAAAGATAGCCACTTCAGCTGCTTTTTACATCTTCCCCTACCGTAGAGAGAGGTGTTCTCATTTGCAGATTTGACTTTAAAGTAATTACTTGTAATTACAGAGAAGTGCATCCAGTGGATTAATCACTCCATTTATATGCTGCTCAAAGGATTACTCTCAGGACAGCCTAACTGCTTTTGCTCAGAAAATGTCATTTCCACAGGAAAACAAATCTCTCAAGTCAGCAGCAGCTGAGAAGGACTCTGACAAGTATTTAAACCTAAAAAAATCAAAGAAATTGCACACCTGGATTTGAGGCACCATCTGTGCCTGTCCTCCTCGTGAAAAATAAAGGGCCACCAAGTGAGAATAACCAGGAAAATGGCCAGAGGAAGCCTACCCTCCTACTAGAAGGACTTCTGCACAATTCTGCATCTGAAAGAAACACATCAGTGCTAATCAAAGACATGGGCAGCGCTCCTGGCTCAGGAAGCCACACTTTAAAATGTGGGAAGGACCTGAAGGAGCTGATGCTGTACTAAACGCACCCTTACCATGTCCCTGAGCCATTTTCTTTCTTGCCTTGCACACAAATAGGATACTAAGGGGCAAAGATCTTTGTTTGATCCATATGGATACCGTTCCGTCCTCTTTACAAAGATTTCTTTTTTTTTTTTTTTTTTTTTTTTCTTTTTTTTTTTTTTTTTTTGTGGTGACTCCATTATAGAGTTGCCAAAGTCACAGGTCACCCAAAATGGCAGTGAGGAAGCTGGAGAAGGCTCTGGAGCACAAGTCCTGTGAGGAGCACCTGAGGATGGAGAGCCTGGAGAAGAGGAGGCTCGGGGGGGACCTTACTGCTCTCCACCAGTACCTGAAAGGAGGATGTAGCCAGGTGAGGGTCAGTCCCCTCTTCCAGGTAACAAGCAGTGTGGATGAGAGAAAATGGCCTCAAGTTGGGTCAAGGGAGGTTTAGATTGGAAATTAGGAGAAATGTCTTTACTGAAAGGGTTGTCTAGCACTGGAACAGGCTGCCCAGGGAAGTGGTGGGATCACCATCCCTGGAATGTTTTTAAAAATGTGTAGTTAGAGACACAGTTTAGTGGTGGATTGGCAATGCTGGGTTAATGGCTGGACTTTTCAAGTCATTTCAAACCCAAATGATTCTATAAATCTATGATAATCACAGGGCCTGCCTCCCATCTTACTACCTGCCAGGTTAAAAATGCACATTAAAAATTGAAAAACACAGCAAAAAAAGTCTTTGAATCCAAATGCTCATGGAGGGACACAACTAATGCTCACTAACCTCCACATTACCACACAGAGCCAAAGGGGAAAACACTGCCTAGGGACAGTGGGATACAGGAAGTGGTAGGGAAAACCAGAAAGGAATTATTCCCTATGGACAGTGACTGGTGTCAAGCCAGGAGAGGCTCTGTTCCATGCTCTGAGAAGAAGGGAGCAACACCTCCCACTGCCACCCTTCCCTCAGAGCCTGTGCGGGGCTGTGGGGCTGGCGCTGTGCAGGGGGAAAAGGGACAAGAGGTTAAAAAGAATCCTCATGGCTGGAAAAGACCTGTAAGACCAATGAGTCCAGCCATCAACCCATTAACCACTGCCAGGTCCACCACAAAACCATGTCCCCAAGTGCCACAACTAGAGCTTCTCTGCAGCACAGACACAGCCCCTCTGGTCACCCCATCTTGAGCTGTGAGTGGAGAAGCTCAGGGTTGCCTTAACTGGGAAAGGAATAACCACACCTTGAAATGTCCAGATCTGGGGTCCCAAGTGTAGGAGGGACATGGAGCTGGAGGAGTGAGTCCAGAGGATGCCACAGATGATCAGAAGGTTGGAGCACCTCTGCTATGGAGACAGGCTAAGAGTTGGAACTGTTCAGCCTGGAGAAGGGAGACCTTAGAGCAGCTTCAAGTGCCTTAAGGAACAGCAGGAGAGGGAACAGAGTGATAGGACAAGGAGGAATGGCTTTAAACTGAAAAAGGGTAGATTTAGGTTAGATATTAGGAAGAAATTCTTTACTGAGAGGGTGGTGAGGCCCTGGCACAGGTTGCTCAGGGAAGCTGTGGATGCCCCATCCCTGGAAGTGTTCAAGGACAGGTTGGATGGGGCTCTGAGGAACCTGGGATAGTGGAAGGTGTCCCCAGCCATGGCAGGGCAGGTTGAACAAGGCAGTCTTTAAGGCCCTTTCCAAACTGAACCTCGCTGTGAGTGTGAATCAGAGCCGCCTGTGAGCAGTGGCTCCTGTTTGGCACAGCTAGGGCGTCTCACTGCATCTCCTGCTGCCTCCACTCTGGTGCCAAGTGACGTCCCCCTGCTGTACCAGTGGGGATGTTGGGAGCACAGCAGAGCAGCTCCAGCCCCACAGGGGCTGCCAGCATCATCCCTGCTCTGTGTATCACAGGCTTCCCTGCCCACGAGCCAATCCTGCAGAACAGTTCTGTGCAGTTTATTGCTGCAGTTTATTGCTGCAGCCACATCTTTGCGTCAGTTCAGCCTGAAATTTGTGATTCCTGCCATTTGTTTGGAATCCATTCCCTGTACACTGCAGGCAGCCCACTGAGGGTGAAATGAGGTTGACAGGAGAGAAACAGACGCGTTGATTTATGGATCCAAAGTTAACTTCTGCGCCTGGAACAGATGTTAAGCTTTTCCCATGGGATCCTAAGGAGAAAACAGGTTGCAGGTTTCTTATCTGCTATTGATGAGGCTGCTTCTCCTGAGAAATATTATTGAAGTCTTTTAAAATGGAATTGAAGTCTTATTGTAATGGAATACTGTTCTTGTCAAATCAGCTAAAGATTATCAATGGAACATCATTATTCTACAAGGTACTATTTCACATCTCCTAAAATAAAGCACAAATGTGGGGAGGAATGGAGGAACAGGTAGATAAGCCCATTCCCTGCATAAAAAGAATACATTCTTGTTTATATTCAGTGCTCTGGAAGGCAAAATTAGCCTTTGGGATTGTTTTTAATTATATGAAATTAAAATGTGTTTGGGCATGCCAAACTTTTATAGTTCATAATGAGTTTATTGAATATAATAATTATGAGCTCAGTAATTAAAATTTTAAAATTACTGTTGTTTTATTTAATATAAATGATAAATCAAAGATTTCATTTGACTTTTTATAAGTTAAAACTAGGATGTGTCAGAAACATCAATCTTAAATTTCATATTACAGTAATTGCATGTTAGGCTTCAACTACTGGAGTTGTATGTGTATAAAAGCATTTAACAATTCAAAAATATTGCCTAAGTGCAGAGTTTAATTTAATTTACTATAACATGTATGGTTTTAAATAATTTATAACAATAATTATTCAATATTAGTTGGGGTTTTTTTGCTTTTTAGGGCTGCTCCTCCAAACAAGAGATGAGAGCAGTTTCTGCAGTTGCTCTACAGGGTCATATCATACACAGTCATCAGCTGCAGGACCTTTCAATGTATTCTTCTGGGTCAAGGACAAGGAATACCAAGAACTTTTACAAATCCCATGAATAAAAGAAATAGTCAGAATAATAGTAGATACTGGACTAAGGAAAAAGAGCACAAAAGCAAGGAAGATGCAGAAAACAAGGATCTTCTTGACCCCAGTGCTCCACAGCTGACTTAGGTAAACCATTCTGATTTGTAATTTTTGTTTTTATTTAAAATAAACTAAGATGTGGGAGCTAAACTTTCTGTTCAGAAGATGAGTTAATGCAAACAGCATGGTATCTTGTTTTAAAATTTATTAAAATTCAGCAGTTTAAGTCATTAGGTAAAAAATGGTATTGCCATCAGTGGCTTAAATGTGTCTTTTCATATCTGAAATGCATTTAAAACATTATTCTTGTGACAATGAATGTAAAAAGGTGAAACTAGTGCATCTTGATGAAGATATATTCATTATTAGAAGCAAGAAGTAATTTTAATATCTATTGAATGTCATAACTTTCTTTACATTTTATTTTTAAGAAAACATCCATGATTTTCTTACTGTATTTAGCTGGGAAAAGGTCCTAGCATTAAGCTTTTTTTTAAGTCTATTTGAAATGGTCTGGTTTATTCCTTATTCTGTAAAAAGACATTTAATAATGCTGCATGAAATGTATTCTTTGTTAATATATACCCAGCTTTGCTCAAAGTTAAAAAGGTTTGTTTTTACAATGGTCCTGGGGCTAAACCAGGGAAGAATTAACACCTGTAGCTAAATACCTTTTTCAAATTTAGAAGCAAACATGCAGCAAGATAAAAGTCACAGATGTGAGGGCTTGGAATGATGCCTGGTGAGAAAACTCACTTTTAAATGGTGTTATAATAATACAGTTGTGGAGCAGCGACAGATGATATTGCTTAGAAAAACAAAGCCAGGGAGCATCTTAACAGACCAGGAGATCAAATGTGCTTCTTGCCTCTCTGTATTTCCCTTTTTCTAAAGATTTCAACACTGTTTTTGCCATGAACATCTTCTTGTGTCCATCTTTTCTGTTACCTTGATTAGGCACTACTTAAAGAACCTCCTGGCTCCAAAATTTGCAGTTTTGAGTATAACAAACTTTCATCATCATTAATAACTGTTATATCTATTCTTTTTCATGCAAATGCCCTTTGGCATCCCTGAAGTTCAGGCTGGCTTTGTCACAGGAACTGTCACAGTAGTCCCAGCTCCAGAGGGAACCCATTAAACCAGGGATGCTCCATCCAAGCACATCTGCCTTTGGAATCAGCTGAAGATTCAGAGGGAAACTTCACATAGTGCCCAACAACAAGGGAGTGTAACCAGTGACAGGACAGGATCTTACCTTAATAAGATGAGGTAATTGGCACTACATTTACATGGTTATAGTTCTAAAGATGGCAGGGTTTTTTCTTTGGCTCATTCTGAAGAGAGGAAAGCAGGGAGAAAAACAGAAAAGAGGTATTGGGGTTAAAATGAACATCAATAATGAGTGATTATGGAAGCTAAAGGCTGAGGTGAAAAAATGCAGCCCAGGTGTGAGCATGTTTTCTGCTGTTATTAGAAAGACTAAGTATTTTCTCTTTAAATCACAGCACTGACTGAACTTCCCCACACAAATATTTGTGAAAGGGATTCAAAAGTCTGTGCTGAAATACTTTTTAAATTTCAATTGTTCCTGGGTTTTACTTTGTAGTATTTTCAGCAATATTCTCATATTATTTCAAAATGTATCTGTCAAACTTTCTCTTCCTTAATAAGGATTGCGTGGTTTAAACATTAAAACTGCAAAACTACTTTGAAAATGTAATTTAATGGAACATTTTCTTCTTGAGTTTATGGGTAATCAAACAAAGTTTCACAGGTCTGTGTCATTCATTTTTTTCAGTAGGAGTTTGATTCCTAAAATCCAGCAGTAATAATTTAAATGTTAACATATGTAAACACTTAGATAAGGTTTATTTTAGGATAAATAACTTGGCTGTAAATGGATGTGTCAGTGAATGGGTTGGGATTTTAAACTTGATGCATAAGGATGAAAATTCTTGGATGTCCCAAGCTGTGATAAATATAGGTTTTCATTGCTTGTATTTTTTCAAAGTGCTGCTTTGAGAATATCTCCTCAGAGCCTTTTGCTTTGACCACACTTCCCTCCTTGTGTATCCTGCCACCAGTTTTCCCTCAGAAACTCTGCTGTATAAAAGTTTTCCTTCAAAACACCTGTACAACCTGTCTCTCACAAGTGTCCCATCTGGTTTGTATTATTTAGAAGTTCAGCTTTGCTGCCAATCTCTTCTTGTTTGGCAGTTTAAATAATCCATTTGTGAAGGCTTTAAATAAGAATTTTCTCTTACCCTGGGGATATACAGAAGGCTTTCCATAAAGCCATCTCATTTTCTTCCATAAAACAGTCTCTGCCCACAGTGCTTGGAAAGAAATCAAGATCAGGCATTTTTTAGGTTGTGATAGTGTCTTTCATGCTGTCACTGCTTTGCTTTCTTGTTCATTCCCTCTGTACCCAGATTTTCTCACCACAGAGGCCATCACTCTATAGACTGGGCTATCCAAAAGGGACAACAAAAGTAACAAGGTGGGGTCTAGGTGAACCAAACCACATGCAGGGAGATCACTCCCCACATTGTTCCAAAAGCATAAACTGACTCAGTTGAAACCTCAAAGCTGTTGCTCTAAAACATGGATTCAAATTGATTTATGTTTGAAGGATGTCATGACCTCACAAGGAAGTGGGTTAGGCAGATAGTTCAGCTAAAGGGAAGACAGTATTCCTGATAGATCCTTTAGTACCTCTCAAAAGTTCTTTAAAAAGATCAAAGGCAGTTTGTGCAAATTTTAGATGATTAACGATATACATCTGTAGATGGATGAGCTCAGAAGGAGAATTTTAGCCTCAAAAATTAACAAATCCTGCCCTAGAATAATGAGATACTTGAGCAAGGGGATCACCAAAACCCCATGACTTGCTAGGAGTCTTTTTTCTTAATGAGAAATGGTTTGGAAAGCTTACACAGAACAAATATGTGCTGCATAGTACTGTCAGACTTATGCAAAGATTCTGGTATGAATAAAAGAGTTTACCCTTTCCTTCCCATCTAGGACTGAGCTCTCATCTAGGTGTTGTCAGCTTGCAATGTAATTACTGTAATTATTGTAATTATTGCATGTCGCTCTTCCCTTCTTGTTTTGTCAAGCACCATTAAGGCCTCACCATGGACTCCAGTTACTGGCTTGTTACACAAACCTTGGACATTTCTCCATGGATTCTGGTCAATCAACACAAACAGCTTCTTCTGGCCTTCAAAGATAATATCTATGTTCTGCTAGCACAAGGTTTTTACTGCTGAGGTGCTGACACTGGACTTTATCTGGCACTTGTGGGGGCAGGCAGGAACACTGTAAGTATTTTCACTGATTCCTTCTTTAAGAAAGCAGAGATTTCACATGTACATGCAGCAAGGCAACTCACATTCATTGCTGGAGATGGACAAGCTCAGCTGTAACAGTGACAGTATCACTGGCCTCTTGTGACCATCTCTTTGTCTCTTCATGCTCTTTATTCCTCTTTCTTATGAACGGCCTCATTAAACTTCAGAATTTTGCAGCAGCAGCCACAGTTCTTTATTATACTACTTGATTATTTTTTAAGAGTGCAAAATGCAATGCTGAGGAAAACTTCACAATTATGAGATTTTATTTAAACTGATTATTTGAAATTATGTGTTATTATATTCTTTAGTTAATCCCATTTAAAGACTCTGAAAAGTATCAATTTGAAATTACTCAGCAAATAAAAATATGCATTAAAAAAATCCTGTATAAATCCTGTATGTAAAAGAGGTTCTGATAATTACTGACTAGCTAATCTATTAATGGTTTAGGTTGGAAGGGACCTTAAAAATCACCCAGTTCCAACTCCCTGAAATGGGCAAGGACACCTTCCACTACCCCACATTGCCCAGAAACACATCCAGTCTGTCCTTGAGCACTTCCAGGGATGGAGCAGCCACAGCTTCTCTGGGCAACCTGTGCCAGGGCCTCACCACCCTCCCAGGGAAGAATTTCTTCCCAGTATCTACTCCAAACCTACCCTCTTAGAGTTTGAAACCATTTCCCCCTCATCCTATCTCTACCTGCCTTGTCAGAAACCCCTCTCCAGCTCTCTTGTAGCCCCTTTAGCTACTTAATCGTAAGAAGTACATTGCCTGATGGTGCTTTGTCCGATGATAGATTTATATGAAGTACCTCTATAAAGTATTTCCAAGCAAATGCATTATTAATGAACTTCATATGAAGAAAATCCATTGTCTCTAAAGGCCAATGGGGTTTATTCAGTGATTTGTTGTTATTGTTGGTCAGAAATCAGGAGTAGTTGAGCAGCCTTCCTTGTCATTTCCTCCCGAAGAATGGGTAAAAAGAAAGAGATCCACACAGCATGGAAAATTCATACAGTGCTGTCCAATATTCAGGAAGGAATTTGCAATTCAACCCAGGGTACAAGTATAACAATAACTGCGTGAATTACAACTGAATACAGTTGTATTTACAGTTGTATTTACAGTTGTATTTACAGAAGTGAATACAACTGTATTTACTTATTTTATTTTCCCGAGGTACTGCTGAAAGTCATCAGCTGGAGGAAGAAATGAAGGAAAGATTCTACTTTTAGACACCATTAGCTTTTAATAAGTGGACCAGCTCAGTGGCCAACTCTGACACTATTTTGAACATGACATTGTAGAGGAAGATTGGTAATATTTGTGCACTTCTGACATTATGACAGTAGAGAAGCCTTTTTATCTGTTCTTGCAAAGCAGGTATAGGCTATTTTATGCTTCAAATAAACTCCTGTTAGATATGATTCTGGCTCTCATTCATCAGGTAAACATTTGCTGTTTGTACAATTCAAGATATTTTTTGTCTTCTCAAAAGCCTTGTTAATTTCAGATGAGTACAACAGCTATTCCTATTTGGAACACAAAGTAGGTGTACACCCCAAGGCAGGCCGTCACTTCCTCAGGTTATTTGATGAAATGCCTGCATTTTACCTCGATGGCCTGCTCAATGCCCATGTGTAGCATGGGCATAAATACATCCTGCTTTATTACAGTCTCTAATCTATCATCTTGAAAATATTAAGCAAAAGAGACAAGTGACTGATGGAATGGAGAGCTGCTTTGGAGAGGTGACGAGGGTAATTAGAAGAATTATCCCAAATGCTTAAATGTTTCTTTCCACAGTGCATTTTAGGATAGTTTTTCTGCCTGTTCCTCTTTTAAATTTTTTTAGAAGACTTTTCACAGCCAGGTCTGTGTTGTGAATCAAAGTCTTTGAATAACCTTAAATACAGGGCTGCTGCTTCTTTTAACATCAACATTAGCTGGAGGTGAACAACTGTCCACAGACAGGTGGGAAAGGTCTAGAAAGATCTGCCAATTTCTGGCTACCCTGAAAGTCTGAAACTGCACCAGAGGCAGCAAAAACCAGCATAACCTCATTAAAAAGCTTACTTTATATTTGGCACAAAAAGGCAAATGCCTCTGGAATTCTTTTTGTCCTCGGGGTTTCCTTAGCTTTCCTCCCTCAAGGGAAAAAGCCACTGTATCTGAAAGCTTGCCCTCCAGCTGGCTGCTGGCCATTAATCCTCTTGTGTTTGCCAGCTCAGGGGTGCTCACGGCTTCTTCTGGGCTTCCCTCCTTCCCCAGTTTCCCCTTCCTCCAAGAGCCAACTGCTTTTGTTGTCCAACTCTGTATCTTCTGTCAAGACAGAGATCATCAGCATTTGGTGGGAATCTAGGTCAGATAAAGATGAAGTTTTCTTGTAGCCTGTCAACTTTCTCTTTTGTTTTATTGTATGTGAGAAACGTTGCATATGATGTGCATCACCTCTTGAAATGTAATGTCTCTGTTGGGAAAGGAGAGAAAAATAAATCAGATTTCATTTTAAATGTTTGGTTTATAATTTTTTCCTCCAGCCAGTAGCAGTTGCCGTTTCTTGCTTTCTGCCACATCATGTGTTGTTAACACAAAATTCACAATTTCACAAACTAATTTTATTTTCACTCAAAAGATTGCAGTAATCACAGAAGGAAACTGATGACCTTTAAGAATTTTTCTTGTCAGCATTTTTTTCCTTTTCAGCTGTTAGAATGCTTTAAAGTCAGGTTTGGTTCTGGGGTTGTTTTCTTTCCTTTGAAAAAACAGGTGCTGCATTCATGTTCCCATGTAGTCCATTAAGGGAGTACATTTTCATATAACTATTCAAGCACATAATACATGAGTCATTTAATTAAACTACCTAAGTGAATATCTTAATGAATTAAATGTAATCATCTTGAAAAGCAATTTTGATTCTAGATTTTTATGGTAAGAAATATAATTTGAAGCTATTTTATGATGAAGCACTTTATTCTTTTTTATAACCTTTTTTAAAAGCATATGGGGAAACATAGTTTGCAGCTGAGATATACAGGAGTATACTAACCTGGAATAATTTAATCCATGAAATTTCATGTAAATATGTGGAGACTTACAAAATTGTCTTAACAATTTAATTTTAAAAATACGTATGTTGTATAGTGT
Source organism: Anomalospiza imberbis (assembly GCF_031753505.1). Lineage (NCBI taxonomy): Eukaryota > Metazoa > Chordata > Aves > Passeriformes > Viduidae > Anomalospiza > Anomalospiza imberbis. The sequence goes on along the minus strand of NC_089681.1, from coordinate 143,805,114 downwards.
TCATGGATTGATTAATTAACTGTTTTTATATTCTGTAATCTAGCCTGTTTCATCTCTACCAACGAGATTAAATATATTGTAAGAAATTGTAATTATAATTATTTTTTCAGTCATGCCTGAAAAACCTTTGAAATATTTACAGGTAAAAAGTTGTCCTATATGTAGAAAAGAGCAGTATCAGACCACAGTAATACATGATGGGGCATGCTTAGTTAAACTGAATTAATTAGGTAAGCCTTACTTCTGCTACAGGTGTGTCACCAGGCAGTATTTATTTCTTAATAATGTTCCAAATGCATTACATTTTTAGTAAGAAACTAGACAGAATGCATGCACTAGAAAAGTTAAAGTTCAAAAAAAAAGTATTAAATCATTGTTTCATATAAATAACTAAATTATAAAAATTCGAGTTTCCTCTTCTTGAGCAGAATTGTGTCTTAGAGAAGTCAAGCTTCCTGGAGGGGATATTTTGTTAGAAAAGAGTCTAAAGACTTAAGAGAAGCAGTGCCTCCTAAGGATAGAAAATTAAGAAAACAACTATTTGATAAAATGCTTTGCTGTATTTGCTTCCTTGGTCTTTCTCCTTGGGGTGATTCAGCTTCCTTAAACCAGAACTCCCGATTATCAGCTCCCTCCCTTTTCACTTATTCCTTCTCATTCACACTAAACAGGCAGCACTGGAGCCACTCCGTTGTTTTGTCAGTCAGTTCATTCCATCCTCTTCAGAACCAATCCAAAATCCTTCCCTGTAGTAGAGAAAAAGAATATGACTGAAGAACGGTGGTATTACACTCAAAAGTGCTCAAACCCCTAAGTCTGGAATAAATTAACCTGTCAGTGGACTGTGACTGTTCTCAAGGAACATCACTGGAACAGACAAACTTGGATTTTCCTGCTGTTTGCAAGTCTGGAGAAGCAGATGTAGGCTTCTTTCCCAAGAAGCCTGCCAGGTTCCCATGGGCCCAAGACACCGTGCAAAGCCATGAAACAAGGTTTTGGCAACAGGAGGTTGGAGACGGCTCCTAAATGTGCTGAAAGCTGCAGCTGAATGTCATTGGTCAAAATTTCTCTCACTGAACTTCAGATGGCTGCAGCAGCAACCCTCCAAGCTACATGCCCTGGGCTAGCTTTGGGCTCCTTGCCTTTGGTACCTGGCTGCCCACATTTCAAAAGCCACAGGAAGGTCTTCATCCAACAGTATCCACAGAGAGGCCTCAGCAGTAGGAACTTGTTCTTACATGTGATACTTCAGGATTTTACAGGGAACAAAATGGGCACTGCTCTTCCACCTTCTATTAAGAATAAATGTATAAAGTCTTCTCATAATGATTAGCCAGGTTTGAATAAATTCAGTGCAAGCTGTGATTAAAGGACCTGCACTTATTTTTCTTAGTGGCTTTCAAGCGGGAACTGTAGATGAGTTTTCCTGCTGTTCGCTCTTACACTTTAAAGTGTTGGTTAATTAAAACACTAAAGAAAGTTTTCACAAGGAGCTATCCATTTCCAGACACTAAAAAGCTCTTCTAAAATAGAATTTGTTTCTCAAAATTGAACTGTGCTTTTAAAATGTCACTCCCTAAACATTAGCCTAGTCAAACTGCATCACAATAGCCAAAAAACCCCCACAATTATTTTTTTAATAACCCTGCTGCCTCTGGAAGGATCACAAAGGTTAAATGTCAAGTTTCATATGCTTAAATAAATATCACAAAATAAAAAACAAGGTTTGAAATATTAGTACTAGGAAGGACACATATTGCTTGTTTAGGTGCTACAGTAGCCCTTATTACACCTGGCATTAAAATTTTTAATAATCTAGATCAAAGGAGATAAGAAAGGTCACTGAAACCAAAGTAGGCTACTTTTTAGCACTCCTGTACACAGAGAGCAGGGTGTTGCTTCAGCATGTTAGGTAGTGAATTTCTTTGATCCTACCTATAAATGTCACTCTGTATGTCATTTAATTGTGGTATAGCCTTTTATTGGTGCAATTAAATCTTTTCTAATGCATTACATTATCTCCAGCTCTGCTAAAAATCCTGCCATTGTTTAGGAAGCGAGGTAAGTCATTGTGAAATGATGCAGTTGACTTTAGTTTCTTCCTTCCCCCTCCACATGATTTCTCCCAACAATTTTAATTTAAATCTCACCAAACAGGATAATGGTCCTGGAATTTGTTTAGTCGTTTGACTTCCTTTATCACACAGAGATGGTAAACATTCTGTTGCTAACCTGAAGTGGCTCCAAGCAGCAAAACTAGGAGGATATTAAACCAGTAAAAGCTTATCAACAGATTCATTGATATGCTGTAAATTCCTGCCTTTTCATTTTACTTTTGAGGGTTGCCATAAGTCAACACATTAGTAAGCAATTTGCTGACATTGGATCACTTAAAAAGGTTTCCCCATGGACAAAGTTCACCTCAGTGCTTTGTTTCATGGTTTCATTTTATCATAGTCCTGTGCTGCTGTACAGATGACTGATGCAGCTTTGCATACCGATGGGGGATTGCACAGTCACTTTATGCCACTCTGTCCAAGATTTAGGAAGTCTGAGACATAAAATGTACAGCTTATGGTGTTTTCAGAAATAAATTCGCTTGCTCTGTTTCAGTTATTGTAGGATAAAACAAGTTATTCAGTATTATGCATTAAAACTTCATTTTTACATCCTAGAACGTGACAATAACAAATTACTCAAAATGCTGATTTCCTTTCCGTTCACATTGATAAATCAGTGTGACCTACCAGTTAGCAAAAAATCTGGGTTAAATGTCAGTTACACTTCTTTTTCTTCCCAACCTTAGACTTTATTTACTGATTGTGGATATGATTTGGGTCAGATCATACTACAGAAAGTCCAGGAGCAGCTCAAAGAAGATAGTGTCCTAGCAGCAGAGAAACTTCATGGATCCCTGTTTCATGCAGGAAGTTTTCCTCTTTTGTTTATTACAGTTCCAGCTCAAGGATGCTCACTTGCTTACAACACCAGGTCAGGTCTGGTCAAGTCTGATACCACTATAAATGAAGACCAAGCATTGCTCAGGGCCAGAAGTGTTTTCAAATGGATCAGCCTTTACTTGATGGTGGACAGAAACCCCAAATTATCTAAGAGTTGGGTGTAATCTCAGCTTGTTCTTCCTGAAGCCAGATTTTAATACGAAATCAGTAAGAGCAGTTAAAATTGCAATGCAGAGATTCAGTTCTAGAACCCAGCTAACAACAGTCAGGTACAACTTACCAGGGTTGTTATTGATTAAATATATAATCAATTAAAATATTAAAGATATAGGCAGCATTTCACAAGTCATTCAGAGAGCACACGGTGTCACCAGCTGGGATTGTTTGGAGACCACAAAGTGTAAATATTGGAGGAGGCCTGTGATGGGACTGTTGTTTGTTTGTTTTTTGTTTTACACATACCACTGAAGGTCAGTGTGAATGTCTGCGTTGGAGAGACAGGGATGTTTTTCTCCCGACACAGAGCAGTCGTGAGGGCAAGCACCAGGTTCCCCACCTGCTCTTTGCTACACAGAATTCTCTCACAGAATACAGGCTGCTGCTTTTCCCATCCCTTTGGGATTTAAATACATCTACAATGCAAAGGCTCTCAGGGAACTTCTTTCTTTTATGTTACATTGCTAAATCAGCATTTACTAACAAGGGAACGAATCCAAATTCTACTGACAAATGGATACATCCTTTCAATAGCCTGTTGTGTTAGGGATCATTTGGGAACACAGTAAGTCATAACAGTTCTCAGTTAGCAGTGAATCAGACCATAGAATAAAAAGAATATGAGACCATGTTAGCAGAAAATTTAGGAAATTCAAAGTTTATATAAATTCTCAGTGAGTTTTCCACATCATTTCTGAGGGATTTTTTGAGATTTGGGGGTCTTGATTTCTTTGGGTCTAGAAAAGTTAATTTTAAATACTCTGATATATGCTATGAAGGGTTACTTTCACAGCTGGAAGAGAGCAGATGTGCTGGTAGAGAAAAGCTACCAAAAGGAAAAAAAGTGAAATAAAACAATAAGAAAGTGTTCAGGTGTCATGAAGGTGTCTGACCTTGAGCTCAACCCTTCTGCCACATTGCCTCCCACTTCCCAAGCCACACTCCTTGAAAAAATGGCTCCTTCTTTTCCTATCAGGTTTTCTCTCACAGGAAAAGCATGGAGAGAAAGGCTCACATTGCCTGGTCATAATACAGATGACAAAATGTCCTTTAAAACCGCTGCACACATTTATGGTCAGACACACAGACAAGTCTAAGACTTGTGTGAGTCCCTGCAGAGCTTTCCGATACAGGGGTACATTAGGAGGAAGTAGCCACAGTGAGCTGGGATTGCACTCAAGATGATTAAATTCAAGAAAAGCAATCCTTTTAGGTATTTATTTTGTTGAGCCCCTGTGGGAGTATCTTCAGCTATGAAGACGAGATTGCCCAGGCCTACATGCAATATGCAAAAACATACTCAAGGCAGTAAAAAGGCATAAAAATCTATGCTGAGGACAACACCTGAGATGCCTCTTCTCCCACTGTCTGTCAAAAAAACCAAACCAACCAAGCCCAAAAAAATACAAAGAAAGAAGTACTGAAGACGTGATGTAGTGCCAGAGCTCAAGCTTGGAGGTTTCTGTGTCCACTTGAGCTCTGCATTTCCAAAAATACATAAGCATCCCCACAGACAGCAAAAAGGATGGTAAGAGGTCTCCATAAATCCATTGAGTGAATTAGGAGTCACTTCTCATATAGAAAACAAAGGGAAATGTAACCTTTCAGGTGTGGAAAATAAAGGGAAATGTAACCTTTCAGGTGTGGAAAAAGCTGGTGCAAGCAGAAAGACTTGTTTTACTATGGATGTTTGAGAACAAAATTAGAGCTTAAAGCAGGCAAGGGCCCTTCACATTTGACATTTATGAAATCTTGGACAATTAAACACTGGAATATACTGCCTAGAGACAGCAGAGCAATCCCATCACAGATAGCCCCTGCCAGGATGGTTAAATAGCAGCAGTAACAGAGCTATGTTTGATCCTGTGCAGCTGGATGGATCAAACATCTCCAGGTCCCTTCCACCACATGATCCTTGAACTTTAAAAACAGCCTAAACTCTCCTGTGAAATGGAATTTAAAGTCTGAAGCTGTTTAAGTTACAAACACTTTAGGAAGCATGGTGGTCAGGGGTTTAACATGTAAAAATTGCCCTTCAGTCAAACTATTAAGTGATTGCAAATTACTTACAAATTACATAATGAGCATTCTTTGCTATAAACAATCCCCACTGGCCTAAAGCAGAGGGTTCCAATTAATTGCACACCTGTCTTAAAACACAGGGCTCTGATGCCTCAGTGTAGAGGAATCTCCATCACATTCCCTACCTCAGCTATTTTTAGAAATGCAACCATTTGAGAATCTCAAATGCAAGTTAACTTGGGAGAAGGAATAAGAGAGAGGAACACAACTATTCATACCAATTACAGAATGACACAGATTCTTATTTTTTTATTGCTTATAACAAAAAAGGCAGAAAACTCTGCTATAAATCACACTTTACCTTTATTGAAAACACAGTAAAAAAAAAAATTCCTACAAAACATTCAGTGTAACATTTCAAACAAAGGAAAAAAACATGACCACTGCTTTCCACAAAACAAAACAAAATCAGCCTAGCTAAGGCAGCAGATTTTTTTTTTTTTTTTTTTTTTTTTTTTTGGTAACACAATAAAATACCCACAACAGAGAACATTATAAATCATAATTCTGGATGATCTAAAATGAACCAGGAAGGGTTTGATGGAGAGAAGGTATCTACACCAAAAATTGTTGGGATTAAAGTAACACTCAAAGCACAATTTTTCAGCTGTGTTATACCTTGGTCAGATACATCCATGTGAAAGAAAAGTCAGCTGCTCAAGACTATGGAGTTTACAAAACCTAAAGCACAAATCAAACCAAGAGGGGACCACCAGCTCCATTCAGCACCTCCCAGCCTCACGCAGTTTAGAGATTGTGCGTAATTTATAGATTTTTTTTTGTAAACTGTGATATTAACCAGTAACACTGCAGTGAAAAATCTAAATGTGCACAGTGAAGGTACCTGCTGCCATCATCACAGCTCAGCCAGCAGCACCAACAGCCATGGACAGGCCAGCCCAGAATTGTTTTTAGGTCATGCCACCCAAGCAGACAAGAAGCCAATTCCATGCAACAGGGATCAGGGTGCCAGCAACACCTGAGAACACCCTCAGCCTCCTTACTGGGAATTTTAAAGACAAAATTTAGTGGAGACAAGAGCAACACATGATTTCTATTTAGGCAATGTGGGGTTGGGTCCCAAACCTCACAGGAAAGGAAATACACCCTTTTTTGTGTGCATGTGTGTATGAAACACACACACCAAGATTTCAAATCTCATGACCTAAATATATCTTCTTTTTCTATCCACTTCTCTTTAAAGGAACAGAAATCATACCAATTAAGGCAAAAATACTTTGAAAGCTACCTTTAAGAAAGTAAAAGTGACTGAAATTTTTTGTTATATAAAGCCAAGGAGGAGAAAGTACTCACAGAGATTTTGTGACTCTTAAGAATTTTGGTCCAAACTGGAATAAACTCATCGTTTAGGGGGCAATGGGAAATCACACACCAGCTAATTCTCTTCTTAAACATTTAAACACACCCACTGAATCCACTGCACAGGTATCACTATCATGCCACTTCTCTGAATGATCAATTCACATGGGGAGAGAAGGCCCAAAATATGCTCATACACGTGAAATACAAAAATCCAGAGAACGGGTGAAGAGCCTCGCCTCAGCACCTCGCACCGCCTGACTCTGCTGAGAGCTGACACAAAGTGTGTCCACTCCCACTGAGGGAGGTCCCTCTGCACATCCCACAGCAGATGAGCTGCAGAGCAGGTCCACAACAGGAGCCACCCTGCAGTGACAGCCACCCCAGGGGCTCCCAGTGGCCAAACCAGCTCATTCCCCCCACTGAGAAGTGGGGCTGTACCCTCATACCACTGGAAGCTAAAAGCACAAATGTATGCAATGACTAAACCCTCTCACTCATCATTCAAACTGACTTGAGCTCTTGGTAATTTATTAGAGAACCCTCGAGTGACAAGATTGCTTAAATGGAATCTAGTGGTAAAAAACAAATTAATAAATGTGAACATTTTTGTAGTGGAAGAACAGTTCTAACTAGGGAATAACTCTCTACAGCCTATGTGGGAAAAGAAATACATTAAAATCAAAGCAGGTGCCCCAATACTTTAATAGCTGGCATCTATGGAAGCAGGGAATAGAGGAGCAATGCAAAATAAAGCCCTGCTCAGGAAAGGAGCTTCATCCAGTGGTGCCGACTATAAAACTTCATGTAAGAGGGGTAGGGAGAAAAGCAACAGCAGCACTTGGGGTTAGTGATCAACAAACATCTAGAAGCAGCATTCCAAAGTGCTCCAGTAGGTACACATCAACATTCAGATACCTAAAAGCCTTTAAGAATTAGGATTTCCTAATTTCTATTTGATGTAAGGCCTTCGTACAGATACAGTTTCTAAATAGCATGGAATTCAGTATGTCAAGAATATCAGCATTTACAGGATATTTCTCATACTCTCTCTTTGACTGTTTGGAGTCACCTTCTGTATTTGTTCAAACATTTAATGCTATGTATATTTTAAGAAAATCATGAGCAATAAATGAAGCTAAAAAGTTACTGATAAAATATGGTAGTTAACACAAAACTCACAAGCATCCTAAGGTTTCTGTTGCCAAGACATACCTTCAGCAGTTCACAGGCTTCTATAAAAGTCCAAGATACTGTTTCACTGTGAATCACAGAAGAGATTTTGAGAAGTGATGAATTTTTTTTCAGTGTCAGTGAATTCCTAGTTTATTTAGAGAACACACAATTAACATTTGTATACTAATGATACATATTTCTTTCTCTTTGAAAGAAGAGTTCTAGGTGCTTCAATTGTGAAACATTTCAAGAGCCTTCCATTAAAGTTGTCTTCTGGTATGTTTTTTTTACAGTGCATAAATGAAATCTATGTGGATTCTTCTGCTATTTCATGTTTTGTTTGTCTCAAAGGGGCAAGGTAGAAAAAGGGGTAGAAGTTGTATTACTGTGTGGCTGTGGCTTTAGTTTACTCTTGCTGAATGGGATAAATTCAAAAGTAGCATTTTTGCAAAGTTCAAATCTGACACTGTGACTGAAATAACCTGCCAGCTTACCAATAGCAAATTCAGTGTTCGTGGGTTGGGGAGGGAAGTCAGTGTAGGCAACACTGTCTCAACTCAGCACTAAAATAACAATAATCCTAATACTAGGAGGTAGGGAATCTTATTTCATTAAAGCTATTAAAGCTTCACAGTTCACATCAACACTTCTTTAAACAAAAATAAGCACATTTCTTTCTGAAGAGGTTATTTATGTGGCCTTAATGTCCTGTCTCTGTTTAGATTATTTCACCCTGATTTTAAAAATTGCAATTTTCAAGATCAGAGAATATGTTAAACAGGACTTAGCCGTTTTCCTGTATTTGTTATTTCAAAATTTTAGACACCAGTCCACTAAGGGTAAGGCTCAGCTGCTGTACATACACCACCACCCCACTTCTGGGAGAGGAAGAAGAGATGGGAAATAACCTAGAGCATGCTACAAGAACTCAAGGAAAGCCACAGGCAGGAAGAGGCCAACTGCTTTCTGTTTTGACTTTATTCCTTTCTAATTCAGACTGTAAACTCTTTACAAAAAGGGCCATCATGTCTTCACTACACAGCACTGGGCACATGTGAGCACCTCAAGTAGCATCAGCTGCTGCAGCCTCAGGGGTGAGTGGCAGAGACATGGTGGGATGGACAGGGGCTGCAGCCCCTTGGCACCCATCACTCCTGGTGACACAGGGGACAACGTGCCACTCCTGGTGACATGTGTCCCCAGGATCTGCTCCCATGTCCCTCCTGCCAAGCACCTGCTGCAGGAGCTCCTTCCTGCCTGCATGGGCAGCCCAGGCCTCCTTCCACTGGTGCTCCAGGTGGTATTTGGGAACCAGACAAGGAAAACAACTTGTCAAATATTTTAATTTCTATGACACTAAAACAGCCAACAGGGTCAAATGTATCAGAGGAACAGGGCCAAAGATAAACAGCACATTACAGACAGTAAACAAAGCTCCCTAAGAATGCAAAACTGTTACTTGTACAGTAACCAATACTACTATTTTTTTAGCTTAAAGTGATTAGCATGTGTGCTTTATGCTTAGAAACCCCACAAATATTACAGTTCTGCAATTGCATTTAATATTGTGCTACCAACACAGAAAAAAGGCCAAAAAACAGCTAACTTAAAACACTCAGTTTACATCTATTTTTTGGTCTTGTGTGGTATCTAGTTGAAGATGGAAGCATTGATGTGCTTTTTGCCTCGTAAGAAGTGAGGCAGATGTTAATGTTACTAAGATCAGCTGTATATACCTTGAAGGTATAGACCACCTGACTCTACATGAGTCAAAAATACTAGGAATGTATTGTCAATATCCATTAATGAATTACCAGTTGCTCATAATTAAGTGACCATATGATTCTGTGAAAAGTATACAGTGACCTGTATCTTGCATGCAGTGACAAAGCTTTGCATAAGCACGTCATTTTCAAGGCCAAAGGCATATTTTAATGTAGACAGTGTCACAATGTCAGCAGTTGATTTTAAAACAAAACACTGTCAGTAGTTGCACAGAGTAGTTCTGAATTTCTCATCCTTCTTGGAAACCACACAGCACCTCAGCCATCCCAAAGAGTCCAGTGTAAAGTCTCCCCTAATGTAGCCTTCATCCACACATCTGCCTGCAGAATCCAGCACGAGGGGTGGGGACAGTCAAGGCCCCAACATTTTAAAAAAGTTTTAAAGTCTTGCCTGAAGCTTGGGTGCTTCTTGGCAGGAACTGCCCCTGCTCAGTTGAAGTAATTGCCCAACTCACTTGCAGAAGCCACACACACATTATAACCCACCTTTTCCTGTGTTCTTGGGTCACTGATGCCATGACAAACATCTCCCCAAAGGCACGAAGAGCAAGACCTATGCTGGTTCATACTCCTAGGTTTATTCCTAATATTAATTTCTTCAGAGTGTATTAACTGTCTTAGCACTGTAACAGAAGTACCTCTAGAAAGCTAACTGGCCTCACACACCACAGTTCACCAGCCCCATTAAGACATGAGGACAATTTTGGTCATACAACAACTTGCATGAAAAAGTGGAACATTTCACCAGGTTTTAACTATGATGCCAATACATAAGGCTACAAGCTCTGAGAATACCTGACTGATGCCCCTAACAATATATCTCCCAATATTTTAAATATAAACTCATTTTAGAACAACTTTTAATTATAACTTTCTGTTATTGGTTGCAGAACTTTGACTCAGATAAAGATTTCTCACTAAAGTGTCAGCACTAAACAAGAGAAAAGATGCTTGTAAATCTTAGTGAAATCAAGTCATTTTACTTTTTCTTCCAAGACTTGATACAACACATCAATAGTCAGTTCAATAAACCTTGAATTTATACTAATCACACACACACAAAAAAAGTAATTCTCTAGCATCATATTTACTACAGAAATATTTACATTATGCCCCAGTTCAAGTCAGAAAAGGCAGCTGCAAAAAAAGATAAATCCTTATGTGTACTGGAGCTTGATTTTTGAAGCACTTTAGGGAAAAAAAAAAAAAAAAAAAAGCAGACATTCACACACACAGCAATGAAGTCTACAGCCCAGAGCAGTCATCTCAAGAGAACGGCCAAAGAGTTTCTAACACAAGGTTTACCTTATTTTGGAACCACACTGGAAACCAATTAATATAAGACCTCAAACTACAGACAGGCAGACTTGTTTTACAGAAATGGGAAATGAACAAGAAAATTTTCTGGCTCCCCACATGAAGGGGCACTCACTGAAGGCGTCCCCATTCCAGTCTGTTGTGGCTGAGCAGGACAAAAGTGCAACCAGATTTTGAATACTTACTTGGTATTTTTCTTTACTATAAACTGCTTAAAGGATTCCTAAGGCTGCAAGGAAATGCTACAAGAAAGGACATTATCACCCACTGATGCCATCTTGAATCTAAGGCCTCTGAGCAGTTAAACAGTAACACTTCAGAAATTCAAACTACCAAGACTGAACACACGTGTTTTACTTACCAAAGCACCTACTGTCATCTCTATAACCTTAGAATTTCATTTAGGATATCTACACATACAGGCCTATATACATGTTCATGTGTACATTAAAAATCAGGCTAGTGACAGATAACTGGGTTATGCCACTGGACAGAAATCCTGGTAACTGAAGTATAAATTCAGAGAAATTTACTTCAAAATAAAGATTGTAGAAAACTGCAACTGCAGCCTCCTAGGCCTGTGCTCCTTGCATTGATCCAGGTACTGCTTACACACAGTAGTTCATCAAGAATTTCACAGGGGGTACTGGGTAGGGGAAGGGACTTCCAGGGCACAACAGCTCACAGAACTGTGAGAGCTGTAACAGTGGGTCTACACAGCTTTTTACAAAGCATACTAGGCTCAGATTTAACACTGAAGATAATCTTCCTCTTGGACTTCCGTAAGACATTGTTTGACCACCAGTAAAGCAAGCTGGCATTTGGAGCTAAGGACAGAGAGCTGAAAACACTGGCCTGAGAAAGCACCGTGACACAGCCTACTGCATCCAGCACTGGGATCTCTCCTGTCCTTTTTAACTCACTCTCCATAGAGCTGTTTATCTCCTGTCACGGGGTACCTACTCCAGCTACTTTACATTTTCAGTAAGGGTCATATTGGCCTTCAAGTGTATGTTTTCTTTTTTTTTTTTTTTTTTTTTTAAATCGAGTCCCAAAGTTATTCTTTATAGCTGTGTTTGTATAACACAGGAGGTACTGTGCATTCAAATGGTAGCAAGTCTAAAAATAAAGATGTGAGACTTTCAACAAATAAAAAGGAATGCTTTTTTCTCTTCAGCTTCCAGTCTTCAAGGCACCTCCTGCATTAACTTCCTGGGAAATAAACAAGCAGACCAAAGGTTCACTGGAAAGAGAAGAATCTGACACATCTAACTTCCTCAGAAGCACACAGCATTAAACGAGACAAGGCTCGACCCAAATTAACAACTAAAAGCAATATAAAAATGCTGATGAGATGACAGGAATGCCATGAGGTTGATGTTTTCAGCTCTGCTGATTGCAGGTGATTGTTATCACAGTGTTTTCTGATGGCCATTTGCAGAAGGCTTTGTCTCCGAGTCTCTTGGATTGTTTGATAGATGAAGTTTATCTAATCCTGCAAAACATTACAGAATAAGGAAAAACTCAGACTCCCCCTTGTTTCATGCACACAGGTATTCAAAGAATACAAACAACCCAAATCCTGCTTTGTGACTGCAGACTTCACATTTGCTGAAGACCAGAACTGATGTTCTACCTGCTGTAAAATTGATTCTGGGAAATTCCCTCAGTGTTGTTTAAGTAAGAAAATCCATTACAGTGGACAAGCATGGAAGACAGAGAACCCTAACTTTCCACTGCTTAAATCACAGACTCAGATGTTAAGAACCATGAAAGACTTGCAATAATTTACCCTGTTGCCTACAAAGACCTAAATAATGGCCTAAAATTATTAATTTGATAATTAATTATTAATTATTTCTTTTAAACTATAGCATCTTTTTGTAAATCACCCACTGCTGATCTTAATGTCATTGGTGATGACCAGATCACTTCTCTAAACTATTTATATGTCTAATTACATTTTTAGGACTACATTATTACTGATTTATCTCTGTTTCCAGCCATTTGTTCTTATTGTACAATTCTCTATGATGAGTGCTAATTCAAGTCTCACATCCTGCCCCAGGCAAGCAGTTAAATTACTCTTTTTTTGGGGTGGGTGAGGGAGATAAGGAAAGATGGCATATTTAGCCATATTTTATTCAAAAGAGGCATGATATCAGACCTTCCTTGCTTGCTACAGTTTCTCTCTGAAGTCTCCTATCAAGTCTCTAAAGTTAAGAATCAATCCTGGGAAGAGTTTCTTATTCATTTTGTGTAGGCTACACTGAAGTGCCATGATGCATAAAGTTAAATTTCTTGCACTGTTGGAATAGGAATTCCCTAATTGACAGCACTACTAAAAAACCAAAATCTCCTTAATACTGCCTTATTTGTAGTCTTAATACATGAATTTTTTGGTCATAGGCAAATTTTGGTTCTCATTCTTTGAATTACGTGGGACAGTTTTTAACAGACACCGTTTGTGATGTACAGCACTGAAAACAAACCCAGTTTGTGCCAGGAACCTGCACATTTCAGGGTTTGTGACTCCTTACTTGTGTCAAATCCAGTGACCATTACCATACTATGCCTGCATTTTTATGTTTCTTAATCGGCCTTCAACATCTGTATTTTTTTATTAAACACTTCATTTCTGATTATTTTACAACTATTTTAAGCTAATCTTCCACCAGCACTCTGGAAAGTGCTTGGATTTTGTTTCAGCATCACAACACTGAAAGCAGTGAAAGCTAACATGAGTAACTTCCAGATGATGCAAACTCAGATACAAAGAAACACTTAAGTTTCACCATTAATCCTCTAAGTTTAAGAAAATACTACTTTAGGGATCTAAAGAGAGAGGAGCTTTGTGAATTAGTAAAGATAAGATGAGGCAACAACAATAAAAAAATCAATAACATTTTATCCTCTTAGTATCAAATGTGTTTCAATCCTTTCTTCTGTGGTCAAGAAATATCAATGCAAGATTTGATCAAATTTTTGATTATATCAGGTACAGGTTTTACTCAGCCAGTTATTAAGGTTCTGTGCATTGTGTACAATGATTTCCAGAATAGATGTTCAAAAAAAGTATGACAACAAAGTTGAGATCTCTGTTAACTCCCTATAAATATAGGGAACCTGTAGTCCTTATATATATAGGACTATAGTCCTATAGACCTATAGTCTTCCGACAAATACAGAGAACTAATAACTTGCCTCAAATGAGAAAGAAAACAATCCATACACAAGCTGAAGTTTTAACGTGGAATAATTGCTCACAGCAATGAGAATGTTTCTGTGCTCTCCAAAGACTGAAAATCCAACTGGAGACCATTAAGTACCACAGGCATATCACTGAAATCAACTTTGTACCTTAGCTCTGGACTCTTAAAAAAACAACATATTATTCATCCTCACACCTTAACTTAGATAAATTTCCACCACAAAAAATAGTATTTTGTGAGCTGTGACAGAACTTTACCAGTAGCACATCAAGGTGTCAGTGGTGGAGAAAGGGAGTGGTCAAGCACACAGAGAATTTTCAGGGCTGTGTTACCTAATGCCTTCAGGAGCTCTTCTCGCACAGCAGAAGTGAACTTTCTGACCAGACACAACGTTGTCATGATAGCAAAGAGCAAGTTGTAAGATAACACAATATAGAAGTTTCCCAGCCAGTTGAACCTTCCAAAGTCTCCAAGGAGATCGAATCTGGTGATTCCTGTTAAATTGCATGCAAGACTTAGATCAGAATACTCATAACATTCTTTTAGGAAATGCAAAACTTTCCTTCTATTACATTTGGATGCAAAATTCTTACAGACAGCACACCAGAAGAGACATGGTTAAACACACAAGACAATTTTTGTTGGTCATTATAGAAGTGTAGGAAACCTTTATCAAAATGTTTTTTAAATTTCATAGTAAAATGCTTGAATAATAGGAGTGGAAATGAATTGTCTATTCTAGGTAAGAACTCTTTTCATTACATTAGTAAATGTAACTAGGAAAAAATCAGCTTTAGTATGAAAACTGGTTGAAACCTCAGTTTTTATAAAATCCTTAATCATTTCAGAAAAGAATGAAATGTACCTTGAGCATTTTTTTAAAAGAAATACAGGTAGTAAACAACCCTTCTATGAGAGCTACAACATTTTATGGTAAACACTAAGCCTTTAAAGTGTTCTTCCAGAGCACTGCTTTTGAAATCAAAGTTTAAAGACATCTTTCCAACTGCAGTTTTTCTCCTGGATACACCCACCACTACAGCCATGAAGCATTTGCACAGAAGGAAAGAGGCTGAAAGATGGTGCTGACAGGTTTTTTTCACAGGGCACCTCCAACCCTGACACTTGGGCTTTGTGCTGATCAAAGGCCTGTCAATCACTAATTAAGTGAACAACATTTTTCTGAAACATGGAAACATGTTGGTTTACAGGTGTAGGGCCCATGGCAGAAGGCAGAAGAGGAAGAGCCACAGGTTGTTCCTTTGTCAGGTGTCATGGAATACTGCACTGCACACATGGCAGAACATTGAGATGACAGCCACATGATCATTGTCTAGGATTCAAAAGCTGTTGTATTCCCAAAAAACCTTTGGCACAGATGATGTCAGAGGGAAGTGTGCAAAAGCAGGAAGCTGACCCTGTCCCAGCACTAAAAAGGCAGCAGCAAATGAGGCAATCACAAAGTAGCCCTGGCTCTGAAACTCCTGAAAACTCCTGATTTTCTATCATTTTATTTTGAAAGTGTTTTGGAGCGTTTAAAAACTGACTTCAAAAGTGATAATAAATGAAGAGACAGAATTAAGGCTCAGCTGCACTTCTTCCAAGGGTAAACCTGACTCTTAGGAATCTCATTTTATCTGCATACCCAGGACTTGCAAGCCAGTTATTACAATGTTAAAAAATATACACACTACTTATACTCAGCATCAGTCATTTAAATTAAAACATGAGAAATGAATTTGATATCTAAGGAAAAAATACTGAACTGAAAAGAAGTTTCAAAGAATGAAACAAAACAATCACTGTTCAAAACAGCAAAAGAGGCAGGGAGAAATACTAAAAAAGCACAGAAGGTCTTAGCAAAGAAAGAAAAAAACCAACGGAATTAACTGGTAAAGAGATGAAGGACAACAAACACAGAGCTGCTTTCCCACTTGAAGGCAAACCGTGTCCTTATCATTTCCAAAGCATCAGTGTTTTAGCCAGATTGTGAAGCCACATGAAAATTAAGAAAGTCAGGTTTGAAGGTACAGGCTCCCAAAACTTTAAAAGAAAAGGAACAAAACAGGCAGAGCACTGGAATTCCCTGGAAAAGGAATAACATTCCTTGACACATAGAGGTCCAGAAGAACAATGAGCCATGGAGCAGTGTTACAAGGGCAAAGAGAAATGAACCCTGACACTTCTATTAGAGTAGGTGGGAAAATTATTGTCCATAAATTACATTCAATTTCTTCCTACAAACAGAAAAAGTCACTGCTCATCAGAAAAGTGACACAGTAACAGTCTGTAAACTCATGGGAGAAAAAGGTTAAAAAGGTTTTGATGTCTTTCTTACAGAAGCAGTATCTACTCAGCCCACAAAGGAAAAAACCAAGACTTTTAATAACTCTTCAGTAACTGAACAAAAACTTGCATATCTAGTGGCACAAATATATACACACAAAAGCTGGTGAAATGTTACCAAATAAACTATTAAACAAAAAACAAATAGTAGGTTTTAGCACACACTAATAAATTTTAAATCCCCATTTGCTTGCACATAATACTCAAGTGTAGAATTCTAGGAAAACTTCCATATACTAGAAAGTTCAATTTTCTCTGGAATTCTTTGTTTCTGTATTCTTGACTTTAAGTGTCTTGCTCCTAATTAGTTTCTCTGCAATTAGCAATATGGTGCTGGTGGGAAATATTTCTGAAGGGCTTCTAAAAGGCTAAAAAGTTCTGGGAAAATAGGAGTTAACTTATTTTAGTTTAAAACTTTCCTGGAGTTCTAGAAGAATGACAGATTAGACATATCCACCACCTACATATCTAATTAGAATGCTATGAAACATGTAAGAAACTATTTACATTTTTAAAAGTTGAAAAAGGTCAGTGCATGTATTAGATAACTTTTGCTTTTTCACCTTTTCCCATACGGATGAAGTCTATTTTTTTCTGTATAGTCTAGAATCTCGCTTTTTTAATAAAGTGAAAAGACTATGAATCTGCTTAACATATTTATTTCTTTTCATCTATTCAGTGCCACAGGGCAGTGGCATGTAGTGCAACACACATTGATATTTCTGCAAAAGCACCACATGACTCACTGTACTCTAATACACTATTAATCCTGTTTGGACAGCTGTGACTGTGCATTTGTTAGCTGTGTGTTAATTGTTCCATCTTTTTTCTTCTTTTATTTATCTCTATGGCAAACTATTCAGGAATTTCACTTGTTAGTCTGGTTTTTAAGTGAGTTTTACCATTAATCTGTTTCCTATGAGACAACAATGGACTCAGCATGTACACTTACTGCCACAGAATCTGGTTATTATCAACTGGTAATCTCATGGATCATTAACAATTAATTTTATTTTCTTTCAAACAAGTCTTGAATGCAGTAACTTAGTGGACACAAACTTATGTTACAATTCTATTCTAAAAAAGTGATTTTTCTATGTAACATCTGGCTCCACATGCTAGAACCATTTCACTTCTTAGACCTTTATCATACTGGTTATATTTTAAAACTGCACTGCTTTAAGTACTTGAATTACTTTTTTGCATTTTTGTGGAGTTTTACTACAGATTTTTTTAAGTAAGTTCTAGAATGCTTATTTTAAGATTCAACACTCCAAAATGCATTACAGAGGGTTTTTCATTTGCTATAGAAATTATTTAGAATTTATTAAAACATCCCCTCTGTAGATACACATAGCATGAGAATATACAGTATAATACTGGAAAACCATGAACTACTCTTGATTCCAGAGTATTCTCGCTGAAAGAAAAACCAGCTAGAGAACTACTGAGTACACACTGCTGGTCTGTGGGCCTGAGCTCAAACTTCTAAGCTTGTACTTAAGACTTGTACAGCCCGAGGTGAAGATTTTTGTTTTGTTCTATTTAATGTTCCCAATGAAATTCACATTAGTTACAAGGATTCTGCACTACTTAAAACATGTAATAGCCTTGCAATTTAACTTCAAGAATTCAAGCTGAAGATTACCTAATTAAAGTGAAGATACAGCATGTCTTTCCAACTGGTTAAAACAGCTTAACTACTTCAAATGCTACTGCCAATCCTCAGCAATAAAATCAGGAGTTCTTCAGTTCTGCTATGGTAGACTCAAATTGTTAAATTTGAAAAATGAAGATAACAAAAATACAAGCGTAAGGAAAATGAAAGTAGCCTGGTAAAAAACTTAATAAATGAAGAGTCATTAACTGTGTTTAAAAAGCCATTTGCACTCACGTGTTACCTCAAATTTTCAGATACCAAATCCCAAATGTATTTCTTTACCGGAACAAAGCTCTAATTTCACAGTCAACATGAAACTATTTCAGACCGCTCTGGACAATCCGTTTTCCTATCTTTTCATCTCACAATCTCCTGTTTTAAGAAGTCTCAAATCTGACCTTCTTAAAATAATATATTCTCTAAAAAATGCTTAGCATCTTTTTCTTTTTAGAAAGTATGTTCTGCAGTTCATGTACATAGAGTATGTTCAACAGTCCATGTTTGTGTAGAAATGAAGGCACCAGATACATGCTCTTTCATCTGAAAGTGATGGTAAATTACACACTATGGAAAATACAGCTACAGGTTCTTCTTTTTTCTTGTATTTTTTTAAATTTAATTAAACACCCTTTATTATGATGTTACTTCCATTTCACTTACCCAGTGTCCTTGACATCACTGGCAAAGCAGAGCTTAGCACCAAGATTGAGACACAGTTTCCAATTATCTGTTTGAAAATGACAAACACCATTTAAATGATAAATGAGATTGCTGAAGGGAACACAAAGAAAAACAGCGGTCAAGATGAAAAAGAATAATTCTTAAAAGGCACATTCTTCAAATTGAACCTAAAGCAATTTACAGTAACATATTGTTAGTCTTGTTGACTTCTCTAGTCACTCCTTTCCACATGGTGTTACACAAGACAAAGATGATCCAAGAAAAAAATCAAATATGCGTTCACATGCTTTTAATCAAAGTGTTATGTATGCTCAGATTCAAAATTATTCAAAATAACCATGTTGCAAAGCATCAAATGTTTACCTACTTCCTGGGAATGTTTTATAAAAGAACAATTCCATGGGCTTAGAATGGATGACTGATACATCAGCTTAAGCCTTGGATGTAACTGCTTGCAGGATTAGCACTATTTAAAAAATTACAACAAAGAGCTTCCTTTCAATTCAATGCCTGTTGTCCACTTTAAATAATACAAAAAAATTCACAGCTGTTAGATTTTACTCTTGCTCTTGTAAAGCCTTTAAAAAGAGTAATTGAAACTTTCTTTCACAAGGGAACATTTTCTTCAGGTCTAGTTCTATCAGAAGCCAAAAGGGAAAAAAAAGTAAACTTGAAAGTAGGTAGACATTTGTACATTCACTATTTATTTCCACACTATTCCTGGTGTACTGTAAACAATCAATAGGAAATACTAAGAACATTCCAACTCTCTACTACTTATTACTCTAATCATTCTGTGTGCATACCCACTTTCTCACTTCCAACAATTTGTAGTAAAAGTGTCTTAATCCACTACTTTAAAAAAAAAGACAATGAAACATATTGAAAAAATAATAGAATTCAACATCTGTTCCTTGGTTACTGATCACTTCTCCATGTCAGCTGTGAGAATACTTTGCCAAAAACCTAGGCATGTTCCTCCCAATTAGGTAACATCATTGGTTATTCTAAAGCCAGTGCTAAATTGTAGAAAGTCAAATTAGCTTCAGATTGCAAAATGTTGCTGAATAGCTGTCCTCAGTCTTAGTTTCATTATTCAAATTTGAATTACTTTGTCTATATTACTTCTAGCAACCACGTTGTTCAGATCTCAAACAAGCTCCTGAAGTACAGTTAACACAATCAAAGTTACTCATTAGCAATAAGTTCCCTTTGAAGGAAGTTCTTTCACTTGCTTTTCTATAGCCAGTTAACAAGCTCTGCCATTCCTGGCTTTTTACAAGTGAATGGATGCCATCCAAACTAAACAGAGCACATCCTTTTTCCCACTCATTCAGCATTTTGACAATCTTCCAGTTTGTGTTTACGCAGCTTACAAACAAATACTGATCACTGCAAATGAGCCATTCAGGGCAATTACTAAGAGAGTCAGTTTGTCTTGGGTGGCAAGAAAGACAGGAGGGGGCCATGCCCATCCCAGATTGTACCTTACCTTTGTCATAGTTGTGTCATCCTTCCTGGGAGTGAAATTCTCAAAAAAACGAAGACTGTAGAAGCCGACGACAGAAGATACCATAAGATAGCTGTGAGAATCAAGGAAAAAAGGAACCTCCAAGGAATGCAAGTTTCACTCAAGTTCTCAGCAGTCTCCTAAAAGTCTTAAGAACTAAAGAAAAAAGAAACAAAAACAAGTGTTTGAGAAGGACTGACCTATCTTTCTTCTTTCCAGGCTAGTGTCTTAGTGTATTACCAGTGTCCCAGAAAACTAGACAGAATACTTGTTAACAGACAGAATTCTTCCAGAAAGGATACAAAATCAAAATGATTTCAAGTGCTGCTCCCACGAAGCCAAAGGTGGATAAGGAGGCATTTCCTATTCCAGGTCCCTACAAGGAAAAAGATACTTTGCATAATTAAATAAGATACATGCAACAGTTCATAAAGTTAACTTCTACCAAGAACAAAACACGTAACATCTTATATGCAATACAACCTTTTCTCAATTCAGTGTGTCGGGGGCATTCTGATGTCCCACCCCATGCAGTGGCACCAGCAGCTTTCAAAATGCAGTGAAATGCATTGCAAAGACACAACTGCAAACTCCAGATTACTCATCTGCTTTAGTGCATCACTGTATCTACATAAAGCTTCTGCACTATTGTGGTAAGAACTCACTACAACATGACATGTAATAAATGATTGTGTGGGCACAGGAATGAAACCTAGAAGCAAAGTCAAGGTAAAGGCTCATCAGTTTCCACGCTATTAAAGCAAAAGCTCTCACTTGCACTTCTGCAAGGCCTCCAAAGCTTTACTAAAATTATAAAAATTGTAAGAGAAGATTACTTTACCCCTGATCCCTTTGGCATTGCAGTCTCGTCAACCAACAGGTAAAGAATGTTGAAAGCGACTAAAAGAACTGAAAAGGACTATAAAAAAAGTAGAAACATTCTTGTTATTGACAAGTATTCCACATTTTTAAAATCTACACATTTATCCTCACCAGACTCCATAATGTCAAGTTTTCATTAAATAGTCAAGAAAAGAATATCAAGATTGTTGCTTAAACAATCTTCACTCCAAAAATTTAAAACTATTCCCTCAAATAACCAAAGAACTGTTTATACTTTTTGCTGGGGAAAAAAAAGAAAATTCTTACTGTCTCAGTCAGGAGCAATATCATGACAGCTGGATAAACTAAATTCCTTTCCCAAGCAGAAGCTTTTTTCCTCCGTTCTGTTCAGAAGAGAAAAAACATAAGCCTAATACCATAGATCACCTTAGAATAAAACAAGTAAGAATCATTCAGCTATCCATAAGCTCACTATAAATATAAATAACAACAGGATCTTGATCTGGAACAAACATCAATAAGTTCATAAGAACATCCACCCTGTACAGATCTACAAAGCAATGGCAAAAATACGAAACCTCTATAGAGAAAGGCTGGGGAGACAGAGAGAGACAAACAGATTTTTCCAAGAGGCATTTTTCCCCTTAACTTTTTTCTTCCCCTAGCATACAGCAGTTCCACAAAGTTTAAAATCTGCTGAATTTACAAATACACTGTTTGCATGTATATTTTAGTATGACCTAAAGGGACAGAACAGAATTTCAGATATTGAAATAGTATTTTCCTCTTGTAAGGCAGGAAAGACAACTAACTTTACTGGACATCATTCACATGTGCAAGAAAAGAAAACACTGTTTGAATTTTACAGAAATAATTCAAACACAAAAAGGAAAGTAATGTCCTAGATTAGCCTAAATATTCATAAGCATATTATACATTAAAAGTTTCATGCAAAGAAGTGTTACAATTTCTCTAAAATATTGTTAAAAATAAGGTCCAAATCAGACTCTTTACTTAATTTTTTGGAGGGGTGCAATGATTTAATGTAATGTATTTGCAAATGCACAAATTTAGTTAAGAACAAACTGGAAGTAATCAAGCAACTGCTTCAAACTAAACACAGCACCTTAAGGTCATTTAGTAAACTACAATCTACATTAAACACTAGGAAGCTCATTACCTAGATTGGTTTTCTTGCTTCTCACTTTTTCAAGCTCACGTTCCAACTCTACTGTCTGGTATTCCACTGTGGAAGATGCACCTTTTAAAACAAAAGACATGATTTTGTTTTGGATGTGACTGCAAGGCACACAGTGACAATTTGGATTTAGGAAGTATCACATTAAGTACTTGTGACTTTAAACTGCAGGTGTTTCTTTGAGACTCTTCAAATACTTTTCACAAACAGCAGAGTCTTCCCAGTAGAGTTTCAGCACCATCTCCTGTGATCCCAGCCTGTTTGCGGATACTAAACTTTCACACAAGTCCAATGACCAGCCACAGTGTGACAGGATGTCTCAAATGCCTCATTTTTAAATCCCTATATGATTCTTATACCAAGATATAAAGAATCTCCAGATGCCCTTGCCTTTAAAGTGGCCAGAGCTCCAGATTCAGCTTCTGCCCCTCCCTCCCTTTGCTCAGCAAGCTCAGTTTCCACACTGCTGACTTGCTTGCTGATGGATCTTTTCCTCATACCAGTTTGCCTGCTCCATCCCACAACCAGATATGCCCACAACCACCCATAAGACCAACCTCTTCCACTTTCCAGTTCACAACATACATGTGACACTGTTGTGCAACTCCTCACACTTTCTCCTGTACATCAGCTTAGCCCTGACAATCCTAATATTAATTCCTTTCTTCCTACTAATTTTCTGCCTAAATGTTGCTCATCAACTTTTGTTCCTATCCTTATGCAGCCCTGAGGAAACCCAGCCCACTTTCTCTCTCCATCCTTTTCCATTCTCTTCCTCCCACTCTTCCTTCCCAGTGCAAGCACACTGGGGTTTCCCTCCTTGAGGTCAGTTCCTCTACAAACCCTGCACAGTGTTCAGGCACTGACACAGCTCTGCAGTGCTGACTAGGCATCTGTTGTTTCAGTTCCCATCCCATTATTTCTGCTTTAGCTTTTACTCTCTGAAATATTCTGCCTGGGATGAGTTAGAAGTAAAAGGGATGAAAGTGAAACTTATTTTCTCACCTGAAAATAAGTTAAGGGCTTATATTTTCCCTGTCTATTCCAGGCCAATTTCACTCTGCCATAACACACCATGGCAGTGACAGTTCAAAGTCTTAAACCCAAAGTCCTCTCTGTTGTTGTTTTGCTGATTTACATGCACACCTTTCACTTACTGGCCGTTCCCTACCCTCAGCCCCACCTTTGGCCATGGGCTAACCTGGAAGAGCACCGTGCCCCATGGACTTTTTTAAACAGTCTCTAATAAATTTATATGAGATTAATATTCTTGTCCAGGCTTTTATCTCATATCTTGATCACTTGCCTACAAAATCTAAACAGCACTCGGGCTGCTGGCACAGCAACACTACTTTGTCTCATTATTTCCTTATTTTCTGTTGTCTCCTCATCCATCCAGCAACCTTAATACAAGAAAAAAGGTGACTCTTTTCATTGCAGACTATTAAATACTGATGTGTTCAATGCAGTCAAATTATCAATGAAACATCCGACTGTTTAAAATTTTAAATGTTTAATCGAATTAACGGAATGTTTCTTTCACACACATTTTTGCATACAACATGCAATTTCTGTGCTTTGTCTAAACATTTATCTTGGACATCAGAAACATAATGAGCATGGGGTAGTATTTGCAGGGCTTCAAATATATAAATATCTCTAATCCCAAGACTATCCACTAAGATCTAGAGACACTGTTCCATAACAACATCTTACCACTCGAAGTGCCTGAAATACAAATGTCAGTTTCATTTCTCAGTGTTTTTTTTAATTAATCATAATACACAAGTTTTCAGAAAAAGTTTTTTAAAAACCCAAGCTAATTATCACAATAAAAATAAGCTTTTGTGATGATGCATTTCCCCCCAGAAAAGACTAAAACATCTGTTTTATGGAATGACTAATTACTTTTAGGTGGGAAAAAGGATAGCAATAGAGCTCAATGGGAAAAGAACTTTCATGGAAGCAGCTGAACAAGAAGGAAAACTCAAGTCAGCATCTGATGTCTTCTTCTTTTCTGTAACTGATCTAGGAGTCTCTGAGGAAAAGCTCAGTTCAATATATAGCTATGTTTTTTTTCTCCCCTCAACATAAAAATCCAGAGCTCAAAACACTGATTTCATGGGAGTCTATCCAAGAAATCAGCATCATCGCACAAGGTCCTAAGACACAGGTCAGTAGAAATTCTGAATCATATCTAAGTGCTGTTGTAATTCCTCCTTAAAAATAGTTGCAAACAACAGGTTGCTATACAAAGGGATATTTTATGAGAGAGGCAAGGTTTCAGATCAGTCAAAAGAGTATTTGGAAAGGATGCAGCTAAATTCTTAAAAGCTCTCTTACATTAGCTTTATTTCAAACATGCACAAAGTTCAATGTCAGCGCTGTCTAGCCAATAAATCAAATTGGTAGACGAGACTTGTTTGGACTAGCAATGAAAAGTTAGAAGGGATTCTCCAAGAAAGCCACAAAGCAGCTCATTTAAGGTCAATTTAACGGTATTATTCTGTTTTTCTTCCAGCCCCGACATAAGATTTCAGTACCTCAAAGGAAATTGTAAGAGTATCTATTTGCATTCCCCCAAGGTGATTGGCAGTTCACCACCAATTAGTTCAAAATTACACTGTTACTAGTGTGCAATAAAAACAACACCTTTCATCTTTCTTACATAGGCAAGGATACCTTCAGAGCCAATAACTTTGATCAAGTAAGTATTTTTGATCCTACCCCACCCGTCTCTTTGGATTCAGGAAAACTAATAGCTGAAGGCAACTTTTTTCTTTTAATATAAAAAAGTCCCAGCTTTATTTTTCAACTGTAGGAGTGATGTGGGTACTGAAATATAATACACTGGAAACAAACATTTTCCCAAAGCCCAGTATCTCTTCAATAGATAAAAATACTAGGGTAGATAACACAATCAAACTTTCCCCTCCCTCCTCCTCCAATTTTCAGTTAGACACTGCAGACACCTGAGGAGGAAGAAAATTAGTTCCCACAAAGAAGATCTACAGTTTCACAGATAGATTTATTTTCAAATATGAAAAGCTTTACAATCATCAGGTATCATTTAAGCCTCTGCTCTGGTCTTCTTCATTTTAATCAAAATTCAACTCTTTAGTTATACATATAAATAAAGGATATATTTCAGAGCACTTTACTGGAATCCTGCCCAGCAGGGTTACTTAAGCACTATGGATTTCCACCACCAACATGGTGCAAGAGTTGCAACAGCCATAGCAAAGGAAGTGTGTAGCTGAATATATCCATTGTGACACAGCAACAAAGTGACCATCTGTGTGCTAAAACACAGATTATGGCCTCCAACATCATAGCAGGACATTTACTGATGTAATTAGCAACACCTCCATTTATATACACGTTTTAAAATGCAATAAATATAGTAAACATGACCCTTCATAGTTCTGGCAATAACAATGTCAATGCTACTGGCATAATTTGTATGCATTAGAAAGACTTCTGGAAGAGAAGATGAAGGTTTCCATGCTTACCATAGTGAGAACTGTGCTTAAATTTACTAAAATAATTACTATAAAAATCCTGCAAAGTATCTTCTTGCACATATAACATCTTGCCCCAACTACATGCTATATGGATGTTTAGATTTTCATTTACTTTTCAGCTTAACTCCATTAATTTTCTCTGCACACCTACCTAGGGGTTTTCAAGCATTCCTTTTGGGGGTGTAAATGCCATTCCCTCAGCACTGGAAACAGAGGGAATCCAGTTCCTCCCCTGTCTCAGGACATTTAAGCCCCATGTCTTTCACTGCTCAAGAGCAGGCTGATGAGTGCTCCATGGAATATGGGTGGGCTGCAGTTCCACCTTTCCCTGAATACCAAGCCATGTGCTGAAAGCAAATCCAGTCTCTTGGCTGATGTTAGGGGAGCTCCCAGAAAACATCCTAAATCCATACCCAGTTAATAGGCACCTACAAACAGCCTAGGTTGATGTTTAGGGGTGCTCCCAGCACACATCCTGAACACATACCCAGTTAGTCACCTACAAACAGCCTAGGTCCACTCCACAAGTGATATTAAACTGCAATATAAGCAACTGTTGAGAGACTTCTGCAAGAAAAAGGGCAGCCAAGCATCACCTAAATAATCACATTCCCCAGCTGAACACTACTTCCAATAGATTCATGAATAACTACTGGGTCATTGCTCTGTGTTGTACACAAGCAGAATCACCATGACAACATAAAATATTCAGTAACAAATATTTTACAGTTCCCAGCTAACATCAAACACACTGAATGATTATCATTACCCCACCACAGCTTCAAAGACACTCACTGCTGCACCTTTTTGTGTGCCTGTGTGTAAATGCACATACATACATGTGTCACTATAAACATCTGAAAAGGTGATTGTTACTTTTAAACTGAAGTGATGGCTGATTTCAGCACAAAAGTCACTACTCCTCCACAAATTTTAAGCACTGGAATAAAGATGACCACCATGATCTCTGCTATCAAAGGTACTTCCCCTGACCACGCAACTTCGACAGGAGACTTAATGAGACCTCACAGAAGGAAAGCTTAAGATATATGACAGAAGACTGAAAAGCAGGAGAGAAAAAATAGGAAATTTTAAAAATTAAGGCTAAAAATTAAGGCTAAAATAAGTCATCATGACACATACATTGTTGTGCTGTCTTACATGAAAATTCCTTGGTTTTCGAAACTGCAGTAATTGCACAAATTATGGCTTATCCATGCAGTTAAAAGCAAGCTAGAAGATTTGTACAACATGATTTCCACGTTTACAGAACCAATACATTTTCCATAACTGGTGCCTGCCTGTTGCAACACTAATTTCTACTCTAAGCCAAAACTTCATACTTTACTTCATACTTCATGTTTTTTAAACACTTAATAAAAGAAACACCGTATCAAGAAATGCAAGATTTTAAGACTAAATACAGTCAAAAAATATTCTTGTAATTATTATTTTTCATTACTTATTAATAGAATGTTTTTATTTATTAAATTCACCAAATAACTCCTAGAATATAAAGGAGTGCTCTGATTTTTAATGGATTAGTACCTAAGATTTTGAATAACAATCAACTGAAACACAAAAAATCCTCCAAATTAAGAAAAAAACCTCATATTGCAGGAAGTCAATGTAAGTTCATTTTCCTTCAAACAAGGCTGAAATAAATTAACTTACCAATCCAAGCTATTTTGCAGTAAGGGTGGTGGGTCTGGACAACTACTCAATTGCTCTCTCAGGCTCAGAACATTCCCATATTAGAGAGTTGATGAACAATTCAAAAACAAAACCAAAGCAAGCCACACAAACACAAGAGCCAATCTTGGAAAAGCTGGTGAGGAAATGTACACCTGTAACATTTGTTCCAGGCTAAGATGCTGAAATTTTCTGTTTTGAGAGAAGAGGCTGACCGACAGTGAGACTCCTGAGCAGAACCACTGTAAACACTGTATCTGAAGCAGTACCATTACAGGTACAGCATACATACCATTAAGCTTCCTCTGAATTGCTTCTTCCTCTAAAGTGATGATATACATCTGCTCATCTAGGTCTTCCAGGATCTGTATTTAGAACCAAAAACATGAACTGAGTATCAGAGACACTTGTCTTCCTGACTAAGCTTACATAATTAGATTGACTTTGCTCCTGTAACCTGTACTTTAAATATACAGTCTAGAACTTTACAATAGTGACACAAATAAGAACTCCACAGATTATTCCATTCTGTTACACAATTGTATCTTTACTGTAAGCAAAGTTACTTTAAAGTTTTTATTTCAAGTTAAGGCTTCTATGTTCAGTTTCAATCTAAAGAGACAGAACAGTATGTCTGACCTACATTCAAATCATATCAACCTTCACACCCAATTTAAACAAAAATAACTAAAGATTTTGAAAAATTGTATTAAAAAGCAACTTTCCACATGAGCCAGTATTTCATGAGAATATAAATTGCTATTGGAAGCTAAAACAAAATAAATGAAGTTTATCTACCTCAGCTACCAGGTGCTTTGAGACTAAAGATAAAAATATTTGGTATTTTCTTTGTATTATCAGGGTTGAACTGACTAATGAAAAGGAAAGCAAGATCTAACTGCACCCAAATATTAGTAAATACAAACCAGGACATGAGACACCCAAGTCACTAGAGCACTTGTATGTGGTACAAACTTCTCCCTAACTTCACAGCATTCAGAACATGAACCAAGGAGCATCTGCGTGTAACAAGCTCTTAAAGATGACAACTAGGCACATTTCACCCATCTGTGTGTACCCCAGGTACCCTTTTTGTTATCCAGACTTTGTTTGATCTTGTGTTCTTTGCTACTGAACTCAGAATATGCCCACACTTTTCAGGCACCGGTAAAACACAGCAGGAAATACTGGTAATAGATAATATGAGTAGCATTGACATAAACTGAAAAATCAGAGGAAGTCTGTATTATCCTAAGAAAAACTTTGTAAAGAAACATGTGGAGTTCTAATTTTTTTTTTGTCAGGGATGGGATTAAATGCGTGAGACCATATTTGTTTGATTCAGATGTTTTTAAGTTCTTACCTATATTACAGTTTCACAAACTTTGAGTTCTACAGTAATCCACTTTAACAAACTAAAAATGGAGTTGTATCTCTCTCTATAAGGTTTTTTTATGGATAAATTGTCTAATTAAGAAATGACACAAATTATTTTTACTTTTAACTTAATAACTAACTACTCATGGCCTGCAATATGGATTTTTTTATCTAATTATACAATACTTCTTAAATTTATGAAGAATGACGAGCTTCTATCTTAAAACTTTAATTTTGTTTTATATATATTACTGTATTTTAAATGTTTAAACTCTAAGTTTTCTATGTGATATTACACACTTTTATTCAAGCTACGCACTCAATCTTAGTTTTATCATTCAATTTTGGAAGCTTTCTCAGGTCAAATGTAGTGTTCTCTTGGGGGTCAGTGCCTGTCAGCACAGAAAGTCTAAAATTCTCAGTAACCAGAGTTCCAACAGAAACAGGCTTTTGTGCCTGAAACGTGAAATAAGTACATAAATATTGGTTCTAGAAACTCTGATGAACTGAAGAGTTCTGTAGATGTGTAAGCATTCTAGAAGAAAGTACCCAAATACCATTCCACCTTCTCACAGGCGGCATGGGAGGACAGAACCGGCCGGCACGGGAGGACAGAACCGGCCGGCACGGGAGGACAGAACCGGCCGGCACGGGAGGACAGAACCGGGCAACACTTACTGTCGGCTTCACCAGCAACTGACCCATTACTGTAAACATCCGCGAGAGCCCCACTGGTGTGCACACTGCAGGGGAAGGAAGAGCATGCAAAACAGTCATTAGCAAGTCAAAGACTAGGTGTTTTTATTTGGATGCTGAGTGTGCTATTCCACTCATAACCATTTTTTGGCTTTGAAAAGAATTGCAAGAGCTTAAATCTCCAACATGAACGTTTAAGCACATTGCAATCACAGGAATTTTGAACAAGACAAGCATCTCTCCCCCTCCCAAGAGCTTAACTGTGACTTTTTTTTGTCAACAAGGACCACCATATGATCAGAGATCTTGAGCTTGCTCAACTAATTAATTATTTATTCAAAGCATGTGGCACCAGAGGCTATGTCTTCACTAGGAAACTCAGCAGTGCCAGGATGCATTCCTGGGCTTTAAGATTGGATTGCCTACACCAGTAAATTGTTAGAACTATTCCAGGTATGATTTGCCCTGGGCCAGTTAACACTTTCCCAAATGATTCTTAGTGTAGTTCTGGAGTTGAGGCAGCCCAGGGACCATTATCATGAACCAAAGCTGCACAGACACCTGCCAACTGCAATATCCTGGATGGAGTGACACTGGCTGGCCACAGCACTGGAGAACATCTCGGGCATGTTTTGCCTTTTAGCACAGGTGTAGCTGCAAGGCCAAGAGATCCTGAAGCTGCTTTGCTCTGCTGAAAGTTATCCTTGAACTTCCATTGATAGTGGGCTCAGCTACCAGACTTTAGATTATTTTCTGTGAAATAACAATGGGCCCTTTCTGATCCTAGCCTGTGATGGTTTTCAGGGATGATGCATGTATGCTTCTTTGGAGAAAGGCTCAACCACAACAATAGAAAATTATTAGTAGAAAACAACATTTTAGGGAAAACAGCCTTCAAATACTGAAATGTGTCAGAGATGAAAGAATTTATAACAATATGCATGATATGGACATCTATAGTTTCCATCATAATGAAATGTAGCTGCCAAAAAAAACAAGACAAGATTTTATTGTGAGGATTGTATTTATTTTTATTAACTAGTGTTTCACTGTAGCTACTGCATAATAGAATAAAATACAAGAGTATTCAAAAATCTAACTTAAGTTAGTCTGCCTTTACTGCAGAAGAAACCTGCAGGAAAAGGAGAAAAGACAAACAAAGTGATGCTCCAAATCACCACTGCAATAGGCTTTACTCAAACACTGCTTCAGCAATTAAACCAGCTGAAGATCTAAATCTCTGTCCCACCAGCTGCCCCACTGCTGTATACTGCCCTTTCAGCTACACAAGTCTAACAGCTTGGAGGGCCTTCACCTCAGTGATTTGCTTAAGTTACACATTTCCAAAACCTGGCATTTAATCCCAATCATTTCAGTGAACTGATTTGCAACAGCCCCAAGAACAGAGGCTGAACTTTCAGCTCTGCTGAAGCAAACTGCAGGGCAGATTTTAAGTTTTGCAAACCAACTTCCCATTAAAGTGTTCAGCACCTCTGTGAATGCCACTCTGGAACAGCCTGCACAAGATGTTGAGAAGCCCAATGTTTAACCCTCCCACCTTCCTCCAAAGTGGATTTGAGAACCTGCACATACAGAGAACCTAAGGAGACTCACTGAGGTCTCTTTCACAGATCAGTTTAAAGGATATCACAAATTATCATCCCCCACCCTTTCTCCACAGTGACAGCCCCATGTAAGCTTTGAACCTGTCAAGCTTGGAGAAGAGATCAAACTATAGTAATCTAGAAAGAGAGATCTGTCCCTCTCAGCAAGTTTCTAGAAATTATTCAAGGAGGGGGCTGAGACTGTAAGTGGGATTTTGAGCCTTCCATCATGTTTCTTATTCCCCTAAACATGGATGACTGAACTCTGGTTAGGAGCAGTCAGTGTAAGGTTGGGTTTTTACTGCATTTGTTTCAGATGCAGTTGTGTAACTGACCTGCAGACTGGCCAGAGACCAGCTGTGTGATTACAAAAGCTGGATGCACTGTCTTCCAACTCCTGCCTATACAGCAACATTTCCAATTACAAAAGAAAGAATGGTAGTTTACCGAATATAGGACAAAATGTTCCAAAATAATTTTCTCACCATACTACCAGCCTCCTGCAGACATTTCACTTAAAAATTGTGCTTTTCTTTGCAGAATGGAGTCCCTATTTTTCAACTGCCTGCTTTAACAAGTTATTAGTCAAAATTGGGTGAGTTGTGAAGTTTCTCAAAAATTGAAAATCTAAGGTACCATTTATTTAAACTTCAGAACCCAAACCTGACAAATTCACATGTAAATTTAATCAGAAAAGGAAAATCCCACTCTACTTTCACAATCAAAAAGTTTCCTTTAACCATAAAAAAGCACTGAACACAATACACAAAAAAATCCCCCACCATAATATCATTCCTCTTTTGGAATAATGAGGAAAATACTTACACAGCAGTAACAAGCATCCCATCAGTGATATACAGGAATATAAATACGGGAGGTAGAATTCCCAGAGGTCTGTAAAGAAAACATTAAGCACAGCTTTAGCTAATTACCAAGAGGCTCCTTATGTCACAGAATTTAACATCAAAATGGTGCTGACTGAATTAAGACACCTTCTTCACAACCTGTGGAATACTCACATAGCATGTATTAGAAATACATTTAACTGCAAACCTGCATTTACAATGGAACTGGGTGAAGGTTCTTTTGCATTCCATACCATATAAAGACTCCATACTGGCAGCATCATTGTCTATGAGTGCTGAAGCCACCCATACAATTCCAAGGATAAGCAGTGCAAGAAGAATGAGCATTACAAGGGTTTCCAAAATCCGTGCTCTGATGCCCTATGGGCAGAAGAGGGGAGAGAGAGGAAAAAAACACAGCCACAAAGTTTGAATCAGGTATTTTCAAACGTTTTTAAAATTACAAGTAAATAGCAGATTCTTCTTCCTAAATACATACTCACATTTTATCATGTAGACAAAAGCATAACATGTAATGCACATTTAAAAGGTAGCGCATAAAAAAAAGGAAGTACTTATGGCTTTATAGTGCCCAGACTGCATTTTTCCCCTTAAACCCACAGAAAAATGTTTTAAATTGCATATGCCTTACAGTTCTCATTAATCTCATTATTCCATAAAGTACTCTTTATACCATATGATTTTGTTCGAGCATTTTGAAAAGATGGATTACTTTTCTAATACTTTCAGCAAAGAAAGTGGATTAGCAAATTTTTATCTATGATTCCAATCAAGGGAATGGAAAGCCAATTATGGCAAATAGCCAAATGGCCCGGCAAGCATTAAACCCTGCGCAGGTACGATGCAGCAATTCCCTGAAAATCGCCCGGCAGCCGTCAGTCTGCGGAGCCCTCCAGCGCTCGGCTGCGGAACTGCCGCTCCCGGCTCCCGGCTCCCGCCCGCGGCTCCCGGCTCCCGCAGCTCCGCAAGGGCACGGACCGCCGCGTCTGCTCGAGAGGAACAACCGCTCCGACAGCTGATTCGCAAATATGGGTAACACCAAACAACACGCACAAAAAATTCACCTTTACTTCTTACTGGTATCACTCATTTCACTAATTTGGAGTAATAGAGTGATTGGGATGCTTTCTTCAAGCATCCAGGTCATTAAATAGCAGAATGATATTTACATAATGATTTTACTTTTTTTTTTCCTTTCTTTGCCAGTATACATCTCCACAAGCAAATCCAACTTGTTTTTCATACAGGCTCACCCCAGCTTGAGGATATTTAATTGCAAAAACTAATTGATAGGTAAAAGCAGAAAATTTGTTTTACTTTATTATTTTTTCTATTTTTATCACATCTTCACCGCTGCTTAAGTAGGGGTTTACTTAAGGGTAATCTTTATATGACATTTACCCTGAAAATTATGCTCTCTCCATAATCATGGCATCCAACCATGAACGAGGACCCCAGACATCCTAACCATGAGTACTGATCTCTTGTAGCACACCAGTTCCTCTCCACCATCAATCCTCTGCAGAACAGGAAGATTACCACTGACAACTCATTCCATTCTGCTCAGGGCAGAAACATTTTTATATTGCACAGCACACACAGATTAGGATTCACACTCATTTAGACATAGTGAAATCTTAATACTATAAAGAACTTTGGTGAAGTGATAAATAGAAATATTCTGTCATAGACACTAATGAATACTTGGTAATGGTCCAGGATAAAAAAGAAATTAAGACACTTAAAGCACATAGGTAAATACTTAATCTCAATTAGGCACCCATAAGACTGTGCCCTATGAAAACATTAATGTTCCAGGCACATTAGTTCATACTTACATACATTAGAGTACCTGCCAAATAGCTGCTATTTCAAAGGAAAGAAAGGTACAGAATTTTCCCCCCTGTGCACACGGAGAAAACCTCTGGAGAATCATGGAGTGATTGAGGTTGGCAAGGACCTCCAGAGGTCACCTGGTGACATCCCCTGCTCAAGCAGAGACACCTAAAGCTGGTTGCCCAGGAATCTTTTGAGTACCTCCAAGCTTGGAGACTCCAAAACCTCTCTAGACAAACTCTGGCTTCATTTTCAGTAAAACAAGCTGCCCCCTGGAGTACTTCTATTTTAAGGCAGTCAAATTTTCATTTGACATTTACTTTTCATTGGCCAAATAATGCTGGGATCTTGATTAAGTTGGAGGAGTAAAAAAAAAAAAAAATCACAAAATACACAAAATGTAATTAAAATTATAACATTATAAAATTGTAACAATTAAAATATAACATTATAAAATTAAGTGGACAATGGAAATGCATATTAAGGTGGTGGGCTTTCATACACTTACTGCTGTACACTGTGAATACTGCTACATCTTCAGGTTACATTTCTGTGCATGAGGGGAAAAGGGTGGGAAAGAAATAAGGGAAGTAAAAAGACCTGGGAAAATATATTCCTTTAAAAAAAATCTTGTCTAACACAAAGCCTACTAGTAGAAAGACTATTTGCCACTCTAAGATTAGAAAATGTGAATCTCTAACCAGGACACATTTTCATCAATGGAAACAGATAAAGTAATATAAAGCATGGCTGGTTCTTCAAACACTCCCTGAAGATATCAGAGGGAAAAAAAAAAAAAAAAAGGAGTGACATGAACAGAGAGAAGGGGCTCAGAAAGCACCCTCACTTTTATATACACTGGGGTTATTCCTACTCTCCAGGGACATGCAGAGAAGAGGGAAGGCTGTGTACACCAAGAGGGAGAAAGAGATGAACTGGACCATGAAGAGCAAAATTATAAAACTAATTCTTGCTTAAAAGAAAGGCAGAAGTGTCAAAAAGAGTCTGATCTTTGGTCTTCAATTCATACCTAGACTTCTCTGCATGTCAGTAAAGGAGAGGGACACGTTCCCAAAATGGACTCAGGATCAGTGTTTGGGAAGCATGAACACCTGCCAGCTTGAAGGAAGGCAGTACTTCTCTATCTCAACAGTGATTTTGGTTTTAGTAGCTCTCCTCTTGAAAGTCTTTTTCCATGAAGGTATCTAGAATAAAGCACCATCTGTCATTGCACTACAAGCCCAGAACAACATCTCTGGTAACTGCTGAGCAGGAAAACAAAACACACCCAACACCTTACAAATTCTTCCAGCTGAATTTCAGATTATCCATAAAGCAAAAGCCACTCCTGAAAGTCAATGCCTGCATGGCTCCCTACTGTCCCTAAGCAGAAGTCTGACCCCTAACAGGCTGACTGACACATTAAAAGAGTCTCTTATGGAAGATGAAAAAAATATGATAAACAAGAAATTTTGGAAGCAAATTACTATAATCCAATAGAAACTGTAATTTAACTGTTTATCAAGAGAATTGGGGAAAAGAACTGACAGATTATACCCTCAAACCCCCCACCTTTTTTTTTAAACTTCAAAGTTTCACAGATTATGAGTCCACAGCTCACCTACACTTTCACTCGCAGCATATTTTCAAAATCCACCTAGTTCTTTTAACATGAGCACTTAACCAAGTGAAGTATTTTATTAAAGGAAAGATATTTAACACATCAATCCCAGCAGACTGCAACTTGCCAGGAGCTCAGTAATATCTGTCATCTTCTCTCTGCACTAATGGGGGGAGTGGAAAAAAAAAAAGAGCATTTGAAGCTCTCAAGGCCTGCCTACAAATAAAAGCTGTCCTACAAACACATTCTAAGGATCTTGTGGTTTGTACAGCCTTATCAATATCTGACTCTCAGGCTTCTAATTCTTTAAAATTCAATTGTCAAGACAATCAGAAATTTTTATAGCTTAATCCTGAGCTACTTATGCTGCCTGGAGCACCAGGCCTAAGGGTTCATGTTTCCAGAAAAGCCTAATTTTAGCAGGAAAGGTTTTAATTATTTTTGAAGTGTTCGGACAAATTTTTAATTGCTACTCTGTATCATCAAAATCTTACCATGTTTCTTTTCTATTATGATTAACACAGATAAATCATCCCAGATGACAAATAGCCAAAAGATATTAAAAAACAGCACATGGCCAAAAAAGGTAATTCTTCATCTGAAAACCCCAATGAAGTACAAATGGCAACAACAGTCCTGAAGGAATAACAGATGTCATACAAGCAACTCAGCATAATTACCAAGGACACCACCTCTCCCCTGCAGTACATTTGTGTTGAGGGATGACTATTATGCCACTTACAACACATTAAGACTCTTCCTGCTATATGTGTCAACACAAAACACCTAGAGACTGTTTCTGCTTTAGAAGAAAACATGTGTGGTGATAGGTCCTTACAGCTTTTCAATAAGGAAAAGGAAAATTTCTTGGTAATAAAGACAAAAGTGTTGGGATTTTTTCCCATTTAAAATTCTGTTGCTACTTTGAATTATACAAATGTAAGAATACAACATTCTTTGCCATTAATGTGGCACCAGTAACAAGTGAAGACCTTGCTCTGCACACTGGCTGTCCACCAGGTTTCAGGCCTCTCACATAACCAGCAGTTGGCACAGGGATCTCTCCTGACACACAAGGACAGTGCACAGGCAAGAAACCTCCTGCCTGCTCCTCTCTCCATTAAGAGCCTCATGGAAACTCTGGAAAGCTTAAAAGGAAATCTCTGACAACTGCCATTCTAGCAATGCTAAGGTAATACATGCACCATATTCCAGGAAAGACACTGTGGAAGATAATGTGGCACAACCTGGCCCAGAAAATCACAAGTTGTTATTTTCTGGGAAAGAATAAATAAATTAAAGCAATCAAGCCATTTCTTGCCATTTTTTTCTCTGCCAGTTGTGAGGAGAAACACATTGTGAGGAAAACATTATTCTTCAGAAATTTAAGTTTAGTTTTTAAAGCTGCCTAATCCTATATGGATTTTAACATATACATAGAGATATTTACCAAGAGTTCTTTCGTTTAAATGACGATGAATCATTAGAAAACCTTTCAGTATGTTATCATCTCTTTTTGCAAGAGGCAAAATTCCTGGTAAAGTGAAAGAACTACAGCCTCATCCTTACTTTAAGGCATTTCTTTGTTGGAACATTACCTGACTATAGAGATTTTGATGAACATTTTAGCTCTTATAAAACTGACATTTCTGGATCCACCTTGTTCATGCAGGGCATGGAATGGCTTTTACTAATTTGACATTTTAATCTGGTTGCAAATTGTGTAGGAAAAAAAATATTAAAACTCCCTATCATCAATGAAATAAAAATTACATGTTACACACAAAACCAGAGAGTGCTAACTAAGTTTCTATGGTGCTGAATACGTGAACACGGTTCTGCTTGGACATCTTGACCTCTTGCAAGGTAGGTAAACACCACTTTTTACACCATGCCCTGACCCATGGGGAAAGCCTGGGAAACATTTCTGCAATCATGGCACATTTAAAGTACACATGACACCCATTGTTCTCACGTGACAGAAAGGAGTCTTAGTAACCTCAAGATTTGCTCAGCGAGGGGCTGATGGCAACAAATACACATGATAACATCTTCAGGAGAAGTGGAGGCACTAAAAAAGGGAGAATTACACTAGGTATGAGGTTGGGGATGTTATATATTAACCCAAATTACATTTTTAGCATGCGACACCCCCTGAGACAAGTGTCAAGCATTTCACCCCTCTCTATAGTTTGACACCAGACTTGGAGCAATCCTTGCTGTGACCTATTCAAGGCAGTCCACAAACAAGTTTTTAATAAGTAAAGGAGAACACTTTACCTCATGAGACTACACAAATTACTAAGTCAAAAACAGATGCTGTAGTTTTAGGAAAACTCAGCTCATTTTAAAAATGTAGCTGCTAATGACTCAGAACCTTCATGAAGCAAGCTAAGAAAATTTTAATCAAGAATTAATATATTCAGGCATCAGATTCAAGGAAGTAGGGGAAAAAGAAAACCAACATTTCCTTGCCCATACAAGAATCAAGTACTTCAGACTGTAACTATCACTGACTGTCTTCTCCTAAACCACCTCCCCCCTCACAGAATCTTCACAGCCTGTAGGGATTTTAAGATTAAAAAGAGCACTTTTCATCACAAGTATAATTTAAAGCTTATATTTATTTTCCACACAATACAAACATGAAAAATTCAGTCATAAAACGTTCCTAGCAACTGTCAGCTGATTTTTCTGTCAGTATCTTTTCTCAAATGGTTTCACAGTTGTTACCATGCTGTCAATGGAGCAAGAGTAGGCAGCCAAAATACTGAACCATATCAAACTTAACAGCCACACAGGATTAAGTAAGAAAATCCAGAAAATTCTGAAAATCCAGAAAAGTTAGTTTTGTTGGAAAAAAACCAAAATTATTTCTTTGGATACTGGCTAAAGACATGTAACAATAAGCATTAGAGTTATGCCTGCCAAGCTGGAAGTGAAAGACCAAAAAATCCCTCAAGTAGAGGTCAAGAAAAAGATGTTTTACTTAACAGCCTGGGGAGGAGGCCATCTATTCAGGATCCAGTACACTCACTGCAGTGACTCCTCTGCCAAAGAAAAGTTATGCTCCCTTCTTCAGTGTCCCAGAGAAGCATCCAAACCACAATGTTATAGCATAGTTTGGGGTCCATACCCATCAAACATTCCTGTTGACACCACTGCATACAAATAATTCAGTGAAATAACCTAAGAACCAAGATGGACTCCTTGCAGACTTGAGTCCTTGGGACAAGAACAAAAAACGGTTTTTTCTCACTTTTTCCCCCTAAAATCTATTTAATTATCCAATGCAAGATGGACTCCAATGGGAATAATAAGGTGGGATTCATTTATTGCCTAGCAGTTAAGGTGCGGTTTCAAATGCACGGATTGAAATAACTCAAGCATGCAGTTGGCTCTTCCACATTAGGCATCACTCTTGTAAATTTAACAGAGAAATAGTATACATGAAGTATTATTGCACACAAATTTTGTATCAGAATGCATACCAGAATACAGAATACATACCAATTTCTTAAAATGAGGAAAAGCTAGACAGAATAGCAGCCAAAATTCAAGCAGACACTAACTGGAATAAAATAATCACAAGCTACAGCTGTCAGATGAACATGACTACCCTGCTGCAGCTCACCCTAAAAGGGATGGATACAGATCTGTGGACATCCAACCCAAACCTTCTGGGGAGAAGGGAAATGAGAAATGAAAGGATAATCACAGTAAAATGGTCACTGTTCCAGCGTCACCCCTTTCCCCCACAAGTTTGCTCTGTTGTTCCATTCACTAGCCCAGCTCTCACTATTAGCTCTCAGATGATCCACTCCCTCCACCTACCAAGTTTCCCAGACTTTCCAATGCCACCTGCAACAACAGCATGGGAGCTGTGGGATTTCTGACACTATGAGTCTTCCCTCTAATCATTTACTTTTGGATCAGAAAGAATCTTTCCTGCTAGACTGGCCTGATAGGAAGATAAATAGATGTTTTCCAACTTCTTTGTAGCTTGGCAGAGCATTAAGATAAGTAACATTAAGTATAAAGAAAGACTTGGAATTTGTGATTGTGTTTCTGGCAGAATGAAACCCTGAAGACAGTTACCAAAAGCAAATTACATGTACAAGCACAAAGGTCATTTTTAAAGTTCTAAAATAAGTAAAGAAAACAAAAGTAAATTCCCTGAAGTCATGTCTATTACTAATGCCCTGACAGGGTGAATAAGCCCAAGAAGAAATCCCACTTCTAGGAACTGGTCAAAGCACCAGAATGCTGGAAGTTCCTATTAATAAGATGGGAAACTCTTGAAAAAGGTACCCAAAAAAAAAAAAAATGGACAGGGATGGGAGAAAGTCTTTGGCTCTCCCTCCTCCCCCTCCTTTGTAAATAAAATTGTTGTCTGCCTCAAAAATTTTCACTACAGATGTGTAAGCTCCTTCCTTGTCAGTTCAGAATAAGCAATTCCTAATATAGAGCAACCCATAATGTGAAGTAATTTCAGTAATACTAAGTAAGTAATACAGACTACAGCTCTAAATATCACATTGTTATCAGTATCAAAAACCCACTGCTTTCAGAGAAGGAATGAAAAGTGGTGTCTGCCTAGTAAAGTTTCATTTAATAAATGAAAACCCGTTAGAAAAATGTTTATTGCCTTTCTATGATTAAGACAATTATATTAAACCTTTCAACTATTAATACAAAATTCCCTGGAAATCATCTTCTGTGAATTAAAATTGCAATTATAGTAAATCTGTAAAGTATTTTTAAATTTTATTATAAAGCAACGTAAGTGCATAAATAGACTTAAAATAGAGACAAAGTTTTGCTTGTTCTGAACAGTCAGTACTTGATGTCAATGAAGATTCAAATGAAGACACCAATGTGGAAATATTTAAATATTCAAATCTTAATAAGATAGTCCTCATGTATAAACCAGCTACTTTTATAAAACAAATCACATCCTCCAACTAAAACTAGCAGCAAATCAATTAATGTTTCTGATCATTTATTGAAATAAATCCAAACAGGCAAAGATGGGAAGATGCTCACATTGCCTCTTGAAGGCTCTAACTCAGATATGCCAAATTCTTAGAGGCATCTGCCTGTTTCCATTGACTAAGAAAGGGGTCTGAATCACAGCCATTTCAGGCATCTTGCATGTGTGAATACTTCCTTCCCAAAGGACTGCAATTTTTTCCATTAAACACTTCAGTTTTAAATTAAATTGTTACATGAATTCTAGTATAAACTGACAAGTAAAATAAGGAAAAAAAAGAAAAAAAGAAAAAATAAATACATCTTGGGGTTTTTAGATACACAGCTGTCATTTTACCACAAACAGATGGGCCTACAGAGGGCATTAAGAATGCTCTATCCAAACAAAATTTAAAAGCTACTTATTTCTGCCTAAAAATAAGTGTCTTTGGAAGAAAAAATATTTTAAAAGCCAGTGCTTCAGTTTATATCAGTGATAAACTAAGAGATTCAAGCTTAGCATTGGTAGCTGTACCATCTGTACACTTAACAAGCAGTAGAAGTATTTAACATGTTTAAACATGTTTTAGCATTTTTGCTCATGCAGAACTCTGTAAGCTATCCTAAAACCAAATAAAAACTGTAAAAAAAATCCTCAATTTATCCACTAAGAGAGCAGCAAAGGAAAATACTCTCCTCTTATTCCATTTGCAGGCCTCCAGTTACATGTTAAGGCTCTTAGCAGAAACTGTGGAAATTCTACAAAGCATAAGCATGCTACATACAGCACAAACGTGCAAGTTCAGGGCAACGTAGGCGTGGGGAAAGCACAAAAGTTCAGCAATGCAGCCCATTCTTGGCTGGGGTGAGGTGGAATAACTCCAATGCTAGCTTCCAAAACTGAAAGTTTTACAGATGCCTCTACCTACTCATAATGCGTCACCTAATGCAGTTTCTCACAGCATGCTAGAAAAGTCAGTCAGAAAACCACATTTCAAAATAACACCATTTCCTTTGTGCAGTATTTTTACCCCAATATTACTAACAACACTTGGCTCATCTTGTTAGTAATATTGGGGTAAAAATGCATCATCGGTTCAATTATGGATTTCCATAGCTCAAACACATTAAAACATTGCCAGAACACAAACTAACCTGACACATTTTGATTTTCTATCTACATTGTAGAATTGGTCACAGAAAGTAATTATAATCTCAACTCCATTCACAGCTGCAGAAAGGTTGAACCCCTGCCCAGATAACGAAGTGCAGTGAGGCAGCCAGTGCAGAAAAGCTGTACCAAATAAACTTTGCCATCAGCTTATCTCCTGGCAGCCTACTTTTTTGTACCTTACACCGAGGCCTCTTTAAACGAAGTACCATCTAATTTATGGAAGCAACCAACTGACATTTAACTACTTCAATGAAACGGAGCACAGATCACATCTCATCACATCTTGATCCAATGTGTGCAACAACCAAACATTCCCTTATTTCCCCCTCAGCTGTCCCAAGACACAGAACTGTTACTTATATTCAACAAACCATTGATCTCCTATGCTAATATAAAAATGGCAGATTTTTGCATATAATGTCCCCAACTGACTTAAGT
Source organism: Anomalospiza imberbis (assembly GCF_031753505.1). NCBI lineage: Eukaryota > Metazoa > Chordata > Aves > Passeriformes > Viduidae > Anomalospiza > Anomalospiza imberbis. The sequence continues at coordinate 143,763,010 of NC_089681.1, read as the reverse complement.
AAGAATTCTTATAATAACCTGATAAAATATTTTATATATCTGCAAAATCAAATTCACATTAAGCCATTATTCCTCATCTAGCAAGTTTCTCTCTCCTGGCCACTGATTCTTGAACTTGTTTTTATTTCACTCTCAGTGAAACACGGTATGGCCTTAAGCTGACAAATACATGGATGTTATTTACCTGTCCTGTACAGCCTTTGATCATAAATGTCTAAATTCAGACATTTAGGGGGAAAAAAAATTATGTGTTTTCAAGTCAAGATTTTGAAAAACAAAAAATAACACAACAAGGATTGCCAACCTCTTCTGACTTACCTGTAGTAATTTTCATGCTCTTACAGTCATTGTGAAAGGACAGTAGACATCACTGCAAACAGATGTGACTTTTACGAAGGTATTTTCATTTCACACTAAACTACTGTAGAGTTACAGATTCCAGTCACAGATTCACAAAAGCAGGCCAAACACTCAAACTCTAATTTGCTAATATATATACCTGTAAGATAAGAATTTTTTTTTCCTCTACAGACGTGCAAGTGAAGGACTTGGCAGTATAAAGCTGTAATTTGAACATGTTTTCAGAGTTTAGTGTAACACTTGTCAATATTACAAGCCAACAAGTTATACTGAACCTTCTCATCTTCCCTTCCCAGCTGCTCTATAAACTCTTCTCATAGTTAATATTAGATGGGGCTATCCTCTACATTGCAAGTTACAAACACATTCTACATTTGGCCATACACAAGCTGTTTCTAAGACTTTAGTGGAAGCAGCAACCACACAAAGGTTCAGGATAGGCACCATCCTTAATGCAAGATTTACATTTACAGTCCTTAACTCTGCACCTTACATCCTACAGATTATGTTATGGGTTTGTACAATTGTCAGCTAAGTATACTTTTATTTTAATTAGCAGAAGGAAAAAACATAACCAAGCTACTTGCCAAATCAAATTCCAGAATCATCAGGATCTGCTTCTAAACAACAACAAACTCTAATAAATTTTAGGTGGTGTAATTTTAAAGGACTCCTGTTTAAAAACTGGACTTCATATCTGAATTTAACTTGTTAGTTTATGTCAAAAATACCAACCCAAACAGCTGCCTTTGATGTGACTGATTAAACAACTTTTGTCTCTGGTATTACTAATGGAATGAGTAAATGGGTTGTAATATAATCTACAATAATTCAGTTGCATACTGGTAAACGTTTCATAGAGATCAGAGCACTGAAGTGTCAGTTCATGCTAAAAGACTTTATAGAAAAATAAATATGAGCTTAAATGCCAAATAAACATCCACTGTCAACAGGGCACCTCAAGACTATTTGGTGAGCCATACACACAGTGGCCTGTGGGTATTGCAGGCAGGGGTAGAAGTAAGCATAAAGCACAGTCAAATGCTGTTTGCAAACAATGTTCAAGAATCTTGAACTCTCCAAATCCATTTTACAGAAAAATCAAGGCAAAATTTAAAAACTAATCTCAATTAGAGAATTTTATATTGGAAAATATTTCCAAGCCACTTATTTTCCAGTGTTTTGCAATATAGGAACAATTTATTTCCATAGAAATCTGTTTGAGATAAGTGAAAAAGTTTCTAAATGCAAATACTTCAAAGCTAACTTTGAACATACTTCCTACATTGTCATCACACACTGTAAAATGTCTTTTACAGTAATCTACAACTATAGTTGTACCAAAGTTCTACTGGTACAAACAGCAAAGCTGGGAGTACAGATTTTCTATATGGAAAAACACAGAAATTAGAAGTTTCATACCCACCAAGAAATAAAAAAGTAGCATGTTCACTTTTCACTGTATGTATTACTATGTTTAGTTACTTGGAATTTGCACATACAATGCACTGCGACACAATACATCAGAAACTCAAGCTTAGTTCAGTCCTATTTCATAGTGCAATGACTAGGAAAAGTCATTGCTATTAATAAAGTGGATCAAATAAAATACTGAGGAGATGGAAGACATACACACTGTGGTTGTTCAGCAAGCTTGCAACAGTACAGCAAAAAAACCAGCAGTTTCAAAATTGTTAATAACAGTATTTTTGCAAAGCTTCAACTTTCACCCTCTCCCCAAAAAAGTAATTTTACTTACAAAACATATTTTTAAAAGAGATGAAGGGAAGAAATCTGTCTTTAAAAGCAGAAACCCCTGTATTTCACTATTTTGTGAGGAACCTGCACTCCCATGTTTTACTTGCAGGGGTTAAGCTGCAGCTGGTAACACAGGCAGGGCTTTGCAGCCACAACAGCCAAATCTTTCTACAGTAGCAAGCACAACACAATAAATGTTCTGACCACTGGTCCAGCTCACCTGCCTTCAGCATATGAACAAACTGCTACATTTTTAAGTGGTGCTTTTATTAAAATAAACTGAGAATTTGGGAAAAGCCATCAAGGAAAGGCAAGCAGATGGAGAAGGAGCCATCAAGGAAAAGCAAGCTGACACATAACAATAGCTGGTGAAATATTACTCTTATTTTCTGTAATAAACACCAAGATCAAAACATTACGCAAGTTAAATTTCCTTGAAAGGTTCCCAGCAGGAGTTTTCCTTTTTGTTTGTGCAGTACACGATTTCCTCTCACCCACAAAAAACATACCAAGAATGTGCATGTGCCACTAACACTAAGCAGCACTTCCTTAATCACTCATTTCCAACAATTTATGGATGATCAGTGGCAAAAACGAGCAAAAATAATGAAAGCATGCAATGAAAGCTCATTGAGACAAACCGGCTTGGACTTCCTACTCATTTCTGTGTCTCTTTAAGATGGGGGTCTGATACAAATTAGCCACTGGGAAAAAAAGTCATCTGGTCATAAAATACAGTACAGGGTCACTTTTATGTAAGTTTGCCAAAAGGGACATAAACCAGGACAATTTCAAACTGTGACACAGGATAGAAGTATATTAAAAAAATCTTTGTTCCTCCTCCATTGTGCTGTCATGTTGCTCAGCTTTATAGACATTCTGAGCACCAGCTCTGGCCTCTTCGCTTCCACCTGGTCTACCTAATTAATTAAGCAAGGAAGTTACCTCAAATTTTTGTACTATTTGTTTTTATTATCATGCACTTCTTTTGATGTTCCAGGAGTTAACCTCTTAATCCACAGACTCTGTGTGTTGTGTTCTGAACATTTTGGGATGTCTGGATAATTTGGATAATTGGTCAGGATGTTGCTGTCGCTCATGTTAAACTTTATGCTATGACTACAAGTTCAAAGATCAGTATTAAGGTAATATACTTCATAAAGCCTTTTAAAAACTACACTTGTGATTATGCAATACCTAGTTTTTCCAGTTTCTCACAGTAGTAAATTGCACTATTTGTATTTTCTTAAAAGGAAATTACTCCAAAACATCCTTCTCTTTGTCAGCTTCAAATAAATACAAATTTCATCAAGAGAAAGGTCATACTTTAAATGTCAAGAAAAGATATGGCAATTATCTCCTCAAAAATGTTTGCCTCCTTCACACAGCAGCACACATGTAATTTTCTATGCAGTCTGTTACCACACATGGAAATATCAGCACTGTGACCTACTCAACTGTAAACAGCATAATTTTTCTTTTTTTGGAGGGAATGATAAAGAATGAGGTTAATTCTGACATTAAGAAACACTGTTGACAACTTTGTTTTGTAATTACAATCTGAGCACATCAATGACAAAGAAACATAACTTTATGCACAGTCTCTACAAAAGAAGACAAGAACAGAGAAAGATGTAAAACAGTTTTTAGTACTGATGCAGAGATTAAAGTGATATCAGGTACACCAACAGCTCAGTTAACAGGATTGGCTAAGTTGCCAATTATGATTCAAAGTCTTGAAAAATCCAATCCACATGTGCACACAAAAATGTGTGTGCATGCATACACACATGGCAGATACAGAGACACATACATATATATATTATACACCTCCAGTACTGGCTGGATTATTATTATTGTCCTGACATCAGAATTGTTCAAGTGCCATTCAACGGAAACGAACAAGAGCAAAGAGCAGCATTTAAGCTCTTTGGAAGGGCACGCTCAGCCCCCTCAGGCCCAAAATGCCCTTTCTGAATTCACACAGTGGATTTCATGAAAAGCTAGCAGAGAATCAGTCTGAACTCCAGTGCAGCACTGCATCCATCCATGGCCAGTGATGAATTTCCCTATTTCTCTCTTCTGCACAATATGCAAGCCCTTGGTTGTTTTAAACTGCTGCCCTGGGGAAGCCAAGTGAGCCTCTGAAAGGGGCCACGTGCCACTTAGAAAGGACACCAGCAGCCAGGGAAAATGGCCATAGGAAATTGGAAGATGGATAATCAAGCCCATTCTGATTCAGAACAGTTAAGGGAGCAATGCTACCACTCAGGAATGAGAAGTTATACAAAACTCACAACAGTAATTTATGAGCTATCTGAAATATCAGAGCTTGCAAAAAAAAAAATCACATTACAGTCAATACATAAAATCAACTTTTATAGCACAGTCTGTGATAAACAAACAGATGGCTAAAATCTTCAGGAGTCAGACTCACAAGTGGTAATGACTAAAATTACTGTTGCTATCTAATCTGAACAAAGACAGCCATTAAAACATGAAAAAAATTCAATTTCAGGAATGAACCTCTTTTAATTATGCATTTTCAAAATTTTTATGGAAGTCCAACAAGTAATTGATATATTAAGACCTTCAAATAGATCTCTTCAGTGCACACACCTATATCCCAAGTGACCTATTTAATCATTATGATGAAGGCAATTCAATGACAAAATGACCTGCATAAAAGCTTCCACTGGAACAGTCTTTTTATCCAAATTTTTATCTGAGCTGGATATCTAGAACCAACTGCTTTCCCAATTCCCAACTGAAAGATTAAAGATCCATACCAAACCTCTTTACTGAATGTCTCCACATTTACAGTAGATCATTCTTCTCTTAAATGCTACAACTTTTGCCAAATGTATTAAATGTTTTTTTTTTAATTGAGATCACTAAAATCTGATTTTTACAGTGAACATTAATAGCATTTGAACAATGTTTTATCTCTCTGGTCCATTACTTTGATGTGGTGAATGACAAAATATGACTTTTTTTTTAAATGTACACAAAATAGTTTTTTCAAATACGAAGAATTCTATAACGTAATCGTGGTCTCAAAATCTTCTTGGAAAGGAGGTAACAAACATGACAAAAATCTACTGAAAGTAGATTGATGGGAAATACTCTTCCTTCACAGACGCCAGAAATGAAACCTTACATGCAATCATGAGTTTGATTAATCATGAATTTTCCCAAATTCTAATCACCCAATTATGTGTGTAATTCTTTAAAACATATCTAGCAATTATTACAAGTAGAACCCTTTATCTACATCAGCATCTGAAAAGAACAGCACATTTAATTTTAACTATCACCTTAGTCCAGAAGTGCCATCTGCTACTTACTTTCCAAGAAAAGCAATCAAATACAAGGTATGTTCATATTACAACATCCAACAATTCCTGAATCTTGACCAGCAGCTTTAAGGCTCACTCCAAACCAGCAAAACAAAACCATCCATTTTGGATAATTTTAAACAGAGCAGTGAGATAGAATGGACACTGCATAAAGACCTGGAGAATTTGTACCAGAAATCATACTTGGCTTCTGGGATGTCCCAAAGACATCCAGAACTCAAAGTTTAAAAAAAAAAAAAAAAAAAAAATCCAGAATGGAATTTCCTTCCCTCCAATAGGTGGGTTTCGGTACTAAAATCTGATCTCATCTGCCCCCATGAAGAAGTAAACTTCAAAGCATCAAAAATCATTTTTTCCTCTGGCATCTGCAGAAGATTATGGTTCTATCTTACCCATCTCATCTCACAAATGCTCTCAAGCATAAATATGCAATGGTGATCTGATGGATCTTGATATCCATCAAGATATCTATCTTGATTGATAGCCACTACCATAAGAAAGTTACACATGAACTACTAGAAGTTTCCTGTAAAGTGCAAGTTTCATGTAGCTGGGATACACAAAGCATCTGTTGGAGCCAACAGAACTCCACCAGCAGAAGGGCCTTACCCAGTATGCTAATGGAGAGAATCCTTGGTTTTGTTGGATTGCAGGAAACACAAATCCCATTAAATCAGTTAACATATTTTTACGAAGAAAAGAGAAATATTAGCTGTGGCTAGATACTTTAGTGTCAAAAGGAAAATGGAGTGGCCTCCACATGAAAACCTGAAGGACAAACAGAATTGCTAAAAGCTCTCAGCCCTGTAGAGATACCTGAAGTGAATGAAGAAGAATGGAAAGTGTTTTCCAGCCAAGATGGACAAGTATATCACAGTAGCCTATCACCAAACTCCTTGGAAGCTGAATGCATTAGTCTGGTCACCCAAACTCTTAATTGAAGTGACCTGGCTACTTCTGCAGTTTGAGCAATGCACAGCAACGCTGCAGCAGCATCAACTCAGCCCAGGTGACACCAGACAACATTTACACACCACCTGGGCCAGGCCCTGCAGGTGTTTTCTAACATAGCTGTAGGGCTGTAATTTACCAGAACCTTCTGCTGCGGAATAAAGTCTGTGTTTCTCCACATAACTCTCTCTGAATTAAAATTTTCCTTCACACAGTAGTTCCTAAGTTGTTTTTCGTTTGTTTTGCTGTCCTCTGTTTCTTCTCAAGTGAGCCCAAAAATCCCAACTTGAATGCAGCACTTCAGTTGAGTTTCCCCCAATCCCACCAAGAACCAAAATGGCAACTTCACTGCCTTCATGCCAGTTCCTGTCAATGCAACCAGCAATGATGTTTTCCTTCCAAACACAATTATCCCCTTGTGGCTTTATGTTACATGCCATGCTTCAGTGACTCATAGTCTTTTGCATCCATCTTTAATTCATTTTAATTCTCCAGATTTCAAGATCACTTTCCACGACCCTTTGCTCTCTGACTTGTCATCCAAAGGGAGCAGAACTCCCTCAAGTGTAGTATCATTAAAAACAAAAGTGTAATCATTTGGATGATAAAGATTAATGGAAAAGTGCTACAATTAGTCCCCAGACAGTAATTTCAGTTTAATCTATTTGATATTTATGATATGAAATTAATTTTGATGTGCCTCCCATTATAATAATTTTTCACTGTATTTCTTTAGTTCATGTATTATAACAATATTATCACCTTATGGTTCAAAAATTGCTTTGTCAAGTACCCTGCTTCACTGAAATAATCAGCCCTCTCAATGTGAATATATTTAATTAAGGTGAATATTTTAAGACATGTTTTTTAACATATTATTGCTAATATTGACCATATTTGATCCTTTTTTTTGGATGCCCGTAATCTTTAAAATTCACAAATCAAGCCTGTATTCTCAGGGTCGTTTCTTATTTAACCACTCTTCCCATTAGCAAGAAAGCTGTCCTTTTCCTTGTTATTTTATTTCTAGTGCATTTCTTGAAACTTCTCTCCTTTTAACATCCCAAGAGAATCATCTTCCAAAAAATAAAATCCTGACTGAATCATTTTATTTTTTTTAAAAGTAATTTTCTTAATTTTAGTACACATGGCCTTTAATATAATGGCTTGTGCCAGAGGATACAGCTGTATATAACCTTCCCACAAGCATACACATGCCAGCATCAAATCCTCCCCAATCTGTAATTTCAATTTCATCAGAAACAAGGCTGAAAATGAAGTGTACACTGCAATTACTCTGTATTTAATAGTGTTTTCCTACCTTTTTTAAGCCAGCAAATCCTTCTGATTCCAGGAAGAAAAATGCAAAGGGCATCAACACAAATAAACACAGATTTGAAAAAAGAGAGGCAAGATTCCACAAACCTGCAACAAACAAGAAGTTTATGTTATAAGTTTCACAGTTAAATATATTGCATTTTCCTCCCTTGCATATAACAATGTAATATACGTACAAGTGCCGGGGGGTTATGGATATAGTTGTTTACAGGTCACTGCTGAAAAATATCCATTTCTCTGCATAATGATCTTCAAACAAAACCTGGATACAACTTACCTTTCAATAGCAAATGTCTGAAACCTTGGGGGACGGACTGCAAGCTCAGGTGTACCACTTCCACAATCTCATTGAAGGCTCCTTTGAGAACCACTGCAGAAGTTCTCAGGACAAAAGTATTTTACTACTCTCAGTGCATCTCACAAAATCCAGTTCTGTATACTCCCTTTCTCCCATATTTTCCCAAGCAAACCATGGATTTCAACATGAGCAGTACACAAATGCCATCAGCACCTCCAAATCAGAAGAAGACATCATGGTAACAGCAGCCTTCCACAATGGGATGACTGGCTCAGTAGGCAAAAGAAGAGCAGATCTTTTTATCTCAGCTTTATAAGGCTTTCAACATCATCTCCCATGAACCCCCTCATAGCTCTATTAATGAGGGATGGGCAAGGTAAGTGGACTCTGAGGTGGACTGAACAGTGGCTGAGCTTTGGGCTCCCAGGGTTGTGTGAGCAGCGGTATGGACACCCCAGTGGGCTGAGGGTGGCTCAACCACCTTCATTAGGGACCTGGGTGGTGGGAGAGGGCACTTCCCCAGCAAATCTGCTCAAGAGACAACATGGGGAGCAGCAGTGTCCTGCAACTCTGATGAACCTCAACAGGCAAATGGACAGAGAGCAGAGAAGAGAGGACTTAGGGAGATTTTATCCTCGCATATAAATATCTGATGAGGGAGGAACAAAGGAAAGCAGAGTCAGATCTTCACAGTGGTATCCACTGAACTGAGGAGAGGCAATGAGCATGAACTGAAAAACTGGAAAATCTACTTACTCATAAAGGGAAAGAAAAACAAACTAAAAATCCCAAACATTTTCTACTGCCACTGTACTCAAGTAGTACAATAGGCTGCCCACAGGTTTTATAATCTCCATCCTTCAACATACTCAAACCTAAAAGTGGAGGGCCTTGAGCAGCCTTCTCAGACTGACCCTGCCTGGAACAGGTTATTTCCAGAGGTCTTTCCAACCTCAACCATTCTGTGATCTATATGAAAAATCAACAATTGCCTACAACAAGGACATGTGTAAGACACATGTGACATCTGCAGGAAGAGAAAGGCTTTAGAGAACAAGCTGAAGTGATAGCTAATCTCCGTTAGGGTATCTGCACTATTAAGATTTTCAAAGATGAACACTTTCTGAACAGGCAGTTTCTGGTGCCTAAACATGAACCCATCATCAATCATCCTATCACAAGTTGTGCAGGAGGCAGTGTTTCTTCTTTATAAAAGCAGAAGCTTATCAGCAATTTAGTAGCTAACAGGTCTAACCACTGTCACATGTCCTGCATCCTAAAAAAAATAAAGGCCTGTAGAGAAAAACAGATTTCGTTCCCCACCCTTCCCAAACCACACACTTTTCCACAATTCTGCAGGACTATGTTCTATAACCTGAATATCACTCAAAAAAGAATACTGCCCCATGATAAAAAATTTTGAACTAACAGCCTTGTTTGTTTCCTTCTTCCCATGTACAGGCTTGTTCCTTTTCCTCTTTGAAACTGGCATTTTGTAAAGAATAGGGAAGGAAAAAGACGTTTACTGGATGTCCAGGGTATTCATTATCAAGAGAAACTTCTGAATTAGATCCAAATGTAAAAAAGTTAGAAGTTAGCAGTGATTTTTGCCTATACCCTCTCAAAAAATGCTTCCACCATATACTTCTTTTTTTCTTAAATGACAGCATTCAAATTTGAAGGAGAAATAAAAGCTAGAGGGGAGGAGGGGGACAGGGGGCCAAGTGAACTTCAGCAATTGACAGCAGCAGGACACCAGCAACCAAACTCAGCCAAACAGGCTACAGAAAACAAACCAAGAAAATTCCAAAAGATGCGTGAAATATAACACTCATTTGCTAAAGAAAACAGAGTGCCTAAAGGTAGCTAAACTCCAGTTAACAAAGAGGGGGATTTTTCCTTTTGAATTTGCTTTGCCAGGAAGCTCCTGTTACCATTCGAGAAACATTCAGGCATAGCAACATCAGCAGGAATGTCATTAGCAGCCCTTACAAGGGGACATTAACTCCAGCAGTCTGCACTTTTTTTTTTTCTTTCCTCCCTAAAAAAGACACCAGAGGAAGAGCAGAAACACAACTTGATGGGGGTAGGAGTCTCATTTCAGCAGTTTTCTCTAACTGAAGACAGAGTGCATTCAGTTACCTCATGCAAAGCTGAATAGCTGCTTGTCCTAACTTCAGCAGCTCTATTACGTGATATCTTACAAGAGAAAACAGTGCTTAGCAGCTCCAGAGAGCACTGAGCATTTTAAGGGAGGGGAGACTGGTGCACATCCAGGGTGATTTTTAAGAAGTTAAAATCCAGAAATTTACGTATTAGTAGCTTACAGGAAACACATCTACAGAATATGAAACTACAGAGCTACAACAGGCACATAAAGTTAGGAAAGACAAGGGCAATGCTGTTCTGCTGCTGACAGACACATGCACTTTCCTCAAAGTAAGGATCTTCTCTATTTCTCATCTTAATATGATAGTTCAGAAATCAAATTAAAATAGACACAGAAAAATAATTATTTTCTACTATACTGACTGCATCACAAAATTACATAAGACACTTGACATCAACATATAGAAACTCTTTAAACAAACAGAATTTTTTTCATTTGTATTTGTAGTGACCTAAGACTGTCCCCCATAAAACAAGTTAATAAAACATAAAAATTAAAAATTTCTTAGTCTTTAGGAAACAGATTAGACCCTAAGCAATTTTCCATTTTTCTTCTTCATGGCAGTTTCATTACGTTTTACCCCCACCTGGCGGTTGTAGCCAAAAGCAGCACAAGGGAACACCGCTGTCAGAACTAGTTCTGGACTAGTTCAGCACATATTAATTAGCTACGTGTGTTTATAGTGGATCCAGGTTTGGCCTTTCTGCCTAGCTTCAAAAGTTTCAGGCATGTATTTTCTGATGGTTTACTTGCCAGATGTAACGCAACAATCTACAGAATAAAACCCCTCAGCGTCAGGTTCAAGTATATCATATGATGGCTGTAAACCATAAATCTAGAAAAAAATAAAGTGTTTTAAAGCAACATTTGGCAACATTTCCAAAGCAGTACCCAAACCATACGTGAAGGCTGTGCGGGCAGAGTGTGACGGGGCTGCGAGCATCTCTGAGCCCGGGCGCTGGGAGCGCTCCCAGCCGCGCGGGATTCCCCGAGCGCGGCGATCCCGGCGGGGGCCACGCGGGGGAGCCCGAGCCCAGGGAACGGCGCCGGGCCGGCTCCGAGCCCGGGGAACGGCGCCGGGCCGGCTCCGAGCCCGGGGAACGGCGCCGGGCCGGCTCCGAGCCCGGGGAACGGCGCCGGGCCGGCTCCGAGCCCGGGGAACGGCCCCGGGCCGGCTCCGAGCCCGGGGAACGGCCCCGGGCCGGCTCCGAGCCCAAGGCCCCGGGCCGGCTCCGAGCCCGGGGAACGGCCCCGGGCCGGCTCCGAGCCCAAGGCCCCGGGCCGGCTCCGAGCCCGGGGAACGGCCCCGGGCCGGCTCCGAGCCCGGGGAACGGCCCCGGGCCGGCTCCGAGCCCGGGGAACGGCCCCGGGCCGGCTCCGAGCCCAAGGCGCCGGACTCGCCACACGCAGCGCGGACCGCGCCCGCAGCGGCCCCGCCGCCCCGCACACGCCGGCCAACACCGAGATGCTCGCTTTCCCTCCCTGTCAGCCGCTGCTGCCGGCCTCGCGAAACAGCAGCTACACTGTGTATCCAGAAAGTGGTATTTTCAAACATCATCCCGCTAATAGGTGGTCGCTGGCAAATTCGAAGGTTTTCCTATTTAACAGCAGCTATTCCAGCAGATTTCTTACTAACCCAAATTTTCTGGAGCAACAAGTGACAGTAAAAATTTCTGAAATGGTTATTATGTAATTTTCAGTCTCTGATGGATTTTACTGCCCCTTTTCCAAAGATGATTCAGACACAGAAGGAAGGATTATCTTCCAATTTTTTTTTTCATGTTTGGGAATAAAGAATATAAATGTCTGAGCAGTTAAATCCATGTAAAAACATTTCTTTAGCTTATGTTTTTTTCCTCCCATGTAGGAGACATACCAAATTAGCAATTCCCCATGACATGTCACAAAACACATCAAAAAAGAACTCAGCTAGAAAGAGTCTGTAAAGTCACCTAGTCTGACCTGCCCCTAAAGAGCCAAACTGCAGGTGCCATCGGGCTGCTCAGGGCTTTGGCCACCCGAGTTTTGGAAAACTTTCAAGATCTCCCAGTGCCTTTTTCACTGTTTAACCATCCCTGCTGTGAAGAATTATTCCATCATGTCCCACAAACATCACTTCTCACCTCTCACTTCAAAAAAAAAAAAAAAAACACAAAACAAAACACCAAAAACCCAGACTAAAAAAGAAAAAATCCCTGCAAGTCAGGGATCCAGAAATTCAAGAATTTGCTATGTGTGAATATTATTAGACATTTACCAAAAAGTATGCACTTTTCAGAGAAAAATCCTCCAAAGCCAAATTGCTTTCTCTTCACAAGACTAAAGAGAACACCACAGTTAACCTGTAAATTATTTGTACCAGACTAAATAGTTTCATATAGTGAACATACTTTCTGCAGATAAACCTAGAAAACAATGTCCTGTTTACACCAGTTATTTTACTGCACATCTTTATCACAATATTTATATTCCACAATTTTCCTTGTTTGTACATAAATCACCAACAGCTGAATGTAACTATCTAGTCTGAGCTGCCCACAGCTAGCAAGTTTCTTAAAACATGTTTTTGAGAATAAATTTATAGGTATCATCATAAAGAGAAAGGCATATGAATCTTGCATTAACATAAAGAAGTGTGAACAGCATGTTTCAAGTTAGCTTCTAGTAGCTCTTATTTACATTAATATTTGAAGCAGTGAATTTGGTTTAATTCCATCAAGCCTGCATAATTCTTTAAAAAAAGAACAGAACAGTTAAGACAGACTTTTGTGATATATCTCACAGCAGCAAAACCAACTGGACAACAGCACATTGAAAATTAGCATATTAAATGAAAATGAGTTATCAGTTTGAAAATAAGAACATATCTGTGCACATATAATGAAGACATTCATTTTAATTACATTATGCTGAGTACTAACCATGAATTAGTGAGCCATTTAACCACTGAATATAGTAGTTTTGTGGAAAAGAAAGCAGGATCTCATTGCTGATTATTGAGAAAGGTAGAAGCAGGACTGCACCAGCTGAAACTGCTAGAGTGAAGGTGCTCAAGAACAGCCTGAAATTTAAAGAAATGTACCACTGTTACCACCAACATGCTCTGAACAGCAGGGGAAAAAGTAATTAAGCTACCTGGTAATCAGTGTCTAAAGGCAATACATTCTTACATTGTAAGTGGGCAGGACAAACTGGGATTTCCAAAACATTTGACTTGCAAAAAGCAAATTTAAAATAGTTTACAGAACCCAATATAAATAATTTGTTTTTACCAACAACCATGATTACTCTCTTGGCACATGCAGGCACTCAATTCCATTGTAATACAAAGGTTAAACTACTGGAGTTCATTAAATATCTTTTCACAAGTCTCCTCTGCCAGTTTTAATTTCCCACACAGACACATATACAGTAAAAAAATATTCAGTTTCTACATTATTAGTACAATTTTTTAAAGCAGAGCAACATTCCAGCAACTAAAGAGTGAGTACAATTATACATAAATATTTGAACAGTAAACTAAAAAAGAAGTTGGGTTTTTTTCACAAAGGAGTTATTCAGGTTCTCATCTCATAGATGTAAAGTCAATATACAGAAATTGTCAGAAATGTTTCAAATATTTAAGCTTATTCTTTTTAGATCGCAAATACAACTTACACCAAATGCCATCTTGTGGCATTAAAAAGAACTGTGTACTTAAAAAAATAAAATCAACAAAATTTTCTTACAGAACTAATCTAATGCTATAATAAAACTAGAAATAATTCTCAATGCAAAATTGTATGACAAAATAAATAGAACATCCCTACAACAGTAGCATCTGTAACCTGCTTGCAGAAATCTTACTTTTCCTTAATAGTCTACAAATCCATTTTTCATTCATACAATACTTAGAAAAGAAAGCATGAGTAAGTAATTTTAACATTAAAAATATTCTTATGCTGTTCTTGTTGGCTTCTGAGATTTTTTCTTTTATTTAAGGATGTTTCAGTATTCTAAGCCATAACTGGGAAACCTAACAAACTACAGCAAAGTGCTGCAGCCCCCTTTGGCTTTGTTTCCTCATCCCTCCACACCTCAAGTCCCGACAATTATGCCACGTGAAGAGAAATCTATTTACATATGTTTGAGAGTTATTGCTTTTAGGAAAACAACATGCACATTTAAAGAAGCTTAGTCTGAAAGAAAAAAGAACATTTTCTATTTCCAACAACACTTTTCTCCAAGCTCCTTTTCCAAGGGGATGACAGCAGCACCAGGGAAGAGCCAAGAACACTGTAAGACCACAGGAGCCAATGCACATGGCCCAGCCAACGATGTAATTGAGAGGGCAGCAACAGCCACGGCAGCCCTGCACATCCTGAGGCACACTCAAATAGAGATATCCTTACGAACTTTACACAGCAAGAGGATAAGGAGAGAGCTGCTGGCAGACCAGTAGGTCTGGCAAGTGCTTGCCTTCCACTTCTCACCCTTCTGCAGCTTTTTTACACTGGTCAAAGGTATCTTCTTCAGAGAGAGCTAACTTTCCTCACAGGATCCACTGCCTCCCTTGCACTGACTGCTGTGGTAACACCTCCCATCCAAACATCTACGTCTCAGAGACCTAAATGCAGGTCTTGCACTCAGTTTCACCTCTTGCATCAGGTCCTCATGCAATGTTCTGGCCAACTTCATACCTACCAGCAGAATTACAAGTGAAAAAAGGCCTAGACCAGACTTTCACAACACTTTTCATAACTCAAGGTGCCACTACACCAAATCTTTTTCCCTGAACCTCTAGCAATCTATTTAAGATACATTTAAATATTTCAAATAAATTATTATTTATTTGGAAGCACAGAAGATTCCTATCATAACAATACATTCAGGTAAAGAAGTTCTGCCAAGAAGAGCTGTACATACGATATTCTGTTAACGATGGCATCTTCATCCTCTTGTTCATCTGAAAATTAAATTACATCAGGTTATATTCAATACTCACTTGTCTTTCTTCAGGGTAAAGTGTATATAGATAGGAATAATTTTAATTTACAATTAAAATTCAGATGTACTGATACAATTCATGAGCATCAATATTTTAAGAAGGTTCCTTCCAAAAATGAATACTCTCACCCTGTTTTTTGGCTAGTCAAACTCTTTTCAATCAATGTAACAAAGTTATTTCACTTTACTTAAATACGCAGATCAAAACCTCTTGGAGACCTCTTCCAGAGGGCTCTATGGCACACATGCTTTCAGACTACTACAACCACAGCTACAGCTAGAAACTGCCCCTTTGGGCATGTCTGGAACCACAGACAGCAGGCAAGCTACAGGAAAGTCTAAGAATCCATACTAACTACTGCTGGAAATCATTTGCAATCTTTTAAAAACAAGAAAGCATACCCAGAGCAATAGTGATGACTACACAGTTGCTTCTCTTTACTTACCCCTCTTCCCAGCTCCTGGGGATTTGAGGGAGGGGAGGAAGTAGAGGTGGTTATATTCTTGTTATTTGTTTTGCATTTAAGACATCATGACTTCCTTCTGAGACTTCACATTTTAGACCATTTTTATTCACTTACTAACACATGAATCACTAACACATCCTTCATTTATTCTTTACACCCTTCTTTATGCACATCAGTACACAAATGTAAGCATTTATAAATTTGAAATAATGCAAGCATTTTGAAATAAAAATTTCTGAATTTGAAATAATATCACACTCAGCATTCTAAAGTTTCTCCTATTTTCTGTACGAGATTGAACACCTTACTTTGTTTATTGTTAAATTTTAAAATAAATTTAAGTTCTTGAGAGGCACGCACACAGTTGAAATAAACACATAGCAAATAACCTCATGCTATTTTGAAATTCTTCTGTGAAAGAACCTGGAGTTGTTGGTTTTTTGATGGATATCTCATGGTGTTTTGAAAGACTAAGTAAAGGTCTCTTATGAATCATTTTGGCTAAAAAGCTTCTTGGAAAAACAGCGAACAATTTGTCCTGAAAGAGTTGCAGCTGTGTTAACTCTTCAAACATTTCTCATCAGGAAGATCATAGCAGGCTACAAAGTGTGCCTAAGCACATGCTCACAAAGCTTTCATAAAGTCAGGACAGCTGCAGAGCAGTTCCTCTTCCCAGCTGAGGAGATAAGTGCCAACAAAAGGTAATAAAAGTGTCTTTGCATCCAACAGTGTCTGCCAAGCCAGTTTCCCTTTCCTGCTCTTCTCCATCTCCAAATGGCAGCAGCTTTGTAATGTCCAAAATACATATCTGGATCAGAAGATAGTATCTACCTTACTTCCTATGTTTACAGAGATGTACCTTTTTTTCAAGGAATTAAATTCCACAAAAAGTTTACTTTTTAAAGCATTAATCCATCCATGACAGCAGCTCTATCATAACACAGCTCACTCAATAAACAGTTCCCAATAAAGTTCAAAGCACCAAGATCACAATACATAATGTTTCTAAAGCCTGACTATTATCAAGCACCAAGGTCCCAGATAAGCTGTCAAAAGTCAAAGATTCTGTGATTTTATACTGATTTTTATGCTATTTGTCTTTAGAAAAAATATTGAAGGAAATGACAGGGCTTCCTACAGACTAATTTTGAAATGGAAACCAGACAGTGTTTCCAAAGGGAAAAAAATAGAGTGTTATCTCAAGGTATTTTCTAAACTTCAGTGGTGAAATCATAAACAGGTTAAGATAATTGAAATAACAACTGTACCTGATCAGAACAGGACTTTTTGAAGAAATAATGCTACTTCCCTTCTGTAGCACTGGCAACCTTTCACTTTACTAGCAAAAGCTCAGAACCTGATTTTGCTGCTAGAACACAGCTGAAGATACTTATCCTGGAAAAGCTGATGTGAAAGGAGAACAACAGGATCTCAAGGCAAGGGAGGCAGAAGCATCTACTTTGACATTAACCCCTTTCTTCCATCTCAAATCAATTAACATGTAGGCTGCCATACATAACCAGGTCAATCCAGGCTGCCATAGACTAGGAGCCTAACAAACAGTTCTGGTTTCTCCACTTTCCTTGTGGAGATGGACAGGAAAAGAATCATCTATATATTTGAAAAACAACTTTTTTTGACACATTAAAAATTCTATGCTTACCTGCTTTCCTTTTGTATCTTGTGATTATAAAGTAGGAAACGATGTAGAGAACAGCAAACAGGAGAAAACAGATCTGGAAAAAAAATTGTATTTATTAGGTCATGAAGAAATGCCTGGATTATAATAAGCAGTAAATCTAGTCTAAACAATTTAAAATTGAATTCAGATCAACATGAGCATATTTTATGTAAATTTCACTACTGTTATGCTTTATATCTTACTAACAGAAAGTTAAACCCGTTAAAACAACTTGATTAGAGTAACAGGTAATGCATCAATTATATGGTCAGCAAGTTTTACTCTAAAATTAAGAGAAGACTCATTCATAGTGTGATTTTTTTGTCTGAGGGAGGAGTGAGCAGAGTGGAGTGGGATGGGATAGGCTGTTTTTTGAAGTTTGAATGCACTTGATTTGTAAAAGTTACCAGCTTTGTATCCCCTTCAAACATACCCTAAGGGTAATTGTATTTTATATAAGGGGCTCTTGAGGATCTATTCTGGGCTATGCTGTCAGCACATGTGGAAAGAAACAAACATGTTTACTATTTGCATCCTGCCTTGAATCAAGCAAATTCCAGGTGACAACACACACAGAAAGACTCGTGCCTACAGTGGATGTCCAAGCATGAGCTCATCACACACAATGTTTCCTTCACAGTCAGAAGCCAAGGGCACAACTTCCCTTCTCATAAGGTTGGTGGTTTATTTAGGTCAGATGCACCTTCAGCCCACAGTGCCTTGGACCAAGTTGTTTATAAGATTTAGCACTACAATTACAATACAGTAAGGTAAGACCAAAACACCTAAAAAATGCTGGAAATACTATAGGAAAGGAATTGAACAGCCGGTAAAGTTTGAACCCTCCAAGCCTACACATTTAATTTGCTCTTGAATGAGGCATCAGTGGCTCAACACTGCTTCCTTAATCCTGGATGCCTATGCCTATTGAAAACATGAGTCAGTCAGAAATGCATCAAGAAGCAAGCATGCCATTCTGTTTTGGAAATTTACTTCACTGGACAATAGTTAACCTATTTCTTTAAGCTATCATCTGTAGATCTGTTGCCTTTGAGACTCACTGTCTTAAAAAAAAAAATCAAGAGCAAAAAGGCTACCCTAAGAGAAAGGGAAAAGTTAAAGTGAAGGTACTGATCATAGCCCTGATAAATCTGCATCTAAATAGCAATACTGCATCCAGAACAGCAAATCACAGTGGAGAATAATGCATTATTCATGAAAGACAGACTTTGTAAGAAATACTGATAAATATAAACTGAAAAGGTTATTTGTCTGATGTAGTCAGACATTTTAGATTTAAAAAAACAAGTATAACCAAGAGTCTGAGTATGGCATTTGGGCGACTTCCAGGTGCCTCCCAGAAGTACAACAGTGCTCTCTGAAAGTGGCAACCCAGCTCATTCTCTGTGCAGGAAACACACAGCAGCAACACCCAAAATACAGGCACTGAAAATGAGATTTCATAACTAGATCTCTGAATTCCAATCTTCAGTCTGAATAGAGCTTACCACTCAAATTTTCTTAAGGATGCCTCAAAGGAGAAGAGAAGAATAAATAATTCAGTCCTTTAAATAAGTAATTCTAAAGAATGTTATTAAGATTTAATAAAAAAGTTGGTATATTTTTGAAAAAGGAAGAACAAAACAAACTGAGAACAGCCTTGGTTTTTCAGAGTACCCTGACACAGCTCATCCTGTCAGTATTGGAAAACACATTACCAGTGCTGAAAGAGAATCCTTCTCTAAGCTTCCAGTTCCCCTGAAAACTAGACCAAGGCTACAGCTAGAGACATCTAATTTTAGGCACCCACTTTTGAAAATCAGGTATCACATATACAGGGTAAGTGAATTCTTTAAAAATCTGTCAGATGCAAATAACACGGTGTAACCTGTGTAAAAGAAAAATATAGTTAAGCTTATCTTTTAGTTTTATTTAAAACAAGAATAAAAATTACTGCAGTCTTGTTTACACCTTCAAACAGAACAGCTGACCTTTATTCTCTCTGTGTTAGCAAGGTTACATTGAAAATGTGGGTCTCTATTTACAAGGTACCACTGAGGTAACTGAGGCATTTTGAGGGTAGAGCAGATGAAAGCTGTCCAGTAACATGAACTGTCAAATGCTGGATTTCTGGTTTTAGATAACAGCTATTCTGCAACCCAGCGAGAAGGGGTAACTACATCCTGGTGTAACTCTCTCTTTACTTCTGCCAGATTTGAGAACTTTGTAAATGTTTGATAAAGCTGTTTATTACTGAAAATTCAGAATATTTTGAAATTATTGGCAAGAAAATAAATTCTATTAAGTGAGAGCATTATGATTTTAAAAAATAACTCAGATTAAAAGTCCTCCATTACTGACCCAAACAAGTTAAACAGCAAACTCAGAATCATTACTGTAGTCTCAATTTACACTCAGTGAACCCTCTGATCCTGAACGGTTTCTAACCATGCATTCTGAATAGTTTTCTAAAGGAAACAGCTCAAGTCAGCATCCCAACTATTTTTAGAGTAGAACTCAGTTAAGCTGAGCAAAAGGAATGTGTTGCCTGTGATAGCTGAAGAATAGACTCCACTGTCCTGTCAGCACTGCAACCCTGGGCTCCTGTTCCTCATACTGCTGCTTGTTT
The DNA here is from genome assembly GCF_031753505.1 of Anomalospiza imberbis. Classification (NCBI taxonomy): domain Eukaryota; kingdom Metazoa; phylum Chordata; class Aves; order Passeriformes; family Viduidae; genus Anomalospiza; species Anomalospiza imberbis. The sequence goes on along the minus strand of NC_089681.1, from coordinate 143,743,013 downwards.
CAGATATTTTTACATAAGGAAAAGAAACCATCCAGCCTTGTTTGTAATGCTGCAGTTTCAGTTCATGTTTCTCAATTATGGGTGGCTGGGCTTGTATGCAGCACTCCAGGTAAGATTTTACAGCTGTAGGTAACAGCACTAAGTCCTTCTTTGCTGCACTGAAAATGCTTCTCCACACTCACCTTGATACCTCAGGTTTTAGCTTTTTATTTTTTCTCTTTTTCCAATTTTGTGCTGCTTTGGTGTGTGGGTCTGGGTTTCATATTAGGGGATAGCAAGGTGTGGGTCTGGGTTTCATATTAGGGGATAGCAAGGTGTGGGTCTGGGTTTCATATTAGGGGATAGCAAGGTGTGGGTCTGGGTTTCATATTAGGGGATAGCAAGGTGTGGGTCTGGGTTTCATATTAGGGGATAGCAAGGTGTGGGTCTGGGTTTCATATTAGGGGATAGCAAGGTGTGGGTCTGGGTTTCATATTGGGGCACAGTAAGGTGTGGGTCTGGATTTCATATTGGGGCACAGTAAGCTCTCTTCACAGAGTTGGTAGACACAACAAATCCTTCTCTAGCTGAGGATCCAAGGACAGCCAATCTGAATCTCAGGCCCAAGAATATAAACAATGTGGACTGAAGAGAGAAAAACAAGAAGGATGGGACTTCATGGGCTGGGGCTGTAATTGGACAATTAGCTCCAATATGCTAATGGACTAAAACTTATAAAAATGTGAGATCTTGTGGCCAAGCCCTCTTTTGCTTCCATCTTGGAGCCATCTGGGCAGAGCCACGGCTGTGGCTCTGGTACTGCCAGGGTGTGGCCTTTGAAGGCTCTTCAGTAAATATTATCTTTATTCCTCTTAACTATGTCTAGACTCTGTTCCAGCTGCTTAGGGCATCAACCTAAGAACCATGCTGGTAACTCAGCATTAACCTCCTGTCACTGGATCCATCAGTATTGTCCTCCCCAACTGCTTACAGCAGAGCAGCTCTTCATTTTCAATAGAAACTTGGTTTTAGGGTTCAAGTTCATCACCATGCATTTTTGTTTTAAAACTACACCTTAATGTCACACTACATACAATCATCTATCAGTTCCATTTCTAATCACTTACTAAAAAGCACAGGTAGTCATACTGAAATAGAGCACTACTCACAAAAGAACACCATGCAAAAAACTACATTGATGCCTTCAGTAAAAACAAAAATTTTAAATTTTTTGTTAATGCCATCTTTCCTTCAGAAACTACTGGGTGTGTCAGTATTGGAGGCAACACTGGAATACAGTGTTAAATCCAAATTATATTGCAAGTTGTTTCCAACCAAAAAGCAGTGATTAATGCCATCACCCATCCTACAAAAACAGCTGACAAAAGGATGTTGCAAATACAGCAAATCAAGGACAGGCTGTATTCCTCAGATCTCAAATGTCTCTGCAATAAGTTTTTCACTGGAGCTCAAGTAAAGTTTTTCCAGGTTTTACTTGAGGAGACAGTCAAGACACTGTGCAATGTACCCAACTGTGAAGAACAATGATTTCTGACATCCCCCACTTCACAAGAAATAATACCTTTCAATCTTAAGAGTTTATTTCCTTAAATTCATTCCAAATTTGAGGGACAAAGCAGTTGTGGATCTGTTGCCATAATTAGACTGGGAAGCTACTTTAAACACAACAAGGGCACATTCTGAACTTACAGGGGAAATACACTGTCCATGTTTGACCAGGTGGATCAAAATAAAAAGGAAATTATGAGGAGCCCAAGCCTTGTCTATGGTTATAGCCAAACAGTTTTATTTTGGCAATTCTTAATAATTTCTATTGTCTTCGCGTGCATGTCACCTCCACACCATTCAGTAATTGAAAACAAGACCCATGGATTCTGTGCCACATCCTAGGGCTCCTTTTTAACAGATGGCACGTTAAGAAATCTTCAAACCTCAAGCATGTAATTTATTTACATCTCTTCCCACACACTAAATACAACTTCTGGTAGGACAAGCAAAAAGAAACCTGTCTTCTCCTGAAGCCCTTAATCTTTATTCAGGAAAGGAAGTACCTTCTGCTCCTGCTTAGATTACACACCAGACATGCCAGGAGAGGCTGCTTCTGGAGACACACTGCACTACATTCTTATGTCTCTTGTAACCAACTCTTCCACAGTGTCATACCCTTGCATCTCTCATCCAAAGTCATCCAAGTATGATGCACATCATACTTTTGGATCTGTACCACACATCTCCCAGCTACTGTGAGAATGGAGCTGGAGATCACCTGCATACTATGTGCCTCTTAGGGGCCAGCACTGAAGGTTACAGGAGCAGTAACAGTCTGAACCAGGTCAAATCACACTGTAGTCATCCCACTGACAATTACTGAAGATCAGCTGACACTCATTTGTCCATGTGGATAATCTTTAAAACTGTGGCACTGAAATTCATGCCTCAGATTGGGAAAGCATCATCTTCTGTTGCAAGTGTAAGAGCTACACTTTCATGCTAAGAAAGACTATGCTCAAAATGTGTAAGACGCTCTTTTTTCCCCTCTTACAAACAAGATTCAACCATCTTTTACAACTGCAATTTGTGTGTGTGCACATTAAAAGCTGCATTTCTATGGACAGGATTCTATTTATATAGCATGGAATTGTTCCCAACTGTTGTGAGGGAGCTGTATTTTACACTAGAAAAAAAGCATAGAGGTGCCTTGTCCAGTAATTGTTCATTACCTCTCAGTCAGCCTGCCCTGGTAGCACACATCTTAAAGAGCATCCCTGGCTGTATTACCTGAAGCAAAGCCAATAATCATGGGAAGCAATTCTCTCTCTCCAAGCAGCATTCACCCTGTCACTTGTAGTTGTGTCTAGTTTTGAGCCACCAGTACAGGAATTGGTAATTACAGAAAGGATGATCACCAATGGTCAGGAGGCTGGAACACTGCCCTGGTGCAGACAGGCTGAAGGACCTCAGCATGTTCAGCCTGAGGACAACAAGGCTTCAGGAGGACTGACAGCAGCTTGCCAGCTCCTAAGAGGAGGTCATTAAAGACAGAGCTGAGCTCTTGACCATGGTATCAGTGGGAGGAGGAGACTGGAGTTAAGAAATCCCCTCCATGAGGAGAGCTAAGCAGTAGAACCAGCTGCCCAGCCAGGCTGCACAACCTCCATTCCTGGAGCTTTTTAAGCCCCAAGTAGCCTGATACCATAGCTGACCCTCCCCTGAGCAGGAGCCTGGAGTCCACTCAGCCTTATTTTCTACTTTCCTGACTAAAAAAAGCACCATTAGAAACTTAGTCACTTCATAATTTATACCCTTCTCCAGGTCATTTATTAATGTGCTTATTAAGTGTAGGTTCCTGTAGGACTGTGTCAGGGATGCCCTCCCACCATGAAAGAGCCTGACATCTTGCAAAACAACAACTTTTAGCAGCAAGGAACCACCACAGAACTCCTTCACAGGGAAAGTCCCACACCTTAGCAATGCTCTTTAACCTAACACACTTCCAAGCACAAAACAAATTCAACACAGATTCATTTCCACTTGAAAAGCATCAAAGCAAATAAGTGATTGTTTCCTCCAACTTGATTGCATACCAGCATGTAGAACAGGGAAAATCTGAAGGAGCAAAAGACAAGCAGCAAACAACATTTTACTATGCCATGTATGAAATGAAAGATCAAGAAGCTCCAAAGAGTAAGGGAAGAAAGGAAATAATTTTAAAATGAAGTGGCTGTGTCAGTATTAAAATAAAGTTACTGCTATTACATCCAGAAGCATTTCTATGCAAATGATACACAAAACAAGGCTACAGAGGTAACAAAGAACATCTCCACTTCTACCTGCTACTTTACAGAATGTGTCCTTTTCCCTGAACAGAAAAAAACAGCACAGATAAAAATGAAGGCAGAGATCACTCTGGGTAATATCACCATGTAGAATATGTCTATTTACATGTTTAAGTGTTGAAAATGAAACAGTATTTTACCCGTGATTACTATCTACAGAAAATAATAGTGTTGCCCTTCTGGGTTTTAATTTCTGTAATAGAGAACAAACACACCATTATACACCCATCTCTTACTTCTCTAATGCTGCTGAAGTATTTTAATGTGCATTACTATACCACAAGGCAACTAAAAAGCTTCCTCCCACTGTCCCACTTGGCAACTGCTTTTATTTACTGATAGAAAAGATGGCAGGAAGAAACAGCAAGAAAATACAGGTGGAGACAAGCAGCTCTGCTTGGTCTATTTCTAATAACTCAATTATCCCACTGATACCTAAATAGCAAATAAGGCATTCCACCTGTTCTGGATGTCTCAAGAGTAAGTGACAAACCAACAAAGCACACTAAAAAAACTGAAAATTTTATCTGTGGTCTCAGTTTGACCTTGGCATTCATTGAATCATCTTCTGTGGAAATCTCATTTTCCTCAAATGAGACATTAACTCTGCTGTGGTTAGATTAAGTTCACTCTAAACCAGCCAGCCTTATACACTTGGCATGACACACTAAATTTAACCTTCTGAGAAAACACCAAATATGTTCTATGACTGTCTATGACTATAGATTAATTTTGCTCATTAACACTGCCCTCCATATCTATGATTCCCCTCCATGTATGGTCTCTTCTCAGGACTCCTCCCTGGCTTAAAACATTTGCAAGAGGTTGACCCACTTTTTTTGATTCCCAAGTCCTGAACCATTTATAATTTCTTCATAGGCAGGTGCCTAGACTTACTCATCTAAAATAAACACCCAGGATCCAACAGAAAGTAAGAAATACTCAAAAATATAATATATTTTATAAATACAGATATAAATATATAAAAATATATATAAATATATATGAATATATTATAAATATATTTCCATGTACTAGTAATTCTGCTGAACATAAAAACCAGCTTCTACAGCCCTTCAGTCAAAAATGTTTTTCAGCATAGGTGCAAGATTTAAAAACAGTCTCTAGAATTAACACAATAGCACCAACCTAGATCATTCTGATGTTCTGTCCCTGAATAAGAGACACTGGAAAGTCAGGCTGTAATAATCAGTTATATTAAAACTCCAGAGTCATACCATTAAAAATTCATTTCTGAAAAAATAACCCCAAAAGCCTCATTAATACAGACTTGGTAAACAATTTATTTAAGACAGCTTCTTTGATAATATTAATTTTCAGGGCACGACGCAGAAGATCTTAGAAGACAGAGCTAATAAACTTTCTCATCCTAACACATATAAATACTCTTCCTTGTCTTCTCACACATACATCCTGGAGCATTTTTAAGTGGCACCCCTCTCCCAAAACACAAACATACTTAAACTGCAATAGCTGTATGTTTTCATAATTCTCACCAATTATGCAGACTCTCTACTGGATACAAGTTACCACAGTCTAAAACTCAGCAAATATTTTAGACACGTTCCTATTGTCAAATTCAACTAAAACTCATCAGCATCAATTTTTCCCATAAATGCATTAAAACCAGAAATTACAGTTAGATAATGGGAAAAAAATTGATAATCAAGGCCTAAGCAGGCACTTAAAATCAACAGCAGAACTGAAGCACCATGTTTTGATGGCAATTGTGAAGCCTATCCTGGAAACCACACAAGAATGTAAAGGGGGGAAAATATCACACACATACACTGCTTCTATCCTCTGTACATTAACCCAGCCATATGCAAACTTCAGTGCCATCAATACACACACTACCTGCTGCTGCATGAGCACACTTGATTTGGAAACAGAGAAACTGAAACATAGTTCTGTATTTTCCAGTTAATCAATATTTTCAAAAATTATTCAAATTTCAAAAATTATTCAAGTATTCAAATATTAGAACAGCAAGAACCACGGGGCTCTCTCTTGAAATCATGTTGATGGTAGTTAGAAACAACTTTTAACATATCCAGCTAATCAAAAAACTAGAAACCTCTGTGTGGGGAGCAACACTATTATACATGAATATTCAACACCCAGCTGATAAAACAGCAACATGAGTTTTGAAATCATCTTTCTGAGAGTCAGCTGGGTCAAAGCTGCTGAAAGCATGAAGCAATCTCACCTGTCACACCTCATCAGGGGGTTAGAGCAGCAGCTTGTTCCAGGTCACCCCTACCTGGCTCTGTGCTCACCCTCCAGAGTGACACAACAACCAAGGCTGTTTGTCACTGGAGGCATAAAAACCAACTCCAGTCATGACTTTCAAAGTCTCTCCTCTTCCTGTGTTAGAAGTTGTTGAAATTCTTGAGCATGATTGTTCCTAGATAGGCAGGTTCCCAAGTCATTCGACAGCACACATTAAAGAGTCAGTGGTTTTCAAGGTAAGAGGGAGAACATGGGAGTAGAGAGTGATGCAGAAGTTAAGACTTTCTCAACAAAAGTTATCACTGCCCTTATAAATGAGGATAAATATCAAATTAAATAGGAAAGGCTGAAAGACAGGAAAGGAGAAAGCACTTCAGTTTAGGAGAAAGAAAAGAAAAAAACACTTGAATAATCTCCAAATACAACCAATAAACCTATACTGAATGGAATGTTTTCTTTAGTGTTCCTCAACCCAAAATTCCATCTATGTCTACAGAATTGAGCTCTGAATTTATCATAATGTCACTGGCGACATGCTTCAGATTCTCTCTCCACTCTGACTTTATCACCATCTCCTCTGCTACTCTGGTCACCTAATCACTCATCTCTCAACTTTCTTTAAACTCTCTGAAAACATCTATTCCCAGGTGTTTTGTGTTTCCAGGTATTTCCACAGGGTCTTGTGCTAATAAACTTGGGAACACTCAGCAACCTCCTCACAGCAAAGACTGAGCTGTTATTACAACCCTCCCTTCTTACCCAGTCCCTCCACTCTGTGCCCAGCCAGTCAAACAAAACCCAAGATGGATATGCTTGGTTTAGGTCACATTATGAAAAGCTGGTTTTGTTTGCTGCCAGTTCTTCCTCTTTCCACTGAGATTTCTCAAGTCTAATTACACCTTAATACAACATTTTTCTTAAACAGATGCCTGTACCCTCCATGAAGTGCGTTGCCCTTTTGGTCAACTGCTCCTCCAAAGAAATACACCACTAACTCAAAAGGAATTATTTTTGAACTGTAACTATTTGCAAATTTTTACACTTCATCCTTTCATGCTTATTATACATGAACAGAAATAGTGGAACTCTCCAAAAGCTGTTTCTGTTTTGGGAATAAGTATCTCTCTGCACTTGTCCATGCCAAGTATTTTGAGATGCCTATTGATTCCAGATGGATCCACAGTGCTGATCCCCAGGACCAACAGCCAGATGATGATTCATCACTTCTTAAAGTTCAGTACAGCACCCACGTTTACAAATAAAGGTATACTTTTAAGACTACAGAAATATGCCAGCATTTTATATATTTAATGATGCTAAATGTGCACCAATCCTTCAGCTTTATGTCTCACATCACTGCTACAAATACTTCTTCAAATCTTCCCCAATATATTTAAGGGAAAAAAGAAAAAAGAAGCAAAACTGAGAAGTCTAAGCAAAGTTATTTTCTGAAATACAAGAAGCCACTTAAGATATTAAGTAGTCCTCAAGTTTTCAGTGTACAGGTAAAAAAAATTGAAATACGTGATTTTTTAAATAAAAAATAAACTTGCATAAGCATTCAGACAAAAACATTTCAGTATTTGTAGTAAGTTCATTCCTACAAATCACCCACACTCTAATCAGAATATCATCACTGCTGGCAGAAAGAAGAGTCTGAGAAAATCGCAGGTTTTTAAGGATGCACAACTGGCCATGAACAGGAGTCCACTACCAACAGACATCAAGTGCTCAAACCAGCTCCATTTTACAGCCTTACAGAGGTCAATGCCAGCAGTAGCCACGCTGAATTAAGAGAAGAAATAAAGAAACTAAGTTTCTCAGAATATTTAGCATCTGAAGCCTGCACCCCTGAAAACATTTAGTCCTTCAAACGGAAGCATATCACATTTAACATAAAACTCCATATTAAACCAGTTTCAATATCTGCCTGAACTCACATGAAACACTTGAAAGTTATAAACAGCACTTTTGTATTTGAACTTATTCTACCAGGACTGATTTTTTTTATTACATATTTAATATAATAAACTTATTTTCAAATATACTATGTTTATGCCTAACTGATAGTTCTATGGTGCTAATAATAGAACACGGTAATTCTGTTGTGTTCTTCCACAACCTTCCCCAAACTACAAATGCAAGCACAGTGTATTTATTTTGCCAAGGAACCCTCGTAATCAGGTGTACTTGTATATTTTTACATACTCAAAATCCTACATTTTTTAAGTGGAAAAAGAACAAAAAAAATTAGTTTGTATTTTTAAAAATACAAGCTAATACTGCAGAATAGAAGACTCAAACTGGAAAAAAAAAAAAAAAAAGGAAGTTAATATTCTAAAAAGTAAACCCAGGGGAACACAGAGAGGCTCAACTGCTGCACTTGCTCCATTTACATTCGAAATAAACAGTTCACAACAATACCAGTGGAACATGGAACACTTTATAAACAGGCATAATAACAGGACCCAAGGGAAAAGCAGTTTCCTAGAAGTTCAAATATTTTCCATGGATGTGCAAGATCTCAGCAAATTATAAATGAATCTAAAGGACCAGGAAGGGTAAACAGAATATTGTCCTGCCTTTACAACTCTTTCATATCAATACACACCAAGTGCAGAACACAAACCCTTTTCTGTAATTTGCAATCACCTAAAGCTGCTTTTCAAAGATGCCTCCTTTAGCCAGAACTGAGGATGACTCTGCTTTACTGAAGTCAAGGATCTCACTAACTCCAAGAAAACTCCTGGCTGTGCCACATCTCTTACACTGGGTCACCAGTTCACAACCTCCACATTCACTTCATGGCAACTGAATGTTAAAGTTCAGACTCAGACCAAGTCTGTGTATTGGTGTTTTTAACAACTGCTCAAAACAACAGATCCTCTATAGAGCAGATTCATGTTTGAAGAGCCATGCCTGACTAGGGAGTTAACCACCTTCTAGTAGCACAGATCATCCTCATGAAGCAACAAAATCCAAGGCAGATGATTTTGTTGCAAACAGGCACCCTCTTGAAAAACAAGTGCCATATAGGCACTCCAAATGAGGTCAGGAGCAAACAGGCCTGAGTTAAATTAAGCATTAAACCACTGAGTCACCTCAGAAGCAGATGAAGGATGTATTTTTTAAAAAATAATCTTTTACTACCTTTGCTCAGTCTATAAACATGTGTCAGAAATAGCTGGTTTTTGAAGGTGGAATTAGCAGAAGTTGGCACCTGCAGAAAGAGACAAGCACCACCAGCAGAAGGATAACAAGCTTTGAAATTTTTTTATGTTACACAACTTTATGGAAAACTTTGTAGCTTGCCAGTTCAGAGAATACATGAAACAGAAATAAAACATTACACTGAAGCTAAACTCAGTGTGCCCTTAGGACTCCATCAGAAAGCACAATATAGAAATTCTGTATGTATTCAAAGAAAATTTGTAAGAGAAAAGTGAAAAGGATTTTCTTTTCAACTGCATCAGCTTACTTTGATTTCTCTTATGAATATATCATTTTAGCTTCCAGTAAAGACTGTGCCACACAACTAGCTCTTCAAAGATACTTCTAACAGACAACATACATTTCTCCTGCTCCTAATAGGCATAGAGAGTCTCCTCTGCTGTAACATTCCACAAAAAACTGGAATGGAATGATTTGGGTCAGAAGGAACCTTAAATAACATCTGTTTGCAACCCCCAGCCACAGGCAGGGACACCTTCCACTAGAGCAGGTACATCAAAGCCCCATTCAAACTGGCCTGGAACACTGCCAGGGAATGGGGCACCCACAACTTCTCTGGGCAACCTATGCCAGGGCCTCACTACCCTCACATTAGATAATTTCTTCCTAATATCTAATCTAAACCTACCCTACCCCAATTTAAAGCCACTACATCTTGTAATGTCGAATGCTTCTTTTAAACTGCTCTGCTGCCCCCAGCCCACCTGCAGCTGGAATCAAGGTTTAATGTATGTGTCAGAGTGCAATATGTTCCCTGCTCCAGCTGAGGGGCTGATGATTACACCCACTACCCACACAACAACTGTCTATTTGCATATTTTAAGAATTTCTATTCACCATATAACTTCATGAGCAACAAGGGCAGGACCGGTAAGGAGAGGATGTTAACATAATTGCACATGTAAGCAACATACTCTGTGTGCTCCAGCATGCTCAGACTAACCACAAATGCACTCATAACTGCAATATTCTCCTGCAGCCACGTGGGAGCCACAGGAGGTTGCACACTCAGATGGGGGTGGCAGCACTTTATGCACTCATAAAACCTTATGGTGTTCCAACATAAATTAAAGACAAGATTACAATTGCACCAACATATGATTTAGAGGGAAACGTTGTTAATGTTATTCCTATTGATTAAACAATAACAAAGCTGGCCTGTGATCAGTATTAAGATCAAAGTGAAGTTTCTAGAGCAAGAATACTCTGAGCCCACTGTCCAAACAAAACAACACTGCACCTCTAAAATACGAGTTACTGATGTCCTGTGCAATTTCTCACATGACTACACCAGTAAGAAGATTACCAATTGCTCTGGAGGGGCTGAAAAAGTCCCTCTAACTTTGGAGGAGTACCTGCAGTACAGATGAACCAGTTCTTTAAAATTTAATAGACTTCAGTATTTCTAACAGTGCCCAGAGAGGCTGCACGCAGCCATTCCTTCAGACTGAAAAATCTGTTTCCTACTGAATGAAACCGCAATTTGTAGCATCCAATTTATCAGAACAAGACTATGGTGAAAGTAAGTAGGAGATAATTAGCACACAATGGAATACAAATGGAAAAACAGACATGAGGGAAAAGAAAGACTATTTGAACATACATTCATGTTTTCATACCAAAGTGATTAAGATAATACTTAGAGCCTTCTTTACAAAGAAGTATTTTACTTTTAGTGCCCCTCCACTAGTCATGGCTTCCAGGACATAAACTATGTCCATGCCCAAAGAAGAGACATTCCAAAAAAACCCAAAAAGTAGCTGTTCTCCTCATACAGGCTTGTTTTGCACTCTTCAGAGAAAAAGGTCCCAGAAATAGAGTATTTCACAAGAAAGGTCTTAACATTAATTCTTATACTATAGAAGAGTAATTAACACATTCCAATCAAGTCTGCTATCAAATGACCTAGCCATAGTGCTACATAAATCAGTTAACCATGATATTTTAGAGTCTCCCAACAAGGCTGAAAAACACTTAAAGCTAAATTGTGAAATTTTATTTAAATTCAAGAAATTAGTTTTTTCCCCCAGACAACAGGGATGGCAAAGAAAACATGATTCCCTTGCTGAGCCAGGACAGCACGTTCACCACACTGCATGTCTTCCTTGTGCAGCCTGTATTTCCTTCCTGGAATTGAAGTAGGAGAGACATGAGCCCCATCAAAACACCTCTATCAGATTTGAATAGTCCTGAGAACAATTATAAGGCTGTCAGAGAGGAAACTGCAACTGCTCTGTCGGCACACAGGGTGTAGTGCTGTACGTGCCTACAGAGGGCTGGGGGAGATGGGACAGCACAGGCACTGCCATGTGCTCCACTGGGAGAGCACAGGGCATGACGGGTCAGGGAAAACACCAAAATTACACACAGCACTGCAAACAGCCCAGCAAGGCAGGAGAATCCCAGTATGACAAGTGATACCATGAAATCCCATGCACTCCTGACAGGAACAAGGCTGCACCTGAGGACTGAGGTGTTCACAGAATCACCGAATGGGTCACAGTTGGAAGGGACCACAGTGGGTCATCTGGTCCAACCTCCCTGATCAAACAGGGTCATCCCAAAGCACACGGCACAGGACTGAATCCAGACATTCTTGAATACCTCCAGGAAGGGAGACTCCACAGCTCCTCTGGGCAGTCTGTTCCAGTGCACGGTCACCTGCACAGTAAAGGAATTCTTCCTCACGTTCAGGTGGAGCTTCCTGTGCATCAGTTTCTGCCCACTGCCTCATCTCCAGGTGCTTGGCACCACCGAGAAGAGCCTGGTCCATCCTCTTGGCACCTCACCTTGAGATACTTGTACACATAAATGATGTCCGCTCGCAGTCATGTCTTACCGAAGCTGAGCACTGCTCACGAGCTTGTCGCACCGGTACCTGCTCCGAGAGCACTCCCATGGAGCGCACCAGTGCCCTGCGTGCATACACAGCATCTCCATCTTTCGCTGAAGGCACAGGGAGAGGAAAACCCTCCAGGGGGTCAGCGCTGGGATCCTCCAGCTCTCGTGGCACCTCAGAGAAGGTGCACTCACCTCTCAGCCCAGCCGAGACAGGCCCCCGAGTCCCTCCGGACACTGGGGCGAGGGGCAGGCAAGGACGGCGGGAGAGAGCGGGACAACCCGCCCGTGCCCGGGGACGGGGCTGGGGCAGAGAGCAGTGATAGGTCAGGGAGGGTCCGCGGGGCACGGCGGCACCTACCGTGTACTCCCGCACTTGGCTGTGGAAGTTCTGCTCCCGGATCGTCACCTCGTCCGCTTCCATCCTTCATAGTACCGCGGCCCCCGCGAGCAATGGCGGCCGCCGCCGCCGCGCCTGCTCCTGCCCCGCCGGCGACGAGCGGGCCACCATGGCCGGAGGCAGCCCGGCTAATCCCCCGGGCCTCGGCAGCGGCTGAGGAGCCCTGGCTCCGCCGCTCTGTCCCCGTCCGGCCGGCGCGGAGGAGGAGGAGGAGGAGGAAGGGCGGGAAGCGCCGCCTCAGCCCCTCCTGCTGCGTCACCGCGCAGCGACCCCGGCAGGGGCGGGCGGGGGGGGCGGGGTCAGAGCGGTGGGCGTGGCTTAGGCGTAAGGGAAGGACTCGCGGAGTCACGCCCACGGGGGCGGGGCTGGGGCGAGAGAGGCGGTGCCCTGATGGGGCGGGGCCAGGGCGGGGTGAGAAATGGGCGTGGCTGTATGGGCGGGGTTTGGGCGGAGAGGGGCGGGGCTTGTGGCGGAGAGGGGCGGGGCTGATTTTGCCGGCAGGCGGGGTCACAGAATCACGGAATTGTTCAGGCAGGAAAGCCCCCCGGGATCGTGGAGTCCTGCCTGTGACCAGTACCGCCGCGTCAACTACACCGTGGCGCTAAGTACCACGTCGTCTTTCCTTAAACACTCCCAGGAACGGTGACTCCCCCAGCTCCCTGGGCAGCCCATTCCAAAGTCCAATCGGACTTTTCCGTGAAGAATTTCCTCCTAATGCCTAACCTGAACTTCCCGTGGCGCGCCTTAAGACTATGTCCTCTCATCCCGTCGGAAACAGGCCAGCTGTTTGTACCCGTGTGGGGACTGGCAGGGACAGAGAGCCCCTGCGTGTCCTGGGGGACAGGGAGCGGGGGACACGGGAGAAGGGACACAGCGGCGGGACAGGAGGCTCCGGGGGAGAGGGCGGCAGGACCAGTGGTGGGCATGGGGACAGCTGCAGCCCTGGGCCCTGCAGAGCAGTCAGGACCCCGGGGGTCACTCGCAAGGGTCGCCCGGAGCAGCCCGCGGAGCTCCTCAGACGGGCGGGGACAGGGCTTCAGCTCGCCTCGGGGAGCGGGACAGCCGCCACTGTCGCTGAGCCCGTCAGGAAACGTGAGGGAGCCCGAGTGCTCGGCTCCAGCTGACCCTCCTCAAACTCAACAATGTGAACGCATCAGAATTTCTAGTTCGAAAGGCTGGACTTCTGGCATGACTTGTATTCCGCTTCCCTGGAGCAGGTTTTTGTGATTGAGTGATTTCTGCTTTTTGCCCAAGTGCTGTGGTGAGAAGGCACCATCTCCCCATTATTCCTGTTCCCTCTACATGCACGGGCAATCTTCTTTTTTTCTGAGTTTGCAAGTAGATCAATTGTCTAAATACGCACGGAAGATTATTAATCTAGGTCACACTATAAATTATAGATTGTGCTTTAGCAAATCAAACTTTTATTTCAATCCAAGTATCATTAGTCTAAAGAAGTTTCAAAAATAAGGATCATAGTTTTCTTCTTATTTACAACTATTGGTGGATTATACATGTTGTCAATGCCAATTACAATTCCAATTATATTGACTCCCCAGTCTCTGGCCCATTTTCTTGGTTAAAAGCAGATGGTAAAGTATTTATGAAAGTTTAGAGTTAGAAAAAGTAATCTTTGACTGATGTATTTCTCGTAGTCCTGAATGGATGCAGAAGGTCCTGCAGCTTCAGTATGGCCACAGTTCCACCCTTGTTCTTTTGATACTTGTGAAGACACAGACAAGGTATTTGCAGATGCAATCATACCAGGCCAGAAATGTTCCCATGATCTCTCCTCTTGAAGCTCATTGCTCAAGGAGGGAGACTTTAGGTGTTCACTGAGGCTATAGGAACAGAATACCATTAAAAACAGAGTTGAAGGAGTAGGGAGCACAGTCTTTGAGCTGCTTCTTGGGAAAAGTTGTCCTACTTTACAGCTGTTTTCTGCACAGCACTTGATTCTGTCTGGTATTATTACTTATCTGGGTTTTTTTTCTTTGCCTATTCCCATTTATCTTCAATCTCCTTCTTCACATGCTGAAAGTGATGAAAGCATCCCTAGTTTCCAAGATGAATTTGACAAAGAATTAGGCTTTTAGTTGAAGCCTAGTTCTAATTTTGACTGGAATTAGACTAGTGCTGTTCTCTGCTCAAGATCTGGTCCAGACTGAACAGTGTTACTGGAGGCAAGGCTATAGGTAGATAAAATACCTTTTATTATAACAAACACAGCTGGCAAGAACAGACAACTGGCATGGGTAAACCTGACCCCAGGGAAACCAAATTCTCCTAGAGCTGCCTATAGAAAGATTGGAATAGAACAGACAGGATCCCAACTTTCATCATCTTATATAAAAGACCCACAGAATAAATGCCAATGGTATTGGAGCCAGGCTGTTAGGAACAGTTAAGCCTTCACTGGATTTGTGATGAAGAGAGAAATGCTGTCACCAGAGCAAACCCGCTTTACTAGGGAGACCAGATGGCCCAATCAAAGAGGAAGAGCAGGAACAACCAGAGATTCAGCCAGCAGGCCAAGCCTGAGGTGAGGATTAGTTCCTGAGCTACCTGGGAAATTACTCACCCGCTGTCAAGAAACAGCAATTCAAGCATTTCCAACTTTATCTACAGACATATTAAACATTGGAAGATTGTAAGGAAAATTAACTGTGTTTTTGTATCTTATAGAAATTGAGATTTAGAAGACCTGAAGCTTCCACTCCTACGTGAGCAATATGTGTTCTTTTTAATTTACTGAATTTGAAGTAAACCTAAGGAGGAGATATAGTACATAATTTGTCTCATACTGTGGACTGTCAAGTTCTTTCTTCCAGTTCTAGCAGATGGATCATCAGAAACAACATACACATTTATATTTGCTGAAAAGGCAGGGGAGGGGTGGAAATAGCTTCGATCCTTTCTTGGGCAGAAGTTACTGCTCAGCTCTGAGGTATCTACATAACAAAGGAAGGTCAGAGTAGCCACCACAGCAAAATCTATTTATACCAAAGGAAATTCAGTCTAAAGTAGGCAGCTCTGATGCATGTATTGATCTGATGGGAGTACAAAAGTAGTAATGTGAAGCATACTAGATATAAAACTACTGAAACAACTCTGTGGTACTTTAGACCAGAGAGTGGTTAAAAGACTTCTAGGTGTTTCTCATCCATATCCCAGACAAAATGAGCCAGTGCTGAAGGGGCTGCCCTCAGCCATTCTTAGGACCAACTCAGTAACCCTAAGGGACCTGGTGTAAGCTGTACATGATTTAGGTGTAAATAGAAAACTTTCTCACACTGGTAATGTACAGATACACACACAGAAAAGCAGTAATAAAACCCAGACTTCTTTTAAACTTACATTTGGTGATCCCTAATCCCTCAACATAAAAATTGAGAAGATTTATGAGATTTTGCTCATTTCATGGCTTTTTAGCATAGTTTTAATGCAATTTTTCAGCTCCAGGATGACCCAGTAAGTAACTGGAACCCTGAATGACCAAGGAGGGTTTTATGTGCACAGGGTTACCTCTGAGATTTTCCAGAAAAAAAAAATGTTGGGATATTCAAGCTAATAAAATTCATTAAAATTGTCAAAGATGGAAGTTTCTAAATTTGGAACTGTTTCTCTAGGAAGGTTCCCTCAGAATCTGCCAATGGATTTTAAAGCACTCTTTAACGGTAAATGCAAAATTGGCACCATGCCATTAAATCTAAATTTATCTCACAGCATTTGAGTAGGTGATACCTTCTTTTCAAATCATCCTTCAGCCAAATGAAGCTCGGACTAAACAGAAAATAGGAAGTTATTCTTCCAGTTAGTATGACTACTTATATACTTATCTTCAAGATATTATCAAAGAATTGATTGGATTGAAGCCCAAAACCCACTTTAATATGGTTCCAAGAATGACCACTGACTTTTAAGAGAATTTGGGTACACACACACCACGGTTTACATCCAGCATTGTGACTCAAAAGCCAATTATGGAAGAGAAAAAGAAAGATTCAAAAGTTAAAATATCTTGATCATGGTATAAAAGAAACATAATGCTATCATAATTATATACATTAAGTTTATGTTTTAGGTGATTTTTTTCAGTGTCTTATACGTGGTACGCTAAAGCATAGCAAGAATTGCATTATAACTTTAGAAATCCATCTCAATCAGTCTTGGATATGGATTCAGCTTAAAATATTGCTAACTTATACTTTCTGTTTCTTTGTTTGTTTGTTTGTTTTTTAAGGAGGGTTTTTTTTGGTTCCAAATACTTCCAGCCTGTATTTTAATTGCATCAACCCAGTAACAATAACTCCCCAGCTAAATGCTGTATTATAGCACAAATATATATTTTTTAACTTTTTGAAACAGCCAAGGGAAAGAATTTTAAATCGAAAATTACACTGTCGGCATGAAAAAAGAGGATATAAACTAGTTTAGTAGAGACTTACATAGGTATGTGCTGGACTTTATATATATATATATATATATATAGTCATAAATGTATTGATGAATACATACTCCCCCAAAAAGAAGAAAAAAGCACAATCAAAGTATTACCATTTTGAACAAGCTTTTAAAATTAACATTTTAGTAAAAATCTATACTATTTCTAATTTAAAGTTGGTTCACTTGTAAAAAATTAGGTGAGATTGCTTTCAATTACAAGGAACTGGATTTAGTAATGAATAAAACCTCTTCGAATCCTTAAGTTTCCTTCACTGATGGGAGCCTAGAGTCAGAAAACCTGCAGAGTTTATTATGGTCAGAGGCATAAACTCTGCAGGAGTTCAGTGCTGTCAGGTAAAGGAAGCATAAGTCACATCATGAAGCTAGAACAGTTTCTCTTCCATATCTAGGCAGCATGAAGTGACTGAAAGCTCATTTTGCCTCCATTCACCCTTAATGGGTTTTTCATGTCCCATTGGGAGCATCCAAAGCACTCCTCAAATCAAAACAAAGCAAAACTCACACCACATTGCAGCTTCAACTTGATTAGGAATAAAATTAAAGGTAATATTCAAGGATACGCAGCTGCATCTGCAAGCCAAAGTTCACCTGCTGTGTAGATATGAATGAGGCCAGGGTCATCTGTTCCATGCTGTGTGCCCATGGCTGTTTGGGCTGATTCTTCAAATAGGTATTTATTGGTAAAATTCTGGAACTGTTGTCTGGGTCAATGTTGTTACAGAAGAACCAAAGAACTAAATCCACTTAAAAAAAAAAAAAAAAGTGTCTCTTTCATCAGTCTATATCTGGTTTTAGCCCAGAAATTAGTGTTAGACTCAATCAGCCTCTGAAAAGGGTTCAGCTAGAGTGGATGGATGAAAAGAGTGAAAATTCATTACTTCTCCTTATGGTGTGCTCAATATTTAATTCCTGCTAATCACAATTCTCCTCAAAATCTCCTTTTCAGTCAGTTAAAAAGATTTACTCTAAGTAAATTTACCCTTTGAAGATTTTTCTTAACCGTGAACTCTTTTTTTTTCCTTTCATCCCTGAATTGTTTCCAGACTTTTAACCTTCTTATTAAAATGCAGACACAAGAACTGAAAGCAGTATTCTAGGCTCAGTTTCAGCAATTCTATGAAGAGATGTAAAATCACCTTATTTTATGCTCTTTGTTACAGACCATTTAATCATTACAGAGGAAAACAGCGCACAGATCCAGAGGTGAAAAACATGATTACTTCCCAGAAGTAAATGGAATGTGCAGTTGCAGACACTTGTATCTACTCCTGTCTTCCTGCTGTCAGAGGCCTGACTGTAGGTAAAAGGCTGCCCTGTGGATTTGATTGCCATGTCCACTTACTTCCTTACAGAGTAAAGCCAATTCTAGGGACATTTTAATCCAAATGCTATAGCAATCATTTCCTTTACATACAAAATAGTGGTTACCTCTGAACTTCACTCATACCAACCAGCAGCAATCTGTAATTTCTATTCTGAATCACTGCCCTGCAGATACAGCCCTGTAAAAAGGACCTCAGCCCCTTGTTCCTGGTGCATTCATGGGCTTTTGACTGAATTCAAGCCTCTTTTGTTTTCTGCTTCCCAAATATTTCAGATTGCTCTGTATGATTAGCTCATCTTTGTAATTTACCACTCCTATTTCCAGTATTTGCCAGCATTTTTGTGCTATCTGCCAGTAGCATTAGCAGTGATTTGTTGACCAGAATAAATACATCCTTTAAAAAATGTCATTGCCATCTCTGTGGGATTTTTTTCAGTTCTTCTTACTTTTTTTCCTCATCTTTGGAAAGTTCCTGATGTACTAAGTATATAAAATAATTATCTTCCTGGTTGCAAGTGTTATGTTTGCCCATATGTAATAGGAGTTTGCCAAGATCACGGGTTGGTTCCATGGCAACACCATAAAGGGATTAAAACTTATCCGACAGTGAAGTCAATATTATTTCTGTTAGCAAATAATCATTAGAAGCTTTAATGCTGTTTTACCACTGGCTGAAAAGTAGCACCAAATGTGTCTCTGAAACCCAAGTGTCACAAACAATTCTTCTGTTCTTCCAGGAGAGATGTTCTCTTCACTCTGTGCTTTCTCTTCAGCCGCTGTTTAGTTCCCAGTCTTGAAGTGCCCACGTGGTCCCATTTTAGATGAGCCCAGGCCCTGCTGCCCTTTGGTTCGTTGTGTACATGGCACCACGTTACATCTACACAGAGCACGGGCTGCAGCGTCTGCCCCTGGGCTTTCTCCACAAGCTTTGCTGATCACTCACCTTGTTACTTACAGTGTTTCTCTGTCCTTTCAGAATATTCTCCTTTGATTTGTGGGTCAGTCAACAGCTTGCATTAGATATCTGAGTCTGCCAATCTGCTATTGATTCTAAAAGATGTGATCATGCATTAGCTGTATTATAAATGACGAAATTGCAAATATCCACCCATATGATCAGTTCCTGACTACTTAACGTGGCTGTAATCATCGTCCTTTAAAAAAAATTAAATCATTAATCTGCTGGGCCATCTGTGCTTACTCTGAACTATCCTCAAGCTATTTTTTTGTTAGTTAGATAGTTTTGAGAAATGGAATTTTACCATTTTTGGAGAAAAGAGGTTGCACTGTGAAGTCCCTAAACAATAATAAAAAACCATTTGGTATTAGTTAAATAACTTTTTTTTCTCTAAATTCAGCATCTGACTCATCATGACTAAGATGCTTGTACTGTTAAATACCACATGGAAGACATTTCAAAAATCTATCCAGTATTAACTACAACCGTTTTTCAGTCTGGGTGACAAAAATCACATCGTATAAATTTAGTTTTTGAAAGTAAGCCATGCACCTTTTATGAAGGACTTTTATCCAAAATGCTAGAAATTTTAAAGGAAATTAATCATCTTAATTTCTTAAATTAATAGGTACAAGATTTATTCTTAAATCATGGATACTCCTTTCTAATTAAATTCAAATGTGTTTAATGCATCTCAGGAGTGTTAAGATAATAAGTAGTCCTTTTCTGGAACTTAACATCCTCGATCCCTGTCAATAATTATATTGGGTGACTAATAAAATATGATGCCAGGCATTTTTTAAATCTTTATCTTCCTCCTCTGTCTCATTAGCAAAATGAATAGGTTTGCTCCACAGGCTCCACCTAATCTGAAGAATTCAATGTTGTTCAAGGACACAGCAAATAAATTTCAGCAGGTATTCCTTCGTGCAACAGTCATATATAAAATGCACTTTTACAGCATCTGCCAGTTGCTCATTGCTGTATAAGATTATTGCCATTGTAAAAGCCACCAAAGGCTGGACAACCAAAAAGGTCTGTCAGGTGTGATCTCCTTACTAGGAGAATTTTATGCAGTTATCCCATCAAAGACTATACTCCTCATAGAGCTCCAGTGTCCAGTAATTGATCCACAGAAGACATGGTACCCATCCATTCCACCAGTGGCCTATCAGAAAATGCTGACATCAAGAGATCAAGTTATTTTATAACATAAGACAATACTTATTTTCAGAAACTGGACTTAGATCTAAGCAGGCCTTTTAAGAAAAATCATGCCATTAATGTGAAATTAGCTAATTTGTTCTTGAGAGTTTAATTTCCTTTCTCAAGTAGACATTACATTACAGTAATTACACCTGCAAGTAAGAAAAAAAATGGCAGGATCCTCAGTCCCTGGGATGATATATAGTCCTCTGGCCCTCATATAAAAGCAAAAGCCATCTCTAGTCACTTGGGTATATCTCAGTATTTGAATGGAGGACTCCAGAGATTTCATTTCACTTGACGGTAGGAGGGCAGAACAAGGAATAGGTTGTGATTCATCCAACTCTTTGAAATATTTTCATCTTTCTAATTTTAGGTCCTGTATGCCATACATTGAACTCAAATGATACCCACCCTACCAGTGATTGCAGCTGCAGAGATGCTGCATGCTGATACTCCATCTCTGCCTATGCTACAAGGCACTTATGTGATATTTGACTGCATTTTACATGTGGTGTGTCACCCAGAATCCCAGAATCTTTTGAGTTGAAAGGCACTCATAAGGATTGTCAAGCCCAACTCCCTGCTCCTTGCAGGACCACCTGGAACTAAACCATGTGACTAAGAGCAATGTGCAGATATTCTCTGAACTCCAACAAACTTAGTGCCATGACTACTTCTCTGGGAAGCCTGTTCCAGTGACCAGCCACACTGTCAGTGGAGAACCTTTTTTTGTACTGAAGTCCAGTCTGAACTTCCCCTGACACAGCCTCATTCCATTCCATAAGGCATCCCTTTGAAAATCACTATCACACTGTGCCCCTTGATTTTTTTCCCCATTTTACTGAGTTGTAGTCCTTGGCCTGGGCAAGAGGAAAGGTCAATCTACACAACATACAGAAAAGCATTTAGCTGTCCTACAAAATCTCTGAATCCAAGGTTTGTCTAAAGACTACTGTCCACATACTTCATCTTACTCTGTAATTACCTTACCTAAATTGCAGGGGTAGTACAAAGTCAACAAAGTTTCATAGAATGTATTCATACTGTTTTACATCATGTGTATTGATACCTCAAAGCTTACTTGCTTTTACAGAAACAATATTTTTGGCACTGTTTTTAATTTGCCAATAGCTAAACATAAATTAAAAGAGTACGTTAGAAGTCACTATAAGGCACATGGAAAAACCTGAATACAAAAGAGTCACTTCATCCTGAATATTAAAAGCAACAAACCATGGGAAATAACTCTGCAGTTTGTAGTCACTGGTAAAGCATTGCAGAGGAAGTAGTTTTCATTGCAGTACCATTAATGCTGCATAGCATATGACAGCTTTGCTATTTATGCAGTCATGTCTGTTTCTGTAGCCTGACAGCCCATCTCCCTACCCCACACTCTGTCCTGTCATCACTGGGGGTATCCAAGTGCCAGTACTCTGTGCATATGCTAACCTGACATCATCCCTACCTTTAAATCCTAGCCTGCAGCACCCTTTGGTCCATTTAGAGTCACATGCCCCAAAATTAGCATAATTAGAATATACTTTCAGACCTATTTGCTGTCTCATTGTGTATTAACACCTGGATATTGTCAACAAAGTAAGAAAACAACCCAACTCTAAGTGATAGTTAGTCTGGAATGCATTCAGTCTGCTAGCAAACCTGTTAGGGAATTAATTATTGAACATTGCTCTTGTCCTAAATAACACTATGGGCTATAACCTACAGTCGGATTTTTTTTTTTTTTTTTTTTGTAGTGACAGAGATAGCATGCCAGTGAGCTCATCATTTTTTCCAGGCTCATCCCACAGGCCACAGTAAAACACCAGCAGCACCCTGGTGAGATGAAATTCCAGCCCTGCTCCTTGCCTTGCTCTGTCTTGCTGCCCCACCATGACTCCCATATGTAACACCACCACCACGCAGCAGGATCTGCTGATGCATCCCTTCATATTTTCTCGATGGACCTTGAGTCATTCCAGGCTTGAGGGAACATTAGCTTTCTTGTCAACAGCTCTGCAGGAAGTCTCAGATTCCTTCTCTGTGGCCTAGAGCACCTTATAGAATATCTGAATCAAAAACTGTTTTGTCTATTCAAGTTCTAAAATTTTCACATAATTTGGCACTTGTGAATGAATCCTGCAGTAGACACTGTACAACTCCAAGTTCCCTACATCTAATTGATTTTTATATTACTGCAAGCTAATAATCTCCAGAGAGCCTCTGAAAAACCGAAGTGAGGATTTCATTTGAGCACTTTGTAAAAGTACTCAAGCAAGGACCTGTTGGGCTGTAGTGCTGATCCTGTCCAGCTCTGTTCTTGTTCCGTTTATTCCCACTACCCCTCAGTAGCACTGGCACAGCCATACATGGCTGATCAGACTTGGGGAAAACAACTGAGCAAAAATAAATTTAACCAGAATAAATTCTCTGAGCCAGTTCATTCTACATTCACACAACAGAAGGAGTGCTCTAAACTGAGCACAGAGAGCTACTCCAACCATCACTGTTGCAAGGAGAAATGCTTGGGAACTACAATGTACATGTAAAACAATCACAAATATGTTTTTCTGTTTGGCCAATGTCATTTGTAGTACTGATAGTAATAGAAAATGTGAGCAACTATATTGTCCTTTTGCTTCATAATCACAATCCTCATAAAGGATTTATGAGTCCAGATATAACTACAGACCAATAATTTTCAGACAGTTCTTCCTGCCCTGGGCTATGGAATAACACATACGTATGCAGAATGCCAGCAGGACAAGTTTATTGCACTTTTTAAGAGTTTGTTCAAAGATTCACTCATGCAGTAGATTTTAAAGTGTACATTTTCACATAATTAAATGAATTTATATATTGTATGCATACTTACACATAGTGTGGGTCTGTGTATTTATGTGTCTATGTGTGGTGGTCTTTATTTTAAAATTCTTTATTTTTATTTAAAATTCTCCAAAATATAATATACTCTTCTATAGTACTAAAATCAGCTTGTACATAAAAGATCATTGGGTAGTGTCCTCTTGAGAATTTCTTTACAAGAGCCAAATTACATAATTTGTATGCTGACTTAACATCAAGAAAGGTATGGGTATGAGCTTTTTTATTTTTTTACAAATCATGGTCTAGTGACTTTTCTGAAAATGGTATTTTTGCCTTTACAATGAAGCAGCAGCTCACATTATTCTTTCATGTGAGTTTGTGTGAGTATATATATGAAAGAAAAATGTAGTTTAATAACTGTTGGGGGCCTCTTTATTTTATGATTTTGTTATGCAGTGCCTCTTTAGTTTATGATTTTGTTATGCAGTGCCTCTTCAGCTTATCATTTTATTCTGCAGTTTATATTTTATTTCCTTGAGAAGAGCATTGACATTGGTGCCCCAAGTAAGTTCTTTATTTTAAAATTGACAAAATATTTAAATGGCTGCTTAATATAACATAAGAACGAATAAGCTAAAGTGTTATAAACAGAAAAAAATATTATAGACAAATCTGAAATATACACAAACTAAAGCATTATCTTTGTTCTCTTCCCGTGTTATATGCATCACTGCATGCACAAAGTCATGTAGCTCAAATCAATGTCTTCACTTAAACTATGCTCTGGAAGAAAAAAAGGGAGTTTTGATATATAGAAATATAATAATAATTCCACAATGTGACCTATAGTTTTTACTGACATAAATTAATGGATGGCATGCAGATGCCAAGATTAAACAGAGTAATAACAAAACATTAGTAAGCACTTTTAGTGTAATTAAATTTTTGATGTATTACAATTTTTAGTGCGTAATTATTTTTGAAGGAACTGGAGAGTAATACTGGATCACACCCTTATTCAATCTAGTTACTAAAGAATAAAGTGTGGTGATACTTTTAAATTCTATTGCAGAATAATGGTGTATTGTCCATCACAGATAATGATGGCAAGGTTTTTCTCATCTGATAATCACTCATAGTGATTACCTAATAAAAGGACAATCCTTGGTACTGCAAGAACCTCTGGTCAGTGCAGAATGTAAGCAAGCACTAAGATGTGCTATATAAAGCATCTCAGCTTGCAAGTGACCTTGAATCTGCTTCCTTATTGCTGGAGGTTGGGATTGTTCCATGGCTATGTTCCCAGTCTGCATCAAGAGGCTGCTGATAACATCAATCTTATACACGAGTCTCTAAAACTATTTTTGATGTTGGCCTTGAACAAGTCTAATAATTTCACTTAATCACCTCTGTTTCTACACAAAAACTGGAATCTAGGCTGACTTCTAATTTTTTATTCTTATGAAATCCAGCCACAGGTTTTCTGTCTGCCATCAAATATCTAGAATCATAATTAGCTAAAATATGTCAGATGCCCTGTGACTCCCAGCCATCTTTACGGTATAGAAGTTCACTTTCAGCTAAGAGTAGAATAAATTCTGTTTGACTGAGAGGTCAGTCCTTGGGAAGAAAAATGGGAAGTGTGTTCATTCACATATTCAAACATGCAAATTGAATGCATCCAATTTGCATTATTTGTCTCCTAATGAGAATGACCTTTCCTGCTGATGGGAAAAAGCAATTGAAATTAGACATGTGAAAGGTATGGAAAATACCAAATTCCAATCTTTAAGAAAACAGGTCAGTTGCTTGATCCTGTGAGTTAAAAAACAGTCAATGTCATATTGAACCCCAACTCCCGACGCTTTTTCATCTTTAGGTTCAGTATCTGAATTTTGCTACTCAGATGTATCTCTAATAACACTTCTTGCCTAGCACAACTTCCTTGTCACCATCCTTTATGAAGAACATCTAAACAGTTCTCCCACCACTAATGCAGCTCAGGTTAATATCACAACATCTTTATAATTAATTTGGATAACAAAATATGAAGCTGTAAAATTCAAAGATCAAGTCACCTGCCCAAGGCTACAGAGAGGATGTTACTACATGAGGACTGAAACTCAGTTACCTCTGGTCTTTGGTCCTGTGTAGATCAAGTTTCTTTCAATACCCAAGCTGAAACAGAAAGAAGCCATGATTAATTTACCAAGAAAAGGAACATTAAGATCACATAGCTGGTGTTGTTCTCCTTCTGTGAATGCCAGAGAAGAAAACAAGTTCTGTGTATGGGCAGCTCACCCATAGACAGATATCACCATCACTACTAGTGCCATGCATTAATATGCATTAACTCTCTCCTCTACTAGGAAAAAAAAGGAAATATATATATATGGTCAACTTGCTAGTAATGCTTCTCTTCCTTTCAAGCTTCCTCTTTCATCGACAGAGTTCAAAACCAGGCAAAAGTATCACCACAAAGGTAACAGGTCTTAGAACTGGAACCACTCATGTGCAGGATTCAGGATTACTTAAAGAGCTCAGAATTCAAACCAACACCTTGACATGCCTTAAACACAAGGGCACAGTTATTTATTCTTGTTTTGTTGTTTCTTCTTCATTAGGGGGCCACAGGAGTCCCACATCAGGGATGAGGGACCCAATTGTGAGGATTTATTTAAACACTTAATGAAAATATCACACCTGCAGTTAAGAATTTACAGCTGCAATTATAAGATGAAGAATAAAACTGTCTCTTCAGTTGATTTCTGTAATCATAAAATTCTAAATTATATTACATGTGCCTCAATTTAAATGTGTGTTTTCCCATGATTACTTAGAGGAATAGAATGCAGTAAGTTTAACACTGCCATTCTGAAAGTGCATCCAGACAAATGTATGTTGTCCTAAAAATAGATTTCTTACCTTTGCCACCAGTAAACAAGGAGGAAATTTACACTGAGGAAACAAAAATTCAAGCTGTACAGACTCAGCCAGCTCCCTAGGCACACACATACATT
Source organism: Anomalospiza imberbis (assembly GCF_031753505.1). Classification (NCBI taxonomy): domain Eukaryota; kingdom Metazoa; phylum Chordata; class Aves; order Passeriformes; family Viduidae; genus Anomalospiza; species Anomalospiza imberbis. Next base: position 143,716,654 of record NC_089681.1, on the reverse strand, counting down.
TGTGTAGGCTTTATTCTCAACATTAACTTACTTGTTAGTGTGCTTTGCTTTTTAGAAAATTATTAAGGAGAGCAAAGAAGACAAACCCTTTCATGACAATGTAATTACACAAAAAAAGGTTTTTGTAGTTGTTCCTTTTTTCACCTGTGTTTCAAAACCTGGTTCAGATTGGGCAACAGAAGGGCCAGCTGTAGCTGTAGAATTCTTCCTTAAAGCAGCATGGGAAATAACTCTGACACAGTGATTTCTGTCATCTGCTAATAGTGTAGTTTCATAACTGATTATGAGTGGTCTTGCTCTGTGCTGCTACTAGAAGAAGCTCTCTTCCCTTTCCCACAGCTAGCTACCTCTTTGTGTAGCCGAATCACAAAATTAAGCCAGTCCAATTTAAAAACTTTTTAGTTTCATTCTGATCAAATCTTGAATTTGGTGCATTATGCTGTGACTCCGGGTGTTAACAAGGGGAAATTAATTACCTGGACAAATTCGTGGCAGATTGAGGTCGACCTAAAGTAGCTGTGAAATTGCAGGTTTGAAAGATGGCAATCACTTGAAAGGGGAAGTCATCAAGTGAAGGAGTAGATTAGGGCGGTATCTAGTTTTACATACTGCCAGACACAAACTGTGTAAACACGAGGTTACTTAAGGTCATGTGAGTATGGTTTTGTTTTGCTGCCATGACCTTTGCATGAGTCACCTAATGAGGTATCTGCAAGGCCATTGCCTGCAGCCAAGCCGGTCATGGAAGGCAGCCTTTTCACCTCGGGCTAAGGGAGTCTAAGGCACTGATCATCTTGTCCTGATGCAGAAGCCTAAGATGAATTAGATGAGGGGTTTTTGTTTCCAAAAGTCCTTATTTCACTCCATTTGACTATAAACAGAGAGCAAGGAGACTGGCTTAGCTGTAGGTGTCTGTCTAAACTGAGGGAGAAGATCTCCTTGTGTGTCAGGCTTAGATCAGTGTGGCTCTTTCAGAGTACTTTGAGAGAAGGGTCTGTAACTAGAGATGTGGCAAGCACAGTCCACTGCTGCACCCTGCTTATGGTCATGTAAATAGAGCTCCTGATCAAGAACTGTACCTTAAATCAATACTGTATTATACAGAATAGCATCATGCTTCACAAGAACTGGGATTAAAATATAGAATGGCAGCCAAAATGTATGAATTGATATTGTTTCAGTACAAGGTTGCTGACACCCTGGAAAGACCTCCAAATGCTTCATTGTATTTGGCTCAGACACACATCATATTTTGCATGTTTAGCAAAGCCTCGGGAAAAATGCAGTAAGACTTTTGTTAATAGCTAGGAGCACCTCACTGAGCTGAAAAGGCTGCTGGAGATTGTCTCTGGAAATGATCACCTTACACCACATACCAGAGACAGGGGATGAGAGCAGGAGAACTGCACACTGCTACTGCTGCCACTGCTTCTGTGTCAGTGGCACAGCACGTGCTCTTGTCACTGTCTTCACTCTTACAAGTAAATAAACAAACAAACAGATAAAAGGTGACTTTAACAAAGTAACAGTCTCTGTTAAGTTTAGGGAATTTGTTGAATTCAAGCCTTCCCAGGTGTTTATTCTGGAGTGTCACTCTAAGTGTTCTTTTTCTAAAGTTGCTTTGTCAGAATTAAAGAAATAGCTAATAAAGAATGATCTTCAGGGAACAGAATTCCAACTGGGATGCCAAAGCTAAATAATTAACAACATAGGAGAAAGAACAGAGGGAAAAGGATCCCTTGGTATGTATGTACAGGTTTTTAATGAAAATTGCCTTCTAAATGACAATAGAAGTGTTCATTAGATAAGGCTGGTGTTTAGCACTAAGTCTCCCACAGGGACAATTCTTGGCACAGAAGCTTTGATTATATAAATTTTGTGTGAAAAATGCAAAGTGCCATAATGCGGGACTTTGATCAGTGGTGCTATTCTGATTTACAATTGTTTTTTTTTTTTTTTTTTTTTAACTATGTTGGGCACAAACCACTAATTTTAAAGCACATTTTAGTTGAAATTTACCTCTTCCTTTTAATAGCAAGAAAGTAATCTGATTGCATTTTTTCAGTCATCCTTGTGCAACATATTAGATAATCTCCTTATAGTTTAAAAGTAAAAATGCTAATGGATTGGGGAAATGGGTTTCTGCTTTCATTCAGCATATCTGTCTTTTTTATGCTTGTCTTTTGGATCATTTATCTAAATAATAACCTTTAGTACCCACTCCTTCCTTCCAATGAACTAAAATATATTAATGATTAAAATCAGCGAGTATGTGTCTTTTCCCTACTTGAGTTTTGCCAGCTGAGGTTTCCACTTTCATCTTCTGCTTTTTTGGAGGGGAGGGGGAAAGCTACAGACATCCTCATGTGAAATACTCATGGTTACTTTCTAATTTGTCTCAATCAAACGGCCTAAATGAGCTCAAATTAACGGTAGATCTCTTTTAAGGAGTATCACCAGCGAGCACTGACTCAAATGACATTGATTTCAGGGACTAAAAGAGAGAAATCACATGAAAAACTCAGCAAACAGCTTTCAGTCAGCAAATCTGTTGGGGCAGCCCCAGAGAAGAGGCAGGAATTACAACACCTCAAGGGGAGGTGCTGTGAGTGGAACTTCCTCAGCCAACAAACCTGGAGATACAGAAGGATACACTTGTGTGGCTTTAGTCTCAGAATGATGGAAGGAATTTCATTTTGTACAAAGGCAGCAGAGGGAAGATAAATGATCAGCCCAAGGTTGGGTACAAAGATGATGGACATGTGGGAGAAAGTGCCAGAACAGATATTTTTCCAGACTCTTTGTGTAGTCAGTTTTCAGCATGCCTGGCTAAACTGTCTACCAAGACTGCAGGAATTGCTTAGCACATACACCCTGTGAAAAAAAAAAAAAATCAAAAAACCAAAAAGCCCCAAAACAAACAAACCCTCAACAAACCAACAACCAAAAAACCCCAACCAAGATTCTGAGCAACAAGGATGTATCTTTAAAGCACTACAGAAACCACTTTCTTCACCTACCAATACCTTCTGCAATAGATGGGACTGAAACACATCTGAAGAACCAGCAACTTTGTACTGCCTTGAGACTCTGGAAAATGTTTTCCAGAAGAAAAGTATCCTCCTACAGACAATCTTTCCCAGCAGACCAAATTTCAGTTCTGCTGATCCCAGTGGTGACTATATGACATGGGGAGAGGCAGGAGATATGTGCTAGATACTCATAGCAGAGTCACTTGCACTGTTTGGGGGCTCTCAGTGCTGAGAATAAATTCATTCTGGCAAGAAGCTTTTATTCTGTAGAGTCAGAAAAGGCTTTGATTTAAAGCCATGTGCTTACATTACTCAGGTTGTTTTCTCCATTGATGAGAACAAAGAGCTACCCTTATGAGCTCAGTCTAAAAGTCTTTCTGGTGCTGCTTTGATATTTTCAAAGTGTGGTGATAAATATTCTCAATAGCTGCAAATTACAAAAGAACCAGAATCTACCTATGTGCATTATGTAGTCACTAAGGCACATTTTCATGGCATGTGGGAGGTGATCAGGAGACAATAGCAGACAGGCAGCTGAAGGAACTGTATTCTGCTCCTTCTGCTGAGGGCTGGGAAATAATAATCCATTAATATAAAGTAATAGGAAAGGAAACCTGTTAACAAAGATTATCTCAGCAGGAAGGAACAATTCTAAATGCAGTTACATTTCCAGTGAATCATGCCATTATGCTCAATTTCATTGCACATGTGAAGCCTGCCCTCGTGGCTTGTTCTCTGATGTGGGATCACTGTCAAAACAAAGAACAATTACAAAACGTTCCCTCAACTCCAAATTCCTGTTTGGTAAGTGATGCTCACATGATGCAGAGATCTAAAAGCGAAATTTGTGAAACGGAAACTGGATTTCCTCACTTTTCTGGTATTTAGACAACACTGGAATGCTGGAAGAGTCCTTGGCAGGAGTTTCTAATTTATTCACATTTTAGACCTTAAGAAGACTGTATTTACCAGGTACTCAATGCTAAATTGGTAAATGTAAAATAATAAACCGCAATATTCCGGGATAGGACCTGAAATATTTGTTGCAATGTATTTCTTTTGATATGGCATCGTTAGATTTGAATGTTGGATTAGTCTATTAAGCAGATTAGTATTTCTTTAAATATTACATTTTCTTGACTATGATATTTATATTTTGCCTGAAATACTGTTTTAATTTTTTGAAAGTATTTTTACTTCAAAACAGGTAATAATAGATCGATCCATATATTTTGCAAAAGTAACATGCCTATTTTGACCCAAATTTGGGATTATGGGGTTTAGGAAAATACATGCTCTTCACATTTTGCTTTTGACATGAATTATTGAAGAAGGCAAATAATGGAATTTTCTCTCTTTGAAGACACATGAAATTTCCCATTATTGGAAAGCTCTCTTTCCCTGACTAACAAATTACATTATTAGACACAAGGAAGATGCAAATCTTAGGGTTCTAAAAGCACCTAATATTTTCTCAAATTACACTCAGCTGTATTTATCTTGCATTCTGGCATGCTGCTGGATTACTGTTATCAATAAATCTATAAATAGGATGCAAAATGCATGTGAGCTGTCTGTGCATGAATAAAGAGTGGCCTGGCAATAAATTACAACATAATATATAGTTTAAAATGTAGCAAAAGGAATGCCTTGACAAATCAATGCAACATATTTTGTCAGTGAGGATGAAAGATTCATTATGCATCAGCCTTGAGAAAGCTGAATTTCTGAGGCATGGGTCACCTAGGACATATGATGTAATCAGAGAATATGGAAACATGCATGGAAAGACAAAAATAATCTTCTGAGTAATAAAGCCATATTAAATTGTCAGGTAAAATGTAAGTCCTGTGCAGTACTTCATTGTCCAAAAGAGGTCAGGAGTACCACGACAAGCAAAATGAAAGCTGACTTCCTCTGGATTTGGCCCCCACAGCAGCTTCAAAACCAACTCTTTTTCTGAAACTGGGTCTTGTGTGCTGGCTTTCATTTGTGTTTTTCTCATGTCTGCTAATGTCTAGGCTCATCTTGAGGCTCTTTGTACCGCCAAGAAATTCTTTCCTCTGCCCGCTTTTCAATGAAACTTGGGAAAAATCAGTTTTGGGGAACTCTAGTCATCTGCCAGACATGAATGGCACACACCCAGCAGGCTCCATAAGCCTGGAGCACAGCAGAGACTAAAAATAAGACTGACCAATTGGCTTTCCTACTGACAGCAGCAAACTGCCATGGGACATTTAATTTCCCCTGATTACATGGATGACAGACAAGCTGTCACCAACTGTGCAGAGCCAGGAGGATGCATTCCTGTTGCAGGGACACAGGCCCCAGCAGTGGCATTACCTTGTCCTGAACGCTGGTGAGGGTGGAAATGCCCCAAGAGAAGTTGGCATCAGTCACAGAATGCCAGAATGGGTCAGGCTGGAAGGGTCAATGGGTCATCTGGGCCAACCTCCCTGCTCAAGCAGGGTTATCCCAGAGCACACAGCACAGGATTGCATCCAGATGCTTCTTGCAGTAAGGGAGACTCCTCTCTCGGCAATGTCTTCCAGTGCATGGTCACCCACACAACAGCTCTTCATCATGTTCAGATGGAACTTCTGTGCATCAGTTCCTGCCCATTGCCTCCTGTGCTATTGCTTGGTACCGCTGAGAAGAGCCTGGTTCCATCCTCTTGGCACCCTCCCATAGACATTTATTATTAATGAGGTCCCCTCTGAGTCGTCTCTTTTAGAGGCTGAACAGGCCCTGCTCCCTCAGCCTTTTCTCATAAGAGAGATGCTCCAGTCCCTTAATCCTCTTTGTACCCCGCACTGGACTTGCTCCAGGAGCTCCATGTCTCTCTTGTCCTGAGGAGCCCAGAACTGCACACAGCAATCCAGATGTGCCTCACAAGAGCTGAGTAGAGAGGCAGCACCACCTCCGTGACCTGCTGACAATGCTGTTCCCAATGCATTCCAGGATCCCATTGATTTCTTGGCCACAAGGAAACACTGGTGACTCATGAGCAGCTTGTCATCCATCAGCACCCCCAAGTTCCTCTATAGAAGACCATGGACATGGATGTTTGCTCTGGCACACGCAGGAAGAGACACCTGAGCTTGGCAGTGTTGGGTGGGTCTTAAAATGTGGGTCTTGGCAGGTGGAGGGGTGGCCAGGGCCTGGTGTCCCTCAGCTCCTCAAGAGGCATCAGCAAGAGCCTCGTGCCCCATGGCAGCCTTGTGACCACAGCCAGGGCTGTGACGGACAAATTGCTCCAGTCCCTGGTGTAAGACAGACAAGCCTTGCATTTCCTTTCTGGAGCATGTTTAAAAACGGGCAACAAAGCCGGTAAAGGGTCTGTAGCATAAATCCTATAAGCAGTGGCTGAGGGGGCTGGGGTTTTTAGCCTGGAGAAAAGGAGGGTTAGGAGTGACCTTATCACTCGCTACAAGCACCTGAAAGGAGGGTGTAGCCAGGTGGGGATCAGTTTCTACTCCCAAATAACAAGTGATAGGACAAGGGGACACAGCCTCAAACTGCACCAGAGGATGTTCAGGTTGGAGATTAGGAAAAATTTCCTCACAGAAAGGGTGACTGGAATGGACTGGCCAGGGACGTTGTGGAGTCCCGGCACCTGAAGGTGTTTTCTTAAGCATTGTACTTAATGCCACGGTCTAGATGCCATGATGGTGTTCGGTCATAGGCTGGACTCCATGATCTCAGAGGTCTTTTTCAACCTAATTTATTCTATGATTCTTAAATACATTCGCACAAACGAGGGCATCTCTACCGACCGAGCCTTCGGCGCGGCACGCCAGGGCCCCGTCCCCTCAGAGCTGCTGCCGCCCGCGCCCAGCAGGGGGCGCTGTGCCCGCCATGGCGGCCGCGCGCCGGAAGCGGCAGCCCGGCCCCTCTCCAAGATGGCGGCGCCCAGGCGCGGTGTGGCTGCGGGCCGGGTGAAGCGGGGGGCGGCCGCCCGCGCCCGCCGCGGCGGGAAGCTGGACCGGCTGCGGCAGGCGGTGCAGGACTACGTGCAGGCGGCCGGTGGCCAGCCGCCGCTGGCCCTGCTCAAAGACTCGGAGAGGCACAACCGCAGGAGCCGCCGGGACGCCAGGAAGGAGAAGCGCAGACTAAAGCGGAGCCGCCGCCGCCGACTCCAACGCGGGGAGCTGGTGGAGGTTCCCACCGCCCCGGCCAAGCCTCCGCCAGCCAAGCCCGCTCCAGCGAAGCCGGCCCCGGCCAAACCCGCTTCGGCCAAGCCCACTGCGGCCAAGCCGGCCCAGGCCAAGCCGGCTCCTGCCGCCCGCCCCGGAGCCCCGGCTTCGCCCGTCGCTGGGAAGCAGCGGCCCAGGCCGGTGTCGGCACCGGCATCGACAGCCCTTGAGGGCCCCTCCGCTGCCGCAGCCACCTCGGCGCGGAAACGGGCCCTGCTGGAAGCCAACGAGGAGGAGGAGAAGGAGATCCGGCGGCTGGAGCGGCAGCTGGGGCTCGGGAAGCGGCGCAAGAAGCAGGAGGGGCCCGCGGGCGAGCGGCTGCCGCAGAGCTTCCTGCGGGACGGGCTGGGATACGTGCTGGGAGCGCTGGGCACACGGGCCGGGCTCAGCCAGCTCTGCGAGAGCAGCGACGAGGAGGAGCGGGAGGAGACCGAGCCGGGGCCGCGGGAGCGCCCGCCGGGGAACGAGGAGGATGGCGAGGACGAGGAGGATGGCGAGGACGAGGAGGATGCTGAGGACGAGGAGGCTCAGGAAGACGCCTCAGACCATTCCGAGGCGGGTGACGTGGAAGGACTTGGGGAGAGCGAGAGCTCGGCCCCTGAGGACGGCGGGGTGCCAGAGGCCAGCGAGCCCTCGGGCGAGGAGGAGGAGGAGGAGGCAGAGGTAGGATGTTCCCCTCAGCTAGCACAGATCTGCTTCCCAAAGCACATCCCACAGCCTGAACATAAAGCAGAGTTGCATCGCCGCTGTTAAGCCCAGGTGTTTGCTGTCCTGTCGGGCCACGTGGAGTGTTGTCCTGGTTCAAAACAGCCGGGCCCAGCGACAGTGTTGACTTGAGGGGTCCGCCAGGTCCTGGAGACACTTGTTAGCCTGCCCGAGTCAGGCTGGTGGCAGATAATACCCTACAGCACAACACACGTTACAGCTGTGTGTGAAATCTGCAAATAAAAGGAGCTGCCCTGGCACTCGAGTGTAAGAATATGATCAAGCCCTTCTGCAAAGAGAGCTTGTGTTGAAATCAGCAGCGGTTGCACACTGAAATGTTACTTTCTGAATGATCTTAGAGGTTCTGCCAGTATTAGGTCTTGTTGAATGGGTAGAGAAGAGGAGGTCACACAGGTCATTTAGCCTTCATGGGCCTAAATGAAACTTGAATAAAACCAAGGCATAAGATGACAGGTTTTAATGACCATAAGTGAAAGAAAGTTAGGGAAGAGGGGCTTTGACGTCGTCAAGTTTGTCATAAATGGTAATTTTTTGCCTGCTTCTTTTCTTCATGTTGTTCCTTTGGTGTTGATTATTAGATGGTAAGATATATCCTTAACTAAAAGTTTGTCACTTTAGTCTTAAATAGAAATGTATATTTGTGTTCAAGTGTTTCAGATACTGGTCTCATCTGATACCTTGTTTTCTTGTTTTCCTCCTAAGAGTGATAATCACAGTGCTACCAAGTATATTCCTCCTCAAATAAGGAAAGCACGGGACACACTAGATGACAAGAAAAGAGAAGAATTGGGAAGACTGAAGAAAATGGTGAATGGCCTCATTAATAGGTAGCGTAATGAGGAAAGTCATTAATCATTTTGGATCAATGTGACAATGCTCATCATTCAAGCCCAGGTGGCAAGGATGTGACTTTTCTCTTCACAAACTGATTTTAAGTTGGCAATCATGCCTGCTATTGTTAAGAATAATTATCTTCATTGGTGTAAATTCTTCAAAGTTAGTCATTATAGATGTTGAAAAATCTAGAAAATAAATTTAAGATTGGGCTGGATTTCACACAGCAGTTCCCTGCAACTGCTAGGTATAATTCAGTAAGTGTCAGTTGGTGTGTGCTTATTAAAAAAAAAAAAAAAAACTCAGAATAAAACAGGTTTTGGTTTGTTTGGAGTTTTTTTTAAATAAATTAAATTTCTCCAACGCTACAGCTGAGGAGGAGCAACCCTTCCTTGGTTAAAGTACTGCAGAATAGAAAAAGTAATTAACATTTGTTTCAATTTTAGAGTATTTTTAAAATCAGAAATCTATTGGCAGTTTTCATCTGTTTCTTGTAAAACCTAGACTAGACTTTGTTCAGTCATTTGAAATTTGATATACCATATATATTAAAGTATGAATTATTTTCATACTTAACGTCTTCACAAACTCTGATATGGCACAGTTAAAACCGCTAAAACCAGTCTGTTTTTGTAATAAATCTGTTCAGTGTGACAGTAAGCAGATTGACAGTGCTTTGTAAATGCTGTTGCTGACATGTTTTTACATGTAATTTTTTTAAACTACACTAGAACTAAATGTACTATACATTTTTAGTTTAGTAAACACAGAAAAATGCAAAAGGTTCCTTCCAGTCATCTTCAATCTTTTCTTCTTAAGTCAGACTAGTTTCTCTAAAAAGATTAGTTGTTTGTTGGGTGAACTCAAAATTGTGGAAGCATGTAAGGAGAAGAAAGAGTGAACACTGGATTTTGTTTCTCCATAGGTTGAGTGAACCAAATTTGTCCTCCATCAGTGGACAGATGGAAGAGCTCTACATGGCCAACAGCAGGAAGGACATGAATGACACTCTGACAGACATTCTCATGAATGCCTGTGTTACTGCAGTTGCCATGCCTGCAAGACTCATGATGGAGCACGTCCTTCTGGTCAGCATCCTTCATCACAATGTAGGAATTGAGGTAATTCTTGTGCTGGGGACAAATTTTGTGTAATAATGCGTATTGTAGAACGTTTTTCTTGACCTTTTGTTTGAACTACCTTGTCAGTTTTAACAATGTGGCACTGACAAGCACCTTTAGTTGAGTTTCATCAGTATTTTGTGACTTCCACAAGTGAAAAGGTCTAAGCATTCTTCTGTCTGTCTTTCTGCATTAGTTCTTAGGACACAGGATTTGCAAGGCTTCCGTAAGTGAAAGGGTCTAAGTCCGTTGCTTTGTCTGATTTTATCTCCTCCATGAGTTACCACTAGTCAGTTATAAACCCATCATTTTTTTATCACAATCTTTCTGCAAGCAGTAATCAAAAGTTTCTAAACTTCAGCTTCTCCCTTTAGTTACACTAATCCATTTCTGTTCTCATGGATACATTAGGGTATTGTTTTTGGACTATGTATATCCAGATAAGAAAAGTGTTGCAACTACAGGAATCCTTTTAAAATGGTGGATAAACTTCTTTTCTAAGCAAATCAGGCAAATCTTCAGTGGAATTAAGTAGTTATAACACGGAATATTAAAAACTTCAAAAAGCATATCAGTTTTTGGAGGGGATTTTGTTTTGTGTTTTTAAGCCTGATGAATGAGGTAAAGTCCTCTTGCCCAAGCTGATGCTGAAGCTCCTGATGTCAAAGGGAATATTTTAACTAATTTCAGTGAAATGTCTGTCAGGAAACAAAGTTGTTTCAGCAGTGTGTTCCTATTAGATGACTCTTTTTTCTTCCCCCCACATCTCAATGTATTAATGCCAGTTTTTCAGTTTGTTATACTGTGGCCTGAATGCTGGCTCTGAAACCATATTAAATATCAGATGGATGCAATTAAAGCAGCTTTCTCCCTGTGGCCTTGGCATTAAACTTTTATTTTGTCACTCTTTGCTGCTTGAAAAGCAGTTCTGACTGCAAATGCAATGTTTCTGTAAAATAAATGTACAATATGCATTACATGAAGTGTGACAGTACAGCTGCACAGAAGATTAGGTTGAGCAATGCAGAAGTTGCCCTGTGTTTATAAATTTGTGCAGCCATTGGGTAGTTAACACCTAAGCTGGGTCAAGGCTTGTCACGCAGGTCAGTACTGCTGCCAGGACTCCTGGTTTTCTTAAGGTCAGCTGATTTTAACACAGTAATAATGGGTGAAGGCCTTCCTTAGCAGCAATGTATTCATTACTTCCGTGTGTTTTAGGGCCTATAGGCTTTCTAATCCCAGCCTTTAGCATCACTTCTCTCTTCAGAAATAAATCTATTCCAAATTTCTTTTCCCAGCTACACCGCTGACAAACATCTAAAAATTATCCCCACTTCAAAAGCAGCTTCACCTTATGCTCAGCAACTGTGAAAACTTGGTATTTTGGGGATTTTTTCACAATATTATTTTTAATCCTTCTGCTAAGGATTTTGTTCTGGAATGCCAAACTCAGGAATGTGTTTGCTTTTTGACATGCAGCTTTTCCTGGATGAATGACTAGCAGTAACAGCATGTGAGTCTGACAGCTGGAAAGATGCTAATATGTGTCCATGAATATTATGTAAATAAATGCTGATGTATGTATATGGTAGGTTCATAATACTTGTTTGTCTTGCACAGGCTTTTAAAGGCACCTGGATGTGAAATATGAAGTGTAAATAACGTAGACTTCTACAAAAATGTCACACCACTTAAATATTTGTGTATGTAAATGTAGGACATCGCTATTGGTTGAAAGGAGCAACAGTATTTCTTTAAAATTAATAGTGGCAGTGACCCAAAAATGAGTTTTACAGATGTCTGTAAAATCTACTTAGAGTTAACTGCTGGGTTTTTTTTGTTTTTTTTTTTCCCTTAATGGAATTGTTGCCAGGTCGGTGCTCACTTTTTGGAAGCTGTGGTGAAGAAATTTGATGAACTCTGTAAAAGTGATGCTGAAGGGAAGGAATGTGAAAATCTGCTTGCCTTGGTTGCTCATCTGTATAACTTCCATGTGGTTCATTGCCTGCTGATCTTTGATATTCTGAAAAAGCTTGTTAGCACTTTCACTGAAAAAGAGATTGAGCTGATTTTGTTTCTTCTGAAAAATGTGGGCTTTTCCTTAAGAAAAGATGATGCACTGGCTTTGAAAGAACTGATCACTGAAGCCCAGAGGAAAGCAAGCACAGCAGAGAAGAAATTCCAGGATCAGACAAGGGTATGTGTTTGTTCTAAAGATTTTATATTCTCAACAGCATGTAATAAGTACTTGGATACAAAGTTTAATTTACAGAAATGTTTTCTGCTACATTCTCTTCAGGTTCTAAATTGCCATTAGTGTGACATTCAGTTATTTACATTATTCTTGTCTGTCTTTCTGCATTACTTCTTAGAACACAAACACCAAAATGCTTAGGATGGGTGAGACAGGACTGGTTTTTGTCTTATGCAATGGACAGTTTTTCTGTTTCATGATACCTTGTACACTTCAAAAAATGGTCAGGTGATGGTTTAGAAGATGAAGCTTGTACACAAATTAATGTAATAGGGATAAAAGTAAACATGTTGTATTTAAATGTTGGTGTATATTGGCAGCTGAGCTGCTTATTCTCACAGAATAGTAATTTCAAAGTATACTCTTCTACTTTAGTTAATAAACCCACAGCTTAGAATTTACAGAACTATTTCTTTTCCCAATAGGTTCGATTTATGCTGGAGACTATGCTGGCACTTAGGAACAATGACATGCGTAAGATTCCTGGCTATGATCCTGAACCAGTTGAAAGACTCCGCAAATTGCAGAGAGCACTGGTGAGAACTCTCTTGGCTGGTGTGGCCTTGTTATTCTTAACCCAGGAGTAATTATTTGTATTGGATTTTAGCTTTCTTGGGGATTTTTTGTTGGTGTGGGGTTTTTTTTGGGGTTTTTTTTTGTGTGTGTTTGTTTGTTTGTTTTTGACAGAATGGGCAGTTTGTCTAGAACAGCCCAGTATAAAAGGGATGAGAGTAATTTATCAGTGCAGGATGTGCATAACAGGTTAAGAGGCCAGGAAAAAACAAGCTAGGTAACCGAGTTCTGTAGGATTTCCTCTCTTAAATTTTTGCAGTCCTTCTGATATTCTTATAGACTCTGTTGTTGAAAATTCTTACTTTGTTCAGAGTTTAAAATTTTAGTTATTTGAGCTGTACAATGCAGAAGGCAGTTTGTTGTGTCATTTTATGTAGTCACAGGTGTTCAAAAGGAATATAATGACCAGATTGTAGGATGCTGCAATGTCAGCATCCTCTGAATTCTAATCAAACTTTGTGATTGGAAAATGTCTACTTTTTAGATTAGTATCTCTTTTTTCAAATAAAAAACCCAAGAGCTTCTACATGTAGATTTATGCAACTTTATACATTTAAAAAATTACAGCATATGGGAAACTTGTACATTCTTTTCAGGTTGCTGATTGAAACAAAGGTTAGGGAGGAAACATGGGAAGATCTTTATGAAGAGATTAATTTATATGTTTAAAGCTTTTGTTTAAAAATAATTTAAAGTAATTAAAATATTTGTTGTTGTAAAAAGAGAGAATAAAGTTTCAAATAAAAGCTTTTGTGTTGGTTTTTATTTTTGTTTCCTTATTCAAGGTTCACAGCAGTGGTTCAGGAAAAGACACCCAGCTGCGCGTGTCCCTGGAGTCCCTCCTCAGTGCTGACCAGGTCGGTCGCTGGTGGATCGTGGGGTCATCCTGGAGTGGAGCACCAATGATCAGTGATACAAAAAGCCAGGCTCAGCAAAAGCTGCATGTAGGAAAGGTAAATCCAAAAGATAAGTCTAAGTGTTTGTGATCTCTTGAAGATTTTTTGTCTGTGTCAGTAAGTTCATTTCAGAGCCCACCAAAAAAAACTTCACGCGCTCTTGTAAGAGGAAGCTTTTGGACTGTAAATTCTGCTCTCCGGGTTTTTAAAACATTGTACTCATGTGCCTCATAAGAGCTGTTACTACAAATATGGTATAGCTTGTTTTTTCTTATCCTGTGGAATTGCTAAGGTGAAAGAAGAGACTTGATTCAACAGTGGATTTACTAGTAGGAATTCCGACAGGTTATGGTGTCTGTCTGTGGCATATATCTAAGCTGATTCCAAAAGTAATGTGATGAGATGGTCATGGTGAATTACTTATGTTAAAAAAGCACGTCTTAAAATTAATTGGCATAATTAAAGTAGATTAAAATGTGTTTCTGTAGTTGAAAAGGCTCCTGATGATGGCTGCGCCTCTGGACAAAAGCTCAGGACCTTTGGACTGGTGATTCATAGTTTACTGGAGAGCTTCACTGATGGTGTTATTTAAGTCTGTACAGAAATAGCTTTTTTTAAGGCAAACAGAAATAAAATAGCATATAACTTTATTTTCAGGTGAGTTCAAAAATAATGGAGCTTGCTCGTAAGCTGAGAATGAACACTGATATCAGGAGAAGTATTTTTTGTGTCTTGATGACGAGTGAGGACTTCATGGATGCCTTTGAAAAACTTCTGAAGTAAGTACAGCCTAGTACAGAAATCAGCCCAGAACTAAAAGTAGGTTGAAAATGCAGCATTTCTGGTCTGGGCTTAAGAACATTCAGATGATAACGCAATTAAAAGAAGTGCATAGCTAGGGATCCACATAGGATAAAAGGGTAGGAGAAGGAACCAGAACCCTGGTGTAAGGATTAATGGGGGCAGGCAGAACTGACTGGTGGTCAGAGGAAAGGAATAGCCCCTGTTGTTGTCACTTCTAGCTGTAACTGTGATTTGCAGCATCTTTTCATGTAAGGAGCCTGTGTCTTTTTGCATTGGAGCTGTGTATCCCAGTAGAGTGGATGGAAGGCTGCTTCAGGCTTGTTTCCTTACAGAGGTAGACCAGAAGCCCTTGCAGAACATCTTGTGGGTTTTTTACTGGATTGCTGTGATTTCTGTACTACTGCCACCACTTTGACTTCTTGCCACTTTGTTAAGCCATCTCTGCCCATACTTGCGTGACCTGGTAGTGTTCTAGCACCTTCTTTGCTTTGGGTTTGCTTCACATGAAGACTAGTTCACTTACCCCTTGACAAGCAACTCTTCAAAAGAAGGAGTGATCAGAGAAGAGCTCAAACTAAGCCATTCCTTGTGTTTATCAGAATATCATTTGTAAGTCTGTAGAAACTGGGAGGGGAGAGATCAGGTCTGAACTTTCCTGTCTCAGCCGTGTAACTCAAGGGTATTGTCTTACCAGGATGGCATGCAATTATTTAATTTGCTTACCCAACCAAAACAGACTTTGTAATAAAGTCAACTAATATTTGATTAAATGCCACTTTTGCAAAACACGGCTTGGACTAGAGACTGTGATGGAGTCATTCCAATATCTTAATATGGCCTGTTCAATTAAAAGAAATTAGCTGCTGCTGCAGCTCTTGCCAAGACCTGGCAGCTCAATTTGCAAATTGGACTTGACTCTCATCTGTACTATTTAAGCTAGTACACAAAGCTGAATACATAGAGGCTTGGCAGAAAATCTCTCTGCAGGCTGCCTGGTGTGTGTTGGTGCTGGTGTTTATACAGCAAACTCAAAGAGAGGAATTCTTAAATCTGCCTACATCTGGCAGAGTATAATGGAAAGTACACATAATTGTCAGTGAAGGAATTAGCTTCAGTGTGAACTGAAGTGTTCCAGAGTGTATGGGAATTTGTATTTGTATGTTTGATGTCTCATGGGGAAGAGCACATAAAGAAATATTTTAACTACTCTTGTTGATTCATCTGCTGCTAGTTCTGTGGCAGAGTTGAGGTGTGGTTAAAGGATGATTTAAACTATTTGAAATCCAGGCTGCTATAGTTTTTCTAGTCCCTTTCCTCCTTACTGCAGATGAAAGTATTAGTTTGAAGCCAGAACAACTCCCTGAAGTGGCTCAGTGATTGCAGAAGTGTCAGTGAAGAGAGAGGGCTGGGAACATCACTGGTGACAAAGAGGAGAGAGTGAGACTGGATGCTCTTCATCAGCCTAAAGGCCACACCTTCAAAACCACAGTTTCACTCAGGAGAGAGAATGAATGCTACTTAAGTTTGATGGAGAGGCAATTTTTGAAGTTATTTTGTAGACATAAAGAATTTGAGAAACTTCACATCTCAGAAAATACTGAGCCACTCATGAAAGGCTCAGCTATCCTACTGGATTGAGATGTGTAATTCAGGATAACTTTGTGTCAGCAAGTTTTTCCTTACGAAATGATTCTCAATTTCTTGCTAAATACTCACTACCAAAGTGAGTGTATATACTAATATAATTTGAAGTGACTTAGAAGGGGATTTAAGAGTTGCTGGTTTTGATCTGAAGTCAGTGATAGTCTTGGGCTTCAGCTGATGGTAACTAACCTACTTGGAGGCAAGCTTCTGCTGGTGACAAATAACCTACTTCAGAGGCAGGTATCCCATTTACAGCAGGATCAAGATATACAAGTCCATGGGAATACTGTAACTCATGTATAATTGAGTCAGTGAGGTGGTTTCACATTCTTTATCAAGAAATATCAGGCTTATGAAATCTACACAGGTTTATGATGACACTCAGGAGTGAAAGACAGTCCAGACTCTTAGATTTTAGGTGTTTAGGAGTTCTAGTTCTGTGAAGAAGTGAAGGTAAGAAGAAAATTGAATATCCAAGTGTTGTCACTTGGTTACAACTCTGGCAACATGAGTATTTCCTAAATAAGCAAATCATGACAGGAGTGATGATGAACGAGTAAAAGGACAGTGTGCCAAACTAGTGATTGCGGTGTAACTTCCCAAGTCATCTATTAAATGCAAATCTGATGCCTGAAAACCTGTATACTTGTAAAAAAACCCTTTTGTTGCTCTGAAATCAGATGGAACTTGGCTGATGGGAGAGCAGGTGGGTTTTGACACACACACAGCACTTCCAGTACAGACCCCTTTTGGAAGAGCAGACTTCTAAATTTTTACTGCTTGTTAGCCTAGAAATCATCCCAGATTTTCCTACTGTAAAACTTTAAATTCTAGGGAGTTTGGGCTCAACACAGAGTTTTCTCAGTTAATCTGGGGTGTTTGTGGTCACATGCAATGCAGATATCTGGAGGTGTGTATAAAGGAAGGATATTGGCATCAAGTAATGACCAACTACCCTACAGACAGTAAGGCAAGTTCCAGTGGAGTCAAACCTGGTTGAAAGTACTCTTGAGTTGTACTAATGCCCTGTGAAATTTGAACTTGAAGCAATGAGAAGAATTTTGTTTCCTATTTTTCAGATTGTAATGTGGTGTATTTTTCATTTTAATTGGTTTTAATGTTGCCAAGCATTTGGCAGCATTAGGAAGTTAAATCATATTATTCACAGACCAGGTGCATTGTGAGTTAGTCACCATTCCATGCCAGAGTGTCTCAGCCCTCTTTTACACTGGTCAGCTGTTGGAGTGGAAAGGCTGCTCAGTCCTTGGCCTTCATACTGAGGCAGCCAACATAAGATGGATAGATACATAGAGGGTATTTTCTCCAGGCTTTTTTTTAAGGTGCTTTGTAATCCCTGACTGTATCCCCTTAGGTTACTATAAAAAAAAATTAATTTCATGTATCATGTAGCATGGATTTAATCCAGAGATTTAAAAATTCATATCACCAAGTAGGAAAAACATTTAATTATATTTTCTTATCCCTACTAAGTAACACAGAAGTGAAGGACCCTGGAAATGTTTCTCCAAATAGGCTTGCACTGATGCAAAGGCTGGTTTTCCTCCCATGACCATGAGTATAAACATGAGATTATCACAATGGGACCCTACAGTTCTTGTTTCACTATTTAGCCTTCGTTTCACTGTTTAACCCTTGTAGTGGTATCTGTGGGTGCAGTGCTACTGCTGGTACCTCTGTGCCCTCTCTTCTGTTCATGGAGAGCTGCAAACATGGAGTGGGATACCTTTCCTTTCCTGGGCAATGATAATACTTTTATCATTCCACTTCTGTTTCTTGAGGCTTACTTTTGCATCTCCTCCTTTAACACCCAGAGTGCTTCAGCATTTCCACAGAGCCATACCAGGATACTTGTTTAGCCAGCACACTTAAAGGTTGGAGTCCATTAGGAGTTTTAAAGACTTCATAGGTATTTTGTGACAAGTAAAATTTAATATGATGTTTGGAGAGGTTTTAAAGTATTACTCTCAGATGTTGACTGTAGCTCTTACTTTGTGTCAGCAAGTTTTTCCTTACAAAATTATTCTCAATTTCTTGCAAAATTTTAGGCTTGGCTTGAAAGATCAGCAGGAGAGAGAAATAGTTCATGTCATCCTTTACTGCTGCTTACAGGAGAAGACATTCAACCCATTCTATGCATTTTTGGCTAACAAGTTTTGTGGATATGAAAGAAGATTCCAGGTAAAGACAAATCTGTTGCTTCATTTTTTGCTTCATGTTTTGTGTCATGACTGTGGTTAGGAAGGCAGTTACTGCATACCTGAGAATGGATGCATGCCTGTTAGGATCTTGATCCCAAGGAAAAATTCTGCTGCTATGGCTAAGCATTCAGTTAGGCATACTCATGGTCAGATCTGAATAGGAAATGAAATGCTGAATGTTTTCTTAGTTCTGTTTTATGCATTTTAAAATAATTGGAACAGTCTGATCAAGCATTTCTGTTAATTAAAGGAGAGCTTATAAAGAATACAAGGTCAAAAGGTTTGTTATGTTGTTGCTCAATTAAACAGCCACTTGATTTGTAGGATTATTTTTTTCCCTTTGACTCTTAGGTGACATTTCAGTTTAGTATTTGGGACAAAATCAGAGACTTAGAAAACCTGTCAGCTGCTGCCATCTCCAACTTGGTTTCACTGCTGGCTCACTTAATAAGGACAAAATCACTGCCACTTTCAGTTCTCAAGGTTGGTGTGTTTTCTTTTCAAATCCTTCTGTGTTTTTCCTGCATTTGCTAGTTCTATGGAAGGCATATTTTCTCTGTTACTTTTCTGGCATTTTAGGTGATTATGCTAAGACAAACTTGTTTTTAAATTACCAAATTGTTCCAATTGATTATGGTAATGCTGTCATCTGGGGAAGGGAACCTGTGGTGACCCAGACATAGAGAAAGTCTACATTTCTTTATCTAGAGCAGTTGTGAGATTATTTCCTTTAGAGTATCCAGAGTTGGAACTGAGGCCCCTTCATTAGCAGCTTTGCCAGTGGTTTTTGTGCTATGGTTTTTAGCTGATGTTATTAGACAAGAAAGTGCTGAGTAGATTTCTTGGATTTCAGAATGGGTAGTCCATAGAATTCTATTAGAAGAGTAACTGGAATGTATTAAACAGGCAATTAAATGGATTGTCCCAGGTACTTAAAAAGTATTTATGTAATTGAGAAAGGACATCTGGTATTCTGGTACCCGTAGACTTCTATTCCTTAGAAGGTTCTTTGCTTTCATTATTGATTGGCTTTTGGAGGCAGCCTTCTCAGGTAATTATTCTGTGCTCAACTCAAGGCTCAGTATATTCAGAGGCCAGTTGATGTGCTAAAAGTTCTTCATTTAGGAGAGAAGACCAGCTGTTTGAAATACTTGAATTAATCTAACTCTCCCTGTCTGTCTGCCAGGTAATTGAATTTAGTGAACTGGACAAACCCAAAGTCCGTTTCTTACGGCAGGTATTAAGCACGCTGTTAACCAAAGCAGATGAGGAAGAAATTACTGACATTTTTATAAGGTAAGTGATCACTGGCATCTCCAGAGAACCCTTGTTGAGTAGTAATTAAGAAGATAAGAAGTTTGCCTATTTTGTTTGGAATTACACTGTGCCTTTTCCACACATCAGCCCTCCATCCCTTAAAATGTGAGCTCTTCCTGGCTGAGTGGGGCCAGTGTGTCATATGTGTGTTGGTACAGGCTCTGATAGAGATGCAACTGTGTTATACAAAATAAGGCTTCCAGATATTCAGTGTATCGTTTTGGTCATAGGATTTTCATGAGCAGAGCTCTGTAATTCCCTGTTTCCCTTATTGCTGTACCACCTGTGTGAAGTGGAATTCACTCTCTGAGCTGTCATTGCTAGGATGTATCTTAAGAAGGAAAACGAAAGTGATACTAAAGAGGCAGATGTTTGGGGTATTTTTAATGGGTTTTTTATCAATGTTCTCTGAAAACCTTATTTTTGATAAGAGACAGGATTGCCTGGAGAGGCTGGGGCATTTCCATCCTTAGAGATGCTTAGGACTTGAGTGGATAAGTCTTGCAATGTCACATAAAGTTTGAAAAAATTAGGTGGTGATGTTTCAGCTGCCATGCAGCAACACAAGGAAGCTTGAAGATGGTGTTTGCTTTGTTCTTTGCTGTAATGTAATTGTTTACATAAAGCAAGCCTTAGGCTGCAATATTCCATTTTATTGTTGAGGCCAGTTGTATGTTGAGTGTTTGGGCTGTTTGCCAAACCAAGGTAGACTTGGTGATTTGAAGGCTTCTTCAGTAAAACCTCTTTTATAGGTTGGATTTTTTCCTACAGCTCTGTTTGAAGAAGATGATAAAATTAAGAAACTTCTGAAACAGGAGAAGACTAAATGATATTTTTGATCTGTATCTTTACAGGATATCTGACAACCCCAAACTGGGAATGCTGCGGGAAGGCTTGAAACTCTTCCTTACCCACTTCTTACTGAAACATGCCCAAGCCCAAAAGAGTGCTGAAGAAGCTGACTTGTTAAAAGAGAGAGTGGAACTAGCAACCAAGGCTTTAGAGGCAAAAGAACCCAAATTGAAGCTATAGTTATGTTTTTTCTAATAAAACATGCAGAAAAACCAATCTGGGGTCTTTCAGACCTAAGGAGGAGAGCTGTGTTACTTTAAAGGATCCATTTTTTTTAATGTAAACAGTTGCTTCACTCTATGTGCTAGTTAGAGGTTTAATTGAAGGGGATACAAGGCCTTTTTGAAGAAAGAGAAAATGTAGTTTTGTCATGTCCCTTTTTGGGACAAGTGCTTCATGTTGATGGTTGGTATCTGGAGGAGAGGGTGAATTTCTCTTCTGTGATACTTTGTCAGCAGTGGCGTTCTGCATTGGATATTCTAGCCTTTCATTTAAAGTAATAAAAGAAACAGCCTTAACTAAAGGCTTTTAATAAGGAACCGTGGTACTCACCTGAAGAAAGGGGCCACTAGATGGCACAAGCACTGGTGAGTCGGCTGGGGAAGAAATCGACTTTTTTCTTAAAGCGTTGGAAGTTATTTGCTAATTCTGTGAATTGATTCCCTGACTGTGGGTCAGGAAAAGATCTTCAGTTGGATTCAAAGCTGTAGCAAAGCAACTTGAAGATCTGTCTTTGCCCAATTATATAGGGTTTAGAGATCACAGCATAATTTTATGGCTTTTTTAGCCTGTTTTTCACAGCTTTAGAAATGGAGTTGCCAAATCACTTGTGTTAATCAGATTTTTCTAGACATAAACAATATCATCAATATGAGTCTTAAGAAGAGAATGCCTCCCTTAAGAGTTTGCTCAGATTTTTCATTTGGATGCTTAAAGAAAAAAATAGGCACATGTCTTTCTGTAACACTCTGTAAATGGTTTTTTTCTTTTGTCACCTTACCACTACGCATTAAACTGCCATTTTTCTAAATGCTTAGGTGTTTGTGTTAGCTTTACTCTGGCTGGCCTGCAAGGAAGGGAATGACCTTAAATTGGGTGGTGAAGGGAAGTGCTTTCTTGTCTGAATGTGCATCTGTGATCTACCCGTGTTGGAATTGTCAGCCCTGTTTCTGTAGCCAGACTTGCCTCTGATGTCCAATGGGCCATTTACTTATGGTGCCTCCCAATTTGCCTTTGATACCAATTGATCTGTCCCTGTTGGGGAATATTATTTTTTAATCAAATTGTTAAATGTAGTATATTCTGCTTACTCAGATCTACTCTTTCCAAGTGGAGAAGTGCTTCCCCCCACAACCAGGGAGCTGGTTTTTTTCACCTTTCCTCTGAGAGGATAGGGCAAGCTTTAGGGGAAAAGGTATCCTGGGAGCAGAGACCCATTTTCAAAATCCTGTGTTACACTAGCAAAGTTACAACCGAAGAGGTTTTTATCAAAATAATAAAGCAGTATGCTTTTTTTCAGCCTGTTTTTTTTCAGCCTGTTTCAAAACACTGGCAGCCTTTAAGTGTACAAACCCTAAAAATTAATTGTGATAAAATTAATTACAATGTTTCCTAGAATTCATACCAATTAACAAAGTGTGGGCAGCAGCAGAATTGATGCTATTTTGGTGTTTACAGAAGTCACAACTTTAGGGAGTGTGTGTAAACATGTCCCCTTACAACCAACCATGCCAAACCTTATACTTAAGGTTTGGAGTATGGTCTCAGGAGAAAATCTGTGCAAGCCCCTAGAAATAGCTGCTGTAGAGCACATGGGACTCTGTGAGTAAAAATTGTTCCCCCTACACTGCAGCAGCCACTTAATTGCCCTTTTTGCAGGAGTTTAGGTAGACCCAGCATGTCAACATGTTGGTGGTTTAATAACACACAAATGGAAGCACATTGCTCTGGCAGGGAGGTGGAGTAAATTGTTCTGCTGGAGATAAATTTTGAATTTATCAAATTTTGAATTTACCTAATTCAAATTGAATTTATCAAATTTTGAATTTACCAGAGGTGCCAGGCTGCCTGTCCCTGCCTGGTGTGAGGGCTTTGCTTGGTGATGGGAGCTGACCTGCTTTGCTGCTGTACCAGCACTGCCAAGTGTTTTATGGGTGGGAGCAGTCACTTGCTGCAGCTGCCTGAGGTGGTGCAATGCAGGTGTTGCTGTGCAATTAGAGGAGATGGTTTTAACCTTACAGTCAAGAATTACAATTGCTTTTTTTTTTTTCCCCACACTGAGACTTGCATGAATGATTTCTCCCAAAGAGCTCATATGCTTTGTTCAAAATTAGTGTTATCAGAGCCATTATTTCTGAAGAAAACAAATTTTACCTGCCTGGGATTTTGCATTCAGCAGATCTATGTATACATAATTTAAAAAAAAAAATAAACAAACCACTTTTCAAGGAAAGCAGCAGAAATATACTGCCAGCCCACAGTGCTGTAGTCACATCAACGCTGGGTTTTGTGGGTGATTCTGCACAAGTCCCATCCTCTCACTGTGATTCAATGAGGGAATAACTGTCTGACAGAAATTTGACAATTCCAAGATATATGTGAATTCCTGCATCTTGAATCTTGTCATATTTAAAAACTTTTTCCGTGGTCCTACTGGCCAGACTGCCACAGCTTGACAGAGGTGGAAGGCCTGGCAGACTCTGCTCTTGATGTACATAAGCACCTGCAAGCTGTTGCTTCAGTGGTTGTTACATTCCAAGGATATAAAGCACGTGTGAAAAGGAAAGCAGAGAGGATTTTGTACTTACTTCTATGTGTATTTATATTAAAATATATATGCATAATGTATTTTAGAGGTGTTCTACATGTATGCTTCCGTGTCTAAACATATATTATACAAAATGTATAATTTTTTGCATGTATCATACTTCTAACCCTGGAGAAAAAAAAATGGCCCAGCAGAGTTGGCCCTGCCGGAGTCTCTCCTCCTTCTAGCAGGGCTGTAAGGTCTCTGTAAGAGCAGCAAGACCAAATGCTGGCAGTTGCCTTCCTGCAGGACTGCACACTAAGCCCTGCCTGCCAGCAGAGGCTGCTGGGGAAGTTACACCTGGCTGGGACACATTTTGCTTTGTCTGCACAGAATAACTGTTCAATAACATACACAAAATACAGCCCATTGAGGTTTCCTCCTGTTGAGTATTAGTCCAGCAGCCCACGTCAAACTCCTGTGAGAAATGGTCCCTGATCATTCCAGTCATGGAGATGCCACTTAAAATGTCCCAAATTCTTCCATGCAACAGGTTTGGGAGAGCTGCTATTTAATGAGAAGAAAAGGGTTTTGGATTGGTCAAAATACAATATGCTGGAAAGCCAAGCAGCTACAGTTGCAACACTAATCCTTACTCCCAGCAGACCAGTGGAAAACACGGTGAGATTTGCTTTAGACGCATTTAACAAAAAGCCGGATGTTTGATTTTTTAGCTGTGTGGCAGAAAATTTCAATTCCCCCTTTAAACAGCACGACCCACTCACAGCTATTACGGCAGCTTTGAATTTTGTTTTCTTTTAAGCTGGACAGCAATGTTTTAAACTTTCTCTGTTTTCTGTATCAAAATTAACAGGGCAGTGAAGTCTGGTTTTTAGCTTTGGCCGGAGTGTTCCGCTGATAAATCACACACAAGTCCTTTTGGCAGGGTTTTAACACCACGCCTGAACGAGCCAAGTATCTGCAGGGCTTTTTTTCACTTGACATTTTTCCATTGACCTGCACGCCGGGGATGAGGGGCTGATGTCAGTCGTGCTCCCAAGGTGCAGACGCAGCGGGGCTGCTGCTAGCGAAGGTGTGCAACCCAATAATACTGTGCTCAGAGCACATCTGGGATCGCTTCATTCCCATTGTTCTGCGGGTGAACTTTGCACATGAAAAGCCACAGCCCGGCAGCAGCAGCCGGTGCACGACAGTGATTTCAGCTTAATAAACATTGAGTCGCAACTCTAATGCTCCCATTTTTGTTGCACTGATCGTAATTGCAGCTTAGTGCCCAGCTACATCCCTGTGTGCGAGTCAATATGTGATTTTTTCCTGCAGTTGATAAAGCAATTTTGTTTTCAGGAGACAATTTGATCCGTAGGGTCACTTTTAAAAGGCTGAGTGTACGTTTTACCCAGGACTTTTTGTGTTGGACTGATTTCAGGGATTGTAGGTAGAGATATGACTCTTTTACTATATGACACTTTTTGTGATTTCATCTCCTGGAGGAACTTTCCTTCACCCTCCAGTAAAGCATAGTTTGAGGCTTGCAGGCATGGACAACAAAGCTGCCTGTATGAAACAGCTGTGCTATCCCCAAATTCTGGTTTGACCTGTAGCCTTGCTTTAAAGCTAATTACAGTAGCCTTCCCCTAATTTAGATGCATGCACAATTCCAAACTGGATACCACGTGGTTTCCCTAATAGCACTTTAAGGAAATGAATGAGCATCTATCAAGGATAAGCTTAGGAAGAGCCAGCTGGCACCAAAAATTCCTTAAAACTTGTGTCCTAGGACAAAACTGTTAACACACCAAAGCCAGCTCACCTTGTGTGAATTGAGTGGAATTCATTTCAAAGTGAATTAAAAGTGTCTGAGTCATGTAACTAGAATGAGAGGTACAGAGCAAAATTAAAACAGAGACCATTTTTGAATTGTTCCTTAATAGTCTTTTATCAGTTACACTGAAATGGTTGTTTCATTTTCATAAGTGAAAGATTTCCAAGCGTTAGACATTTTTCATTAAAAATTCCATTATGGACCTTTTATGGTTCAGATGATAAGAGTACCCTCAAATCTCTCCTGGGTGCAACAGGCCCTCATGGCTCTGGTGTGGAATAGCAGGGAATATTGTTGGAGGCATTGAAGTTCACTGGAGAGCAGCCATTGGTTACGGTCAGGGGACAGAACAATATGCTTTTCTAATATAGAGACAATAACCCAAGAGATGCTTGGTGTCACCTTCAAGAAAAATAAGTCACCTTGGTTGCATTTTCTAGGCTTTCATCTTCAAAAAATTATCTTTCCTCCTCAGCCAAAGCCTTAGATTCTGAGTGGAACTTTTTTTTTTCCTTACTGTGTAGTTCAAATCACCCTTAAAATATTGGCTAGATGGTATTTACTTTCCAAATTTCCCTACCTAAATAATTTGAAACTGTGTGTTGGTCCCTTGGGGATATTTATTACGCCAGGGATTATGCAGGTACTGTGTGTCAGGGATGAGCAAGCAGTGCAGAAAGGCAGGGACAGCACCTGAGAATCCTGAACTGTGCCTGTGATGATAAAAGCTGTGGAGGGAGGCTCTAGGGAGCTCTTCACCAGCACTTCAGAGCTTGAGCAGAAGGCAATAGATCAACTCGAAAGCTGCTGTGAGTTTTGAAACAGTTCAAATCTCTTATCTCTGGTCTGAAATCTGTGTGAGAATCAGATCTAGAAAGACCCTAGACCCATCCATGCTTCTGGGCTGCCCAGTTCTTGTGAAGCCTCACACTGGGTTTGTGAGTTTAAGGAGCCTTCAGACTGCTAAGAACTGGAGGACAAACCTTTATTCCTGGCCAGGTTTTTGACACCCTCAGAGAAGCTGTTTCACACTTTCCCCGAAATGGCCTCCTCCAGGGAGGAGCCAGGGCTGCCCAGGGCTGGTGTGGAGCTGTCAGAGGCACAGGAGTAACAGGTTTTGCAGAAGAGCACATTTATGACTTTTCAACATTATCCCATGTTCATCTGCTACCAAAATCTACCCTCCAATCCAACCTGTAGATGTCCTAATCAGTCCTAGAGATGAAGGTTTGGAGGAATAAAGGAGTGGGGGGTTCAGGTATCTTGCCATCCATAGCTGATGAAAGAGATTTCTTCCTCCCACCCCAAAGCCAGAGGAACCCATGAGGTTTTGGGTTACTGCAGGAGTGGCACATTCCAGAGGCATAGACAGGGCATCTCACCTCTGCTAAAACCTCCACCATGGGCTTTCCATCACCTGGAACCTGCCTTACACTGAGTGGAATCTGAGCACGGAATGGAGAGTGAAAATGTGGATACAATTCACAGGTTTTATTACAGCAAACCACACACTTAGATAGCTGCTATTCCATCTCCTCCGCTGTCACTTATTGATGTTTCCAAGACACACAAATAGGCAAAACAAGGTGTGCAGACCAGCCATTTCCTGAGCTGGAGGCTCAAGAAAGCTTGCACACATTGTCTAAGGAAGTTACCTGCAGAACAGAGCTGAGTGCCCTGATGCTCTGAGCAGATCACTGCCTCACATCACCCAAATCTGCTTCTCCCGGCACCCCCAGCTCACCCTCACAATACCATGTGAAATGCTATTAAACAGCTTAAAAATCCTCAGGCTGTGGTGAACGAGGCCCTTCAGAAAAGCCCGGGAGGAATGAAGGGAGAGAAGAGATCCCTGGAGGAGGGTGAGAGCTGCAGCAGGAGCTGGGAGGGGAGAAGGAGGCAGCACAGACAGCAGGAACCACTGGCTGATTCTGCTGAAGTGTCATCTTAATTATCCCTGGCAAAAGAACAGTGATTAACATCGATGACTGTGGACAACCTTTATGTAATTACTCATTAACATTTCTAAAATTGCACCTAGCTGCTACAGCAATACATGCTTTATAGATCTATCATTTTGAAGTCCAGAAAGAATCATTAGATGGTCTAGGCAGGCCCCAGCACTCTGCCAGCCACTATTACACTGCAGAAATCAGCACCAGCGGCGGCTGGGCGGCTTCTGCTTGGCTTCCACATCCTTTCCAGAAAGGCCATCCAGGGATACCAAGCAATGGACAATCTGCCCCATCCCTTGAGATGTTCTAAATTGAGATCACTCCCCTGCCCCAGCCTTACATCGAAATCCATGCTGGCTGCTCTTTTCATTATTATTATTTATGGAAATGGTACCCACAGCCAGGCAGAGCTGGATGGGGACAGGAATTCTCTGTCCCCATCCCCTCTGTGTGGGAAGAGAGGAGGCAGCTGAGTCAGGAACTTCTGCATTGTGCATCCATACTCCCTCTTCACACAGGAGTCCCACCTGCCAAAAGGTGCCACTGGCCAAGAACATTAACAGAAGTCCTATGAATAATAATTTAAAATAGTGGATTAATTAGAGGAAATTGTGATCTTGCAAATACCCTGCAGGTAGTAAAATGGAGCTAAGCCTTGCAGCTAGAAAATCCAGTGCAAGCCACTGCCTCTGCCGAGTTTTACTAGAGGAAAACAGCGTTGTTCTTTACTCATTTTAGAGACCAGTGCCAGTTAGACGAACTCAGCAAAATGTGGGGTTTTTTCTCCAAAAGGAAGAGGAAAATTAGATTTTATAGTAGCTTGTGATCAGAGAAAAACCACTCTGATTTCCTACGTGTTGCAGGTGATCCCATTTCCATACAGACACTTCCATTTCCACCTAGGACTTAGTTAAATTAAAGTTCTTCTGTCCTCAGAGTGGGAAGAAGACAGTAAATACCTCCTGGATCCACTGCCCTTGTAGAAAATTGTTTGAAAGAGACATTACACAACCCTCAAGGCAAGAAAAATGAAGCAAAAAGTCACAGATGAAACAAAACCACCTCTTCTTAATGTGGGACAACCTCAATCCACCGTTGCTGTGGTTCTGGTTGCATGAGTATTGGTGAAAAATAAAAAATCTGTGTCACAGTTGCTGAGTGATTCTCAGAGTAATGTGCAGTTGGTACTTAACCCTGGCCAGACCAGACCTGACCATTTCTGGGGGGCAGAAAGATTGTAATATGGTCACTACACAACGCCCAAGGGAGACTAAGGAGCTCGGGAGCTTCATCCCTTCCCCTGTTTGTCCTGTGTGCTGCTCCTGGGATTCAAACAGCCGACCAAGAAGCTCCCTGCACCCACAGGAACGATGCTTGGCTCAGGAATTATCAAGTTATCTTCCTGCTTTCACAGCTGAAGCACGGTGTGCTTATCTCGGCGCCCACAGCGCTCGAGGGGAAATCTGGGAAAGGAAGAAGGGCATCTACGATAAAATTCACAGTCCTGGGGCATCTCTGGTGTCATCTGGAAAGCCTTGGTGTAGCTCCCCGGCAGAGGAATCAGAGCTGTGACAGGAGCCAGGCGGGAAGGGTCCACGGGAGCAGCAGGCACACAGTGTCAGCCCTCCCACGCGTGTCAGGCACCAAGAGAGGGAGTGTGAGAGGAGGAGGAAGAACCGCTAGAGAAATCACTGAGAAATAGAACATTCATGCCTTAGTTTTGGATGGACCTAACAGTCTGGACTCCCGAAATAATCAATATAGTCTTTCTGCTAGCGGAGTATTCCATTCGCAGCAGTTTCACGGAGCGTTTGAGGGAGATTATATATTTATGGTTTCCCATTTGAAAGACTTTTAGCAGGTTTACCTCGAACATATGGATCCTGTTTTGGTTCTTTTGTTTTAGCACTTAATGCTTGTGAAATTGCCAGTTAATGACATCCATGCCTAAATCATGTTGCTTTTTAAAGTAAAATGTCTACCAAAGGTCCGTGTTCATACTTACCACTTCTCAAGTACAGCAATGAAAATTTTAAGAGGTTTGTTACCCATTGCGTCTGGGGAGGGAACCGACCGAATAATGAAATTACCAACAGGAGTTTAGATTAAAGCCCTGCCTGTGCTGGGGCTTGAGGCAACGCAAGCCCACCAACACCAGCGGGGCACCCGGGGCTGGGTGTTGGGGCCGCCTGGGATGGGGGGCAGGGAGGCCCCGCGCTCGCAGGAAGGTCGCTGTGGGGGGAGGTAGGCTGGGAGCAGGCGGCTCCTGGGGCAGGGGGAGGCTGCCGGGGGATGAGGCCGGACGCGGGGACACCCCGGAGCTGGTGCGGGGGGAGCCTGCGGGCTCAGCCAGAGAGCGAGTCCGCTCCGCCCCAGCCGCCGGCTGGGCTGGCTTGTGCCGGAGAACGGGGCCCCTTCGACACCTCCCGGCTGGGTCCCCCCGGCCGAGCCTTCCCCGCCCGGGGCGCTCCGGGCGCGGGCGCGGAGCCTCCCCGGGCCGGGCGCGCCGGGAGCGCGGAGCGTGGCGCACACGTTACCGGCTCCGCTAATCACCCCGAGCCTTTGATTGCCCTGCACGTGGGGACGAGCCTCCGCACTTCAAAAGAGCGTGGGAAATCCTGATTAAAAGGCTTTTCTCCCCCGTTGGGACCGACACCTTCTTTGAAGCCTTTCCAAGCGACAGTGCAAACGCACCCAAGCGCCAAAGGACCGTATCTATATTTTAAGTGACTTTAATTTCTCTTCCCCCCCCTCTTTCTCTCTCTCTCCCCCTCCTTTCCTTTCAGTTTTGGAAACACCTGGTAAGTTGTAAAATGATTTACGAAGTGAAAGTGTTAAATGAGGCCACCAGCTGTAAGACTGACAGAGCTTTATGAGTTTTATTAGGTGCCCTATTATGGAAAATAAACTTTAATCCGTCCATAAAAACAGAATCTGAAAAACATATTTGCCCTTTTAGTCTGGAACACTGAAAGTATTCTTGTGAGACGCTGGGCTTTAAAGAGATTAATTTTATTGAGACAGACACAATACACCGGTAGGACTTTGATACCGAGTCCGTGAATAGCTGCCTGTACCCGCAAGGCTGGTTTCCGTGGGGCTGAGACGAGCTTGGACACACACCTCGTGGACATATAGGATATTTCTGGCCCGGTGCGGCACGTCTGCCAGCTTAATTAGTGGGTGTTTAATTGGAAATGAACGATTGAGGGAGGATCTTTATTGTTTGGGGCAGGGGGGGTGATCTCAGGTAGAATTATTATTATTATTATTATTATTATTATTATTATTATTATTATTTTGTTGTTTTATTGGTGTTGTTATAAAAACTATGCATTATATTTAACTTATTGATTTTTTTGAGATAAAAGGTGCCGTCCAGACTGATATGTTTCAGACGTTTTAAAATCTAAGCAAGAGGTAAATCCTGCTGACAGTAACTCGGGCGTGTGGCCGGGATTAGGGTGGAGGAGTCACCGCGGCCCTACGCGGGTTTTGCGCGCTCCTGCCCGGCCGTTCACCCACGAAGATGCAGCCTCAGCCAGCGGCGTGAAAAACCACAGAGATACTAATGCCTTTATTTTTCTATCGCCTTGAAGTCTCCAGAGCCTGTGACCAAAAGAAAATCGTTCAGAAATTTAAATCAGAGCCTCCGATGCGATCATTTCCTTGCAAGGGGTTAGGTATCGGTCAAGCCCGAATCGAGATTATCCTGATCAAGTTTTTTGACAAATGGCATCTGTTCAGATTTTTGCTATATGGTGATTTTTGGCGTGCCGCCCCGGGGCACGGGGTGTGCGGGACCCGTGAGCTGGTAACTACCCGCGTTATACCTGGATGCCTCCTGCAGCCGAGCCACCTGAAGCTCTCCGTGAGGGATAACACTTTTCCTTGGTCAATCTCATCCCATAATCTCACGCATCCGCCAGCCTGTGCTTCACTGGGCGGACTTTTACAGAAACCGCTAAGAGGGGCCACGCTGTGGCCTCACAGGACAGGTTAAGGCGATTTTGTAGGAACTATCTTCATTAAAATCATTATTGTTTTATTTTTAAAGTGCAAGGGAGTGGGAGAGCTCTGTGTTTCAGAGCTCCTCACTCTCATCCTCCGGGGCTAGGAGGGGGAGCGGCGCCCCACGAGCGGCAGGATGCGGGAGCCGGGTCCTTCCGCCCCCCTGCGCGGCCCTACGCGGGAGCGGAGCCGCCCCGTAATTCATTCAAAGGGATGAATTGCCAGACGTGGCCCTGAGCTGGTGGGGATGAGCCAGTGATTATATTTAAATTCTCTATAATTGATTTGGGGAAGAGCCGCGGTGACAGGGATTAATTGATCTGCAAATTTATTGGCGAGATAAATCGCGCAGTTATTGAAAACCCTGCGCTCCACCGCCGCGGGGCGGGGAGCCGGGGGTCCCGTCCTCGGTACCGGGGAGGGCACGGGAGGGCCTTGCTCCTTCGGAAGTCGAGTCGCCCCTAGAAAACAGCGCTGCTCCCACTCCTTTCCTAGGCCCCAGCCCCTTGGGAGGGGATACCGCCGCCAGTCCCCGAGCTCCCAAAAGCATCGCACGGCCAGGAGCGCCGCCGCCGCCCCAAAACCCTCCTGGGACCCGCAGCGCTGTTGCCGGGGTAGCTCGCCCCTGTACTGAGGTGCTCCTCTCGGGAATATCCTCTCAATACAGTCATTACACGGCAGTTGTGGCACTGGACTAAATTCGGATTAGGAAGCGGTCCCCGACTCCCTCCAGAGCGCTTTGGCACCTCCCAAAGTACCGGGATGCCGTGGCCCGGGAGCGGCGAGCATCCTCCCCTCACACAGCGCTCGTACACCTCCAGTAAAAAAACTCCGTTTATTTTCCCCCCATCGCACGGGTGGGAGGACCTGGGGAATAATTTAGCATGCATAAGTAGAGGTAATTTTTTTTTTATAAATACAATATACAAAAATAAAGACAGTATTGAGATTTCCAGCAGTTTTAACGTTAATGTCATCATAAACAGATTTCCCGATATATAGTAAGAACAAAACATTTCCAATACTCAGCGAAAGGAACGCGCTTCCAGGGGGCAGGGATGGGAGGTGGGGGAGCTCAAGTTTTGTCTGGTTTTTCAGTCAATAATAACACTGTATTCACGATAAATCCTCTTCCCCGCCCGGCATGGGGAGGATCCTCTTCTCCATCCCTCTCCAAGCAGGGAGAAATCAAAACAAGGGGAGAGCGGGACAGGTGCCAACCAGGAGCGGCGGGACACCCCGGCGGGACGGCTGGAGGAGCTGGACGCGCGGGGGGCTCACTGGGGCTGCGCCGGGGCTCCGTGCCGGCCCCGCGGCTGCGTGTCCTCCTCGTCCGCCTCGGAACAGTCGGAGGAGTGGTACGGGCAGCATCTGCCGGCCGCCGCCGCCGCCTCCTCTTCCTCCTCCTCCTCTTCCTCGTCTTCAGGTTCGCTGTCGGGCAGCTCCCGCATCCTCCTGCCGGCGCTCTTCTCCGGAGCGGGCAGCAGCAGGTCCTCATCCCCCTTGTCCTCGCCGCCGCCCCCCTTCGGCTTCTCGGCCTCCTGCGCCGCCTGCTCCTTCGCCTTCTTGCTGCGCTTCCACTTCATGCGCCGGTTCTGGAACCAGATCTTCACCTGGGGAGACGGGACACAAACACATCCCCTCATCCAGCGCCCGCCAGGGCAGCCACGCCCGCCCAGCCCTCGCGGGGCCGGGGGCACTCACCTGTGTCTCGGTCAGCATGAGCGACGTGGCCACCTCGAAGCGCTTGGGCCGGGAGAGGTACTTGTTGAGCTTGAACTGGTGCTCCAGCTCCAGCAGCTGCTGGCTGGTGAAGGCCGTGCGGGGTCGGCGGCACTTTCCCAGGAGGTTGGACTGCGCCTGGGCTGGGAAAGGAGAAGGGGGAGCGCGGAGGTGAGCGCGGAGCCGCCCTGCCGCGGCCGCGCAGCCCCCGGGAGTGCGCTGGGAAGCAGGAAAGGCTCAGCGTGTGAGACTGGAGCAAGGCTGGACCATTTTCCACCGGAGCGCGGACCGAGGCGGGGATCGCCTCCAGGCCCTCTGACTCCGGGGTTTCTCGGCTTCCGCCGTGTCAAGAGATCGCCCACAGGGACCAAAAAAAAAAAAAAAATTAAATGAAATCTTTTAAATAAAGGAAAATATGTCTATTGATTTCCCAAGAGGCTAACAAACGCGAGACAATAAACCGAAGCCAGGGATCGCGGCGAAGGGGCACGGGGCTCTCCGGGGAGCGGCAATTTGCTCCATTTAATGTTTTAGTTAAACATGCCGCACTCCCTGCCCGCCCATATCCGTTTAATTAGCGGGATTGCCGGCCGGAACCAGGACCGGGACCGAGCCTGGGGTCCGCTCCGCGCCCTGCGAGTGTCGGCTGCCCCTCGGAGACTAAATCATCAGCGAGGACTAGAAAACTGTATTGGAAACGGGGAAAAAAAAAAAAAAAAAAAAAAAAAAAAAAAAAAAAAGAAAAAGAAAAAGCGTGTTTTCCACATTGAAAAATAATCAAAACTAAGGATTTATTAGAGAGGGGAAAAAATACCAAAACAAACAAACAAAAAAAAAAATTTCAGTCACAAGAAAGCGGGAACTGAGCCTCTTTAATGGCCCGGACACCTCTGGGCATGAGACCTGGCAGCGCTACTGCCCATTTCTCAAATTATTTAGATACTTTGGCTTATTAGGTTTAGAAAAATAAAAGAAATCTAGGAACGGGCAGCTTCTGCTCCCCGGCCACGGTCGGAGACAGCTCGCTAAAGCGGCGGAAAGAATAGGACAGTGTCCGCTCCCGGCCGCAGTGCCCGGGAGATTTTCTCACCGTGGTGCGATTTTCCGAGACTCGTTTTGCTTGGTTATTTATTCCCCTCTGCCCCTTGTTTGAGAGGCAGGACTCTAACAGCTTTCCTAATTATTTTTTCTTCTTGAATGTTCCAGTCTAAACAATCCCAATCCGAGAGAAAACAATGGACTTTTTTGTCTGCGAATGTGTGTGCCGAGTAGGAGAAGGGGGGGGGAAAAATCGCAATTCTTTTCCTGGCATGATTTTCGTAAAACTACACCTCCGGTATTGTTAAACCGGCCATTCCCACCGAGAGCTCACACCTCCGAAAAGGATCTTTTGCTTAAACCAGATGCACGCAAGTTCCCCATCGCCGCGAGGCCTAGAGCTCTGCTTTGCTGGGACTGCGGGGTTGCCTGGCTCCATCCAGCACTCCCAGCCTTTCCTGGGCCCAAACCTAATCCCTTCCGACTGTACTTCTTTCCTATTCGTTATCTCCAGGGGATGCAGAACCCCAGGTTTTTGGCCGATCCCAGATTCTCCCTACGTCCCTTTGCCTAGGAGGAGACTTGACATCATTATTATATGTCCGTTTCCGATAAAGGAGAAATAAAATTAAGAACGGTGAGTGAATGATGCAACCTTTCACCTCGCTTTTGGGGGATTACATTGAGACTGGTGTTTTAGGGACACCATGAGGACCCCTGGCCCCTGACCAACTCCCACCTCCCCTCCCCGGTGGCTTCTACCCACCGGAACGGCGGTAAAGGGCATTTGCAAAGGCAGGGAGCAATTTGTCACCTTCCCGTTTAACCTGCCGTGAGAGGCCAGGCTCTCCGGGGCTCCTCAAGGGCAGGGAATGGCGATGTGACCGCACACCCCCGTTTCCCACTCCTTTCTTCTAACATAAATTTTGCAAAAAATAAAGCGTCTCTTCCAGTTTAAGTCTGCAGCTTGTTTAGGCGGGGCAGGAGGAGGCTTCTGCCCTCTCGGAAGGAGGCAGCTCCCGGTAGGCCCGTGCAGCGGCACAGGGGCTGGCGGGGACGCGGCTGCGGTGAGGAGGGAAGCAAATACTCACAGTTGAAGTCGGGCATCTTGGGCAAGATCATGCCCGCGGTGGAGGCCCGCAGCCACTGGTCCAGCTGGAAGGTGCCGGCGCTGAGCTTGATGGGGTCGGCGGCGGGGTGGGAGGGGTGCGCTCCCTGCACCTGCGAGTAGGGGTAGGAGAGCGCCGGGTGCTGCCCGCCCAGCGCCGAGTACCCGTACACCGGGTGCCCGTAGAGGGCCGCCTGCGCCGGCATGCCCGGCCCGCCGGGCGCCGCGGGGTGCAGTCCCAGGGCCATGCCGGCCGCCGAGGCGTGGTGGTGCGGGTGCGAGCCTGTGCCCGCCCCGGGCAGGAAGCCGGGCTTGGGGACCAGGGCGCAGTGGGCGGCCAGGAGGCGCGGCGGAGAGGGGCTGTCGGTACGCAGGCAGTCGGCGGGGCCGCCGGAGGGGTGCTCGGAGGAGGATGAAGAGGAGGACGAGGAAGAGGAGGACGAGGACGGAGGGCTGCCGCTCCCACTGCTGCTACTACCGCTGCCGCCCAGCGAGGTGACCAGGGCCAGCGGCGCGCTCTGCCCCGCCGCCGCCTTAGGGGGGTCGACAGCCAGCAGCGCGTCGATGCGGAAATTTTTGGATTTTTCCATGGGAGCGCCGGCGGGAGGCGGCTGGGGACCGCGCGGCTGCCCCGGGCCGGCCGCGTCTCCCGGCGGCGGCGGGCGGCAGTGCGGCCGCGCTCCGCGGCGCGCCCCTTCAAGGGCCGCAGGCGGCTCCCATTGGCCCCGCGCCGCTGCGGCCTCGCTCGCCATTGGCCGCGCCGCCCGGCCGTCACCGCCGAGCGCCCGCCCCCTCCGCGCGCCCCGCGCTGCGGGCGGCGGCGCCGGGGGACACCCGGGACACCCATGGGGGACACCCGGGATACCCACGGGGGACACCCGGGACACCCATGGGGGACACCCGGGACACCCAAAGGGGACAGCCGGGACAGCCATGGGGGACACCCGGGACAGCCATGGGGGACACCCGGGACACCCATGGGGGACAGCCGGGACACCCATAGGGGACAGCTCGAGACACCCATGGGGGACAACCCGGGACACCCATGGGGGACACCCGGGACACCCATGGGGGACACCCGGGACACCCATGGGGGACAGCCGGGATACCCATGGGGGACACCCGGGACACCCAAAGGGGACACCCGGGACAGCCATGGGGGACAGCCGGGACACCCATGGGGGACAGCCCGGGACACCCATGGGGGACAGCCGGGACACCCATGGGGGACACCCGGGACACCCATGGGGGACACCCGGGACAGCCATGGGGGACACCCGGGACACCCAAAGGGGACAGCCCGGGACACCCAAAGGGGACAGCCGGGACACCCATGGGGGACAGCCCGGGACACCCATGGGGGACAGCCCGGGACACCCATTAGGGGACACCCGGGACACCCATGGGGGACACCCGGGACACCCAAAGGGGACACCCGGGACAGCCATGGGGGACACCCGGGACACCCAAAGGGGACACCCGGGACACCCATGGGGGACAGCCGGGACACCCATGGGGGACAGCCGGGACACCCATGGGGGACAGCCGGGACAGCCAAAGGGGACACCCGGGACACCCATGGGGGACAGCCCGGGACACCCATGGGGGACAGCCGGGACACCCAAAGGGGACACCCGGGACACCCATGGGGGACAGCCGGGATACCCACGGGGGACACCCGGGACACCCATGGGGGACACCCGGGACACCCAAAGGGGACAGCCCGGGACACCCATGGGGGACAGCCCGGGACACCCATGGGGGACACCCGGGACACCCATAGGGGACACCCGGGACACCCATGGGGGACAGCCCGGGACACCCAAAGGGGACACCCGGGACACCCATGGGGGACAGCCCGGGACACCCACGGGGGACAGCCCGGGACACCCATGGGGGACAGCCGGGACAGCCATGGGGGACACCCGGGACACCCATGGGGGACAGCTGGAGACACCCATAGGGGACAGCCCGGGACACCCATGGGGGACAGCTGGAGACACCCATGGGGGACACCCGGGACACCCATGGGGGACACCCGGGACACCCATTAGGGGACACCCGGGACACCCAAAGGGGACAGCCCGGGACAGCCATGGGGGACAGCCGGGACAGCCAAAGGGGACACCCGGGACACCCATGGGGGACAGCCCGGGACACCCATGGGGGACAGCCGGGACACCCAAAGGGGACACCCGGGACACCCATGGGGGACAGCCGGGATACCCACGGGGGACACCCGGGACACCCATGGGGGACAGCCCGGGACACCCATGGGGGACACCCGGGACACCCAAAGGGGACACCCGGGACAGCCATGGGGGACAGCCGGGACACCCATAGGGGACAGCCCGGCACACCCATGGGGGACACCCGGGACACCCAAAGGGGACAGCCCGGGACACCCATGGGGGACAGCCCGGGACACCCATGGGGGACACCCGGGACACCCATAGGGGACACCCGGGACACCCATGGGGGACAGCCCGGGACACCCAAAGGGGACACCCGGGACACCCATGGGGGACAGCCCGGGACACCCACGGGGGACAGCCCGGGACACCCACGGGGGACAGCCGGGACAGCCATGGGGGACACCCGGGACACCCATGGGGGACAGCTGGAGACACCCATAGGGGACAGCCCGGGACACCCATGGGGGACAGCTGGAGACACCCATGGGGGACAGCCCGGGATACCCACGGGGGACAGCCGGGACACCCATGGGGGACACCCGGGACACCCATGGGGGACAGCCGGGACACCCATAGGGGACACCCGGGACACCCATGGGGGACAGCCCGGGACAGCCATGGAGGACAGCGCGGGACACCCATGGGGGACAGCTGGAGACACCCATGGGGGACAGCCCGGGACACCCATAGGGGACAGCCCGGGACACCCATGGGGGACAGCTGGAGACACCCATAGGGGACAGCCGGGACACCCATTGGGGACAGCCGGGACACCCACGGGGGATCGGCTGCTCCCCGCGGAGAGAACTCTCCCAGCCACGGCAGTGCGCGGCTCTCCGCCGGCCGCGCTGGCTCCGCCGTGTGTCCAATGACAGTTTTCCACCATTCCTGCACCCGGCAAATATTTGCCGTAAACGCGCCGCCGGCCGCTTTTTAACGAGTCGGAAAGAATAAACACCTGTGGGTCAGGGAGTCACCCTGCCACCAAATCCCGGGTCTGTCAACAGCCTTATTGCACCTGCTTATCTGAGGCAAACAGCCGCGGACAGAAAAGGGAAAGAGCGGGGCGAGGGGTCTCTCCTTACCAGGGTCCCGCTTCCCCGGGGGGGCCCGGCCGTGTGAGCGAAAGGTCAGGCTGCGGCACGAAGCACTGCCAAGACAAACATGATCTCCTTTCAAAAGTTCTCCCCCGTGGAGAAGGGTCTCGGCTGTGGGAAATGCCCAAATCGCGGCTCCATCACCGTGAGCCCCCCGGGAGGGGCCGCTCCGCACTCCTGGGGCGGCGGGACTGTGCCCCAAGGGCGGCCGGGGCCACCACAACAAGAGTGCGCTGTCCCTCCCGGCCCCTGCCCCTGGGGTGGGAAAAGTAACAGCAATGAAAAGAGAAGGGGAAAAGAAAGGGAGAAAGGGAAAAAATGGAGAAAAAAACTGAGTCCAACACAACCAACAAAATATCTGACAACTTTGGCCCTGTCTCCTTGCCACTTCCCCGTGGGAGGGAGGCCCGGAGCACCTCTCACACGTGCACACATACAGACAACGAACCCTCTGCTCAGTGCCCTCGTATTCCCCTTTTCCCCTGCACTTTTCCCCCACCTTGACCTCACTAGAGCCTCCGGACACACACGCACGACAGACACACAGACACAAGCAGGACAGGCATATGGACACTATTGGTCTGGCACGATGCACACGCGTGGCACAGCAGCGCCACACGCACACACACAGCACCCGCACACGGGCCCCGGGGAGCAGATGCTCCCAAACAGCCGCTGCCGCCCGGGAAACCCCAAAACGCAGCGAGCACAGCCCGCACCCGCCGCGGGGGCTGGAGTCGAGCCTCGCAGCTGCACAAGACCCCAGTGCTCCCCGCTCCCTGGGATGAAGAGAGGGACACCAAATCGCAGGATCGTTTTAATGAGCCGCTTCGGTTTTGTCCGGGCGCCGAGGGGCTGAGGAGGCTCCAGGAATGGACCCGGGATCGCGGCCGTCGCCCCTGGCATCCCCACCGGCCCCACGTTTCCCATTGACCGTCACTTTGGCCCCACGCACGGGCAGCCCCAGAGCAGCGAGTGGCCGGACCAGGGGCTTGTCCCTGTGACAGATTCCGGAGGAGGAGGGGGGTGATGGACCCGCACCCGCCTCCTTCCCTGCGTCCCGGCCCCGGCAGGCATGAGGGCCATCCCTCTCCCAAGTGTGGTGTCCAGTCCGCTGGACACGGGGACGCGGCTGTCACCGGCCGGGAGCCCGGGCAGAGCCGGTGCCGGTTCCCGATGCCCGGGTCGGGGACACCGGGGCTGCGCGGGCCCGTGGCGGCTGCGGATTGTGCCGCACGCAGGGACACTGCTTTGGGTACAGCGTGCGGCCCCTCCTCGGGGCAGTTTTGGGGACGAGGGACCGAGCTGCAGGGGAAGCCATCCGGTGTCAGCAGGGAGCCACGGACACAGGGCTGCGCTCGGGGCCCCCGTGGGGACGCGTGCCCGCCGCCGGAGGGATGCGCGGCTGGCAGCGGCCCGCGGCGGAGGGTGGGCGGTGCCGTGAACGCTTCTCCAGGCGGCGATGGGGCAGAAGGCGAGGCCGGCTGGTGGGGGACGAGGACCCCGACCCCGGTCCATCACCGCCCCGGGGGCGGGCTCAGGCCGGCCGCCCCGTCTGGACATCCCGCGCCTCCGGCCCGGGTGTCGCATCTTTTGGCTGATGGATATTTAGTGCTTGGAGAAGGATTTCGATTTTCAGACTTTTTTTTTTCTTTTTTTTTTTTTTTTTTTAAGGGTACAATTTTTAAAAAATCCTTTCCTTTCCTTTCCTTTCCTTTCCTTTCCTTTCCTTTCCTTTCCTTTCCTTTCCTTTCCTTTCCTTTCCTTTCCTTTCCTTTCCTTTCCTTTCCTTTCCTTTCCTTTCCTTTCCTTTCCTTTCCTTTCCTTTCCTTTCCTTTCCTTTCCTTTCCTTTCCTTTCCTTTCCTTTCCTTTCCTTTCCTTATTGTTTTTTTTCCTTTTTTGTTGCAATTTTTAAAGCCTTTTTTTCCTTCCCCCGCACCGTTCCGTTCCGGGTGTTTGTCCCCACAGGTGCCGCAGGGCATCCGGGCCTGCTGAACTCCCCGCGGCTCCCGCACCTGTGTTGATCCAGTATATTGCCCGGGAGCCAACAATGCGCGGTTATCTCGGCGGAGATAGCGCAAGGAGCGCACTCCCCCGACACCTCCGGGTGGTCCCTTTCAGCAGAGCCCCGCTGCCCGGCCGGGGCAAACAGATGCCTATCTCGCCTTTTGAAAAGCCGGGGCGGTGCACGCAGGGGGGCGGCGTGGGGCTCTGGGGTAAATCCCGGTGGGAACAGCGGAGCGCCCCGAGCCCTGCGATGGGGGTGTCTCTCATTTTTCCGAATTAACTCCCCCGCTATCCCCAAAGCCGCTACAAACCGCAGGCGCGGGCCAGCGTTATTGCCAAAAACACATATTACACTGCGACATTCTGTAAATGAGATAATGATACATAAACCTCCCTGATAAATGTGACATCGTCGGGATGTCTCCTCTAAATTAGCCTCTTGCATTGACTGCTAATAATGGTGAGTTTATGAAAGCAATTTCAGTGCAAAAAGCACAGGGTCTTCTCGGTCTAATCAGCTGCCTCTCCTAATGGATGAGGGGGTCAGGCGGAGAATTATTGACACTCTGCTGCCCTTAACCTGTTTCCCAATAAAGCTGATTAGTTTTTGTCAATTCATCAGCTAACCACTCTCGCCGGGACTGCATCAAAGCCTTATTTGCTCAGGGGAAATCAACAAGTCACAGATCAGATCCATTACGGAGCGGCCCCGGCTGCCGGCGCCTCCCGCGCCGGGGCCGCTCCTGGGCCGGGGGCTGCCCCAGGCCGTTCTGAGGGGGAAATGAGCCCCTCCGGGTGCTTGGGCTGGGACGAACAGCCTCAGGCACTTGGAAAATGCCTCTGCGTTATCAAACTTTTTCCTTTCCTCCGGCAAAGAGGTTGGGGGTGCCGGGAGGGCTCCGGGCAGGTCCCAAAGGCGGCTGGGTCTCCACCAGCATCTTGCCCCTCCTGGAGTCTCGGGGGGCGACCGCCTCCGCCGGTTCCTCCCGGGGAAAGGGCATTTCATGCACTCCAAGATCCCCGAGCTGCAGAGAGGGGCCGGTCTGCCAAAACCCTGCCTTCACCTCAGACCCCATCTCTGAACAAAAAGCTGGCTATGACTTAGGAGGCCAGGATGCCTTTTCTAGATGTTTTTTGGTTGTTTTCTTTTTCTTCTTTCCTACAAGCCATTTTCCAAAATTTTGCCTGGATTGCTTTAGACTTGCTCTTCAGATAATGTGAAACAAAAATTTAAAATTTATTCCTGCTACCGCTGCAATTCCCGCAGTCGGGGTTTGTCCGGAATAATGGACGTTGGACAGTTTTTGTTCATCCACAGGAAAACAACAAAAAGCCCACCCAGAGTGTGCTGCCCCTTTAAGCCCGACCGACAGCCTCTCAGTCCACCCCCCTTCAATTTAATTTCATTAAAACAGAGCATGAATATTTCTATTAAACCTAAAATGAAATATGAAGCCATTTAGACTCTGCCTGCACCAATCACCCAGATTTATGACTTTTATTCATCACATCAAGAGCTGGGAAAAATGAATTTTCTTCACCCAGGAAGGAAATAAAAACCCTGCCTTGGTCATTTCCAGAAAGCTGTTAATTTGCCCGTGTGGTAATTACTTTCACAATTAACTAAAATACAAATCAACCTGACAAATTGGGTTAGTTTATATATTAATTAGCCAGTTTAAATTTATTCATTATAAAAAGACAATTTAAGAGGACCTCGGGTGTCTGTTTTATCGCAATAAATTATTGTTAGGAAATGGGGGCTAATAAAACATCACCGCATCTGAGGGCACCGCGCGGGGCTTCCGCGGGCCGGGGCGCGGCTCTGCGCGGGGGCGGCGATGGGAGCGGCGGCCGGAGGAGCGGGAGAGGGGCCGGGGCCGTTCCCCGCCTCCAGCTGCGCTGATTTAACACTCCGTCGATAGGATCATTCGATGCCTTTTAGCTTGTGATCTTTATAAATGTCCCGCTATTAAATTAGAAAATGATTCTCTCCTCGTTTAATTGTATTCTTTCGTTTCTTATTTCCAATTAATTAGTCCTATCGACGTTGCAATATTTTAAGTGACTGGAGTCCGTTTACAGTTTAAAATATATGGGTCAGCGCGTGCAATTTTAGACTAGGCAGAACTATATAATGTGGGTTTTAACTACTCTTCTCTCATACGTCTTAAACATCTGGCTAAACGCATCACTGGGAAACACCGCGCGTATTTTGCGCGCTGGGGAGCGGCCGCCCCGCGCTCCCTTCCGCGCTCCGCACGTGGCCGCGGTGGCTGCGCGCAGCGCGACGCTCTGAAAATCGCTTGCGCTGTTCCTTCCGCCGTCGCTGCGGGCAAACAGGGCTGTCTAGGGGGAAAGCTGAGGGCTTGCTTTGTTTTGCTTTGTTTTCCAGCGCAGTTCCGGGGGCTGCAAAACGCGCTTGGGGCTGCCCCCGTCCCCGCTCCTCTGGCAGCCTCCGCAGTGCCGGCAGCTGAGGGGCTGTGCAGGGACACCTGCCTGCCCTGCTGCCTGGCCCGTGTAGGAGCCGGGGCTGGGAGCTAAAGAGGGAATTAAATACGTATCAAATGTAAGTAATGGGGTGGTAAATAACCAGCCCTCTCCTGGCTGGGGTGACCTGCAGGGCCCTCCCCCA
Source organism: Anomalospiza imberbis (assembly GCF_031753505.1). Lineage (NCBI taxonomy): Eukaryota > Metazoa > Chordata > Aves > Passeriformes > Viduidae > Anomalospiza > Anomalospiza imberbis. The sequence goes on along the minus strand of NC_089681.1, from coordinate 143,673,828 downwards.
AAGCACTGCCCAAGGGGTGGGCTGGGGTTGGAGGGGGATGTGTGTGTGTCCCTCCTGTGGCAGAAGCAGCTGGGGGGGGGCTGGTGAATTTTCACCTTCTGCTCCCCTCTCCTGTGCAGGAAAAACCCCTGGAGCTGCCCTAAAACACAGGTTGGGCAACATGGATGATCTTGTTTAAGTCCTTCCCAGGTCATCCTACCGCAGGTGCAGCCCCTCCTCCCTGAACAGCCACAGACTCGATGCGGTCCCACCTTCTCCATGAGCTGGGTTGGCTCTGTCCCCGTGCTGTGGCACTTGAGGGGAGCCCATGGAGGCACCTGAATATATACAAGGCCAACAGAGCAGCCCCCCAGGAGCAGGGTGGGTGCCGGGAGTGGTCTGCCAGAAACGCCTGTGTGGGCAGGTGAGCATGGCTATGACAGGGCTGTGACAATGTAGGACTGTGGAGGACACGCTTTGTTTCCTGCTCCCTTGTCCCCCTGGGGCTCCCCCTTAGTGCACATGGACATGAACATCCCTGGTCTCCTACTGCTACATCCCTCAGCTGATGCCTCCTCCCTGGTCCAGCCCATCCCTTGCTACCCTCCAGCACCTGAGGGCCACTGTGGGGCTGACACAGGCGTCTGAGTGTCAGACACCTGCACACAGTGACTGGGACATCCTGCGCCTTCCTGGCTGGTGCTTCACTGGTTTCTGCTTGAACACCACCACAGAGGTTGTCTCCCACCCACATCTGGGCTGATGCCAGACCTCTCCATGATCGCTTGGGCAAAGAAAAGCTGTGCAGAGTCCCTCCTGCAGCAGGCAGAGCTGTACTTGGCTGTCACTGGTGTCCCTGCGCTCTCCAAACGGGAATGTGGCAGGGTCCATAGAACTTGGAGGCTGCCTTCAGCTTCCATATTTAGGTGGTTCCCATCTCCGTCTCCAGCCCTGCCTTCATGGGACCCTCTCTCCAAGCAGGCAAAGCCTCTTGTAATTATTTTAGAGGAATTTGGAGAAATAAGAGATCCATGTGGATGGAGAGTGAGACACCTGCCACCTCTCCAGGATACACATGAAGCCTCTCTTCACCTCCAAGCTACTCAGCTCTGGGACTCTTTGGGCATCCAGCGTGCATGTCAGAGGAACATAAATGCCAGGAAGGATAAAAGATGAATCATAAGGGTAGATTAATAATGTGGCAAATACTATTGTTTCCTGGCCAGGGCTCCAAAGGTCCCTCCTATCCATGGTGGGCTCAAAAAAGCACCGAATGTGGTAAAACCTAAACGTGAGCTGCTCTCACTATTGATGGCACCAAATGTCATTGTAGTAACATCAATCACAGCGAGTTCCTCCTGTGATTCAGGAGATTGTAATATGTGATTCCATGAGACTCTCATTGTGATTTAGAATTGATTAATATCCGTTCATAAAATGGTATAAAACTTACTTCTCTTCCATTGGAGAGCCCCAAACCGCATCCCAGCCAATAATTCAAAACCTTGTTAATGTAACTGCTAATTTCAGAGGGTGATGAGGATGGTTATGGTGTACATGGGCTTGTGCTGAGGGGTCTGCAGTAGGGGCAGGAAGAGGTTAGAAGAATAATTTCCAAAGCAGAAAATTGCTGTCCGGTTTAAATTATTTTAGGTGTTACATGGTCATTCTGCTGTGCCTTCAGATTCACATCAGAGCTCCTGAGGATTTAACCAGCACTTTGAAATGCCTGACTCTAAATGCTGAAAAAAATAAAATTATTTTGGTGATAAGCCCCACAGTATTTTTACCTGTGGCTTCTTGATTTCTGCATAGAATTTGGCCACCTTCCACTCCCAGTGAACTGGCTGCTCTGGAGATATTCATAGATACTGTTTGCTTTCACTGTTTTTTCTGGAGGTAGGAGGCTCTGCTTGGCACAGGGCCTAGTACAAAATAGCTCATGCCTTTTATTTCCTTTTCTCTTCTCTTTTTAAAGACACATACCAGGGATTGCAATGTGCATGCATAATGGTATGTGAGCCAGGAATCATTCTCTTGCAAAAAAAAAAAAAAAAAAAAAAAAAATCACATTAGTGGAGTGAGAAGCAGACTGAGTGCCTAGCAAAATGTTTAGAGAATTAAAAAAAAAAAAAAGGCTGAAAATTGACATCTGGATGAAAAACAATATGTAATAGGAAGTTGAAATCTTGGTGCTTTAATAGAAATAATTTTAATAGACAACAGAGAATTCACAGGATTACTTGATGGGAAATATATTGAAAATACAATTTTTTTCTTTGCAAAATGTATGCAATAATTGCAGTTTTGGTTTAATAATAAATGTAACTTCAAATAATCATTTGATTCAAACCTCTGCTTTTCTAATGGCATTCAGAATTATTAATATCTGTCTAGCCAGCTAAAGAGGTTTTTAAGAGAGTATGCTGTGTGTTCTGCAATTAGAGTAGCCATCTGCCCTTTATTAAAACTCCATTAACCTTTACATTAAAATACATTTAAAATGCAGACACACTGAGAATATCAGACACAAATAAAATAGATAAATCTAAGTGGTTTCTTAGTGGCTTATTTGTGCAGAACCTGTCAACTTGTTGTGACACCTAAAATTTTCTGGGGACAGATAACAACCTAGAATAAATTTTTCCATGTTAAGGACAGGAAATAATTACAAGGAGGTAATGGAATTAAAAACATCTCTGATGAAATTTTCTATAGCGTGATCTTGTTTATAGAAGGCTAGAAAATGGTTTGAAGTTCATACTATTAACTTCAGAATAAAATGCTTCATTTTAAGAGCAGAATTAAATTGTTTTTCTTCTACAGCTGATTACACTGCAGTAATTTTTGTGGTAGAATGACTGATGCAAACAAAAAGATTGACAATTTTCTGAAAATATTCATATGTATTGTCAATATAAAGTCCAACAGATGCTGCACTGTTCATTGAGCCTCATACTGGTGACTCTCTTAGGAGTGAGAACGGTGCTGTATTTCCTTGTCTGAATTATTATTGCCGTTAGCAGAGCTGCTGACTTTATCTGGAAATAAATATTCCTAAAATACCCTTTCTAAGACCCGTTTTTACTTGCTCCCGCTTACACACATTTGATCAGAGTGGACTGAAACTCCCGAATAGCTGAAATATCTGCCTGCATTTTTTTTTTTTTTTTAACAAAAATGGCTCAGCCATTTCGAAGACCCAGGTTAAGAAATAATCTCGTTTTTCCAGCCGCTTTAAAGTCTCCCGGTGAGGGTGTCCGCACAGCCGCTGAGCCCTGATTTACAGCCGCGGCTGGCCGGGATCAGCCCCCGGCACAGGGCGCACCTCCGGTCGCTGATCCACAAACCCAGCCTTTGGCCAAGTCATAAAACTTTCCAAAGCGGCTCCTCCGTGAGCCGCACATCCTGCTTAGCTGCATCTCCCGGGGGCTGCCCTCGCTCCTGGCCGGGGTCTGAGCAGGATTTCCCGCCCTGTCGCTGGTTTCTCTGCCTCCCGTGGGCTGCAGCAGCCGGTGCGAGCGGACTGAGCGGGGACAGCGGGAGCCGGTCAGGGATGCTCCCGAGCCCGGCGGGTACCGCACCTGCGGGGCTGGCAGGAAATTCAGAGCTGAGGGGACCCCAGAGACAGAGATGCTGGAGCTGGGGGGACCCCAGAGACAGAGATGCTGGAGCTGGGGGGACCCCAGAGACTGAGATGCTGGAGCTGGGGGGACCCCAGAGACTGAGATGCTGGAGCTGGGGGGACCCCAGAGACAGAGATGCTGGAGCTGGGGGGAGGGACGGGGTGCTGGGAGGTGGGGAGGGACAGGAGGGGCGGCAGGGCAGTGAGAGGCAGCGCCTGCGGGGCAGCAGGCAAAGAGGAGGAGGTCAGCCGTGGTCAGCGATGGTCAGCAGTGGTCAGTGATGGTCAGTAGTGGTCAGTGATGGTCGGAAGTGGTCAGCGATGGTCAGTAGTGGTCAGTGATGGTCAGCAGTGGTCAGTGATGGTCGGAAGTGGTCAGTGATGGTCAGCGATGGTCAGTAGTGGTCAGTGATGGTCGGAAGTGGTCAGTGATGGTCAGTAGTGGTCAGTGGTGGTCAGTGATGGTCGGAAGTGGTCAGCGATGGTCAGTAGTGGTCAGTGATGGTCGGAAGTGATCAGCGATGGTCAGTAGTGGTCAGTGATGGTCGGAAGTGGTCAGTGATGGTCAGTAGTGGTCAGTGGTGGTCAGTGATGGTCGGAAGTGGTCAGCGATGGTCAGTAGTGGTCAGTGATGGTCGGAAGTGATCAGCGATGGTCAGTAGTGGTCAGAGATGGTCAGTGATGGTCAGTGATGGTCGGAAGTGGTCAGTGATGGTCAGTAGTGGTCAGTAGTGGTCAGTGATGGTCGGAAGTGGTCAGCGATGGTCAGTAGTGGTCAGTGATGGCCAGCAGTGGTCAGTGATGGTCAGCGGTGGTCGGTGATGGTCAGTAGTAGCCAGTGATGGTCGGAAGTGGTCAGTGGTGGTCGGCAGTGGTCAGTGATGGTCAGTGATGGTCAGTGATGGTCGGAAGTGGTCAGGAATGATCAGCGATGGTCAGCAGTGGTCAGTGATGGTCAGCAGTGGTCAGTGATGGTCAGTGGTGGTCGGTGATGGTCAGTAGTAGTCAGTGATGGTCAGTAGTGGTCAGTGATGGTCAATAGTGGTCAGTGATGGTCGGAAGTGGTCAGGGATGGTCGGAAGTGGTCAGGGATGGTCAGCGGTGGTCGGTGATGGTCAGTAGTAGTCAGTGATGGTCAGCAGTGGTCAGTGATGGTCAGAAGTGGTCAGTGATGGTCAGCGATGGTCAGTAGTGGTCAGTGATGGTCAGTAGTGGTCAGTGGTGGTCAGCGATGGTCAGCAGTGGTCATTGATGGTCGGAAGTGGTCAGTGATGGTCAGCGATGGTCAGTGGTGGTCAGCGATGGTCAGCAGTGGTCAGTGATGGTCGGAAGTGGTCAGTGATGGTCAGTAGTGGTCAGTGATGGTTGGAAGTGGTCAGGGATGGTCAGCGGTGGTCGGTGATGGTCAGTAGTAGTCAGTGATGGTCAGCAGTGGTCAGTGATGGTCGGCAGTGGTCAGTGATGGTCAGCGATGGTCAGTAGTGGTCAGTGATGGTCGGAAGTGGTCAGTGATGGTCAGCGATGGTCAGTAGTGGTCAGTGATGGTCGGAAGTGGTCAGTGATGGTCAGTAGTGGTCAGTGGTGGTCAGTGATGGTCGGAAGTGGTCAGCGATGGTCAGTAGTGGTCAGTGATGGTCGGAAGTGATCAGCGATGGTCAGTAGTGGTCAGTGATGGTCAGCAGTGGTCAGTGATGGTCGGAAGTGGTCAGTGATGGTCAGCGATGGTCAGTAGTGGTCAGTGATGGTCGGAAGTGGTCAGTGATGGTCAGTAGTGGTCAGTGGTGGTCAGTGATGGTCGGAAGTGGTCAGCGATGGTCAGTAGTGGTCAGTGATGGTCGGAAGTGATCAGCGATGGTCAGTAGTGGTCAGTGATGGTCAGCAGTGGTCAGTGATGGTCGGAAGTGGTCAGTGATGGTCAGTGATGGTCAGTAGTGGTCAGTGATGGTCGGAAGTGGTCAGTGATGGTCAGTAGTGGTCAGTGGTGGTCAGTGATGGTCGGAAGTGGTCAGCGATGGTCAGTAGTGGTCAGTGATGGTCGGAAGTGATCAGCGATGGTCAGTAGTGGTCAGTGATGGTCAGTGATGGTCACTGATGGTCGGAAGTGGTCAGGGATGGTCAGTGATGGTCAGTGATGGCCAGCAGTGGTCGGTGATGGTCAGTAGTAGTCAGTGATGGTCGGAAGTGGTCATTGGTGGTCGGCAGTGGTCAGTGATGGTCAGCAGTGGTCAGTGATGGTCAGTGATGGTCATTGATGATCAGTGGTGGTCAGTGGTGGTCAGTGATGGTCGGCAGTGGTAATTGATGGTCAGTGGTGGTCAGTGATGCTTGGCAGTGGTCAGTGGTGGTCAGTGATGGTCAGTGGTGGTCGGCAGTGGTCATTGATGGTCAGTGGTGGTCAGTGATGGTCAGTGGTGGTCGGCAGTGGTCAGTGGTGGTCAGTGATGGTCAGTGGTGGTCGGCAGTGGTCATTGATGGTCAGTGGTGGTCAGTGATGGTCAGAAGTGGTCAGTGGTGGTCGGCAGTGGTCATTGATGGTCAGTGGTGGTCATTGGTGGTCGGCAGTGGTCAGTGATGGTCAGTAGTGGTCAGTGGTGGTCAGTGGTGGTCAGCAGTGGTCAGTGATGGTCAGTAGTGGTCAGTGGTGGTCAGTGATGGTCAGCAGTGGTCAGTGATGGTCAATGATGGTCAGCAATGGTCACTGATGATCAGTAGTGGTCAGTGGTGGTCAGCAATGGTCAGTGGTGGTCAGTGATGGTCAGTGGTGGTCGGCAGTGGTCATTGATGGTCAGTGGTGGTCAGTGATAATTGGCAGTGGTCAGTGGTGGTTAGCAATGGTCATTGATGGTGAGTGATGGTCAGTGGTGGTCAGCAATGGTCATTGATGGTCAGTGATGGTCAGTGGTGGTCGGCAGTGGTCAGTGGTGGTCAGTGATGGTCAGTGGTGGTCAGTGCTCTCCTCAATCAGCTGCTGCTGCTGTGCTCCGCGGCCGCCCACAGAGGAGTGAATTCCTGACGTCCTGGGATTAAATAGACTCATTTTCACTGCAGAACCAACTTTGCAAAAAATTTGACGTGGCAAACCATTTAAATCCACACTGTAAGAAAATGTTTTTACTTGGCTTGACAGAGTATCCTCAAAGCTCCATTTTCTCAGAAAGCTGTACAACACTTGCAGTTTATTTTTATTCAGAATAAACACAAATATCAAAATTACAGAGTTTCCCAAAAACCACAAATGCTGCTTCCTTGAAGGCTCTGGTCGCAGTGATCCTTGGGTATCAGATGGTACAATTTAAGTTCAGATCCCAGTAATGCCCTTCTGATGACAGAACAGTTGATGAATTAAATAATATATTTCCATGGACTATCATGCTACTTTTGTGATGGTACTTTCAATAGCAGAATCCACATCTCTGTAGATTGAAGGATCATCTTGGAAAAAAAAGCTCAGCTTTCAAACAGGTTTGTAGTTTTTTTAGCTGGGTTTATATATGATCTTTATATTGACAGTAGTTTTTGATTAATATAGTATATAACATTCCTTAATGCATCAGTTGAATTAATTATGCAGAAACATTTGGCCACCTGGACGTACTATTGATGAAATGACATTTTATTGACAAAATAACAATTTAATACTGAGCTCTCCTAAAGCTCTCTGCTGAATAGATTATTTCAGCTAGTAGAAGAGGGGCTGTGGGCAACTTGGAAGGTCCTTTTGTTTCCCCCAGAGTTTCTCAGTGGCTGTGAGTAACTCAGGTTGCTATCGGAAGTTAGTACTAGGCTGCTTTGTGTCCTCAACCCTGGGCAACCTGGTCTAGTGGGTGGAATCCCTGTCAATGGCTGATCTTTAAGGTTCCTTCCAACCCAAACCATTCCATCATTCTGTGATTCCATGACTGACAATGGGTAATACACAGAGGAGTGGTTTCATCCACAGCTTCTGCTGGCTGAGCTCAATGTAGTTTTCAAAAAGGTACCTGTGGGTCATGGCTCCAGCATCCCCTTTTGGCAGGGGCCCTGCTCTGGCTTTTTTTGACAGTTCAAATTATATTGGTAAATGAGTGGAACTGAGGCCAGGTGACAAACATGGCTATTAAAAATTAAAAAGAGCTGTCTCCACCTGCAAAGAGCCCAGGTTCGTTGCCCTACCCACATGTGAAAGAGTGGAGTGCTCAAAACTTCCCCTTCTCACCACTCTGTGCACAGTATCATCTTGCTTTGTGGTCTCAAAAAAACATTGTTTAGCTTTTGCCAGACTGTAAAAACAAACTGCACTTCTAAATGATAGATTTAAACTGGGATTTTCAAAAAGCTTATGAGTGACTTTGGAACAGGCGTCCTATGAAATTGCTGGGGTCTTCCATCATTTGGGCACCTTTAAAAAATCATATTCTTTATCAGGACCTTAGTTTAACTTTCTTAAAAAATTGGAGTGTAGAGGTGGTCCTGATGATGGAGAATAATATTGACTTTCTGTAGCTGATAGCAGAGATGTGAGTGGGCTGGGAGTTTTCCAACCAGATGTTTTTCTCTTGGAAAATGCTGATTTATTAAAACTGAAACTTTTCATGGGAACATATCAGTACTGATTAAATTTTGTTGAGAGAGATTGCTAGGGCCTGAGCCAGAATCTCTGACTGTAACAAAAAATGAAATCTTTGAATGGGGAATGGCCAGCAGGTCAGGGCAGCCATCTGGAGCCTGTCTGGGTCAGGTAGAGGAGCTGAAGGGCTGTGAGTCTCTCACATAACTGACAAACCCCTTGGGCTATTCCTTACTCCAAGGATCATCTACTGGTTTGTCATAAAGCAAACTTAAAAACCTCTCCAGCTTGTTGCTATATGCAACAGGAAGAGTATTTCTTGCCTAGGTTGTCGTGAGAATTAAATGCTTGCAGTGTCTTTGAAAATCTGAGCTATCAGATTATTGCTATTGCATTATTAATACTCATATAGAGAGGAAAGTGCACTGCAGGGTACAATCATCAGGAACACTTTGAAGAGGATGGGTGAACGTCAAGTCCAAAGACTCAATGCTCTGGAAGCAAATTACTGGTAACTGCATTATGGTGAGTTAATATCAGTAAATGTTATTAGCGTGAGGGTTTCCTCCCATGTCAAAATGATGTTAATACAATATTAGTGATGCAGGTCTTTGGTGTCAACATAAGAATATCAAATGCAAGTGGAGGAAAATTGTATTGGATTGTGGAGATGATGGCAAATCAATGACACAGAAAATCTATGGAGAGCAGTTCACAGTGACACAAGAAAGCAGTGTCTGCATAAATCAGTGCAGGCCAATGGACACTGAAAAGAAATTTCCAAGCAAGATTAAGTGGACATAGTTATCACGTCAGGACTACATGAAATAAGTGCTGCAAAATGAGGATACTGTGATGCTGACATTTAGACCAACCAATGCCAGCAGAAACTGCTCTCATGAAAAGAAACACACAAGGCTCCTCCAGTACAAACTCTGACAGCAGCAGGAGCAGCTACTGGGCTCTATCAGGCCTGGGAGCTCCTGTGGTGGATCAATCCCTGCAGCATTTGGTGCTGAGCAAACACAGACCTGCACAACCCCTCCTGGCTCAGCAAGCTGCCACAGATGGGGACAGCAGACATCTGTAATGGGGACATGGCAAGGACAGTCCAAAAGACAACACAGGCAACGTGGGGGCAGTGGCCTCTGCCTTGCTGAATTTTCTGTGTGCAAAGGAGAGAGGTGAAGGATGATGCTCTGGGGACTCATGGGGTTACAGAGAAGAAGGAGAGGGGGCTGGAGAACTGGAGTGGGAGTTGGCAAGCTGATGCTGATGGGAAAGAAAAGCTGATGTTGGAGTCCCCCAACACCTTTTCTAACTAGGTGTGTGTTTAAGAAGGTAATCAATATGTTTAAGGGAGATGAGTTGATATGTCCCATCACCTTACCTCCCTGCAGTGTGACATTTGGGGAATATCCTTGACTGTGTCCTGATCCGCCTGTCCATCCAACACCGCAGCCCAGCTGAGTCGCTCTGTCACACATCCACTCAGACCAGCCTTAAGCCCAGAAGGGCATCACAAAATGTGGAACTGGGTGACAGAACTCACAAATATTTGTGAGGCAGCTCTCACCCGGCTCAGGTACTGCAGGCACCTACCCTGGGAAGGAATTTGGGCAGGAATAAACCCTGCTCCAAACACTGCACTTGTGTAAACACCTCCTCGACGTCGCAGGCTCAGCCCAGCCCGTGCATGGTCCCGTCTCCCAGCAGGTTCCCTGTGTATCTTGGACTCAAGGTGTTCTCTGCTCTGGGTGGAAGTGAGTCTGCATTTTCCACATTTAGTGCACATTTACTGTACATTTACTGTACATTTATTGCACATTTATTGCACATTTGTTTAGTTGAGGCCCAGTGAACTGGGTCTCGGGGAATTCAGTGGGAATTTTGCCACCAGTTTGACAGCAAATAGGACCAGGCCGTGTGTCTGCAGAGCAGTGTAAGTGTCCTAATGTGCTTAAAGTGTTTATAAAATTACTTAAGTCAGGCACATATTTCAGTCCAGCCCATTAGCCTTTCACATGTGTTTGTGCAGAGCACAGTGCCCAGGCAGACTGGCGGCTTGTAAATGTTAAATCAGCATAAATATCACAGCCTCCACCAGGCCCGTTCATGTGGCAACTCACAGCATGATTAACATAATGCAGGGAAAGAAAATATTGACATTTTATAAATCTGTATCTCCGTAATGCTGCATGAAAAGTGGTATCTGCGATACTAATGGACACCTAATTAATGTTATTACAATACTTATAGCTCACTGAGAAGCTGATGAGAATAAAAGAGATAAGATTAAAAGAGAGAAGAGTAGCAGTAATTTCAGTGACATTTCTGGCAGCAAGCTCTGGTGCAGTTCTTGTTTCAACTCCTGCTGCAGTCACTGCTGGCATTTATGGCTCTGTAGCTTCAGGGCCTGCTCCTGCAAGGGTGCTGGGTGGTAAAGGGGAACAGAGGGTGCTGAGCAAGAAAAGTCAGATTTGGGAATGAATCAGAGAGATTTTGTTGCTGGTGACATTAGTGGCTGATGCTCAGAGCTGTCTTGACAAAGCAGAGGGAGGAGAGGAGCTCAATGACAGTGATTGTGGCAGCAATGCTACAGGGAAATGCTCAAGGAGGAAAACACAGAGTCTCCTCCTGCCATGGTCTCTTGCAAATGTGAGGTTCACAAGGTTTTGTGGGGTCCAGTTAAGTTTCTGTTTTCTTGTCTAGTTAAGTTTCATAGCTGGCTTCCCAGACCTTGCCATTAGCCAGCAAATTTGGTTCAATCACAGTGGTGACAAGCAGGTATTGGCTCAGCCTTGTGCTGATCTGGGTGAGGAGCTGCTGAGCAGCATCTGAAGAAGCATTCCTATAACTTGGAATTGTGTTACTCCCTGCCATCCTCAGGGGCTGAGCAGGGGCATCTTGGTGGGTCAGGAAGGCTCCAGCTGTGTCAGCCTGGGCTCCAGGCAGACAGGGAGGAGCTGGGCCTGGCATACCCCATCCACAGCAGGAATACTGGGGACCTATCAGCATCACAGGACATTGTGGTGGGGTGGATGGGAAAATGAAAAAACAACATTGAAAGCCACCCTTGGGCTGAAAGACTGGCAGTGGTCAGAAAATGAAAGCTCAGGATGATGCTTTTTGTTGCTCTGCTTTTTAAAAGTGTTAAAGTTTTATTTTATAGTTCTTTTGAAAGTTTTAAAGTTATTTTAAAAGTTTTCCATGCCCTCTGATGTTTACATATTTCTACTGGAGTTCACACTCACTGTTCATGTAAATAATGATTGTTTTGCATTCTTCTTTGTGGGAGGAGAGAATTGATGGACTGTTGGTTTGCCCAGTGTGGTTGGAGAGGTGGCAATTTCATCCTCCAATCCACTGTCACTTTTGGAACTCTATGTATTGCGAGGTCAGAAATAAAATTGGCTCTTTTTCTCTTTTGAACTTACCAAGCTTCTGTGTACTCATTTTGTGTCTGATAGCGACAGCTTTTCTCTAACAGAGCTGCAGCATTTGTAGTTACATTGATTTGTCTCTGGGACATACAGACTTGCCTTTTTTTCTCTGCTGTTTGAAGGATGCGAGTATTTCCTGGAAGTGTAGCAGGTACATTGATATTGACTGTATTCCAAAGAGGGTCTCCATCCTCCAGCCTCTGGAGGTCTAGGGCACTGGTTGAAATGCTGACCTTGCTGGAAAGCTCAGTCCTCCTGCGGCGAGGCTCTCTCTGCATTTTCCTGCCTGCACACACCAGCCAGAGTGCCACTGTCAAAAAGGACTCTGCCAGGCTATTGCAGGGGAATACAAATAACACACAGCAATGCAAGAACTGCCTTGTGCCATTAAAGGCAAATCCTCATGTGAAATTACTGTGTGCACCAGGAACTCTTAGTACCTAATGACTGGTGTGTGATTTGCAGATACCTGCAGACACTAATCCTCCACTGCTTGCTTGTCTCCACCTCCAGGGGTGTTGATTCTGCTTCCACCACATTCGAGCAATTAGTTTTAGTGGCTAGGACATCATTTGTATGTTGAATAGCCCAAACTCTTTAATACAAGGCTGTTTGCTCCCAGAGGGGTTTAGAATTTTCCTAAAAGATGGCAAAGAGCCACTATGCTATCTTGAATCACAGTCTAGTTCCAGAACAATCAACTCTAAGTTGTTTAAGAAGGCTGGGTACATTAAAGTGGCTGTAAATCAGCATAATGAAAACAACAGTACATACAGAAATTCATTACATATCTGATATGCTGGGGTGTTATTTTTTTATTTGGTTCATTTTGCTTTATTATTGTTTTGCAGCATAAAATTAAGCTGATGGATGTGAAGTTACAAACGGCTTCCACCTCTCTCACAGTAAACAGAAAGCATTAAATAAATAAATAAATAAATAAATAAAAACCCACCTAAATGTTTTATTATAATAAAGTTACTTGAGGCCAAGAGTTCAATAAGGAGAATTTATAAACATATCATTTCAGATCTTGGAAGGATTTCAACATAATTTGCTTGTGGTATGGTTAAGTGAGGTGAAATCCATCTACAAGTCTCTCTGGAGTAATAAATATATGGAAGTGTCTTTTTATATTTGCTGTGAATTTACTGTAGCACAAAAATGCCCTAGACTATCCAAATCAAATATGCATGACTTTTGGGCAAGGAAGAAGTTCTTGATGCACTCTATTCTTATATAAGTTAGATTCTATTTCTCCACAAACACAAACCTTGCTCTCTCTTAACTATTTTGACTCCAGTGGTGCTGCTCAGAGGGTAAGGCTCTGAAGAACCAGCCCCAGGGCCCCAGCTTTCAGCAATATTTTTGAATATGTTGTCATCTAAGCTGACAGTGTAAATAAATTATAATAATTGAGACTTCATTTTATGTCCATTTGTAAATGAACATAGATTTTTCAATTTATCTAAGTAATTAACCTTTATCAGCACTGCTGGCTGTAATGCAATGACCATTTCATACACAAACAGCCACAGGTATTTTGGGCTTGGTAACCAAGCTACTTCTGAGCAAGTTCTCTGTTGTGCAGGTGGTAGGTATGGCTGAAGAGTCACCTACGGCACAACTCCCCATCACTGTTGGCAGCTGCCTCTGCAGGACAGTGAGAGATGGGGCTGCTGAAGGGAACAGCTCTCCTAGAGGAGGACAGTTTCTCACTTAGTGGCACTGCTGAGATTTTCACCTTTGCTGCCATTCACCACTGGAATTGAATAAACCTTTATTTAACTAAACACAGGACTTTTAAACCTTGCATAAGGAGTAGGAAAAAAAAAAAAAGGATGGCCATTCAAAGCTTCTGGTGAAATTTTATCTAGGGGAGCTGTTAGTCAGTAGAGGTTATATATCCCTAGTCCCACTCCAACAGAAATACTGCCTCCTGTCCAAATATCTGGTTTTAGGCTCATTTCCTCATTGTTCACTCCAAACAAATTTCCTCACTTGGTACAGAGAGCCAATGCCTCTTCAGTCCTGCAATGTCATCTCTTTCTGTCCCACCCATATGAAAAAAGGTCAAGAAAGGTAGTAATTACCAAGGCCAGCCCTTTTAGATGTTTCTTAAAACTTTCGAAGTTCTGTAGTCAGAACTTCTGTAGGTGGCTCCTGGGAATGGGACCTGCTTGCAGACGTCCAGGCTGGGAGCAAAACCACCCCACTTTTCATCTGCAGTTTTGCCATGATCTGGAGGCTTACCCAGCAGTTCAGATAGTTTGTCTTTGAAAAGGTTATTGATTTGTTGCTTGTATGATCTTTCAGATTCAACAAACCCTTCTGTTCTGATTTAAATATAAAAAAAGTTTGAAAAAAGTTTAAATAATACTAAAGAGTAGATCTAGTCTTTATACATTCAGAGCCCTCCAGTACCAACACTGAACCATAGAGGAAACACAATTACATAGCATCAAATAAACATATTTCTGGGAGTTACACTTTTGTTGAATGAAACCAAAGCCTTAAGAATAAACCTTCTACAGCAGGTATACAGTAAAGCTGGAACTGAAGGTGATGGACAGATCCAAACTTTGATCCTGGACTGGGCTGTATAAGGAAGGTCAGTTCTCCTGCATGAGCAGCCTGTAAAGCATGAAGAGATATATCCAGAAGCAGGAGGGGCTTGAAGTCTAATGCAGTAAAATATTTTTTAGTAGATCTGGCTAACAGAAGTTCAATCAGAGATTATGTAGGTATTTTTGATCACACCCTGGGGGCTGAATCAAGGGCTTCTCAAGGACTTTGACAATCCTATTTTCTAAGATCTGAGAGCAGTTCCAGGCTGAACTGCTAAAAATCTGCTATGTAATATAATTGATTTTAAAATGAGCTATGAGTTATTCTGGCCAATCCAAGAGAGAGAAAATGTCCCTTCTGTCCTCCTGGCTTACAAATCATTAGCTAGATAATAAAACACAGATCATGACAGAATTGCTTTTCCCTCTGTTTTGGAAACGAATGACTTTAAAACATTGGCAATCTCCTCTTGCCTACGAACTCCCAAACCCATGTTTAAGCACATCAGGTTCTTTCCATTGTGCGAGGCAAGGTAAGCATTTAAATGTTTTTTTGGTTTTGGCAAGCAGGGAAAGAGAATAATCAAACCCTCCTATTATTAAACTCTTGAGAAAGCAAGCAACACAGTCAGCAAAAAGTTGCAGTGAAAAGGAGCCACTCCTGAAGAGGAGAAGCTGTGGCAGAAGAGGATCACTGAACTTACTCTGGGACCACAGGGATCAAGAAGATGGCTCTGCGCCAAACCCTTAAAAAGTGAAGAAGGTCTGATGTCCCATCAGGCCGACAAGTGGGAAGGGTGGAAAGAAAAAGAAGGGAAGGTTGGCAATGGCTGAAAGTATGCATGAGAGAAAAAAACTGCAAAAGCTTTGAAATCAAATCCCTGGAGAAGGATGGTTGCACAGCCCTGTTTACCAAGTCCAAAGGATGAAGTGAAAAAACTCCAGTTTGATGTGATTAACAGTGGAAGTTGCTGTTTCAATTAAGAAGAGGAACCAGAGTACCTTTTTCTGGACCTCTGATCTCAACAACCTAAACTTTTAATTTTCTCTTCAGGGACAGGATGGTGTGTGGCTTGTGTCTGTGGAGGAAGTGTGTTTTCTGCCCTTCTTCTGAGTCACCACACGATGGTCAGCTATTGCCAGTGGGATACCTCCTTTTCTTTACCAAAACTGGCCTTTCCTGAGAATCATTACATTTGTCTTGCTCAAGGTTTCATCTTGTCTATCTATCAGCCATGTGGCACATGTCAGAGAGACTAAATACTTCATGAAAAATCACTATACAATTTGTGAACATGAGCTGAAACAGCTGACCTAACTATGTAGTGACAGCTCCCAGGTAAATTCTGAATGATCTTGCAAAAGAGTAAAACAGAAAGTTAAATTTATTCAGCAAAAGACTGCCTACAAATCCTTTATGCTCTGCAGAAATACCCTCTGTAAGCACAGTGGATGTTACCTGTGACTGTGGCAGGCCAATCTCATGGCTGCTCTTTGTCTCACTTGCCTTATCTTGAATCAACAGCAACTTCATGATTTGAAGTGACTTGAATTAACTTTCCTATATTTCAACGGGTTTGGATGGAATCCCATGAATTTAACATGCCTGATGGTCCTCATGCTATCTCAGGTGACATTGCTATTGCTTTACCAGTGATTTATACCCAGCAGTTGCCTCAGATATGAGCAACAAGTCTCCTCCACAGCCCTTATTAACCAAACCTGGCAGCTGCCAGAAGTTACTTGGGTGAGAGACCTGGACCCTTTCCCCTTGTGGCAGGTGAGTCCTGAAATCAATCTTTTTTGTTCCTCTTTCTGGCCAAAAACTCCAACCAGAAGTGAGGAAACATTTTCTTTTAAACTGATGTGTTTCTGTAAAAGACTGCCCTAACTGGAAAGGATTTAATTGAAAAGTTCCTGTTCGGTTCTGGTGCATCCTGACACCAAACTCAGCAAGAACTGGGGCATGCACAGACCCAAACCAGAAGGTTACAAACTGGTGCAGTCCTAATCATTATAATAAATTCCCTTATGTATTATATCAGTTGAGCTAGACAGTTAAATTGACTTAACTGAGCAAAAGCAACAACACAACCTGTGCAAGAGTCAGGGGTTGTTCTTTTGTTCTGCTCACACTGCCTGGGGTAAAGCAGCCCTTTCGTCTTCCTGTCAGTGTCAGAAATTAATATAAAGTGAAGACATATGGATTCATTCTCCTCCCAGCTATTGTCAAGCAACCTGGGAGCAATTCAGCTAAAATCAGTTGTTATGGTCTAAAGGTCAAAAGCTCAGGATTTTTATAAAATTTGGTCTGACAAAGAAAGTATTTCTTTTGTCCCTGGCTGCTTCTGATTTGCTGGGTTGTCTCTGTGGTGCCTACTCCAGTATCAATTAATGGGTTTCTCTCCAGACATTTTCTCCATAAATTTCAGAATATCCCTACTGGTTTATGTTTTTAATGTGAGCTGGATGTTTGGTGGCTGGGAAAAAAGTCTCTGCTGCAGAAGAACGGTGGACAATTGTAATGGGAACATAAAATGTCCAGCTTGTGATTAAGGAAGTACCCGTGTTCAACACTGGGAAATATCTGACTCTCACTGAGTTTTAATAAAAATCAGGCAGTCAAAAATGGTGACATCTGTATGTGATCAGCGACTCCCATATCCCTGATGAAGTCAAGTCCATGACCATTCTCTAGTGGGGAAATGGGGGTAACCATTGGACTTGGAAGTGAGTGCATTTGTGGATCATTAAATTTGTGGAGAGGAGGGGTGACTGCTGCTTCTGAAGAGAAGTTATTCAAACCCTCCTGCACGAAGGACTTGATTTAAAGCCCAGTGAGCTGGACTGGGAATGTTTCTGTAGACTTCCCTGGACTTGGCCCAGAGCTCAGAGCAAGCAGGATGTGCCCTTTCTTGGGCTCTGTTTCTGAAGTGCCCACACATGGAAACTTCTTGGCACAAAACTAGAATGGGCCTTTCCAAATACTACCTGAGCCTTTGGCTTACTCCAGGCCCTGTGCTCATCATGGGCACGCTTGCACAGCAGCCTTCTGCTGACTTTGGGGGGAAAGTGGGAGAGGTGGAGGAGTGACCTCGATGAATGCTCCCAGTGTGAGCACCAGCCTTTGCTCCCCACGTTTCACCTGGAGATCCATTTACCTGCTGTTACAGCTGTGTATGAACAGGGACACTCCTCCATGCTGCTTCCCCTGACCTGGTGAAGTTCTCAGAGGGTTTCTGGAAAAGCTGTTGACTTTTGGTAGCTTTTGACTGAGAGGAAATGTTTGCACTGGCCAAGGCTTGTTCTTGTTTGTTCAAAACTTAACCCAGGACTCCCTGCAGTGGAGAGAGCAAGTTTGCTCCGTGCCTCAGTGTTGGCCTGGCCATTTAGCTAGGAAGAGTAAAAAATGTTACAGCCCACCTGGCCAGCATCTGCCCAGGGAGGTGATGGAGTCACCATCCCTGGATGTGTTTAAAAAAAGACTGGATGTGGCGCTTGGTGCCATGATCTATTTGAGGTGTTAGAACATGGGTTGGACTCGATGATCTTAAAGGTCTCTTCCAACCTAGAAAATTCTGTGAATTCTGTGAATCTACCCCAGGCTTGATTCTGTGAGAATTCACTAAAGAAAGCTACTAAGCCCAAGCCCAAGTGGATAGAAATACCTTCTAATGCTCTCAGACGTGGTATTTATTTCAGGATACAGGTCTTTACTTCAGGATACAGATACAGTGTACTCCTGGGGACACCTTTCTGTGGGGTCTGGTTCAGTCCTGACATTTGGATGCCAAAAATGAAACCCACGAGGCTTGCCCTTACCCTTCCACTGTGATTTAGAGAAGTCAGGTGAACCTTATTTCAACCTTGTTCTTGGGTTCTAAGTGGTTGTTTCATTTAGGACATTTGACTAAAAGCCCTTTTCGTGGAACCAGCTCCTGCAGGAAAGATGCCAGCAATTAATGAAAGATGATAAAATAATAAAAGAAGTAATACATTAATTATATTATCCTTGCACATTTGGGCAGTCTTTTTCATTATATCCTCTTTATGGATATCCTCCAGCAACAATTGAAGAGCTTCTTTATTGCTGTTCTGTGACTGTTTTGGTTTCTGGACATTAACAGGTTATTTAAATGCAAAAGTTCTCTTTTGCTCATCCATTTCCTACAGGAAGATTTGATTCAAATAGCAAAACAACCCTGCAACATGTTGCATTTATACAATTTCGGTGTGTGTAGGAATACTCATATCAAAAGGAATTTGGATCTTTGACTTTCTTCTTTTTCTCTCACCTTCCTGCAACATGAAGAGATGCAAATATTCCTTACATGCAGGTGTATACTCTTCTGGCTGAGTAGCACAGTACTGTGTAGCCCCATTGTTTTGACTACTGAGACAGGATTTTCTGGCCATAGAAACCAGAGTGGGCCCAGCAGCCCACAGGGCAGTGATTTCTCAGCACCTTGGAAACTGCAACCTCTATCCCTCCTGGGCGAGGTGGGAATCACGCTGGCACTTATGGGCAGATTCCTCTCACACAAATTCCAAGGCCCACTAACTCCTTGGTGCTATTTCTTCTAACACCAACACAATGGTTTGGAGGCACCATTCAAGGCTTGACTCTGCTTTTGTACAGAACAGAAATAGCTCTCCAGGCAATTCTGACTGCTGGCATGAAAACAGCATCTGGTGGAAATGGCTGGTTTTGGAGCCCAGATTTAACAGGCAGGCTGGATTATTTAGAACCAAGAAAGGTAGGTTTGGCCAAACCCAAGGAGAAAACTGAAGGGGGATTGCCTAATCTTGAATGAATGTTATTCATTCATTCTACTTCCCCCAAATGCCTTCTGACTGCTTAAGAAAGGCCACAGCAGAACCAGGTCTGGGAAGAGGGGAAGAGGTGACTCCTAGGCTGCCTATGGACCACAGCTCTGTTTGCTGCAGAGTATGTTTGTGTCCTACACAACAATCAAATGTTGCATCTGATTTTTCATTCTGCAATAACCCTGTGGATACAGAGGTTGGTGAAAACTGCAAAGGTTCTAAATGTTATTTTTATTCAGCCTATTTTTACCCACCTGCACTTCTTCCAAAGGACTTCTTGC
The DNA here is from genome assembly GCF_031753505.1 of Anomalospiza imberbis. Taxonomy (NCBI): domain Eukaryota; kingdom Metazoa; phylum Chordata; class Aves; order Passeriformes; family Viduidae; genus Anomalospiza; species Anomalospiza imberbis. The sequence goes on along the minus strand of NC_089681.1, from coordinate 143,654,560 downwards.
TCCAGATCCATATATAGATATTTAAATTCTTAACTATCAAACAGTGGAAAAAGAATGTCAATGAATTGTCAATTCTTTATGTTGAGTAATTGATTAATTGGCACACCTATATCTAAATCAGCAGCAATAAATTCTATCATTTTTAATCTTGACCTAAAAGTACTAAACCACTCCTAATTGCCACTGAAAAATGGCAATTCTTGTTGCTGCTGAAAAATGACTGATTAAACTGCATTCATATCATGATCTTTGTTGCTTCTGAAAAGTCTAATTGAAGTCACATCAGTGACTCAGTGCCAAGAAAGGAAAGGACCTTGCTTTTGCTTTCTCTCGGGAATTATTTGAATGGGAAAACCTGCTATTTCCCCCTGTCTGTACTGGACACTGGCCTCTGATTTTAATTATTGTTTTGATGCTATTTATTGTCTGCGTTGAGTTCCAAGGTGCTGGGTGTTTCACAAACCCAAGACAAGACAGATCTAAGCCCGAGAGCTGAAGAAGAATATGGAGAAGTAGGTAAGCACAAAATCATGATGAAGCACCACAACAAATACCAGTTCCAGAGTATGAGAACTTTCACAAAGTTTTCACCAGTCATCAGAGCAAACTGGAGTTTGTGAGGAGACACCTAATTTTATTTTGCAATTTATGCAAATATTTTCTAGTAATTCACCATCACAAAGACCCTAGAAGTCAGCTTTAGCCTGACCTTTGTATACATTCCTAGGAAAAGGGATAGAGCCCAAAATCCCAGTGTTATGGTGAATCATAAATCCTGGGGGCCACAGGCAGCTGGGATTAATGAACAGTTGAGTGGCCCAAGGATTAGGATGAGCATGTCCAGGTTTCCTTTGTTCTCCTGCCTTCTCCACACTGAACACAGCTCAGCTTGACTGGCTAATCCAGCCCTCTTGTACTATCATCATGTACAAACAGGATTGGAGAAGTGGTACTTTAACCTTGTGAAAAACGGAGTTTTCTGACAAAGAAGCAGAACAGACCAGGCCTTCTTTGAAGCTGAGGAAGCTGAGGATGTTTTCTGACAGACAAAATACCTCCACCCTTCCTGTGTGAGTTATGCAAACTGCTGAGAGACTTGAGTGGCAGCTTCAAGTTGTAAAACCCTAAAAAAAAACCCCAACCAACAACCCTAAAAAGAAGTAAAAATAATAAAGGACTCAAATCCTGCTGGATTAAGCTGAGGCCCAACTTCTAAACTTTTGGGAACTAAGTCAGCATAAAACCCATCTAACAAAGTTACAATGCTTTCCATCCCAGGCTCTTGGATTCTTGTTCTGGTTTATTCATTATCAGCCCAAGTTCTGTAGCTGCAGCTTTATTATCATTCTAATTCCACATATAGTTTGCAGGTGAAAAATTTTTGAAACTGTACCAGATGTGATCTGAAAGAAACAGAAAAAAGAAGCCCAGACCACCATAATTCTGGTGAATTTAGATTTTGCAAACTTTTAGCCTGCTTATTGCATTTGACAGCGTTACATTGTAAGGGGCTCTATGGCCTCAAATAGAGAGTCTCCAAACCTGAGAAGCCTTGTTTTATTACAAAATTGATTAAAGGAATCCAAAACAACTAGAAAAACACCAAACTAACCAAGACCCAGCATGAGCAACATGAAGATTCCTTTTGCCTCCTTATTACAGCTTCCCATGATCCCAAGGACAGCACAGGGAGCAGCTGAGTTCTGCAGGATTTCTGTAGGTCCTGGCAAGGCAGAATGAAATAGGAGAGGATGGCCACAGCTCTTGGCATGGGTTTCTCTCACCAAATTCAGGGCAAATGCCTGTGGGTGCAGATTAGCCATAGGTGTTTTTAAATACAGGGGAGTGAGAACACAGGGGATGGGGACCTGAAAGACGGGGGGATGCTCATCTCATGGACATCTGAGGTCTGAAAGGACAGAACACCTCCTTCCCATGCTGGGGAAAGCCCCACATTTTGCTGCTTCATGGTGTGGGTACTGAGTGGAACGCAAGTGCAGTGGTGCAGTGTAATTCTGCTCCTGGGGGTCAGCACCAGAGTGGCAGAGGGCTCTGGGTGAATGCTGACATTCACTGCTGGTTTTTGATGTTTTTGAATCAGTGAGGAATACAGTTAAAGCTTTTAAAAAGTATTTTAGGTGTTGGGGTTTTCTTAGGAGCGGGTCTTGGGGTGTTTCTCCTCTGCCATCTTCGGTTAATTTGCAGGGAATTTCCCAGCTACAGCACTAGCAAATGGTGGGCAGTGACTGAGTGAATGGGGCAATGAGCTCAAGAGGAAATAGGGCTGTGAAGCCAGCCAATTTAATCTCCTCCATGTAAAATCTTGTAGATGAGAAGGAAACTCCAGCTGATGGCCATCTTTCATCAGACGTTTCTCTCATTAGAAGTTTCCTCTATGAGGATTAGAAAGCATAAAAGTATGGAGTATTAATCACAACTGATTTGATTGTTAAAATGACCTCTATAATTTCTTTAGAGTTTTCTCTGCTTCCAGAACATCCAATTACTCCATCTTGTGCTTTAAAAGCAACATGAAAATTACTCTTAGGAACAGTTAAAGAGCACTGAGAGAATTTGTCTTGTTTCTTTAATAAAAGGTTCCTTCTACTTCATTATTGCCTCAAAATTAGCAGAGATCGTTGGTCATTTCTGGTTTTCCTAGATGGGGCTGGGTAATTTGGAAGGTGTGTGCTGTGATTTCTCTGATCACAGGTGCCAGGGTGGGAGTGATCTGTCTCCAAAGGAGAGAGTTGATGTCTCATACACCAAGCACCTGAAACTGCAATGGAACAACAGTGGAAACCAAACCCACCAAGGGTCCCTGGAGCCATCTGGCAGATCATCTCCACGGCTGCCAGCCTCTTGCCTCTGGGGATGTCCTCACTCACCAGCTGCAAGGCACCATGGATTGCTGACCCAGCCAGGAGCTGGCTAAAGTAGTCTGAAAAAAATAAATAATAGCATACCCTAAAAAATTTTCTTAAAAAAAAAAAGCAAGTTCAGTTTAAAAGAGAAAATCTCAGGAAATCTTTGTGTAAAGGGATAATTCCTTAACTGGAAGAAGCCACGGTGGGACTTAGTGAATTTTTGGCACCAGCCCCTCTGCGCCATGGAGTGATTGTTCATGGAAAGGAGTGGGATTGCTGGTGGATTTCCTTGGGTTTATTTCAATGGTCCATTGAAATAAATATTTCAAATCCATTTCTCATGGTGCTTTTGCCTTCAAACCTGTGGCTGAGCACCTTCACCATGGCCCTGGAGCTGCTATATGAGGTTGCTGTGTTGAAGTAGCAATGATGGGTTCAAATCCCTGCGGGAGGATCCTCCCCATGGAAATGGAGGAAGATGTTCCTCTGAGTCACTCAGAAAGATCTCTTGAAAGACCTTGCATGGCTTAAAAGGTCTAACAAAACCCATGAATTGTTGAGAGCTTCTTATGGCTAGAAAATGATCATCCTTGCTTGATTTGAATTTCAAGTTTTCTCCAGTGCCGTGGGAGCTGTAATTTTGAAACCTGGGAATCACACAGAGCCACTTGCTCTAGGACAGGGCAGGGAGACAGAAAAAGGGCAAGTCTGGGGCTCAGACTGCAGTGATGGGCTGTAGCAGAGGGGCTTCTTTGGCTAAGAGTTTAAAACTCAGTGAAATGCTGAATCACTCAACTGGCAAAGCTCAAGTTACTCCTCTGATAAAATCTGTTATCTCTGCTGTTCTCTGTGTGGATTGTCGTGGAAGAATACAGTTCTTAGCTTATTCTTCACAAGTAACGAATACAAAACCAATTTTGTGATGCAGTATTTGCCATGAAAAAACTTTATTACCAACTAATTTTGAAAGTAATTTTTAGCAGATACATTTTGGGAAAACTGTTATATGGCAAGCTCTGGAATGTGAAACTGTGGTGACTCTATGAAAGCCAAAATGTACACATTAGTAAACCTTAAAATAGTCCTTGTCCTAGACTTTAGAATAATCTACAAATGGATCATTTTTCAACCTACAGAGCTCAGAAACTACCTTTAGACAAATCCAAAGAAGAATTTTATTTGCCAATAAAATTTTCCAGAGGAGATGTTTCAAAAATGGTTAGAACATAATGTAATGGCTTTATCTAACATTTTCATCTAATGGTTTTAGTTTCTTATGACTAAGAGTTTGGGACAGTGACATCTTATTATTCATGTATTAGAAAACAATTTCATTCCTATTTTAAAAACAAATGTCCATATAAACTCAAGTGCTGGGCTGCCTTTTAAATATTTGTCATCAAGTCCATTAATCCTCCAAACCCTGAGTCCATTTGTGATTAATCTGTCACATTAGACAGCATCCTTTCTAAAACAGTAATCAGTGGAACATTAAGTGCAAACACCCACATGATGACCTGCAGATTGCAGAGGCAAGGCCCAAAAAGATATTAGTGAATGAATTTTCAGTCTTTCTCCAAATTTATAAGATTTTTAAACTGCCAAAATTTAAAAATAGCATACTGCCAATGCCATGAACATAATTAAAAAGGAACAATAAATCCATGGAATTGGAGATGCTACATTAGCAGATTCACACAACTGGAATGTGCCTTCAGTCTTTGTTTTGCTACAGGACAGTAGCCAGATTTCACAGCAGTAAATCCCTGAAATGCATTTTTGTACCTTTAACAGTCCTTTTCATATGGATGCTTCAGTGCAGGGTAAACATGTACAAACCCTCTTTAAAAAAAAAAATTATATACAAAATCATCTGATAATAAAAAGAAAAATAATGAAACCCTCAGAAGAAAATTTTGATTTTCTTATATTATACAAGCTGCTAGACAAATGCATTTGTAAATTTTCAGCAAACTTATTGTAGTTAACTGCAGCTTTCTGTAGCACAAAAATAACTAAATTCCTGTTTTAAGGGCATCTCTCAATTCAACTGTCAATGGAGAAACATCTTGGTGGTTTCACATTAAATGCTGCCTCCAAAACTCCATTTGTAATCTTGTCATAGAAATCAATTGTACAAGACAAATAATATGAAAATCTTTGATTTTTTTTTTTAGCACAAGAAGAATATTAACTGTAAAGGAATGAAATTTGAATAGCTAAATGAATGAATCCAGTTTTAATGTTAAATATTGAAGATGAATATTGTACTTTTGGATGATGAAAAATTGCACCATTTGTTAGCTATGGTCTGATACTAGGAGGGGTCAATGTTCATAACAGCTATGAATTAATTTTATCTTAATACTGTCATCTCTACAGAGGCAACAGAATTTATTTTTCTGTAGGGTTGTTTTTTTTTTTTTAGTTAGCTTCACTTGAGTTATTCTGTGAACTAACATTCAAATTATGTCCATATTGTTCTGCATTTACTCATTTCTCCAGCAAAGATGAGTTTTGTATTTCACGGCACTCGTAAAAGTTGATATGTTGAGCAACTTCATTCCTAGGGAACAATGAAGTAGTTTGGACTCCTAGAGGATTTGTAAGGCCTTGGCTGAACAGAGCTGGTCTGGGCTCACGTTACCTTGTGACTGTGTAAGAACTGAGGGTGGACTGGGCTACTTTGGCCTCTTTACCCCAGTGGCCTAATCCAATTGAGTTCAAGACATTATCCCTCTAAATTAAAAGTTTCTCTGTGTGGATTTGATTATGACTAGAAACTACGTTTCAATGATGACATCACCTAGCTTTGCTGTAAATACCAGCCACCTGACTATTTTCTTTTAATTCCAAAAGTATTTGTCACTTGGTTGCCTGGACATGAATAATCAGAGCTTTTTTGAAGCTTTTTTAAAATTGAAAAACAATGAAACACCAATTTCAGGAAGCCTCTAGATGATCTACCACCCTCAAAATAACTTCAATTCTTGACAGTTCTCCCTCTTGCCTTGTTTTTCCTCACCTATCACTTTGTATGTTTTTACTTTTTGTTTCCATATTGCAGCATCTGATCCTGCACATCGTAGCAGTGCTGGCCATTGTGAGCATTTCCTGATCAACCTTTGCTACAGTGATCTGCTCATCATATTTCATTATGAAATGCCAGGTAAAATACATTATATAGGCATTGTAGGCAGGAGACTTGCAAGGTTAATGCAAGTACAGAAATAATTGCTCCTTGAATGTAATTATACTTTCTTTGCATTCACTCAGCTATTTTCTTTTCCTAGAGACCAGGGTTATGCAATGGAAGGTGTTACTTTCCATCAGGCCTTGTTATTGGACTTCTTGAGATTAATGTTCTTAAAATCAAAAGACAATCTATAGAAGATGTTATGTCTTGGAAAATTGTTGCCAGAGATTCAGTAGATTAGATATTAGATATTTAGTAAATTAGTAATCAGCAGTGACACATTGCTGTAGCGTATCAAGCACAGCATAAGACTGCTCTGCAAAACTGCCATTTGAGCAGGCACAGTCTGAAACTAAGTAAGAGTTTCCTTGAGTTCAAAAGTTAAACATATCCATAAAATTTGGTTCCCTTGTCAGTTTTGCGTACTAGATAGATAGTGTACAGTGCAGGGCCAACAAATCAATATCAAAGGCTGTATAATTTTTTGCATCCCAGGGTGTTTTGTTTGCTTCTGTGGCTCCTGAGGGCAGGAGATTTACCTAGGAATTATGGCAGTTTGGTGCAGTCAGGAAGAAAAATCATCATGGCAGTTTCTAGAAATAACTTAATTACAGCTAACAAGTAGCTAATATTCAAGATCTCATTATTCTATCTCTATAGTCAGGTAAGTAAATATCTGAACTTTATCTGTTGTGTAGTACCTGGTGACTTCCAACCATGTTAAACACACCATGTCATTGTGACTTAAGAATAAATCAAGTGGAGGAAAGGGATTTTGCTGGCTGCCAAATAAAGAACAATAAATAGCATACACACCTGAAAATTATTAACACCAATTCTAAGCAATAAGGAGATCAGATGCACGGCCCAGTCTCCTTTTGAAACAAATTCGTGACCTTCTATTCACTGAAAGTTAACTTTCAAATATACTTTTCCCAGGAAGCCTTCCAACAGCAATCTACCCTGGAAACAAACCCAATTTAAAAAAACTTCACACAAACAAATGAAAATGGCAAGAGCAGTACAGGAATTGACTGCACTTAACCTGTATATTTTTACTTTTTTTTTCCAAATTTTCCCTCCTGTTTAGGCTTTACGCAACTTTGGATGATGAGGAAAAAACTCAAGGCCAAGTTGTCTGACATAATCTGTCTGCTTTGCAACATTGCATTTTCCTTAAGATTACTGTAATCAGAGTTTAGTGAAGAAAAACTTCAGTGGAGCAGAAATTGTCTAAGCTGAGGAGTCACCAGAGATGCTCTCTAGTGCCTGTCCAGCCTGGGGCCTGCCTTGTACAATTTTTCTTTCAATGACCCTGACACACACATCAGGAATTTGCCAAAAGTAAAAAGCTGAGAGGCACAGTTGATACTGAAAGGGATCTGAATATCCAGGACAAAGAAACTACTGAATAACCAAAAGTGCTGGAATCAAAAACTGGCTCCAAATTTCATTGTGCTAAAGTGTTCTGCTTTAGGGGAGCCATCAGAGGGACTGATGCTGTAAATTGAGCTCACCAGCTGAGAATGTCTGAGGAGAAGGAAGATCAGGATGTACCAGTGTTATGCAGAAATGAGAAAAGTGAATGGAAATGCATTCACAGAAGTACTTCAAAGAGCACAAGGAGAGTTTCAATTTGACAAGGGAGACCTGCTCTGCAATTTGCCACCCAGCTCTGGCCAGATATCCTGACAAAAAGTGTGAAGGGTTAATGAGATGATGCTGGGAGTGCAGAGCTGATCTTACAACAAGACACAGTGGCTCCTAACAGAGGCCTGAACAAGCCTGGTTTTGACCACCTGTCAAACTGATCCTGCTCTCTAAATCAGTAGAAAACTCTTTGTATTCTCTGATGGGTTATTTTATTGATCTAATCACCTATTTTACTTATACTGATTTAATCACCTACACTGAATAGTCAGACAAGAGCCAGAACCAGTTGCACAGGAAATATACACATGGATAGGAGAGAGAAGAGGAGGAAGAGGAGGAGGAGGAGGAGGAGAAGAAAATCAGGGATCATCTTTCATCATCATCTTTCAATAGCAAGAAGCTGATAGATTGACTCAGCCTGATCCTGGCAACGTCACCTTGCTCAGCCTAGAAAAACTCGACAGGGCAGAAAGGAGATTTTGTCTACCAACATTCAACCAGACAAGACAGAAGCCAGTGCTGTTGCAAGTATAAATGGACATAAAATGGCCATGAATAGAGCTGGGCTGCAAGTTAGAAGAGTGGTTTTAGGCTCCATACCAGCCAGATTCTGCAGTTTCCATTGGGATTAGTCAGGAAAATGGGAAAGAAATAAACACTGAGGGACACCCAGTTAACACTCAAGTAAAAAACTTAGAACAGATGGAATTACTTTTTCACTATCAGAGCACTTATAAGCAGCAACAGGATTCTGCTGTTGGAGGATTTTATAGAGGCCACAAGGATAAATGGGCTCAAACAGGGAATGGCCAAACTCTTGAAGGGGAAACACATCAGTCTCTGCTTCAAGTAGTCTAAGTGTTCTTAGGATGGAGCTCCATAAATTTGTGCAAAGGATTATATGTAAGGAATGTGAGGTAGCAGGGGACCAGAGTGCATGGTGCAGGATGCCTTTACAAGTCCTGATCCAAAGTGTATGGATCACTGCAGAGGAAAATGAACCAAATTCCATGTGCTGTATTTCACAAGAGACCAAATGAGCATTCTTATCTGGCCAAAATATTTCCTTGCTTAAGACTAGGGTATTGGATAGTGCAAAACAAACACAGCTTGTAGGCAAGTTTTCCATTTCTCAGTTAAAAATATTTCACTTTTATTCTCCAACATCCATCACTTTGCTGTTATTGATTTCAAATGCTGTAGAGACTAATTGGTAAGCATAGAAAATTGAAGTGATAAAAGTGAGTATTTAATTAACAGAAAATCCAGTTGTGTAGATCTTATATCCATTATTTTATTCAAATAATTTAATTTTCATATTACAGGTTTGTGTTCCAGAGATGCATAGTACATAAGATCTAGCAAGTGGTTGGACCTCTGTGGTTACAGAGTTCCACAAAATGCCTCTATTGCCAAACCAAAATATTCAAAAATTGTGAATGAGATCCCAATAACCAGGACACATTCTTAAAAATGCATTTCAAAAGGAATCAAGAAAATTCTGATTAATACATTAAAGTCAATGACAAACCTTTTGTAAAGTCAATGATGAAATCCATATGGGATTAGTTTTAATTGCCTTTTGTTTTTTATGAGCCTTCTGGACTCACCTACTTGCCATTTCCAGTCTCAGTAATCAAAAAATTAATTTTTCTCCTTAACTGTCTGATGGAGTTTTCCCATAGTCTAATAAGTCCAGGAGTTGAGGCAGTAAGAGAAGGATAAGTTATCATAAGGTTTGTGCTCCAATTAAGTGTCTCCAGTCAATTGGAGAGCAAATTTTTCTTGTAAACTTATCCTGCAGAAAAGAGTAGTGTCTCACAGGGAGATTTGATGAATTGGACAGGAGTGCCCCGGAATTAAGGGCTGGGAGCGTGGTCCAGACAACTCCGAGAAGGTGGAAGGACCAAGCTTGGAGGGAGAGTGGGGTGCAGCTGAGCTGTCCTTGCCATTGTGCCTCAGGGGAGAGGTGGGTGGAAGCAATGATGTCTGCTCTTGGGACTGTCCACCTCCTTCCTTGCTGCTGCCACCTTTTCTGCCCTGCAGAGGCAGGAGCTGCTGGTCCTGTTCTGCAGATGGCACAGGCAGGGGTGCAGTGGGAGCAGAGCTGTCAGCTTGTGACTTCATCTGTGCCTGGTGTCACCCCAGATTATTGGGCTGCATGTGGGATGGAAGGAAGCAGAGGATTACCCTTGGAAATATATAAAGCCACTTATGTTCAGTTCAAGCTTGACACCTCAAACAACGGCAGTGGATTGATGAAATTTACAGAATATGGATTTATCTCATGCTCATGGTCACTGACTTTATCTTTTAGATTTGACTGACTTCATTCCAGGGAGCTGCTTCATACAGGAATGGTGACAGTGGAGCAGTGAAGATCTCTCTTGAGGCTGGAAAAAACCCATGGAAAATAGCTGAAGTATCTGCTTGGAAGATAAGAGCTTAGCCTAAGAAGGGAAAAAAACCTCAAATCTGCAAATCTGAAGAAACAAGAATGACGGGAGGTGGCCAAGAGGGACAGAAACATTTTAAACTAAAAATAAACCTCAATTCTGAAACTTAAATATATAAAGCTGTCGGTTAAAAAATAGTACCAGATTACATCTATACAGAGCCAAATAATTAATAACTTTTAATAGCCCTAATAAATTTGGATTTCATCAAAATCTTGTTGCATACCATTGACTGTTTCAAGCAAGGACTATGAGTTCTTAAGGGAAACCAGCACCTGTGTTAAAATGTACAGTGCTGACATCTTTCCCAGGTACATCAATTATAATTAAAGTGTAATAAGGATGCCAGGATGGACTTCTCAGGCACTTTCATGCTGGAGCCCTAGCATTTAAAATTAAATCCATTAATTGTAACTACTGTACATTTGTGATCTCTCAGATAGCGTACAAACTAATTCATTGCTTTTGCAGCCATGCCAGTCTTTGTTAATTAAGGTTTGTGATTTATTTAATTTGAGCAGGGATGTATCAGAGTGCCCCAAACTAGACTGATAAAAGTTCATTAGTTTGTACTGTTTAAGACAATTTGGAATCTGATAATGAAAAATGTTTCTAGGCGCCTGACAAAAATTGATTAGCAAAATGGTCTCTAATTGTTTAAAGGAAAGCTCCATATTTTCTTCAACCCACCCTTCTGAAAGTTCGTATGTTAAGAAGCTCTTCTCACTCTGAAGTGGCTCTGAAATACATTTGAAGATAAAAGGCTAATTTTAAATTATTGTTGGCATTGCTTAGGGGAGGAGGGAGCCACTGTGCTGTCATCCTCTGGATGGCCTTATTTCTTCCTTCTCTTTCCTTACACAGCAGCCAACACCACAGTCCCTGAGTGAGAGTCAAATATTAACAAAAGTGTTCCTCCAAAAAAGTATTAAAGTAGGAGTTTCTCTGCTTTGCAAATGTGAGAGAGGGCTGAAGAGTGTGGGACTGATATGACTAAGTTGTGGCTTAGAGGAGACACCCTCTAAGCCACACTTTGTCATCAGAAAGATCTCAGCAACAGAGCAATAATCCTGACCACAGACTGGTGGGTCTCATTGTGAGGTTGGCACTGGAAGAGTCACAACAGTGGTCCCAAAAGGAACCCAGAGCAACCAGATGAGATGCAAACAACCACACACAGTTCACTCGGTGAACTGAGACACAGAGTCAGAGAAGAGCGGAGGCTGGAAGGGACCTGTAGACAAAGCAGGACAACAGATTGCTCAGCACACTGTGCAGCGTAGGTTCAAATGTCCCCAAGGATGGAGGTTTCACAGGGTAGTTCTCTGGGTCCCATCCAGGGTGTTTCACCACCACCAGCATGAGAAGTTTCTTCCTAATATCCAGCTGAAAAGAATCTAATTTCCCTTGTTGGAACTTGTGTCCATTGCAACTTGTGTCCTCAAGACGAGTTTGGCTCCACCTTCATTACACAAGGCTGAACAAACCAAATCCTTACAGACTCTCTTTGCATCACACATTCCAGTCCCTCATCGTGCTGTTGGTCCTCTGATGATTTCCTCCAGTGTTCCAAAATCTTTCTTGCCCTGAGGAGCCCAGAATTGCATGGAGCTCTCCAGATGCACTCTCAGAGAGAAGAGAGTGCAAAGACTGCAGAGAGAAGTTCCATCAAGCTGCTGGCTATGCTCTACAATACAACCTGCTACACAGCTGGTTTTCTTTGCTACAAGGGCACATTGGCACATCTTCTGCTTCTTGCCTAGCTGGAGCCCAGCCCCTTCTGTGCACCGTTGTTTTCCAGCTGGCTTACTTGTTATGATTATACAGAAGGTTAGTGGAAGTGCTCAGAGTTTAAACTACAGCTCCCAAGTCCTGTGGCACCTTCATCTCTTCCTAGTGGCACTTTGAAAATCCAAATTTACTGCAAGAGATCAAAAGAAAAATGTCATTTTTATGTCTTTTTCTAGAGTAGATGTTAACTACAGTCTTCAGAATTGGTAAAATGGGAATTATTCAGCAGTCTCTGACACTTTTCACAACATCTTTCTGTGACATTAATAATAATCCTGAATAATTTTATTGCTCATTTGTCATTTAGGTCTTAAAATCTGTTTAGAAGAGTCTCAGCATCATTGCTCCAACTTTAAGGATAAAGGATAATTTTTTTTTTTTTTTTTTACTGGCTTGTTTTCAGTCGCATGGAAAGTGAACTGGCTCCAGCTATCTTTAGCCTTGCACATGGCAAGTGCCCAATCTCATAATGAACTTTCAGTCAATCAGCACATCCAGTGACCTGAACCCCTTGTAAGGGAGGAGTTTAAAAGTGGAAGGAAGCGACTCCCTGTGTGGAGAAGTCTAGATGAAGAGGAAATGAAACAGAGTGAAAATTCAACAAGGTAAAAATTTATTTAGATTTAAGTGAAATGTGCTGCTTTGAGCTTACTAGCATAAGTAAAATATGTTGTTTAGTCTAGTAACTCTGTAACACTAGTAAAACTACCCTAGCTAAAGAGAAAGAATGTGAATTTCCAAGCTGAAGAGATAGGAGAAGCTCCTCGAACCTTAAAGCAAACAAGGCAAAGTAACCCAGGAGTTCTTTCTCTACTTTCTAATAAAAAACTAGCTACAAGTGTAACTAGCTGTAAGTGTAACACAAAATCAGTAGAATGAATAAGCATGAACCTATTGGAAAACACTATGCATATGTAAACTAGTAAAAAAGGGTAAAAAGAGATCAGGAGTTCTCAAGGGCATGCATGTCCTTTGAAGGGGAACGATCCCCACATGCATCCAATGCTGTAATAAACATACCGTCCCTACAAATCTTTATAAGAATTGTAGAATTTTTGATGCCAATTTTATGAATTGTAGAATTTTAGATGCCAATTTTTTAGAAATTTAGATGCCAATTGTAGAATTTTAGACGCCAAATATTTAGACAGCTAAAATTAGATTATGCTGATGTCACCTATAAAGAAATGTAAGAGTAGGTAGGAGTAAAATTCAGGAACTTTATTCTAAGGCAGCATAAACTGTCTTTACTCCTACTGAATTCTGTGCACCTGTGATCATTTTTATCAGTGGCAAACCTGAATGAATGGATCTGAGCCATGCAAAATCTAAACTCAGAGAAGAACCTATACCACTCATATAGGACTAAGCTAAAACACCCATGCAGAAAATTAATCTGAACAACTTGAATGATACACACATGTAAATCAGAACAATTGTTCAGGATCCCATGGCTAGCTGTAGTAAATTCTCCAGAGTAAATTTAAATATCAGAATACTGTTGTTTTCCCTTAGTTATCGAAACTGATTTCTGTGCCTTTTTTTTTCCTTTCTTGTAATTATTTTCCACCAGATCATAATTTGTGTCCCTTAAATACTTCTTGAACAAGTCTTCAGAACATGAATTTACGGGCTGCTTATAATTTCAAGCTGCTTCCAGATGAAGGCCAGTTCCATCTCATAAAAAGTTGTTAGGGAAAATTTACTTTCTGAGTGGACATGGTATTAACAGGTGTTTTCATTTTTTTTTTCACTGTTACAGGAGCCCAGGCCTTGTGCAACAAACAACCCATCTGAATGTTCATCCTTAATGAACAGAAGTTGGGGTGTACTAGGATCTTCCTCAGACATTCAAGACTGTTAACATTTGTAATTATGAGTAATTTGTTATGAAGGATCTCTTTAAATTATTTTGTGAATTCCTGCATGAAAACTCATCCATAAATCCTTGTATCAATACATGCACATGTCAGTATGCATGTGTGTATGTGCTTTTTTGGATCACAGGGAAGCTCAGGTGACCTAATTTAAAGAAATAATCTGGTCTGTATTTTCTCAAGCCACATGAAAGATTCGACTTCGACAAGGTTCTTGTTTACATGGGCACCAAGGGAGGGTGAAAATACTCCAACCAATTTAAATAGGAAATTAAATGGGACATGTTTTAACAACAGCTAGATGTGTACTCGCCCATAGCATATGTTTCCCTCAAGATAAAATCAACATGTTGGAATGGCTTGGAATGTCAGTTTTTATAATGCTTATGTTTAGGGAAAGTTTCCAGGTCTATCAAAGGTGAGCTAAAGATAGTAAGGTAAATATGAAGTTATGTTTGTGTTCACTTGAGGGTAATTATTCTTTAAAATTGGACTTTCAATGACATGTAAGAATCCTGAATGCTCCCTTCCTGTTAAAATAAATACTTTGGGTTATAGGCAGACTTGAAAAAGATGATCCTCATCTTTACTATTTAGCTGAACATCTTTGCAGCAATACCATTTAAATTAAATATGTTTATATTTTTAAACCCTAGAAAACAAAACAGAATTTATGGTTAACTAACACTTGCCAAATAACATCATAATGTCTTACAACTATAGCTCTAAAACTATAAAAAGCTTGTACCTCCAGTGCTCCTCAGAAGACTGGATTCTGAAAATAAATGATCTTGCTTCATCAGAAGCTGTGAATGAAGTGTAGGCACCTCTAGGGGGTAAATTTTGTGACATAGCTATTATAAAGGAGCTGAGACTACAGGCTAATAAATTTTTCATCTTAGTAACTGTGGATATAAGGTTCCTCATTTCTTCAGCTCAACATGCCTTTAGAGGAGTAAGGTGTCAATACTGAGAAAGGAACCACTTGTTTGACTTTTTTACATCCTTAAGAGCAGGGACAGCAGGCAACCAATTGATATTTGTAGATTTTTAATGGAAACCCCCAAAATCTCACTGAACCAAGCCAACAAAACATGGAATGATGGCCCTAGACTGGAATCCAAATGCATCACTGTAGTTTGCTGATGTGATTAGCTCTGTAGTACAGGATGGAGCCTGTCCATTTTTCAAATCTGGGCCAAAGCCTTGAACAGTTGTTTTGGTAATGTAGATGGGCCTTTAGGTCTTAATAGTTCCTACAATTACTGCTGAATCTGGCCTTGGCTCAGGAATAAACTCCTTGTATTGAAAAGATTTACTATCCTAACTATATCTGTATCTCAATTTAATGAAAATGTTAAGGATAATTTGATGGTCTCTTGCCAGTGTAATTTTAAATAAAATGTCTTCATTCCTTGGCAGTGTCTATTGGCACTCAGGTTTAACTAAAGGAAGTGCTTAAGTGAAGTGCTTTTTACATTACAGTCTTGCCAGTATCTTCTCTGATAGAATAGATTTAATTTTCAGTATTTTACCCAGAGTAAATAAATTGAAAAAAAAAATACCTCCCACCGTCAATCCATATGGCAGCAAACCTTACTAAAAGCATTACTAAAAATCAGATATTGGCCTATCGCATTTGGACTAATCTCAAACCTCATCTCTTGTAAATTAAAGCATTTCTAACTTATTTACTATTCATTTTTTATGCACTCTTGTAAAAAATCTTTCTGTACCTTGGAAAATAATATAGCACATAATGAGGCACTGTCAGTGCATCTTAGATTTTCATGTGACTTCATCAAGTCAGCAAAAAAGTTTAAGACACTTTATTATAATTGCATAGGGAACAGAAACTAATGGTGGGGTGGTGGCAATTTGGCCATCATACCCTACAGAACTGAGCAATTGCCAAATACAGTTTTGATTGTTTACCCTGTCTAAATCAGGAATGTGTGTACAGAATGAGGCCAGAAGGACAATGCATCAGAACTTAAATTGTTTGGGGATAGTCTGAGAATAGAAAAAAGATTGTAGATATAAAACAGTGCTCATGAAAAGGGTAAAACATGAGTAATATTTATTTTCCATCTAAGATTTAAGTGTCATTGATTTGTTTTAATATGCAGAAAGAGTATTTACAAAAATAAAAAAATCTCCCTGGCAGAGGCAGAGTGTGCTGCTACTTACATTAAGGTACCAGGAGCCCATAACTTTAAAAGTTTGTAAGCCACCTCTGTAATGTTATCCTTGGCACCCGACCCAACAACTCAACATCTTTGTCACTGTTGGGAAGGAATAATTTTTCTTGTTATTATTGCTACCCACCAAATCTTCAATCCTCTTTTTCTTCTGCTCGACAAGAGACATTCAGAAGTCGACAAGAGACTTTTAGAAGATGGCTTTGCTCTGAACCACTCACAGAGAAAAAGGAAGATCTTATGACAGCCATATGGGTACCACAGATTTTTCCTGTCCCTTGGCGCCTAGAAGCAGACCCTGGAGACACCCTATAGATAAGTTTCTCTGTAATGTGGATTGAAACACAATTTACCCATGTTTTCTACAACTGTGACTACCTTTGTGTTGCTGTTTTAATTTCTCTGGTGTGCATTTACAAGAAAAAGATGGTATTTGCACACTCTTGGGAAACTTGATTTCAGGAAGTGAAGAAAATGTTGAGGAATGACATCTTTTTAATAGACTACATCTGACAAACAACTGGACCGAGCCATCTGTACCTGGGAGCATGTGTGCAGAGGCAAAAAGGTACAATCACAGGGCAGAGAACTGTGACTAGGAGAACACAAAAAATCTTGTGGAATGTGCAGTAAAGAGATGAGAGAGAGGGGAAAGATTGCAGCAGGTGAGGCAGATGGGTTAGCACAACACACATACAAGAGCAATATTCCTACATCCTTGAGTATGTGTTTGACAGGGCCCTGGATTGCCCTGAACAGCCACATCTGGGGTCCCCACTCACTCACCCCGCTGCTCATCGGTCCATCTAGGCTCAGGTGGACCTGTCTCCAGCCCTTCCTCCTGGATGGACCTTGGACTACATCATAGAAGTGTCTGGCCTCTCAGGACTCATCCACTCACCCTGCCTGGGGCTGAATCCTGTATCACCACTGCCAGGCTCTGCCCTCTCTCTCTGGATCCTGTGGAATTATGTCCTGACCTGGGAGGGCCTGTGCTGGGGGCATCCACTTTGCTTCCTTCATGGAACAACGTGTTCTTGCTGCTCCCTGAGAATATTAAACCAGTCACAGCCTTGAGGGGCATATGCAAATCATAGAACGACAGAATGGCTTGGGTTGGAAGGGGCCTTATAGACCACCCAGTTCCAATCCCCCTGCCATGGACAGGGACACCTCCCACCAGGCCAAGTTGCTCAGAGTCCCCATCCAAGCTGTCCCTGAATACTTCCAGGGATGGGGCATCCACAACTTCTTGGGCAATGTGTTGCAGTGCCTCACTGTAGGCACACAGTTTGTGGTAATTGGGAGTGGGGCTGGGCCCAGCCTCATCCCCAGTGGGCACAGCTGTGAGAAGCAGGTGAGCAGCACTGACAGCAATGAGCCATGGAGCGCCCATGGAGTGCCCTGACCAACCACCAAAGGGAGCAGAGGGCACACAGGTGCAATGCATCAACATGAGGGGTAGAAAAGGTTGGGCTAAAGAGCAAGAAGGGCAGATGCTTGCAGCTTTCTGATGTGGTATGATGTTACCCTGTATGGGTTGAAGCTTTCTGAGATTGTATGGTGACACTCTGTGTGTGTCATGGATGTCTCAACTGTGACATGTGCTGTGACATCTCACCACCCTCAATAGAAAGACTTTTTTTCCTAGTATCTAATCTGAGCCTACTCTTTTTTTGGTTTAAAGTCATTCCCCTTTGTCCTGTCACTACATTCTATGGTAAAAACTTTCTTTCCACCTTTCTTGCAGTCTCCTTTCAGGTACTGGAATGCCACAATGAGGTTGCTCTACAGTGTTCTCTTCTCCAGGCTGAACAGCCCCAATTCTCCCAACCTTTCCTCATAGGAGAGGTAGTCCATCCCTCTAATCTTCTTGGTGGTCTCCTCTGGACTCAATTCAACAGGCTGATGCCCTTTCTGTGCTGGGGATGCCAGAAATCACCAAGACTTCTCAGGCACTCATCAGCTGGGCCTGTGTCATTTACCAACCGCTTCTGCAGAAGTTAACAGCCAGGGTCAGCAGATGATCTTGTGTCCTTCTGACACTGAAGCTGGAACACGTCAAATGTGTATCAGTGAAAACCTTACTTCATAGAAACTCTGCGCTCTGTAGTTTCATGTTTCTTTTGCTTCTTACCTAAGGGGAGATTGCATCCCTAATCTGTCTTTGCTACTGATGAAGATGGCACAAACTCATGACCTAAAAGATTTCTTCCATGCTAATGAAAATTAATTAACTGCTAGAGGCACCTAGACTAGTCCTTTTTTGTATGAGACTTATAAAGTTTATCAAGGCCAAAATAAAATTGAAAAGAATCTTGTCATGTTCGGAAAAAACTTACTATCACTTCAATACAGAGTGGTGGGATATTTCATCAGCAATGCAATGTGTTGAAACTATGCACAGACATTTGACATGGTATTTCACAATATCCTAAACCCCATCTGCATTTGTAAACAGTATTTAGGGAGGCCAGGCTTGCTTATACTGAGACGATGTTATCTGGGGAAATGCCAGGCTAATGCTTACTCTTGCTAAGCACCCATTCCCTTATGAGAAACCTGAAATTTTAAAACTTAGACTCTTCTGAATCCTCCAAATCCAATGAAATCTGAACAAATATTTCATTTGCCAGTCAGCTTGACAACAATTAAAGAGCATTGTGCTCTTGGTATGAACAGCTGCAAAGCACATACATCCTCTCCCGACGTGGGTGCTTGCCATTTGTTTGTTGTGATATGCCGATGTGAGAATTCACGAGCTAGAGCTGGTGAAATCAGATTTCCACTGAAGGGAATGAAAGCTGGATTTGGGCACCTATATTTATTTACTACCTTGAGTTGCAGACTGAGTAACTGCTTTTCGTTACTGTTGTTTGCGCTGTATCTGGAGGGATGCAGTCACCACGCTGGAAAAAATGGAGAATGGGCTAAGAAATGTAAAGCAGCCTCAGGTGTAGTTTCACTGCTTGGGTCTGCTGCTTTTACAGTACAGCCTTTTTCTTTTTCCACTCCTCATCAGCTGCAGTCCCATTCCTGAGCCCGCCTCTATCATGGGCTTTCCCAAGTGTGTTTTCGTGGCTGCACAGAAGCCTGGCTCGGTGTGTTCAGTCTTCACCCCGATCACGAAGCCTTTGCAATGGGGTCATGTCCATCTCTTCCTGGAGAAGAGGAGGCTCAGGAATGACCTTATTCCCCCTAAACTCCCTGAAAGGAAGGTGTAGCCAGGTAGGGGTCAGGCTCTTCTCCAAGCACAGGACTCAGCTGACACCAGGGGATGCTCGGGTTGGACATAGGAGGGATTTTCCCCAGAAAAGGCTGACTAAACATCGGAATGGGCTGCCCAGGGAGGTGGAGTCACCGTCTCTGGAGTTAAGAACTGGATCCGGCACTTAGCTGATGGAGGTGTTTGGTGAAAAGTTTGACTCTATGATCTCAGAGGTGTTTTACAACCTTATTTATTCAGTGATATGCTTTGCTACTAAAAGTACAAATTATATACATATATACGTGTGTGTGTAACAAGTGTGTTCCCATAGCCAAATGACGCTGAGGAGGGCAGCCCCATGCCAAAGCGCGGCTGGACCCTCAGCTCGGTTCTCGCCCTCAGCGCGGCCCGTGCGGGCAGGATGCGGGACACAGCGCAGGCCAGCCCCAGCCGGGCCGGCACAGCGGCAGGCAGCTCCCGCGGAGCCCGGAGCAGGGAAGTTTCCCGTGGAGCACCCTCAGCCGGGACAGGCCGGGGGCGGGGCGGCGGGCGCGGCCGTGTGTCGGGAGCGCGCCCGGCGGGCGGCGGGCGGCCGCCATCTTCTCTGCGCGGCCGGCGGGAGCGCTCCCTCTGCCCCCTCCTCCGCTCCCTCCTCCTCCTTCTCCCTCCTCCCACTACGCTCCGCCGTCGCCGCCGGTCAGGAACGGGGCGACCGGGATAGCGAAGGCCGCAGGGAAGGCGGGGGACGGGGGAGCAGCCCCGCGGGGGCGGGCGGGCCGCGGGGCGCCAGCCCGGGGGGTTCGCGCGGCCCCGCCGCTCGCCCTGCCGGCCGGCCGGGCCCCGCTCCCCATGGGATAAGCTGTAAACATGTTCAGCTTTGAAGGGGATTTCAAAACAAGGCCCAAGGTGTCCCTCGGAGGAGCGAGCAGGAAGGTAAGGAGCGGCGCCCGGCCGTGCCCGTGTGTGTGTCGGTTCTGTCGCCCCCCGCCCTGTTATCGGTGCTTTTACTGTCGGGCCTTCGGAAATGGGAGCAGCGATGACTAAGGTTTAATAGAGGAGAAAAACCCTCCCCTCCTGATGGATGATGTGTTTATCTCTGATCTCCCTGCCTCACTGTTATTATTATTTTTTGTATAATCAGGCCACACCATCCCAGGCTTGTAGTGTAGTAAGAATTGTGGGAAGCGAGGAAATGTCTCCTTGGCTCGTCCCCCCGCAGGCGATCGATCGATCCCGGGTGTCGTGGCCGGTGGCACCTCCCCAGCAGTCGCTCTCCAGGTCTTCCAGGGGGAAAGGACTGGGAGTCCTCCTGTCATTTCTCTCCAGTGGGAATGTCTGGCGTGGACCTGCCTCGCGGCGGGGATGTGGGACACACACCGCCTCGCACAGCCCGAACTGCCCGGGGAGGTTCATCCACGTGAGCCGGGGCCGCCGGGTTGGTCTCTGTCAAGTTTAGGTTCAGCCAATTTGTCGTGCGCAGGGTTAGTAGCAGTTAATTGTCAGCTCTACCAGACTGTTTGATCTCCTCAAACAGTGTTTATTGATGGGAAAGAAGCAGAATGATTTATTCAGATCTTGCTGATTGGCCTGGGTAAGCAAATGTTTAGTCGAGCACTGAAGGGCACAGGACTTCGGAAGAACGACAGAAAGGACAAAGTGTTTTTAGAAGTGGCCTGGTCTGTAGGGGTCACTTTAATTCCCCTTTAAGTCTCCCCGTTGTCATTGGAGATGACTGTGTGGGAAGCTAACGACTGTTTCCATTCATATTTTTGAATTTTAATTGGGTAAAAAAAAAAGTCCTAAGTTTTTATTACTGTGCACTAAAAGCAAGTTTGATTCTTGGAAACTTTTGAGAGGTTTGGCAGTACAGTGAGGAAATGAGGAAAAATACTGCAATATGTGATAGTAAAATCACAGTGAGGTTTGCATTTTGGCATAATAAAAGAGATTACAAGAGATTGTGTACAGAACTGTATTTAGATTATGCAGCTTTTCCTCTGATTCATCTTCTGTTTATCTTAAGACACGTCTGTTCATTAGGCCATGTAAACTGGCATTACATGAGTCAAAATGCCATAAATACTCTGCAGCTTAAGTCGGAGCTGGCAGAACATGCCCTGGTCCTCAGCTGTACACTTCAGGTACTTTGTAACTTTTGACCCTGACTTGCTCATAGTGTTTCTTGCTGAACATGTTGCCTCCTACAGAAGTAAACAACTGCCATAACATCTTCTTTTACACTTAGCAATTAATGAAAATCTATCAGAATTATGTCTATTTTAATTATATGGGACATATTTATTAATGTTATGCAGGCATAAATTTCCAAGGGCAAATATTAGCATGTAGAGGACGGGAAACTGAAATTGATGCATAACCTTCACTGTGTGCAGTAGAGGTTGTGGTTCATGACGAGATTGATACTGACTGGTGCACAGATTTCATGATTCTACATCAGTTCACCGAAGTGCTTGTGCTGCATCAGTGCAAATCGCACGCAGCTTTGGGCATCGTGGTTACATAGACATCCTGGAGTGTCCTTGAAAGAGCTGCTGATTTTCAGAAGCTGTGTACAGTACTAACGAAAGAATTTATTTAAGCAGTACTAAAAATTACTTCTAAATGCAGTTTAGCTGAACATCTGTGAAAATGTACTACAACAGAGATTGCTGTGGGAAGTGTTTGTGGGTTCCATGTGATGCCTTAAGATTTTAGCTTTTGTATTTTTCAAATCCTACATTGCATTAGTGCATAGCTCTAAACTCCATATAAAGTGTAGTTAACTGTCTTCACATTTTGGTTAGACAAAACAATCCCTCGGGGCCTGTTACCCAAGGACACCCTACAGCCTCAGGCCCCAAAAAGTATAAACAAAAATGATTTGGGGGGAAGCAAACTGGGGGTATAGGACTTCATTACCTAAAGCTGTAATTGGAGGATTAACCCCCTGATATGTAAATAGACCAAACTTATATCTGTCTGAAAAACTCATGACCATTGTCTATTTTGGATGTAGCCCCTTGGGGAGGTTTCATCTGCTCTTAATGTACCTGAAGGCCCTTCATTACATATATCTGCTTTTATCTTTTAACTTTGTCTGGTCTCTGTTTCTAGGTAAGCCTGAATTAGGCATCATGTGAATTTCTCATTTCACATCATAGGCTCTTTGGGATCATGTTTCTCATACATATAAGCTTCATTTTTACAGAGAGCTGAATTGTGAATTATTTCCTTCCAGATTTTGGTACACATACAAAAAAAAAAAACACCCTCATTTTTTTGACAAATGCCCTTGCCCTCCCAAATGGTGTATAACTTTGGAAGGATCAACACTGTTCCTCTGCCATGCTTTTGGCAGCTAGTTGCATACTTAGTGCTGCCTATTGTGATTCCTTTGGTGGAAGAAGGCACCATTCCGAAACACTGGGGCCATGCAGGCTGTTTAATGCTAAGAATAACACTGTACCCAGTGTAGGGAAGTTTCCCAAACGTGGTTGCACCACTGCAGAGCAATGACAAAACCTCCTGTTTGAGGAGCCAGTCAGTGCTAAAGGTGCCAGTGGGGCCTGATGTGAATACAACTACACCGAAATAGTGATCAGCAACACTATTAGAAGTGTGGTTTTGCTGATGGAACTGCAGCTGCAAACAATGACTGTGTTGGTCACACTCACATGTGCTGACACCTGTCTGGCACTGCCATGTGTGTCTGTAGTGTTTCCTTAGGCCTCACAGGGGCTGACTTCAGTAAGTTCTATCAGTAGGAGCACAATGACAGAAGAAAAATTGTGGACTTGAATAATTGTGGCAGTAAGGTACTGAATCTAGTGTGCCTTCTCATGACTAGCTTGTATGGCATTTTTGAATTACAAAACCAGAGAGCTTTGGGTCTGTTTTTGAGCTGTTTGCATCTTATATTCGTGTGTGTTCTGGTCTGAATTGTGCATGCTCTTGAGAGGCACTTCAGTCCACCCATATCAAGCATCACTTGTTTTTGTTCTAGTCACAGGCTGCAAATTAATGTTCTCAAACTTACTACCTCAGTGGCTGATCCTTTTAGAATATTACTGTAGCATTATAATAATACATTGTACAGAAGTGCAAAAATGTAGGTGGTATTGTCAGTGCTTGAACTTTTCCTTCCATACCTACTTTCAAGAATCTGCTGATTCATCTGAACTTTGTGCCCTGTTGTATGTGTTTGAAGGTGTAGATACAGGATGTTATCATTATTTACAACGTGATAAACTTATTTTGGAGGGTTTTATTTATTTATTTTTATTTTTGGGGTAGTTTATCTTCACCTTTAAAACATGGTTCTTTGCTTTATGAGGCTCTTCAAAAGAAATTTTCAAATTTAATTTAATTGTAACTAGCAAACCATATTTGTGCTTCTTAGGTAAAGTAGCCTCCAAAAATGAGTGCTGTTATTGGAGTTCAATATGGGAACATCTTGAATTACTCATGGACATTTTGCAGAGGGCAGTAATTGCTGCCTGGAAGGCTGCAGAGAGTCTGGGGTGTGTTAGGCAGGAAATGCAGAGCTGTGCATGAAGAGTTGACTTGGGATGCAGCTCAGATTGGCCTCACCCAACCCAGCTGTGAGGGGACTGGAGCAGATGGTGCCTTCACCTGGCTGCTTCCCCGTGTCCCGTGCAGTGAGCACATTTCTGCTAGGTGGAGTGTCACCAGGCCTTTTGGGGACAGCTGTCAGCTTTCACTGATTTTAGCATGAGGTTGAATGCAGCGCAAAATTGGTTTAACCATGGCAGCCTGACTTGGGACAGTCAGGCCTAGTGTTACTTCATTCATTTCAGTAATAATAAGAAAAATTTGAGGTAGCAATGCTTTAGTGCATCCATGCAAGGGATCCCCAGACCAATGCTGAGATGTACAAGGGGCTCTGTAGCTCCTCACTCTTTGATTACTTTGTGAAATGTATCAATGACACCGTGGAAGTCCAACAGGAAAAATGGGTAAAAGAGTATTAAGTCAAATGTATCGTACGGTATCACTTGAGCTATCTAAACTGTGCTTTTACAAATCCCAAGACTGTTTAAAATAGAGTATTTTTAAATTATAATGCATTATGAGATGATTTAAAAAACCTTCCTTTTTAGCATTTGTAATACAGATGAGTTAGCAGGGTCATGAAAGTGAAAGTGAAAACAAGTTCCTTGAGTTTGGGGTTCTTTTTGATCTTTGGCTTTTTTGTGGAAGACACAGAAGCTTACTAATGAGCAAATATTGATGACTCCATCTGTATTTTAAAAGTCTTAGTAATTTCTTTTAATATGGACACTTTACTAATCAGAGATATTCAATTTATAAAGTCTGTTTATATTTTAATTTAATAGTTTCTGATTTGTTTTCTTAAATTAGTAGCATGACATTAAGCATTAGATTCTTGTTTATATTTCCCTCTCCTTTCAGCTGAAGTGCAGAGGTAGAACTCCAGAAGCACCTTGTTTGCCCTTTGTTGTCTGTAGTCTGCACATGAGAGAACTTCTTGTGGAATTAAAATTAAAATTTTACAAACAGTAGGCTGTAAAATTGCCAGTGCATGGAGCGATCTGCCCATGTTGGGATTGATTGTTGTGGTAGATGCCTGTAGGATGTAAGCATTGATGGGACAGTTAAAAACCAGTTTTATTTCTCTCTTACTGATGGATTGAGGAAAATAGTTAATAATTCTAGGAAGGAATCTTTTCTATTTTATTATAACTTATTTAACTCTGCACCATGCCACAATGGAAGTGAAATGATGGTAAGGATTTATAGTATGGGAATTCTAGATTACAGTTACAAATTGAATATTTATTTTTTAATGGAAAGAATTGCAGTGCTTGGCTCCCCTTAAGACCTTTGTCCTGTCGGGCACATGGCGTAGCTCTTTGTGGAGCTACACACCTCACTCTGAGTCAGCTTGAATCTTGCAGTGTCACAGCCTAAGTCTTGAAATACTCTTGGAAATTCAGATCTGTGGTGTGGAAGTATGAGGAGACCATTATGTTGTAAAATAATGACTGCCTGTCAGTAGGAAACTACACAGTTAATGCATCCCCGATTCTTAGGCATTTTTTCTCTCTGTAACAAATGAAATTCTCCTCATTTGAAAGCAAGCTACAAAAGATGGAGTTTTACTTAGCTGACAGCAGTAATTACGCTGTTATTTTCAGTTATGTGCTGTTTTTTCAGATTCAAATCAAAATTTTCTGCTTTTATAAATACATTTTCCTCCCTTGTTCCTGAGAAAATGATGAGTCACAGAGTGGTTTGGTTGGAAGGGACCTTAAAGATTACCCAGTTCCAACCCCCTTGCCTTGGGCAGGGACACATTCCACTAGAAATCACTCACTTACAGCTCTGTGGACACTATATATCTTAAAAATCATAAGAGGGACAAACTGAGCGTAAATGTAAAAGCAGCTTTCTTGCATTCCAGTTGGCCTCTAGAGTCTCCAATCAAATTCTGGTTCCCCCATGTGTGGTTTTGTGGGTACCGCGTGATGGAAGAGGTTCCAGATGCTCCCTACATCCCAGGGTAAATTTCAGCTAAAATGCTGAGGTGTTTTCTGGCAAGCACTGTGACATGGACTTCAGTGAGGCCAGGCTTTGCGGGGCCAAATGCCTCTCCTGGGTATAGTTCAAACTCCCTTCTTCTGCAAGATTGTCTGCTCTACGTATAAACGTATCTGATTATTTACATCGTTATTAAGAAGAATCACAAACTGGTTAAAAGCAGAGTATTTCAGGCTGCTGAACATACTCAGACATGTTCAGTGGAATTTAAATTGTTGAGGTGCAGTTCAAGGCATTGTTGTAAGCCTTTTAAAATGCAAATTTCTTTTACTATTCAGATTAAAAAACCCACTTGGAGTTCATCTTGTCTAAAATAATGTCAGGAGATAGAAACATTTTTGAGAAGGTGGGGGATATTTCCCAGTGGCCACATTTATTCTGTAAAAATAAATGTTAAAAAATTTTCCATTTATTTGCTGGAGTTACTGAATACTTGTGTTGAAAGGAATTTTATTCTATAAATTGCTTAGGTCACTTCATTTGTTTTGGGAGTTGTTACTGATTTTTATGTGGTTCAAGTTAAATTCAGCTGTAAAGTCATGTTCCTCATTTTAGGGAAAGAAAAAAAGATTCAAGTTCCTGGATTTTGTAGATGAAAACCACACAAGTTTTTATAACTGTCCACAAAAATTAAAAAGGTCAAGTGTTTGTTTTTTAAAGAAAATTTCATAAAAAGTCATGCCTTGTACTTTGCACGACCCCTTGTAATGTGAAATACGAAGCATTCTCAGCTACTAACCAAAATAAACCCTCTTCATTTATAAAGAAGCATCAAACATTTATTAATAATACTAAATTTTTGTTTCAGTGTGTTATTAATTAAAAAAAATCTGTTTAGCTAGTACCTGAAAATAATTCTTCAGTTTAATCTTTGCATCTGGGAATATTTAAGTTTTAAATTTATTTGCTAAAATACAGCAAGTAAATAGCTGTCCAAGAGTGTTCAATTTCAGATTTTACGAGTCAGCAAATATTAGAAGCATTGAAGAGGATTTAATTATATATACATTTTGTTTTTCTGAACCTGGATTTTGAGCCAAGAGGGCTGAAAGTTTATTTCTCTCAAGACAAAGTGTTCAAATGCAGAAGGAAAAGAGTAATAGTTTCTATATTTGTGTAACTTATTCAGTCTTTGGCTAGGATGCGTGAAAGCTAGGAGTTCTGCAAACATACTTCTGCAACCAAAAAGTGTATTTCAGCAAAACAAGGGTAAGAAAACATCTTTAATTCAATGTTCTTTTTTCGTTATGGGTTGAACTGCAGGTTGTGAAGCACTGACGTTGACATCATTCCACTGTCAGGTGTGGTGGCTGTTCCCAGCTGCTGCCTTAGAGCAGTTCTGCCACCAGGAACTTCGCTGTGATGAATAGCACAGGACATGGAAGTATACTTTATCTCCATGTACAAATGAACGTTTCAAATGTTACTCAGCATTTCTTTGGTGGCAGTCACACATTTTCCTTTCTGTGTACTTTCCTCCATCTGCTTCTCTGTTTTCACCTCTTCCTTCCTGTCTTACCCTCGGAGTCATTTTTGTAATGTCACTCTGTTTTGCTGTCACATACACGGAAACATTTCTTGTTTCTTTGTGCCGTGCCCCACAGAAAACTTCTGAATTGGGGTTTTTCATGGTGCTGCAGCTCACATGCTAGAGCAGGAGGTTGTTTGTCTTTTCTGTGTTGGAGAAAGCATCAGGCAGGACAGGGACAGCCAGATATGTCCTACATTGCGTGGAAACTCACGGACGGTGTATTCCCTGTTCTGCACTTGGGAGGGCAAGCCCTGAAGGAAAAAGACCACATCATAAAAAGTCAGGACACTGTGATTCAGGGAATGGCTTTTCACTCCTTTTAAGTTAGGGGTGACAGAGTCAGGACAAGCTCATGCTTCGTTCAGCCTACCTTGAAAGAAAGACTCAGCACCTGATGTGTGCCTGTCTGGCAGGTGAAGAAAGGTGATGGCATGAGCAGCCCAGGGTCAGGGCAGGGTGGGGAGTAGGAGCGAGCCAGCTGTGATCTTTGGGAGTTCCTGTGGGGCCATGCCCTGCTCTGAGGAGCTCTGGCTGTGGGCAGCAGGAGAGCTGCTGAGCTGCGGCTGGCTCTGGCTGGGAGTTGTCAAACGGGAGTCTGGCTGGGAGTTGTCAAACGGGAGTCACTGTTGTCGTTCACAGCCAGCCGCAGAGCAGCAGCTGCTGAGTTCAGCTCCTTTTCACAGTGCTGGCTGTCAAGGGCCACTTCAGGGAGGATTTCAGAGGTGACTGCAGTTACCTCTCTTTAAGAAATGGTTTTGATAGAATGCCCTTTGTATTGGAAGAAGATTATTTCATGCTTCTTTTCATCTCTTTCCTATTGCAGGTTTATTTTCTTTTGCACATGCATGGTTACTTTTTAATTTCTGAAGAGACAATGTATTCCATCTTGGTTTAATAACTCTTTAAGGGGATATATTTTTCTTTAATTTAATTTAAATGTGTTCTTTAGTCATAGTTATGATCTGTGTATATTTTGTGAACATGAGTAACAGTATTATTTTACCCATAGTAATTCCTTAAAGGTGGGATGTACTTATACCTGAATATTTTATTGTTTTAGGACAGTTATTTTAATTTATACTCTAACAATTTGGCATTTTTCTTTGCAAGTACTCAAAGTCAGTATGTGGCTGACTGAAAACTTAACTTTTGATAGTTTAAGAGTGGATTGGATTAAAGGCTGATTGCTACAAAGAGACTCAGTTCTTCATCAGTGAAAAGCTGGTGTTACACTAAGGATATACTGCCCTTTTCTATCTCCCTCCCTCTTCAAATGATTTAAGTTTGTTTCTGATAAACCTTCTGGCCACTTATTTTCCTTTATTTACAAATAATTTGTATTTTCTGTCTTTGCTTGTGTTTTTTCATTCCATTCTCTTCTCTATTGACATGTAGCATTTTATTTTCCTGTATTTTGTTCTGCTTTTTGTTTCAATTTTCTCTGAAGTATAAGGAGAAATTACAAAACATTGTTTCTAAGCAGAAATGCACTTTACATGGTGCTTTATGCAGCACATTCATTTCTAAACTGAGACATGTCACCAACTTCTTTAATGCATCAGGTATCAGCTGTTGAAAAAGTCCTGAAACTTTAAGCTATTTGTTGGTTATTAGTTTAGTATCTTGTTTTGTCTTTGTGTGTGCCTTTCTGTACTGCTTGAGTGGAGATACATCATCCTTATGTATGGATTTCCTTATGTTTGTTTGTCCTGTGTTTAACACATGGAGCAAACCCTGTCTTTAGAGGGCAATAGCTGTAGTTAGTGGTGTCTTTGGCCATAAGAACTGTCTTTAGAGGAAAGATGGTTAACCTTCTTGTGGGCTTTTTTTTTTTCACTCTCTTGGTGGTCTGCTAGAGTATTTTCTATCCCAAAGAAACCGAGGGAATCGTGACTTTCCTTCCTCTGTATCTTCAAAAAGAAGTGCTGAAGACTTGTGTTCTCATTCTTGTATCTGCTGATAGACACTGAAAGTATTCCAGCATAGTTGTTTCAGCTATACTTAAATATTTTATAAACATTTGTTTGCCAACTTCAAATTGATTTTTCTGTATTAAAATACAGTACATTTTCAACTTGAGTGTTTTTTAATTTCTTCTCTAGGCTAATATGGGCATACAGAGAAAAACGAAGCTGTCATTTGTGTCATAGTGTCAAAAAATGAAAATCGTTTTCTTAAATTTGCTGTGTGTTTTAGACTGGATTTGGGAAGGTGCCAGGGTGCTTTCATCTCCTGTTGTCTGCAGTGGAAACTGAATACTGTACACCAAAATTGAGTTATTTTGTATATTTCCTTGGAAATGACCCAGAACCATCCAGTAAGAGACTCTTGCAAATAAAGCTTTGTTTATATATTGTAATCAGCGAGTACTTGTGTAAGATCGTGGTTTAAAAGCGAATGCATGTTTTTTCTGTTGTAATAATATTGGGTTTTGAGGCCTCATGAATACTTTAGTATTCTTGTCTTTTTCCCTGTTGGTGAGATCACTGTCCTGAAAGTTTTGATGTGTAGCCTTAATATGGGTGAAGAGTTCAAAATTTAAAAAGAAAAAATTCCTGCCATTTATGCTGTGTATCTCTTGACATCTTTTCTGGACAAGCTTTGAGAAAAAGGATAAGCAAATACAAGAGCTTCATGGTTTTTTATAAGTTAGACAAAAGCAAGGGGCTTTGGAACAGGATGTGATTGCTCTGAATGTGCCACAGCTTGCTGTGTGCACCTGGGCCGGGGATTTATGTACCCTCCAGGCAAGGAAAACACTCAGACTTCTGCTATGATCTGGTGGGACTGGGACCTTATTGTGCTCCAGCTCTGCCATTTGTAAATGAGATATGTTTGCCAGGGTAACTGGGATGCTGAGAGCACAAATATGGACAGGGATCAGTACAGTTTGCTGCTCTTTGCTGGTCCCTTTTCATAGGGACATAACTTCTCTCCATCTCTGTTCTTCTGGGAGGGCTGCATGCCATGTATTTGTGAGTTCAGAAAATGATTAACACCTACTTTACCCTGTGTTTTATGTGCTATGCATTTTGAGCAATCCCTGAAGTCTGCATTAAATATCCTGAACACAGTTGAAGTGGGTTTGAATGAAAATGCAGTAGTATCTTTATTTGTGTCTTACAGGAAGAAAAGGCTTCTCTCCTTCATCGCACTCAGGAAGAAAGGAGAAAACGAGAGGTAAAGTAGCTAGTAAGCGTTGGCCTGCCCGCTGGATTTCCCTTTGGTGTTACATTTACAGTGCAAAGTACTTC
Organism: Anomalospiza imberbis; assembly: GCF_031753505.1. NCBI lineage: Eukaryota > Metazoa > Chordata > Aves > Passeriformes > Viduidae > Anomalospiza > Anomalospiza imberbis. The sequence continues at coordinate 143,623,944 of NC_089681.1, read as the reverse complement.
TGCTGCAGTCATATTTAGTTCAGCAATGTTTTCTTTCAATTTGCAAGTTCTGTATAGTCCTAAAGTATGCTTTAATTGGCAAAAGAATTTGAGTGCTTTAAGCTGTTCCTCAGAAGTGTTTTTCATCTCAAAAGAAGATAAGCATGCACTGGGTGCATAGGGAAACTTCTCTTTTATTTTGGTGTTTATTTGATCTAGTCTTCTTTTGAGAAAAGGATTTGGCTAGTGAATTAAGAATTTTATCTTATTATTGCCTTATTTATGTAATCTATTACTATGGGTTAGTCTCAGCAAACTTTCTTCTGCTCCTGGATCTGCTATGGTTTCTTGGCTGACCTTTAGTACTTCACTTCTCCAGTGTGTACCTATGTTCTGTGAAGGTAAAATCAGAACAATGATTCTTGAATAAGCTCAAGTGCTTTGAAATCACCTGCTGATGAAGGACCAGTGAGTAGCTGAGTTGTGATGCTTTAAGAAACCTTAATACTGGTTTATGATGAGAGCTTACTGCTCTGGAAAATTCAGGCTGGAATAATGCAAAGGAGGAATAGGTACTGAAATGAAGAACCCAAAATTTAGTAGTATGGAATTTGAGTCAGTATGTTAATTTGTAATTTTCCCCCTACCCCTCACATATAAGTAAAAAAAAAAAAAAAAATGGTGTTAAATACTGATTAAAAAATGTAACTATGCAGGTTTCATGCTCATGAAGAAAACAGTTCCTTGGCTCTTAAAGGTGTGTTTGACCCATGCTAGATTAAGCTCAAGTTCTGCAGCTTCTGTGGACAGTTAGTGCTTTTTTTTTCTCTCCAACATGGGTGTGTAGTTATGGACTAAGTTCGAGTAGGAAAGTAATAGGATTTCACCCATTAGTTCAGAATTCCATGCCATGAATCAGCTTTATGGTCAATAAGTTCTTAGTAACATATGAAAAAATTCTTCTTTGTGGTCCATAAACCCATTCAGTTGCTTGTCTGTGTTCTTTGCAAAGTTTGTGCAGAGCCACACACTCATCCCAGTGCAGGTACACGTGTGCACACAGTGATTTGCTGTGGCATGGAGCACATTTTCACAAAATGAATGACTCCTCTGAGAATAAAATCAGCTATGGCTTTTAAAAACTGCCTGTAGCAGAATCTTAGCAGTGACCTCAGACTTAAAACCTTTGCAGTTAAGAGTCTCTAATTGACAATTATATGTCCTGAGATAAAACCAGTATCTAGAGAGGAAGAGAAGGTATCTGTGTTTTAGTTGTGCCTTAACATTATGGTTATGAAGAGACACTGTCAATATTTTGGAGAGAGAAACACCCTTTAGCCTATCAAAATTTTGATTTTGGTCCATGATTTAGAGGCAGTCTTCAAGAATCTGCTTATTCAGATAAGTTGCTTAAAGAACCAGGGTTATCCAAGAAAAATAAAATTGGCTTTGAATAGCAATTTTGTCTGGTGTTCTCTCTGGTCAGTTCAGGTAGTGCTTTTAAATTGGATGTGTCTTCATAGAACAATAAATTGGAAATCAAGGTTTTGGGACTTGAAAGTTGATGTGAACTTTCCAAAAGTATTTTAATGAAATTTATGAAAACATTTTGATGTTTTATTTTGTCTGGTGACCCTCAGAATTATAGGTTCAATATAGTTTAAGGATTGATCAGGTTAAAATTTCTCTTTTTAAAGCAGGCTTCTTGATCCTTGTACTTTTCCTTCAGCCACTGCTTTGTAGCTCTAGGTTCATGAGCAACTCTTTATTTTCCCTCCTTTTATTCCTTAAGAAACCATATGGACATTGTTAGAAATATAATTACAGTAGCCACTTCCCATAGATATTTATTGTAATGGCAATATGCCCAGGGTGTTGTCAGGGAACCCTCCAAGAGCTCTTTCCATAGCATCTCAAGCAAACTGGCTTTCAGTTCCTTAGAGCCATTGTAAAGGGTTGATTTTTGCTACTCTTTCCACTTTCTGAGGAAGATGTCATAAAAGGATTCATTAGGTATGTCTGGTTTGGAAAAGAGACTAAGAATTTTTATTCATTTATATATTTTGCTTCTGGGCCACAATGAGCTTTAAGCCTCATTTTCCTTTTGACAGAGGTACTATCTCCAAATAACTGATTTTTTTTATTGTTTTCCCCACATCTAAACTGTGCCAGCATCATAATGCTTTTATATTATTTGAGTGAAAGCAAATAAGTGGGTTGTCAGTGTTTGCTGCTTTATGCAGAAAGAGGAATGATGTAAGTGAATTTGATGAATCCTTCAACATTTTTCAACATAGTATTAAGTCTTTGTCTAATAAAATGCATTAACAATAAAGTGATGCAAAGTAATAAAATATTTATGTTGATTTCTGTAGTATTACATACATACTGAGTATTGAAGATTATTTTGCAATATTTAATGGTAAATTTGCTTTTAAAAACATAAAAAGCATTCTCATTGATTTATGTCTATTAGGTACAAACATTAAAATAATTTATTTGACTAATGTTTACTGCTTAATTTTCATTAAATGGCCATATTGAATACAAATTTATTTGATAAAATAGTAGAAATTAGAGTCAGTCCTATGGTGTTGATTTCAGTTTTCTTGCTTTGTTTTACAGGAAGAAAGGCGGAGGCTGAAAAATGCAATAATAATCCAGTCATTTGTTAGAGGGTACAGAGACAGAAAACATCAGGTCAGTACCTGATTATTTAATTAGAAATATGCTAAATAGTTTTGCTGAAAATGAGACTTTCTTGTAATAAATAATGTCACTGAAAAATCGTTTTGAGTACTGGAGAAAGCGGAAGTTCTTTTTTCACTCTTGGCATTTTCGTTTCACACTCAATATTTTAGTAAACAGATATATATTCTGCGAAGCATGGGTGTGACTGGACCTGAGTGGGATCCTGCAATGGTTTTTTAGTTGAAAAATTGGATAAAAAGCATTAAGTAGTAACAACTTTCACACACCAGTGGAGCTTTTATTTCTTTTTTTTACAGTATTGAGAAGGTGGTAGTTTGAGTCAAAAAGTTGTTCTAAGTTGCTGTTGCATAGATTCTCCTAAGAAAGAGTTTGTTTAAATTCAATAATTTGAGTAAACTGGACTAAAGTGTTTGATGTGATAATGCTTGATAAGCAACAGATTTGTTGCAACTGTAGTTTCTGAATTACAGAATGGAGTTACGACTTCAACTATGCTATTGTGTGTATGTTTTGATCTCTGAACAAATATGTGTTGTATCTGTTTTACTGCTTTGCAACCTCACTGGATGGGAAACTGAAATTTTGGTCTGTTTTAAATCATAACCGTTACTGACGTATTGATGCGTGTTTTGTTTTTAAGTACTCTATCCAAAGAAGTGAATTTGATCGTTGTGCTAATTTGGCTCAGTCTGGAGGAACCTTTTCCACTGCTAATGGAGCGAATTTGACTCTTCTGGTTCGCCAGTTACTCTTTTTCTATAGACAGAATGAGGATTCAAAGCGTTTGGTGAGTACTGGTACATACTTTGATCTGTAGTACTTGCACTTCATGCACTTTTAAAGTAGTGTTTCGCTTCAAAGTGCACTTTTCACTGCACTCTGCTGTTTTTCATTTAGTCACAATAACTTAAAATTAGATTTTACAAGTGCACGTGCCCACACATACATAATATGTAAAATGAAGCCTTGAAAAATCCTATGTATATTATTCACAGAAAGTTTTTAAAAATACTATACTTATATTAGGATTTTAATTTTTAGACAGTATTTCTGTCCCCATGGTCATTCCCAAGGTGTTTGGGTGGTATTTTTTAGCCCCATGGTCATTCCCAAGGTGTTTGGGTGGTATTTTTTAGCCCCATGGTCATTCCCAAGGTGTTTGGGTGGTATTTTTTAGTCCCATGGTCATTCCCAAGGTGTTTGGGTGGTATTTTTTAGCCCCATGGTCATTCCCAAGGTGTTTGGGTGGTACTTTTTAGCCCCATGGTCATTCCCAAGGTGTTTGGGTGGTATTTTTTAGCCCCATGGTCATTCCCAAGGTGTTTGGGTGGTATTTTTTTTCTCACTGTTCAGTATTGCTGGCATATCAATTGCAAAGTCACTGCCAACTTCCCAAATACATGAGAGAGTGTGATTCATAGTGGCTGTTAATAATGGACAGTGAAGAATTATGGCTTGTTAAAAACAAAAAATTACCAGATGGTGTAACTCAGTCTTAACTTTGAAAGTTTAGTACTTAATGGTCGTGGAGTTTATAATGAATAACATTGTTTTTTCTCAACTGAACATGATTCAGTCTGAGTTTGTGTTTTGTAAGTCTTCCAAAGGTATCCATAACAGCATTGAAATATTACTGTCTGAGTTGTCATAGATGATGGAACTTGTCATTATAAACTGCAAACTTGGGCATATCTTGTTGCAGGTATGGATGTGTCAGAATTTAATTAAACAGAGTTCTCAGTTTGTTAAGCAATTGGATGGTCCAGACAGACTTACTTGCTTATTCCAAATAAAAAGACTGTTGGGGCTGTGTTGCAGGTAATTTCCTTTTTTCTTCGTGTTACTATGTAAAAAGTGTTCAGAAATTATGCTGGGCACTTTTTTGTTTCTTTTTGTAGCAAGTGAAGTATTAAATGTACATTAATTTTATGTAGAGGACTGTTTATATTATATATGTGTCGGCCATGGTATAGGATACCTGTTCCCATGTAGAACAGTCAAATGTTCTTAAGTTCTGTTGACTTTCAAGTTCAACATGTGCTTAAGGGAAGCTCTCCTAGGATGGGCCTGAGTATGTTCTTACATGTTTTTGTATAGTGATATCATTGACAGTATTTGTGGAAACCAGGTTTGCTTGGGAACTGATAGTGTTTAGATGTTATTATCTGAAGTAGACCAAGGATATGCTTTGGACAGATGTTGTTTCAAAACTAATATAACTGAATGTGGCTTTCCTCACACTTTATTTTGAACTGAAGGCACATTGAGCAGTTACATTTTTGGCTTCAGCATTAAATTTATTATTTGTAGTGGGAGGGTCACAGGAAGGTAAATCTGTTAAGGTGACTTGAATATCTGACAGCTGTTGTTATTCTATTATTAGAAAACAATATATTCTTATCAATAATAGGGACTAGTTACACTCTGCAGAGCTTTAAAATACTTGTTTTTTAGAAAATTGTTTCCTTTAAGTTACTAAAGCTTGTGTTCTTTTAAGTGTGGAGAGGATGTATGATAAACAGTGACACCAGATTCTAAAGAAGACTTGGGTGGTGGGCTTTGAAGTCCATGTGCAGTGGGACACAGATGTGGTGTCACTGCATGGAATTGTACATTTTCACTACAGTGGAAATTGTGTTTTTGTAAATGCAGCTCTTAATATGGATGGGGAAGAAAGCACATTGTTAGGACAAGTCAGTCCATATACATCTCACACTAAAAAATACTTTGAATTCTAAACAGGCTCTTCATCATCATAAGTTCTGTGGTTACTGGTAGCTGTTACATAAGCAACTTGTTAAAAGGGTGGGAATGGTTCTATTTTTAATATTTGAGTCTGTAATCAAAGACATATTGTGTTAGTTATGCACATGATGTTTCCTAACGCCTGTTCCCAGCTCGTGTTGCTCTGGGGCTTTCATGGCTTCATTTGTAATATGGTTAGTGGTACATGTTGGTAAAACATGTATTATTCTTTGCTTCTCTTCCAGTTTATGCAGTAGACCTCCAAATTTTCAAATCACTCAGAGCAAGAATTTAGTAGGATTTAAAGGTAGAATGCCATATTCGTAGATACCCTAAAATCAGGAGTTACTATTATAAAGATGCCATCAAAAAGATGTAGCTAAACCACTGAGAGCACCTGGAAACCAGGTAGATAGAAATAAGTTACTTTAAGGTGAATGTGTGGTGAAATATGAGAAATCTCTTGTTAAATAATTTTAATTTCATTTATAGGCTACTGCAAAATTGCAATGATGACAGTCTGAATGTTGCACTTCCTATGAGAATGCTTGAGGTATTTTCATCTGAGAATACGTATTTGCCTGTTTTACAAGATGTCAGCTATGTGACATCATTAATTGAACAAATTTTGCACTACATGGTTCAAAAAGGTGAGTAGCTAGTAACCAGAAGTTCTGGGAAATAATCAAAAATTGAACACCTGAAGCCCATATTGTTTAATCAAATTTTTGTCTTTACCACAGACAAGATGAATAAAGTGCTGCATACACTAACCTATGCATTCGGTGGATATTGTCTTTGTAATGAGGTCATGGCTTGAGAAATTGCTGCTTGATTTCTTTGGAAATTCTCTTTATAAGTTGAATATTCTACTAAGTTATTTATATAGAACTGCAGCACAGCTTTTGGGAGTAGGTGGATACTGCCTAACAAAAGTTTTATTCCAGTAGATGTTTAACACTCTCATGTGGACACACACACTGTGGCAGATCTAAGCTTCAGTTGTGTAAAAGTTGGTCATCTTATTGCAGTACTGTTCTCTGTAAATGTTAATATTCATTATTATTCTAAATTGGTATTAGCTTTTCATCCTGCCAGCACTCAGACACCTTAGCAGAGATGGTAGCCTGGCTTTTATTTCTCTCCTACCATCATCAGCAAAACTGTTTGCTAAACTGCAGTCAGTGACACCTGTGCAAACATACCAAAAGTTAATGAATTGGATAGTTAGCACCAAAATGGTGTTTAGTTGCAAAGAAACTTTATTACTCTGGGAATGTCCAAAATAAATATATTATTTGGCCTTCTTGATATGGTGGCTTGAGTTTGCAAAACTTGTGGATCATGAGGAAAGACAAAAACATTTTGAAATAAATCTCTTGGATTCAGCCTCTCTGGTGTAAAATGCAGAAAGAGCATCTTCCAATCATTGGTTATTGGAATATTTCTGTATAATATTTACAGTATATTCAGTGGACTTGACTACCTAATCCTGTTACTAAGGACTGTATGTTGAAGTCAATATGAGGAAAAAATTTACTCTTAATGTAGCACATTTATTTTACTTGCCTTGGCATAACAAAAACTTTGTTTGTCACATTGGTTTTTATATAATAAATATACATGAATTTATTTTCAGTATAATAGTCTGTCCTCACAACTGATTACATGAAAGTTTGAGATTATAGAATCATAAATTTTTTACTAAAATTTATCTTTCTGATTACTTATAATGAAAAAATAAAGAAGTGGTTTTGTGCAACTGCAGATGTTCTGTCTCCTATTAAGTTTTGATGCTGAACTTGTAAAGAATCTGTTACCAGTTTTCATTAGTGTATGTTTTTGGATATAATTTGCCTTCCATGTGTGTCTGGTCAGCATTTCTAAGTCATTTCTTTATGAGGACTTCCACTGTGACATGTTTGGTGGTCCCTGAGAAGGGTTCTTAGACTGGACTCTCAGTGATGTGACACTGTTTATGCATTTACAGTGTTCCTGTAATTGTGGAACTTGTGTCTTAGTTTGGGAGTTCATTGAGCATGAAGGAAGTTGGTTTAACAAGAATGAAGTCATGTGGTTCCGTTTGTACTTCAGTGAGACAAAAATAAATTACTCTCTATACATGTCTTTATGGCATGGTGATAATGCATTTTATTACTGTCTGAGAGAGCCCTGCTCTGGAAATAGTGATTGTATTCTTCAGCTTGCTAAGGCAAGGTGGTCACAGAATTGGGACATTCTGCCAGCAGGCCTCTTGCCTGTATGATGCAGTCGTGTTTTGGAATAGAGTAGAAAATTCTTCATTTCTGGAAGAGTGAAAGGACAACACGACTAGAGTCACTCAAAGGAGAAGAGAACATCTTTGTCATAAATCATTATTTTAAAAATCAAAGTATTCACTTAATCAGCAAGAGCTGATTGATCTTTCAAAATCAAACTGACTCTGAATATGGTTACCTTTGAATGATTTTATAATGTGATGTTTCCAAAGAGATTGCTGATATAGCCTGTTAATTATGTGAATGTGGCTTGGGCTATTGTAAAATGTCTTCCTAAGTCAAGCTTCATGTAATGAATTAGAAGGTATTTTTCAACTTAATTTATATTGTTTAATATAGAAAATAAGAAAAATAATGCTGTGTTTAAAAGTGATTTTTTTTACTTGCAGGCTACTACAGGTCGCTTTATTTGTTAATTAACAATAAGCTTCCCTCGAGTATTGAGTATTCTGATGTTTCTCGTGTTCCTATTGCAAAAATACTTCTGGAGAATGTTCTGAAGCCATTGCACTTTACATATAGCTCCTGCCCAGAAGGTGCAAGGTAAATAAAGATAATATGAAACATTTGTGTACTCATTTGCTACAGACAGAAGTTTGTTGTTGTCTAGTGTCCAGCCATTCTTTCAGTGCAGTTTGTTGATTTATTTGTATAGTAATGATTTTTTGGTAACACTGTACATCACTGAAACAATGTAGTTTCAGGTGTTTTTAAGAAAAAGGCAATAAAATGCTGAATGCTGCAATAAACAGAGCACAGAGAATAGCAAGTATCAGTACACAGGAATGAGGGTGTGGAAAATTTAGATGAGAGCAGAGATGCAGCTAAGGGTAGATGAAAAGAATTTTAGAGTTCAAAAGAACTTTGTGACAGATGAGCTGAGGTTTATGGAGAGAAATTACTAAGGCAGCTTACAAGCAGAAAGAGTCAGGTAAGTAGATAGAGGGAAGATGAATTCAGGTTGTATCACATGCAGTAGTGTTTTTGTTACAATAGGATTTTGTGTAAAAGGGGTTTTTTAGATGTATTTTTTTCTTCAGTATTATAAAAAATGTATTTTATTTCAGAATAGTTTTCTTCCAGTTCATGAAAAGTTTAAAGGATAAGATTGCATGTAAGATCATTAGGAAGAGGATTTAGTATAAGAAGTTAATTTTTGAGAAATCTGATGTCCTAGGATGGAATTAATGGAGCACATCTTTGCAGTCCCCTTGATGGATGTGTTCATATTTGTAAAATGATCTATTATTCCATTGGTATAGTTGTGGGAAATTTTGCCTGTATTTTCTATAGCAACAATTTTTCTTCCTTTCAGGCAGCAGATTTTTGCAGCCTTCACAGAGGAGTTTCTGGCAGCACCTTTTACAGATCAGATATTCCATTTCATCATTCCAGCGCTTGCTGATGTGCAGACCATTTTCCCTTACGAACTCTTTCTGAATGCACTATTATTAGCAGAAAGTGGATGTTCAAGAAGAAGTGATCAAGCCCCATGGCTTTTCTACTTTGTGTTAACAGTTGGAGAAACATATTTGGGTGAGCAAGCTGAGTGGACAATTCATTGGTTTCTTCATTTTGGAATTAATATGTTACATATTTCTTCATCATGGTTCGTTGCCAAGTAAAAAGGACAATTTGTGGATAAAAGTGTTGGAGAGATCTGTTCTGTTACCTCTTCTTACCCTTTTCATTATAAAAATGCACTAATTTGGTAAGATTTGGTATAACTTGTTTTGGTCAGGTATTTCTGGTAAAATATTTTTTATAGCACATTATGATCTCACTGATGACGTTTTGTTTCTATGTATGTACTCTAGGATCCCTTTCAGAGGAAGGACTTCTTGTGTATTTGAGGGTACTCCAGACTTTTCTCTCTCAGCTGCCTGTGTCTGCTGCTGGTACAAACTGTCAAGATGCAAACAGTGATTCTGAAGATGAGGATGAAGAGATCAGTAAAATGACAGCTACACCGGTAAGCAGTGCAGAATTCCTGGGAATGGATTTGTGCTGCAGCAGCAGCAAAGATAGGCAAAAACATGATCACTCTAAGTCCAGTATTTTTCTATAGGTGTAGAAGGGAGCCTGTTTGCTTCTTAAAAATTGATGACTGTTCCCTGCAAGCAAATGGAGCTGATTGTTTACATTAAAGCAAACTCCCTACTATAATAATAATCTGAAACTGTAGATAACATGTCTGTGAAAGTGCAAAGCTTTTATTTAAAAAAAAAAGGCTTAATATTGCCTTCTTACATTTGTATTTTACAGAGATTTTCTTACTCTCTGTATTCTTTAGGTCCACAATGATGCTGAGATATCATGAAACAGACTGATACTCCAGCTTAGTGTTTTCATTTTTTTTTTCTCACAGAAATAACTGGTCTTTATCCTGTAGAACAGATCAGTATATGCCCACTAACTCAAAAGCCCTCAAAGGGAAACCAACACCTGCTTTCTGTAATAGTACATTGAGACACTGTTATACATAGAACTTCTTCACTACAGTTTAAACTTATAAATAGAATAAATCTGTGCTGACTTTAGCATTCTACTACTCATATAAAAGCTTTGAATAACCAAAGTTGGACAGATGTAAATTCAGCAGTTTCTAACTGGCCTTTATGTAATCTTTCAGAAGACACAGCCATTCACAGGACATAGTGTGCATGCTTTCCTTCTAGAAAGTGAGAAATTTCACCATGTTTAAAGTCCATTAAAAAAAAAAAAAACTTAGGAAGAACCATGCTGCCAGGGAGTACTTGCAGCCTTTTACTTGAGTGTTTTTAGATGCTGCATGTTACTGTCACACCAACATCTTTACCAGTGTAGTGTGAATAAAATACTTTCTTTGCCAGGCACACACACTGTGTGCAATGTAAATATTGGCAGATTCTACTTGTGGCTTAGAGATTGGTGATACTTAGGAGGTGATTAGGTCAAAACAAAGCAGTAATTTCTGTTCACAGATAATTTACACTAATTCATATATTAGTAAATTAGAAAAATATACTCTGAGTAGGCTTTATATAAATAATATTATTTATTGCAATATGGTTTTTCGTGTGTTTCTCCTGTGATTTTTTTTAACGTATTCTGTATTTTCATGCATGCCTGTCTTACCATTGAAAAAAAAAAAGGTGAGTGGGTGGGGAACTCCTCTTTCTTAAAAAAATTTATAACTGGTTAACTTGTGTCCTTCAATGAGCCTGACAGCTTTGCTCAGCTGGGGGCAAGATAAAGACAGGAAATTAGGAAAAGGTTGAGGTGGACTCAGTTGCATGCCAAGAGAAAGCATTCCTCTTCACACACTGCTGGTACTGACCACCCTGAATTTTGTTGTAATTTTTTAACCCAAGAATTGTGAATGTGAAAATACTACTTATAAAGGAATTTAGAGTCAACATCCATTTCTGGGTTTCATGTCCAACGCTGACTGATGTCAGCAGAGAAGAGATGATTCTTCACATGTTTCATGCCAGTTAGAGATTTTGCCTAATTGTATGCAAGTGTTACAGAGCATACTTACAGTAAAGGCAGTATTTCCACTGACCTCAGTGAAGAATGGATGCCAAAGCTCAACACTTAACCTGCCTGGGGCTTTAAGTTGGCTCTTGGATCTAATATTTTAAAAACTGGGATATACATATGTGCTTCTGTTTTATTTATTGGACAAGAAAACTTCATTCTAGTTAAATTTGGAAGAAGTATTTTTTAATTGAAAAGGGGATATCATTAAAAAGAATTAAGAGTAAACTTTCCTTGGATATGTTTGTAGGGTGATGGGAGAATATCAGTCCAGTACATAACTGAGGAGTGCCTCAAGAAATTGGACACAAAGCAGCAGACAAACACTCTACTGAACATGGTTTGGAGAGATTCAGCCAGTGAAGAGGTCTTTACCCTGATGGCATCAATTTGCCACACACTAATGGTACAACACCGAATGATGGTGCCAAAAGTCAGGCAAGTAGAAATAATAGTCATCTTGAGCTGTAGCATATCTAAAATTAGTTTTCTTAGATAGACTTGTTTTAAATTCCTTGTGGAGTTTTTATGTGTTTTCTTTTACAACTAGCTGAAATAAAGTAGAATTTCAGAATTTAAACAGTAATTCCAGGCAAACCAAAGAGTGGATTGTTTCTTACTTTTCTTGCTATTCACTATGCCCTCTCAAGATTCTTCTGAGCAATTTATCTGTTCCCTTGCTCCTACACAGTGTGAGTATCATTCTAGTAGATATTGGACTACCTTGTTTTTAAAACATTCAGTGCTCTGAATTCCCCAGTCTCTCTGGCTAGCTGAGCACTGAAACCAATTAGTTCACACCCTTCTTTAATATATGCCAAAATCTATTGCTACAAATCAAAATAATTCCTAACTATTGAAAATCGCTGTTGTTTTGGGAGGGTTTGGCACCTGAGAGGAAAATAAAGGACATGTTCTTTTGTTCAGTATTCTTTTACAAAGATTGCAAACCACAAATGTCAGAACAATGGAAGATTTTTGACCTTTTTATTATCAGACTGAGACCCATAAGTATTAACACTGTTCTGGTGCATGTAGTTTTGAGTACCTATGTAGTTGCTGGTAGTAAAGTAAGTATTCAGGGAATGTTGTAAAAATAATTCAAACTGCATTGTAAACAGTGATACAGAAAACTAATTAGGTGCTATCTTAGCCCAATGGTGTTTATAGGTGCTAGAGGAAGTAAGATGTCAGTGAAACTGTGATTGCTCGATTAGGGTAATTAGTTCTTTGTAGACTAATTGCATTAGAGCAGGATGTGAGACCTGAAGATCATAGCAGCAGTTGAATTAGTGTGCCAGCTTTATTGTTGCAAGTAGTACATTGCCTTGGATAGTAATTACTGAGCTTAAATGCATCACTGCTTTGACTGGAGGCTTGCTGGTGAACGGTGTGGAAAAGGGTGTTTAATGAATAAAGAAGTCACCAAAATTTAATTGTATGAGTATGGCATCTATTTCCTCTGAGAGGCTCTGTTGGGTCTTGGCAATTATTTGTGATAACAAGCTATTTACACATTGGATAAATTCAGGAGTTATGAAAGTTCTACTCAGCATCTTCTAGTAGAAAATAATTTACAAATCGTGACTTTTGAATAGCTGAATTTTAGAAATGAGTAGTAGATACTAAGATTTCTGTCAGTAATACCAGTGCAATTACTTTTGTGGTCAAAATGAACTTAAATTACACAGATATTGGGTAAATTAAAGTAAACATTTAATTACTAGTTCTGACTTAGAAGTCAGCTGTAAGTGCTGAGTTTGCCAGGGATCATCATTTCAGCAACTGTCAGTCTTTTGTCCTATTCTCAGTGCATTTTAGACCTGGCCTAGTTTACCAAGCAGCTATTCTAAACATAATTTTTGAGTGTTTTTTGAAGGACAGATGATGCTTATTTGTGGAATTTAAAAAGATAATTAAAAGACATTTTGTCATTAAGTTTCACTTTTTTAATTTGTCTGGTGATTTTTTTAAATGTCCAAATAATTTTATCAAGTTTAATGATAGTCTTTTGAAAGATGCTACACTTACTTTGAAAATTTAAATTACTTAATATCCAGAGTGAAGTATATCTACTTAATAAAACCATACAGAAATAGTTATGCAAAAATAATTTATCTCAAATTATTTTTAGTCTATGCTAAGAGCTTAATAATGCTCTTTTATTTTGTGTTTGAAATCATACTGGGTTGAATGGTTTAAAATAGGAGTTGTTAAAAAGACTTAGTTTATTTAATAGCATATGCATCTGTGATATAATGATAAAAACAGAAGCTTCAAATCTGAAAAATGGGATGATAAATACAGTAATGATTGAAAATAATTATTCAATAACAAGAAGATTGGGCTAAGATCAACACAGGCTTTAGAAGGGAGCAAGTAACAAATATCTCAGTATTGTTTTAATAGTTCTGAGGTTTTTTCCCTTCTTGGACAATGATGAGAATTTCAGAATATAGACTTGTGTCACTCTGTTAAAGCTGAATGCTTTTTTTTTTTTTGAGGCTTCTCAGTACTTTTATAGTTTGGCTGATAATGGTGATACTGTGTGGTGTTAGGAACATTGGTTTTGCTGAATCAACTCAGTATTTTCCTTGGTTTTGTAACAGAGACCAAGACCTTAACAAGATGCCCACAAGTATAATGTAGTTTTGAAAGGAGAAAGCCTGTAAAGTTATTTTCTGATGCTCTAGACAGGGTGGTGGGATCCAGAGGTGGATAGCTGAAAAAACACATTGTTTTGGGTTAGTTATTAGGAATTTTGATGAACTCTGAAATAATTCTGGAAATAGACAATCAAGCCAAATTAAAGAAGGTCACAATACAAGGAAAAATGTAAAATGTAAAACAAAAAACCTATAGCCTGTGTTCAGAAGGCTGGATTAGAGGGGTAAAATCAAATCCTGATTGTAAAGGAGCCATTGGGAGTTCTGCTTGTTTTCAAAAAGGATGTGGCTTTAATCTTTTCACTATGAAGTTGTTACATATTATTGGATACACTAAAAAAAAAGAAAACTTGTGTCTTGGACTGTAGTTCTTACAGAGAGACTTGTGAGACTTTTTCATCAAACTGATGCTTTAAATAAGTATATTCTGTTTCTGTAAGGTATTTTGGGGTGTAATTAGCCTTCATCTTTATTTCAGCTGAGTGCTAAATGGTGGTGGAAGCTGTGCTGGTGCTGGGACGTCAGTGGCTGTCAGTATCTGGCCGGTGCCCCAAGTTTGTTCCCCTTGGGTTAACAGCTCCACAGTCCCTGTTCTCACTGCTGCTTAATGACTGAAACTGCTCATCTTGGCCTGTGGTTCAGCATTTTTTGGCAAATGCCGCTCTGGTGTGATCTGAGCAGCATGTCTTCATATGTGTGCTAAGCTACCCAGGCTTTACTTGGGGCTGTTGGGGTCATTCCTTGGGCAGTGTTCTGACACTGCTGTGTTTTTCCTAAAGCCAAAATCATTGCATATGCAGTTTTAATCTTCTTTTTTTAAGCATTGCTTTATGTTCGTGGTCCAATACAAACAGAGGTAGAATGATAAAGCAGCCTAAAGATCAGGACAGTTTATTTACCAGTGACTGTACTGCTGTCTCATACCTGTGACACCTCACAGTGCTGCGGTGACAGAATCTGCTGCCCCAGCAGCAGTGACCTGTCGCAGGCTGTATGAGCTCCTCTCATTCTGCTGTATTCTCTTCATTAACTTAAATGGTCTCAGTGGGAAACTGAGCCCAATTTATGACCTAGACTGAAAATCTTGCCTTTAACTAATTAACTTGTAGTGGTGCCTCAGCTAAATTAAGCTTAATGGGTCATTTAATCTGTCCCACTGCACAGGAGGAATTTGACACTTTTTTTAAACCAGAGGTGCCCAAAATGTTAATCTGGCAAGTAGACATAAATCATGTGGCCTTTGTGGACAATTAGATACCTAGAGAGAGAAACAAGGTTCTAAATAAATGATCGTTTTGTACTTACTTTTGGGAACAGATAATTTAATTTGGTATGATTAAAATTGATACTTAACAGGAATCACGGAAGTGAATTTAACTCTGTCACAGCCTGAGGTTGAGGCATTGTGTGTTTTTCCACTTGAAAAAAGTTTATCTGTTCTGGTAGCAGAGAAATGTTTCTTTCTTCCAGATGACTGTGCTAAATCTTAATATTGGACTCTACAGAAAAATCTATTAATGAATCCATTATATAAAACATGTATAATGATCTCATAATAAAGAACTTGGTGGCATTCGATGAGATTTTCAAGAAAATGCAAAACCTCCGGACATGAAGAATTTAAATTTTAGCTGTTTGGGTTTTTTAGACCGATGCAAATATTGAAAATGAAACCCCTGAGTCAGATTTTACAGGTTTACATAAAAGTCAAAATGTCTGTAATCTTTTTTATTTCTAGTTCTTTTTTTGTTGGGTTTTTTTTTTTCTTTAAAGGAAAAAATGGTCAAGACTGTATGGACACCCAAGCTTTATATTAGCTGATCTCTAAACTTTGTGGATTCATAAGGCTTTTTCCTCAGGATGTATAGGCCATCGCTATACTCTTCTGCAGTTTATCAGGAATTTTTGCACTGTGTCATTTTAATGTAGCTCTGCCTGCAAAGGCTGTTTTTAAACAGATGAACATCTTTTATCTGCCAAGGAAAAAGATCAAATAAGGTAGATTTAGACGTGTTTTGATTCTCCAAGGATTTTTTTTTTACTTAGTTGTTTTTTGTTTTTCACACTTTTTTTTTTGTCAGTGTGAAACCAAAAATTCTGAAACTTTATTACAGCTGATTTTGTGTAGCTAAATGCATTTTGTGGTAGGTTTCTTTTTTGTATTTTTTTGGTCACAGTTGTGATTTTCAACTTTGAATGCCAATTTTTGTACTTGGAGTGGGAAGGTAGCTGGTTTTTTCTGCCATCTTTACTTTTGCAATGGGTTAAATTTCAGGTGAATCTAGCGATGCAAATCTCTTTTAACACGTGGCCCAATTCACCATTCTGTGTTCAGTTTGCTGTTCTGTGTTTGTTTTCTGGGCACAGCACAGAAACTTTAGAATGGAAGCTTTAGAACAGATGAATTCATTTGCTTCATATTTACAGTTATTTCATGTTAATGAAACAGGCTGTTGGTGCCATCTTCTACCTAATGTGCATTTTTGTACTTAACCAGATTTTCAGGAAAGGGAAGTGTGAAAGTTGAATTAATTCAGCATTTCTGGAAGTGAGCCATGAAACAGAGCAGTTGATACAATTGACTGCCTGAATCACGGATATGGAATAAAAATGGCTAAAACTTAGGCAAAGGTTATTATTGTAAGCTCTTAAGGTTTGTCCTTTTTTCCCCTTCATTACTGCTGAATATTGCTAGAATGAAAAAATGAATTACATTATGATAGGTTCATTGTCCATAATGTTTGTTCATTTCTGCTCAAACTGTTACATAATTTCCAGGGATGATTGTGAAATTAACAAGTTTTTCCTTGGAAGCTGCACGAGACCTGAAGACAAGGTGCAAAATTACTTTTCATTTTAAATATGAGGCTGGAAACTGAAGGTCACTGAGGAAATTTCTCATTTTGGAAACTAAGCCATCTGAGCTATCATTCAGATATTTAAACATTAAAATACAAATCCTTATTCTAAATTAGCTAGGTATGATAAGGTTGTCCTTACATGTTAATGCATAATTTTCACCAAATGTCAAAATAATGTGACTTTAGAAGGGAATAGAATTCTCATGTATCAAATTCAGGTTGAATTCTTTCAAAAAAACCACATAGTTAAAGTAGAATTTAATGTAACAGCAAAGCTTATCTTAAACTGGCATTATTTACAGTTGCTTCAGATTTGACTTGGACTTGGTAATGTTCCCAATGTGCAATTTCTTTGAAATAAGTGAAGCTCCCAACTCTTTTTAAACATAGTGATCTGTGCATTTAAAATTCAAAGAGGCACACTGCAAACTCAAGGCTGCTTGTTTCGTTTCCCATTTTTCTGCATGGCCCTAGTCTATTTCCAAAACTCCCCTACCTGTGAAATGATCCTGTGTGCTCAGTGAGGAGTTCTGCCTGGCTCATGCTGCTTTATCCCAGCACGGATCCTGTGTGTGCAGGTGCCTCTGGGGGATGCAGGTGAGCTGGGAGCCCGAGGAAGGGACCGGCTGTGGGCTCAGCATTGAGGCTGTGCTGGTGGGAAGGCAGCAGGAGGAGCAGCCAGCCAGGACTCAGGAGCGTTTGTGAGAGGCTGTGTAGGTCTTCTTGTGTGGGAGTTAAACCATTCTCCAATGTTTTCAAGCCTTTCTTGATATTTTACTTTTTTCTTTAATGAAATGTGTGCTTCTTTTCCTTTTGCCATCTGGTAAAATTTAATTTCCACGTGGTCCACAATAAATACTTAGTTTTCTGGCAGCGGGTAGTCTCCCCTCCCTGCTCCCATTTCCCAGCCTCCTATCTCTTCTATGCCTGGTCACAGAGAATTTTGATGTTGCAAAATTATTGGGCACTGAGAGATATTATCCCAGTATTTGTTTAACTTACTTCCTAATAGGAATTAGGAGACCTAGGAAAGTAGCATCTAGAAAAATTAACTGAGTAATGTTCTTTGATACCTGAAAAAATGACTGTTTAGTCAGTGAAGTCCGGTTTGGTTCCTAGAAGACATTGTTCCAAATGATTTTGTCTCATATGTTGTTTCCTACAAGGGGAAGAAAATATGCTAGGGATGATTTTTAGTTTCCAGAAGCCTTTTATTTCTCATTTCTACAAAAGGTTTTTGATACTGTAATCATGTCTGAAGTAATGTGGTTAAAGTCAGTCCTGTGTATAACTGGCTTGTGAAATTACACATTTACTTTTACAAAATAGTAAGAAATTTTCAAACAATAAACAATTTTCAGTCTGCAGATGGGTTAGTGTACATATAGCAGTCCTGACACTGTTCCATTGATGTTCTATTTCTCTCTGCCAAGCTGAATATATAAGTAAAATTGCTATAGTTCTGACATAAATTAAGGTATTTTAATCTACCTTTTGCAAAAATTTACTATGTTTGTTGCTATCGTAGGAACCACAGAAGTGACCTGTTAACTAGTTTGGTGTTATTTTCTATATTAGAATTTAAAAGGTACCAGATAATCATTCAGTGTTATGTTATTTTTATTAATATATGTTGAATTCAGCGAAAGACTGGAAATGTGGGTTTATATTGTATGTTTTGTTGCTGAGATAATCAAAGCTGTTATTTATATTGTATGGTTTGTTGCCGGGATGAGGAAAGTTGTTTTCTTTGGTATAAGGTTGTATATGCTTGGTTGTCAGTTTTTGGGGCTTTCACCACATTTGATCAGAATGGGACCTTTCATGTGGAAAAAGTTAATTTAAATTGTTAATTTCTGAGAAATTCTTGACTTGAAAAGTTCTCATAGAAACATTGTGTTTTGTGAATTTTGAGTATTTTGGAAGACCCAATTAATTTAACTTCTTCTTGCAGGCTTCTTTATAGTTTAGCCTTTAATGCCAGATTCCTGAGGCATCTTTGGTATTTGATATCTTCAATGACTACACGGATGATTACAGGGTATGTATTGTACCATTTGGAACTGATTCTTTGTTAAAATAGAACTGATGTCTTGTTAAAATAAAGCATATCTAGTGGAAATGGAATGGGACAGCTAGAGGTATGGTTACTTAACTCCTGTGATTTCACGAAACTGAGCAAAATCTTGGAAACTGGAGAGGATACAAAAAATACTTATTTAAAATGACTTTAATACTTTGTAGTTCTTACAAGCATCAGTGTAACAAACACTGAAGCCCCGGGTGGGTTTCAAGTGCCAAGTGTGTGGGTGTTATCTCGCGTGCTCTGACTAGTCCAGAAATAGATGGTAGCAGAAGCATCTTAGGAGCTGAGGCACTGGACCTACAGATGTGTTCAGTGCTGGCATGCAGAGAATTATTCTCTTTGCTTTGTGTCTCCAAAGTATCTGCAGTCTGTATTAGTTAATGCCCAAGTTAATTTGTCATGGGGACGCTGAGGTACCAGTGACAAGAACTTGTGAAGAGTAACCTTATTTTCCAACAATTGGAAATAATAGTTCTTTAACTGAAAACACCATTGTTATATTGCTGTTGGAGCTACTACCACATTGTTTAACTAGAAAGCTGAAGGTATTACTGTCATAGAGTATTTTATTAATCCTCTCTTTTACACTGCATTTTGTATTTTAAGGTCTATGGTGCCACTCCTTCAAGTGATTTCAAGAGGCTCTCCAATGTCTTTAGAGGACTCTAGCCGAATTATCCCTCTCTTCTACCTTTTCAGTTCTTTGTTTAGTCACTCACTTATTTCTATTCATGATAATGAATTCTTTGGTGACCCAATAGAAGGTGAGTTTCAAGCATACTAAATAGCAGTGCTTTGTAAAATGTTTTTGTGTGAGGCTGGAGAGCTCCCTGGGCAATGATTTGCTGACATCTGGGAGGAAGGATCTTCTGGCCTGGCTTGCTGATGGTCCCCTGAGCACTCAGCTGTCAGCTGGCTCTTTTATGGTGATTGCACTTAGAAAAAAGAGAGAAAAATTAATGGTCTGCACCTTGGGAACCCTAGCTTTACACAAGGTCTGATATGGAAGTTCTTAATCATGATAATTTTTAATGAGTTAGTGAAGAGAGCAAACTTCTACTGAACCTGCAGTTTAATGTATAAATTTAACATAGCAGGAATCACAAAAGAGATCAGGGGGATATTGTAATTAAAATAATTGTGATTACACACAATCCCAGGATTTGATCTCATTTCTAAATGTTTACTCATTCTTTTTTTGGGTGATGTTTCTTTTCTCTAGATTACTTGTGTGAATATTAAAGTTGAATTAAATAATTAGGGTTTTTAAAAGTAATTTAAGGAAACTTAAGCTTGTGTTTCATATAGTTGTAGGTCAAAGACAATCATCAATGATGCCTTTTACTCTAGAAGAGCTTGTAATACTCTCCCGCTGCCTTCGAGATGCATGTCTAGGAATCATAAAGTTGGCTTACCCAGAAACAAAACCAGAGGTTCGTGAGGAATATATTGCAGCATTTCGAAGTGTTGGAGTAACAAAAAACACAGAAATGCAGCAATGTATACAGACAGAACAGAAAAGGTGGATTCAGTTATTCAAGGTAAATTGTGTTAATTTTCAGAACATAGCTGAATAAAATTTTCATGATTCTGCTGAAGATATGAAATTAGATATTTTTCCCCTCTAATTTTATTGCTGTTGCAACAAGGAATATGGATTTGGGAAGATTGCTGTTTGGCATATATGCTAAACTTCAAGTAACTAAATTCTGATAACTGTAACAAATTTTTTTTTTCCTTCTGTCAACTCTTAGTTTTCTTGTTTGTCTTGTTTATAAAACAATTACTGTGTAAAATGTGGGGTTTAACTTGGACTCCCATTAACCAAGGTGCTTAAGCATGTTGTCATAACTTTGTATAGATGTGAAGTTCTAACAAAATCTAATGATTACTCAGGTACTTCTGTATTAGAGACTTCACTGTACTGGAACCATGCTGTATTGATTTTTTTGGTATTCTCCTAAAACCTGTTGGTATTCCTCATTTTGGGTTTGCTGGGATACTAAAGGGAAGGTGAATCTGGCTTAGCAATTTAATGTGTGTTCTTTCTGGGTATCTACCAGTGTTTTTCTGCTGGTTTTATGCGTGGCATCCTAGCTAAGATAGGAGTTAAGAGAAGCTGAAAATAGCAGAAAAAAAAAGCCTCTGATATAACTGTTGCTGAAAAAAAGGAGTGCTTGACTTGTCATGAAAATTCTGCAGCAAACACATCTAGTCAGCTAAAATTGCTCATTAAAGAAGTGGGAGCAGAAGAAATGCATTTTCCAAATTGAATGCTAGATTTACAGTCTGTTTAATACTGGCGACCTCTCGCACACTAATGTTCAGTTCGAGTCATCAGCTGTCCCTTCAGGTCTTTTATCACTGCTTTTGTCAAGCTATCTATTTAATTGAAAGAAGTTAATTGAATGAAAATGATCAACTAAGCTTGTATTAATATTGCTAATGGAACTTTCTTCTTGGCCATGTTTGGAGAAAGATGTCATGCTAGACTTTAGGAAAGGCCCATTAAGGCTTGCACTTAACCTGATGGGCTAATTAAGGAATGCTTATTCATTCTACAAGTCTAAGGTAGCCTCTATCCAGCCTATTCTGCCTGATTTTACAACACATTTCACTTATGAGCATAAGCATTAATAGCAGTGAGAGTAACTGATAATGTTTTGATTGCGTTGAATACAGTCCTAATGCACCACTGAACCTGTAATTTGCACAGATTGATCTAATATATGTTTTCACAATGTAATTTAATTACTTGTCTTTAAATTGCCAAATAAACTTTTGATTTAAAGGTCACTAATGAAACCCCCAATATGTCATTTTTTCTGAGAAAGATGTCAGACCGGGGGTATTTTTATGCATGCAGTTCGTATCATGCCGCCTCCTTTTCGTTTGCTTTAGTTTGTTGTGCTTAATCAATCTTTGTGTAAGTTGGTGTATTTCAGGTAAATTTGATCATATTTTGCTGTCATTCACTCTAAGTTCAGAGTTACTTTGTCCCACTTTGGCAGTCTGAAATGAAACTTGTAGTGGAACTGTCAAAACTGGGTGTCAAAACTCTTACTATGTTCAGGAGCCAGGGTTGTCTTCCATCAGCTGAATTGGAAATATAAGTCTTGAGGGTATCTGGAAGGCTCCAGTTCTACCCCAAAAAGAAGATAATAGCAAAGCTTTCCTTGTTTACTTCTTCAGAAGCATATTTGTTGTTACAGATAAAATTTGAATGTGGCTAAAGTTAATGTCATCAAGAAGACTCCTGTGTATAGCACTGAGACTTTCCTGACAGCAGCTTCAAAATTGCTTCTGCCAGTAAGCAGGCAGCAGTACCTTCTTCCAAATCATTAAAACGAAGCTAAAGTAGTTAGTTATGAATTCAAGTAGAAAATGCTTTTTCTTTCTTTTGCACTATGTCAAATATATCTATCAAATATATGGGATTTATCTTTGCTAAAGCTTTTGCAAGATGGTGGTGGAAAAAAGGCACAGTACTCCGTTATCATCTGTGCTTTTAATTTCTCTTTTTGCTTTTAACTCCTCACTTCTTTTGTGTATTTCCCATGTCTCTGGTGTCTAATGAAATACATATGTGTATATATGAAGTGAATGAAATTATACATATATATAAACACACACATACATACATGCAAATACAGGCTTTACTTCTGCAAGGTAATGGTAGATCTGGAAACAGGGAGGCTGCTAACAATGATGTGCATATTTGCTAACAGATTGGAGGTCTTTGGTAAGATGTACATGTGCAAATGTCTTCATTCAACAGAATCCCCCATTTTTGGCTTGGTAGAATGATGAATAGTATAGTCAACTGTTACAGATTCCACAGAAAATCTGAAGTTATGAGGATATGAAAAGGGATTTTGTTAAACAAAATAATTATTTCACTATCTTGAGTTAATCCTGTGAAATCAAGTTTCTAATTTTGCTGAATTTTAGTTTTAAGTATTGCTTGCACTGGACAGTTTATTGGAAAGAAACCTCCATTTTAATGTTTTTTTTATTGTGGTACATCTTCCCTTTCCATGGAATACATACTTAGGAAAATTTTACAAAGGAATACTGAGTTGGGGTGGCAGCTGGGTTAGTGTTCTCAGTACCCATACATTCTGCAGGAAAAACTGCAGTTTCACCTAATCTGATTCAGCTTCCTTTAAGGTTTCTTGCTTGTAAAATATTGTATTTTCATGGTCTTCATGTAGATAGTCTTTTCTGATTTAATTTTCATTTTTAAAAATGTTTGCCTCACTTACAGTGGTAATGGGACCAGAGAGCTTCAGTGATTCATGTATAAGGGAAATTTTATAAGGAAAAGGTGATGAAAATTCCCATGTAATCAGACAGTTCACTTAATAGCATTCTTTGTTCTGTCTTGAATAAAGACATTACCTTAAAAACTGGATGTTAAAAGCTCTTTTGTTTAACATCTAGACACAGAATCCTTTAGAAGGCCCGTTGAACTTTGTTACTGTTGACACCGGTCTATTAAGACTGTCTTTTAGCAAGATTATTTCAGAAGAGTGTACACTTTTTTTCTTACTCATTTTTCAGGTGCTGTACTTTGAAGTTGCCAAACAGATGGCTGTTCATTGTAGCAGTGATAATGTCTTTTTAGCCTAGTAATTTACTATTGTATTGATTACACTTAATTATGTTTTATGTACTGGTGGGTGAACTTGATTCAGCTTTGGACAGAAGGCATGCAGCGGAGTATGGCAGTTCTGCTTGAGGTGGAGAATTTGTTAGCTTGGTTTCTCTACTCACTTTTATTTTTGTTTTTCTGTATTGGAAGAAACTGCCAGGAAAAACACTAAAATTGCAAAGATACCCTAGTGACCCTGATAACAATTTTTCTCAGCCTCTCAGTTTTGCTAGGAAGTTAAAAGAACATTATATACATACCTAATATACATTGTGTGTATACTTGATTTGGTGTAATTTATTTAAATAAGTAGTTTAATGTTGATAATGATTTGTTTGGGTTTCCTTGAACTGGCATGCAGCAATTTAGGTGTACAGTACTACTAAATCCTATGTAGTCCTGGTTCCTAGATTTTGAATTGAGACTTTCATAAGCCAGGGTTTTTGATGTCTTGCAAGTGAACCATGGTTACTTAATTTCATTCTAAGGTATTTAAGTCTAACAGCAAGTTTTTGTGAGCTAAAAATAAGTGGCAATTTTATATGTAACTGATTTTTTAAAAGCAAGCTTTTTCTTTGTGAATTATGTAATTTCATTCACAGTGCTAAATGTATTCTGAATGTGTGTGTTTCTGACACCTAGGTCATCACAAACTTAGTGAAAATGTTGAAATCCAGGGATACAAGGAGAAATTTCTGTCCACCAAATCACTGGCTCTCAGAACAAGAAAACATTAAAGCAGATAAGGTAAGAGTCATATCCTTTCCCACAAAGCCTTACAGGTGCCAAATTTTCAGTGGTGAAGTGTTTGATTCCTGACAGTATTAGTGATGTTGATGTTGCACAGATTATATGGTTTAAAACCTGAAATAATATTGCTTTTCTCTAATGTAAGTCTGGCATCTGTTAAGAAATTTGTATGTTAAAGCACATTTCCAATCCATAAAGGGGAACTTGCCCTACAGTGTAAGAGTGTAAACCATTGGCATTTATAGCAGAGGAAAATGGGAAACCTGGTAGCATTTAGTTGCATCTTCTCATAGTAAAACTCCTAAATAAAGTAATTGCTGTATAGTAGGGAAAATTCTTTTCCAAAATAAAAGAAAATTAAGCAACATTTTCTGTACTTACCTCACCTAGAAATGACTTTATTTTTCTAAGGGCTTTTGAAAAAAATGACATTGATCTCAAAAAGTGTGCATGTGTGTGCAAAAGAAAAAGCTGATACCTGCTAGATTCCTTTGGACTAGATTCCTTTGAATCATGACACATGCTAAATACAAAATAAACAGAATATTTGACATCTCAAAATTCAAAGTCGGCTTCTCTAGTGTCCTAAATACTAGAACTGAATGTAACATTGTGTGGTATTTTTAAATACAGGGGATTTATATTTTACTGTTGTTAATTGTGCATCTCTCCTGCAAGGCAGAGTGTAAGGATCAGCAGAAATGAAGATGTTGAGGTGTTCAGACACTCCTGCATGTGACAACTCTGTGTGTTTAGTATGCAGCAGTAAATTGTAATGTGTAATTAGATCCTGTTTAACTGTGAAATCCTGTTAATTTGTGAGGTCACCCAGCTGTATGTGCCATCAGCCAGACATGTCTGGAGAGTCAGGAGGATGGGGAGAATAGGACCACTGCAGTCTACTTTGGATGGTAAGACACTGTCCATGCAATTTCAGCTGTGCTAAGTCAAAATAAGAGATTGCCTTATGCAAAGAAATCTGTCTTTTCTAGAACTCAGTTGAGTATTTTGTAGTAAAATCTTGCTAACCAAAAGCAAGACAGTCTTTCATAATTTTGGTTAAGATATTTTTAAAAATTGTGTTATTGTATGCATGTGTGTATATCTTTATAATATGTCATGTTATTTAATTTAATAATTTCTTTGCCCAAGCTTCCGCTGGCATTGATGAGGGGAAATGATGAGGTGGAGAAATGATGTGTTATTAAAATAATGTATTAATATGTATAAAAGGCAGTTGCATAGAACAGAAAATTAATACAGTTGCAGAAGATGTAAAGCATTGAGATTTTGCTTTTACTGTATAATATAAAGAAACCTTTTTGTTATGTATTAAACTGTAACAAACTGGCTTTGCATGGTAAATATTAGTTCCTGTTTATAAATACTGTGTCTAATTAGATAAGGCAGAAATGTAAACCTCTGAATTACTCAAAATATCAGGATTTTATGGAACTTGCAGAGAAAGATTAGAGAGTGGGACAAACTTAGCAGTCAGGGTAAATTTACACTAGATTGTTCCAATGTGCTTTCTCATGTAGACAGTCTGTTTCTTCCAGCTCTTCATACCTTTTCAGCTTCACTATTCTAGAATTTTACCCCTCTGTGAACAGGTAAAAGAATCATTAAATCACTGGCACTTGTGCAGAATTAATAATGAATTTTAAATGGAGCCTTTAAGTAGCAAAATGATTAATCTACAGGAGACCTTACTCTCTTTCAAGATGATGCAATCTGCTTGAGTTAGTTTAGCCAGATCCAGTAGATCATGGAGAGGCTGTAGCCTTTGAATGCTGCTGTAGGGTTGTACAGAATTAAGAGCTTTGGCCAGGGTTGAAACCTAAAGACTTCTAGTGATAATTTTTATTTGAGTAGCCATGATGGTAAAAACTTGTTTTGATTACCTTATTAGTGTAGTTGCCAGATAATAACTAGTTGGCTCAGTTCAAGTACTGCTGAGAATTATTGATTATATATTTTTCCAGTTTAGTTTCTTTCTTTGGAAGTCACCACTTCTCCACATCAGCAATCCTTGTTTCTTTCTCTGACCTACATGATTCTCCACAGCTGTTTATACTGTCTGGATGTTCTCCACTGCCAAACCTATTCCACATTTATCACTTCCACATTCTCCTGCTCTCCTTGCCCTCACACGTACACTACCTTGAGCTCTCTGCCAGGTCTTTCTTCCCCAAATGGCCCTAGTTCCCTCCATTTCATGCTTCTCCTGGTGTGGGGAGTTGGGGGATAAGGAGTGCCTGTGCTGTGCTGGTGTGAGCAGCTGTGTGTCCTCCTTTTCCTGGCTGGCTCCAGGTGAGCTGGCACACTGAGCACTGCTCTTCTGGCTGTGCCTGTATTCAGGCTAAAGGAATTTCTCCTCTCTGGCCCATTGAAAATTTTCACAGCACTTGGTATTTTTGAATCTCCTATTCTCTGTCAAAGTTGAAGTTCAGCTGATGAACTCAAGAGGTGTGTTGGAGGCGAGATGGTGAGGAAAGATGGCACAGTGTGTTCATGTAAATGTGATTTTCATACGCAGTCAGGCTAAAAAGAAAGTGCAGTCAACATGAATGTGTGAAAACAAGCAGGTAACCATGTGCACATGACTTGTTTAATCCCTCTTGACTCCATATGGGTTAAAGCCAATTAGCATGAAAGTACTGCTGAATCACATATGGTCATGTTTATTTGTGCTTTTTCATTTACTTAAATGGCAGACTTGTGAGTTCTAAATGCCCTCTGTATTGATGACTCCATCCCATATTTCTCTTTAAAGAAAGAAGCTGTGATGGAGAAATGCAGATAAAATTGACTAATTGACTGAAATAATTGAACTGTCGAAGTCATGTAGTAGTTTACCTTTGCTGTACATGCACTTTTCATTTTAAATGATTTTAACTGTTAGCTTAATAGGCTTCATACATTGACTTTAATTAAAAATGTTTACTAAGTAAACTAAAGGTAATCACAAATCAGCATTTTATTAGAAATTCCAAA
Organism: Anomalospiza imberbis; assembly: GCF_031753505.1. Classification (NCBI taxonomy): domain Eukaryota; kingdom Metazoa; phylum Chordata; class Aves; order Passeriformes; family Viduidae; genus Anomalospiza; species Anomalospiza imberbis. The sequence continues at coordinate 143,596,693 of NC_089681.1, read as the reverse complement.
GGCTTGCAATGTTGAAACCTGCTCCCAATAAGTATATATCAAGATTAGTGATGTTTAGGGTCATATCCTATTAAATTGGTCTTAAAATATCCCTACTTAAAGTGCTTTGAGGATTTAAAATACAAACAAAAAAAGAACATTGAAGTGTTCCGTCCAGAAGATTGGAGAAGATGCTTGTCACCATGGGTAGAAGCCAAAGAAAAAACCTTGAAACTGTAAACAAAAACTTGCAGGCAGGGTAGTGACATGAAGCATTTACTTATTTGGTAATACACTCTATGTGTCTAGACTCTGGAGTCTTTTTTCAGAGGTGGTTATTAAACATGAAAATGAAACAACCAAGGAGCTGTGGGTGTTGTTACCTCTGTAGACTGAAGTCAGGTGGACCTTTGGCCACAGTGGCTTGTCAGTGAGCAATACTGACTGCACTGAATTAATTTACAGTCAGATATGTACTCACCGACTGAGTTTCCTCCCATAAAGTTAGAGCAGGATTGTCATTTCTACTATGCGTCACCAAAAGTTGAGTTGGTTCCTAAAAATGCCCTGTGAGTTCAAAGGAGCTGCGCAGTATTTTGGGAAATGCATGAATGAGATTCTCTTATGTGGCTACTTGAATTCTTGTCCAAGATTTTTGTCTTAAATACATTATACAGGTTCTTGATGCTGTTTTCATTGTTTCTTCAGTCACTGGGATTTAATGTGGTCGCTGTGACTTTGCTGTTAGGAGAGAAAACTCATTTAAATAAATGTTATCTTTCTGTTAGTTTCCTTAGATTGGTTTAATTCTTAAGGTTTTTACCTAAAATGACTTGACTGAAACTAGATGATGTAACTGAAAGCACAATAAGTATAAGCTATTCTGAGCATCAGAATAGGAATATTGTATATTTCTGCAATGAAAATTCTAAATCATCACAGTTGCTAATTTTCTTATATCATGCATTTTTCCTAATTCCTAATCTAAAATGTCAATAAGAAGATTTTTTTTCTGAATAAAATAGAGGTACAGAAATGCATGTTTTTATATGCATTTTGATTTGTGTGTTTTCACTTCTTATATTTTAGTTTGCCTGTAGCAGATAATGTTTAAAGAAAGTTAAGGCTTTGAGTGAGTATGTAGTAAATAAACTGTTTTAATGTATGTATTTTATACAAAGTAGATTGAGTCACTTGATACAAAATAAATTGTTTTTAAAAATGTTCTTTTGAAAATTTTTAAAATTATTATTTCTATTTTAAGTGGGTTTGGAACCAGCACCTCTTTCTGTATCTGAAGAACGACAGCTTGCAATTCTGACAGAGCTCCCTTTTGTAGTTCCTTTTGAAGAAAGAGTAAAGGTACCTAATTTCTAATTTAATACGCAATTGGTGTTTTTAGTTTTTTGTTTTGAGCAAGTGTAAAAAGAGCAATTAGTGAAGTAGAAACTGGATGGATTCTCTACAGAAGGATATGACAGTCTGCACTGGTTTTCTGCAGTACTCATGCAGCAACTGAACATGTGAAGTTACTGACTTCTTTCTTACCTTCCAGCTTATGTTGCCCTTAATAATATTTGCATTAAAGTTAGGAACATTTATTCTGACAGCTGAGAGCAGTTTGCAGTCCCGGCAGAGATGGCTCTACATGATTGCACTCTTGTGCTGGCACAGCACCGGCCAGTTGTGTGTTGTACCAGAGTGCAGGGTCACAGCTGGAGACTCGGGAGCACTGGGTGGGTTTGCTCCAATGAGGTTATGGATCTCCATTTTAGGAAATTAACACCTAGAGATTAAGTTCCTGCGTTCATAGCTGAGTAGCTGAACTTTAATAGAGTGTACAGCTTAAAGCTTGCAAGATTCTTATACTTGATTGATTGGATTTGCTTTTGAATGTTTTTGAGATTTTATATGTGTAATTGTTAGTTCTATTACCTATTTCAGTTTGCATCATAAATATTCTAAAAGCTTTTTTTTCTGTTAAGCACATTTTTTTAAAAACTGGTTTTGTTTTCAACAATATCAATTATTTAAAAATTGCTCCCTAAATTGTCTTGGAAATGTTATGTTTCAAGACACCATCAAGGGAATGAAGAGTAATTCCAGAGGGAAAGTCAGTCTTTTTTTGTCAAAACAGACAGAGGCAGCTTTGGTAGAAAATGTGTGTTTTTTTCTCAGGCTTTTGTGAAACAATTGTTCCAAGAAAACATCTTATTACTTTATGGCAATCCCTCACTAGGATTACAGGGAAATGATAGGAAATGATAGGAACTGATCTCAAGCAAGGATCTCTATGTCATGACTTAGTCACTGCCTTCCAACCTGTGGACTTCTTAAAGCTGTGTTGAGATGCATACATACTATGTTTTTGGAATTCATAAAGCCTTTTTTGGTGCAATTGGAATTCATAGAACCTTGTGTACTTTTATCACAAAAACTGAAGTAACAATGGCATGAGAGCTTGGAGTTAAGAATAAAGCTGCAACTGATAGTTCTGTAGTTCAAAGAGGAGATCCTGCTACACTGTGTTTTGGAAGAAATGTGTACAGTCCTTTTTGTATAATAGTGGGAGTCAGCATTCCTTGGAGTCTCCCACTGCCTCTACAGAGCAAGTTGCAATAAGGGAAGAAAACACCATGACCATAATAAGGGTTGTTTTTCCTTTTGGTCAGTCGCTGTTTATTGCTCTGTAATTTAATATGGTAAGCTCAGTGCTGCTTGTGTGGGGTTGTTCATATGCGCTTTCATTTTCTGACTTCTTCATGCCATTTTTACCTTGACTTACCAGATAACAGATACTTTAACTAGCAATTGCAGAGTCCAGTTCCATGGTAAGCTCTTCAGCTTTCTGGCCCCAGGGAATGTTTTCCCCTTCAGCCTTAAGGCACATTGGGGTGCACCTTTCAGTCTGTGGGAGGTAATGAATCCAATTTATAGCAGTGCCTTGCTTCTCACCTCCTTTGGCCATAGTTTGGTCAGCTTGCCTGTGGTGTGTGCTTCAGTCAGCCTTGCTTGTTTTTCTCTATTTGTCTGAAGTCATTGCAAATGCTTCAGTTGTGCATCAGAGTTCACATTTTCAGGACTAACATACCCATGAACACTGGGTTATGTAGGGAGTCAGTACCAAAAAGTTTTGCTATGAGATGTAATGTCAGGTGATTTTTTCCATCTGGAGTTGGGTAACAATAATTAATAAACTGTATCTAGGCCTGCTTCAGGAAGGAGAGTGGTGGTGAGCATATTCTCATGCTCTGTACATAAAAAAGGTGCCTGTGACTACATGTCCTGATGGTATAAAACTGTAGAAAATTTAGGCCAGAAGGGACCTCTGGAGGTACTCTAGTCCACATCTTTCCTCACACAAGAATAACTTCAGACTTGGGTCAGCATGCACAAGGACTTGTCCAGATGAGTTTTGACTGTCTCCAGAAATGGAGATTTCACAAACTCTTATGTAGCCTTTTCCAATACCTAATCACTCCCATGATGAACTTTTTTATTTGTGTCCATCCCTTGTTTCTCTTTCTGCAGCTTAGGACTATTTTCGCTTGTTTTCCTGCTGTATACCTTAGGAAAGATTCCTGCTTTGTCTGTACTGTAATCTTCCTGGTTGGAAAGTATCTTCTCCACTAGCAACAGTTGCACATAAAAACAGTAGATTTGAGACCTTACTCTGTTTGCTGTGGTCAGATTTCCTCTTTCATGGTAAATTTGTTGTTCTTAAAAAACCCTGCAGGACTCTTACTTAATCTTTTTCATTAAAAAATGGTCTGACTTACTACTGGGAGATTATATCCCTTGGAAAATGTGCAAGACTATTTATTGAATATGAGAATGATGGCAAGAGAGAATATACTAAACTTACACTCTCTGGATAGAGGGAATATTACTATACATTAGGCAACCCCCTCCCAAGCTATCTTGGCATAGAAACACAGTGAGCTGCAGTTACTCTTCAGGGGAACAGGTTCCTGTTGTGAAGACTTGAAAATGGACAGTGTGAAGTTCAATTTGTACTTCACCTGGCATAATTATTTTGAATTTTTATGATGCTCTGGTTCTTTTTTTTTAATATGGCAGTAATATCCATGATTTTAATCTGAATTATTTATTCACTGCTTATACAAGGGGAAGTAATACCTATTTTCTTATTACTGGGAATTTTCCTGACCATTGGAAACAGCAACAAAAAATTATTTACCAGTATTGAGAATAACCTCTGTGTGTGTAAAATACTCATGGGACATTTTTCATTTATTTTTGAATATTTTGCATTTCAGAACTCTGAAAGTTAGGGAGAGGAAACTGGAAGCACTGGCACAATGTCTGTGGATGTGCTTCTTTATGTAGAAAGAACTGAGGATGTTATCTTAGCACAGAAAAGTTCTTTGCATTTCTGTCCCCCTCCTCCCCTTCCATGGGTCATGGCTCTGTATTAAGTTTCTGCAGCTCAATGAGAGAGAAGACAACTTGAAAGTGAGTGCCAGAGGCAGCTCAAAGGATAGTAACAGTAGTGAATAACCATCTCTCATTGAATATTTAGATCTGCACAATGACATGATTGCTCTTTTCACTCATTTAAACAGATTTTTCAAAGACTGATCTATGCTGATAAACAAGAAGTTCAAGGAGACGGGCCATTTTTGGATGGAATTAATGTCACTATCAGAAGAAATTATATTTATGAAGATGCTTATGATAAACTTTCTCCTGAGAATGGTAGGTTAGCAGTTAAGTTATCAGCTTGTTACAACACTTTATTGTTCTTACCATGGAGTTCCATATTTGCTTATTTGACTGGTATGCTGTAGGTATATCAGCTCTGAGATGTGAAAGTTCTTAAAAGTTAAATTTCCTTGTTTTTACAGAAGTAATTGTCGCTCATATTATTTCTGATTATTGCAGTCTAAATGATCTCTTACCACTTATTTTTGGTGCTTTTCTTTCCATTTTCTTGTCCAAATAATTGTAATTAGTATATTTTTCTGTGTAATTAATTAGATATTATCTGCTTTAGTAATCTTGGCCAAGAAATACTTATGGACTGAAGAGGATTTGCTTGATTGAATGTGTCTTATAGTATTGCAGGGCTCCTTTTGATAATGGGATGTAGTACTGTAAATTTTACTACATTAAATTAAATCACATATTCATGTGAATCTGTGTGATCTTGCACGCACAGTATTTTGTATAAATACAATTTTCAAGTTATTCCTAGGTCTCAATATTTGTTGGATATTTTTTCTTTCCCTACCTATGGTATTATCCACTTCTTTTTTATTTTTGTTGACTCTTAAGACAGTATCTTTTCTACAAATTGAGTGTTTCACAAACTGAATATTCCAAAATTCAAGCTAGTAATAAGAGTTTTGCTACTGTTTACTAGGTCAAATTTTATTCTAGCATGTATGGTTTGTGTGTATAGTTACATGTGTTTTTAGCCATACAAAACTGAAGCAGACAATTACATTTGAGTTTGTCCCTCTCCTTTCCCTGCAGAACCTGACCTAAAAAAGCGCATTCGTGTTCACTTGCTTAATGCACACGGTCTTGATGAAGCTGGTATTGATGGTGGTGGAATTTTCAGAGAATTTCTGAATGAACTCCTCAAATCAGGATTTAACCCTAACCAGGGTTTTTTTAAGACCACCAATGAGGGACTGCTTTACCCTAACCCTGCTGCACAGATGCTCGTTGGAGACTCATACGCCCGACATTACTACTTCCTTGGGAGAATGCTTGGAAAGGTAAAAGCAGCATTCTGTAATGCAAAGCTATAGCAGTGCTGAAATTCTTCAGTAATGTTTTTTCTAATTAGGAGGAGTGGATGGGAAAAAACAAAGATTTTCCCAGACTTGAGAGACAGTAACTTTCACATACTGGGTATGAACATTACTACTAAATTTCTGGTTGATTTTAATAAATTATATACTCGGGGGGTACAGGAAATTCATGTTATCCTTGATTTTCATTCTGGAGCTTTTAGGAATATGACTGCAATTTACATTTCCATCATTTGGAATATATGAAATGAATGTTTTAAACAGTTACTAGTTGTATGAGGTATACAATTTGTGGTAGCATTTAAAATTTGCCATCAGCATTTACCATACTTAAGAGGCACATGCAAACTACTTTCCACATATTCTGTTTGGGATTTTGTACATTTTGCATATTTCTTGAGTTTTAGTGCTTGATAATTCGGTGATATGAATGTTCAAAGGCTAATAGATGCTTGTTGAACTAGATGAAAAATGAAGGGAGAGGAACAAAGACAGAAACCATTACAAACATTAATTACATTCAATTTTCTTTTATGGTCAGGTTTAATACAGAGGCTATTTCATTCTAAGCACTTGAAATAATAATTTTTATAAAGCTAATAATTGTGAAACAAAATTTGGAATACAAATTCCATTTCAGAAAAAAGTATTAACTGCTACTTAGCTGTCTAATACTGAAGGTATTTAAGATGTAAAAGTCCCATTTAACTGCCTGCAGTATTTTGGAGGCTAAAATCCTACTGCTGCCTTGCAGTGAGGTTTGATGTGCAGTTGGATGTCTGTGTAGTGTAGCTGGAAGCAGTTTCAAGGGACATTGTTGGCAAACAGTGAATTGTTGAATCAGTGCTGTGCTTGGGAGTTGCCAGTCAACTGATTTAGATCAAACTGCCTCTTTGTCAGCAAATACCCTGCTAATGCATCCCAGCTACTGCCATATCCAAATTTCTAAAGAATGGAAATTACAAATTGGCCATTTCAATAAATAATCTTGGAGTGATATTCCCACTCCTGTTGGGAGATGGATTCAGTACTAATACAACAGCTGGTAATTATGTCTGATACTATATATCCAAGCTTCATTTTCTTTCTGCATGTATAGATTTTTGGAGTGGGAAAGCAAACACTTGTGGTATTGTTAAGGGGGTTACTTCACCACAAAAATGTTTTATGTATATCTAGGAAGGGCTCAACTGTCAGGGAAAGCTTGAAACATTAAAAAAAAAAAAAGATTGTAATTTTGAGTCTTCATTTTTCTGTATCAAAACAACGCATTGCCTTCTGTAATTGAATTTCAGATATTAGCATAGAGACAGAAGTTGCAAAATATGTTTAATCTCACAGAGTGCTACAAGTAGAGTTTTTTGTTTTTTAAAATCAGAGAATCTATTATTTAGCATTTTGAAAGCATAAATTGTTTTTGTATTTGCAGTATGTGTAGATAAGGTAAGAATTGACAGTGCTACTTAATTACCTTTGCCCAGGTGCACAGACACCTTTTAGTAGTGTATTTAGAGACTTGATGAATTCAACAGAAAGATAAGGCACAACCATACTATTCAAAACCTGCCAGTATTGTGATCTTGGCTAGGTTATTGAATACCCACTCATCCATTTTCAAAAATGTGTCCATTTTATGCTTTGCACAGTGTTATTTGTGAGCAATAGTGAATTATTAAAAGCCCCTTTGCAAACAAAGTAGATATAATGCAACGGAAGCAATCAGGCATCCACAGCAATTTCTTATTTGTGGAAATAAGTATGTAAAGAGTGCTGCCACCAAGAACTCTCACGTAAGAAGCTTCAATGTTATCAGAAAACAAATACATTAAAATATAATAATTTATAGAAATTCTCTGTCTCTTGGTAACCACTTCATACTAATATCCAAATGCATTTAACTTTCAGCACCATAAAGTTACACCTAATTCAGTTTTTCTTCTCATCAGGAAGTTTCTAACAGCTTGGCATCTTCTTTGTTAATTGGTCAGTTCAGAAGCAGAAACATCTGAAAATATATAACATATACTGAAAACTGATACATTTGAAAATGTAAATAATTTTAATCCTGAATAAATTACTGACTTTTGCGTATCTTTCTAGGTAATGAAGAAATTAAAATCTATGTACAAAATGCATAGCTTGTTCATGCAGCTTTTGTAGTCACTGAATGATCAAAAGGTCTTGTAGAAATAATACTGTGTGATCATGTAATTGCATATGTTGTTTGAAATCATCCTTAAAAAAAAAACAGAAATGAGTTTGCTTAAACAGCAGCTACTCAAACACTTCCAAAGTTTACATTTCTCAACTGTCAGTGACTTTACTCTGAAATGTAAATATTACCTTAACACTGGTGCCTTTTAAGCCTTTTCCTTTCTCTTCCTTAAAGCTCAGCTTGCCGTGCACACCTTTGGTAAGAGTCTCCTACAGCCAGAGGGGTTAGAGACTTGAACCTCTCAGTGTTGCCCACTGGAAGCACAGCTGGCACTCCCCGAGCCCCAGGATTTGCTGAAGAGCCAAGGGTGTCCTGGGCTGTCAGGAATGTTCAGGCAGAGGAGTTCTAACCCCAAACCCTCTTTGTTTTCCTCTGCAAAGTAAAGTCTTCTTATCCCAAGTGGTGTCCCAGAAGGATGGGTGTGATCCTTTTGCTCTCTTGGTAGTTTTGGGCTGTGGGCAGGCTCCTGGTTTGGTTCCACTTCCTTTCCAAGTGCAGTAGTTGTTGTTCTGGCTGCACTAAAAATCTCTCCACGTGCAGACTCTGCTCCTGCACCTTTGGGTTGTAGTGGAACTGGCTCAGGAGAACACAAAAAGTGCTTTTTTGACAGGCTGCCAGGAAGCAACAAAGCAAGGAAATTTGGAAGCAACACCTGAGAATATTAAATGAGGGTTTTCTCCATGCTGCTTCTTGAGTGGTCTGCTGCAAACCTGAAAAGGGGGAAACACTGGTTAACCATTCCAGCAGAAACAGTGTCTAGGTAGAAGAACAGTGACAGACAATTAAAATCTGACCTTCGCCATGTTCTTACCTAAGCCCAGTCTAGTATAGAACATACTTCTCCATTTCCAGTTTACATTTGCATTTTTTTTCAATGATGTTACTGTGACAGATGTTGTTGAAAAGGACATTATTTACATTTGGAATTCTTTGACATCAAGCTGCTAATTCTTAGGATAATTTACTTAAATTTCATGAAGTATCAGCATTAGTTTAAGAATATGGCAGGAAATCCATAGATAGATTAGTATGATAATTTTTATGGTTTCCTCTTCTTCCCTTTTGACATAAACCTGCTGGTTCTTGCATTTATTTTGTTTTGCAGTGACTGTCTTTGCATGTTAAGCAGAATGACTCTGACAGTAGAGATTTTTGTATAATACACTCAGTGTCTTTGAATTTACTGAATTCTACCACCTCTCTCATTCCAGAATATTAAATAACATTTGTGAGTCACACATTCATGTTGCTGAAGAACATCTATTTTTGCAACATAATATTAAGTCCCCTTTTCTAAACAATAGAATATGCAGTCCTTGGGAGACACTAAGGTTTTCTGAAAAGATTTAGATTTGTTTTGCCAAGACCCAACTTCTGCCTTAAATGATTGGGAAAGCAATATGGAGAACAAAATGTCTTTTGAGTTGTTTTTGAACTGAGTCCTTCCTTTGTGGAGCCAAGTAAAGAACTTTTATAGAAGAAGCAGCAAGGATTGAGAAAAACGAACATCTTCATTTTAAATTTTAGCATTATTTTGATGGTGGATACAATCTAGGTTTTGTTCCTTGAACATTAATATTTAATGGTATAGAGGAGGTCAGTAATTTGTATGGACTTGTGGATATTATATTGATGAAATATTTTTATTTTCCTATGAGTTTTTGTAGTTTACTGATTTAAGATCTAACAGACTGGTCTTTGCACACATCTAAATGTTATTAAATATATATAATTGGAAAAAACAATTACAAAATAAGTCCTTAGGCAAAATGAAGCTTTTGAAGAGTAATAGTAGATCAAATACAGATTTTATTAGACTACAAGTAAATGTGGGGCCTAATTATTGATTAGATTTTTTTTCTGTGTATTGGAGAGTGTGCCTTATAGTTACTGTTATGGTGACTTTGAGTATTGTGCCTGTCTGGAAGGTACAATTCTGAGATGAGCAGTGTCTGTAGAATCCATTCTGCAGAAAAACTAAAGTAGTTCTTAATCATTCTCAGGCCTTATCTAGGAAGTATTGATTCAGGGGAGTCTTTCCACAGCAAGATCTGCATCAGATCCTAAACTCTTAAATTATAAATAAGCTGCATGGATGGAGTTAAAACATTCAAGGAAATGTTTCTAATAACATATTTGAGTGCCATTCGTGCACCAAAAGCTTGTGGAAAGAAAGCAAAGCAAGCAAACTGTACAGTGAGAGCTGACTTCCATGTACTCGATTGTTGGGTAGGATGGTGTGTCAAGCATTGCACTGCCACTCTCACTGTTGGAGAGTGGTGCTTTTTTCCTTCTGATTTTTAGGCTGCCCTTTCCCTTTTCTTGTTGTTCACTTAATTAGACCCACTTTGGCTTGATTTAAGTCAGTACACCCTTAATTAGTTTGTGCTGCAGCCCCAGTTGGTACTACTAGTACCTGGAATGGTAGGTATGGGATTGGTGATATTGATGCAAAGAGGAGGTAATTGGTATAAACTCTTGGGTTTATTAATTTCAATTACCTCTCACATGATTTTGTAGATTCAGCATTTTGCTTAAGAGCAAATTAACTGATGGTCATTTGTCTCAGAAAATCCTGAATCATCTGATATGGAATCAAAACAGGAATTGACCATGGGAAGTAGCATGGTCCTTTAATGATAAACTTGCAGTGCAGAAGCACAATCCTAAGACAGCAGAACTGATACCTTGTGGAAGTTACTTCATGATTTATGAATTCAGATGTAAACCAATTTGAATCTATTTTCTGACATAGTTCTTCAGCTTGACAAATCCTTTGTGTACTGGTGCATTTAACAAAACCAATTATCTTTTGATTACAAATAGCTATGTTAGTAGTAACCGTGTAAATATATGTCTAGTGCTAAAAGACTACTGAAATGGGGTATTTTAGCTCTAAATCTTTAGGGAGGAAAAGTGTTCATTGATGGATTGTGATATTTATTGGGTCATAATGTATTTAAATTTTCTTTAATGCATATGTTAGTGATTGTTTACCGTGATAAAGTGCATAGAGGTCTCTGCAAGGAGTTCTGCATTGAAAGAATTACCTCATGTCAGTGGTCACTCCTCAATTAAAAGTTCCATTAGCAGATGATTCCTGCTTCTGGTTTGTGTACTGATTGCATTTTATTGCCTCTAAATCAGGTTCCTAGACAGGGAATAAATAAACAGAGTGTGTGGTAATGGTATCCTGATCTTTTTTCACAGTTGGGAACACCTACATCCATTTCAATCAATTAGGTTTGGAATATTTACTGAAATCCTTACATTGGTTTGAACTTTAAAAATTACTAGTTTCACTGCTATTAAAATACAGATTTATCTTAGGAGCATATCCAGAGGTTAGTTATATAGTATTAAATGTTTCAGGATGTCAAAAGATTAAACTTAAATAAGGAGAAGTTTTCCTTTTATCTTCAAGTTCTTCCTAAATTATGTTTAAATTTGAGACAAGAAAAATCTATTAAGCCTTTACTGGAACTTCAGTAATGAATGATAACTATCAGTTATCCAGTGCATCCACAGGTATCCATAGTGCTTTCCTCTCTCATCCCTCAAAACCCCCCAAATGACATTGATAGCAATTTAAATCCATATTTATGGCATAAATTACAGAGATAACTGTTCCTGTTAAATGAGAAAGAAAGTATCAAGCTGATGAGATGGTAGTTTTCTGCACGTGCTGGCATTTCTGAAGCCCTCTGTTTCAGTAATAAACATTAATGTAATTACAGACATCCTAAATTCCTAGAATAAAAATACTAGCATGACTTTCCATTTTTAAATTAAAAATTAACTCAAGGTCATTACAGTTGATATGATCCAATGAAGTCTTTGGGAATGGATCCTTACATTTTCCTGGTCCTGTGTTCAGGAGTTAGGTCTGTGCTGCCACACCCCTGCCATCCATTTCAGGGATTTGCAGCACCTGTGACAGGCAGATCCTTTACACCTGAGTCTTGCCACCTCAAATCTCTGAAACTTCTATAAACTTGTACTTACTGACCTTCAGATTCACACTGAGTGGGAAATCTGAAGTAAAACCAATTTACAAAAGGCTTTCTCTAAAAAAACAATAACAATAATTTAAAAATTCAATTATGTTGACACTGCTGCAAGGGCTATTACGGCTCGCAGAAGCCTAATTACAGGCATCAAGCTGTGGAATTTTGGACTCCTGTTCTTTTAAAAGACAGAGCAAAGGCAAGCTACGAATTTTCACAGTAATACAGGGAAGATAATGCACCAGAATTTCCATTTCTATGGTGATACAAATGCATCTAGACATCTGCTACTGCTCAGAGGCTTGGAAACAGTGGCTTATAGCTCCAAGGTAACAGGACACATTGCATTGAGACACACACCTGAGAGAAATAATTTTATTTTGCTGTATTGGCTTTAAAATAATATCATTTGGGTATTGCTCACTTTTAAGCACATTATTAAGCATATCTTTAAGACGTTATTTTGTCTAGAGATTACTAAATGTTAGATCTAAAAATGCTTCAAAATATGAGTACATGTTGATTTTAATTTAACGTAAATTTTTAGTTTAATCTTTTTCATTAGGGTTGAAAAGTCTCTGCTGCCCCCAAAAGCTTTGTGAGTGTGATGAAATATTTCTAGGATATAAATAATACTGTAGAAGGAAGTTCTAATGGTTTTGCTATTTTTCGTTCATTTTTATTAATGGTTCTGTACAGCTTTGAAGATCTATTGCACTCTGTAAGTGCTAAGTATTATTTAATAGTAACTGTTTAAAATTACTGAAATAGAAGGGGCTATGGTCTTGAGGACTGATTATGGAAATAACTGAATTTAAGTCCAGTCATTTACTGCCTTATCCCAAAAGCTGTGCATCTTTCTAGGGATATGATTTTAGCATTGTTTATGCTTTAAAATACAGTTCAGGGTTGTGAAGGATTAATGGAAAGTAGAAGCAGTGCCTGATTATTTTTCTTAAGAAAGGTTTTTGTTGAAGTAATAAATGAGAATTAGTTTTAGACCTGAAAGTGTAAGTAAAGGCACTAAAGCTGCCTTACAGGGAGGGAGGTTTAATTAGTTCATCTGTGAATTTGTTTATGCAATTTGTTGAACCTTATTCAGCATTTTCAAGTGCTCGTGTAACCTCTACTGTTTATTGCTAATCTGGCTGAAATGACTCCAACAGCTTACATTTTGTCCAAATCTAAAACATGGTGTGAAACCGTCTCTTTCTGAAGAGCAGTTTCCCAATCTTGGGGTCATACCTGAACAATACCTTGTGTGATTATGGAGTACTTAAATTGTATCATGATAGTTACCATCTGGAGTCCCTGTCAGGCAGTATTGTTATTTTGTTGAAAGAAGAAAAGTCCTCCTTGTCCAGAGAACTGTCATCCTTCTCTTTTTGCCACTGGGTACAGCTGTCCCTCAGCCCAGATCCTTCTTCCATAATACATTACAGATACTGATTGCATGCCTGTATTCTGAAGGGTGCTTGCTTTAAAGAACTGTTTCTTGTTCCTCCACGTCACAGATGTGTAGTGAGTGCATTCAGTATATTTGTGTCCGACGATCATATTTTTCATCACTTCAAATGCCCACATTGTGATCTGTGTCACTGAACTGAGTAAAGGCCAATCCCTGTAGCAATCAATTACTGTGGAACTACGCAGTAACACAGGTAGCTGAGATTATTTAAAAGAGGAACGACGGCCTTCAGGCTGCAGGTGAAGTGAAAACTACTAACCACAGTAGGCTTTCTGTTACTTTGGTGGTTTTTAATATTCTAGTGTGTTCTGCAGGCATTCTTACAAAGGGGGAGATAGGTGGATGAAGTTCCTTTGACTGAATACTACTTTTTCCATAGTAAAGTAATTGCTCTTGGCCTTTTAACCAGAAAAAAAACCCTTATTTTAACCATCTCTTCAGAAAATAGAAAAGGCTTGACATAATTAGAACACTGGGTTGGAGAATACTAAAAATAATTCGGGTTTTTTGTTTAGTCATTTCAGAAGGTTTTAAATTACTTTTTTTTGATATCTAGAGATGTCAGCTTTTAACTAAAGAGCATTCCTAATCTACATGAGTTTGAAAGAGTGCTGGGAAATCCAGGCTGGCCTTTTCAGCAGACATTACCTTTTAGCTACTTGGGAATGTGTCACCCTGTGAGCATGACAGTGCTTGTGGGATTGCCTGTGATGTGAACATCACTGTCTCTGCTTCAGACCAGCCTCTTACCCCAAGCTTGTACCTGCAAATTGCCCTTCTGTCCAGCTGGAGTGTTAATATCCCAGCCTTTCAGGGAGGCAGAGCTCTCTAGGATGAGTTGAGGTTGTTGGTGTTGACCCCCAGTTCTGAATGTTAGAAGCTGCAATTCTGATGCCATCCATGGCCACCAATTGCTCCTTTCAGGACTTCCCATCTGGACTCTTTGCCTTCCATAGGCCTGCTGCAGGCTATGGGCTGCAGGGTGGAGACAATGGGGTTAGGGGCTCAGATGGGAAAGCTGGGAATGGGAACTGTCAGAGCTCATCATAGAAAAGCATTGGGGATTACTGCAGAATGAAAGGAGACTTGGGAGAGGGTGAGAGTACTTGAAGTTTGAGAAGACATTAGTTTTTAAAATGTGCATTGGTTAAACTTGCTGCTTTGAGCTCCTGGAACAGTGTAGGAACAGGAAGCTCTGATTTTGCAAACAGAAGTAGACATCTCTGTCCCAGAGCAGGCCAGTTTCTGCCATCAGTGCTGTTGCTCATTGGCTGTGAGAGGAAGAAAGAGGACAAGTTCTGTGTGGAGAGCATGACCATATATTGTATTAAAGGACTGTCTAGGTATACTCTAATGATGCAGCTTCACACTGCAGCTGATTAATTTGGCAGCTGCTTTCCTCTGGTAGAGGTGGTCACCATTCCCTTGCCTGTTGCTGATGCTGGGCTTCTGCCTCCTTGACGCTGATGTTTGCAGAAAGCCAGTTCAGAGAGTTCAGACAGGCAAGAAACTAAGCTTAAAACAGGGTAACTTAGAGCTTCCCAAGGCAGTTCAGCATGGAAAAACAAGGAAGGAGGGGAGTCTCCCTCTTGGCTCTTAGATTAGCTTTAGTAAGAAAAAATCCCCATCAGGGTGGGCTTCCATGGGCAGCTGGCAGGTGGAACGTTGTGCTCCTGGTAAAACCAAATTGTCCTGCAATTCCTACCCCATTTCAGCCATGGCTGTGAGCTGGATCTTACTCTTAATTTAGAAGAAGCTTCAATGTCCATGCTGTGGCCACCAACACACACCCACTCTGCAAACTCCAAATCCAGCAGCCCAAAAAAAGCACAGCACAAATAATCTGCAACTTTTGAACCTTACTCAGGTTGTAATGACCCTGTAGCCTCTACTGTACAGCTGCTCTGCTTGCAAACAAACCCAGGGGAATCAGCAGCTGATGCTTTTGTTGCCCTGGCAGCAATGTGTGGAATCACATTTTTTAACAACAGCAGGTACTTTGATCAGTTGATGCTGACTGAGAAACAGAAAAGTTAGATGGAATCCAGAAAATAAGGTTTCAGTTTATTTACTCATATTGTACACAGCACTTCTTAGTATCTCTGCACAGTGCTGGGGCTGTAATGGTGGCCTTCACCTCTTTGAACCAAAACCAAAGTTCATCTTGACTTTATTCACCAGAGTTTTAGTGCATTTTTATTGAACTTTATTAGGATAGCTTGACTTTCAAACTAATTGAAACACTACTGTTTGTCTTCTTTCCAAAAATACTTTATTTTGAATATTGCAATCACTTAGCTAAGAGAGGGTGTAATTAAAGTTATTCTCAAGTTGCACAATTTAGTTTATTTAAAAATGCTTTATATAGTTTTTAGATGAAGTTATAAATGTTCACTTTGGAACTACCTGAAGATTAATAGTGATGCATTTGAAATGCATTATTTTTTTATTGATTCTTAATGTAGTAAATTACTGAAGTTATTTGGCAGCAAACAGAAATAGCCAGTGATGTTGTTCACATTTATTTTCCTGATAGCATCACAATTTGCATTAATTGCATTGCAGCTGCACTCACTTATATTAAAAAGCTTCTACCATAATTAATCCTTTTTATTTCAAATCATTTTGGCACAATTTCTAGCAATAAACACTCATAAAAGACAGACACTTGAAAAATAACATACAAGTTTCTTCAATATACCTATTGCTGTTTTTTCCCTGACAAGGAATTATTGATAGGCTTCTAGGATCAAGTGTTGCAAGTGGTGAAGACTTAAGACCAGTTTGAAAAATGCTAAGTGGATTATTTTGCATAAAAAATAGACAGGTTTTGAATTTGTGTAATTAACCTGTGTTTAGAAAATACCTTGATTTATGTCTACATTTGTATTTCAGTTGCATACATTATGGAAATTTAATTTATAATCCATTTAGCTGATGTGATCATAGTTTTTAGTGCTATCATTTATTAGTCCTTGTATATTGAATGCTCTAAAGGCTTAAACCTGCCTTGTGTAAAAAATTACACCTCTGCATTTACATTTTATGAGTCACAGATGGAATTCCATTTTAAATTCGGGTAGCTTTGATATATTTAAGGAATTACAATAGCTTTATTGTTACTAATGCAGGAACAGCAAACACTGACCTTACACATTGCAAATTAATGATTTATCCCTCTAGTTTGCTTTTAAAGTCAGCTATACAAATGAGGATTTTGACTTCTACACCTTGAATAAATCATATGGCTCTAAATATAATGCACCCTTTGGCTTTGAACTCGTTATTCTCAGGTTTTTTTTGCAAGGTCTAACTCACCTCATAGAAAAATGTTCTTTCAAAAGTTTAAGGAATTGTGTATATTTTTCTTAAAGTCTTTGTTGGAATATAATTGAGTGATTAGAGCTGCATCTATTAATCTTTTTTCAGTTTTTTTTCCCCTCAGTGGGATTCCTTTTCTAAGTTTGCAGCAGATTATGGAGGAATTAAGTAACACCAAAACTCTGCTCTTGGAGAGTTAAAATGGAGCAAACAATGATATTACAATGATGTTATTTTGGTGATGCCTTGTCTGATCAGCCTGGCAGGGATATTAATGTTCTGTAAAGATTTGGTTGTCATTGGTAGAGATGCTGATATAGCAAACAGAGTGGACAGTGAGAAAGGCAGCATGTGCCAGGAATGGGTCTTTTTAAAGCAAGGTCCTTTATTCAGAATAGCTCTGAAGGCTACACCTCTCATTCTTCTGTGAGCTACCATAAGTACTTTTTTCTTCCAAACAAGCAGATGTTACTGACTTAATAAAAAACAATGCAAAGATTCTTTGCATTACATGGAAATGTGCCCATACAGTAGATGAACCTAGAATGGTGCTGCTGGAGTTTGAAAAGTCTTGGGGATAATTTGAGGTTGCAGTCAAAAGATTTGAGTTAGGTACGTGTTCGGTTCATTAATTTTTGACATCTGTAACAGGGTCAGGCACAGAAAGGATTGGACCTGTGTCGCAGCCAGAACTGGTAAACTCTTGGCTTGGGAACGAGGACGTTTTGACTGTGGAATTCACCAAACATGCAGCCATGAATCTCTGTAACATGCACCAGATAGTTTTTATTAGTTTAAAATGCACTGGGTTTACAGAGTTATTTTAAGGGGATGAGGGGGATGACAGTTCTGCATGTAGTGATTGATGTGGATGGAATAAATACTGAGTGTGCTAATGGTGCTAATGGAAGTAGAGGTGTAAACTTATTTTGTAAGACATTCTTGATGCAGTTTTGTTGTCCTTTAGCAAACCTTCCTTTTCCTGAACATAATGCAATTTGGATTAGGAGTAATGACAGATAAACAATGACCTTGCATTTTAAAACACAACATAATTAATTTGTGAAATTTGGGACCTTGCTATTTCACAAAAATATTCACATTTGAAATTTTGGATGAATATTCTTAAATTTATGCAATATTTGAGCTATTTCCATGCCAGAAGAACCTACTCAGGCTCCAAATTAAGACAGAATTACTCAAAAGTTGAGAAATAGACAATAACCTTCTGAATTCCTGCATGTACTACAATAAAATCTAATGTGTTTTAATTGCTTTATTTTTCAGGCTCTTTATGAAAATATGCTGGTGGAGCTGCCATTTGCTAGTTTTTTCCTCTCAAAATTATTAGGGACAAGTGCTGATGTTGACATTCATCACTTAGCTTCACTAGACCCAGAAATGTACAAAAATTTGCTTTTTCTAAAGAGCTATGAAGGGGATGTGGAAGAACTTGGACTAAACTTCACCGTGGTCAATAATGACCTTGGGGAAGCGCAGGTAAGAATGGCTTTGAGTTTTTTTTTCTTTAAGCTATGACTGATGAATCTTTACTATCCCTACTTACTATTTTTTAAATTTAAATGGGATGGGAAGCAACTGTTAAAGGTGCTGTGAGGCATCAGTTGGGATTCTGACTCAATATTTGGAGTAGAGAATAACTAACTGTGTTATTGTTTTGATGATTACTTAAAAGTCTGGTCTTCTAAGGAGTAAACTGCAGTGATTGTTTTCTAACAGTCATACATATAAAGTTCTGTTGCCTGAGAATGTTTCTTGAACAAAAATTTGTTGTATTTTCAATTGAGCTTGTAATAATAGCAAAATTTAGATGATGTGTAAACTACAGAAGTACTGCCTGGTTTTAGAATTACAGTTAGCAGTCACAGAGGTTTTAAATAATACTGATAGTAAAGACCCTTTATTGTGAGATAAGCATTGTCTTCTATATCTGTAATTTTCAAAGTAAGAGAGCCTGAAGTTTGACCAGCCTCAATTTTTTTTTCACCCCTGCCCTTATTTTTTAAGGGTTGAGATACCAGATTAGTCAGAGGGGATAAATGGTGTTCAGTGCTTCTGAAAAACAGTCCTTAAGTCTAAGTTTTTAATGCAGTTGCACAATATAATTTGATTACAGCTTTTATTTGCTCTGTTGTGTCTACTAAAGATCACTCATAGTAGAAAATAAACATCACTAGAGCTCTAAAAGCCTGCCTTAGTGTGCTAATGCAGGTAACCTCCTAGGTAATGTCTTTTGTCATGCTTCCTCTTTCAATTTTGAGGATTTAAAATGGAGGATTTCAAACTTACACTTGATTATGGCATATAATTGGATGAAAAAAGTAGACCTGACCACATTGTGATGAGCAGCAATATCTGAATTCAGCCTCCTGTTAGGCAGAAACAGAGACTCCAGGAGGGGGTGAGCAGTGCTCTGGGTTTGCTGCTCAGGGGGGCCAGGTCTGTGCACATCTCCAGAGCAGCAGCACCACTGAGATGCAGTAACCTGTCCTGGAAATTGGGAACTTGAATTCTCTGAGGCTGCTTAAGTCATGGCAAGTTTGCTGGCCAAGACTTGTGCTTGAACAGTGCTGGGCTTGGATTTTATCTTACTCTTCTGTCATCAGTTTTCTGTCATTTTGGAAGATCCTAAAATCTGGATTGGATTAAGTTTTAAAATAGTACCCTCAGGTTTGGGATTCCTAAAGCACACTACTGGGGAGAGGCAACAGTTGCTGATATAAGTAACGTTTGATATTAAACATGTGCCATATGTCATTTTCCTCCCTGGATTATACTCCCTATATGAAAATATCTGACCTGCACTGTCTTCAGAAAAACACTCAAAAACTTGAGATAAAGATGTGATACAGATCACATCTTAGCACAAAACTTTTCCAAAAGCACATTCTTGGAGTGCCTGTACCACGTGCTGGTACTGAACTGAGGTCTGTAGCACCCAGAGGTTGGGTTCTAGGGAGCAAAGCACACCAAGTGGCAGTTTCCAGTATTACCCGGCATTTTTAACAGTGGGGGGGAAAGTCTGAATTCTAAAACTATTTCTTCAATTCTGCTTCAAGTAATAGCTTTGTTGGTCACAGCTAACACAAATCCAATTTACTATCTAAAATGTGGGTTATGGCTGCTATTCTCAAGACTTCTGATTTGTAGTTGTTTGGCATAACTTTAAAAGGAAGATTTAATCTATTAGTGAGTTGCTGACTAACAAGATGAAATGTAAGTTAAAATAAATATTCTGATGCTGGTTTGCTGTTTTTATACTTGAAGAGAGGACATTTTACCCACAAAGTATCTGCCATTTTTATGAGGCTCACTGCCTGTTAGGTGTAGTTCAACAGAACCCATTGGTTCTTGTCACTGTCTTCTGCCTTTCAGTGCAACAAGTCTCTTTTTATACTTCATTTCATTACCTTAATAAACCTCATATGGATAAATACATTTTATCTGCTATCTGACTTGTAACCATTGCATACTAATTGATTGTGCCAAGGTAAGGCTAATTCACTTTGAGAAAAGAGCTTAATTTGCACTCCTTATGTTGAATGTACATTATTGTAGTTTTCAGCTAAACAACCACTTTAGTGTTTAATAAATTAGTGCCCAATAAATGCATCATAAATCTATCATTGTAAATAGCTCTGCTCATGACAGTGTCCATCCACCAACTGTGCCACAGAAGCATTATCTGCAATGAAAGACACATTCAAAAGGGGCTCTATTGCCTCTGTCAGTAGTAGAAGGTGGAAATTCTATTATCAGTGTATTGATTCCAATCCTGTAATGTGCTTTTAGACCCCATTAAACTATTGTCAAAGTGCATTCACCAGAAGTTGAAAAAGGTACTTAATAATTTGCACATTAGACCTGCTAATTAGGGGAGCTATGCCATCAACCTTATCTTCCAACCCCAAATAGCTTTTGATAAAGATCTATCTAATGCAGTGATACCAGCCTGCATTTCAGCTGTTGGGTCTCCTGCAGAAAATGGTGGCCAGTAGCAAAGTCTCAGAGGAGGTCAGCCTGTGGTTACAGGTCTGTATATTGATTTAGTTTTTCCTTTTATCTTGCAGATGAGATGGTTATGAAATGTCTGTAAGAATAAGGTTAGCAAATTCAGGAAAATACCTTCTCTTCTCAGACCTTCCTCCCTCCCCTTCTCTCAGTGAGGAAGGCAAGTTTTGTGGCTGTCCAGGGCAAGAGGGAGATGTATATACTCATTCCTCTTCCTTCAGAAATGTTGGATGCTGTACTCCAGAAACTCTGCTTGAGAGTATCAGTCTCAAACACTGATACTCGAGAGTACCTGGATCACAAATTGAGTGTGATCAGAAGAGTCCATAAATAAAGTGTAAAAGCACAAATCCACAGAGAAGCACTATGATATATATGGCAGCAGTTTCTGTGAAATCCATAACATACAGAACTTGGTTTTGGGACACCTTGTGCTTTTTAAACAGGTGTGATTGCCATTGCTGTCACTGAAAATATGCTGACTCACCAAAGGGGACTTCTTTGCTTTTACATTTCTTTGGGGGAGAATTTTGGAGCCTTAAAAAGAGTTTTGAAAGCTTCTGTCTCGACAACTTCTTTACTAGGATATAGTGGCTTAGCTGGATGATTTTAGAGGTTTTTCAGCAGCAAAGTACTTAAGCTGAGGCTGAGCCCTCTCAGGCAGACTCATAACACTAACAGAAAATGCATTCTTAGGCATTCATATGCAGTCTTTTACCTGGAACTCCTGCATGAACCTCTGGAAGGCAGATGACAGGGAAAGGGGAAAAAAAACTTGACTGACTTCTGTAGGGGTCAGAAACTGAACAGGGGGCTGAAACTGTAGGGGTGATGTGAACAAAAGTGATCAGAGCCCAAGAGAGAATATAAAAGATTCTCATCTTGTAGGAGTTCTTGAATATCTATAAGAGCTGTATGAAATTGCACTGGAGGTTCTGTGATTCTGTGAAGAGATAACGTGTCTTATGTCTTCATATGAGAGTTTTCTGTCCCCTTCTGATATTTCCCCTTCATTATGAAGATGCACTTTGTGAGTAGGGAATCAAATTTGTCTGAACAATCTGAATGCTTACCTAAATATATCTATGGTTTGATCGCCTTTAGTACATGCGATTTTGATTACAAACCAAGTTGAAATGCTTTTTGTTTGTTTGTTTAAACTTAGATCTGCAGAATAGAAAGATGACACAGGGCTGTAGTATCCTCGTGTGGCCGTCCCGGGTAACCTGGGTTATTGTCGTGCTCCATCTAGTGGCCAAGACCGGAGGGATAAAATAAAAATGAAGCTGAGAAAGTGTTTATGATCTATTAAGTAGTGCTGTGGCCTTTTTGAAAAGGAACTCTTCAACAATCGTTCCTGACTTTTAGAATTAAGTGGGAATTCTACAATAGTTACTTTAATGCCATGAAAACACTGAGTGCATCTAACTTTACTTTAGTTTTATGCTTACCAAGTGTTT
Organism: Anomalospiza imberbis; assembly: GCF_031753505.1. Classification (NCBI taxonomy): domain Eukaryota; kingdom Metazoa; phylum Chordata; class Aves; order Passeriformes; family Viduidae; genus Anomalospiza; species Anomalospiza imberbis. The sequence goes on along the minus strand of NC_089681.1, from coordinate 143,574,428 downwards.
CTGTTTTACATTCTTCTTAGTCATTTTGGCATAATATATTTGTTATTTGTGATCTGTTATTCCTTTTGTTTTGGTCTTGGATGATATTTTGACACAACAGTGGTAAAATTAACCTCACACTGACAACTCTGAAAATGGATAATTTAGTCTCTGGAAGACCCCAGGAAATGCACTTAACTGTACCTGTACTGGAGGCAATGCAGGGCTCTGGAGAGGAAGGGGAGCTACAGAAATGTTGCTGGATCAGAAATCAATATTTGCTACTTAAAAATACAAAAATGAAAGGAATAATAGGATTAAAAAATACCAACAAAACAACTTTGTCCTGTTTTATAAAAATAGCGGTCAGAAAGAGTGCAACATCTTTTTTTTTCCTTTGTTTTGAAGGAAGAACTTTACGGGGAGAGAATAGCTTTTTATTATAGAATGAATGCAGCTTTCCTGACATCCCTACAGCACTGTGGAGCCAGTGCTATTACAATGCAAATGTAAATTAATCTGTGTCCTGATTTCTGTTTGCTGGCCTGCAGGAAAGGTCAGACATTTTACTTCACCTAGTGCTGGGATGAATCTTAAAATACAGAAGTTTTCTAGAACACCCTGCCAGTAGTTCCCTTTGGCTATTTTAGGAAGGAGGTCAGTTCAAGCATCTTTTAGTGTAAATACTGAGTTCCCAGAAATTGTTGTATGCACATAGAATGATATCTATTAGTGTATTGTTGGTGTCCATAAGAGATGCTTGATGAGTTAGGTGATACAAATACACTTGAATGTACTTTACTATGGCCTAATTCAGTGTGTCCATACCTCAGAGAGAAGGATTGTATTAAATGGTGTCAAAAACCCAAGGGATTCTGCAGTTCTGCAAAACAAGTAAAGAAGGTTTGTAAGTGGGCATTTAGTGAAGTATTAGGTAATATTGAGGTCACAACACTGATCTGTTCATGTGGAATATCACTGGTTGCTCTGATCGTGTAAAGCTAAAGAGGACAAGAATTTAAGAAGTGAGAGAAAGCTTTCTGGTCTTGTTAGGCTTTGTAAAAGGTATTTTATAGGAGGAAATTAAATGAACTGTCTTTAGTTCCATGTAAGAGTCTCTGGGAAGATTAATGAAGTTGCTGCCCTGAAGTTACATCATGGATATATTTGAGGAGGAAGGAAAGAGCTGATTAAGCTCTTCAGCACTGAAATAAGGACAGTGGGTATGAAGAAACTTTACCCACTGGATTTGAAGTGAAAATTAGAATGTTTCTTGTCAATAATTGGATTAATCTGATGATTAACTTTCCAGCAACAGTAGTAAAATTACTACAGTGGATGAAACACAGCTCAGCAGTGCAGGGGCCCCTTCTCATCACCTGTTTGCACTATGGGATGGAACATGTCCCACACTTCTATTAATACTCCATGTGGACTTTACCAGTAAAAATGCCCTCACCCTCAGGCCAGCCAGTGGCCCCAGGCACTGGCCTGTACCCTCTGGAAATGGTCCCTGGCTGTGTCCCAGGCCAGCTGCTGCGATGGGTGGATCCCAGAGAGAGCCCTCCTGGCTCTTGTGTCCCTGGTTCTTGTCAAAGAGAACAAGATAATGTGTACAGGCTGTGAAATGGTGTCACCTGCACTGGCACTTCCCTTTTGCTTAACTCTTGCAGGAGTAGGGTTTAAACATTATCAGTACCTGCACCCAGGCATGGTGGAGTGTTGATGAGTTTTTTTACTGTAGGAAATAAAAAAAGCGAGAAGCTTGCAGCTGAAGGATTAAAGTGGGAAGTAAGACATATTTTTAACACCTATTGTAATTCAGGTTGTGGTAGCTTATCAAAGAAAGTGGTAGATACACCATCACAGGATTGCCCGTCTCTAAAAATGTGCTCTAACTCATCTGTGGATTTATGGAGTTACATACAGGAATCTCTGGACAGAACCCTCTGGCCTGTGTTACCTGGGAGGTCAGAATTCACAGATCTTAATGGTTCCTTTTGCCTTAAAGAGCTATGAATCAAGAAAAAATCTGAATGCTTAAAATCACGGTGCATTTTTAATCATATCATTTTGCACATTTTGCTTAGGACAATAACAGCTCACAGTATTGGGTAGCATGTTAGAAAAGAAGCTACTAGTGTTTAATTCTCTATACTCTAAAGATGTTGTCATTACCACATATTGAAGTGCACTGTTGGTTTAAATGAAGAAATTGCTGACTCCAGAGTGTAGAAAAAAACCAACAGTGTTTGGAAAAGTTCAGAAGGTGATGGTATTTCAACTTTTTAGGTTTTTTTAAGTTCTTAAGTACTCTAATAATACCTTCCAATTGGGCTGCTGCTTAATAAAATTAACCTTATGTAGTAAAGAGTAGACTATATGAAGGCCTATAGCGTTCTAATAACAACCATCTTGGAACCTGGTTTATATCTTAATGCAAGTACAGTATCTTTAGTTTTGGGGTTTTTCTTTAAAAATTCTCCCATACTGAGGTACATTGGTGTACTTGAAGGACAAAACTTGAGCTTCCCAGTAGAGAAACACTTAGGCTTGATTTGTTTGGGTTTTTTTACTTTCATTGAATATACTGAGTATGTATAACAGGACATTTTCCACAGCATGAATTGTGAATGCTGAACATCTGGAAAATCAGGTTTTTGTCAGACTTTGAATTTTGACTCAGCGGACATTGCTTTTACCACAATGTGACCCTGCAGAATTCACCAGCAGCAGTTAGGGAAGAGCCCAGCCAGTCAAGCACAGCTTGCCTAATCCAGCTTTCTGATGATAAACCATGGGGGGGGCTGTGTGATGAGCTGCATTGGCAGCTGCAGGTCTGGGTGCACAGAATATGCTCTTACACATAACCAGAAAAAACACCTACCTTTGCAGCTCCTCACAATCTTCTGTCTTCCTTTGAGGTGAATATTCCCGGGTGTGTTCTAGCCAACTTCAAACAGATACATCACTGACTAGAATGTTCTGCAGCCCCATTTCACAGTTAGAGCACAGAGGTGCAGTTGGCCAGGTGATGAGAATGGCTGTGTTTGTAGGTGGTTGAGCTGAAGCCGGGTGGAAAGGACATTCCCGTCACCAGCGCCAACCGGATCGCGTACATCCATCTGGTGGCAGACTACAGGCTGAACAAACAGATCCGCCAGCACTGCCTGGCCTTCCGCCAGGGGCTGGCCAACGTGGTGAACCTCGAGTGGCTTCGGATGTTTGACCAGCAGGAAATACAGGTACTTCTGCCTGAAGCTGCACAAAGCAATTGCTCTAAACAGAAATAATTGCTGATTTCTGCCTGTAATGTAATGGTCTAATTTCCTTTGCTGTTAGGTTCTGACTTCTGGTGCACAAGTTCCTATCAGTTTGGATGACCTTAAATCTTTCACAAACTATTCAGGTAAGCATATATTGCTTAAGTAAAAAAATCTATTATGGCTAACTTGGGAATAAGTGAACTTGCTTTTTATCCTACCTTTTTAGAAAAAGTTGCAGGTCATTCTTGTTACCTTTGGCCAAACTCAGAAAATTGGCTAAAATTACAACCCAATTTTATAAATGGTGGGAAGTTGAGATACACGGTTTATTTTTTTCACATGCTTAAATGCAAGTTTATAGCCAGATAATTTGCAGATGTTTCTTTTCTAAATTAAAATTAGACTGTATCTGATTGATCTGAAAATAAGATTGCAAATTACTTTGGGATAGTAGTTTCTACTACATCATTTAGATACTTACCATTTTTCAGACAGTCTGAAGAGAGATATCATATATTTTCCTTGTGAGAAATGCAAGGTATCATACTTCATTTTTCCCCTGCATTTATTGTGAATGTAATCAAAAAGTAGCTACCAAATAATCAGTTCCCATCTGGGCTTACCTCATGGTAAGTGGATTCATTCCATAACATCCTGGGTCTTGCAGATTTTGCACACTCTTGGAGTGAAAGGCAATAATCTGAAGTTAGTAGCCAAATGCTAAACTAAATAAAATTAATTTAAATTAGGCTTCAGTGAAGAAAATTGCATTTGAGAAGCTGAGGGATATAGTAGCCATAGGTAAGCAGTGAAATTTTGGTGATGACAGATATGTAGGTACTGGAAGTTAGCAATACAAGCCTGATGGCTATAATACTTTCCCCAAACCTTCAAGATTGATGCTAGGTTTTCTGTAGAATTTATTTCTTACATAAAACTATTCTAGCTGTAAATAATTACAATCTCTTTGCAGGTGGCTACACAGCAGACCATCCTGTAATTAAAATATTTTGGCGGGTTGTAGAAAGCTTCACTGATGAAGAGAAACGCAAACTCCTCAAATTTGTGACGAGCTGTTCTCGACCACCTCTTTTGGGGTTTAAGGTATGTCCTCTGACTTCCTGGCAAGCTTTTAGAAATGCTGCAAATGTTGGTCCAAGTTTTTCTTGTCTAGGAATCTACAATTTGAGAATACTCATCCATGACTACAGAAACAGCTTCAATGTTTGCATTTGCATGTCTAATAAGTACAGTTTTAAAATATGTAATGAAGTGTTCTGTTGTTTTCTGTTTTAACTGCAAAATTTGATAAGCCTCTGAATCACTGATTAGAGCACTTGCTACATGTGATGGAAGACCTCTGCTGCCATTTCATGTGCAGAAGGAGAGTTGCTACCAATTTCAAGAAACAGGTTGAGTTAAACCTAGTGTCTTCTGAGTCAGGCAAAAGAGAATTTAGGATATAAAAAGCAATTATTAAATTTGATCTTCTTAAATTAACCATTTGAAACAGAACACATATTTTCTTTTCTTCTAATTCCCATTTATTTGCTTGTAGCTCACAGCTCATTACCCTTAGCAGCAAACTACTTAGCTGCAGTCTCCAGATTGCTTTTTATGGTGGAGCTTAAGTATGAAAATTTGCTGTATTACTGATAAAACTAAAGAGAGACCAAGGCAAGGTGAAGACATTTTGAAACTAAATTCTGGGGTTGTTCTACCCATGAATTTAAGTGGACTACAAAATTTTGGCTAAGAACCAGCCATCACATCATTTCCTCTAAAACGTGGGTACATTCAGTGCTGTGTGGTTGTGTTACCATGGGGATGGGCAACATCCTCCATCTTCAGTATCTGTAGTCTATAGCTCAGCTGCACTCCTTTTATAGACATCTAGGATTGGAGCTGGATTGCCGACTTTCAGTTGGTAATTGGTCTGACTGTTCCATGTGTCAGCTTCAGAATGAAATGAGTCGTGTCTCAGACTCCCCAAAACATGCTAAGCACATCCCCTTTAACAGTAAAGAGTGTCCATAGATATGGATATGGAGACAATGGACATGGCTGTTGAATCACATGAATCCTGTCTCAGGTATTTGTCTATTGATTTACATGATTCCTTATTCAAATGTCTGCAGGCCTTTCTCCTAAACCCCCCACATCCATGCAAATATCACTGTACAGTACTGTAGCAATAAATAGGATTTTATAGGACAGCAGGAAGAGCAATTGGAAAACTCCAGGATGAGACCAAGATAGAGCAGTGCATATCAGTCGCATTAGGAAGGGAGAATTGGGAAACAACTGGGAAACCAAGTTAGCAGAAGTTCCCATTTGTTGTCATCCTCTTTAATTACAAGGGGAGAGGAGGAAATGCAGATGTAGGTACCCAGCTTTGAGGTATCCGGTGTGACATTTGAAGAGATGGAGGAAGTGAATCAAAAGTCTAAAAATATTAAGGCTGACAGTGACACACTTGAAAGAAGCTAAATGTGGAAAGCTGCAGTTTGTGTGTTCATCTGGGAGATGGTCCACAAACTGCCTGTAACAGGCATGGCTAGGAAAAAATGGAAGCAAATTAGTCCCCAGATTTTCAGCATGAAAGCAGTAAGTTAAAAGATGAATTCACTGTACAAGGGGCTTGCATGCTCAGCCACATGCAGCAGTGTTGGCAGAGGAAAGCAGCTGAGAGGGCGTTCGAGCCGCTCTGCTGGGCAGCTCAGAGCGGGACCTCAGCCGTGGTGGCTGCAGCAGGACCTGTAAACAGGGGTTTACCTCCAAACCAGGGGCTTGCCAGCAAGTGTCTGTCAGAAAAGGCAGTGGGTGACTGGTATTATCAGCAGGAATGTCTTGGTAGCCCATAGCACTGCATTGTTTGGAGCTTGGAAGGTGCAGGAGTGCTGAGTATTACCAGCCAAGTAAGCATGAGAACGTGTTTATGTTGATGGGAGACATGAACACAAACAGTCTTCAAAATCTGTTTGCACTTTCAGTGTGTGGGCTGTATTTTTCTGACAGAAACACAATTTTTGGTTCTCACTCTGAAGTTTTCTGTGTATTTCTGGTTCTCACTCTGAAGTTTTCTGTGTATGCATTATATTGTGGGACCAGTATGTTTTCTTTAAGTTCGTGCATGTTGATTTAAGATTAGGAAACACCTTGATGGTCGTAGCTTATAGATAACATTGTCTAGCTTTGATAATTTAAAAATTTTCAACTTTCATTGCCAGAGTCAGGTTCAGAATAACATTTACTAAAGCTAATTAAAGTTTAATAAGTTTAATAAATGTGATTGTTACAGACCAAAAAAAAAAAAATCATTAAAGTGCGGTTGAAAATTGTTAAGTTCCAATCAGGTCACATAATAAATTGATGATACTTTTCCCTTCCAAACTATTGCAGTTTCCCGCTGTACAGTATTTAATTATGCAACAAATGGTGCCCTTGCCGTGACATTTCAATTTAGAACTCCATTTTTCCATTTTTAAAGTTAGAGTCGGGGAATTCAATTAGCATTTTGAAAGGAACACTAAAAATGCAACATTTTAGCCATGAAATACTTTTAAGGCCTCCATTTGAACAATAATTTAGCTTAGAATCTCATTGACCTTTTGCCTTTGAAGCTGGAATTTTTTTCCAGTTTCTAAAATCAGAAACTTTTTACCTCAGGCAAGCTTTTGATAAAATGAATACTGTCTTGCCAGCAAAAGCAGTGATTTGGATGTAACAAATAAATATATTTTTCACTGTACTACTTTTTGGAAGAAGAGAAATGGGATATTATTAGAACAATTAAATACTACATACAAAATGTCTTTAAAGTGTGTTCAGATCAGTACTTAATGCATCAGAAGAATAGTCAGGGTTTGACAAGTTTTTATCATTACAGACTCACTATGCACGTTGATATTATGTTTGTGTAGCATTGTGAATTTGTACCATAGACTGTATGAACAATAACAAATCATTGTATTTTCCTTAGAATCACATAAATTGCTTTGTGTATTCCAAATTAGTGGATCTTGTTGGGACAAGGCAGAGGGAGACACTACATAATTCAGGAGTGGTTTTGATGGTATGAGGAATGAAAGAAATGCCATTTGAGTGTCATTGTGACAGGTTTTCATCTAGTGATTTACCTTGCAGAGATGTGTGCCAGCTGCTAGAGGGTAGGTTTTGCCTTGTATACCTTTTTTTGATATGTGTTTGTTTTTTGTCTTGGTTGCATCTTCAGGAGTTATATCCTGCATTTTGCATTCACAACGGAGGATCTGATTTAGACAGGCTGCCTACTGCCAGTACCTGCATGAACTTGCTGAAGCTTCCCGAGTTTTATGATGAGAACCTGATGCGAAGCAAGCTCCTCTATGCCATTGAATGTGCTGCTGGATTTGAACTCAGCTGAGTCCAACCCATGCTTATCCGGATGATCTGCAGAAGAACGAACCAGTGCCTACTCTATAAGCAGCACCCATACCCAAGCAGTTTTAAGGGAATTCTGTCTACATTTCTGCAGCTCTTGTGTCTTACCAAATGCCCTCAAATAGGTTTCATTTCTAAACATGATTTCTTAGTTAGCTTCCATTACTGAATATTGCATTGACACTGCTTTATGACTCAAAACGGTGAATGCTGTGTGCAGCGTGGCTGATTTCTGTGTTTATGTGAAGAAAGAGCACATTTAAAGAACAGTGACATCTCAGTGAAATTAACCAAAGATGAAGCTTTGGCTTTGTGCTGTTCAAACATAAATTATTTTGCAAACTGGCAATAAAGTTGTGTACTGTGCAGTGCATTGGGATGAGACAGGGCTAACATCCTGTAATTAATCTTTTAGAAGGAAGGCAAACAGATGTTTGCAGATATCCCAGAACTGAGAGGATGAAAATGCTCATTTCTGACAGCCTAACATCTTAACTTATATTGTAGTTGTTTACAAATCATAGAGAGATGGGCAATCCCCAACCATATGAAATTCAACCAGGGCAAGTGCTGGGTTCTGCACCTGGGACAGAGCAGCCCTGGCTGTGAGGACAGACTGGGGAATGAGAGGCTGGAGAGCAGCTGTGGAAAGGGACCTGGGGGTCCTGGTTGATGGCAAGTTGGACACGAGCCAGCAGCGCTCTGGCAGCCAGGAGGGCCAGCCCTGTCCTGGGGGCATCAGCGTGGCCAGCTGGGCAAGGGAGGGGATTGTCCCCTCTGCTGTGCACTGGGGCAGCCTCACCTTGAGTGCTGGGGACAGTTTTTGGTGCCACAATATAAAGAAGACATTGAGCCACTAGAGAGCATCCAGAGGAGGCCATGAGGATGGGGAAGGGCCTGGAGGGGAAGCCATGTGAGGAGTGGCTGAGATCACTTGGTCTTTTCAGCCTGGAGGAGACTGAGGGGAGACCTCACTGCAGTTACAACTCCTCGTGAGGGGAAGAGGAGAGGCAGGCACTTATCTCTGCTCTGTGGTGACAGGGATGAGACCTGAGGAAACAGCATGGAACTGGACTGGGGAAGGTTCAGGTTGGGTATCATGAAATGGTTTCTCACCCAGAGGGTGGATGGGCACTGAACAGGCTCCCCAGGGCAGTGGTCACAGCCCCAAGTCTGCCGGAGTTCAAGAAGCATTTGAACAATGCTCTCAGACACTTGTGACTCTTGGGGTGTCCTGTGCAGGACCAGGAGTTGGACTGGATGATCCTGATCAACCCCTTCCAACTCAGCATAGTCCATGGTTCTGTGATAGTTGTTGCAGAACTGATTTTTTATACTGCCTTCCCTCAAGATGATAGACACTGAGATAAAATGGGTGTAATATTTCATTTGTGCTTTCTGAAACACTTTGAAGAAAATGGATTTGCAGTATTTTAAGTTCAACCTTTGCTGCATCATTATCACTTGGACACTGTTCTGAATGGATGTGACTTTTCCAGGTTTTCTCTGTCCTGTTTCTGTCTTTTGTGCCTGTACAGGTTTGTTGATTGGTTGGTTGGTTTTAAATGAATCAGTCTCCTATTGCATACAGTACATATAGAAATCACCACTTTGGAAAAATATACATGTAATAATTATTAAAGTTATTTGAACCAAAGTTATCAGGCTTTATCTTTTATATTTGAAGCCTGTGGTGTTCACATTCCTTTACCCTATCATTTCTTTCCATCTTAAATGCCATATGTGTGCCGTAGACACTAAACAGATTAACTTTTTTTGTGATTAAACAGCTTTTATATCCATTTCCCTGCAGTATTTCTGCTGAGAAAAGTAAGTGGGAATATGCTGCTTAATATAATTTGATATCTGGGTAAAAAATTGCTCTCATATGGAAGGAGCTGATCCTCCAATAGTAGGCACATTGTAGGGTTTCGTATGCAAACTCCAGTGAGTTTAGAAAAGGAATGATAGTTCAGACTGTAAGATTCATCAGTCCATCCCTGTAAACTTCACTTTTATATTTTAAATCATCAAAAATTACAATCAAATTTGTATTCATCTCTTATGCAAAAAAATATTTTGCTGTTACTGGAAACTCTGCTGGATTTCCTATTTAATAAGCAGTAACCAGCAATATCCTTTTAAATGTGGGGAAACTGAGTGGTTTTAAGATGTTTACTAGTAACCATATAAAAATGTATAATTTCTTAATTTGGGTAATAAATGAAGTGTTAAAATACTATTTGTAGTCTTGATGTACAGAAATAAAATTATTGGTTTTCTTTTTGGTTTTGCTTTAGGCTTTTTATTTATGTTAAATGTTACATGTTCAACCTATTCTTTATCCCAAATTCTTTTCTTGTATATTTTTCTACATAAATTATGAAACTTGTAAAGAAGTTGAAGAGATCAGTAATAGTGAAACTGCCTCCTCCTAATTGAAAACCTGAACACTTCTTTTAGATAGCATTATTTATTTTAGAACCTAATGCTTTAAATATTTTGAAATTATTTTTCAATTCCATTATTTTGCTACATTGAGTAGTGTTGTATCTGTATTTTGTAAAATTAAATTAAATTTTTCTATTAAATATTTGTATTTTGAAGATTGTGTTGGAGTCATGCCAAGTACTGGTGACTGGTACTGTCCACTTTGTGCTTTTGAAAAGGAGCCAGTGCCCACTATTGCTGTCTGTGGCCAGGAGAGCAGAGGGTGCCACAGGGAGGGTAGGCTGGGAGAAGTGTGACTTGCACAGAGCTGTAATTGCAGCAATCACAGAGCTGCAGAAACCTTCAGGAGAGAACTTGAGTTTGCTGGCAGTACTCAGATGTTTTATTTCTTCGTTCTGCAGCACTCAGTGATGTTTGTGTATCCTGTACCTGAAGTGTGACACTGGCACAGGCAGGGCATCAGAGCAGCTGTATTTCACTCTGCACAGGCTGCAGGTCTGTGCAGCTTCACCACCTTCAGAATCCAGGCTGCAGTCAGAGGAGAGTGGGGCTTTCCTTTGGCAACCAGTGCTTCCAGCTCTGCCAGTGTTTTCAGACAGGCAGGATGAAGCACGAGTTCCTGCTTTTCAGTGATCTGGTGCTGGATATTTTGAGGAACAGGAGATAAAGGTGTGAGAGGTAACAGTAATGTCTTGAGGAGCAGGGGGGTCGAAATGATCTCTTGTAGCAACAATTGTTTCTATATGAAACTGGATTTTCTGGTTTTTAAAAGAAGAGCAAACTGTCCCCCGGTGGTGATGCTCCCAGGTCTTAGGCAGAGGCAGGAGCACTCTGCATGCAAGCAACCTGAAACTTTATTGTAGATTTAATCATCAGAATTATAGCAGTAATAATTATGAGATTGGGGTTGGTTTCTGTACAAGACAGCCCTTCCATAAAGTAAGTTTCTGTACTACAGTGTTTCTTCCTCCTAGTTCAGTACTTGCTTTTTGAAAATGCAAGCAAATTCTGATTGGTTTTTATTTTCATGTAGGTTTGGGTTTGTAATTTTGTAACCTGTTCTACAAACATTTTTGTCAAGGTCTGTATGATGGAAGAGTTCACAAATTTTTCATCTCTACAAAGTTAAAAGGTGTTAAAAGTGGAATAAAGAAATAAAATTAGCACTTGGGTCTCTTTCTTTCAATGAGAGCTTTTCCAGATGGGAGTTTAGGCCTATTAGGTGGATTGAAAAAAAAATTAAGCACAGCAAACCAAACCAGGAATAATTGACCTTGTCTTTAATCTCTGTTGTCTTCCATCATGGTCCTGAAAGCCAGACTTGTATAAATGTTACAAAATTGATTTCTAGGGAACATTTATAGGAAAGATTTTCCTCCAGTTCCCTGTGTAAACACGGAGCTGACAGAAGTTTGATTTGAATGAGGAGGATATCTTCAGGTATTTTTTGGGGAGGTGCTCCATAAAAATAATAAAACCCGAGCTTCCTGATTCTGTTAGTAGCAATGTTGACTTTTTTTTTTTTTTGGCATCACTTGAGTAATATAGCACAAACATCCTCATTTAATCGTATAAAGGGGTTTGGAATTCAGAGAAAACACTTTTGAGTGCAGTGAGTTCATACATTTCAGTTTCTACTAAAAACTGTTAGTGAAATACCAATGAGACAGCACATACTCTTACCACCACTAAAAAACACTACAGCACAAAAAAAAAATGTTTGTTGGACCTGTAATATTTGCTCATATACATTAATCTGTGTTAATAATGGTTTGTGATGTAAATGCTTGTTACTTTTTTTTCACAATGCTTTTGCTTGTCAGGGAGAGAAGAAATGAACATGGTCTGTAAAACTGATTAGGATATCTATATTTTTATTGACTTCTGCTTTTGTGAATAAAATAATTTGAGTTTTCTTGAAACTCTGCAGAAACACTCTTTCATTTTTTTGCAGTAAATTGGGCATTCTCTTGTTAAAAACTGATGGTACTAAATAGGTTCTTAAAGAATGTAATATTAACTGCTTGTTGGTCTTGAAGGTACTACTGTTGGAACTGGCCACCCAAGGCAGTGATGGAGTCACCATTCACGGAGGAATTTAAATTTCCTGGAGTTGTGTCACTGAGGGACTTGGTTCAGTGGTGGGATGGGCAGTGCTGGATTAATGGCTGGACTCAGTCATCGCTGTTTTCCAGCCTAAACATTCCTATGGTTCTGCTGCTTTGGGACGGTTCATACCCTTCAGCTTTTGATTTCCTGCTCCACCAAGGAAGCTGCAGCTCTGAGGTTTACCTGTGTTTCAGGGTGTCTTTCAAACAATGCACTTGCTCTGATTTGTAAAAACTTGTTCAGAATCTTTGGAAAGAATTAAACTCCATGGATAGAAGTCTGAGAAGCTGTAATTGATAGTGAAGAATGCTACTCTTGAGTAAACACAAAAATTTCTCTTGCAGCTGCTTGTGGAGTTCTAGCACAAGTGGGCTCCTTTAAAGGTGCAATTTAGTTTTATCTCCTTTGATAATTAGACTTATCTGCTTCCCTTTGCTTATTTATTATTTTCATTGCTAGATACACTTTTTGTTCTACTTTAATATTTGTAAAGTTAGTATTGTGCATATTTATTTTTTAATGTTTAGAAATAGCAGCATATATGCTTCAGCTTACCTGCTACTAAAAATGTGGTAGACATAAAACTACAGAAAACTCCTCTTGTAGGGCATTTCCTAATTTGTAACATTAATAAAAACACAAATGCCCATGTATCTGAGCTGTTTTTCAGTATGTATCTGGTAGTCTGGAAAGGGCATTTAAATTTCTCATGTGTGTAGAGAGACAAGAAGTGATCATGACAAGGCAAGAAGTGATCATGAAGTTACAGAAATTGAATCCTGAAAACAGGAGGAATGTCTGGAGATCACCTACTCCAACCCCCAGCTCAAAGCAGGGTCACCTACAGGAGGTTGCAAGACCTTCACCTGTGGAGTTCTGAAGGTCTTCTTGGATGGAGAATCCACAATTTCTCTGGGCAATCTGTTTTCAGTGTGCAATTAACTTCACAATAAAACCTTTTTAATCAGGTTTAAACACATTTCTTGTATTCCAATTTGTGCTCATTGCCTCTTGTAGTGAGGAATCTGAGCCTTCTCCAGGCTGAACATCAGCTCTCTCAGCCTCTCCTCGTATGACACAGCCTCCAAAACCTTAATCATCTTTCTCTGCCTTGTTAGTGACCCCAGCAGCATCTTCAAAATACCTTTTGTGGACTTTGATGTGACTGGGGACTGAGTTGAGTGACAATAAATCTCTTCCTTGTCAGATTCCTGTGGTTGTTAATCAGTGGCACTTATCAGGTAAGATTGGATTTAAGATTTTGTGGCTTTGCTTTTTCAACTTCCAGTGCTGCTTTGACTTCTCAAGGATTTTGCAAATCTCTTATCAATGTAAAATAGCAGACTTGGTAAAAACTGAGTTCTGAATTATTTTCACTAATTTTCATAGATAGGATGCTAAACATTGATATAAAAACCATAGGACTAATGTTAAATCATCTAAATGTATATTTGCTTCTGCCACCAACGGTATCAAACACCCAAGTGCAACCTCTTGTGCAAACTCCTGTATTTTGATTGTCTTCTGAAGGTTGAGTAGCCCAGAATTCAGCAAATCACATCAGACAGTCAAACAGGAGAAACATAGGAATTCTGACTGGCAAAAAATGGGACATAAAGGCAGGCACAGATGTCCTGCAGCTTGATTTCACACTGTCAAGGGATGAGCTCTTTTTGTGTGATGGTTAAATCGTTGCTACATTTAGTGCCAGAGTTGCTTTCCAGTCTGGGACTAAGCTTCCCTGTCCACAGCTCTGCAGAATCATAAATTCTGTGTCCAATGTTGGTTCATGTATTTATAGGAGCAGCATGCTCAAATTTCCTACTATATTTAACATCATTCTTTTCTGCATTCCCAGAGCAGCTGTTTGTTCATTCTGTGTAACATTTAACTGAAAAGTAGTTTTGCATGATTTCAATTTTATTCCTTGTTTATAGTTACACATAGTTCTTGATTGCTGAAGAAAGAAACAGGCATTCACCAGATGGTGTTATTTCAGATCCTCCTGCTACTGCTGCTTGCCCAAATGTTAGACCTGGGAAAAGCATCTTTCCTCAGTTGCTATGTGGTTTTGCTGTATGTTGTCAAACAAACCTCCTGAAGGAATTGTTTCTTTTAGCCCTTGTATCTTTACTTAAGAATTATTTTCATTACAGTCTGTTTTTCTTTTTTTTCCCTCTTCACTTTTCAGGCAAAAAGCAGCAGAGCTCAAAATTCTGCAGAGATATTTTAGGTATAATTATCTGGTAGATCTATCTGGCTATTGATGAAAAATTACATGGAATTAACTAATATTTCACATTGTCACATGGATAAAAAAAGCATATCCCTGATCAAGTTAATGAACATAAATGCTGATCAAGCTGTCCTTGCAAAGAGTAAGCACTTGGCATCAGCTGTGAGATTGTCTGACTGCCCCCAGTAGTTCCTGGGTTGTTGTGTGCAGACCCCAAACAATCAGCAAAATGCATCTGATATTTCAGGAGGAATTGGCAAAAACATCAGCTATGCTGAAGTGGTTTAACCGCTTTCAAAAGCATTCACTTAGCTCAGGTTTTTGCACACCAAGAAGAGTCCAGATAAACTTGCAGCCTCTAGATTACCTAAGACACACTGTACTGATGAAAACTGAGGTTGTGCTCTGCAGGAAAACACTGGAGAATGCAAGGGAAAATGGGTTCTTTTGTGCTTTTAATTCTTCTACTGAAAGTTTTAAACTCTAGGTGTATTGCACACATTTCAAGTCTAATTGTTTCTGATAAACTATCAGGAAAAAGTTAATGCTTATATTTAATTAAGTGGCACTTTCCAGAATTACTTTGCCAGCAGTACTATAATTAGATGATGTGAGAACAGTCTTTGATACATATGCTCATATTCTTTGTTAACACCAAAAATAGAATCTGTAAATCTGTAAATAGAAAAAGGGGATGCATTAAGCAGCAGGGCAGAGCAGCAGGCTGGGAAGGCTACAGCCATTACCACCTCAGGAGGATTAATATTAATGTCTCTCTAATGCAGCATTTTTAAGCATTTCTTGTGTTCTGATGGGCTTTATATAATTGACCTCTATAAATCATAAAAGATGGTTTTAAAAAAGAATCTGGGAACTATGTGAATTGCCAATACCTCCTGGAATGCTGCCACATGATTTCCATCATTAGGTTATAGCTACCAGTTAGGCCTGAATTCATCTCACTTAACTTCAGGCATCTGTGAGGTGGCACTTGGGGAGAAAAGGCAGCCCTGGGACAGAGCTCGGGTGGGCAGTTCCTTCTGTACTGAAACACATCTCCAAAGAGGCTGGGAGGAACTGTGCCCCGGAGGTGCCCTCTCCTCCTCTCTTCACAGTCAATGGGCTCAAACTGGATGTCTGAGACAGCTGAAGTTGGGTGAGGTGACCAGACCTTTCTCTCATGTTCCCAGAGGAGAGCTGACAGTTCTTAAACAATTAAGATTCTTTGACAGCAGCTTTACTCTGACTCAATGACTCAGCACTTGGATATCAGCCTGGATCTCTGATACCAGCTTTAACAGACCCACCAGACCTTCTTTTGTTATTGGAATGTTGATGCTCAGCCAGCAACATCAGATTTAATGTCCCTTAACACAGTACTCCAGGCTTCTGCTGCAAGCAGCAAGCCATAAAAACACAGGACACTTTGACTTCTTACTTTTGCAAATACCTTTGAAGGTGTTCTGAATCTGAAAGCTTTTCAATTTTATTAGTTCTATAAATAGAACTAATTAAAAATGTTAATGAGCCAGTTATGTAATCCTTTTGGATTTCAGTAAAACGTTCAATACTGTCTCTCCCATGATGCTTCTGGACAAAATGTCCAGCACACAGCTGGATAAACACATCATGGGATGGGTGAGCAATCGGCTCACGGGTCAGCACAAAGGGTTACAGTGGATGGGGTTACAGCAGGCTGGTGTCCTGTCCCTAGTGGGGTTCCACAGGGCCTCAGCCCTGTGCTCTTCAACGTCCTCATGGATGCATGGCTTGGATACTAACTAAGTTTGCCAAGAACACTACATTGGGAGGAGTTGCTGACTCCCTTGAGGGAAGAGAGGCCCTGCAGAGACCCACACAAATCAGAGGGCTGGGCAACCACCAACCATACGAAGCTCAACCAGGGCAATCCTGGATGTGTGTGCTTCAGCATCCCCTGCAGTACCTCTTCTGGTGGGCTTTGCCACGTGCTATTTGAATTGAAATCACCTGCCTTTCCCTGTAACAGAGAACAGAAAATTAAATATCATGTGCACAATACGAGCAAATGTTTAAAAAGTAAATAATTCTTGTTATTGTTCAGTATTAGAGATAATCTGAGCTATCAGTGATCATAAGTTAAAAAAAAAGAGGTGCCCTAATAAATGATATTTGTAATTGATGGCTCTGTAAACTGCCCCTTCTGAGAAGTCGTGGGAAATGTCTTCACATCTTCTTCAAAGACAAGCATAAACCAACTAAAAAATATTTTTGATTTTTAAAAAAATAATTCTTTTATTTTGTTTTAATCTATAACTTTGTTAGGAAACATTTATTAACATTCTCAGTGTTTTGCTGTAGAAAATGCCAAACTGCCCCGCCCTCAGCTATGAGCACTTTACGTTCTCATACCTTCTTTTCTCCAAATGCAAAATTGGTCTCTAAGCCTTCCCAAATATTATTCCTATATCTGAAGGATGCTAAAGCAGGGCTGTGCTGTTTAGAGTCAGAACAGCGTTAGAAAATTGCTGGGCAGATTAATGTAATGATAACAATTGTGTTAAAGAAGCCGTGGTCCTGGTTGCACCGATGCAGGCAGTGTTTTGATTCCAGCCCTCTAGTTCCATATGGAATCATGCTTCTCTGCCATGTTCTGTTTGCTTGGCTAAACAGGAAGTTTTATGGTCGGCATCCATCATACTTTAACTGTAAATATAAAATCTGCTCTTTAAATTATTAAAGCAAAGAAACTTCCTCATGCAACTTTTTTCTTGTTCACTGCAGCTCAGGTTTTAGGACTCTTGACTTTTTTTCTCCCCTGTAATTGTTAACGAAAGGTTGGGGGAAAACCATTATTTCAAGAACAAGAAATGTTTAAAGGATTAAATCAAAATTTTGTATGGTCTCCTCCCCCACCTCACAGTACTGACCTGCCTTTGCATTTGCCAGGCTGTGAATCCTCAGAGGTCTGAACCTCACCCATTAGCAAGAGCCACCTTTGGCTCTTGCTACTAATCCTAACCTACTAATCCTTTGGGTTTTTTCTTTCCAAGTGGACCAACAACTTGGACTTCACAGCTACTTGCTGATGAGAAACTAATAATGGAGTGAGGTGTCTCTCTGCTCCAATTTTGAAGAATTGTTTCTATGACCACACCTTAGCATCAACTATCAACAATGTTTCTTTTGAAGCTTGCATTTCCCCAAAGCATAAGCCTTTATTTAGGGTTGTCCTACTACTTGTCCTGCTGATTTGTTTTAAGTTTTCCTCTGCCTTATTCCAAGCTGACTTTTGTCTTTTTGAACTGACCCCACTCCCACACAAACACTTCCTAAAGAATGAGTAGCCTTTTAATTGACTTTATTTGGGAAGCATACATTTTAGGCATGGAAACTCTCTAACTTCACTTTGGTGATCTATAAATTAATGCCTCCACTTTTTAAATAAGGGGCAAGAAATATAATTTTACAGCAATTTAAAGCATGGATGAAGTCCACATTTTAAAAATAGAATAATAACTTTGCTGCCCTATACTTTGCTTTCAGCCATGGCACTCAGAAAACCACATACTTGAATATAACACAAAGGATGCTCCCACACATTCACCCAGTGCAGGGCTGTGTTCAGGTGCTACATGCATGGAGAGGAATCTGACCTCAAAGAAATTGTGTGCCGGAGTTACAACTTTTGAGACTATAACTTTAACACACAAGGGGGAAAAATTTTTGATATCTCACCTTGAGCACCCAAGCTCATCTATT
The DNA here is from genome assembly GCF_031753505.1 of Anomalospiza imberbis. Taxonomy (NCBI): domain Eukaryota; kingdom Metazoa; phylum Chordata; class Aves; order Passeriformes; family Viduidae; genus Anomalospiza; species Anomalospiza imberbis. The sequence continues at coordinate 143,556,224 of NC_089681.1, read as the reverse complement.
CAAAGAATGTTTCTTAAAATTATTGTTTTTTCACCTTTTCCTACAACACCACACCCAGGCATCACTTTTTGCACTTCCCCTCACAGAATCCCAGAATGGGTCAGGCTGGAAGGGTCTATCTGGTCCAACCTCCCGGCTCAAGCAGGGTCACCGCAGAGCACACGGCACAGGATTGTGTGCAGATGGTTCTGGAATATCCAGTGAGGGAGACTCCACAGCTCCTCTGGGCAGTCTGTTCCAGGGCACGGTCACCTGCACGGTAAAGGAGTTCTTCCTCGTGTCCAGTGGAGCTTCCTGCACCTCTGCCCGCTGCCTCATCTCCTGTTGCTGGGCGCCACCGAGCAGAGCCTGGTCCATGCTCTTGGCACCCCCAGTTTTTGCGAGTAAAGAGACAAAAGGGGAAGAATTTTTGTCATCTCACTTCTAGCAGCCAAACTCAGCTATTCAAATAATGTTTCTTAACATTATTCTTTTTCTTTTTTCTTTCCCCTCGGCTGCACACCTGGGCATCGCTCCACCAAATCACATCATCAGTTAGGTTGCAAAAAACCTCTGAGAGTCCAGCCTATGACTGAACACCATCATGCCCACTGGAGACACTGTGATTCTGTGCAGCAGGGAGCAGACATGGCTCTTGGAAACATTTTGTGCGTGTTAAAGCAGCGCGGTGCACGGCCACACACTGACCCTGCCTGGAGCCTGGACCCAGGGCCTGGAGCCCTGCCCTCAGGGAGCCCCGCCCCTGCCCTCAGGGAGCCCCGCCCCCGCCCTCAGGGAGCCCCGCCCTCGCCCTCAGGGAGCCCCGCCCCCGCCCTCAGGGAGCCCCGCCCCCGCCCTCAGGGAGCCCCGCCCCCGCCCTCAGGGAGCCCCGCCCCCGCCCTCAGGGAGCCCCGCCCCCGCCGCAGGAGCCCCGCCCCCGCCCGCAGGAGCCCCGCCCCCACAACCCCAAACCCCGCCCCGCGGCCGGCCCCGCCCCCGGCCCGGCGCAGCACCGCCGGCCGCCGGCAGGGGGCGCTCCCCGCTCACACGGGACACCCGGCGGGGCCGTTCGAGAAACTTCCGGAAGCGGCGGGGCGGAAGTGACGGCGCGCGCTGGCGGCGCTTCCTGTTGGCGGCCGCTGCCGTTTGTCCCGGCGGGAGCGGCGGGAGGGGAGCGGCGGCCGCGCTGAGGAGGAGCCACCGGCGGTGAGTGCGGGGCGGACGGGCCCGGGGCTGCCCGGCCGCGGCCGTGCGGGAGGCAGGGGCAGCGGGGAGCGGGCGCTTGGCCGGGCCGCGGTGCTCGGCAGCGGCGTCCCCGGTAGCGGGGCCTCGCGGCGCGGCCGGCGCAGGCCCCGCAGTGGTGGATCGGCGCCGGGCGCCGCGGGGCTCTGCCTGGCCTTGGCGGGGATCGCAGGGGGCTCGGGGAGGGAGCGGCTGCCCAGGGCTCTCCCCGGCACTCGGAGCGGGACAAATCCCGGGACGTTCGGTCCCAGCCCGCACTGCCGCGCGTTCCCGCAAGGCAGAAAAAAAATCCGCATTTCCATTCCTTGCTCACAGTGCTGTCAGTGCCCAGGGGATGAGGGCGAGCCTCGTTTCGTTAAACAGACCTTGTCCTTGAAGCGCTTTTTGTCGCAGGGTACTGCCTCGGCGGCTTGGGGCGTTATTGTGTGCTCCTTTCTCAACAAGTCCCTCCCTGGAAGGAGACGGCAGTGAGCTGCGGGCCGCGCTCTTTGGCCGTGCCTGCAGTGCGAGGACCCGAGGATGAGACCCGGGGGGAGATTCAGATTAGATAACGTAAAAAACATTTCACGTTTAGGGTGGTCGGCCATTGGAATAGGTTGCGTAGGGCGGTGTTGGAGTCACCGTCCTTGGGGCTGTTCGGGAGCGCCTGGATGTGGCGCTGGGTGGGTTTGTGGTGAAGGGACACAGGGGCGGTGCTGGGGAGGATGTTTGGCCTGGGTGATCTCAGAGGCATTCTCCATCCCTGATGATCGTAAGCCAAGCGCGCTGTGATTGTCCCCCGAGGGAAGCAGTTTCGTTACCTTCCGCTCAGTGTTGATTTCTCGGGGTACGGGCAGGAGGGAGGTTTGTTGTGGGTGAGGTGGGCAGAGGTCGGGTGTTTTGAGCTCGCTGTTGCCAGGTTCCGAGCCGAGGTGAAAACTGACTCTGCCAGGTAAGGAACAGTGTTTGTCGTCAGTTTTTGTTGCACTTCAGAGGGGACTGTGGGCTGGGTATACGACTCACGTTCCTGTTTGCACCAACACTTTGTGTTGTGTTGCGTTGCTGTCTGAGCTCTGCTTGGCTGCTGAAAACATGTGCTTCGGCCATGCTAACAAAGGTGCTAGAAATAATTCCAAATACTGAACAAATCTGTTCTAAATTGTGGTAATAATAAACTGCTATTTATTTAGACACAGTAACATGAAATCTGCATTTATAATGTGCAAATGGTTAGACTTGTGTCGTTGCCTAGTCAGTGATCAAACCCAAGAGTTTTTAGAGTATAAAGTGTCAAAAAGGGATAAGAACAAGGTGCTGACACAAAGGGAACAACTGGGATGAAGCAAGGCTCTGCCTCTCCGGTCCTGCAGCAGAGGTTGCAGTCACAGCTGCCTGCTGACCTTAATTTTTGTTTACTCTTTGGAGATCCTTGTACTCCAGTTAGGGATTTTATGTTCAGCTGGTGATCAAGAGCCTAGTAGTGAAAATACCATTTAGTTTGATGGATTATGTTGTCAAAGAAGATTTGTTTGGACCAATGAGTAAGTGTATTTACAGATCTTGTCTCTGTGATTACTTTTTTATTGCAAACAACCAGAATTTTAACTATTGCACAACACTGGGCTAACTTTGTACACTCCCCTTGGCTCCTGTGCTGACTTCTCAATGGCGAATAAGAGTGTGTTGAAAATACAAGTTAAATTAGTATTAAATTTTCTTAAATAATCTCTATTGGAGTAGAAATTTAAATTGCTGCTTTTATTGGCAGCACTGTTCAGACTGCAGTGCTCCTAATAATGTAAACTAAATCTGTAAACTGCAGAGTTCGAACTACAGCAGATTCTTACCCAGACAGCTTCTTTCTGGTATTTTCTCTGTCCTTCCCAGATCGATGCCGTTTGCTAATTTATCTTGGCTGGGCTTGGGAAGAAGGCATGCAGGGCTTTACTTCCATGCAACACTGAGGTTTTAGTTAGAGGGCTAATGTGTTTTGGTACTGATTTTTTTAAATAGATAAATAGATTTCTTTACGAACTGTATTCTTTCTTTTATCCATTAGAAGTTTTGGAATGTATGCGGGGAGAGGGAATAACTTACGTTAAATCATCATCATCTTATGTAGGATGTAAGAGTTCCTAACAGTACACGAGAAATAAATACCAGCTTTTTGGTCTGTTCTGCATCTGTGCCGAGCTCGTTGGCGCAGTGAGCTCTGTGAGCTGAGCTTGCGTGGGCCGAGGGCGGCGATTGCGGGGTGCCCGGTCCGGAGCGGTGGCCTGCGATGGACGCGAATGTCGGCGCGGGCCGAGCGCCGGGCGCAGCCGCCCGTGCGAGCCGGGGCCGCTCCGCGCCGCTGCTGCGGAGGAGATGCAGCGCGGCAGAGCCCGAGCGCTGCACTCCAGACTGCTTCTGGAGCGTGGAGGGATGCTTTGAAGGGAAGTCGTTGCTGTAATTTTCGACTTAGCTGTGTGAGGTTTGTGTTAAAGCGTTGTGCTCCTTAAGTAGGAAGTGCTCCATTTCTCTAATAGCATTTGTAAAGAACCTCGTCAGTTGTGTCCTGGAAACATTTCCTGACAAAGCTTTTCCTTTGTCTTATTCAAGCAATGGAAGGATTAGTGAGAAATTATTTAGCTTTGTCAAAACTTGTTGGATCTTGCATATATGATGCTTATTTCTTTTAGGATTTAAAATAAAACTGTAGTTGAGGGTATGAGTAGTTTAAATTATATTTTCTTCTGATTAAAATACATTTGAATGGATGTTAGATTTTCTTTACTTCAGACGTAATGACATCATTCTGCTTTATTTATTTAACTGCTAGGGAAGAAATAATTAATGCATATACATTTCACTACTACAGTTACTAGTTGCACGTTTTATGTTTTCTGTTTGTTCTGAATACTGAAATCCTGCTGGTATTAGTGAGGACTCAGTTCTTAACAAGGATCTTAAAGGCCATAAAGTAAGTCTGAAGCCATTCATAGCTACATTGTAGCCAGTTTTTATTAACACTTTAATTTTTCTGATTAGAATTTTTTTCTGTCTTAAAATGTGGTGTGAATTGGTGACAGCCTATCAACACTCTGAAAAAGATCTTGCTCTTTGCTTTAATTAAGCTTTTTTTTTTTCCTTTTTTTTTCTTTTTCTTTGGCCTAAATAAAGTTATCATGACTAAAAAGCACTTTAGGGGGAATGTGTAGAAACTTTGAACTGTTTTCTTTTCCCTAAAGGATCATCTGATTGCATGTGATTATTTGCCTAAAACTTTCTGGGCCATGTCTTTCAGTTGAGGCTTTCACTATTTTTAATTGCTTAATCATATGCAGATCATATATTTTTTAAAATAAGACATGAATTTTACTTTGTATAAAATAGCCTTTTATGGTTAGCTTTAGGAAAGTGACAGTGTTCCAGATACTTGTGACACAGTTCCAAATTTGGACACCTGAGTTGTTTTGGAAAAGTGCTCCTTTGCTTTAAGGAAAGATCATGAATAAGTCCCCCTTTATCAGAGATCGGATGGATAAAGCAGGAGAGTCTCAGCCAAGGGAGTGAGGGTGGCCTGTTGACTGATCAACATCCTTCCCTGTTTTTTGTTAGTCAGTTTACATTTCTATCACAGATGAAGAGTTTGAATTTCTTCTGTTTCCATTTTTGGTTGGTTCACTCTTTTTTAATGGTTTCTTACTTGTTGCCCTCTATAGGCTTTCCATGTGCCAGGCAGCAATATAGACCAAGTCCTGTAGTTCGTGCCAGAGTTGTGTCTTGCTGCCCTTGGAGAGGAGAAGAGTGGACAGGATTCTTTGTAGCTTCCTGCCTTAAGGGGTGAGGGTGTCTCTTATTTGGCTGTGGTGGAGTTTTATTCTACAATGGAACATGAACTGTGAGGTAAAGCAGTCAGCCCAGCTGCCTTCTCCCTGTGTGAACTGGTATAATAATAACAACTGTATCCAAATCCACTCTGCTGTCTGACATACAAGCAGGATGTTTGCTGTAAACATGAGATTAAACTAAGCTTTTTGGAATGTTCATTTTATTAAATTCATCTCCCGGGGATGCTGAGGGAGTATTAAAATAATGAGCATGAACGTGGCTATTTAAGTACATTTTATTAATTTTAATTATATGGTAAAGGGACATTTTTCCATGAAACAATAAATTTCTGGAACTGTGAAGTTAAACTGCGACAGCTTTTCTAAGCTTAGGTAAGTAAAAGCTAAAAGTATTGAAGTTGTTGATATGCTTTAGTCTGCACTGCACTGTGCATGTATAAGTGGGAGAAAAAAATTAGTGCTGGTGCCTTGTTTAAATGTCTTTGTCAGGTTTATTAATCACAAAACTTACACAGGTTTTCTTGCTCTGTGTTCTTGCACTCATGGGTAACTTTATTTGTTCCTTAGCATTCTTACTCTTAGGAAAATTTTCTGTTAAACTGTGGGAATTTTTGTGTTAGCACAGTGGATTTTTGAGAGTTCAGTCAAAGTGAACTGGGATTCAGAGCGGGGTGTTTATTCCTCCAGAGCTGACAGCAGGATGCAATCCTTTAGTTAAGTCCATGGAAGGCAGGCAGGTGCTGGGACCTGGGTGGCTCTGGGACTTGCAGAGGATGTTGATGAATGCCTGCTCTGTGAACTTTGTGAATCAGGAGTCTGGAACTCCATCCTGCTCTCCAGGTGACTGCTGTAGTCACTAAGCTCGAGCTGTTCTGGCATCTTGGAGGACTCTCTGTGCTGCCCATTGCTTCATGGCCAGAAATAGATAACTTTTTCTGACTAAGCTGACTGCAAAGGTCGCATGCCCCTTGCTGTCTGAATTCCCTCCTGGCTGCTCTAAAGAATTTCTTGTTTGGATGCTTTCCCCCTTTCTGTATTTAGTTAGGGGTGCTGCTTTGTCATCCCTGCTGGTTGTTTGTTGGATTACTTGCTTTTCTCTTGTCTGATCCTATAAAAGTTTGGAGCTCTCTACATATCTGTCTTCTGTAATACTTCTCATGCTTTTTATGTAGCTGGGGACTGTGCTGTAAAGAGCATTTATGAGCCAGGTTTTGGGTAACTGTGGTCGAGCGCTGGGCTGAGCTGTGTGGGGAGAGCCTGAGCCTGGTCATGTGGCCTTGTCACTTGCCTTGAGCCAGTAGTTCAGGGCCACTGCTCCGTAAACCAGAACAAAGCTGCCTACTCCTGTGGTGACTGAGAAATCTATAAAGCTTTGGTTCACTTAAACATTGGCCTGTTTGATTTTCATGCCCCAAAGAAGGAGTTGGAGTAGCTGATAGCACACTGTAAACATAGTGCAGTTCCCAGCTCAGGGAACTACAGATTTTTGTGAGTAAACACGAAGGCCATGAAACATCTTCTTTCAGCTGGTTTATTTTTTTTTTTTTTTTTGGCTTGTCTTCTGAAATTTTGAAGATTTTCTGTGGATGGAGGCAGGAAATCAGCTAATGTGGGCTGGCTTCCTCCTGTATGTAGAAAAAACTCTCAAGTGACTAATTAATGAGCCTTGCTTGTATATTTGGAGAAAAATTATTTGACAGATTGCTTGTTCGGAGAAGATTTTTGTCATGTCATTTTGATTAGGACAGTTGGGTGGTTTCTTGCAGGGAGATATATGGTTTGCATCTTTGAAACATTTAGGCATTTTCACCATGCACATTCCTACTAGCCTTAAAAGTACTGATTTTTTTTTTTTTTTAATTGACTATCTTGTATTTTCATAGTCAATGGCCATCCATATTCTGATTTATTATAAGCTGATGGTGGCTGTATTCTTGAGTGGCTATTTTAAATACTTCTGTCCTGAAAAGATTGCAGATAGACATCTTTTCTATTTGTGAATATTGTTGGATATTTTGGGGGAGAGCAGTTTTGTGGGTGTGTAGTCAGTCACAAAACTGACTTTTTGGTCAGTCTTACAGGCTGTTGAGGGGCTAAATATTAGCTGACATTTTTTTTTCTTAAGCTGGACAAAAGAACCTGCAGATAAATTTTTTTCTTGTAAATATTTTTAAAACATTTTATATCCAAAAAGTTCCTATGATAACTGAAGTTTCAGCAGTACAGTTTGTGCTTTATGATAACTAGCAGATAGAAATAACAGGATATCAGAGATGAATGCTTCCTGTCACCTGACTTTGGTGACACTTTGATTAGGAGAATGAAAATATTCAGAATTTGTTTTCTTTAGAAGGTTTGTGGCTTGTTTTCATTCCAGACTTTATACTAGTGAGCAATAACACTCACTAAAGACAGAATATGCAATCCCCAGACATTTCTTTGAAACAAATAATTTCTCTATCTTGAACAAGTGGCTTTTTAGGGTCAGAGTTATCTGTTAAGAGGTGGTCATGTTTCAGGTGCTTCAGCTTTGTATTTTGTCCCAGCTTCAGGCTTCTGTTGTCTAGGATATACCGTGTTTATGTTGAGTCTGAACTTCACAGCTTTGCAGCATTGCTTTTAAATAAGCAGGAAAGTTTTGAAAAAAATACCGTGTTGAAATCAGTATGACTACCTGTGTGCACAAAGTTCTCTAGGAAAAGATGTGATTTATTTCTTACATCTAAGTTGCTTTTCAACTACATGCATTTTCTAGTTAGAAGCTTGAGTTGTAAGTTTTCCCTCTAAGATAGGTACCAGAATTGAGAGGAGAGCTAATGATACTCTTGTATGTAAGAAAAGGAGAATATGGATTCTCCTTTTATAAGGAGCATTATAGTATATGCTCCTGTCCTGTGGCTTCTTGCTGTTTGCCTACTAGTTTTAGGCTGGTATCTCTTGTTAGGAGGGATTCTGACCTCTGGCCTTAAGCTTGACTCATACTGGATTCCCTCCTTCTGATTTCTTTTAGCAAACTATACGTTCCATATATGCTGTTGTTCATAGGGCTGGCTGTGGGATTTGATAACATACTTAACCATACTGACTTTGCTTCTTGCCTCTGTGTTCACAGAGCTGTTCTAATTGTTGTGTGGGAAACAGCAAAACTAGAGAGGCCAGTTGACAGCAAATATCCTGGGGTATTTTTGGTAATCTGTATGTTTACATATTGAAATCTGCCATTAGTATATTATTATTGGCATTCTTAATTTTAATGCAGGTCCCCCAACTTCCTTTGGTGTTGGTCACAGTATTAACTGTACCCTTATGGTTTTTTTGATGTGGAGATTTCTTCAAAGGGCTGTTTACTTCCTACACTTTAATTTTGTGTTTGTGGGACTGTATGGTTAAGTAGATTGCTAAAACCAGCCAAGTTTTAAACACGTGGGCCCTCCAATACCTTTGCTTCTGTAAGTGGTTTGGAGAGGGGAGGAAGCATGACAGGGTATCTCTTAAACTAGTTCTGCCATTTGAGAAAATGTGTGTGTAACCATAATCCATAATTAAAGTTAATTAAGCTTTAACCTACAGCAGGAACAAATTTTGAAGATGTACCAATTTATTTTAAAAGGAAGTACTTTTTCAGTGTTTATGATCCAGGATGTTGAAAAATTCATGTAAAAGTAGTACAATAAATTAATTTCAGAATATTTCACTAGGCTACATCATACTTAGTTCTTTCAGCATTTATGGGAAAGAAAAGGAAACTGAGACTGCCTGGGCTGAAATGAAAAATGCTGAATGACTTGAGGGAGGAAAGGTTATTTCAATGAATTTTTGTTCTTGATGCATAAGATAAGAAAATGTGACTAATACATTGCTGTATTATGTTCTGAGTGTATTTGGGTGACTTTCCCTGCAACAAGTTGATAACTACTGGAAAAGGTCACTGTTTCCTTGTTCATTAAATTAAAACAAACCAGCAGTGGTGGGATGGAAAGGGGTTTGGAAGTTTTGCCAGAATGGAGATTTTTTTTTTAGTGGTGGAGAGAAAGGCAGCATTGCATGAAGACATGAAACATTCTTGAAACATTTTAGAAAGAAACATTCTTTCATCTTAGTGGTCTTTTCGTTGGAGTAATGGTCAGTGTAACTATTCCTTGTAATCATTCTCTGATGTTGACAAGAAACTGTCAATATTTAAATTTCTTTTTTAACGTCTAGATTTCTCAGGACTCTTGTGGTAGCTATTCTTTTATACTAACAAACAGTAGGTGCCTCTGCACTTGAGTTGGTTGGTTACCTTGCAGTTGGAGCAGTCTTGCCTGGTTTTGTGCTTCTCTTGGTAAACTTAAAGGAGGCTAATGGTATTCAATAGCTTTGGCAACATGCATATGTTTTGTCAAACTCTTGAGTACAAGAAAGGCTTATTGGACTCAATAAGATTGAGTTTTAAGTTTCCAAGACCTGCACAAACATTGCTTTTCTAAAGGGAGCATGTCAGTGGAAGTAACATTCTGAAGAACAGATGGGTCCCTTTGTTTATGCCCATATGTGCTTTAGACATGACAGGTGTCATAGATAACAGGTGAACTTTCACATTCAGAGTTATTAATATCTACATCAAAACTGTAATCCAGATGCCCTTCTTAAAATACTGATTGAATTTACCTTATCACTCTAATCTGTTTCAGGAACTGCTATATATTTATGTGTTTGTGTACTGTGTTTCAGTGAGATTAAAGAACATAAAAATCCAAATTAAAGTAATTGTTTGATCTCTTGACCTAAAGAAAAGCAGTTTCTTTTTTCAGATTTAGAAAATTTGAACTTTGTCTTTCTTTGGTCAGGTTTGATACAAGGGAATTCCAGGCTCCTGCCTGACTTTTATGAAGTAGCAGCACTGGACAAGCTTCATTTACAAGTTGTTGTTATTACAGGACTGGAAAGACTTGGCTGTTGTTACCACGAGAACTCCTGAAACATGGTGGATTATTATGAAGTTCTGGGAGTGCAGAAGCATGCCTCAGCAGAGGATATCAAAAAAGCGTGAGTGTCACTGCTGTGGATGTTACGGATTTTAGGGGACAGATACAACGACATGGTTTTCAAATTCACACTTTGTTGTCTTCCCGTGTTCTTTTGCAAATTCCTGCACATGCTGCTTTATCAACTCAAATGTTTGAACTGTGATCTTGGATGATTGCAAAGCCCATCAGCCTAAGTGCAAGCTTAGCTTTGCACCTCTAAGTAAGAAGTTATGAACACTTTGCCTAAAATGTTTCATTTGAGGATAGGAATTGTGTGCAGGTGTAGCTGTCAAAGAAGGCATTGGTTTTAGGGTGTTCTTAGAGCTTTATCAACTTTAGCGTATGCTCTTGATCCTCCTCTTGATGCCTCCCTTGGTTGGTTGTAGTACTGAATAATTACAGAGCTCTAAGGAGAAGCCCACAGCAGAGGTATTTTGGAATGTTTTGCTTAGGTCTCACAGATGTTGATCATCAGAAATGCACAAGAATAATTTCAGCATAAGTAAGGAACCCCAAACCTACTTTCTAATTTAAAACATATCTGAGTAGGTGGTTCTTTGTGTACATGGAGGTTAGTCCCAATATCTAGGTGCAAGATAAAAAGCACCAGGAATTTCTTATTTTGATCCCTGACAACCTGTTTAACCTGACAACATTGTGTTTATTTGTATAACATGTTCTATTATTTCAGAGTAAAATAGTCTTTGTTTTTCTTCCTCTTAGGTACCGTAAATTGGCACTAAAATGGCACCCTGATAAAAATCCAGACAATAAAGATGAGGCGGAACGGCAATTTAAGCAAGTAGCTGAGGCCTATGAAGTCTTGTCAGATGGTAGGTATTTTAAAAGGGCGCTTGAACTGCCTATTTCTGTTCTGGGGATCTCACTGAAAATGTTGATCTATGGTGCTTTGAAGGGATATTGTAATTTTGGTTCACCATCCAACTTGACTACTTCCTTTTCAAGAGCAAGGAAAGAAAAAGATGCTTGCAGATAAGACACAATAAGCAGAAATTTTGAAACAAAAATTTCAGGATTTTCCTAGATACGTAGCCAAAGTAGAAACTGAAATTCAGTGTCTGCTAGAAATTTCTGTGGAGACTTCTGTGAATTCCAAGATCATTTTTTTTTCTTAGGTAACACTGAGGCCAGTGTTACCATCAGTATAGGGGTATTGTTTTTATCCTCCGAAGTCAGGCTAGACCAACTCTGAAGTATTCACTGTTGGGTCTACAGCTCCTAGTTTTTGTAACAGTGAAGTCTTGACAAAGCCCAAGCATACTGTAAACCTTGCTGAAAGTTTGGATTGTATTTGAGTGAGTTCTGTAAATTCAGTCAACTGTGATACTAAAGATAGTGTTTATTTTGAATTGTTTGAAAGAGGTGTTTAGCCTGACCCATGTAGTGCAGGAATGCAGTTTACAGTTCACCCATGTCTTTTTGCTTGAAGAGTATCACTAACTTTTGCCAATGTTCTGACAAAAGCAGCCTGAATAACAACAAAGTGATTTAAGCTACTTTGATTATTTTCCTCTGTAATTGACTGCAGCTGTCTGTATGCTATTTCTGAAGTGTCCTTGAATTCACCTGAGACAGTGAGCATGGGAAAGCTATATTTAAAGCTCTGGTAGCATCTAGATTACCTCTCAGAGTTCAGCCTGATTTAGTGAGCTGCAGTCTTGTATACCGTGTTTCTTTGCTTGGTTTTGATACTTAATTAACAGGGGAGAAAAAGAACTTAATTTATCATTAGTTCATTGTATACTTGTCTCTTAGAGTACTTTATCCTTCTTAAGCTAATTTTTTTGAGCAGGATAAAAATAGGATACTGGTCTGGTTGTTATACAGATCTCTAAGTTCTTTGGATACAGTACAGTGCTAGAATTTTAGAACAGCTTCTAAAAGTGCTGCCAGTTTTTGGATCTATGCCAAATCCTAAGTTACTGGTGTCTTAACAATCATTTGTACAGCAGGGATACCAGAATCCTGAGCCCAGTGGTTGAGAGGCAGTCAAATGTTCTGCAAACTTAATGAAATTTTCTGACACCATTACAGGCTTGAATGATGACAGATTTTTGGCAGAAGAATAGTTTTGTAAGGGATTACATAAGCAAAAAAATACTGAAATTGGGTGATCATTGAACACGCTTCCCCTGTGGGAAACGTGGTTTCAAAAATGGAACATTTTTCAAGATGAATTTTGGTCTTTGTAAGCCCTCAGGGCACCCTTGCTGTTTCCTGCCCATGACAGTTTATCTACCTTGCTGCTTTCTTCTTCATAATTTGATGGCTAGGTTAACCTCCTTTCTTTAAAAACTGCTGTCTATAAAGGCAGTACAGATAATGTATCAAGCTTTGGGGATTTGTCTCCATGTGAACCTATTGCAAGCTATTTGAGATGATAACCATTATATAAAACTTTAATTCCTGTTAGTCAGAAGTATTTTACTTTCCAGCATCTCTTTGAGGCAACTGCATGTTCTTTTAGTGATGCTGTTTAAATTAAAAAAAAATCTTTCACTGAAGAGATGCCACTGGGAAAAGCATAATAATATTAAGAGAATAAAATCAAATGCCCTGATTGGTTTTTGACTGATACTTCCACAACAGTCCAGGTAAAGTGAGCTGTCTGTCTGCCTCCTTAAGGTCTTCAGATTCCCTTCCCATACCAAAGTGCCATCTGATCTTGTGCAGTAATGTAGAGTTCATTTTTCTCTCCTTTCTCATGAATACTGGCTGGTCTGCAGTGAAATTAATAGTCATTCCATGCCTTCTAAAATAATAGAGCAAGCAGTTTGAGTCACATCCTTCCATGGCATTTTGGAACATCACTTCATTCTCCATTCCATATCCCACAATTAAGCTAGCAGAAGTGGTTATAAGTAATTCTAGGGGTTTTGCAATCACTCAAATAAACACTGGTCTTCCTTTCTCATAACTGCCCCACAATGGGCTTGGTCTTGTGCAAGAAAAGGAAAAGAGGCAATGGTCAAGGTTTCCAAGAGGGAGAGAAGGAAGGGAATGCTTGAGCACTGGAACTGTTCTCCACACAGCCTAATCTTACCTAAGATAAGACCACAGAATCTTACCTAAGATCACAGCTTTATTCAGGCAAGATGTGACCAACTTCACGTTTGGACTTGTGTGGAGGAGCAGCTTGAAGACCAGAGGTCCTTCACAGCCTTAAAGCTTTTCATGGTAGCTGTCCAAAGATGAAATCTGCCATATCCTTCTTAAAGGCAAATTTCCATGTGAAGTTTGTCTTTAAACCAAACTTTTTCTCATACATCAGGACCGGACCTTCTACATCTTTCTGGTCTTAAGTTTAAAGTTCAGTAACTTCTTCCTGAACTAAATTGCTTTGGCAGTTCTTGTTTAAGATGGTCAGCAGTTATATGCTAGAACTTCCTTAAATAAACCATCTTTGAGAAGATGCTTAACTGAGAATGCGTTAAGTGTTTTTATTTTTTCACAAAACCAACAAACCTGTTTACTGACATGATGTACAACTTCTCCTTGTAGCTAAAAAACGTGACATCTATGACAGATACGGAAAAGAAGGCCTAATAAATGGAGGTGGAGGTATGTTGACAACCAGCCGTTTTTTGCATTCTCTATTTTCTGTAGCTTTCTTTTCAAGACAGAAATCTGGAAATGCCTGTACCAGGGCCTAAAATTCAGTCTTTTAAAAATCGAGATTGCAATTGTTTTACAGTTTTTCTAGTTATTATGAAAGGTATTACTGTTATCTGAAAACAGAGAAACTATTGTAAAAAGTAATGAAGTAATGTGTGTACTTAAATGATATCTGAAAGAGAAATGTTGGAAATTGTTTATATTTTTAGATGATTGAAATACCCTATAGGCCTGAACTTTCTTATTAGTAAGAATATGTGAAGGTAACTGAAATTTAACTTTTTTCCTTGTTTTGTTTTGTTTTTTTTTTGCAGGTGGAAATCATCATGATAATCCATTTGATTTTGGATTTACATTCCGCAACCCAGATGATGTCTTCAGGGAGTTTTTTGGTGGAAGGGACCCCTTTTCATTTGACTTCTTTGGTAAGTGATTCCCTGGTTTTAGTTATGTGTGTCTGAAGTGTGGCTAAAACTTTGTTCTTACAAAACAAATGTAGCTAATGCAGTTTTAATAGAAATAGTTCTGAAAATGAGGCAAACAACTGGTATTCTGTATTATATTTGAAATCTTTGTTTCATACCTGTTTCTTGGTCAATTTTATTATACAAGAATAGGTATGGCTTGCCAATTAATGTTTTGTTGGAAGGCCTGGTTTGCCAAACCATAAAGTGATGTCTGCAATGTCTCTTGAAAGTTGAAAGGAAATCATATTCAACAGAAAAAGTGCATACTGGAATTTTCTCTTGAGAATTTGAGCAGGCTAACTTAGTCTGTTGATTTCTCTCTTTTAATCTGTAAATAAATTAAAAAATAAAACTTTGAGAGCTTCTGAACAGGACAGCTTAACTATAACTGTTACACCATAACTCTCAGAGTGAACTTGGGTCCTAGCAGGACTGATTTTCTTCTATCAGAATAGGAGCAGTTGCATACATAATCTAGACACCACGAAATTCATGTCACTTGTTTGCTTGGGGTATAGAGCCTTTAGAGATTCAGTTAAAATAGTTGTTGAGGCCTGAATTCTTCATTTAGGAAGCATTCATTAAAGGAAGCAATATGTGATAAAAGTTGTCAAAGTAATCTATTAGCCCTCATGCTGAAGGTCTTCTGGCTTGTGATGTTGCTTGCTCTAGGAAGCAGGTCTTTTCAGAGGTGCTGGGATTCTTATGCAATCTCTGTGTAAGTTCAACTCAGCAAAATGCTGACCTATAAAGCAGAACAGATCCTGTGTTCAGTGTTTACTGTGAGAAAGTTCCATACTGAAAACTGCAAGAAGTGTACTTGAAAAAACAGGCTTTCTTCCTGTTCAGTATGTAGATACTGATTTAGCTCTGTAATAATGTTTGTAAATGTTTTAATATTTTAAAAAATAATCTATTGTCTTTGGCAGCATTAAGTGGGTAGTTTAGCTCAGATTTTAATTATATCTTTCTCTGGTTTGCTATTTCAGGATCATCAGCTGTTAGATGACTAATGAAGGATTAGAAAGGGGGTTAAAGGGCTAGAGGTTGAATGCAGGAGAATGGTAGTTGATTAATTAGATGAGTAACTAGAAGGAAGAATCTGATAGAAGATAGGCAGCTGAATTGGGCCGTCAGATCCAGTGTGAAATCAGCTGAAAGTAGGAAAGGGAAGATTGGAGGAAACTTCTAGCAAAATACTGATGAGTGGAATGGGCTCTGAACTGGGTAGATGCAACTTCTTCACTGTCTGCAGCAGAATAAGAATTTTAGGAAGTACTAGACAAGGATTTCAATTTAGATAAGTGATCTCAGCACTGGTTAGGACACATCTGGAGTACTGGGTTCACTTCTGGGCTCCATAGTAAAAGAAACAGTTACTGGATAGAGTCCAGTGAAAGGCCGCTAAGATAATTACAGGAGCTTCTCTCGCATGAAGAACAGATGGGGAGAATTGCTGGAATTGTTCAGTATAGAGTTCTCAGTATAAGAGTCTCATCAGTGCATTGGGAAGGGAGTGGAGAGATCAGAGGCAATGACCACAAATGGAAGCACAGGAGTCTCTGCCTGAACTTAAGGTAGCACAACTGTACTGTGAAGGCAACAGTGTTGGAGCAGGTTTTCCAGAGGGGATGTGGAATCTCCATGTTTGGAGATAGCTAGAAGGCATATGGAGTGGTCCTGCAAATCCCATTCCAGTTAATCCTTTTTGAGCAGGGGATTGGACTGGATGAGCTCTAGAGGTCCTTGTCAAACTCAGTTGTTTTGTGATTGTGTGGTAGAAAACCTGGAAAAATCTGAGCAAGATGTTGAGTAGGAAGCTAGTGTGGAGGAGCTGGGAGAGAGTGTTCAGTTCTTTTGTTTATTTTTTCATTGAAGATTTATTAAACAAAATAGTTGGTTCTCAATCAAATACCTTTATAGTAAATTGCATAGGTGAGATGCTACTAGTGGGAGACTGACATGGGCTCTGATTGTGGTTGTATTTACTTCATCAACACTAACAGAAGACTTAACTTGCTGTCTCTGAAAATGTCAGTATTCATGATTAACCTTAAAGCCATGAAGTTTAGTCCTGCTGTTAAATAAATGATAGGCTTAAAGAAAGCTGAGGCCCTGCCTTTTGGGTTCCTTAGAAGGAAGGCTGTACAGCCCAGTGCACAGAGCTATCCAGCTTATCAAATAGAGGTACCACTGCTGCCAGTGTTCCGTGGGATGCTGCAGCTGCAATAGCCCCTCCTATAGAGCCTGTGGTCCATCTTGCCTTGGGGCCCCAGTGGACTTCACAACATACCTCTGCACTAGTGACCTAGAGAGACATTCTCCCCCTGCTTAACACACAGATTTATTTATTTATTCAAAAGCAGGTTATCTACTTCATGTATTGATCGCTGTCTTTGTCAGCTGGAAGATACTAGCACTGAAAGCACAGGCTCTGCTTCTTGCCAAGGTTCTGGCAGTGTCAGCAGTGTTGTGTGCACTCCAGTTACAAAAACTAATCATTCCTAAGCTGCCTCTCTACTTTCTGTGGATAGTTGCAGTGTCAGTGACCAGAGGCCTAAAACCCTCAGTTAAGCTTTGGATTTTGAGCATAAGCTCTTGAAATTTTTCTAGTTGGAAGGTTTGAAAGTGAGCACTTTCTTTTTTTTTCTTCCCACAAGTTTCTGTAAAAAGTATTTGAATTAGTCTTTTGCACATACATGAATATTTCAAGAGAGTACAACATAAAAATATGTGTGCTTTCAGCTGAATGTAGTGCATTTTATAATTCCAAAAGCAAGCAGTAGAATTGAATGTATAGCATGAATATTTGTATTGGTGAACTGCAACCCTTATAGATTCTGCTGTGTTGAAACACTAGTGGAACAGTTCTGTCTTGAATAATAAGAGAATTTATCTTCTAAAAATAAGGAGTTTTCAACTTGTTGATGAGTTTTTTGTGGAATTATTAACTTCTTAAGGAGCTACTCAGCTTATAATTGATATTCTAAGCCACTAATAAGTACTGAAGTCATGTTTTCTAAAACTGTGTACTGGTGGAATCAAAGATGAAATTGAATAAATACTTTAAAACATTTGTACTTTTTATGCAGTTTGAAGTGGCATGTAGTGAGGCCCACAGAATGCAGGTGGGACTCTCTGTATCCTGATTGTCATTGAGTGTGTAAAGAGCAGCATCTATATGCATAATTCCTGTAAATTTATGGATGTGAAGAATTTCTGAAATGGTGCTATGAATTGGGTATGTTCAACTCTGCTGAACTATACTGCACTGCTCTTGCAGTTACAGAAAGTCTTCTTTATAAACAGAGGCATCTTTATTCATCTGTAGAAAAGAGGAGAATGTAGATTTTTAAATGATGAGTCCCTTCAGACTTTTCAAATGAAAACCCATAATACTTTTGGAGACAGCTCTGAACACTTCCAAATTGAGCAAATTTAATGTTATGTGCTGTGTGTTACACTGGAGACAGTCCCAGTTTATTTTCACTGTTTTTTCAGGCAAATTCTTTGTAACTCTAGGGGTGCATGAAGGCAAGGACTTTTTAGAACTTGATCTGATGCTATGACAGATGCTTAACTCTTACTCTGCAATTTGTGGGTTTGCTTTTTGTGGCACATGGTTACAGCAGAGTGTGTATTCCTGGTGAGCTCTCCTAGGGGGAGTTTTTAGCCTCTGACATATGGATGCATGGTGATCCTTGTGGCAGGAAGAAAAGTTGGTGCTTCCTATGCAGCACTACACTATGCATTGCAAAGTACTGCCTTGGTGTAGCAGTGTTTGGTGATCTGCTGTTCAGTCTGTCCCACACACCTCTGGCTCTCTGGCTGTTCTTTGCCATGGGAACTCATTGTTTACTCTTAATGTAGGGATTGGCTTCTCATGTCAGTATACTTAACCTTGTACTTCAGCTATTTCCTACTCCATTTATACATGGTGCTTGCCTTGATTTGGTTTGTGTTCCTTGTTCTGTTTATTTGTATTTTTTACTTGTAAACTTTTCAAGGACCTTTTTTCTTCTGTAATTTAACAGTTCACAGGAGGGAAGGATCCCAGTGTTACCGCTGGTAATGGAAGTGCATTGATGAAAGACTGCTGCTTCAGGCTGAGGAACAGAAATTGATGTGGTTTGGTGTAGGCTGGGCTGTGTTTCTGGGCTGTTAAAGAATTGATTTGGTTTTGGTTTAGAGGCTTTTCAGATTCTCACTTCAAGAGTTAGTTCTGTGTTGGAAGGTGTTATCAGTGAGGAGTTACTGTGGAAGATGGAGTTGGTATAATAAGATCATAACATTACTCAACAGAAACTCATTAAGGAGTTGATTCTTTTTTTTTCTAGACTAGAAGCTGCATATGCACTCTAAACCATCTCAGCTGACTCCAGATGTATCAATGATGCCTGAGTAATTTGTGTATGGGCTAGGAAATACAACTCAGGGCCTACAGCAGACCAGTGTCCTCCAGCAGCTGTGTCTACAAGCTTGACAGGATGGTTTAGGGCATTTCAAACTGCTTCCAGTGCCTGTGTGTGTAGTTTAATGAATCCCATAAGGAACCAGGCTTTTCTCCCTGGCAGAATGTGTTTACTGATGTGACATGATAAATTGCTCCTGGTGGATGCCCCTCTAGACTTGGATGTCCCAAGAGAAGTCTGTTTGTGGGATCTCTTTAAACATTGACTGCAGTCTTGACAGTTTTGCTGTGGTTTCTGAATGTACATTTGGAGATGGTAATATATAAATGTCTTAAATTTTTTTTTTTTAGATTGTGAAGTAGAATTCACAATGTACTTTGATCTAATGCATATAAACCCATAGGGATTCTGTGGAGTTTTCCCTTGAGAATTCTGGTTACCTGGTTTATGTGATATTTCAAAATCTACTCTTGGAAATGAAAGGTAAAATGAAACTTAAAACCTTTGTACAACTAGTTAGATACAAATATTTGTCACAGAGAATGTCAGCTAGCTGGTTATCTGGTATGTAGTTTGGTTCCATCAAAGGTCAGAATTACTTCAGATTGACTACTGTGATATTGATTACATAAAAAGCAGCAGGACTGTTCTGGAAAAGTACAGTGAGTTACTTTTAGTATCCAGGCAAAGGAGTCTTAATCTAAAAAGAGAGAGGAAATTTTATGTGCAGTAATCATTGCAAACACTACGTGATAGGTGTTTTAGGATGTTTTTCCTGAATGGGATGGCTTCATCAAACTGCTTGTCTCAAGGACAGAAAGTTGTCTTAATGTGGCAAAAGATTCACATAAAAATCAGATCATGGTTTTAATTTACATGTTATCCCATTTATGATAATTGATTGTTTAAATGTTCTAATGCAAAATGTATTTGTTAGAAAAATGGGTTATTAAAACTGAAAATGGAGGTGGCTTTCATTTAAAGCTGTCTTGAACAGCAGTGTCTTTTTGCTAATTAATCTTTTTGTTGACGTAAATTTGCTGCTTTTGGTGCAATTAATGAAGTGCTCACAGATTTGCATGTGCATTCATTGCTTTGGTATGAATGTGCAGTTTTATTTCATAACCACCAGTCTTAGATCATAATTATCCACTGAATGGTCCAAATCCCACTATGAATTTTTCAGAAGTAACTTGATAGGTTTGAAGAGGGTTTTTGAAACACAGGAACTGTTTCACCCAGACAGCATTATCAGACAGGAGTAGGTAGTGCTGTGGCTCCATGGCCAAACTAAGACATGGTTGGCCCTGCTGAAAGGAGGAGGCCTTGCTCCAAATTCTCATGTTCCTCTTAAAACTTCAATCTTTATCTAATGTCCCATTAGATAGATTGAGAAACTGTTTGATAGCAGACTAGCCAAAGTTTGTCTTGGGAATTCCAGTCTAGTTGAGGTTGTTAGTCCCCAAGAAAATGTTTTGATTTGGTTTTCTTGGAAAGGTAGCTGGCTAAATTGGTCAGAGCACAAATGCTGAACATCACCTAAGGAGAGCAGGTCATACAGAGGTAATGGAAGTTGCCTCCATTTTGAAGGTGTGCCTGAACATTTGAGCATTCATTTGATAAATATGAAATGCTGATTAGTGTACTCCAGCATCTCTGTAATTACCATATAGATGACATTCAAAGGTGATGTTTTAGGTCTCCTTTTCTAGAAAATAACAAATCTCAAGATCTCTGTGTCATTAGAAGGACTTCCCAATGCTTCTTCTGGTAATTTATTAAATGAGCGTGGCAAATGTCTGGTTGATATAAGTTATGAAAGTGAGCATTACAAAGACCATGCTGAAACATGAGGCACATGAAGCAGCAGTGCTTGCAACAACATCTTAGTGTCTCCCCTTAGTAAGGGACATCAACAGTGTGCTTACTTTGTAAGGAAGAAAATATTTCCATGCAAAAGTGCTTAGAGGTTGCTGTGGCCCCTCCAGTTCTCATGGAATGTTTTTTAGCGCCTGAGTGCTCTCCAGGGCTGTAGTATGAGGTTCTATGTATGTTTACTGCAAATTTGCATATTTGAAACTTTTTTCAGATAGGATACAAGGTAGAAAACACCTACTCCAAGAATTCTGTTGTATTCTGGGTAATGTGTCTGTAGCCCTTTGTGTAAACACATTGTTCAGACCTGCATTTGAGACTATTTTCTGGCAGCATGTATAAAGTCATTACAGAATGCTTTTGATACAAAGAAAGGATGGGGCAGGCAGCCTTTGCTTACTGCAACACTGCAGCAATGCTCAATGCCATTGGGTTTGGCTGTGCCCTTCATGGGGGCTGCACAGCATCCTTTATCCTTTCTCCATTATCCTGTGTTGTGCCAGTGCCACCCTCGTGCATCTGCAGCAGGAGCACTCAGCTCCGGTGCTGTGTTTTGGCAGAGGCAGTGGTGAGGCTCTGGTGGTGTAGAATAAAGGAAACAAGGGTCACTGGTCGGGGAGGTGCTGCAGTGAGTGGGGCCTGAGCAGTGGCCCTGCTTGGACAGGGTAATTCCCTTTGCACGCTGTCCTGAAAAGATTATCAGCATCTCTCACTGTGACAGTACATGCATGGGAGAGCATTTGCTGACAGCTCACCATTTAACTCAACACCTTTGATTTTTGGAGGTGAATGATGGCATTGCAGTGTTCTATTGCAATGTTCTATGGCTGAAAGAATCTTCCTGTGCTGCCTTTGACCCTTGGGCACTTCTGCTGCTGCCTGTCTTGAAACCTGCACAGTTGCTTTTGCAGCCACACTGTGAACTCTAGCAAAGAATTGATGTGGCTGAACTTGATTTCATCTGGTGAGGCTCTTTTCAGCATATCAATTCCTGATCTAGTTCCCCAAGCAACAGCCAGGATACAGTGGTCTTGGCAGAAGTGACTGCTATAGGGAATGTGACACTTGTAGTTTATCATGTATTGTAATTTCAGCTAATGCCTTAGATTGCTATAATGAATTTAGAGTTTTAGCTGCTTTGTGGACTGCTTCAAATTGTGGGGTTTGACTCCTTTCCTCCCTTCCCCTGTTGTATGGTGCTTCCCTGCCCATTTTTTTTCCAATACATGAGTCTCTCTGGTGCTGAAAGAGATTAGCTCAGGGGTGCAACAGAAAGTAACAACTCAGTGTTTTCTTTTGGATCAGTGAATTAGTGCAACTTGTTTGGTTCCATGATCAAAAGGCAGCAAATGAAAACAATCACATCTGTTAAGTAGTGTTCTGCCATAAGCTGAAAGGGAAAAAATCCTGTTTCTGTGTTACAGCTGGGGACTCCTCAGAATGGAGGGATCACGACCTGCCTTATTTTGAGCTGCAGTGTGATATTTATTACAGTAGTTGTTGTTATTTGACCTGTTTAGAGGTGAAATTCTTTTTCTGTGACTACAGAAAAACAAGGTAGTATTCCATGGTCTGCAGGGAGCAGGTTTAATGTTTTACCTTGAGGAACAAGACAGTTGTTGCATTTGCTTTGGCAATGTTTTTTCTAAAGAAAGTAAATTTTCCTCTAAACATTACCTCCAATGCAGTTATTTTTAGACACGTTTGTTAGTGTACAGTCTTCTGTGTTGCTGGGGGTTTTGTGTTCCAATCTCCACCTTAACTTTTTGGCTTTTGTAACTTCAGTTTTGCTGCCTAGTAACAGCAAGAGTCTGGAAGTCCTTCATTTTGCCTGGTGTTTTGATGATGGGCTACCATGAGTCCTTTGCATAAGCATTTGCCTTTTTCTAAAAAGTACCAAAATGTCTGTAATAAGAGGATTCATTAAAAAAACCCAGCACCCTGCATTTGAACTGTTTGGAAAAGGTTATCAGGGATGGAAAGGTTCTGCTAAAATAGATTTACAGAGCTGAAATGTTATTATTTTGCTGAGTGGTGCTATTAATCACCTGATTTAGGGAGTAAAAGCGTAAACAGGGTCTGAGTAGCTGTGAGATTGCTGTATTAATGTGTATTTGGTGGTAGATACAACAAATTATAATTCAGCAGCCTCCTGCTGCCTTCTCTCAATATTTTTGGTATTTTTTTCTTTTGCCTGCTGTATTTGGCTGTCAGAATCATAAAGGAATAGTTTTTTCTGACATGTCCTGCCCCTTTTCCTTTCTCAGGATAATCCATCTTGCTGAGCATTCTGCAGTGCACTGCAGAAGAGTGGTTGCTCTGTCTTACTTGAGAGAATTACGGGAAGAGCACTGGAGAATTGTTCCCAGGGCTGCAGACAGCAGTCACCTGACATTTGAACACCTGCTGATACCAAGTGCTGACCTCTTCCTTTGCTGTGCAGGCTGATAAGGCATGGCCAAGTCTTGGTTAAGCTTTGGTGTGGCAATAATCCACTGAGAAGCTGGGTTGATATCAGGGATCTCTAGGAGAGTCCATGATCTTCCCTTAAATAACTTTGTTTCTGCAGCTGTTGTGCTGGGGAGGAGAGATTCACTTGCAGAATAGGCTGACACACTGTGGGAGATTAAAAACTCGGAGCTTACATGATAGGTTGTTTTGTTTTTATTCAAACTCCAGGTAACGAGAAAATTTGGATTATAAATAGAAAGCTTAACAGTGGGAGTAATACAGTATATAGATCATTTGTACACGTGAGTGAATGACCTTCATAATTAACCTATGAGTCATTCCTGTGAGAATAAATTGGACTACAAAACAATTAACTGCAGTGGTACTTGCTGGTTGATATGCTAGACTGACAAAACTGGCCTATTTTAAAAATGGACATAGTGCTTGTTTTGGAAATTATAATAATTCCCATATTTCCATGCTAAGTGTTGGTTAACTTCTGTAAAGATACTAATAGGGCATCTTTATATTGAGGAAAACTTGCTTTACATGGAAAAAAAAAAGAAGTTACAAAACAAAAAGTGGCCAAGGTAGAAAAAAATCTTACCACTTGCTTGCCAGTGTATGTGAGATAAAAGTTTGGTCCTGTGTTGTTTTACTCAATAACTATGGAGGTTGGGAGAGGGCTAGGGGTATTTTTTAGCAGCTGCCCTTGTTCAGCATAAATACATTGTGATGTTTCACATTTAAGTATTTGCACATAAAACAGATGGTAACTTACATATTTTTATTATCATATTGATTACTTAATGGTGCATAATGCATATTGTATTAACTTGGTGATTTATCATAAATCAGCTTGGCTTTTTGTGGAGGTACCAGAAGTGGAACAAATACTGCATTTATGACCTTCTCTTTGTCACTTGTAGTTCTGAACAGTTAGGCAGTCACAAGTCATCCTTGATTTCATACCTCTATTGCTGCTGTCACCAGGTTCTGCATTTTTCATTAAAAGCTTATTCTGAGTTTTTAATACTGAATCTCTGTGTGAAAAACTTGGTAAAATCATTGGTGTTCTCAATAACACTCATTCTGGGAGAGTGGTGATTGTTGAAGTGAGTAGTTGTAGTTCCTAAACTTTTCTGGTTTTAATGCAGGTATTATTTTTATTGACGTTCTGGTTTATGATTGCAATTTTTTTCTCTTCTTTGTCTTGAGAGAATTAGAAAAAAGCAAATTTCTCATAATTCTAGTAAATAAAGACTGCTTGTATAGGTGCTGGTGTTGTACCCCATGGCCTGACACCTCCCCCATCTTTTTTTTTTTTTTTTCCTTTTTGGAAAGAGACTATTGTCTTCCTGGTGGGGATGGAACAATAGCTGTTCTGAATAACATGACAGTGGAACTTGAATTTGAAAATAACATTTTATCCATGACCCCCTTTCTCTATTTTTGCCCTTTCTCTCCTGCTTAGTACAGACCAAGTGCCTCTGTGGGACACTGTGTGTAAACCTCCATCCTTTGCTACTAAATGTGCATCAGAATACGTGTTTGGAGTATCTAATGTGGCAAGTGCTAAATTAAACACTTGGAACACTTTAGGATTATGAGTCATCAATCCCTGGCTGCTGTTTTTAGATGTCAATAATTAATACAACCTATCTGGAAGTTACTTTTCAGATCATGGTGATGCACAATAAATCTTGAATAGAAATAAGCTGGAAAGTTCAGGTACCTGTATGCAATATTTTCCATTAGGTGTACTAGTTTTTAATGCTAAACAGGTAAAATAAGGAAATCAACTACTTTATATATATATGTAATTATTTTTATGTCCAGAAGCAAGCAGAATTTAGACCAGAAGGAACATAGCAATTACCTTCGAGAGAGTCTTACTTCAGTAGCCTCAAATATTTCAAAGGAAGATTCTTATCTGTTAAGAACAAGTTTGTTTTTTTTTTTTAATAAATAATCCCGAAGTATTAAATACAGAATCACTCAGTAATATTTATCTCTTAAATGTTGTCTTCTGTTTTGTAGAAGACCCTTTTGAGGACTTCTTCGGTGGCAGGCGGGGTCCAAGGGGAAGCAGAAACAGAGGTGGTGGTGGATCATTTTTCTCTGCCTTTGGTGGATTCCCTGCTTTTGGAAGTGGTTTCTCTCCATTTGACACAGGTAAATATCATAACATTTAAGAAAGAATGCAATTTTGGGTCATAAAGGATTGCAGTATAATAAGCTGGCTTCTCCATTCAGGCAGTTCTGTGACTGATTTTTTTTTTTTAATTAACCTGCTGTCTGTAAGGTGTAAATTAAGCTATAGTTAAGAGTATTTGGGCTACCTGAAAGTTCAATTAGAGTGAACAGATCTCTAAGAAGTAGAACTTTCTGTTTTCTTTATTTTGGTGCTATAGTTTCTTCATGGCTTTAGAATTCTTTTGTTCTGTTTGCTTTCAGGGGTGTGATGGCTTTTATTACAGGTCCTGAAAAACATGTGCCTAAACCCCATGGTAGTGCTTAGGGTGCTGGGAATCTGGGCATTGGTTGGGGTGTTACTGATACAGGACTTGTTCTGTCTGCCAGCTCAGGGTGTCCCAACATCTGCACTAAAGCTGATGATCAGATTGATTAGAGTTGCTGGCTTTCCCCTGAGTGCAGAGCATGGATAAAGGTTGAATGCCTTTCAGGGGAGGAGTTGACAAATGGTTTTTGGACAATGCTGTGCATTTGGAACTTGAACTGTGGGTCCATATGCGAGAAATGGATGGGGTTTTATTCTCTGGCTGGTGTTAATGCCATCTAGTCACTGATGCTGTGTGATGAAACCAGCTGAGGGCTTCCTGAAAGTAGGATGTAGTCTGAGCGGATGATAAATTTGGATCCCACAGTTATGCAAAATTACATTTTATTCAAATGCTTTCTTTTTCAATAGGTTTTACTTCGATTGGCTCCCTGGGACATGGAGGCCTTACTTCATCATTCTCCTCTACGTCATTTGGTGGCAGTGGAATGGGAAACTTCAAATCAGTGTCAACCTCAACTAAAATAGTTAATGGCAGAAAAATTACTACAAAGAGGCAAGTGATATAAATATATTTATATGAAACTATATGTAGAGACTTGCATACCTATAGTTACATGCATATAAATATACTGTGTCTTTGCACACACACAGATAGTGATACATGTTTTTATGTTTCACTTCTGTTATTATGTTCATCATATTACTTGGATTTCTCTGAATGCTTAAAAACATTTTGAAATAGTTTTTGGGTTCTCTGTCTCTTCTTGACATTGTTGAGTTACTTAATGCTGTAGCTCTTTTAGGCTTCAGAACCTCCTGTGTAGTGCTGCACCTTTTATTATGGTCCTTGACTGCTGTCTGCCCAGTCAGCTTGAACTTCATGAAAGAAAGTGTGCTTGGTGTCTGCTGATTGTAAAGCTTATAACTGGGAATTGGGAAGAATTTTAGTTTTGCAGATGTTATGAAAGATTTTTCCCTAGCATCTGCTTAGTGTGCTTTCCTAGGCAGTGTTTGAGTGAAGTCTTTCTAGTAATTTTATTCTGTCTGTTAAATGAAAGGAGCAACTGAAGCCTGCTTTGGAGAAAAATGTACCGGTTTGTTGGAAAGTGAATTTTCAAGTCTAGTACACAATGTACTTTCTCTCCATTTCATGCTTGTGATGGGGAAATCATTGCATTTGGGAAACCCAAATCTTTGTTAGCTATAGAATAACCTACATGGAATATTGAAATCAATATAGAAGTACTGAACAAATAGTAAAATGTAATTTCACTACTTAATAGACAATTACAGAAAAGTGAGGGAGGATGAATTGTTTTTGTTTGTTAACTTGGGTCCCATACTTGTAAGTGCAAGGTTCCGTGAACTGTTGTACTGGAGAGCTCCTATCATCTTGACCACTTAATAACAGCCTGGTTATTAAGTGGTGTGGTCATGATATTTTTCTGTGAGTGTATTCAGAAAAATCTGAAAACTCAAAAGCTCTTTAATAATCTCTCTTTTCAATCAGAGGTACTTGAATTTTTTAACATGCATGCTGGTCATAAAGTTGGTGTATAGTAGGTCTACAAATTACTTGCTCTGATCAAATGAAAAGTGGATTTAAGACTGTCTTGTGTACAAAACTGGTTGGATCTAGAATATCATACATTTAACAAACATGTAGGGACTAAATGCAGTGTCAAGATTGTGCAGTTATCTGTCAAAGCGTTTAGGCCTAGATAACTGTGTGTAGTGTGAGCACAACTGTGACAATGTATGGGGTAGCAGCTGTGACTGTGAACTCTACATCCTGGAGGATTCCAACTTCCAGAAGGCAATTTTCTGACTAAGCAGTGGGGAAATGCAGATGGGTACTGGTGACATCTCCGGCGCTGGTAAATACCAAAGCTTGCCAAGTACAGTTGCATTAAGCAGGTGGTGCTCCCTTACAGTTTGTTATCTAAACCCGAGGTCTGGTGTGTGTTTAAAACTGCCTGCAGTGCTCTGAAATGGCTCATGGTGTTTTTGTCCTGCAGGATTTTTGAGAATGGACAAGAGAGAGTAGAAGTTGAAGAAGATGGCCAGTTAAGGTCGCTAACAATAAATGGTAAGGAGCAGCTGCTACGCTTGGATAACAAGTAATTCAACGCACGCATTTAACAGAAATTTTAAGCTCTAACAGCCACCATTTGAGGATTGACAGGAACATTTTTTGAAGATTTCAAACGAATTCAACTTTCTGTATATCCGTACTCAATCTTAAGTAGTATAAGTAGCTCACAGAAGCTCGTATTTGTCATAGACTTTTGAGTTAATCGTTGGGACCACATCAATTGGACCATTTTTTGTCCTTAAAATTGTTGTAAACTTCTGTATGCACTTTTCTTTTCTTATCTGTGATCAAGGTGAACCATGATCCTTCAGTAGTGCTAGGGCGAGATGTACACTAACACTAGCATGAATCTTGCTTTTTCCAATTTGAAATGTGAGCCAATTAGTAGTTCAAGTCTGCTGTGAAGTTAACAGTTCCAGGATAACCTTTTTAATAATTTCAACTTTTTTTTTTTTTTTAATGTTTAGTAGTGAACGATGTTAATACATTTCTGGTAATGCATTTCTGGTTTAAATAAATTAAGGATGTTTTCTAGTTGTGCATGAATGCAGACAACTTTAGTAAGTTTTGACAAATGTTTAAATGTGTAATGTAAGCAAAAGGTAAACAAAAGTGAAGCCAGTGAGCTGAGTCTTTTGTCATTTGCTAAAAAAAATTCAAAATGAATAAATGCTGATGTTTGTGGTGCATTCTTTCATGAATGGCATTTGTAACCTTCCTGTGTCTGTGTGTGATTTGGGCAACTTGGGAAAACGGTGCTTTTTTTTTTTTTTTTTTTCCTTATCATCTTTTTCTTCAGTCTTAAGGATGAGGGCCTTTTTTCTTTGCAGATGTTTTCTTCAGAAAACATGATTTTTAATTTCATTTCTAAATCTGTATTTGAAGCACCTATTTTTAAGAAGCATTCAGAAGCTGACTCTCTAACTCCATCTTTTGCCCTAATATGTAATAATTTTAAGTCTAGGCCTAAAGCAACTCTATTTTAAAAAGTTTTCTAAAGTTGTGCTGAGATTTGCTCTGCAGTAAATATAAATATACATTTGATAAATTTATTTATTTATTTAACATTTAATAATTACAAAAAAACTGAGAATTATGAAATTGTTTTGCTATTTTGAGAATAAATAATTGCTTTGAAGATTTGGACAAAATTATTAGGATTATATCTCACTCTTATTTTTAGTTCTCAGCCAAAAATCAAAAGATGGATTAAAGCCCTTTGTTAAATTAATGGAGTGGAGTAAAGTGTTCATTTGTGGCTAAGACCAGATTTTCAAAGTTTAGTGAAAGATGATTTGGTTTTGGTGTGTCACAGAGAAAGCATGCAGGTAACTAATGGTGTGTGTTAACACCTGCCAGGTTCTGGATAGTTCCATGCATAGATCATGGATCTGCAGTTTTCATCTGTGCACCAGCTTTGAACATCTGGCCTTCACAAAACTCTTCAGAGTGTCTTAGTGGTTTAAAAAAAAAAAAAAAAAAAAAAAGCATGGTGTTTTCAAATGATCACCTAATGCCTTCTTGCTGAACACCATCTGCTTTGTACTAACAAATGTGTTGATTATTAAATACATTGAAAAGATATGCTCTTGTTTTTCATGCAGGAAAACATTTCAACTTAAGCCAAACCAAGCTAACAAACTGTTACAACAGAATTTGTATTTGCAGTAAAGTTAGTATATTGTACTTTTGTCCCTCTACCATTAATGCTAATTTGATAGAATTGAAAAAAAATAACATGTAGAAGAAAAAATAAATATATACTTTGGTTTTGGGACTAAAGCAGTTATATACCTTTTCAAGTTCTTTCCAGAGTTCCTGTCACTTCAGTGTTGTGTTTTTGATGTAGAAGCACAAACTTAGTTTAGAACTAAACAGTGTTTTCTTGTTAATGCTGTTTTTTCCCCTCCCCATGTATGTTACGTCTTGATCCAGATAACTAAACATGAAATTTATTTCAAAATTTGGCTTTGTTGTGATGTCTTGAGTTATTAAAAATGTTAATTTATATTTATAGGATGCAGTGTGCTCCTTTAAATTATGTAAATTGTAAAAACTGCTTTAAAATTGATTAACCAAGTCAAATAAAATTAGGACAATCTGGAGTTGAGTTTGAATGCCTTCCTCTGGATACCCATAAGTTTTATATTAAAGTGCCAAACTTCGCCTTCTATTTTTATTCCAAGTCATGATCTTTAACACTTAAATTACCTTGCTTAGGTTAAGAACACAGGGTGGCAGATCTGCACCCACGTTTATTTTCTTGCCTAGGAAAGTGTGATCCTTCTCACAGTGTTACACACAAACAGGTCACATCAGGGTTCTGTAGTGAAATTTTTTAACAATAATGTGCTCAAGATCCAGTTTTTTGGATAGTCTCTGTTCTGCCTTCAGATCCCTGAAGCTGCTTGTCAGAGCTGGCCAAAATGTAGCATTAAAATGGCAGTGCTGCATTTCCTTGGTAGAAACTGGCAAAACACAGGGAATGACTCAGCAGAAGGCAGAATTTGGCAGTAGATTCCTGCAGGAACGAGATAACCACACACCAGCATTTCCATAGGCTGGTAGTAGAACTGGATATGTGGTCTTGGTCCAAATATATCATTGGACCAGCAATTCCAGTTCCAGGTTTAAAAATCTGGAATAATTCACTTGACCGAAACCTAACAGTCTCCATCTCTTTCAGTGTGTTTTTGAAATAGCGTCACATCCAACTTTTTTTTGATGCAACTTCTTGCATCCAGCTCCTTTTTTAAAACACAAATCCACATTCTATGTTACATTTAGAATTTCTTTGCTGAATTTAGTTGTTTTCTCTTGAAAACCCACTTGTTAGGTTGCTTTGAAAAAAAAATTATGTTGTTCCTTGCTAATACATAATTTGCATGGATGTATGAGACCTGCTTATTACAAGTGATAGATCATCAAGGGCAGCACATTTTTTTAAACTTCAATTTTGGCCAATATAGTACAAAATAATTAATAACGGAAAAAGTTCTTGATAGGAAATGCTAGGTACAGATGTACAGTGGGATGAGGCAGGTTTCAAATCCAGGTTCTGTTGGATTAAAAGTGCCATCTTTTCATACATGAGGGATTAATTTTGAATGTTTAGGGACACCATCCCATTTAAATCAAGCATCCTGGAAAAACCAAGATGGAGTTTTTGAACCTGCTAAGTCATTTAGTCTTTCATGCTCTGCTTCAAAGTTCATTGGTGGATACAAGAACTTTGTAATGCTTTCTCCTGCTGCGACCTCTTTGCAGTCCCTTGTGCATGGCAGTAATCCCAGCAGCACACTAACCCCAGTTTCTCTACAGATTGCATGGCACCTACCCCTTCCACTTGGCTTTACTGAAAGCGTTTGGGATTTTGTGTTGGAATGCTTCACGCTGTAAAATGCTGCACTCCTGCAGTGCTCAGTTCTCAGAAAACCTTCTCTGCTGAGAATCAGAGGGGTTGGTTTGTGGTGTAGGTGACAAAGCTGCTCTGCAGAGAATGTGTACGTAGCATTTGGAAGGTGGATCCTGTATCAACTTGTGATTAATTGATGAGCTGAGTTAGAATGCTGAAAACAAGATTGTAAAAGATTTAAAACCCATCATCTCTAAGCCCAGAGGGTTTGTATCTCTTCTCAGCGTTTGTGTTTGGTTATCCTGTTTCCTTGACTCCTGGAGGTTTGTCTTTTGTATTTAGCAGTGCTGTGTTTCACAGCATCTGTGGGATAGTCCAGTGATAAAGTTAGATTTTAATTTTTATTTTTAGAAATGAGAATTCAGGAACTCATCCTGAATCTGCTTCTGTTCTGTTTGAGCAGTGAGCTTGGTATCTCCTTTGCCTGAGTTTAATCTGTGGTTGTAACAGGATAGTGCTTCTGAAGGTGGTTGTGTTGCAGAATGAATGCTACAGCTGTTTGATGCTTGTGGTCACAGAACCTTTGAAAAGGGCTTAGTACTTAAAATACTTGTTAACCTTTTTGTGGAAGTGTTTCTTAGTATTTTTGGAAAATTTGCCTCTTTGGTTGTGATTTTTGGATGTTATGGTGTTAAGGCTTTTTTTTTTTAGTCATGGTATTCTCATGGGCTAGTGGCAGTATGGATATGAGTAATCTGCCAGTCAGCAGTAACCAAACTTTTACCCTTTTTCAACATAAGAAAGCCTGTTTGCACTGTCTGCTCCCTCAGGGCTTGTTTACTTCAGGATTGAATTGTGACCACAGACTTGCTTTGCCTAGTACTCAACATAGTTTGGGGTTTTCTTGTTACTGTTTGTCTTCAAGTGGCTGTCGTAGGTACAGAACTTACCTTCCACCTGAAATGCTGAAATGGTCCTTATGTTGCACTAGGGCTGGAATGAAGAATGTTGACTTTGTTAGTGTTACAAACTGTACCTTTGAATGTGTAATTCTAGTGGGTTTCCTTACTTGGTTTTGAAAAATATACCTTGGCTAGAGTTGCTTGTTGAGTGGAGTGCACTCCTGAAAGGTTAGAGCTGAAGGTGGTTGGTTTATACTCTGCTATATAGGTCATACATTCACAAAATAATAAACCTTATGTTTGAGATGCTGCTGTTAGATTAAAAAAAAAAAACCCAAAAGAATGAAAATCCTGTGATGATCAGAGCCGTAACCCTGGACGTCTGCATGCTGTGCTGATTTAAACTCATTGAAACTTCTCTGAAAGCTCTGTTGTGGCAGATTCAGCACTGCATTAGGTGTTATCTCACTTACAACAGCTGGTGGAAAGTTAATCAAAACCCCACGTGAGTACTTTATGCTCTGTCATGCTGCTGTGGCCAAAAGATAGGCAGGAGTTTGGAGGTGATAGTGCCCAGGCCTGAAAGATGGTGTGAGGTAGATTGCATTAATGGCCTGACTGCTAATTACCTTCTACATAAAGGAAGTGGAAGACTGAGATGTTGTCGGCTTCAAAATGTTGTGGTGGGGATTGAAGTATGTTTAATTGAGAAGATAAGTAAAAATTTTATCAGAACACTGTTAAATACAATTCTCTTTAGTTTCTCTGGCTTTTATAATAAAGTTAACTTTGCAGCATATTCGAGTTAATTTTAAAGTCAGTAAAAATAGGTAATTTTTGAACCTGACTTAAAACTGACAGTCAAGGATATATATTTTTAGAGGCTTCTGGTAATAACTCTTAAAATTTGGCCTTGGCCTATAGCATATCCATACCTCTGAATCTCAAATGAAGGCTCTTCTAGCTCTTTGCAATGCAACCAACTTCAAGTGAATTTCATAAAAATAGAAAAAACAAAACCCTGTAGCTGCTAGTTCACCAGCAGTGAAAGTAAAGCTGAATCCTTTCATTCACTTTTGAATGTTAGAGAGAGATGAAATAGTAACACCTAGTTTGGAAAAGCTCATGTGAGCTTGCTGGTCTGTTACGTGATAGAACAGATAACATGGTACATTGAGAACGCTTCAGTTCTTCCTGCTTTTTGACTGTTAAAAGTCAAATTTGAAACTTCCTACACTGTTTCTTACTTGTGAATTTATTTGAGTTACCAGAATGAGAGGAATCCAGCCTGGGTGACTGGTCATAGAATTCATGTTCTGGAACACACATTTGTGATGGCCAGAAAAGAGAAGTACTTGGCTGTGTCTGTAACAGAGTTGCTTGAAGGTGTTACTAAACCAGCGGAAAATGCAAAGCAGTAGCTCTGGAATCTTCTGTCTTGGTTCCAGTCACAAGCTTGATTGAATTGTGGTGCAGGAGGGGAGTTTACATCCCAATAATAAAAAAAGTCATAAGGCTGCAGAGGCCTTGAGACATCTGGTAGAGAAGCTGGGCATCCTCATCCATCTTTTGGTTTGCCTCCAGAAATACATGTCAGGTCGGTGTTAATCTTTGCAACCGATATATAGAGAAAGATTAACTTGCTAATTTATCACACATTTGCATAACTGTCACCATAGCCACCTCTGGCAAAGTTTTCTCCTAGACATATAGTTGGAGGCTGCCTTTTACTCTTCACAGAAACTAAATCTGCATTTGTCATCCTGTTGTGATATTTGTCATACTCAGCAATGGAAATACTGTGCTTTGCTTTTGTGAAAGATCATTCTGCAGTATCAGTCACTGTCATTCTCCTTCCAGGGGGAGCTAGACTGTGGATGTTTTAAAATAGTTTTGAACTTTCTGTGAAAGTATTTCTGAAGGAAAATGGAGAAAACTCACATGACCAAGGCTCGGCCTTTCCTGCAGCATTTCTTAGCCAGAGGACTAGGCCTTCTGTCTCCAGGGGACTTTGGCCAGACTTTCTGTAATAACACTGCCTCTTGTCAGAAAGCACTTTGGTGCTTTGAGTTATTTGGACATCTCCTGTTAAGCAGTCACTCAGACACCCCTGAGAGTTACTCTGCTAATCTCATTTCTTACTGCTGGGTACCTATGGAAATATGGTCAGGTCCTTATCACCAAATGTACTGCACTTGGATAATGAAAGGGCATCATTTGTCTGTTCTACACAAAGTGGGAGCTGGGTGTCCAGGAGAGCAGTAGAGAGTTAGAAATTCACTTAGAGCTATTTTGGGTGTATCTGGTACTGCCTGCAAGCAGGAGTAGCGTTCACAAGCCTCCTGCCCTCAGTTTTTGACTGAGCTCCTGAGTAATTGCAAGGAGGTGAAAGATTTTTCTTTTGGGGACATTCACCTTGAGAGTTAGGACAACCACCAAAATGTTTCTTTTATTAAGCATCTCTAGTGCTCCTTCTGTATTTTCTGGGATTGGATGGTGTACCCCTGAGAAGAACAGCAAATCTTGAAGTCCTTGAAACCACTAAGGGAGAAGCAGGAAAACAATGCAGCTTGTTTTGTGCTGTTGACATCCATTTCAAGGACTTTTCTCCTCATTTGGCTTTTGCCTTTCTCATCAGGAAAACATGATCACGAGTTATCACGGTGAATGCAGAAGTGGTGGGTGTTTGTCTGTGTCTCCTCCTCCAGTGAACCCTGCCTGTTCTCTGGCTGCCCAGGCTCAGCACTGCTCTGGAGGCTGTTCCCCTGCCAGCACAAGCAAGGGAGGTGCTTCTGCAGCCTGAGGATGGTGTGCCAAATTCCACTTTGATTCTAAAAAAATGTGTACACCAGTTAGAAAAAACTGTGCATATCAAAGGTCGCCTTGTTTGGAAGAAGAGTATAAATATTTGTATCAGGCTAGACAAATTCAAATGAGAAGATAAACACACATTTTTAACACATGGATGATTAACTGTTGGGAGAAGCTGCCAAGAGGAGTAGTTTCTCTGGCTTTCATGTCTTAAAGACCAGCTTTCTGAAAAATATCTCCTAGTGAGAAGGGAGTGCTTGGGCTTTACAGAGAAGTAGTGGAAGCTCTGGGAGCCTGGGGCACAGAGTGAGAAGCGCCGTGGAGCACAGTTTTTCCTTCCAGCCCTCCTCCACGGGCTGTGTCTTGGCTTCTTCCCTCTTGATGTGTTGACATTGATGCACAGGTCATGTTCCCTTACTGTGGTTTTGAGACTGGGGGATACTTTTGTGATGTGGGGGCCACTTTGTTTCTCGGGAAGTGCTGAGGAAGCAGGGGAGCTGGGAAGAGAGCCAACACCAGGTGCATCTGGGGCAGCCGGATGACTATTGCCCTAAAGCATCCAGTTTGGGATGTGTAGGTGCCAAGAGTTGGCTTCATGTGGGAGAAGACATTCTGGATCTGTTCAGGTAAGTTGCTTTATTGTAATGGATGAATTGGATGTTAAGTGAGGAGGAGGAGGAACCAGGGTGAGGTCTGTGATGACTTTGCCAGGGAGTTAGATCTGGAATTTGCAATACAATGAGCCCTTGTGTATGTCCTGTCTTCTCACCAGCTACTGACTGCACACCTTGAGACAGCCTAATTCCAACTCCTCAGTTGAAGACTAGGATGTCTCTTGTTGATCAATGTAATGATACAGCAAAGATCCACATTTCAGAGTAAACTATGCGTTTTCTTGAGTGTTGGCAATGTTTTAATGATCTAAAGTTTTTTATTTTTAGTGTGTGTTAAATCTCATGTGGCTAGCAATACATGTGTTTTGAATTCTAAGTGGCTATGATGAAAAGAGCTGGCTTTTTGTTAATGGAATCACCTTTGGTATTGTGTTAAATGCCTATGACTGCATTATGTCAGATAAATGGTTCTACAGAATAGCCAGGGAAGTATCCTACAGGACTGTGTGTGAAAAACCTCTCTGAGGATGATTTTTTGAGTTGCATTTGTTAGGTTTATTTCTAAGGAGAACTTGAGGAAAGGCAACTTCCTAGAATTATACTTCATCCGCATTTGGATCATACAAGGAACAAACATAGTTTGTAACAAAACTAAAAGGTAAGCTATTGTGTGGTAAAATCCTGGTATCTCTTGAGGTCCTTCCAAATTTTCTGGGAAAGGTTTCCTGCTTGAAGAGCACTGGAACTCCAGAATGTCATTCTCCAATGGTCAAATGAACCATATTTTGAGATCTAAATATTCAGCCCTGAAAATAGCCTTTGTGCAGTCTCTTTTCTGAGCAAGTAATAAAAAGTGTAAGGCTTTTTTCAGTCACCAGCATGGATAGAGCCAGCTGTAGTGACACAAGGAATCTTGCTAATGGAAAAGCAAACAAGTGTACGTGCTGTACTGCTCTGCCCTTTTCTGGCCTAAAAGGAGGCTTGGACAGAAACATTTCTGTAGTTTGCAAAGTGTGTAGCCAGTGCACACCTTGAATGTTCGTTAGCAGTAAATGGCTTCAAAACAGTTAAAAATTGTTAAAATCAATTGTTTTTAAATGTACCAGAACTGGAACTTGTCAAAGCAAAACAATTGCAATCAATTTTATCTGTATTTCCCAAGGACCTTCAAAGATTTGAGTTGCATTCTGTGTGGAACCTATTCCAGATGTGGAGAATGCAGTTTTGTTTGCTGTACAGCTCAAGTCCCATTGTGTTCGTAGACTAAACACCGTTTTTTGAGAAGCAGGTAGAAAATGACAAGTAGATGATCAGTTTTTACCACTGTTAAGTAAAAAGAAAATGATGTGTACTTTACTATGCATACACATATTTTAGAGGTGTTACATATCAAAGTCAGCTACTCCTATATAGTATCTAAACTGCAGGATCTATTGCAAGGGGGGGGTGTGTCTAAATTTCGAAAGTACTTTTGAAATATTGCTATTGCCCTACTTTTGATCTATATTGGAAGTATTAGCCTGAAAGAATTGGAAGGAAGTCCTTTTGGTTAAAGGTTAAAAGAAAGTAGAGTCATTTGTCCTGAAGCTTTCTCATAGCACTTTTGTAGCCATTAATAATTTATTTATTAATAGCTATAATTCTGTCTCAAAAAGTGTCATAGAACAGAAAGTGACTTTTAAGTGGCTTCTAATGCAGTGACTAATTGAGAAGATGCTTCTTGTAATCACACCTAAAAACAAGAAACTCTACTCAGGGAAATAAAACATTTTTCTGAGAAGACACAGGTGTTCAAACCTCCCTGCTCTTCTTGATCAACCAAATTGAGAACATAAGATGAATTGATTACTCTTACGTGGCTTCCACTCTTCCCTCTCCTCTAGCACTTGCTCTGAGATCACATGTGTGGATTTGCCCTCGAAATGTTTATAGAAGGTGATGACTACATCCCTGGTAACCCTTTTTGTGGAATAAGTCACAAAGCCAAGTGCATGCCCGTGCTGCTCTGTTGCAGGGGAGGTGCTTGTTGCCCTGCACAGAATAGTTTCCAGTAGTGGAAAGTTCTTTTAGGAGAGCTGTTTGTGGGGGGGAGTTTTGCCTTGCGCCTCCCAGCTCCTCCTGGAACCAGAAGCCAGCCCTTGGTGCACGCTGGGCTCTAGATCCAGCTCACTGTTGTGTTTTCTGGGTGTGGTGGCAAAATTACCCAAATTGTCAGTGTCTCTGCTCTTGGCTTTGGGCCTGTGAGTGGCACAGAGCCAAGCTGGCAACTTAGAGTGCAGCTCTCGTGTAGGTTAGCTGATAGATTGTTAACAGAGGTCAAAGCCTCTTGGGTTTGCTATTTTTGTGACAATTCTGGCTAATCTTTTAAAATATAGGTCCTCCAGATTTTCAGTTGAAACTGGGGTAGAGGTGGACACTCAGGTCCTAACTGAACTGTCATCATTGTTTATTTATTGCTGTTACAACAGTGTGGTTTTATTTATTGATTTATCTTCTCAATTGAAGTCAGTGCTTTGAAGGCTTTTGCAAACAGATTCCATCTCCTGGAAGGCAATTTTGCTGCCCTTTTGGCTCCAATTCTGTTCCCAGTCCACTATTCAGTCTTGTCTAAGCAACCTTCTCCTTAGAAAAACAGTTCATGATTCTTTTATTTAGTATTTTTAAATATTACTGTAAAAGGAGATTGTTTCTGTAGAGATACCAGGCTGTATCCAATACCAGCAGTTCAAGCAAGGTCAGAATTTTAATTGGAAAGTGACAAAATGTTCTCAAATGTGCAAAATCTGGGACTATTTCTGTCAGAAACTAACTTGCATGATAACAAATATAGGTGAACATCAGCCTTACCTGTTGTGCATTTGTTCCAGCTTTGCTTTCTCTGTCACAGTGCTGACTGCAGGGCATTTCCAACCCTGCAAAGGGAGCCACACTGGTTCACAAGGCTCAGGAGAAATGCTTTCGTGTAAATTAAGTTTGACACCTTCACACTCAGTAAAACTCTTGGCAAATGTTTCTGGGAAGATTCTGAGTTCAAGGAGGAGGTGGAGTAGCTCTGTTGGATGCTGCACTTTGGGCTGCTACAGAATTGTAGTTACACAGCTCAAACCACAGCAGTTTTGATACTTGTTTTTATAATTTTTCAAATATTTATACCATGATATATTGAGCCCACTGACAAATAGTCACTTAAACATTCTTTCATAAAGTTTTCACTGCCATTACACAATTACAGGAGATGAGGGCACATCTTTATGCTGGGTGATTTTGAGCAGGAGCTGGTTATGGCAACTTCAGGTGTTGTTCAGTTGTGCAGTTTTGGTGGGTGCAGCCCTCCCCAGGTCACATCCACTTCACCAAGAGCCAGTGGGCACTCCAGTGTGCATTCCACCCTTCTGGGATGTGGAGCGCTCCAGCTTTTCCGCCTTCATGGAAAGTTCTTAAGTACTGGTCCCCCTTTTTGCTTTGGCCCCAGAGATTGTGGTTGTTACTGTCCTTGGTGCTTCATCCCATGGATCTCAAGGTGTGTGAGAAGAGGAGAAGGTGGGATGGTGCCACTGCAGCCACACAGGATGGGAGCAGCCCTCGCTGGGGACATGGGCAACGCTGGGGTGACCTTCCTGGGTGCACCAGGAGGTACTAATGGCACTCTTCAAACTCTCCTTCTCTTTCCAAAACTCACAAAGCTCTCTTGGTAAAATCTTGCCTGCTCCCACTGGATCTCTGCAGAAGGAGTGTATAAACTGACGATACTGTTTCCAGGCACAAAAGAGAATTGTAAGTATTGTTAGTGTTGGGTGGTAGTCGTGTTCCTGGTTTGGTGTTTGGGGTTTTTTCAGTTGAGAAAATCTTCATTTCTGTGCTCTCTTAATTGGTTGTTTGCGTCACAAGTTTGAGAAGCATACATGGAATAATTAACTTTTGTCTGTTTAAATACCTACGTGTATATGTGTGCATACATTTGCATTTTAAACATTGTTATTGACAGGATTTGAAAAATTAGTTGTATTTCTAAACTGTGGTGGGTTTTAAGGCATAGATCTTGACTATGGGTGGGAAAGGAAGAATGTTTGGAAACTTTGAGATGGATTGGAGATGCCAAACAACAAATTTGGTGCAGCTTGAGAGTCATGTCTCCTCTAAGGCCAATTGCACAGGTTTCATAATTAAATATAGTATTTAGTCAAAACTACCATTGAATGTCAACTTGAAACACTATTTTTTTTTTTTAATTCAGGCTATGGAACAGCAGCTAACAACTTAATGTTCCTGTCATTGGGAATTGGGTTTTGTGATGAAGGTTCATGAAATACTTTGAAACCTACTGAGCCTCAGAAGAGATGTGCTATTACTGTGAGCATGTGATGCTTTCAGGGCCATTTAAAAGATGATGGTCTCTGGAGCTCTGTAAATCAGGGATGTGTGATCACACTGAAGATGGGATTTGCTAGCTGTAGTCCTAGTATTACAGGGATGGATGGATGAGGAATAAATTGTGTGTTGATGGGGTATAATTGTAGAGGGCAGGTATCTCTTCTTTTTTTGGTATTTAATACATGGAACCCTTAGTGTCAGAGC
The DNA here is from genome assembly GCF_031753505.1 of Anomalospiza imberbis. NCBI lineage: Eukaryota > Metazoa > Chordata > Aves > Passeriformes > Viduidae > Anomalospiza > Anomalospiza imberbis. The sequence continues at coordinate 143,516,465 of NC_089681.1, read as the reverse complement.
CACTGTGTCATATTTAAGCCTCAGAGTAGAAGGGGGAGTATTTTTCAAATGATTAACCTGAAAAGATGAGGCCTTGCAAACTGAGCATGGACAGTGCAATATGAAACGTGGAGCTTGCACTTACTGTCTCATGTCTGTGATATTTCAACAGCACTAATAACCATTTGATGAAAGTATAAACTTAGTGCATTTGTGCTTTTGCCAAATTACTATGGAAGTGTTGACAAAACAGCTGGGGAAGTCATTCATCACATTTTTTCTGAAGTCACTCATGAGATTCTTTTCTTTTTAAATTTAACTGCATGGATTTTTCTTCATGGATCTTTTTTTCTTTTACGGTAATCTGGGTTTGCTGTGCATTAAGGTTTCGAAGACTGGTTTAAAGCTGATAATCAATGGAAAAATATGTAACACAGCTGTACAATTTGCAAATTAGGGCTTGCTCAGAACTGTTCTGAAGTTGCTCCTTTAGTGAGGGCCACTAATGGGAATATAAGATGACGTCTTGATACTTCAACTCATTAGTTTTTAAGAGTTATAAAGATCTGCTGCAAAAGTAGAAGAGCACTTTTCCTCTGCTTTTGCTGTTTGAAGAGCTTTTTAATTAGAAGCCAATTTTGCTTGACCTGGTGGTGGAAACTCCTAGAAGGGCTGAAGATAAGAAGCAAAGTTCTGTCTTTGAGGGCAGTGAAGGAGCTGTTTCATCTGGAACTGGGAGGTTCTGGAGAACAGGTGTGAGAGGTGTGAAGGTCCACAGGGCTCTCCTTGGGCACAGGGGTGGAGCAGATACTGGTGGGAGGCACCTCGTGTCTGGGTACATGATAGAGGACCTGGCAGGGCTGCATGTAGCTGCACTGTGGAATTTTTATTTCTTTGTTTTCCTCTAGTAATGAGTATTAAGTTTCATTATAAGGGCTGGTTTCTCTTTTTCTTTTTTTTTTTTTTTTTTTTTTTTTTTTTTTTTTTTTTTTTCTCAGTGGGATTTTGGTTTGCACTTCAAATACAATTTCAAAGTGAAACTTGGGCTGCGAGGCTTCATGGTAGAGATGAAACCCACGGGGATTTCTGTCTGAGGTCGAAATATAGCTGAGATGAAAAAACCCTCTTTGTTTCAGGACAATTTGAGTTGGAAGGGATCTTAAAGTTCAGCCAGTTCTGATCCCCTGCCATGGGCAGGGACACCTTTCCACTAGACCAGGCTGCTCAGAGTTCTGTCCATCTGGCCTTGAACACTTCCAGGGATGAGTGTCCACAGCTTTTCTGGGCAATCTGTGCTAGGGCCTCACCACCCCAAGTAAAGATTTCTTCCAAATATCTAATCTAAACCTGCCCCCTTTCAGCTTTAAAGCCATTCCCCCATGTCCTATTACTATCTGCCCTTGTAAGTATCAAACCAAATCAAATAATTTGACGTCAGTGATACAATTTCTGGAGGAAGAGGAGCCATGTAAGAGACAGAGAGAGGTACAGTGTTCTGAGCTCCATCTCAGCCACGAGTTGTGTGAGGTGTGTTGGAGAAAGAAGCCCCAAGAGCAGAAGCCCCTGGTGCAGGTTGTTAAAGGAGTCTGGTCACCTCAATGTAGTGCTGTGCAATGAGACTTGCAGGAAACTGGGGTAGACCTCTGACATGATCCTGAAGAGTGTAGAAAATATAATCTTTTAAGTAATTGTGATTGCTGTTTAAAAATCAGGTTCACTTGGTTAAGCTCTGAGCTTGAAATCTTGCTAATTTGTATTTATATATATCAAGCTGTGAAGCTCACTCCTCATCCTATGCTTCCTTTCAAAATTCATGCAGAAATGAATAAAAGGCCCCTGCTTGATAAAGTCTTTTAAAATTAATAAAATTCCCTTTGAGCATGCAAATTGGGTCATCTCTCTGCTTGCTGGAAATGTGAGGATTCATCTTACCTCCTGCCATTTGCATTTCCAACATCCCAGATCTTTAAGATGAGAGCAACTGGCATTATCCATAACGATGCCCTGGTGTGCTTCAACAGAAGGAAAATAGCTGCAGAAACCTGGGTGTGCCCAGCCTGTGCCTTCACTCTTGCATCAGAAACAACGTACCATTGAGCTTTAAAAGGTTCTGATGAGGAAGTTTTGGCAGGGAGAAGGTAACTCCAGGCTTTCCCAGCAGCTCCCTCTCTTTAGGCCAGGCTCCAGAGCTCGACCTGGTCCAACAGGAGTGGCTGCAGCCATTGATCCCTGATAGCCACCATGGGGAACAGCATGATCACATTTCCTTTCCAAGCAGCACCATTGTTGGTGTGTGCTGAAAACTCACTTTATTTTACCAGTTTGTTGCAGACTGGGGAATCTCTGTGGTGAAATGTGCCTTGAGTAGCTTGTGATGTGCTGGAAATGCAGGATTCATGTTGGTACACGCTGAGCTGAATGCAGGATATAATGGGGTTCTTGGGTGTGGATGGGGGTGGTAGGTAAAATCCACCTAAAAAAATGAAAAATCAAAAGTTTGAACTTTCTGAGGGAGCTGCTGCAGGGCCGGGAGGGTGAGTGAACCCAGCGTGGGGCTTTTCCCTGCTCTGGTCTTTGCCATGGGGGTACAGCTGGGCAGGAACAGTGTGAGCTGGCACTGGAGCTGATGAATACGAGGGCAAAAATAACAGGAGCAAGTCCATTGCCAGCTTTTAAAGCCAGAAGGGCAGAGGGTTGCTCTGAGCATCGAGCAGAAAGCATTGAGCCCTGCCCTTTCCCGGACACGGGGGGTGCTGCAGCCAGGCCTCTCCCAGGACAGAAATAGCGCTCCATCAGCCTGTCCCTTTTCCCAAATCCCACATCCTTGTTTTTTCCATCACTTCCCAGGACTTTGCCACTACCTCTCCTGCCACTTCTGGATTTTTCTTTCCCCCTTGCATGAAACGTCTGGCTTGCACAGCAGGCGAGACAGTAGTGCTGGTCCTGGCCTGGGAAAGGCCAGCTCAAATCCCCTAATTATAAACTTAACAAGAGTTTTTGGGTTGAGGCAGGGAGACATAACCCACATCTGAGTGCAGTGCCATCGGTGCTGAGAGAGCTGAGCCGTCAGAGCCAGTGCAGGATGTGAGACAGGGAGAGGAGGGGGTGGGACACTGAGAGCAGCTTTCTGCAGGGCATGGACTGGGAGCTTCTGGCATCTTCAGTTTCTACCCAGCTGAGCACTCCAGGCACCGCTTTGGATAAATATTTCCTTGAATTCTGCAGGACAGGAGTCTCAGACAGACACCAGGAAACCCTGAATCACCTTGTGTTCTTTGTAACACCGAGTGCATTTGTTCTGGAAGCAAAATAATTGCCAATAATTGGTGAAAGACACTGATCTGTTGTGAGCTGACTCAAAACCTTGTTGTTTGTCCTGGGCTTTGGCTGATAAACGTCACTGTTGAAATAAACTCCCTTTACAGTTTACAAAAGCGACGGTGCAGATGGGGCAGCTGCTCCAGCATTCCCCGGATAGTTCTGAGTGATTTCAGGCTCTTTCAGCTTTCAAAACTATGTGCATCTTTTTAATCAGAGGATTTTAAAATGGCTGCTTTTTCTTGTAAGCATCACATCAAATAGCAAGAGAGAGATTTTTAAGGGCTGTCACTGTCAAACTCAGAGACGTTTTCCAAAGAGGGCTCGATGCAAATTTTGGTTTCTGTTGAGTCTGACAAACCCAGGAAAGCACAGGCTGAAAGAGGCTTTTATAACTCCTGCTAAACGTCACAGTGTTAGTGTTTCCTGGCATTTAGAAACAAGTTTAAGAACAATTAATCAGAAGAACTTGCTCAACATAGCCTCTAGTAATGGTGAAGGAGTATTTTCTTGGCTGAGCATGTTGTCTACAGTTTCAGGAGAGGTGAGGGTTGTGTGTGTTCACGTGGTTTTGGAAAATACCCTGGGCTGGGTGTTTTATAATGAGCATCCGTCATTTCCAACAGGAATTAAAAACTTGATGATTTGGCAACTGTATGAAAACAACTTTCAAGGTGTGGTCCCCTAAATTAGACAATTTCTGTGTATTAGTAGAGTCACTTGGTCTCCTGCTGTCTTTTCTGTTCTATCTTACATTAGATATGGAGCTTTCATGAGAAGAAACAAAAGATCCAGTTATCTTCAGGCTTTTTTCAGCCCAGGGTAATCCAGGCCTGTAGACAGAATCTCATCTGTTAGATGAGTTCTCAGATTGAACTGGTTCCTGTAAAGCCTAAAATTTCCCAGCAACTGTTGGACTTCATTCTAGGAAGAGCTCTGGTAGTTTCTGCCTAGGTAAATATTAATACCAGAGCTGCTGTAACAATGGAGAAGTTAATTGGTAGAAAAATCTTATCAGCAGGTTACAAAGATCACAGTGCAATTGACTTCAGATAAATGTGTTTCAATGGGGATCTTTTTTTTTCCACTTTTGATTGCTCCTTCCATTGCAGTTCAGCTCTCTACGGCAGCGGCGGATGTAGTTGAGTCATCAGAAACTCCAGCATCCTCTGTAAGCACAGGGTAAATTCCAAACCCTTGTAATAGGAGGGGGGAAAACATTCAAGAAAAGTTCCCCCCAGCTTTCTGCACTCTTTGTGATGTCAGCATGCATCAGGAACAGCTCAGCTGAACCTCAGACTGCCCGAAGCAGCAATAGGATGCCTTGCTCTGAGTTTACGCTGCCCTTTAACTTTAGAGTCTTGAAGTACTAGAAAGACACTTCGCAGGCCATCCTTCAAGGAAGATTTGAGTGGAGGAAGCTTCCTGCAAGCCCACTTTGAATGCCTGGGGGCAGGAGCTCAGCTCGGAGCTGTTGTGTCCTTACACAGCCGGATGTCCCTCACCTGGTTCCAGGTGCATCTCCTGGTGCTGCTTACGGGACCAGGTGTTTGTGGCCTCAGGGAAGTGTTCCTTTGGACTGAGCAAACTGGTGCACCTGCTTTTTATTTGGTAATACAGGGGGAAGCCCCGATTCGAGGTGTATTTCTTTGGCGAGGTGTGTAAGAGCACAGCAGGCAGCAGGCGGGCTGCCGTGCGGGAAGTGAGCTGGTAAATGCAGATCAGCAGCTCCGTCTCCTCAGGATGTTTACCCTGGTTTGTTCGGCATAGTTCTGTCATTACTGCCTTGCCATCAATCACTGCTGACTCCTGCTAGGATTTCAGTTCAATTCCTGGACATACATGGATATTACTTAAAGGTAACACTAAATAATAGCAGTGGCAGCCCGTGCAGGACCTGTCCCAGCTCACCTGCAAGGCTCTGCCGGTGTTTATATTCCTGTGTGTTATCTTCATTTGCCAGGATCGCGCACAGACCCTTTGGTGTGGCTGGTGGCTCCCCTAAGCCCCCACCTAGTCGCAGTGAGCGACAGCCGTGTGAAGTCTCGGCGCGGCAGCGCGGCCCCGCTGGGACATGTCGCGACAGCCGACATTGCCCTCTGCCGGTTCCCTGCAGCCGCAGGGAGCCCCGTTTCCCGCGGCCGTGCAGCTCCTCTTTGCTGTGAGAAGTTGTTTTCCAGCCCTTCTTGCTTGGAGCAGAAGGCAGCTTTCAGCCCTAACACAGCTTCTTAGGATGCTACAGCTCCTGTTTGGTTTTTTCCCTCCCTGGAAGCTGCTGTTCATTTCAGAGAACCTGCTGCAGAACAAAACCAATCTTAATTACTGTTTTTAAATGTTACTGGTAATGGCAAATCCGTAATTTTCAGCACTAACCCTTAGAAATGTAACTTCTCCGAACTGGTTTTGCAAATGAAATAACTGCTAGGTTTTTAATTATTGTTTGCATTAGTAGAATACGATCTTTTGCTCAACACCGTAACCTGGATGCTGATTCCAGCCGTCCTCAACAATTTCCCCCTTCCCTGCCCCAGCTGGGGCGGCTGCACGATGAGCTGGCTGCAGGCCCTGAGCCGGGTTAAAAATAAGCCGGCAAAAAGTTATTTTTAACCTGGGTCAGTCCCTGCCTGGGGTCACGGCACGGCTGCCCAGCTCTCACGTGGGTGTGGAGGCACAGGGAACAGCAAAAAGGCGATGCTGGGGGAACAGAGGGCTGTTTAAAGCCTGACAACTCCTAGAAGGTGCTCCTTGGGTGGATATTCCTGCTCAGAACTCGGGTATTCCACACCCAGCCCCCATCCCCAACACCTGCTGTCTTCCTAGAAGCCATTTCTAGGACAAACATCACTGCTGACAAAGCCCTAGCAGGATTTAAGCACTTTTTGGTGGTGATGTCTTTTGTGGCTGACTTCTTCCAGAGTAAATTCTATTCAAGTTTTCTATTTGCAGTGGTACAGTCTGGCTCTAATGTTTCAAATATGTAGAACAGGAGAGAATAGTTGATGCAAATCACACTTTAGTTTTGCTGTGCCAGGTGTGCTAAAGGTGGATGATCAGAGGAAGATCTGACAGCTCATGCCATGCATAGCACTGCAGTCGATTCAGTATTCAAATCACAGCTGATGTGATGTCACACCATTTAACTAATTTCTGCTCTCCCACAACTCATAAGGGGGGAAAGGTTTGGGCAATTTTTTGGGGGTCTACTTGCTGAACTAAAATTTGCCTTTGCTTTGGCGATATGGAAGACTGAAGGACTCTGTTAGGTGATCAAGATGGATTTAATCCTCTCAACTTCTTTAAGAGAGCTGATAAGAAAGATGGAGACAGACCTTTTAGTAGGGCCTGTAGTGACAGCACAAGGGGTAATGGTTTTAAACTGAAGGAGGCTTCACTTAGATACAATGATGAAATGTTTACAATGAGGGTTGTAGAACACTAGCTCAGGTTGTTCAGGGAGTTGGTAGGTGTCTCATCCCTGGAAACATTCATGGTCAGGTTGGATGGGGCCCTGAGACACCGTGATCTAGTGGAAGATGTCCCTGTTTATTACAGGAGGGTTGGACCAGATGAGCTTTAAAGGCTCCTTCCAGCTGAAGTGTTCTGTGATTGCAAAGGTGTGCTGGTTCCCTGAGCGCAGTACCGAGGAGTTGTGTGAGTGTGCCTGGTTGGGATGTCTCTGTGATGCACAAACACACCCAGAGCCTCAAGGATGGCCTCAGCATGTTTCTCATTTCTGCATCTATTTGCAAATATAAATTTTAAACATACATTAAGCAAGACTTTGCACATGAAAAGGAAATCCATGCACTTTGTGTCTCCATGGGAGAGGAGGGATCCCCTATTTCTGGCACACTGTAATTTGTTAGGAAGTGAACTCTCTTGACTGGTTTTTTTATGTGCAGCTGATGTAAACAGGTCCCATGTGCTTTTTTTCCTTAATATTGGCATTTTATGGGCTTCCCTTCATAGGTAACATCAGCCTGATACCTTCTTCAGTGCTGTTTGTATGATGTGTGAAATCCTGTAGCTTCTTATGGCTAATGAGGGCAATTCTGCATCTGGCCTTTCCTGAGCTTTTCCTTGCCCCCAGCCTCCTGTAGCTGAAGTCCTGGTGCCATCCTGGCAGCCCTCTCCTACTGCAAGAAGAACCATACACCCAGGGTGTTACCCTGGCATGATGCAGGCAGGCAGGGACTACATGCAGAAATCCTTGTCTTGTCATCACTCGAGTTTCTGTGGTGTTTGCTTGTTCCTTTGGAAGTGTGGGGGACTCCAGGGTGCAAAAGCAGGAGCATTGAGGTGGGGGTGGGCATTTGAGCACTTGGGAAGGAGCGTCCTCTGCTAACACCCAAGCACAGCCAAGGGTGGTGCTCAGGAGTCCTCCTCTGCCGCAGGTGCCTCACTGCGCTGTGAAATGACTTTTTAAACACACCTTGCCTCCTTTTCCTCATGCCCTCAGAAGCATCTCCCCGTGTACAATTACAAGGTAAAGACAATGCAGCCCGTTGTGTTTGGAAGTGGTGGTGTGGGGCACACACAAAGTGGGGATTCCTGCTCTGTCCTGTCTTGCGTACGTGGTGCCTTTTTCATCTTCAAAGCATTTTCCAGCCATGAACTAAGAGCACACGCATTAGCTGAGAGCACACACCCCTCCCTGAGCAGCTGATGCCGGGCACATCCCAGGAAAAACTTCCAGAATATGACACACCACTTTTGATGAAAATAAAATGATGCCATATTTCATCAGCTCTATTAGAAGTACTTAAGTAATTGACCTAACGAAACTTTAAAAAGCCTTTAAGAGACAAATGTGGTACACTCCTTTGTTCCAAGTCTTTCCCCCTTGCTCCCCCTTATTTTCCCTGTTGAACATCTTTGTTGACTTTTTGGGATCTGTTTGTTTCCCAATGTGTGGCTTTGCTGAGTTTTGTGTGTGTTATGGTAGCTGATTTCTCTGCTTTGCAGCAGTGGTACTGTTACAGTTTCTGCAGCAAAGGAAATTGTCATCCGCAAAACAGCATGAGTATGACAGGAGTATCTCATCTTTCATACCAGTTTTTGCAAACATTTGGTTTTATTTCCATTGTGTGCATTGGCCTGTGCTGTGTGTGCCTGCCTTGCCTCTGGGCTGTGTATACCTCTCACAGCTTCAACATGATTTCTTGTCTTCAGGTGTTCCATCACACATCTCCACCATCCTTCCAGCTGTGATGTCAAACATCTGGCCCCTCTGAACCCATGCTGGCTTAATGATTGTCCCACCACCTCTGTAGCCAGCTTGGGTATTTATCTCTCCTTTCCCTTTATCTTTTCCTTGAGCAGGACAGTCCAGGTGAGGTGGGACGTGACGACATGCTCTGCACAGGACAGAAATCCTGTCAGCTCCCTCCATGTTCTCAGCTCCCTCCCCCTGCCATGTTCTCAGCTCCCTCCCCCTGCCTTTTGGGGAAAAGGGAACAGTGGCACCTGAGTCATCATATCTAGTGGACTTTTTTGGGTGCAGTGACCGGCCACCGATGGAGCTTTCTGCTCCAGACACTTCCCAATCTGCAGATACACAGGACTGTCCGTGACCAACCACGGCCAAGACATGAGCTTTGTGACCCCTAACACCCAGTCTATTTCTGAGGGCTTTTTTTCAAGGCTAAATTGATGCATTCTGGGTGCAGCTGACCTTTCTTGCGTTTGTTGCTTTTTGCAGGGGAGGCAGACGAAGAAGCCTTTGCCGAGGAGTGCAGACGGAGAGGACAACACGCGTTGCCCTCCCAGCCCACCAACCTCCGCCTGCTGAAGCCTCACAAGTCCGGCACCTCCCCGCGCTTTGCCTGCCATTACAATAGCGATGAGGTGGAAGAACAAGACAGGAGCCGGGTTATGAGCAGCTTCGAGGCCCCTATTTATTTATCAGGTGTGCACAAGCATGTTGGTGAGAAACGTGCAGAGAAGGACCCATCACATAGTCAAAAGCCAAACCCAAAAAGCCAAGCAAGAAGTTGGTGCTGTGTGTTGACTTAATGTTAGTTCCCTGGTAGATAATAAATAGCAGCCTGTTTGCCTTCATCCTGCTTTAGCTCTGATCTTCCATTTAGCCTAGATTCACTAACGCCCTGGGATATTTAAGGATCCAGGGCAAATACTGTTGTGCTGCTGAAGTGCCTGTGCTCTTTGTTGTTAAAAGTGAAGGCATTTTAGAGGTTAACTCATCACAATACTTTGCACATTCATTTACTTAAATTGTGCTTGGCTTCCTCGTCCAAGGAGAAGTTCAGCAAGTTGATGCTATTTCTGGAAGCTGCAGTTTTAGGCAACTAAATCCTAATAGAGGATCTGAGAATATTCAGGCAAATGTGGCAATGTGGCAATTGTCCAGGTTATTTTTGGAAGTAATTAGTCCTTTAATATATTTCCAGTCTGTAATTTTTTGGCAATGTAGTCCAGAGGCTATCTTGGACAATGAAGTCCTCATAACTACTTGATTTAATTGGAACCTGTGGTCAGAGATCATCCAGGACTGTGAGGACAGGTTTTTCTGATATGTGGAAGATGCCTTTCTACTTGGATGCCCAAAACAAGGACCCTTCTCAGTAGTGTGAAATCAGGTGAAGTGCTGGGAAGTGTGAGCCTATGAGGCTTCTCAGGGTAAACACAGCACATGAAAAATATGCACTGTATCCCAAAACAGGTGCTCATATACTCCCAGTGCTATACCAACTTCCAATGTGTTTATGAGCCTTTAAACTTAACAATGTCTTTTGTATGGAAGACCTAAAGATATTATGATAGATGGCACATTGAAAAAATAGAATAATTTAGATTAATGTCTTCCTGATAAGTTGCTGTTTGTGTCTTTAAAGATGACCAAGTTGAATCTTTTCTTTAAAAAAAAAATAGCAAAAATTACAGAGGTCTGAATGTGACCTCTGGGCTGATTTCCTGAAGCCTCCCACACAAGGGCTACAGGTTTGGTGTCCTGTGTCTGTGGCTGGCAAAACAAAACCTTGGCTCTGCCTTTGGACACACAAGGGTCTCTGCAATCACAATATTTTGCAATGGATTCCGAGGAGCAGCTGAGTTTGACATGCACCGTGCAATTTTTGGAGCAATTTTTAAGATTGCTTAGGACTTTCTGCTGTGAATTCATTTATGCTCCAAGACGCACAAGTTTGCAATTAAAATTAATTTCCAGAAGTATTAGTGCAATCACAAAATGCTCTCTTCTGCCAGTAGATTGTGAGTTGCCAAAAAAAAACTCAGGGTGAAAACTTGATTGCAGTAAGACTAAGATTTTACTGTTGCTTTAAATATTTTGCCTGCTGTTCCTCTGATGGACAGGGCTGCTGAAGGACTGGTCGAGTCAGTCATAAAAACCTACGTGAGTGTCTTAATCCCTCCCTGGGGAGTGTGTGCACGAGCCCTGGCCATTCCCCTTCATGGGTGTTCACCTCTGCTGAGTGCCTTGCCCAGCAAGCAGCTTCACCAGCACAGCTCTGTAATTACAGAGACCACTTTACTCGCTTGGCTTCTCATGGATCACTGCCGTGCTTACACGGGCCGGCGTCGGGAGAGAATGGCATCATTTCTGCCTTGCTCCAAAGCCCTCTCAATTCACTGGGAAATAGTTGAGTTCAGTGGCCTCAAACCAGGTGCAGTTCCACCTTGAATCAGATGGTTTTGCTACCACCAGCGTGGGGCTCCTGACAGCGGGACCACGCAGCAGTTTTAGATGTTGTCCCAGTTGGAGCATCTCAAGCAAACCCTCAGTCATTAATGATTCACCTGCAGTGAAGTGGTTTTCTTTTCCCAGCTCTAAGAATGGGACTGTATGAATTTTGATTTGTAAGTCTGTAAGAAATTTAAATGACGGAGAAGGGGATAGGTTTCATCTTGACTATGTGGTGGGAATCCCTCTGGACATGGCATCTCTCTAGTGCCCAAGGAAAGGCTGGCCAACTCCTTTATGCTGGCAATATCCAGAGGTGAGATGAATCCTCTCCTTAGTCAGGACTGGCAGTTATCACAGTGGGTATTTAAGAAAAAAATTGAGAGTTTAATTTAATTCTCCATCTACCACGGACACTTTGTGTTTTAGTAGAAATTGCTCTGGAAACTGTTCTCAGTTTCATAATGGCCTTTTAGAATAAAACTTCACCTCTTGTGCTCTGAAGTTGCTGCATATATCACATAGTTCTCTAGCTCGAAAAAGGAATTTTTGAAATAAGAATTCAGATACTGCAAGTGATGTGCTCCCTGATAGTGTGATACACAGCTGACTGGTGGGATCTGAGCCATGTCAAAGTGGTGTTAATGCCAGCAGAGACCTGGGGATGGCAGCTGTTAATGCCAGAGGTAGTGGTAACTACCCCTTAAAAACTACTGCTTTGGATTTAAGAGTTTTGACCTTTATCCAACAAGAATGATTGAAATGTTTAATTGTTAAAATAGTCAAAAAATATGATACCAATTTCATTATTTGGAAGATAATATTGCAAGGTTTGCTCTTCCTTTTCAAAGAAATAGCTTGCATTAACCTACAGCTCACAACATTAATAATTCATTTTTTGCTGCATTTTCATCTGCTGGAATCTGTGAAGAGGAAACCACTCTAAAAGATCTAGCTTAACTAATCTTGATCCTATCCTGGCATGGTTTCCTCTGCTGGAAAGTTGAGCTGTTTGTAGTTCATTTCATCTTTAATTCAGTCTCCGTTCTTTTTACCAACATGCAGTTTCCTGAATTACACTTTACTAACTAGTAACAGTGATGTGCTTTGTTATCCAAACTAATTACTTTATAATTCCATCACAAACTTCGTTTTGGGCATGTCATGGAAAGAGAAAGGAAAGCAAAGCCACTGATTTTTGTGGAGGTCTAATACATGAGGAATGCTGGAGGTGCGGAGATGGAGTTTGCCCTCCCTTTGCTCCACATCCCCTGGCTGTAACTGTGCTAGTGGGATGGGGTAACAGCTGTACCTGTGTGGGGCAGGGGCTGGGAAGGCTGGCTGGTGGATTTGGAGACTGGCTGGTTGCCCCCAGGCTTAGCCCAGAGCTGCCTTCAAGCGTGGTGTTTTAGCTGCTGGTACGAAATCATCCCGTTACCCATCAAAGACAGCTAGGCTGTGTGTGGGAGGGCACACATGGCTGCACTGCCTTGCAAGCTTTTGCTTGCCATTTGGGAGCAAAACCTTGGAAATCTATTCAATGCTTGTGTTACTCTAAGTAACAGGAGGCAAACAGGTGGTACCTGGCTTGGTTTGTTCTTGTGGCAATTCTAGGCAGAATTGGTAAAGAAAACGACATGGTGAGCAAGCATGAAGGAAGGCTCCTGCAAGTTACTAAAGCTTCTCAGTCCCCTAAAACATAAAAGTTGGGATTACATCACCAGATTGGCCAGTGAAAATGGAGAACTCACCCCTTGGATTTAACAGTGTGGATAATTGAATAGTGGAACAGCATACCTAGACAGGGTGGGATGTTTTGTCACCCCAGGTCTTGACTAAAGTTTCCCTCTCCATGATGCTCCGTGGCACAGGAGGAGGAGCAGGCAGGAGCTGTGGATGAGGAGAGGCAATTAGTAGGTCAGGTTGTGCTGTGTGCTGGGCAGTGGCTCAGGCTGAGGGGAGGGGATGTGAAAGTGTAAAGTTGTAATTGCAAATTGAGTCACACATGGAATTATACTCAAGCTGTGATCCGGTGTGAATTTTTACAATGGCATATGCGAGTGTGGTCAGTCTAAAATAACAGAGAGTGGCTGCAACTCACAAGTAAGCCAGCTGCCTTTGAAATAGCAGTTTATGGTTTTGACTAGAGAAGGATTTCTAAGACCAGAAAATTAGAAAGAGCACTACAGAACCCAGCTTGAAAGTGCCTCACTGCCCTTTTAAAGCTCTGTGGGTGTTGGGGCCATGGCTGCTTCCATGCTTTGAAGGAAGGCCACAATCTTAGCAAAAACTTGGTAGATCTTTGAGAACATTTTCTCTGAGACTTGAGCAGAAAATATGAATCCCTCCCACCCCCAGCCTCAAGGTTTCACTCTGGAAGTGGAAGGAAGCTCCTCCAAAGTCTTCACCTTAGCAGATCTTCTATAAAAATCGTGCCATGGCCTTTATTGCTCACTGATATGGGTCAAGCAGCAGCAATGCTGTGTGTTAATTGTCAGCTGTGACTGAAAGCCTTGTTTCCTTCTGCTGACTCCCACACTCCTCTGTGCTGGCAGAAGGAAGGTGGAGCAGACCCGTGGCCACTCTCTGCATCCTGGTAGAGCAGGCAGATGTCAGGCAGGGCAGGAAAAAGTAGGATACCAGAAATGCACTGGGTAGGAGTGCCTTGCCCAGGACACTTGTGCCTTTGGATCAGCCGCCCGACGTGCACACCTCCCTTGCAGTTGCCACCCAAGAATGTGATGAGTTTCACAGTCAGTGACTGAACAAACTCGTGACTTTGGGAGGTGCAGATAGCAGGGAAGTGGAAAGCCAGAAGGAAAGTCAATCTGGGACACAGCAGAGAAGCTTCCCAGTTTGTTTGGGTCCTTGCTGAGTGATGGTTGAAGGAGTTGCACCTAAGTGTTTCTGGAAGTCGTTTTCAGCCTTCAGCAGCTAAATGAAAGCTGGAATAGCTTCTGAATGTGCTCCTTATGGCTCTTCTAGAAGTAGAAGAGAAGGGGATGACATGGAAAGAGTGATGCTGTTTGTTTTAGACAAGAATCATCCAAGTAGTAAAGCAGGTGTAATTCCAAATGGTGTGGATTCCTGCTTCACCCATCTCAGCTCCTGGCAGCTGACAAAAGCAAGAAATACCAACTTAGGGAGATTTCTATCTGCATTTGAGTGAATCTGTTTTCCAAACGTCACAGCTTGGGGAAGCTCTTGGCAACTTGTTCTCCCTCTGCCCCGTGAGGCATTTCTAGAGTTTGGGTGGCTAAAGATTGCTGCTAAGGGTGGAAATCTGAACAGCCTCCTCCAAGGCCAGCACTGTTTGGCTGAAGTGCAACACTAGGGGAGGTTTCTATGGACACTTTGGGATGCTGGCGACTCGCCAGGACACAGGCACACTGCAGAGTGATCAGTCATGGGGCTGCTGCTTTCTAATTCAGATTTTGTTGTCTCATGACTTTGGGGCTAGTCTTGTAACCAAGGCAGCTTTTAATTAGTGCTGGTTGAAGTATTGGAGTGAAATAGACACCGAAGGGTTACTTCTTTAGTGTGCAATTCTTATTTATGTTAGGAGCTGCTTCACTTGTTTGCATCAGGTTTTTGGCTGTTATCACCCAGCATAGCATCACTGGAGCAACAGACTGGCAAAGTTTGACCTATCCTTTCTTCTTAGGTGGGGGTAGAAAAGGAAATGGCAGACAGTGAAATTATTTATCACAGCAGGCTCAAAACAGAAAAGACCTGGCAGTTGTCTCTTGAGGAATACTCTGTGTTTGTGTGTTATCTCCTACTTTGGGCAATCTCTTTCTGTGTGTCAGTGATAACACTTGAAAGATTTCCACTTTTCAGCCTTATCATACCAGAGGCTGGTAGGAGACCATGTTGTCAAATGCCTAAATATCTTCATACAATAATATTTTGACATTTGAGTTGTTTCGTTTATAAGACAATAAATTATGTGGCATTCACTTCAAGTCATAATTTACATTGACTCAGTATTTTTAAGAAACAGTTGCTAGAATTGCTTTCAAAATCTCAAGCATTTGAAGAAAATGGAAAAAAAATATTATGATATAAAATAGCAGCATCAAATGCTATCATGCCTGGATGTGGAAACCTTTTAGAAATACTGACACTATTTTTAGAATGAAAAATGAAAAAAATTATGAAGCTAATACCTGCTAGGGTTTAATGATCCTTTCCCAAATATCTGTGTTATTGTTTCCTAGTTATTACAAGAGCTAGTTCTCATCAGCTGATATGATGCTGTTTTTCCTTCCAGTAAGGGGAGGAATCCTTTGAATAACACCTCCCAGATGACTGATTCTCAGGAGTAAGCACATCTCTTCTGCCTCCCTTGACCTCTGTGGGAAAGGAGGGAAATGCTTGAGCCTTTCAGGGATGGGTGTCTTACTCAGTGAATTGAATGCAAAAGGATCCTGTTTTTGGTGATGTACAGGTGACCAAGGGGCTGACCTGGAAGGAAACTTCCTGGATGGAGTTCTTAGTGAGGAGATGTTCACACAGTGAACAGGGACAGGAGTTTAGCTCAGGGGGTGACAGAGTGCAGGGAAAACCCAGTGTCATCTGCAATTCTGCTAAGCACCGCCAGTTTCTCGCTTCCTTAAACAAGAAAACTGGTTTCCACTCTAACTGTGTGCAGGTTGATTGCTCATGGCAGAATTTCTAAATAAATATCCTGCCTCTTGACTCAGATAATTACAAAAGATGAAGTCATGCTGTGGGTACAGCACAGGAGCTAGAGTGATAACCTAGAACAGTTTTCTGTTGCTACAAGTGAGTGTATTTCCTCTAAACTTTTGATAATGTCTCAAATGGTTTTAGCCAAAAGACTTACCTCGTGGTTCTCCCCAAGTCTTAAACTTAAACTGAAGAACTTCAGCTGTGCTGTGGGCACATCTCTAACTGTGCTTGGGAGGAGCTCTGGTGAGGAGCAAACTGCAGCCACAGCGTGGCTTTGTTCTCCCCCAGCCTCCCACAACTTCCTTTTCCCATCTTAATATTGCTATTGAGAAACTGATGGAGAACCAGGTGCACTGGTGAAACTGCTTCCTTGGGGCCATCTCTGCCTGTCTGCTGACAGGACAGAGGAAAAAAAGAGATTTCCATACAGGCAGAGTTGTGCCTTTCCACAGAGCCATTCCTCTGACTCCCAGCCCTGCCCCTCAGTGGGATTGCAGGGGCTGCTCTGCTCTGTGCTGGTCCTGGTCACTGGACTGTGCTGATTTCCAGTGACAGAGCACCACTGAGCTGAAAGATCCCTCCAGCTGTCTCAAAACATCACAGAATGATTGTCTGAGGGAAATGTTTACTGGCTCTCAGTTTAGATTTCTGAGTGCACCTGGGTAGATGTGGTGGTTCACACAGTTCACTGCCCGTGCAAGCGTGCCAGCAAGTTGGATTTTACTGCAAGTTTGGAGGAAAAGGTGTGATGCCGAGCAACAATGTTTTACACACATCTCTGTGGGGGTAATAAACCATTGGAATGATGATCACATGGCTGGAAGCTTGTGCCTACTGAACCTGTAGCAAATAATTGTTGCTTGAACTCAATGCTTTCATGCACCATTGGGGCTGCAGTCGAATATAACCTGTGGTGCATAGTTAAGCATGAGCAGGCTGATGACCAGCATATAAAATATATATTGGTAAACACTGAGCACCTTCTTATTTACTCAGGATTCTTGGCATTCCCTAGTCTTGAAATGGAAATGCAAATATCATGGTAACTCTGACTAGCGTGAGCAGGAAATGCCAGTACTTAAATTGCTCCTGCTGCATAAGTCTTATTTATTGCTTCCTTTTTGAAAATTATTCTGGTTTTGCATGTGCTCTAATTTTGAAGCTTTTCCTGAATGGCTTTGAAGTATTTTGAAAGTTCTCCAGACCTTTTAAAACTTCAAAGATTGGTAGTATTTTCTTTCTATCCTATGTAAGGGATAAAGTAGAATTGGGGATATAGTGGAAATGGCAATTTAAAGAAAAAACAAACAACACATTAGGAAGCCAGACCTTTTCTTTAATATTCTTTAAACCATTCAGAGAACATATGCTTTTGCTAGAGAGAAAAGTCTGTGAATGCTGTGAAAAGTGTTTTACAAGCCATGTTTCCTCAGGATACAAAGAAGGCAGCAAGAGGAGGAAGCAGAAGCAGAGAGAGGAACTGAAGAAGAAGAAGTCAACCAAAGCGAGTTACTAAAATGGACTTCTCTGCTATGCCAATACCTTTAAAACAATGACAACAACTTCATGTTACCTTCGAGCACACCTCTTTTTTGTGTATATTTTTTGATTGTTCACACTGCTACCAAGGAAGTGACTCATGTTTAAAACTGTACTAAAATTGCACTATGTTATTCCTTTTAGTTTCACGGAGTGGCTTTCTTGCCCGTTCAGGTTAGGGAATTCAGACGAGGCAGGTCGTGGTTAGACGTGTGTTATGTTTGAAGATTGGAAAGCGTTACAGAATTTCTTACCTCTTCCTTCCCTGGGACTAAGGCGACTCTAGTCTAGTGTTTGTTATTTGTCTTGTAGGATATAAAAGGCAAATGCCTGCTTGCTTGGTCACTGGCATCAAATCAGGCCTGTTGAAAGAAGAGTCCTGTTCACTCATGTTGTTGGGAGTGGGACTGAGACGAGCTCTTATAGGGTAGTTTATGCAGGATTAATAAGTGACTTTTATGGTTGGGTTTTTGGTTTTTTTTTCCCCAGGCTGGGCAGTTCTGTCCCTATTAAAATGTTCCCTCATATTAAATTGTAACTTGAAGTTATATCTTCTGATTTTAAAAAATGTAGTGTAGTGATAGTCTCCTGTAAGCACTCCTACTGATTTCTTTAGGCTTAGTTGGCTCCTGATGAATCATTTAGTGAAATCATTCCTTGTTTTAAAAGTTTATTTTCAGAACCTAGAGACAAATGATCCAAGTGCTACTTTAAAACTGCTCTTTGTTTCTCCTGAGTAGGTTTTAGATAACAAACATTTTCAGCATCCGTTTTAGATTTCATCAACTTGTTTCTGCAAAGAACTTATACCTTTATGTATGTAAGCATTTTGCATCGGTTTTATTGCAAGACTATTTTTTTAGCTTGAAAAGATGTCTTAGATTTAAAAGAAATATATATTTCCTGGCAAGATGACTTCCTTGCTTCCCATACTTGTCTCATGTGCATGACACATTGCTTCTCTTAACCTTTTAGTGTGTACAGAGCCCCTCTGTTGCCTTAAGCATTTACCTGCATGTTTCTTGTCAGTGTGTTGTCTCCTTTTTTTAACCTCCAGGTAAGAGTTAGCAGCTTATGGTT
The DNA here is from genome assembly GCF_031753505.1 of Anomalospiza imberbis. Classification (NCBI taxonomy): domain Eukaryota; kingdom Metazoa; phylum Chordata; class Aves; order Passeriformes; family Viduidae; genus Anomalospiza; species Anomalospiza imberbis. The sequence goes on along the minus strand of NC_089681.1, from coordinate 143,498,194 downwards.
TTGTTTTGTTTCTTTTGTCTTCCTTTTGCCAATATGTTGTTGATGTAACAGCCTTAAACCTGGCAATATTGAAAGTCCACAGTTTCTGGAGAAACTCACTCATCCTAACGTTTCAAAGATGCAGGAATGCACAAAATGGTGTAAGAGAGGAGCTAAACAGAAAAGCCAAGTCTGCATTCTAGCATGGTTTGATGTAACAAATTCTGGTGTCTCTGGTATCTGAATGGTTTAGCTTCAATTACCCAATGTAACCCTCTGCAGGCACCATATAACACACAATAACCATTTGTGAACTCTCTTAGGGTCTGTAAATTACGGTTAAAATCAAATAAGGACTGAGTACCTGTTTTCTGTCACTTAAGTACCACTTTTTTTTTTTTTGTGCAGTGTTACTAATATTTAAAAATAAAGAAAATCTGCCTTTATACTTTGTCCTCTTGCACTGTACTGTAGACTGGCATCAGTTGTCTGGTTCATTTCCATTAAAGTTCAGGCTGTAAGCACAGGGGGGAGAGTCCTCATTCACACAATGCCCACAAGCATTCCAGGTAATTCCTTTTGTTACATCCATGAGCAAGTCAATACAGTCCCTGTGTCAAATGGCTGATACTGGAAAATGAGGGTTCTTTCTGGCTGGAAACATCACTATGAGGAGAGTACACTTCAAGCAGAGCTTGCACATTTGCCATGCAAGGAATATTTGTCCTGGGTAATGCACAACATTGAACTGCATCCTGGTTAGGTTGCTTTCCATATTCTAGGAGAAATTCCCTCTATACATATGTTCAAGCTGTTACTGCTCATTATTTGCTGGGGACATGGTGCATGCTTTGGAAAAGCAGCAGAGGTGGAGGAAGGGAGAGGTGACGCCAGCACAGGGCTGTTCTCCCCAGGGCTGTCCCTGTGCTGTGAGCAGCCTCACGTAATGGGACAGAGTGGCTCCAGATCAGGAATATGCCTTGAAGAATTAGAGCAGACAGGGATTTGGTACATAAATATTTCCTTGACTCAATCCCTGTGTTAGGCTTGATGGAGGCGGGTAGAGCATTAATTAGGAGACCTGCAGGCAGGCTCTAAATTAGTGAGGAAAAGCCTGTCTCAACAAAGGCATCCTTCCCCCACTGGAAGGGCGCTGCTGTGCTTGCAGGTGGCCTCCTACACCCACTGGGAGAAACTCCTGGGAAACGGAGTCCCCAGAGGAGGGAGCCACAGGCGTCATCTCTCCCATAACAACCTAGAATCTGTCCGAGCTTGCCTGGAAGTTAAGAGATGTGGGCCCATGGCCATTGAGCCTTGTTCCTTCTTTCTCAGCCCAATTATTTCTGGATTTTAGCTGAAGGGGAACTGCTCAAGTGTAGCGTGGCTGTAGCACTGTGTTCACATGGCTGTGCTGCTTCCAGGACAGCCTGGAGCTGGTGCTGTGTCTGTAGGAACAGGCACATGGCTCTGTATCCCAGTGCATCCATCTGCCACAGGTGAAGGCTGCATGATGATGTGGGTACTTAAATATGTGTCAGGGTAGGAAAAAATGCAGGTGGGTGTGAGACACCGCAACTGATAACAGATGATGCTGGCCCAAGAATGGCTGTGAATAAATACATTGTGAAAGTTGGGAAATGATTCCTGCCCATCCCACAACACTTCTGTGGAAGAGCTGAGAACAGAAACAGAACTAGCTTAAATAGGGGGCCTGATGTGATGCATAAATTGTATTGCAAAATTATTCTTTATGGAGCAGATACCTGGGCTCCAAGACCCAAAATGTATCCCATAAGAAAATAAATCTACTAGGGTAGATAACAGTTGAGTTAGAAATACACTGAAAGGTATCTCTTAAAAAGACAACACTGGAAAAACCCCAGTTTTGAGATAGAGGGGACACAATTGCAAACAAACACAAGGCTGACAGATAAACGTTCCTGCTTCTCACTTGGAAGCTGCCACTATGAAAATGGTTTAAATTCAGTTGTTTTCCCACACCTTTCAGAGATGTGCACTGTCTACTCTTTGAACCAAGATTTGGCAAGACTTTGACCTGAAATAAATGATCTGAGAGTGTGTAGGTGTTAGAACAATAAAAAAGTATTTTTCAAGTTTTTGCCTCTCTACTCCATGCTGGTGCCACCTTCATGAGCAGCTTGCAGACCTGTACATCCTGCTCCTAGAGGTAACACAAAGCTCTGTTTCCTTCTGTCAGCTTGGCTGCCTTTACAGAGACTTCCCTTTCCCCCAAATTTCAAATTATTTCATGAGCCTTTGTATGTATTTCTTGAAATAACACACTGAAAAGATGATGAGTCAAATATCTAGAAAACGTGTAGTAATCATCAGGTAAGCACTAAGCTGCCTGTTTTCCCAACCACATCCGAAATGTGTGACTTGTACCCGCGTGTTCTTCAGGAGTGTTCTCCACCATGTCCCACCAAACCGGTACCTATCAAGTGGTGGGATTAGCTTGTTACTGTATCAAATGTCATTGTTTTATTCTACCTGTAAAGAATTCTATTAATTTCCATTTTCCCCTTTTGTTTTGTGTGCTAGTTACACAGGATTCCCTGGATGCACAGGTTAGTCCTTCCTGCATTTCAGATCCTGGTTATCTTATACAGTTCTCTTTTATGTCCAAGCTGAGCTCACATTTTAGGGCTCTCTCATGTTTCCTTGCCCAGGGGGCACCTTGCTGCCCTGTAACACACACATTGATGGGAGGGTGGGGGTGGCATATTTGCCCATGATTAGCTACATATAATTCTCTTTTTTCCAAGGGGGAAGCTGGTCTTAAGAGACTTTTTATCACTCTTTGCAATACTTTTCTCATTGCTACCTGTTGCACGAAAAACTCTAGGCAAGGCAACTTTCCTCCCCATTGATGAGAATTAATAGAGGGCACTTACAGCCACATACAGATCTCACTAAATGTTCATATTTGGAGGTATGATCGATTGACCTGCCCTGTGTCAGCACACTTTGTCTCTTCACAAGCTCTTCTAGCCAAAAAGGATTAGGTGGGGTATTAGGAAGTGTCAGATTTGTTATGTACCTTGTTGGTGCCCTCTTAACCACCAGCTGTTAGCTCCTGACAGTGAGTGAAGCACTTACAAAGTGGCTGAGCTGATGTGAGATGACATTTCCAAGCATGGGGTAGGTTCTGCTCTCATCATGACAAGAAGAGACTGACCATGTCATTTGGCATATCTTGAACTACAGTTTCAAGTATCCCAGATTTGAGATAGGCAGGATCCTGCCTCTTCCTGAAGGGCTCAAGTTGTCACTGCAAAATCAGCCCAAAAAGTAAGAAGTGAGTGTGAGATTAAAACACTTGTGCTGATAATGAGTCTGAATGCTTTGATTTCAGGGAAACGCCTCAATATCTGCCTGGAAACGATCACGGATTTTCTAGGATGTCTTCAAGGAGGGAATGGGACCTCACTGTGCTGGCTGGATGTCTGATTGCATCTCTTCAGTGTCTGTTTCCATTGGCACACACATGCACCTTTCTACTGAAACAGCAGATGTAATTTTTTCCATCCCTTGTTTGGGAAGTGCTCATCCTTTGGTCAATGCTGAGCAATTTGCTTGTTCTTTAGGCTGCTGGTGGTTGAAATTTAATGAAGTCTTCTATGGCAGGTGGTTTTTTTTAAACATTATTTCAGTATTAGAGATTGCAGCTGGGAAAATTTCCTTTAACTTAAAAAACAAAACTTACTTCCAGGCTTTTGAGATGAAAACAGAGATGGCAAAATCATGTATCACACCAAAGCTTTTATGCACATACACCCCTTAAATGTAATGGGGTTAAACCTATAAAATATGTGTTTCTGCCTGATTTTTTGAGTTCAGACATGTGGCATTTTTGGACAGTTTAATATGTTTAGATGAGCAGTGCTATTGCATATTGCTAGGTCAGACCAGGAGACGGTTTGCAGCCTCCGTAACAGGCTGCACACTCAGAGCCAAGGAAGGGAGGGAGCACTGAGGAGAGGTTTTGGAGCACTAAAAAAACACTTCCCACAGTACCTGGAAGGGACATTCACACAGGTGGTTGACTTGATCCTGGCAGCAGACACAAGCTACAACCTGCCATACGGTGACAACACGGGTTTCACCGCTGCGGGATGCGAGGGGAGGAGGTTCCTGCACTGGAGCCTTCCCTGGGCTGTGAGTCACGCTTTGTACCCATGAAAAGGATTTGTCAGCTGCCTGGCCCACTGTCCTGTCTTTGATAGTGACTAATGGTGGCTGCCTAGTGGAAAGCACACGAACAGGCTAAGCGTGTTATACCTCACCCAAGTGTTTTCCCAGCTGCGGCTCTTTGGGGGTCAGAGGCTCCTGGATCCAGAAATGGCCTTTTTGTTACCCAGTATTTTTTTCCCATTGACTTGTTAACCTAGAAAGCTGCTCAGTACTCATTGTCCTATGACAAGGCATTCCTCACGTGACTCCACTGGGAAATGAGATATGTGCTGTGTTTTAAAACTCTCTCCTACATCTTCCTTTGGCTTCCTCCCCTCCTCCATCCCAGCATGGGAAGAGACACTGCCCACCACGTCCTCACTCACCTTTTCCATGGCACTCATGACTTTACACTCATGCCAGCCTTTGGTTAACTCTTCTATGGCTCAAGAGGTTCAGCACATTGAGCCATTCCTTGCAGAAAGCATTTCCTACCTTTGATCACCCTCTCAGAATGGGGAAAGATGGTTAAACAGTGGCTCAGCTCCATAAATTGTGCTGACCATCTGGACAAGCATGAGTAGCATGCTATCAGCTTGCTAATACTCCACTGACAGGAAGAGAAGTGGGCCATGCACAGCCTGGGATGCAGGAAGGGCAGACCTGGGGCCTGGCTCTGCTGCCCTCAGTCTCACCAGGCTCTCACAGGCTCTGAGGTGCGAATGTATGAGCTCATGGCAGTGATGGTATCTCCAGAGCGTGGTCCCACACACCTTCCCTCCCCCTCAGCTGAAATCACGTCATGGGACATTCCCTGGCAGCATCTGGGATGTGTTCCTCCTGGCTCAGGCTCTGCTCCTGCCTCCACTCGTTGCTCCTCTAAGCGTTCTCTGTCTGTGCCTCTGCCCGGCTGGCAGCACCCGAGCTGGAGGTCTGTGGCCACTGCCAGGCTGCCTGCTCCCACAGAAAGCTGGCAGTGCCTGAAGGATCCCTGCCAGCCAGGGAGATGGGTCCAGTAACCTTGGGAAGGCACCGAGCTCCTGGAGTGACACATCCCTGCAGGCAGTGCCAGGAGTCCGGGGCGGTGTCACTCCGCGTGTCCCCGATTTCTGCAGCACTGCCCGTGGCAGTGCAACAGCTTTTCCACTGCCAACCCCTTGTTCAATATGCAGAAGATATTTCCCATCTGTAGCAATCTGGGCTGTGAGTTTCCCTGTTCCCATCAGCATCTTTTGTGCAGGGACAGCTGCAGGTAATGTTCACTTACTGGGTTTTTGGGTCATCCACGTCACCTGGGAAATCTTAAATGTCTGGGGAAATAGTTATGAGGAAACGTCAGTGACAGGAACAGCCAGAGAGATGGGAGGGCACAGGACAGCAAAGAGTGATAGCTGAAGTGCAAAGGCGAAACCAGCTCATTGAGCTGAGCCCCCAGAAGGTGTCAGGACCTGTCAAAGCCCAGAGTGTGTCTGGCTCTGCAGTTCTGGGTCAGATCCAGCTCCGCTGTAAACGCGATTTTGCCCAATATGTTTTCACCCTGGGTGCAGACAGAGACTCAGGTGATGGGTGACCCCTGCCTGCTGTGCCTCTGCTCCAGCAGACAGCCCTGCTGGGGTGTTCAGGGAGGAGGTGTTTGGGTGCACCTGAGCCCCTATTTTTCTCAGCAGGATTCAGGTTTGGTGGTGGCATTTTCTTTAATCAGTAAAATTACTTCCCTTGGAACCACAGATTTTTCTATCATGATTTCTTAGGAAAATATTATTCAGCTCATGTAATGCAAGTCTGAGGTTGCATTATGAGATGGATGTGATAGAACACGATGGTAATGAGTCACCTCATATCATGTTTTATTGTGATGTGTCAGCTGAGAAGGGCAGAGAGCTATAGGTGTTTCCACCAGCCCAATTATGAAACAACCACTGGTTCATGCAGGAATTAGTAAATTTTTCCTAGGTTAGTTTAGCAGATAGATTTTGGTCTGTCATTTAACAATGTGGTTTTTTAAGTTGCTAACAATGAGCTGCCTCAGAATCTATTTTCCACCCAGAAAAGTCATCAGTCTCTTGCTACAAAGGGTTATATGTGCTCAGAAACTCCAGTCATCAGGATGAGACTGTCTCTCTTGGCAGAGGGGAGAGGTTCTGAGGTGGCCTTCTGCTGGCACTGACTAGAAGGAGGTGATGATGCCATCACCTGTTGCTGCTGAGAAGTGAGACTATGGAGGTATCATCTGGAAAGCCAGGAGGTTACAGAACAGGCCCCTGTTCTTCTCAGTTTAATCCAGACAGTGACAGAGGCCTGCACATAGGCACAAGTGCTCAAGGTAGGCTTTGTATTTCTGTCCCTGCTGGCTGTGGTGGTCATTCACGAGGACAAAGGACATTCCTTCAGGACGTTGCAGAATGAACGTTGAGTGTGAAGTCATGTCTGTGGGATGTGGACGATGGAAGTGGTGCAAACCAATGGGTCTTGGTCCCTCTCCACCACTGGTCTGGTGAGCCCTTCAGCCAGGTGCTTTGCTTGCAGCCCATGGATTTGCCAAGGCTGCACAAGCAAACAGCCTCTCAGCCGGGCAGCCTGGAAGTATCTGGTCATAGCGGAAAAGCATTTTTTTTGGTAGAAGTTTAGGTAAATATTGAGAATAAGGATGTATATGCTCAGCTTTTCTTGTGCTATTTGTTTTGACTACTAGTGGACTCAGTGGAGGGGCCCTGTAGTTTCCAGCCCCTCATGCAGGGGACAGACTTGGGGTAAGCACAAATGTCTCCTCTCCCACAGCCCTGTGTCTTCTCCTGACCACAGCTCTTCTGCAGTCCCCTCCCTTCAGCCCTGTGTCTTTTTGCAGCAGAAAAAGTCGATTCAGTGAAATGCTCTGGGGCTTTTGCTGTGTCAATAAACAGAGGCCAGGGCAGGACCTTTCCCTTCATTTTTGTACAATGGTTTGAACTGCTCCTCTCTAAGTGTTGGTCTCACACCATTAACCCCTTACAGACCTGGTTTGAGGAGAAGGTTTCCTAGTAGGTCATAAATGCTTCAGAGGAGGCATCCAGGGAGGGAAGCTGAATAATGGAAATGTTAACAGACCTTTCATCACACACCCGATACATCATTACTTAATTTCTTTGCTTTTGTCTCCTGTTTTTATAGTGTTTTTTCCCCCCAGTCAATAGCATTCATCCTATTCAGTGAATGGTCTTGATACTATTTTTATGGCATGAAAATTACTGTTGCTTTGACTGGCTCCTATTACCAGGTGACACTTCTTGGCAGAAAACAATGAATCTTCCTATTATTTGGAAAATAAATGTGATTTATGGGAGCAGCAATTGATAGTGGTCTGTGTTTTGCCATCAGCGTGCTTGCTTTCCTGAAATAAGGCTTTTACCTTTGGAGCGTGAAGGCTGTTTGTCTAGTGCTGCAGAGCAATTATAGATATATTTTTTTAACCTCAGCTTTCATTAAAAATGTTAAAAAATATGATAAGGAAAACATCTGTTATCATTTTAAGGGTTTGGTGCCTATGCAGGAAGCAGTTGTGTAGGTGTGGAGTTAAATGGGCTGGCAGGGAAGGATGTGTTCTGGATGCTGGAGATGGTGGAAGGAGGAGGGGAAAGGGAAAAGCTGACCTGAGACCTGTTGTCACTTCCCTTCACTCATGGTAGAGATGATGGTCAGCACTGAGGATTTATTATTAAAATCCCACAATACTAATAACAAAAAATGGACCAATGTAACTGCAGGGAAGGAGAACCTCTTCCCCTAAGAGCTGTGCAAGACATTAGCCAGAAACGTCTGGGGACAACCGTGAGGCGGTTTCTGTTTTTTCTTTCATTCTTGCTCTTTTTCAGCAATCTTTGCTGCCAGCTGGTTGGCCTTGGTTGTCCTGGGCCAGCTCTCCCCCAGCCAGAACAGAAGTGGGTCCTCTCCTTACTAATGCTGAAAATGTCTTGTGCTTCTTGAAGGACAAATAAATGAAGGTCTCACCTATATGGGAACACTTTTTTTTACCTTTCATACAGCAAATGAACTAAGAAATCCCCTGCATCTCTTTGGATTTTTTAAAATTAAAAATAGCCATGGTGTGGTGGGTTGACCCTGAATGGATGCCAGGCACACACCAAACCACTCTGTCCACTCCCTCCACGACTGGACAGGAGAGAGAAAATATAAGGAAGGGTTTATGAGTTGAGATAAGGACAGGGAGAGATCACACACAGATTAACAGCCAGGCAAAAAAGGCTTGACTTGAGGATGTTAATTGAATTTACCCATCAGAATCAGAGCAGGATAATGAGAAGTAAAATAAATCTTAAAAACACCTGACTTCCTCCCTCTCTTAACGTCCTCTCCTCCCCCACTCCTTCTTCCTGGGCTCTCTCTTCCCCCTGCCAGCTCTCGGGAGCTGGGGAATGGGGTTACAGTCCCTTCATCCACATTGTTTCTGCTGCTGCTGAGGGAGAGAGGTCCTTCCACTTCTCCAGTGTGGGCTCTCTCCCAAGGGAGGCAGTTTTCCACAAACTGCTCCAGCTCTTGGGTCACTTTTCCATGGGGCCAGTCCTTCAGGCACAGCCTGCACCAGTGTGGGTCCCACGAGGTCACAAGTCCTGGCAGGAAGCTGCTCCAGCAGGGGCTTTCCAGGGGTTCTCAGCCTTCTTCCCAGGCATGGGTCTCCTGCTAGAGCCCTGCACTCCGTGAATCCCCGTGGGCTGCAGGGGCCATGCCTCTCCATGGTCTCACCAGGGCTGCAGAGGAACCTCAGCTGTGGTGCCTGGAGCACCTCCAGCCCCTCTCCTTCTGCACTGACCTTGGTATCTGCAGAGTTGTTCTTACATATTCTCAGCCTGCTCTTCTCTGGCCACAATTGCATCTGCCCAATAACTCTTTTTTCTCTTCTAAAACATGTTATCCCAGAGGCATTCCTATGATTCCTAACTGGCCCAGCCTTGGCCAGTGGCACATCCATCCTGGAACCATCTGGCATTGGCTCTGCTGGACACAGGGGAAGCTTCCAGAAGCCTCTTCCAGAAGCCCTCCCTGTAGGGTGGGAATTTTCACCTTATAGGAATCAACAAATCAAGAAGTCAACAAGTTCTGTCCTACAATGCACTGCATAAGGGGCCACATTTTTTTTGCAAAATTATTGGTAAAAAACTATACATCCAAAAAGGTTCACCTGCACATTTGTACAGGAAAGGCAGAACACTGAACATACACCTATTACTGCTGCACAAAGGACCAGTGACACAGGGACCAAATTATTTCCCTACACAGAACTGAGCTGCTCAGAAAAACAGTTAAGATATTTTCATTAAGGTATTTTGACAAAGATGAATGTTCCTGGAGGAAGCAGGTTCATCAGGAAGAGTTGGACCATTAATTTTAAGAAGCCAATTTTCTGCCAGGTAAAGTTGTATTTTGGATCAGTTTTGCTACTCCTTCCTGCCAGCCTGCTGGCTGTGCTTTGGGACCAATTTCTGCTCACGCTGAAGTGAATACCTTAAAGTTGTTTCTTCACAGAAATGAATATTCAAGCACACACATCCACATGTATATGGACCTTAAGCATCTTTTGGGATGTTTTTACCTACTTTTATTAGGCCAAGAAGATGGATACTGTCCCAGCAGCTAGGAAGCTGAAGCAACCTGGAATTGCCTTTATCAATCTTAAAGCAATGGAATCAGGAATTTTCTGAATATCTTTGGGCAGAGTCTTTATTTTTCAGGCCTCTGAGTTTATGTTCAGGCAGTGCCAAACACTGGAGGGATCTAAGCCTGATTTGGAATTCCTCAGTGGAACTCCTTTGTTTTATGGTCAAGAGGAAAATATTATGAATATCTGATCTGCTACATTACGTGGGACCATATAATTTCACTTAATGATGCCTGCATTTAAGTTATGATCTCATGGCAAGCCCAGAGTGTATGTCATAGAGGAACACCCATCCACAACTGGAATACTTATCTCTTTTAAGCATCATCCCATACAGAAGGTACTTCAGTTTACTCAGTGCCTCAAACAGCAGCTTCTTCCATACAACAGGCTGCAGGGTCTTTGCACAGGTAGGAGCATCTCTGGTCAGGACTAAATGCAGGGTTTGTCCTGAGTTAGCTACAAGGAATGAGTTTTAGTGGGGGAAATGGCATAAATACATCTTCCAGGGTAGATATAATTACACAGACTTTGATAAACATAATTACACTGTTGTTAAGGGGATTTTGGTGTATTTTATTTCTTCCACTTGCAAGAGCTGGATAAGAGATAGAGAGCTGTCAAAGGGAGTGCACAGTTTTGTTTCCTTATCTGAAATTAGAGCCCCAGGACACAGCTGTATTCTTACACTTTGAAGATTAATTTAAAATAAATACCATGCTTTTTATATCAGACCCTTGCCTTCTGTCTGGGATTTCTGTCACGTGGATGCGTTTCCTGCAGGTGCAGCTTTTCCCACTTTGCTGCCCCTTTTTGGAGGGGATGTATTTGTGTGTGTACTTGTGTGCTCACCTGGTGCAGAACTCAGCGCTGTGTGTTTTAGCACTGAATTTCTAGTGATAAATACCTTGACTGGAATAATGACATGTGAACTTAAAGAGGTGTTAAACATTAATTATACCAACACAGATTCTGGAATTATTTAAGGCTTCATGCATGTAACATAAAGTATTGCTATGTGCATCATTACCCTGAATCTCACTCTTAAGGAATATTTTATTTTGATCAGAAAACAGAGAAGCCAAGTAACAGAAGTACCATGTTGCAACCTCAGAATCCAGTCATAATTTGATGACATTATCAGGATCTGTCCTCTATAAAAGATCCCCAAAAGGTCTTCCTATTTAAATTAAACCCTGTGGAGTGCACAATGCTTTTCTGAATGGAGCTAACCATTCCTTAATTTAGTCCTGCCAGCTGCTGTGCTATTTGCACTAATGTATGCTGATATTCAGAGAATTAAATCTTGATACATCCTTCCAAGTGCAGTGGGGAAGAAATCCCATCAAGGCACTTTACCCTAAAGCAGCCTTCACCAACTGATTTGTATGGCTCCAAACAAGGAGCACTTTGCTGTGATGAGTGAACTCCAACACCCACAGTAAACCCCCAAATCCTGACACCATTTATGAGCCTATAAGGAGCTTTGCTCCACAAAGTTTAATGCACTCCAGTCAGGTTCCTGACTTCATAAATAAAGCAGAGGTCTGCCTTTCCCCTGGGAAGAAGTTGCTGTGTTCCTGACTCTTGTCAAATGGAAACCAGTACTCAAACAGCTTTTTGGCATCAGCCAAGTGCTTTCTGCTTTGTAAGCTACTACCTCAGCCTCGTTTTTGATACAGCTGAATTTCCCAGCATATTAGCCTGATTTATCAGCTTTGTAAAAAACCAGTATCTCTTGCTTTTGAGTCTTTCTGGTTTTCTGCAATTCTTGAGCATTTGGGGTTGCTAAACTTATTATTCTGGAAGAATAATTTTTTTTTTTTTCTGGAGGAATTTGCCCTTATAGACATGAAAATCAAAGCTGAGGCAACAAGTGGCTTGATGTGTGATACATGGCCACATTACAAAAAGAACTCTGTCCTTTACAAGGTGGGATTTGGCGTTAAGAGACTGGGACCCAGAGGGTTTTCATGCAGTTCCTGACTCTGCTCCTGGTTTCTTGAGCTGTTCTTAGAGTGGTTTCCAGTCAGCCTCTCTGTTCCCCCTGTATATCTCTTACACTTCATTCAGTGGATTTAGCTCATTAATTTTTCAGACCAGGAAACAAAAAATGCTGCTTCACAAGGCAAACAGACAGGGAAACAATGTGGAATAATATACAATAAATAGCCTTGTTTCAGCTTATAAAGATGAAATTAAGCCCTGTAGGGTGTTTCTCCTTAGAGCCAACACTGAGACAGCACATTTCTCCCTGTCCCTGAAATCTAGACACACCAGAGAGGGAGATGGGTGAGGTCTGCTAAGTGCCCTGCTCCACCCTCTGCCTGTGGCTCTCCTTGTATCCCCTCTCATTCTGAGTAATTGTATTTGCAGTGCAAGTATTTGTACAGCCACAGTCACATCTGAGGGCTTTCCCAGAGATAAGGGGCTCTATTTCACTTCCATCCACAGCTATCTGCATTATAATGAAATTAATTTATCCCTTGTTTGTCAAGAGAAAACAAAACTGAACAGCTGAAATGGTATTTGGAGGAGCAGCACATTCCTGCCCTTTGGCATAATTCAGCTGTTCCTGTGCCATGATGTCCACCACTCTGGGATGTGACACAGAGCAGCGCTATAGGAAGACACCATCTTGATTTATAGGAAAATTTCAGCACATCCATTACCAATTAAGTCATTAAACTAATTGGTAGTTTAAAAACCAATTAGTTATTAATCCTTCAGTTATTTATCCTCTGTATTTGTGACCTGACCCTTTTGTAGGCACACACATTTTGGGGGCAAGGGTTAGTGCAGAGGCAAAGTTCCCAGCTGTCTTCTGGCTCTCCCTCAGCTCTGCCCCAGCACACTGGATGTGGGTCCCACTGGAGCGGAACAGACCCTGGGACTCTCTTCTCTGAAGGGTTTAAATATATTTTCCTGCTTATTAGACAAATGTAATGGAACTCTAACTATCCAAGCCAACTAGTGTGGTAAAAAGATGCTGCAAAATCTCAAGAATCCAGAGCAAAAGGAGGAATGTTTAAAAAGACCCTTAAAGCAGCTATCTTTAATGGAATTAGATATCTTAGCTAAATAAATAAGAAGCTATTGCTTGTAAAAAACCCCAAAACCTCAGTGATTTCCCTTGAGGTAAAATCAGTAGAGCAAAAGAAGGAGAAAAAAATGGACTAAAAAAAAAAAATCCCTCACCATAAACCCCAAAGGGACTTGTCAGCTCTACAGCAGAAATTGGAGGGACTACTCAAGCAAGAAGAGGATTAGGCTATCTCCTATCAAAGCACCCAGGGACTGGATTTTTACAGCAACTTAAACAGAAAGTGTTGGAGCTTTTGGTTTGGATTTTTTTTATTATTTCCAGCTGTGGCAAAGACTGGAAGAAAAAAATATACACAATATTACCCCTAAAGTGATGTCTTTCTAGCAGGACCAGTGCCTGTGTCCTCCTTCTAGGTCCACTTTAACAATTTTAAAAGTGCTTTTCTTTGCACAGTGACCAAAGGCAGTGTGAAACATTTACACCTTTGGGTAAATCTCTGAGGACCCATGTCCCATGCTGCTGAACACAAGAGTGAGCTGGCCTGGCTGTGAGAAGGACAGGACACAGCTGGTGACAAAGGGTCCCAGATGCTGCCTGCTGCAGGAGAGCTGGAGGCAGCCACGAATCCTTCCTCCTAATCCTCTCTGACCTGGGCTCCTGATGCCAGCCACACCAGTGTTCAGCTATTTGAATCTGCTCAGGCTGCCACAAACACCAGGCATGGCCCGAGCAGACCCCTCTCACACGGCTCTGCCAGGAGAACACGTTCGGAGCTCGTTGGCTCCGTGCAGGAGCCCCACGCTCGCCGCCCGGGCACCTCCCTGTCCCACAGAGAGCATCGCTGCTTTCACAAGTAGCAGAAATTGGGCAAATCATCACTGCAGTGTGAAGAAATGATTCCTTATTAAAACTCAGCACTTTTTCACTATGCCCTCAAGTCTGAGACTGTGCCTGTGCTCAGGTGTCCTTGAGTCCAAGCACTGAGGGAAGGGCATTGGTTGCAGTACTGCTCGGCAGTCCCGCTTGCTCTGGCACAAGTCCCCTCGTTGCTCCTCTCCTTCTTTACAAGGTGCTTCCAGGGACCATCTCCTCTCGGCTCAGCCCAGCTCCAGCCCTTTCTTCTTCATTTCTGCAGCTGCTCAGGTTGGGCTGGTGGCAGCTTCCAGGGACACAGAGAAGTTGGTGCATCCCTTGTCTTTTTTGTTGTATGGCTTCTGCGGTCATTTGACAATAAACTGTGCTAGGGCTGAGGAACCACCTGCCCATCCTCAGACCTGTGTGTTCAGTGACTGGTCCTTCACCGTCCCTCTGTGATTCAGTTCTTTAATCAGTTTTCCCCCAAAGAGAGAACAGATAGGGTTTTAATTTGTAGTCTACTGGGCTTTCAATTTGCTCTTCTGAAAGTTATTAATTCCAGGACAAACACAATTTTCTCTCTCTTTTTCAGCCCAGATTCTGGTGCTGTTGAGGTAATGTGTCTCTGTCTGTCTAGCTTTATATAACTGTCTCCCTTTCTCTTTCTTTTTTCCTTTTTTTTTTTTTTTAATTTTCTTTGCCACTTTATCAACAGCTGGAGAAAAACCTGTTATCTCTTTCCTACGGGCAGGGCATGAAAGAGATAAAAAAAGTAATTCCAAAGCCAAAGCTCGAAGTCTACCTGCCTAGCCTTCAGCCACCAACCCTCCTCGGCTAAATCTGACAGTGTCCAAAGCCTGGGGCCTCACCAGGCTCTCCTTGGAGATTTCCTTCAACACTCCTACATGTTCTGCATTCAGGGACACATTGCCACCAAGTCTGTGCAGCAACCTGAGCTCCTGCTGGGGGTCACCACCAAGGTGCTCCGTGCCCATTCTCAACTTCAGAGCTGGCCCTGAAAAAGTCATGTGCCCGATTTATGCTCAGGGGATGAAACCTCCTGCTGGGGTGGAGTAGTTGCAAGTTCACCTCCCTCAGCTGCCTGAAGGCTTCAACAGCATTATCTGCTGCTCACAAGGTTCTGCAGCTGTAGGGAGAAGAGTAACTGGGCATACCTCAAACAGCAATTCCAGGATTTCATAAATGTAGGAAAGCTTGACCTTAATATCTGGCATCAGCAGAGTCCTCTCCATAGGAGAGCTTCATATGGAAGTGGTGTTTTTCGCCCCTTCCCCTATAACACTTTGTCAGTTTACCTTATCTTGATGCCATTCCTTAAGGTGTTTGACTTACAACAGTGCTTTTTAGGCATTGGAGTGCTCAAGTTCTGCTTATAAATCTAAGTAACTCATCCAAGTTAAAATAGGAATTTATTTTGAAGCTATCAATCTAATTTGAATTTACATCACTTCATTTTAACCTCAAGACTTCTACAAACAATTGCCTCAGAATATGAATATTATGTTATCAAATAATTTTCAAGGATGCTATTGGTCTAAATAGGGCTGTATTAAGGCAAACTGTATCAAAGAATCCATCGCTCATTGCTCAGTATGTGATTACAATGGATTCCATATCTTTACAGGTTTACATGTTTAGCTCCAGGCATTTTATTATGACTGGCATTAATGATAACCTTTCAAAATAAATATAACTGTATGGTTCCATATTGTTAATAAAGTGATTCTAATGCCTACTCCTCCCAGTTTTCCTGTTTTAAAAATTCTTCTAACTGGGATTTTGCAGACTACTACTGTCATCCTTGAATTATTTCAGATTAATAATTTTGATGCCAGGGAAACATTTTACTGGTAACTCCCTCCCTCCATTGAAAACCCATTCATATTTTAAAATATTAGAAGGAAACCAAGAAATTTGCCAGTTCCCAGCTGTCATTTGCTCATTATAGCCTACTTTTGGAGTGTTGACAGAAGCTCTCACCAGTCTGGCTCTTTCAGCATCATGTATGGCTGGGGACAAGAAATAGGCACATGGAAATGACGGCTGCTGATCTCACTATGAAAATGCTCTTTGACCTTGAACCCTGCCTGGAAACCATAATATTGTTAAGTCTCATGTTGTCTCTTCTCTTTACTTCTAATCTGTGTAGGTTTTATTACTAAATACAGTTTACAGATATCGTAAACTCGGAATAAAATCACGCTGTTAGCAGGACACCCCCAAAGTCTGTCTGCCAGGGGTCTCATGGGAGCTACTTACTCTTTGCACAGCCTCAGAACCTTCCTACTGACCCGGCACAGGAGCAGAACTAATATTAGAAAGCCCTAAACTCACTGTTAGTGTAGAATAATTGTCTTTAAAACCATTAACCTAAATCCCAGTTGAGTTCATTTGGCAAAACTTGAGCCCTTGGAGTAGCACAGATACCATTTTTGTGTGTGTGTGTGATAGTACAGATTCTTGCTTAGGAAGATTTATCTGATATAATGACATAGCTGCATTTAGATCATGTGAAGCAGTATGTGTCATAAACTGCTTGAACACTCATTACACCTGATGAATGAAATAACCCTCCTGGGCTGGAGAGACATGTTGCTGTTACAGATTATGATACATCATATATCACATCTGGTTGTTATTGTTCTACCCAGGTTATTTTATGTGCAAAAGGGATAGCACCAGCAGGAATAAGTCCTGCTTATTTTGGAAGAAACAGATGCTCTGCAAACAGGAGACAGAGCAAAGAGCTGAGAAATTGGGAAATTTGCTGGGAATTGGGAGATCTGCTGGAAATATCTCTGACAATCAGAGGAAGTGCAGGAGGACTTCGCTGTATGGAGAAAGCCTGAAGAATATTATTAGAGATCAGTTATTATATTGTGGGTTGTTTTTTTTTCCCTGAAGTACACCAACTTGTATTCTGATTTTAATTCCATTCATTCTGAGTGCTCATCCTCTGGAAATGTTGCCACAGGTGCTGCTTATCCCTTGCTTGGGTCTCTCAGGTTGGAGTCTGGTACTCGATGGCACTGATATGTGTCTCTTCTTCTGTCCCCAGGGTGCACTAGACTGGGGTCCAGATCTGCATTTCAGGGGTTCTTTAAACTGTCTAAGTCTTGGGCAAAGGTAAATCCTCCTGCAATTGCAGGCCAAGCACTGTTCTCTTTGTGTAATCTGTATAAACTCATATTTTTTTATTAACTGGTAGCACAAATCCTCCAGTTCTCAGATTTACACTTTTGGTTGGCCATGTATCTGTTGGCAGGCAGGGAGCAGCTTCCTTCAGCCAGAGCCAATTCACGATGGAGTCAACGGGTTCTGAGCCAGGCCAGCTGCCCTTGGCTGTGAACTGTAAAATAAATATTTCTCTTAAACACTGAGCATCTTGACTATTCCAAGAATGTCTCAAAAGCCGATCTAGGCTATGTCAGCTCTTCTTCATATGCAAAGGGGAAAAATCCCTTCAGAACTGAGGCATGGGAAGTATGTAACACTGAGATGTGTCATTGTCTAAACTCCGGGCAGGGTGGGATGTTAGGGAAGGTTTCCAGGGAACCAGAAAAACTTTCACAAACTTACTGGCTGACATCCATGGCAAATGTCATTCCAGATATGGCAGAGAATTAAGCAGCTCTAGAGCAAAGTAAAAGCACATCCAAAAATAAAAATCATAGCACTTATATTTTAATGTTGAATGCTAAAGAATCAAGTGCTGTAAAAGTCAGTGAGCGTAGGGAAGAGACTTATAATCCCTGCTAGTATTTAAATTAGTAATTTTCTGTGATTATGATCAAAAACAAGTTAAGTCTTTAGATGCATTCACATGTGTGAATTGTTTCCTGGCTTTCAGAGGGACCAGTCTTTAAGTTACATGCAGTGTGCTTAGCTAAACTGTGGTCAAAATTTCTCTCACCTGGCCAGTGATGGGTCATGCTGTGATGTGAACAGTGTCTCTAGATTAAAGTGTCTGGTTTAAATCTAATAAATAGATAAACAAAGCAAACAAACAAACAAAGGCTGCCTTTCAAAGAAGTCCACCGAGGACTCAAAATCTTCTCACTCAGGCTACATTAAATTTTAGAACTAAACATTGTCCCTTACTGATTCTCCTGTTTTACTTCCATTTGCTCCTTTATCATCTCTCTTTCCAATCCTCTCTGGGGCATCACTGGTTTTGATCCCAGTGTCCTCCCAATGCTGACAACATCTGGATTACTGGGTTCCTAGGGTGGAAAGCACCCACAGACAGCTGTGTCCTTGGAGCTACTGCCTAAGCATCTACAGCAGACAGTGCAGCTCTGGTCAGGGCAATCCATTGATCCACAGGAATATTTCCACAGGAATATTGGAGAGCATCCTGAAGTTCTGACCTGCCTTTGGCCACATGATTCCCCCTCTGGGCTCCAGAGCTCACACTGACAGCGACTGTAACAGGGCCCTACACACAGCCACCCTGGCAGATCCCTTGGATTCTGTCCTAAGCAGGATTTGGATCCTACCTTTGCTGCCCAGACTAAAACCCTGGCACTTCTTTGTCATTGGTCAGTTGCTTTTTGCTCAGTTTTTAATCTTTCCTCACAATGTTTCCTCCTTTCCACATCCTTTCCTAATCATGGCAGGTGATAAGGCTGTTCTGCCTGTCACTGAGGCTCCCAGCCCAGCCATTGTATGAGCTGGGATTTGGCTGAGCTGTGATTACTGAAATCTCAATGCTTCTTCATTTCTGATTTCTCTATCAGCCAACCCTTCCCACCAATGCCCACAGGCAAACCTCTCCTCCAGGCGCCCCATTTTCACACTTAGATCCTTGTACGTTTCTTTCCATTACGTTTGAGAAATTCAATCCCAACCTGCTCCTACCCCTGGGCTACAAAAGGTCATTCTCCAGCCTGGATTGCCTCTCACCTTTCTTTTTCCACAATGACACCTCTTTCTCAGATACTGAACATCAGCCTGTTGCCTTGGCTCTCTGGGCACAGCCTGGCCAGCTCCCAGCCTTCTGCCTCAGCTTCCACTGCCTGTCAAGGCACTTGCTGCCAGGGTGCCATCATTCCTGGTCCACTTTTCCAACAAGGACCTGTATAGTTTCTTCCATCGGCCCTGGGGCTCGGGAGAGACATCTTGCAAACAGCCACAACATGACATCATTATCTGCCTTCAGAGCTCTTATTTTAATTATATTTTGGCATAAGGCTTAAGAAAAAACACCCCACCTTTGATATAGTACATTACAGAAATATTTTATTACACAGAATAAATGTAGTTGTTCGTGATTTCTTTGATTTAGTGTATATTTTTTTATTTTTGATTATAAGCTCCTTGGGGTATGAACAGCATTCAGGAGTTTATCATTAGAGAAAACCAAAACACATCATTAGGATAAATTAAGGAGGGTAGTAACATTTTCATTCAACAGAAGGACAGGCCTAAATTTCCTGTTAGTTGGATATTGTGAACTCCCTTAGGACGCGTGAATGCAGACATCAGTTTGCCTCATTCATTGGCTTTTTTCCTAGGGTAACAGAGCAAGGGGTTAGCTTTAGGAGATATGAGAGCACCTTATTTCAGTCAGCCTTATTTCAGCATAAGACCGCAGCTGCTTCTTCAACGCTGCACTTTTTGGAGAAGCCACTGGAGGGAAACCTCCACTATAAAACCAAACTCAGCTCCAGTACTTCCAGTCCCGTCTCTCCTGCTCCCTCTGGGATGGAAGACTCCAAACACAGTTATTATTTTTCCGGTTGCAGATTACTTCTAGTTTAAAATCAAAGAACTAACATGACATAAAGTTATTGGTTCTATAGACACAGGAGGAAAAGAAAGATGGGGAAAATGTTTGTGTCACTTTGGACCAGAGTTAAAGCTCACAACTTTAACAGCGGGGAAACAAGGTTGGAATTCCTGCTCTGGCGAAGCCCTTCTTGCAGGGCACCTGTGCTGGCACAAGAAAAGAATCCAAAACTGAGGGGGAACAGCCATAGATCGAGTCTGCAGCCACCAGACGCATTTAGGCAACCAAATAATCTCTGATGGCCAGGCTGCTCCTCCTGCTGCTGAGGGTTTTGTGAGTGATAGCCACAGCAAAAGTGAAATTATCTCATTCTGGGTCCCTGGAAGCTGCAGAATTTCCCTTTTCCACACCAGGTCTAATCCTGCTATTGCAATCACAGTTTCTCTAATCTAAATAAAGTAGTATTTATGGCTACCTGCTACTTTTCTAGAAAAAAATAATAGCCACCAAGAAAGTGGTAATCTGGGGAAAATATGCCAAATGTATCTAAAACATATCTTTGTGCAAACATGATTCTATTTTTGTCTGAAACAGAAGGCAGGAAGCATTTATATTCCTGAGTACCTAAATTTATCTTGAAAAGAGTATTTATTGAAGTCACCATAGAAACAGAAATTTGGAAGTATTAGACTTATTCCAGTTGTTGCAATTACTATTTCCTCCACAGCAGGATCTGTTATATTACAAATAATGAACAGTTCAAGATCTGTTATAATCTTATTCTAGATATTTTTGCTATTTAGTCGAAAAACCCCAACTCTTGTGGCATGAAAAACTTCCCTTTCACATCCCTGCTTTAATTCACTGATCAAAAAGAGGAAAAAAATGCTTGAAATATTTACTTGGAAGTAAAGATATAAATAAGAAGTTTGCATGTGCTGTGCATAATTTTTGGACAGTATTTAGGAGTGTTTTTCAGATTTAAAAATGCTGTTTTATTTTCTGATTGATAAGCAAGGTCCATGACTGGGTGTACACAGAACAAAGAATCTGCTCAGCCTGGTGGCTCAGTGGTCACTCCAAGTTGTGTCATCAGCTGGCACAGCTGCTGCTTGCAAAGCCATTTTAAAAATGACCCCATCGCTGGCTTGCAAAGACCATTTTTGTAGCTTGACTTCTTTAACCACAGCATCCCTCAGCTGTGACCCAGCCACGAGCTGCAGCCCACGCTCTGTCCAAGCTCAGGACATTCCCTCTGGTTTTCCAAGGGGATTACGCACCGCACGTTCCTGCTGGATTGCCTCACGCTGACCGCAGCCGACACAAGGAGCTCCATTCCAGAACTACTGATAAAGAAGCATCCCACAAATGCCAAACTCCGAAACAGCTGGTTCTGTGTGCTAAAAAACAGCTTAAACCACGAAAGTACAAGGCAGTCTCTGCTCTCATCCTTACTTTGTACGGCCTTCCACACCAGCTCCTCCCTGCAGTGGCTCCTCCAGAGTTTCACTGTTTCCAAGTATGGATGACACAAATGTCCTGTCATGGAAGCTTCACCTTTTCTCACTGGATGCATTTTCTAAAAGCCACAATGTAATCCTGTATGCACAGGTTATATTTATCACAGCTGGCTTAGGCAGCGACAGAATTAATTAGGAAGTGTCTCAAATGTCAGATCATTAAATGAAATTGTAAAAAGGTAAATTGTAGTCGTCAGCAAGTAGAGATCTCAGAAAATGATCCTTGGAACAAATTGCAATTGCTGTAAAATATTAATTTCTTCTTTACAATAAGGACAGTGTATATGGTTCCACATAAACACTATAACTTTCTAATTTGATGTGAAGGTCAGTATAGAGGTCGTGATGAAGAATTTCTTTTAGTCTCTGAGGAATGACTAAACACTGAACAAATATTTAATTTGCATTTTACATTACTATTGAATAGACTTTTCTTCTTCAAAAAATCCCCGTAGAGCTTATTTCAGTTCCTGTCAAAAATTTACAGGATTAAAATGGAAAAAAACCAGGATATAGAACAGCTAACAGTTGACAAATTATTCAGTTTTCACTATTTTAATAACAAAAAAGGTAATGTAATAGTCAAAATGGGAAAATGCAGCATATTTCTCTCTTTCTATCCTAACATGCAAAATTTTCTAGCCTGAAATCAATATTTAGACTCAGCAGTAGAAATACATTTTAAACAGAGAAACTCTTGCAATATAGTTTTAAAACCATGGAGGTGAGGTCTGTTATTTAATGCTCTGCTTGATTCTGGGGACTAACAGGAGATTTCTGTATCAGGATGCCAATTCTCACCCACATTCCAAGAGGTAGCAAATTAAGACAGAAAACAGCATGTGGGGACAACACATTATATTCCTCCCTTCTCCCTCTTCCCTCCCCAAGTCAATCTGTTTGGACTGTGTCAGCTGTGGTGTCAGAGCAGTGTGTTATGAAAAGGGATGCTTTGAAGGGGCAGTTTATTAAATTTAAACACAGCTCCTGTAAAGCAGGGGTCTGAAATATGGCAGGATTTATTAAAGGGTCTTGTTTCTTCTTGAGATTACCCCCATATCCACAGTTTCTGTGTGGGCACCCATCGGCCTGGCCTCACTGTGTTAAAATCTGTGGCTGTTACACCTCCCACACTGATAACTGATAAGAGGGTCTTGAGACTGGCCACCCTCATGGGAACCCTTCCCTGGAATTTCGACTCAGTTGTATGGCTGCAGGGATGGTCTCTACCCCCTCTCCTCTACAGAACAGTTTGGACAACCTGTTCCTGAACTTAGTGATTGCTTGGAAAGTGAAGCCACTTAAGTGGAAGGCCTCCAATATTTTTTCCCTATAAAACATTTTTGACAGCAATGCTGCTGATCCCAGCCTACAGTCCCAGAAGACTTTGGAGTTCTCAGCAGGAAAGTGAACACAGACACCTGTGTTGCTGACCCTGTCTCCTCTGCACAGTGCTGGAGAGGGGAGCTCTTTCCCATCTCTTTTCCCAGCCCTAAATTCAGTAAGTGAGAGATGAGCATGGTCTGGAGCAGAGATTTGCCTCTCCACATCACTCCCTGGGACTGTGCTGGAGATGGCAAGGGACAAAAGCAGCCAGGGGTGACACTTGCAGATATGGAGCTGGATAACCTTGAAATTCAGGTTTCAACGCTGTCCTTGTGACTCATCTTTGTTAAACTGTGTCAGCACATGGACCCGATGGAGCAAGTCCAGAGGAAGGTGATGAAGATGGTCAGAGGACTGGAGCACTTCTCCCATGGAGACAGGCTGAGATATCTGAGGTTGATCAGTCTGGAGAAAAGAAGGCTCCAGGGAGTCCTCAGAGCACCTTCCAGCTCCTAATGGGGCTGCAAGAGAGCTGGAGAGGGACTTCTGACAAGGACATGAAGTGACAGAACAAGGGGGAACAGCTGCAGATTAAGAGGGTTAAAAAGAGATATTAGGAAGAAATTCTTTACTGTGATGGTGGTGAGGCACTGGCACAACTTGCCCGGGAAAGTTGTGGATTCCCCACCTCTGGAAGTATTCGAGGCTGGGCTGTGTGGGCCCCTGAACATCCTGGTCTGAGTGGAAGGTGGCCCAGCCCATGGCAAGGGCTTCAGAACTAGGTGATCTCCAACACAAACCATTCTATACTACTATGATATTGGTCCCCACAGACTCTTATGGCAGCTTCACCTAAGATATCATCCTCAAACTGCTGTAACAGAGAAAGTGTTCCCACCTAGAACTTGGCCATTCTCTACTGCACCACCGGATCCACAGCACTCAACGAGATGGGCAGAACATGGCAGTCAAAATGTCTGTGTCCCTAAAGGGACCCAAAAGTGACTGACCATCAGTCTCTAATCCTCCACCAGTCTTGCAGAAATGCTTTCATTCAATCTTCCTTGTGTTTTTACCTGGTATCGCATGGACTCCATGCATGCTCCTTCTATTGAAAGCACAAGTTTTGGTCATCTGTTAGGAGGGCATAGTGAATGCTACATGAGTGAGTGCTTGGATTTTTTTCTTTGTGAACTGTTAAAGTTGCTTCTGGAGAACATAAATGCCTTTTCTGACTGTCTCCACTCCTCTGTCTTCATTCTTGATGCTGAGGATATTCAAGAAGTACAGGTCATGTTGCATGAGATGTAGGAAGCTTAATGCACAAATCACAGACCTTCTGTTTCATTCATAAAGAAATAATAGGAGATTTTGTTTTCTCTTAAATAAATCTTTTGATTAAGAGGATGATGACAGGTATTTTTTTAAAAGGAGACAGCAGTAATAATAAAAAGGTCTGTTTGCTCTTTGCTTCCTATTATACAGTGATTTGCCTGAAAGAGATATCAATTATATTTGTATAAGAACATTTTTTTCCATTTTTTTCCTCACTGGTTTTAGCCCTGTGTGTTGCACTGATCAAGGGGAATTGATCTTTGCTGCCACACGGAAATGGGAAAACAAACATGAGCTCAGTGGTTGTATAAGATGTGCTCAAGGGCCATAATTTGAGCCAAGAGGAACACTTTGTGGCTCAGACCATGCAGACAAGTCTATCAAATGTACAACGTGTCATATACAGATTTCTGTTCAGTGGACCTTTCTGTCCCAGCCTCCACATTTATCACTGTCTCCCTGACAGGAGCTCTGCCCTGTTATCCTGACTTGTATGTCATTTATCAGTGTTAAGTACAACAAAAGAGTATCTCTTTAAACCCCCTTTACCCTTTCACATGCTTCTACCCTTGAATAATGATATCTGTCTCTGCAGCCACAAATATTCAATTTCATCCTTTCCTTTATATTTTGTTAGTTGCTAAAAAAAATTATTAAAATGGCATTAATGCACTTTAAAATGAAAATTATTATATTATTGTTGGAGTCATGTGTAAGAGAAGAGATAAAAGCATTTGGGTGCTTTTGCCCCCCTTTTTGGCCTGTCAAGGCAAAAGAGTTTTGTATATATATGTACATAAATAAAAACCCCATCCATAAAGTCAAAATTTGTAATGCCACTTCAGCTCAAATCACACAGCCCCAAGCTCAAAGCTGAATTTTCAGCTGTGGGTATAAATAGCTGTGTCCAAAGGAAAAAGTGTAAATTATGACATAAACACAGGCATTAAAATAACATGAATGGTCTTTGAATATACTTTCTCATATGACTATTGCATTTATTTTATTCAAGAACGAAGAGGAAAGAGGTGAAAATAGGCCACAGAAGCCTTACAAAAGCTACACAAAAAGTGTAGCAACACTGAAAACAGTTGCTAGAAGAGATGTTTTCAAGCAGCATTTCATGGCCATGCCTACTGCCATGTTTTATAACAACAGACTGCCTTTATAGGAAGTTGGTAACATGCTGGGAATCATAAGCTTCACAGAATTTATGTTTAGCTACTGCCTTGCTAGACATTTTATAGAGATGTGTTAGCAACTCTCTATAACAGGTATGGTTCAGGCACAGGTTATTAATTATAGCTTGCAGATTCAATTTATAATCAATAAAAAACCCAAATGAATTGTCAGTTTGAAACTTTGCTTCTCATTTTCTCGTGTGTACATACACATAAATCATCCAGTTCTCACACCTCCTGCTCTATTTCCCAGACCTATTTCCCAGTTCTATTTCTGAAAGGCAAAAAACACCTCATCTTTCATGTTTTTCCCAGCCTCCTCATGCTCCTGCACTGGTTGGATGCATTCCCTGGCTCTCCTCATCACTGTGCTGGATCCTTTCAGACACCACTTCCAGGATGCTGGGACCTGCAGTCTTGGGCACAGCAGTGAAGGAATATCTGCAGGGGGAGAGAGCACTGCATGGCACAGCTCCTGCAAAGTGATGGCACTACTCCAGATCTGGATCTTGAGACAGACATCATTTGTGCAACATGTGTCAAAGCCTCTGTGACAAAGAGGGCTAAGTTGCTGTATGGTGAAAGTACCTGATGCTGAAGGAATGCCTAGGAAAGGATTATTGGATAAAAACAGGACACCTGCTCCTGAAGCTGGTACAACACCAGGAATACAAGGATACATGGAAATGGGGGAGACATTTGGAAGGAAGGGTGTCTCCAGGAGCTCCTGATTCCCAGGTGTGGCAGCTGAAAAGGCTCTTGGGGTGTCTAGGAGATGGAGGCTTGTT
Organism: Anomalospiza imberbis; assembly: GCF_031753505.1. Taxonomy (NCBI): domain Eukaryota; kingdom Metazoa; phylum Chordata; class Aves; order Passeriformes; family Viduidae; genus Anomalospiza; species Anomalospiza imberbis. Next base: position 143,472,568 of record NC_089681.1, on the reverse strand, counting down.
GCTATCCCTGAGCAGATTTGTCTTTTGTATTTGTATCCTTGTGACCATTTGCTTTCAATGTGGTAATTAAGAGCTTGGCCATATATCCTGCTAATTGCCTTCTCTTGTTCTGCCATTGGGTTTACCTGATCCCCTGCATACCCTGGTCTTAAATACACTTAGCTGAAAATCACTACATTTCTACTGAGCAGAGGAGGCAGGTTCTGGACCAGGTTTTCAGCTGAGGGCAAAAAAACCCCTAACAGGCTTACAAAAAGGAGCACATAATGGTGTTCGCAGCACTTGTGTGCTGGCATGGCACACTCTGGAGTCTGCTCTGTGTTGATGACTTGCTATCACAAACCAGAAACCTGGAAGCAAGCCTCTCACAGAGGCTGCCAACTGGCACAATACATTTTCCAACTGGCAAGCAAGTCCCAACCCCTGACTGTCCCAGGAGCATCTCTGGAGGGCAGTGAGGCAGTCTCCTTTCTCTGCCTGCTCTGCAAAAACACCACCAAAAAACCCATCCTGGTGTTTGACCATCACATGTTTGCAATGCTTTGGATGAGCTCCTCTCACACAAAGCCTTGCTCAAAGCCACTAAGGCAGCAGTTTTTCCAAAATGGGATAAACTGACCTAACAGCCACCTCCCAGTAGAATCAGCGCCTGCTCCTTTCCCTTTCCCCATCTCTGCTGTCTGCTACACACTATTGTCATTGATCACGTGTTAGGTATGTGGCTCTCTGAATCCCTCTGCAAATGGATGCAGCTCATTCACTCACAAAAACCCAATTTTTTGTTCCCTGGTTACCAAAAAGTTGTAGGAGACTGGACTGACAGGCAGCAGAAGACCATGGGAAGGGATTGAGGAGAATAGAGATGGTGCACAGGAGATAGTGGGAGCCATGTCTTAGTGTAGGAAAAGGACACAGGACTCATGTCTGTTTTTAGGGCAGGAGTGAGCTATTAGATGAGGCCAGAAGATCATGACTCTTACCTTAGCTCTCCTAGGAATTTCACTCCTGGTACAGCTGAAGGCAGCCTTCTCACAACTGCCCTGGGGCTGGTGGCTCACAGCTGCCACACAATCAGCCCATGATCTTTCAGTCATTTCCATTGATGGGTGTTATTTTTTGGGTGTTCCAAATGTATCAGTTAATATTTTGCGCCTTGAATGAATTTTTTCCATTATTTCAGTCTGAAGCACCATGCAATCCTTCCTTGTACCCCATATCAGTTCTCTGTTGGGAACACCTCCCAGCTTTGTGCCATCAACACACATCATCAAATACTCCTGGCATTTGTGCCAACTCAGTGTTTGCATTTAGGGTATGTTTTCAACAAACCCCACGGTACTTCACATACCCTGATGGAGTATGGCTTAACCCCATGTTGTCATTTAGTGAATCCTTGGATGTTAAACACCCTCCTGGCAAGATTGTTATAGCTCCCACTCAAATCACAAGGGGTCTTGGCAGGGATGCGAGTGTGTCAGGCCACTGTGCAGAACAGGCTGGAAAGTTTGGGACCAGTAAGTCTAAGTTTTGAATAAAACAGTTTGAATATGCTAATGTTTTTTAGGGTAAATTTTGTAGCTTTTTATTGATCAATACAATGGAAACCCAACCCCCCCCCACCCCACCCCCCCCCCCCCCCCCCCCGCCCCGTTTAAACAAAATTACAGTGAATTGCTCAAAGGCAAAACAAAATTCTCTGCTCAGCTGTTTGGCTCACATTCATCTCCCTTTACTCCTATACAAGTGACATTTTAATTAACTGTGTCAGGTGGATGTGTAACATCTCTGCTGAAAAGCCTGTATCTGCTCAGCTGTGTGTCACAGTTTCTATACCACCAAGATCTACTAGAGGTCATGCTTTTGTGGCAAGAGTATCCAAATTCTAAACAAATACTTCCTAATACATAATCTGTCTAAGCTTTTCTTCTACTTGCACAAATGTATGGAAAGTAGTGATTTACATACACAATTTTTTTCTAAAAGCAAGCAAAAAAAAATTCTATAGCAGGTTCAAAAATCAGTTCTTTGTGAGTAATACACAGTTTTGCATGGGACTGGCTGGGTAAATGGTAGTGATTTTGTTCCTCGAGTGAGTGCTTTTAGCTATGAATACCTAAGTGTGCAAATGTAAACCGCTGCTTCTGCAAATATATGTGCAGCTCTGAGGTTCACTTTCTGTGAATGTTAATGGACACAGAATTCAATCACATGAATATTCAAAGAAAGTGAACACAAAAGCAGCACAAGGGTGGTTGAAGTGAACAGATGTAAAAACGTAAGCCCAGAATCATGGTTCCCCCCCTCACCAGTGTGAGTGCCTTCAACTTTGAGAGCTTTACAGTATTGATCAGATTCAGAATTTTTCAGGTAAATATAATGCAGTACAAGCCATGATACTCCACAGAGTCTTGTGAGGAACATATCAATTTTGTCAGAAAGTCTGATTTGGATCTGAAGCCTTCCTAGTCAACTGTCAGCTTAGACCTACATGGGAATGCTGTGGTGCAGGAAATACTTCTGCTGGGATGACAAAGAAATGTTCAAAGAAGAGGATCACTAGCTTTATGAGAGTCCCTTGTCAACCAGGAGTGAGGGAAATGATGTTGTGAAATTCTATGAAAGGGAAGGGATGAAGGTGAGCAATATTTTTATTATTTTACAAAATAACAATGTATAGTGGAGTTTAAATTGCAAGTGTGTGACTTTAACATCAGTGAACAGGAGGAAGAAACAAAGGAGGAATGGAAATCTATATATACACTTATACATGGACTTGAACATATATTCTCAATCTATCACCTTTAGATGTGCCCACTTAGCTGCAGCTGTGAGTGGGAACCTCTGAAAGAATCACTGAAGCAGGAGTGGGCATACAAATAGAGTAAAACTCCAGGTGGCTGGAGTGCTGCATTTTGTTATTCAGGAACTTTCCTGGTGCATTTTAATTTTACCCATAAAGAAATCACACAGACGCAATCTACAGGGAAAGAACATTGGAGGCTATGAACGAAACCAGTTGAAATTAAAGAGAGGCAATTCAGACCTTTGGAAAGGCAAGTGGCATTTTCCCAAGCACATTGTGAACACACAGTCAGTGGGAGCTCACCACACATCAGTAATGTGAGTAAATGGCAACTCCTCTGGGGAAACTGAGGGGAAACTGAGGCACGTAGGTGACTGACTGGAACTCTGATTCTGCAAAGCACTCAATATATATCCTTGAAACATGGGCCATCCCCACTGATGTCAAATGTTGTTTTCCTGAACTTGGTAACTGTTTGTCTCAAATCCCTCCTCCTTAAAAGAGGGATGATGTGATGGCTGTGCTCAGAATCATTCTATGGTTAGAAGTATGAATCAATTTAGTTTGGTGAGAAAAAAGTTACACATATGGCTGAAGGCCAGGAGAGGGTCAGAGATGGGCTTGAGACAGAAATATTGTTGAGAACATCAGGCACAACTATCACTGGGGTTTGGTGGCAGTGGGAAGTGAGGAAAAGAAAGAACTCAGACTGGAGGTGACAGATGAAATACAAAAGTATGTCGGAAGCCTCAGGAAGATGCACTGTTGAATCTGTGTTGCTGTTTCAATGGAAATTAAATGTAGCGTGCTTACTTACCATGCAGGGTACACAGGAACCAGCCTAGAGCTTCCTAGATAACCTTGTACTGCATCAGCAAAGTGAGGAATTCTGTGGAAAGGCTCATCTGCCCCCATTCACTGTGGAAGATGGGCAAGACTTGGCAGAGCAGAAACCAGCACATTCCTCTTCAGTATATTTCCTTTTAATCCTCTTCTTAAAAACTAAGAAAAACCTGTGCAGTGATTTGTGCAAGCTCTATGCTCAGAATCTTCATTTCTTTGTGACACCTTCATTTCTGCCACACAGCAACTTGTTTCTTTAATAGCTACAGAGGAATGCAGATTATTTATTTAGCTAATAGGAATGCAGATTATTTATTTAGCTAATAGGAAGGGTTTGGGTTATGTAGTCAATCTAGAAGGTCTTGAAGCCTGTTCTAACAGCTAAACAGCTGACAACAGACCCTCGACCCTCAATAATAAAATCTAAATTAATTTTCAAGAAAATTAAATACTACCTTTCATTATACTATCTTATTGGCACCATGTCAACTACTATTTTACTGATACTCCTCCAGAAAAATGAGATCTGATAAAAATTTGCATTTCAGTTTACATTATTTATCAGAATTTTAGTTTAGACTTCATAAATGTCTCATAATGATAATAACTGCAACTCTGCACAGTTGCATGAAGACCTACCAAAACTGTAGCACACAGCATCACTTATTGTCTGTGTGGCTCCAGCACAGAATAACTCCCTCTCTACTCCACCCAGTGTCAGCACCTCCTGCCTCTACTGGAAATGCCACCAAATGATTTGGAGATGGTATAAACGTGACTGAAATCAATTTAATTAAAGGGATTGTGCACATTGATATATGGGGAGAGTCACTGTCGTAACTTACAGAAAATTGTGGGAAAGGCTGGTGCTGCCTGAGTGCTTTTCCTTTATTCTTCAATGAGATGATCTGGTGAAAAAGCAGAATTTGAGTAGGTTGCAACTCCCCTAACTGGAGTAATTTAGGAAGCAGGCACATAGTCTACACCAGCCACGTGGGGTCCCTCTACATTCAGTGAAGAGGAGAGACACCTTCATCCCTCTTATTGTGGCCTCTCAGAGCTTATGCTGAGGGGCCACTGTGATTTTGGCAGTCCTTCTTCAGGAAGACTTAATTTTCTTGGCTGGGTTTTGCCAAAAATGCTGCCTTAAAAGAAAAAATCTCTTTGAGTGTATTTTTCACAAAACCCCGTGTTCTTTGAAAAATGTCTGATCCTTCACTTTGAACAATATCCAAACTGAAATAAAACCTAAACAATATCTAGTTGCTATTTTTCTTTTTCCATATTCCAATACTCTCTGCCCTCTCTCCATTTTTCCTCTTTATTTTCCTTTGCTTTCCCAATTGAAGGAAAATAGAACAGAAAGCACAGACAGTGTGAGGACGATTAAGCTTATTTAACTAACCTGTTAAAGGCTTTCTAAACATACAGCCAGGGATCTGCTTGGGACTCTCAGGGCAAGTATGGCTTCACCATAGGATATTCTCTGCAGAACTGTATGGGATTAAGTGAACAGGGTTACCTCTTCACTTTCTCCTCAGCCATTAGCCCACAGCAATCTGCTCTCCACACTCTCAGGCTGCTCAGAGTTGAAGGGACATGAGAGAATTTACAGTAATGGCTCATTTCTGCTAGGTCTGTGCCCTGGTAGCAGATAGTTCCCTCTTTCCATCAACCTGGTGGCTCAAAGCAGGTAGGATGCTGCAAGTCAAACAGAGCAGCCGGGTTGATTGATTATTCTGCAAATATTTTGCTTTTTCAAATTTGTTTACATACCAAAATATGGGTTTAGCTGATAAAAGCCAACAGCTCCATCACAGTCCATTACAATCTATCAGGCAAATAATACTCAGTAATTTCCAAATTAGCCCATGGACTACAATACATTCAAGTCATCTTCATAATCTCTCTTGTAAAAAAGGTCCACCGTTATAGGAATTTCCTAAACATGGATTTACCAGACAGATAGCTTGCAATGTAAATGACTTGTGTTTGCATAGGTAGAATGCATATCAAAATGCACACTCAAATGAGAGACCATATTGACTGTCTCTGAGTTGTTATGGTCTATTAGATAAATATTATCTTGGTTCAGGATAGTGGTAGTTTTCTATATGCACAGTTTCCTAATAAGCCATATGGACTCTCAGATAAAATTGTGCTTTCAGATTTCAAAAGTGATATGGCTGAATAACTGTAATGAGTATGAGGAGGCTCCTGTTAACCAATTAATCAGGATGTGTCACGGAATGCCCCCTCCCTGTTTTATGTTAGGATGTGTTACAATACCCACCCAGCAAACATGCACTGCTCAGTATTTTGGCAAAAAAACACATGCCAGGGGCATGGCAGCCAATCCCTGTACAAGAATGTTGGTTGTATTAGTATCCCTGCACTTTTGTGATTCCAGTCATCTTTTTATTATTTTTTATCCCATTCGCACAAATGCACACAGACTTACAACCACTGCTCACCAATATTAACAGAAAGAATCTTCATGGTGTCAAAGAAATGGATTTCCATCACACATTGCTTTTTCTCACTTAATAATAATAATGTACTAAACACATTTTTCATCATCAGTGGCAAAAACTCAGTGGATTTGCATTTCATCTACATGGAATGTGAGCTCCAGGGATCCCTGCATGACCTGTAAAGTGTTCACATGAACTAAATAAGCCTGGGACACAAACCAAGAGAAAAACCATTTGCTGAAGCCAAGTCTGAGCTTTGTAGGTGACCCCCCAAGCAACTTCTCCCTACGTAATGAACACGGGGATTTGTCCAGTGCATTTGTACACTGCACTGATGTGGAAAATTATGTTGTGAATTCTAGTTTATTTCAAGTGACTGTGTTTCTTAGAGTTGACTGTTTTTCTCCTGGCTACACCTTGTGAAAGAGGTCTCTTGTTTCCACACAAAAAAACTGTGACTTCAAGAGGACAAAAAAGGACATTATTTCTGGATAAATCACATTTTGTTCAGCTTTTCCTCATCATTATAGAGTAAATTTTCTCCTGAAGAGCAGCACAAAGATGTGTCTACACAGCATGGTTCAGCATTTTGCAGAGATAACCGAGGCAACCTTAGGGTACCACAGGCCTTATAAATGACATCTGGTGTGCTTGCCGATAACTGTCCCCCAGACTGGGCAGCACATCAGTGCATAAATACCTGATAAAAGATTTTTTAAAGATGTTAAAATGGTCTCCCAGCAGAAAAAGTGCTGCATGGCTGCTGTGCTGGATGCTCCCAGATGGCTGCAGAGGAAGGGTGTCACTTTGGGAAGGGGACAGTCCTGATACAGGCAAGGCCATGAGTGCCATGACATTATTCCTCACAAATGGGTTAAATAACTTTTGGTTTAGACCCTTATTTTACCTGCAGACCTCAGAAGCTAAGGCAGCACACAGCATATTATAAAAGTAATTTTAACAGGTGAGAAATGTAACTTCATTTGGTCCTCTGTTCTACAGTTTCCTTGTTATCTTAATATTATTTAAAAGTAGCTCTGCTTTGAATGACTGAATTTGCTCTCTGAAGCACACTGCTGAAATGTAAACATCATACAACTTTGATTTCCTCTGAATAGAGGACACATGCTGTTCCTGCAAAGAACATACAAGATTGCTTTTAGAAATCAAATGTTAATTATGACTGGGGATTGGAGGACACAATAAGCTTTTGCCCATTTATTGTGGCCACAGATAATTTCCAAGCCTCTACAAAATTGTATTTTGCAGGTCTGTTTGGACTCTTGTATTTTATTAGGAGAGAAGTACTTCCAGCCCCTAGTCCTGGCAGAGGAAGCTGTGGCTGCAGGCACTGTCTAATGCTCTTGCCTACCTTTGCAAAGAGGACATCAGCATCTTGTCTGTGCCCATGTTCACAGTCGTCCTCCCATGAAGGAGTGTTAAGATTTTCAGCTTTAAACAGCTCTGCTGTACTGTAAATGTGCTGTTGAAGCTTTTATAGGCCAAGTTGCACAATGATGTCTGTCTTTCTGTGTACATTAGTCTGTATGTCAAACTTCCAATGTGAAAATAACACTATTGTAAGCCTGAAGCATTAAGAGGTGTCAAAAGAAAACCAACGGCAATCAAAGTTGCTTTATCTTCCAAAAAATTTGACCACGAGCAAATGAAGATACGGCCTGGGTTTCCACTAAAACATGTAACTTACCAAACCGAAGTTCCACACTTGGTAGAAGTTTTGGATTCCCTTTGCTTTTCCAGGCTTTCATAGTTTATCCATCTTATTTTAACAATGAAATAAATAAAGTCGGAAAGAGCTGAGCGTTGACAGTATTTTAAAATTCTGTTTCTGCACCCTGTGTGTCAGTGCACCTTTGGCACTGCCAGACTCTGAAGCCAGCAGAGCACTCTGTGGCCAGCCCTTCTGAAGGCAGCCCTCCCTTCCATTCTCTAAGGAACGCAGCTCTCAGGAGATTTCCAGCACAGCCCAGGCTCTGTTCAAAAGGCTCAGATAGGCTTGAATAAACATCTGACCTTCTCCAGGAAGAAAATGTAAACTTCCCTCCTCTCCCTCCCAAGCTGGGATTCTTTTGACGTTCTTTTCTACTATTTGTCTTTATTTATCAAGCAAAGAAAGTATGTTTGACCCTATATAAGAGCAGAAGATCTTCAAACTTGAAGAAGTTTTCAGCTATAAGGAGACAAGTGAAGAGTTCAAAATTGTGAATAAATATAAAGTTTGTGGGAAGGAATTTTTTCATTTTTTTATACTGGGAAGAGTAAAAAGAGTAAATAAACCCCCAGGTATACATCACATGATGAGCCCCATCCCCAGCTCTGGGTGAGAACTGTGCTTGCAATTATATTGCAGGTTTTGGGGGAAAAGTACAGAAATATGTGGCTTGATCAGCCAGGATTTCATGTTTTTATTTTATCAGAGCACTGCTATTTTCAGTGAATTTTAATGTATGCCATCAAACCCCAAAAGTAACTTAAGCAGATGTCGGTTTTCTTTTTTATTAAATGCATACCTTTTCTCTTGTGTTTTTCACTGAACACTTTATGTCCTCCTCCAAATTGTTCTAGGTTCAGCTCCAAGAGAGTAGTGAGGGAAAATCAGGCCATTTAAAAATAAAATAGATTACTTCTGCACAGCTTTCTTTAATCAAAACCATTATAAGTGAAGGCTCAGAGCCTTGATTACACCTCTTCAGAGGGCACCCCTTGATTTTTGCACGACATCTCTGATTATTTTATTTACTTATTTATTTATTTATCAGCTTTTACTTTCAGCATTGATTTCTAGGTCACTGAGTTGAGGCTTTTTCTTGCTTTAAATGGACTTGCTTGTTTCTCGCTGGCAGGTTATTTTTCTTGCAGGGGCTATGAAGTAAACATGCCTCTTTTTCAGAAGACGACAGAAATTCCTGTGATCACATATTCCTGGAGTTCTTTCTCTTTTGCCTTCCCCTAGCCCCTGTGGTGAGCAAGATTGGACCAAGAGTCATTCCTCCCGACCTCTCCCGAGCCCCTGCAGAGCTAAGGGCCAAAAGGTCATTTTCTCAGGTTCCCTCTGGAGGGAGAATCCAAAGGTCATTCCCTCCCTCCCCAACTTACCCCAAGTGCATCTAAGAGACATTTAAACTCCTTTGAAGAGGGAGGGGAGAGACCGAGTCCATGTGCTTTACCTACTGCCCCTCAACAGCCAGGAGATGTGAACCAGGGCTGTGCATGAAATGTTTATCATAGAATCCCACAACTGTTTAGGTTGGAAAAGACCTTTACACCATCAAGTCCAACCATTTTCCCAGCACTGCAAAGTCCACCACTAGACCATGTCTTTAAGTGTCACATCTACATGTCTTATAAATACCTACAGGGATGATGACTCCAACACATCCCTGGGCAGCCTGTTCCAATGCCTGATAACACTTTTGTTGAAGAAATTTTTTCTAATATTCAATCTAAACCACCCCTGGCACAACTTGAGGCCATTTCCTCTTGTCCTAGCACTTTTTGCTTGGGAGGAGAGACCAACCTCCATCTTGCTACAACCTCTCCTGTTGTAGAAAGCGGTAAGGCCCCCCTCTTCTTCAGGCTGAACACCCCCAGCTGCCCCTCAGAGGATCTTGACGCTCAAACCTACCCTGGCCTGGCCTTGGCTTCTAAGTTTAGCACCGTGAACTTCAGCATGGATGGGCAGAGATTGATCACACAGCTGTGACATGGGCCTAACCATTTCTGCTTCCTTTCCCCCAAATCAGCCTTTTCCTTTTCACAGCATCCAGAATCCTTCTTGTCCTCCGAGATCTGGGTTTCACTTGGAATTAACCAGATGCCATTGGGGAGTTATGTTAAACAGCTCTGAACATCCCCATGTTCCTTGTTCTTGGGAATGGGGCCACAGGGATCATTTTATGAGTCCCCTTAGAAAACAACCCCTGATAGACTCCCACAGCCTCACCCAGAGCTCCTGCTGCTGCTGCCTGCTGCCCTGTCATCCGTGAACCCTGTGGGCCAGTTTTGGATTTCCCAAGACAGAAGTAAATAGTTAAGGCTAGCTCCTCTACAATTCCTGCTCATCCCTTTCACGGAAAAAGTCTCTTCATTGCTTGTTCTTTGAATAATGAAGTAAAAGCGAGCAATTTCTCGTGGTTAAATTCTTTGAGCTGCCTGAGGAAGGAAGGAAGGAAGGAAGAGAAGAGCAACACTTATTTCACAAGGTCTCCTGCAGAAGGGGGGCACCAAGGGTCACTTCCTCTCAATGTGTCCCCTCCGAAGGAGAGCAGTCAGGCTGTGTCAATGCCATGGTCCCTTTGTGGCGGCTAGGCAGCCGGAGGTCATCCTGTGCCCCAGCCCCGCTCTCGCTGGGACGCACACACGCTGCTGAGCCCTGGCTTTCTCTCGCACACGGGGGGCAGGGGAGATTAGTTCTTTTTTCCTCTCTCTGCTTTGTGTAGAGGGAACTCACAAGTCACTACCTGGGCCCCTTTAGGAAAGAGACAATAGCAAAAGGGGAGTCCCTAGGGTTTTTTTTTTTTTTTCTGGGGATTTTCCAGGCTGCTGGGACACAGTAGGATTAGCTGAGCCAAGCTTTAAAATCCATTAAAAGTGAAGTGCTGAAGTACAGGTTTTGAGCCACTTGGAGGTTTTGGTGACACTCTCAGTACAGCTGCAAATCCACAGCAAATCCACTGACCTTTCTCTATATATCAGCCCAAAATTTGGGGAAAACACTTCCATGAAGTACTTTAAGAAAGCAATGATCATGTGAAATACACTGAAAAATTTAGGTTCTATGTTGTCAGACAAGAAACAATAAATAAAATCACCCATCCTACTTGTTATTTGGGGTTTGAATTGTTGCAGGTAGCTCTTTTAGAGCCTGATCTCCATCTTTTGAAATAACTCAGATGTTCTGGCTGAATTTCACGGGCTTTGGGTCAGGCCATGACTGGGATTCTGTCCTTAAAAATTAGTCTCTAGGCAGATCTTTAGGGAACTAATGGGGAATTTAGAGTCAAGAGCTACCCTTTCATAGGTATCTTCTGCTCCTTCAAGTCTTTGGGTCGAATTTTGTTCAGATAGGGGTTGCAGTTCCTCCTAAACTCAATGAGCAAGGTTTTGCTGCCTCCAAAGCAGACCCCAGGGAAATAAGCATGGTTTAGCTGCTTACTTTGGAACAAGAATTTGGACCTAAGATGTAACTAGTAAATACTTTTACCTTGTTAAGGTATCCTACAATTTCAGCCTTCACTATTTTAAATGACACAAACAGGAAACTGCTCAAAAGAGATGTGCAGACTCTCTGTGTACTCCTAAGACAAGAGTAGAGAAAATAATTCTCCACTTGCTGAGTAGAGAAACTAATTCAGCAGCACGAGTCAACATATGCCCAGAACCTCCATGCAAACTCATTGGCAAGATTGAAAACTCCTTTTGAAACACTCCAAGACCATGTACAGGAGATGAAATTGTAGTCAAGGTTTCCTTTCCTCTTTCCCTCTTTCTTTCCCTCTTTCTTTCCCTCTTTCTTTCCCTCTTTCCCTTCCCTTCCCTTCCCTTCCCTTCCCTTCCCTTCCCTTCCCTTCCCTTCCCTTCCCTTCCCTTCCCTTCCCTTCCCTTCCCTTTCCCTTTCCCTTTCCCTTTCCCTTTCCCTTTCCCTTTACCTTTACCTTTTTACCTTTCCCTTTCCCTTTCCCTTTCCCTTTCCCTTTCCCTTTCCCTTGCCTCCCTGCCTTGCCTGCCTTCCTTTCTTAAGGCACCCCTGGCCTTCAGACTGCAGTCTGCACATCAGAGTGAAATAATTCAGGACTTTCCCTTCCAGCTCTTGAGATTACACAGAGTTTCTACAGGAGCAGTAGCACTTAAACGTGGAACAACACAGTTTTTATGGCCTAGGTGAAATATCTCTGATGCTGTGAGGTGTGAGCAGTAAATGGTTACAAAGTGCTTCCAGATCCCTGTCCAAGTGTGCAGTATTGTTACTTACAGCATCTCATCACTGTGGAGCTCAGGACTGATGTTGCTCATCAGTGCATCAGAAAACCCCCTTACAAATGAAGATTTTAGCCTTTGCAGATGAAGTGACAGATTATTCCACACACTGTGTTGCAGTGACATAGGTGGGGGTACTCTGCCAGCACTGAGCCTTCCTCCCCACACACGGAGTCATTCAGGATGTGAGGGGGGACAGGGTCCCCTCTCCTGCACAGACTCACTTGACTCATTCAAGCGTGAGCTCCTATTTCCACCTGTGCCTGTGGATCCATGTCTTTGCCCTGAAGCATTCCACACTTCAAATGGAGCATGTGAAGATTCTTTATGAATTGTGATGGTTTTGTTATTGCCACACAGTGCTGTTTGTTAAAAAGAGTACAATGAATTCCACTCATTGCAGTATCCTTTCCTCCCCTCCCTCCCCAAATGCAAATACAAATCCACTTTAAAAGCAGAGATCTTTTGACTTCTAACAGAAACTTTTATCCACATAAGAGGATAAGAAATTCATTAGCCTCACTTGTGTGATTGTAACAGCTCATTAGAGAGCACTGTGCCTTTCACAGTGAGCATGCCTCCAGTCCTACGTAGAACCTGTCAAAGTTAAGGATAAAGGTATGGGACAATTTCACCATCTTGGAAGGCAATTTCTGATTTTTAACTATGCAGACCACAAGGTTCATTAAATTATTTTAATGAACAGTCACAGGCCTGATGTTCAAATCTTCATTTGTGTCTAATTACAAGCAAAATATGAAATTGGTAAATTGATCGTTCTTGACATGAGGAAAAAATTATGGTCATTAATTATGTTTTCAGACTATTTGTTGTTGGTGTTTTTTTAAGCTAAAATAAATATTTTGATCTCAGGTTTGTCTGCTGCAAAATACTGCTGTTAAAATCCTAACACAGCTTCTCTTCAAACAAGGGGGAAGCTGCCACTTCTGAACAGAAAACATAGTAATTAGTCATACCGATTTGTTGAAAGAAAGAAAAGATAAAGAAGAGTTCTCAGCCATTTATCAGATCAAAAAATTTAGTGATACAGTATTTTTTCATTTGTGGAATCTCAGAAGGCATGGCCTTGAGAAGGCAGGTAGTTTGCAACATTTTATAAAATATATGAGGGGAGATTGGAATGTATTTTTCAATCTTCCCCTGGCAGCCTTCACGGCTTTATTCAATTTATGCATCATCTCTTGAAGTTCAATGCAGGGCACTGGGTCCCAAAATGTACTTTGAAGCATCCATAGCAAATCTTCTGATCTCTGCTCTTACTATCTGAGCAACATATGCATTAGAGTGGAATTTGAGATCAGCTTTTAGGTTGAGGGGTGAAGCACTCACTTAGATAACCCACAGTATCTCAGCTTCAAGTGCAGCGTTCAAGTTTAGATAAATGATTGCTTTTCATTTTCCCTGAAGATAAAAGATACAGTTTTATACTAGGATTTACAGACCTCTCTACCCACATGGACATCAAGCGTTTCTTTAAAAACGTGTGTTAAAACCAAATATTCAAAGGCAACGACTTCCTTATGGCATTCTGAGAAAAATGATACTACTTTACAGAACACAGTGGTTGCAGTAAGGTACCACCGTGTGCCTCCAGTGATCAACCAGCTTTTCTGCCTTCACTGCTCTTATTTAATCCAAACAAAGCTCAATCCCTTTCCTGCCCCTCAGAGAAGGGAAATTACACATTTTTGCGTGTGTAGCACTACTACAGCAAAACTCCACAAAGGAATTGCAATCTGCGAGGCTCAACGCTTTCAGCACTTTTTGTTTCCAGGTACAACTCCTCCTACAGCAAATTTTTGGGTTGTTTCCGTCACTGTTCTGTCACTTGCGTTTTTGCTTTGTTCCCCCGTATGTCATCCGAGAGCAATGAGTGTGTCGTGTGATAACACAAGCCACGGGCTTGGAAGGGCAAAGCCGCAACGCAGTGATTGCTGCTGGAGGGTGCAGTGGAGGGAAAAATAATCTGATTTCTAAGCCGATTCTCTGAAAGTGATGTGTCATTCACGGAGTAGTACAGCACGCTCTCGAGGAGCATTTCTGCTTCACGGAGACCAAATTAAAAAAAAAAATCCTGAAATTCCTAAAAATAAACAAACAAGCAGGTAAATAATCCGCTTCCCAGCGCCCAAAGCCCGCGAGTTTCCCTCGCTTCCACCGTTAAGGCTCGCACGGACACACTCCCCGCGCCACGCAATTCCCGCACAACCCGCCCCCCCCGGTGTGTCGCGCCTCCTGATTGGCCCGGCGGCAGCTGTAAGGCGCTCTCGGATTGGCCGGGCGGCGCGCGCTGTTGCCATGGCTCTGTTGCTAGGGAGGCTCTGCCGTCTCCAGGCCCTGCAGGAAACATGTAATGAATTATGGATGCTTGGTTTGCTCAAAGAGGGCCTGATTTGTAATGCAGATGAGCTGCCAGGCCCCCCCCCTCCCGTCCCCCACCCCCCTTTTCTTCTAGGTTCTTAAAAAAAATAGTTAAAAAAAAAAAATCGGGGGTTGGTGGGGGGGAAATCGGTTTTAAATCAGAATGTGCCGTTTGCGCGTCCCCCGCCGCAGCGGTGGCTCCCGAAGCCGATGGCAATTCTCATGCAAAGGCAGGGCCAGAGGTCACTATCTGTTATTTGTTCAGGAAAAGCTTGTAGGATTTTTCACTGAACTCCATGACCTGCTGGGGTATTATTTTTCCTCCCCTCTTTGGTTCGGAGACAAAATAGGATACAAACACCAGAAGTGGCATTTTCTAACAGCTGCAGAGGAAATTGTCCCCTCGGTGGGTGAGGAACGCAGCAGCCAGGCTGGCTTTTCTTGCCTCCTGAAAGATATCTTTGCCCAGACGTGACCCAAGCCCTTCCATCGGTGTGGTTGAGTAGCTCAGGCCTCTGGAAATGGAGCTGGAAGCCTTTGCCTGTGGAGATGTTCCCTGCGAGTGCCACAGCTGTAACATGCCCGCTTCACTGCCAACAAAACTGGACCTTGTTCCCCACAGATCGCTCCCCAGCTGGAACCCCCCCAGCCCTGCTTGAACAAAGCCTCTGGTGCTTCATACCTGAATACACAGGTTGCTACAGTTAATTTATTTCTCCTAATGTTCTTTGAATAAGAAGTATGGTGGATGTCATGCTACAGAAATGATAATATTTGCCTATACCTTATGAATACTGATGTCAGAAGAGACACCTCTCTGGTGCTCATGCAGAGTTTGGTCTTGGTTGGGGTTTTTTTTCAAACTAGTGACAAATTGTTTCAATCCTTTCTGTGAGAAGCCTCCGTGGACAAATGTGACTTGACAAATTCTTAATTCTAGGAAAAATAATGAACCTGATCCTTGTTTAGAATCAGCTGATTTTAGCCAGACTCAGCTGAGAGTGGGCACCCTTGGCTGTCCAAATATTGACCTCAGCAGACGTCTCTTTGTACCTTGAAGGTTCATCAGTGATGTGAGAGATGAGGTACCCCTGCTCCTCCTCAGAGCCCTGTTTTTCAGAGAATTCCACACTAAACAGTTTACTCAGCAAGGAAATTACTGAGCAATTAGATGAATTTCTATGTATTTTGTATTGTGGAATTTTATGCCTTTTGCACCTCAGATCCCAATTGGTTCATGGTTCTTCCTCTGGGAGAAGTAAATACTTGAGTAAGAGCTCTGAGATGGAGATGAAATGTATCCAACCCTCCTGTGATTCAGAGTAGAGTGATGCCTTGTATCTAGGATTGTTAAACAAAATGTTCTGTTGTGTAAAAACCATTGAGCACTTAAAAAATAAGAAAGTCTGTGAAACACTGCATACAGGAGAAGAAAACACTTATGGTGAGCTCTGGCCATCAGGAAGTCACTAAGAGCTTCAGTTGTAATGGTCCTTATGTTTTATGATTTTCTATTATTAAAATGTTTTCTATTGAAGAACATGATTAAGGCAAAACTCTATTGTCTATCCCACCCATTTTTGAAAGAGATTTAATTAAATTTCATTAAAAAAAAAAAATCCAGGCTATATAATTAGAGAACACATGGTGCTTTAAGCTGAGAAGTGTCTGAGATAAGTTTAGCTGAAAACATGGTATTAAAATTTATATATATGGATGTATTAATTTTGTTGATTTTAATTTTTTTAGTGGCCGTGTTTCCCTGCAACATGCACTAAACCAAAAGATATGTTAGCAGTTTGCACTTGCAGGAAATGTAGACCATGTTTTTTTTTTTATTTGAACCAAATAATTATGGCTTACACTTTTTATTTATTGATCTTCATTTTTGTATATAATACTTTATGTCCAAGGCAGTGGAAGATGATTATTCCCACACCCATACATGCTGGACGTACCATGAGATTTGGGATAGCTTAAATAGTCAGCAGAGAGGCAGCAAATGACTTAAGCACATAAGCAATTTAAACAAATCCATATTTCCAGTGCTAGCATCTCTCCCATGCTTTCTTTTGAGGAATCACAAGAAATTCAACCAGCAGCAGCCAAGCTCTTTCTGTAAGTCTGCTGTCAGGCTGTGGAAAGCTCTTGTAATGATGGCTGCAGCACAGCTTTTGCCTTCATGCATCGGTACAAACTTCACCAAAACACTGCTTGAACCTTCAGAGCAGAGACACTTCAGCTCCAGCAAGCCTTGCATCTTCCCCAGGACATTTTGCAGGCAGCTTCTCGGGAGGAACCTTGCTGAGTTCTCCTGATTAAGATTTTATAATTCCCTTTGCTGTGTTTGTGTGCTGAGGGGCGAAGGAGGGGCTGGAGGCCTTTGGGGTATGGACCTACCAACCTGACTCAAATGGATACAATACATACTGGACAATAGTTCAAGTGTGAGAAGGTCTGGAGTCACCAGCAGGGAGAAAAAAATGATGCAGGAAGCTTTCACAAAAGAAGCAGCTCTTAAAGAAAGAGCTGAATGAGGAAAGGGAACATTTTGGTGCTTGATGAGCAGGAGGTTGGTGTGTGGCCAGGGTGGAGCAGGAGGGAATCTTCAGAAAGCAGGAGCAGCTAGGAGAAACAAAGGAAAAATATTAAACTATATTTTTTTCTTCATTTCTGTGGCATCTGATTGAAAAAAAAAATCAAATCTATTTCAATGGAAAACAACAGTTATATTTCCCCCCAAATTTTAAATGTTATTGTTGTTTTTGTTTCAGTGGAAGTTTCTTTCATTTAGAAACAAAGGGCTTATTTCAATTTGCTTTAAAAAATGCAAACTTTCTAATGCTCCTTTTCTATTAGAACTGTATAAACAAAAAAGCTTTGCATTTTTATCAATAATAGTTTTAAAATAGTGCTTTATTACAATCATATTCTTCACAAAGATCCTTCTGTAATTTACAACATTTCTTTCCTGAAGTAATTTCAACCAGTTTATGCTATCAGTAATCTTCATAGAGTTTACATTAATCCACAAACATTGTATAGTGTGATGAAGTTGATGAGAATCAACAAAGGATAAAGTAGAGTATTGCAGCCCAGATAAAGAAACCCTCTGTTTAATGCCAGCTGCTCAGGAAATGTCAAAAGTAAAGTGAGTTTCAGGTCAAGGGCACTGGGAACAGTCTGTTAGCAAACCCTAAGACAGGCAGCTCTTGTTATTAGTATGAACAAGGATATGGTGAGTTCTTTTTAATCTACCCCTGGGCCTCCTTCTGGCTTCCCAGACATGAATTTGTCCCATTTGGGCTCACCTCTGTGGGATTGCTGGGAGTTTTTCAAAACATACCCTCTTTGCTCTCTCTAATGTTCCCCATCAGGTTCGCTAAAGGCCAGGATTTCAGTGAAAATCCTGCTCCTAGGAGATCTGTGGGCTCACTGCCAGACCTTGAAAGTGAACAAAATTTTGGGCAACTGCTCTTTTTTTCACTTGTCTTGACAGCAAGGATTTTCTTCCCCCCTGTTTTTTTTTTTGTTTTTTTTTTTTTTTTTTTTTTTTTGCCGTGTACCTGTGAGTGTACCTCGTTTATTACCACTTAAGGGAGTTTTACCTCTTGATACAACACTAAGTTGACAGGTGGAACGTCTGGGGAAACAGGACCAAATTGTAGGCAGGGTAATCACTGGATGAACTTCTCTACTGGATGAACCTCTCTATTGGTAGCCCTTTCATGAAGGATGGGGCACTCTTTCCTGTGACTAGGGAGCAGAAGAGCTGGTTTGGGAGAATGAACATGGTATATGCTGATGCTGCTTGACAAAATGTCCCCAGCAAGGTACTGCAAAATGAGAACACTGTTGACAACCACTCTGGAATGAACAGCAAAGCAGCTTGGCTTGATGAATTCAGAGCCATAAGAGGCACTTTGCTGTAGATGTCCCATGGATATGCACCAAAAATACAAGGAATTTTGCATTGATTGTTCAGAATTGTGCAGATTAACAGCACAGTATGTCTCTTTTCTTGCTGATTTCTTTAATATTTTCAAATTTTTAGGGATATTTTAAAATGCATATTTAGTTCTTGAATACTGTGTTTTGGACAGAGGAAAAATCCTAGTACAAAACTCTGCAATGTATTTTGTAACATGTTAACTGTAAACATTCTGTGGGATATGACTTGTGCATCTTTATGATACAGCACTAAGTGAAAAGCTTCTTCAGTACAAAGCATATAAGCTCAGCCAGAGCTTATGATGAGGCCTACTCATTTAGAAATTGCCATAATATGCAAATAGGCTCTCACATTTTATTGTTTGAATAGTGGATATTGGGAGATATAGATTGGGAAGAAACAGATGAGTGACTCAGAGACTGCTGGTGCCATAATACTTTATGGTTATTAGAGCCAGACAGTCTTTCAGATTTGGTTCTGTTTGCAGTGTAATTGTCCTGTCAGAAAGAACAGCCAATATGATGCAATCTACTATGGATCCAAACCTTTCTGTCCACAGTGACAGCATTTATTTCATCATGTTAGATATTTAGAGAGGAGAAATTTACAGCAGATGTAGTGAGCCCAGGCATTGGAGATAAACATTATTTGGCACATAATTCGCTTGATCTATTTTGTTCTGTCTTCCTTAGATTGAGACAAGCCCGTGTCCTGGAAGTAAGTGTGTTGGGATCACAAGGCCAAAATGAGTATTTTGTCAGTGTGTTATGGTGATCCAGGCTCTTCAGGAAACTCACTTTATATCTGCTTCAAAAGATCTCTGTGCAGAGCAGCCAGGGAATCAGACCCAGCCGGTAAGGGTTTATGAAATGCAGGCCTTGTTTGACCAAGCTCATCTCCTCCTATGACAAGGTGAGCTAAGTGGGTGAGAGAAAGGTTGTAGATGTTTACCTGGACTGTAGGAAAGCCTTTGACACCATTTCCCATAGCATTCTCCTCCAGAAAGTGGCTGCTCATGGCTTGAACAGGTGCTCTGTTTACTGGATAAAAACTGGCTGGATGGCCAGGCCCAGAGAGTGGTGGGGAATGGAATTACATCCAGCTGGTGCTCCCCAGGGCTCAGTGCTGGGTTCATTTCTGCTTAATATCTTTATCAGTGATCTAGGTGAGTGGAATGAGTGTGCCCTCAGTCAGTTTGCAGGTGACACCAAGTTGGGTGGGAGTGCTGATGTGCTGGAGGGCAGGAAGAGTCTGAGAGAGGGATCTGGACAGGCTGGACTGATGGACCAAGGCCAGTGGTATGAGGTTCAACAAGGCCAAGTGCTGGGTCCTGCATTTGGGTCACAACAACACCAGGCAGTGCTACAGGCTGGGACTGAGTGGCTGGAAAGTGGCCCAGAAAGGAAAGGACCTGGGGGTGCTGGTTGACAGCAGCTGAATGTGAGCCAGGTGTGCCCAGGTGGCCAAGAAAGCCAAAGGCATCCTGGCCTGTATCAGAAATGGTGTGGCCAGCAGGACCAGGACAGGGATTGTCCCCCTGTACTGGGCACTGGTGAGGCTGCACTTCTAATCCTGGATTCTGTTTTGGGCCTCTAACTACAAGAGGGACATTGAAGTGTTGGAGAGTGTCCAGAGGAGGGCAACAAAGCTGGTGAAGGGTCAGAAGCACAAATATTATGAGTAGTGGCTGAGGGAACCGAGGTTGTTTAGCCTGGATAAAGGAAGCTCAGGGGAGACCTTATCACTCTTTACAACTGCCTGAAAGAAGGGTGTAGCCAGGTGGGGGTCAGTCTGTCCTCCCAAAGAATAAGCAACAAGAGGACACAGCCTCAACTTGCACCAGGGGAGGATTTGACTGGATATTAAGAAAAATGTTTTCTCTTCAAGGGTTGTCAAGCACTGGAACAGGCTGCCCAGGGAAGTGGTGCAATCACCATCCCTAGAGGTATTTAAAAGATGTGGCACTTAAGGACTGGTTCAATGGTGGACTTGGCAGTGTGGGGTTAAGGGTTGGACTCAATGATCTTAAAGGTCTTTTCCAGCCTAAAAGATTCTGTGAAACATCTAATGCCTGATACTCTTTGCTGTCTGCCACACAATCCTCTTTCACACAAAACTTTTTTCACAAGCCTGGAAAGAGCCTTTTTCTGAATGAGTCAGGAACAGTTACTCCAAAGCAACTGGTTACTGGCCTCCCCAACTATTTGAGCAGCAGCTGTTGGTAGGATCATGGCAAGTGGAGCCACAGAATCTGCTTTAACAGCAGCTTGGTAGCTGCTTCAGCTTTCCAAGTCAGCTGGCAGCTGAGTTGTGAAGCTGCAGCCAGCCAGCAGTGAGATGTCTAATACATCTCCAGAAATCACTGTGTATTTGCCATGATTACCATAGTGACACGTCCCACTGTTTTGTCCATGCTCTGTGATCAAACAGAATCAGTCAAGATGTTGCCATTTATCCAAAACTGAAATAAAACACTGAGATAAGAGGAATAACAGCACTTTGGATGTGAATCCCACATGCCATAATTCTACTAGATTACAAACAGCTTCTGTTATGTATGGCCTGGGAAGAAAAGGTACCATGATGGATAGGTTCCTTCTGGAGAAAGGACTATGGTACCAGAATTATGGATGTTTCATAGAGAATAAGTGCCTGTGTTGCAGAGATATTGATATGGTAACAGGTGGTGTGAATAAAAGCAGCACAGATAATTGGAGTATAATAGTTAAAACATTACTCAGCTTATTTGCAAGCAAGAGCTCCAATTTACCTTCAGCAATCCTGTGTAATGCAGTAGGCTGCTGCATTGTGCAGTTTGAGCTTTTCAATCAGGTCTTGAACTCATATCTACTGTCAAAGGTGGCATGTTTGAATATCCCTGTGCATATATAGGAATTTTGTTGGCATTAGTATCAAAACTCATATTGTGATAAAAGAAAACAACATCAATCCTTGAATTCTTAAGAGTAATTCCTTCTAAAATAGGAAAGCACCATAAGATCCTCTAGTTTGATCTCCTGTATAATATGGTCTATTCAGTTTTAGTTGGTACACAAATATTTTCATGGTTTAAATGATGGTTTTAGTTAGATTAAATAATTTAAGTCTTCAGGGGTAGCAGTTGCATGCCACAGGCATAACACAAAAAGAACAAGCTGTAGTGCCTCAGTAATGATGGAGAGTTTATTAAATGGGACATGCCTAATTGATCACAATTAGTAAAAGTAGTGCCTTCTCCCATCTTTTAAATATTTTTTTTTCAATTTGACCTGAGACATTCTCTCCAACTTTTAATCAATGTGGTTCTGTGCATTTAAGCCAGAAATACATACATAGTAAGTATCTAGGAACATTTGTCTCTGTCTGGTTAGAAGCCAGATCTTTGGTGCCTTTTTGTCAGTTACAGCAAGTCTGTAATTTTGAAAGCAAACCCCAACCTTCAAACAGTCAAATAAATAAAAAATCCCAATCTCCAAATGCCCAGTCATCTCCATCTGACCAGCTGAGCATGAGAAGGAGAGGGGGAGGGGATCCTTCGTGCCCAGGCTTGCTCTGAGGTTGTATTGAAAGCACATCTTTAGGAAGGTTTGTGGTATTGCCTTGCAACCTCCAGCCAGTAGTGAGACCCTCACCTTTACTGGTAATCTTTTAGTGTTTAATTACCCTGTCAGCCAGAAAATTACATTTTGTTTCAAGGTTGAATTTGTCTAACTTCCAGCTATTCAGTCTTGTTCAAGCTTTTGTCAACAAGGATTGAAAGCCCTTTATTAGGTGTCTTTTCCACCAGGGAATACCTATATAAACTGATAGAGTCATTCTGACGTTCTGCCTCTAAAAATCACTTCCCAACTCTTGCTTTCCCCACATCTTCCTGCCTGAGATTTCTTCATTCTATGTGCTGGATGGTGAGAAACTGACACTGTCTTCTAATAAGAGATGAGGAAAGATGAAGAAACTATCTAAGAAAGAAAGAGGAGAGGTTCAAAAGGAATTGCTTGGAAGAGGCATTTTCTCTTGATTTCAGCTCATTTCTGCAATCCTGAGAAGCAGTGCTATGTCCTAGACCACACCTGGCATAAACCAGCCAACCTCCAGTGGTGGGGTCAGCTCCTATCTGTGGAGCTGTTGCTCTTTATAGCACTTGAAGATGTAAAAAGTGCTTTACAGAGAAGCACATTAGGTTAAGGAGCACTGGCTAAAGCAGGGATAACCTGTGTGGTGCTCTGCAGAGTCATGGTGAAATCACAGAAAACCCCAACCACTTAATTTAGCAAGTCATGTTAAACACAAAGGAACAGCTACAATTTCACTACCAATTTGCTGTCAAAAAGTCATTTGTCACCCTACCCCTCCAGTTATTAATTGATATAATCAGCATTTACCTTTCACATTATGAAAACATTAAGACAGACCTGCCATTGTAGAACATCACTAGATTAGGACAAAAATGAAATGCAGTCCCCATAACACCAAAATGTTGATCTGTAATATTAGCTATTTATACTGTAATATTCACTATTAATAGCTGACCATGTCTAAGCATGTAGTGTTAAAGGAGAGAGGAATTCAAAATAAGAAGGTTAATGCAGCTCTTCCCCAAGGAGGAGCTGTGATTAGAATTCAACCTTTGCTGGTGGTGTAGTTTTTGTGTGTACCCTACGGGTGTAAGTTCTGCAGCAGTGCTTTGTTTCAAACATCTTCATTTTTCCTCTCAGGATGAAGCAAATGTTTTAAATTACAGCTGTAGCATGGAAAAGAGAATTCAACTGAAGCACAAATATGAGTCATGAAAGTGTTTGTGCCTTATTTTCAGGGTAATCACTAAACACCTGCTAAATTACATTTTAAAAAATTACCCAGTATTTCACAGTGGGTTTTATCGTCTTGTTTATTATTTTCTCTCTTAAGCCCCACTCTCAATCCTTGATCTGCGTGGGAAGATTGTCTCATCCATGCAGAGCTCCCAAAACTCAGCAGAGCTCTGCATGTACTGATGCTCTGCCCAGGCAGGGCTGATTACAGGACAAGGACTGAGTTTTGTGCTACTGGGACAAACCTTGGGGCCTTTAGGCAGAGCCTTGGCACAGCACTGGGTACACCAACACAGCATGAGAGAGGAAATCATTACCCAGAAAAAAATGATAGACTTTTTCTGAAAGCTAGTGCTGCAGAAATAAAAAAGTAACTAAAAGTGACTCATACACATTGATTTTGTCTAAACTTTACTTTCCCACAACTTTAGTGCTGTAAAAGTGCCTCGTGGAGGAGAAGAACGTTGTAGATGGACACTCTCCTCCCTGAGATGTGTAGTGTATACTCAGTTACTGAGCCTCCTGGGAACATTGTGGAGGGCACATGCTCAGTTGTCTGTTTTGCTTTTGGTGTTTTCTTTAGTTGTTTTTCAGTCTGGCACTGAGTGGGCAGACAAGACTCTTGAACAATCTGTAATTGCATCGTGTCACAGTTGATGAGGTTACAAATGAGTAAATATCTAGCTGGTTTTAGAGAGGATATTTTTAACAATACTCACTCTACATCTAATAGAGTGCATCTGTGTCCTCTGTGGGCACTTTGCCTTAGATAATATAAAAGGAGAGCAATGGGGAAAAGAGCAGCATAATTATATCTACATAGTCTTCAGCAGAATCAGTTTCTGCAAATACACACTTGACATTTCAACTGTTTCATACCAGTGCTGCTCCTATTGATGCCAGTGGCATCTCTGCCCTTGAATAGGAAAAGGATTGAATTCTGACTGTTGAATCTCTTATGGCAAGAGAGGTGGAAGTTTCCCAGCATGACCTGATTGCCATAGGGAAAGAGAAAAGTTTTATTAGACCATCGTGTCAGTAATTCTTGACCTGGGGTCATGACTGTGTCTTGACAACTTTCCCTTCTTTTGGATCACAAGGAGAGACCAGCAATCCAATATATTTTCCTGTTGTAACATGGGTCACAGCACAGAATAAAATAGTTCCATTAGCCTGCCTCTGCTGGATTGTTACCTGCTGTGTTTCCACTTCTGCTAGCCAAATGTTGGCATCTCAGTGATACAGAGCAGCCTGCTCTGGACAGTATCACATATCTAAAGTCATATGAAATCATACTGCATTTATACCACTCAGAACTGAGGGAAAAAAAACCTTTTAAAGAGTCAAGGGCCACTTTCACTTTATAATGGCAGTGTAGAAAGATTTGTTTGAAAGACTGTTGGATACTGATGCTTGAGGTTCTTTGGTGAAGCAGTTACTGGACACACTCATGGTCATATTTATTAATTATTTGTTTTCCAGTGGCACCTACTAATGCACATGTCTGGTCCAAACATACAGAGTGACATTGCTTGAAAGCCCATCATTTCCAGCTTTCAGGGCAGATGTAGGAACAACCAGACTGACTTCCATGTAGCAGCATCAGCTCACTTCAGCTATTGCTCTACTTTTGCAACCTGAGGATGAGACTCAGGCTATTGGGAACATCCCCTGCCTCTCAGCTTCAACATTCAAGGTTTTGCAAGTAGATTGACCTTGAGCAAATGACAGACTTCCGTCTGTACATTATGATGAAATAGCAAAACTCCCCTCTATAGAAGGATATTATTCCCTGGTTTATAGTGCAGGAAAAATAACTGTTAAAAATACCTCTAGGAAAATAAGACAAAATTGAGAAAAGGTAATAGTACACTTAATTTACTAAAACCAGGGCGTAACCGCAGACCTATTTTCTAGAGTCACTTGCTGAATTTTTGAAGAGATTACTAATAATTTGTTTTTGTTTTCCTAACCTTGCTCTGTCTCTCTTCTTTTCAGCATCTGACAATAGAACCACCTATGCAGTACAGCCGAAATTATCAGGAAATCAGGGGAGTGGTTAGGTGATCTGCCTCTTGAGCAGCCTGCTAAGAACCATCTTTGGAATGAGAAAATTCAGATGCAGAGTAGGAGAAATCCATCAGTGCTTGCTTGCTTTTTCCCTCCTCTTTTCTCTAGCCAAAGGAGACCAAAGTAATCTCTGTCCCCTGGGCCTGTTGTCCTATGGAAGGATTATCCCTTCCTCCAGCAGGAAGGATTATTTGTGTCTTCTTTTCATCTACCATTTACTCTATTTTCCTTGTCTTGAAGTTTTTCTCTCTATTATTTAAACAGTGTTGCTCTGTTTTTGGCAGTAAGGAGTGCAGGACGCAACAGAGCCAGGCCTGCCTTCATCTAAAAGGCAGAAAGAAAAGAGTCCTTTTCCTTCTGGCTTTAACATACTTTGTGAGATCTCTGGCTAATCCTCACCATTCTCTTTCTCTGCCTCTGCTCTTCCTTTGGGCTGCCCACTAAAAAACTCCTCTTGCTACTCTTCCCCCTGCTTGTGATGTAAAGACCTCTACATCCAAGTAATGAATGCTGTCTCACCTCTTTCTCCTCACTCATATGCCTGCAAGGTGAATGAACGCCCTCACAATGGAAGGAGGAGATAAGAAATTCCCCATGGAAATATCACAGATACTTAAAATAATTTGGAGCAAAAATCCCTGCAGGTTTATTGAAATCTCCCTCAACATACAGAGATTTATTTATCTGCTTTACTGCATTTTGCTTACATCAAGAGCTGGATTGCTCCTCTACAGTCCCCTGGCCAGGCACATAATTGCTACATATTCTTTTGTACTGCTGCCACCACCTCCACCATCGGGCTTTTTTCCCAAACAATTGCCTGTGCAGCCTTGGAGCAATCCATCTCCCTGCTGACACCGGGATAGCAGTGCTATGGTATTAGGGGTCTCCCAGGAGCAGGTGAGTGTCTTGCCTCTTTTCTTGAAAATCAAATGAAGTAAATGCAGTGCATTTCCCTTTCCTTTTCCAGATAATTAGCAAAGATGTTAAATAAAGCCAGGGTATCTCTCTGACAGCTCCAGCCTCTCCTCGATGATATCTTGTTGGCCATCGTTTCCAAGCAGACTCACCAACCTGATGTAGTGTCATTTATCTTTACCTTTTGTTTACAGCCACTCAGCCAGTTGTCACTCTGTGTGACAGTGCCTGTATTCAAGCCAATATGAATTTATTTTTCAAGAAAGACTTTCTGAGAGCAAAGCTTATGCCTCACTATGAATCCAACTAAACTGCATTGCTGGCAAGACCTTTTCCTTCACCATCATCCATTATATTCATGATTAAACAAGTGATAGTGTAACCTGGCCTTTCTTTTTTTTTTTTGTTATTTCCTGCTCAGGGTTTCCTACACATGTTGATACTTATCTTTTCAGCTGAACAGTCATTAAATTCTATTCCTATGCATTTTGGCAATAACAATTTTTAGGCATCCTTTGATTTCCTTCACCTGTCTCCAGCTCCTCAAGTTTGGTTTCCTTCTCAGCTCCATGGACATGGGACTGTCAGACTCCATTGGCTGTAGGCAGCTGGAGACCCCAAGAGTGCCAGGACTAACCGTGGTCCCATGTTTTGTCCTAGGAGAAGGATGCCTGACAAATGTGACATCCGTGTGTGTGAGGCAGGGCATAAATAACTTTTTGTATGTTGCTGTAGTCACAGCAGTGGGTTTTGGTTTTGAGCTCCTTCCTTTTCTTCCCTTCCCTTTGGCCTGGCTGTTCAGTGAAGGTGAGAGAAGAGCTGGATGCAGGGGCAGCATCCCAGGGAGAGCTGGGCCACATCTCTTTGTCCTCCCCTTGCCTGCACTCGTGTGGCAGTGTCCAGGTAGCAGCCTCTTTGCCATGCCCTTGGACAGAGGCAGGAGGATGCACTCACCCACTGGATTTCCTGCATTGCTTCCTTCTGGACAAAGGCAAAGCTGGATGGAGACAAAGTGCAGGGACTTGTTTTCCATGGTGCATTCCAGAAGCAGGTTCAGCAAAAGGGTTTGCTACACTGTAGACAAGTAATGACTCCCCTTCCCCTTTTTACTGTTAATGTATTCATTGCCAAAGTAAATGTTCCATTTCCCAGTACTAATGCAGCTCAAGAACCAAGTGCATGTGTATTCCCTTCCCTAATGTCTCTTACCCCAACAGCACATAATATTTAATTGCACAAACAAGGCTGGGGGACTAAGGACATACCTTAAACTGCTCCCAGTCTGTCTACAACTTCAAAACCAGGAACTATATGCGGCCCAAATGCACAACTGGATGAACTATTTTATGCAAAACTTCTGGTGAAACAAGAAGTTTTCATGATACTAAATATTTACTTGTAAAAAAAAAATGTTATCTCACTGTGAATTTTGCTTTCTAATTTCATAGGAAGTATGCTTCTTTGTAAAACTGTCAGGGTGGTATATTTGATTTATTTAGTTGGAAAGTACATTTTAGCTAGAAATGACATGAAAATTTATTCAAAAAATAAGTTCTAAATTCTTAACATCAGATGAAAAATAAAATGTTTTGGTACATGAAGTGTTTTGTTTTACCTGATATAATGATTTTAAAATATTTTTCTGTTTGCAGATAAGTAACAAAGTAGTTTGAAATGAGACGGTCATTTCAACGTCATTTTTTCAGAACCACTAGAGAGATAAAAAATCAATTATCTGTAAAGCTCAGACCAGAGAATCTAAGTAATGAGAGTTATGTTGAAAGAATCTTGTGGTCTTTAGATGGTAGATGCTGGCCCATATAAATAGTATATATGTGTGTATGTGTGTTTATATTTGCACCTATATGAAAGCATGGGCATATATTTATAAACAAGGGCATTGTGCCACAGGGGTTTACCCTCAGATGTAGTGGCTCCATTTAGCTCATGGAGAGGCATGCAGTCAGCATTATTGTGGATATTATTTCTTTACTGCTTTGGACCCAGGCCAAGACTTAAGCACACGGTTATATATATGAGTATATCGATACTTGCATTGAGCTTTGCGTGAAAGTTTTCCTTAAGTCTTTCCCAAAAATCTCCCATGAATACACAGTGTGGGATTTTTTTAGTCACCCTTTTAATAGTCCCCCAATCCCCACATTGTCTTTTGCTTTGGCAACCATCATGATGTAATACATGTGTGTGCTGGCAGTGGTACATAGGATGCTGCGGGCAGTGGTTACACAGCTCTTGGAGAAGGTGTTCTTGCTGCCATCCCTGGCAACATCAGGATAGATAAATTCAGTTTCATAGAAATCCTTCTATGCTGGGCATGGATCCAGCAACCTGGCGCTGATCCTTCACCCTGAGGCCATATCTCAGTTTTGCCTGCCTCCTGAGTCAGGCTGAGCTGCCTTTGCCTTTATCTGTGGACAGAGTGTATGGAGCGAGAGGTGCAGCAGGAGCAGCACAGCCTGCTCAGCCATGCGCATCGTGAGCGCTCCTGGGGCGCAGGTGCCACCTCGTGCTGTAGGTGAAAGGAAAGGCAGGGAAAACAAGCAGAGCAGCCTTTGGCTGCACAGAGCTGCAGATCAGGTCCCCAGTGCCCTGCTCCCTGCTGATGGACAGCAGCGTGTTGTGGAGGCAGTGTAGCATAGCTTGTTTAATGCTGCATTATGGTAATGAATACTGGGGAGCCATTAACATGGGAATCTCAGATTTCAAATATAACGAACCACACACTTCAATGTTTTCTAGCAATGTCTTCTTTGGAGCTGTAAGCGCATGATTTTTTAAAATCAACTTTCGTCCCAAAGCAAATTTTCTTGGCTAAGTACCTCTTTAATCAATCTATTCACAAATATATATATTTATTTATAATAATATTTTTTAATATTTGCCAGAAACATAATGACACTGTTTTTTTCACCCATGGTATGTTCTTTACCTATTTAATGTTATACAGCCTTTCTAAAACCAAATTAAGCAAAAACATTAGCATCAATCCATTGAATTCAGGTGCTATTAAAATAAAGCAGATGTTTTCAAACACTAGAATACATGGAAAAATATTTCCCTGACTGTCAAATTGCATTTCTTTCCCATTGAAGCTAAGTGGGTTAAATTAAGTGATTAATTAACTATGCATCTGCACAGTTAGGTGGGCATTTTTATTTTGTTTAACTTATATATTTATTTCCAGCTTGGGACAAAAGAACTGTAAGAAGACAGAGGGAAAGCATTCCCCATAGCTCTACTGTAGTGTGGTTTTTACTATCATTTCCATTGGAGCGCTGTTAATTACTTGAGTTTGTAAATCAGGCATAAAAATTTGCACAATGGTGAAATTTCTCAGAGAAGATTTTGCTAAGTTTTATTAACTGTTGTTTTTAGATTAGAAAAGCTGAAACAACATCCAACAATAATAACCACCTTTGTTTCAGGTGTTCTGAGTCTCTCCTTGTTGTGAACTGATTTGGTCCAGTCTGGCATTGGGGTACCATTTCCAAAACCATCTCTGGAGCTGCTGCCTGGACCTTTGCCTGTGCTTTGCATGAGGGCAAGGCAAGTGCTGCTTTGCAGCTGAGGAACTACCCAGATGCCCAAGCCAGTCTGGAGCAAAAGCAGCAATCACAGTTTCAGTTTCTTCAGTTCCCCTTCCAAAGTGCATGTGGAGGTTCATAAACCTCCAGCAAACATTCTGTGGAAGAAAGGCACCCAAGGCTTCTCCACTTGGAATGAAGCTCTTCCTTCCCATTCTTTACACTGCTCCCCAAAACTGCAGTGGATTTCTCACCGAATTTCCTCTTGCATAGAAAAACCAGGAGTGCTTTTTAGTGCTGCCATTCACCAAGCCTCCTTTCCAAGATGGTTTTTACCTCAGTTCTTGCCAGAATCCCGGTCACTGGATGATACAAATGCTGTAAATGGACTAATGTGGGCCCAGCAAGCGCTGGGACTGCTGCTTTGAGCTGAACTTGTGAAAATAATGAGCTGGATTGTCAGAGTCCTTGGTCAGCAAGGCGAGAGAATGAGAACCCTGCTGCTTCCCTGCTCAGTTTGCAACTCCAGCTGCTGGCAGTGGCAACTATTCAACTGAAATTCCCTCCAGTGAGAAAGGTCTTTGGCAAGATGGAAATGTTGAGATTTTTTTTCTCCTCCTCTGTAATTTTTGTGGGTTTTTTGGCATCAGATGCCTTGTGTCTTCATACAAAAGTTCTTTTCTTTTTCTCTTTTCCTTTATTTTAAGCTGACATTTTGATTCTGCCTTAATTAAACCAATTTGGAAGCAGCGTGAGTCTGTTTTGGAATGAATTGCACTGGTACTAGTTTTGTGCAGAGGCATATCTGTTTCAGAATGACTACATCCCTTCTGACAGTCCTCCCACAGCTAGCCTACCTTGCCTTGCTTCAGGCCTGCATCAGGATAGGTTTTTTTACCTGCATGAATCCTACTGCTCCACAAGCATCCTGACCAGATGTCACAGGGCACTTTTCATGACAAGAGAAAACCTTTTTTGCTTTTGCTCCTTTGCTTTTCTGCTTGCCTGACAGCCCTCTTGCTCCTTCCCCCCCCCTCCCCTGTTCCATTAAATTACTGACCTAGTGTGGATGTCATGCCCCAGGATTTCTCAGGGCTTTTTTCTCTCCTAGAAAAAGAGCATGTCCAGTCCTCACTGGATCCGTTCTTTGCTGTGACCTCCCAGAGTCTGGGGCAGAGGATGCAGGAGGAAAGCACTTGTGGGGACAAGGGCCAGCACCCTACTGCATCCAAGGATCATGTGTGGCTTTACTGTGATACAAAGATGCTCTTTTGCTACTCCCTCCACCTAAAGTTGTGCACATGATTTTCTCAGGTTTTTAATAGTTGTAAGTAGTGGTTTTTTAAAAGATAAGTGATTTTTTTTTTCTGTTGCCTTTCAAATGTACCCCCTTCCTGCCCTGCTCATATGATGCTCCTACAGCTTTATACTTTAAACAGCTTTGTTTTATTCCAAGTGTCTAATTTTTGCAGCAATTGGACAAATATCCCACATCTCCCTCATGCCCATGGGCTTTATCTTTCTCTGTCTTGCCTCTTCAGAAAGCACTGTAGACATTGAAGTATTTTTGCTTACCAGATTAAAAAAAACCAACAAAACTGGTTCAGAAAAGCCATGAGTGAACTGCCCATTAGGTTTTTTAAACTATATTTATAGTAGAGGAGGTAAATTGCCAAAATTAAACCATGACAACAGGACAAAAACCCATGGGCATAATAAAGCAGAAATTCCTAGACATCCTCTCTTGTGACTCCACTTCCAAGCCCATGAACTCATTCCCACCAGCTGGGGATGTATTTCTGAGACTGGAAAGCACTTTCATGAGGAATTTTTGGTTATTTTTAGTAAAATCCTTGGAAATTTTAACAATTGAGATTCAAATGGTTTATTATTAAGTCTAGTTATTTTAAGGTGCACTTTTATGATCAAAAACCATATGGGAGATCATTTAAAGAAAGAAAATTAGTGCTCAGTTTCTTGCCTGGTCTGTGGAATAATGGACAGCCTCTTCATGGGGCTGAGCACTGTTGATTCAGTTTTTCCTTTCCTTCCCTCAGCAAGGCCTTTCTGACCACCAGCAATGTGAGCATTGCTCCATTTTCCAGGCTTTATAGAACCTTTTAAAGCAATATCCATTTCTATTCTGCAGCCCAACATTTCTAGAAGTGAAAAGAAATCCGTGGAGGTTAAGAAATAATTACAAATCAACGATTAGAATTACAAATATTTTTACCCTGTGCTGTTGCTTAGTGGGTTGAAAATTGAGCCTACTTGGACGAATTAAATGAAATGTGGGAAGAAGACTATTGGGAAGTCATTAGCTCGTCCCTGTGTCCTGGAAGTCTGGTAAGTCACTGCTAGGAAATTCACAGCACCCCTAAAGCCAAACAAGCAAATACTGGATTCACAGGATGTCTTCCTAGGGCCTGCACAGCTACTTTGAATAAATCCAGCTGTACAGTAAACATGAAAATGCTCTTAAACTGGTGTTAAAAATATCCCTGAATGTGTTAAATAAAAATCTTCTATCAAATGCATTCTTTTAGGAGTGGGACAGAACTGAGTAAGGACATGTCAGGCAGAGCTAGGTAATTTCTGGAATTCTGACTCTGTGATCCCTCTCTTGAAAGAGAGACAACACAAGCAGTTTAATTCCAGGAACGGAAGAAAAGCAAATATTTCTGCTTTGAGCAAGCAAAGAGAAGAGGGAAACTGTGATCATTCCCTGCTTTGCCTGGGCTGCAGGGCAGCTCCAAGCTGTCTCCTGTGCAGGGCAGAGAGTGGAATTAGAGCCAGCATAGTCCAGGGCTACTCACTGCCCTACCAGCTATGTTTAGTGGTGGGTATTTTCAGCAGCAGGATTTTGTCTTGTAATCCACGTCACACAGCACCTGACTGGCAGATGTCTGGGTACACAGGGAGGCTGGGAGGAATCAGCCTCCCTGTGTTTGGTTTTCTGGGAGTGCTGGAGTTTTTTTGGATGTGTCTATTTTGATCATATTGTCTTCATTGCAAAAGTGAATTTCTAACTACACCCACAGTTCTGGGTGAATAAAAAGCCAGACCTCACATAAAACCAATCAATTTTCTAAAGTTGTTGAAATGGCAAGATCTTTAAAAATCTGTCAGTTCATTAATATATAATAAACCTACACAAGCTCGCCCTGAAATAATTTAGCAGATAAGATCTCATTTTGCTGATAACTAAATGAGTTTTAGAACATTCAGGGTATTTTTTAAAAAACTTGTTTACATTTACAATTGCTTGTAACTGCTTATATCCATTTAATGACTAAAAAAGCATGTCCACAATCTGTCCCTGGCTGAATTCCTCTGAATAGTTCACTCGTTCAGAGCAGCATTGGCTTAGCACATTGGTTCAGTGACCAGCGTGATTTTTGAATCAATGTAACACGGGAGAGGGTTTACATTACTGCTGCCACAAAATGTAATCAACTGCCTAGCATACTTGTCTGAAGAATTATTAAAGCATAGAATGCAAAGTGGCAGAAATAGAAGTATAATTCTAGTAAAATCATCAAAGGATGCAACAACTGAGTTAGAAAATGCAGTGACAGATCTAATTAACGAACTAAATTACAAGTCAGTCCAAAAATAATTGTCATTAGAAGTAAAATCACATTTCTGTCTGAAGCGTCTCAGCATGTTTGCCATAGTGATTGCTAAAACTAGAAAGAAACCCACTCTCATTATTTTTTTAATGCAATTATTACACACAAAAATCAGTCATGAAATCGAATATGCCAGTTTAGCAAACGATTCTCAGCTCAGAGCCTTCCCTCTCACACCACAAGGTACAGATTTAGGCTGGGGCTGCTGGCTTACAGCACTTTGTTTTTGTGCTCATGTTGGAGTCAACATTATTTTTGGACTGACTCCTTCCTCCTAAAGACCTCTCTGTATTCTGACTTAAAACTACAGACCATTTAATTTTAATATTGACCTAATTGCACATCTGAATCCATTGGAAGCTGTCTAACAAAACAAAAATACTAATAGGACA
Organism: Anomalospiza imberbis; assembly: GCF_031753505.1. NCBI lineage: Eukaryota > Metazoa > Chordata > Aves > Passeriformes > Viduidae > Anomalospiza > Anomalospiza imberbis. The sequence continues at coordinate 143,438,749 of NC_089681.1, read as the reverse complement.
TGTGCCAACTGCAGTTTAAGTTGGGCTGCTTTTAATATAAGCTGAAGAGCTATTGTATTAAGCTCTAACAATGGCTAATACAGCTGCTGAGCTGATTACTTAAGCAACTTCTGGGTATATTCACGCGTCAAATTTGAATTCCAAGTATTTTGCATACTGTTTCCACCTATATAATTGTCCACTGGCCCTTATCATTATTTATTATGCAAAACTGATTTTTTTTTTGAAGCGTGAAGAATGAAGTAATTTAGTATGCAAACAGTTAAAACTCTCATGTGGATTCTGATTTCGTATGTGTTGATAAATTCACTTACGATGACTGACAGTGTGAGATTTTTTGGGGTCATATCGGTCACTCTTTCCATGACACTGATGAAAATGATAAACTAAATGCCAGAAGTGTCCCTGGCGCATCATAGGATGAAATGTGTAAAATGTCAGTGTCTAGCCTGTGTCTATTAATAACTAAATATGATTGTGTGTAATGAGCAGAGATTTTCATGTTGATTGAAGTATGATTTCTTTTGATCTTCCAGATGTTGCTGCTTAGAAATTCATATTGCTCTTTTGCTGCTAAATGCATAATGACCTTTTAAAACCTTTTAACTGTTAAAACCCCTATTATTTTCAACATAGTCAAGTTTCCATCTTTTTTTTTAATGTTGATTGAAAGTTTCTTTCTCTTCCCATCCTCACCTTCCCTTTTGCTTTCTCTGGTCTCCTCTTCCTCTCTCTTTTTTAAACCCTTCTTTTCCTCTAATACATTTCTCTAGCAAAGTTCCTGACATCACACAGACTCCTGTGCTCAGAGGAGCAGACAGCATAAGAGGGCAGGATCCTGTTGTCACTTGTGTCACTTCTACCCCCTACATGTCCCAGGCTGTTACCCAGCATTGCTGGAAAATTTGTCCTGAGCAAAGATTTCAGGCAAACACCCAGGTCAGCTCGCTTCCGAGGTGGAAAAGGAACAAAGGCAGGTGTCAGAAATGAAGAATCATGTAGCTGACGTTGATAGTGGAGTGATCTGTTCTGAAGAAAGGAATTGTGAAGCATTGTAAGCTTTCTGCATGAATAATGCATTTGAGTCGCTCATTTTTGGGCTTAGTCACACCCTGCCTTCCACATTTGGCCCCTTTATGGTTGCACCTGTGCATGAATGGTGACTGCCTGAGAGCCTGCAAGAATAAAACGAGTCCCTGAGTAAAGGCAGCAGCAGTAGCAGCAGCAGCAGCAGTAGTGTAAACATGTCTGCATTATTCAGCTTTTGTGCCAATCCCACGCTGGCACAAGTCTGTCTCTGGCCTGTGTGACTCAGCCATGTGAATGCAGAGTTGCTTCTGCACCCTGAAGGTGTTTCAGGCGCTTGACTGATTCGGTCAGCAAAGAAAGGAATTTCTACTCCTTGCACTTCTGCCAATATGAATTTAGGATACTTCAAGGGCTCTGAAGTGGCTTCACAGTGCTGAGGTTTCCTCCTCATCACTGCACCACTCTAGCACTGTTCACACCAAAAGGGCCTTGGGACACTACCCAGCCTAAACTCCAGTTTCAAGCAGGGCCAGCACTGGCTTGAGACCTATTTCACCCAACCCATTTCAAGTATTTAGGAGGGGTCTGGAAGGAGAACTGCACCTGGCTTGTTATGTTGGGAATGGTGTATACTTAATGGGTCAAGGGCCAGATCCTCTTTATAGTCTCATTCTGGGCAAATGCAGTGTCTTCGAGCAGGACTCCTCTAAAGTGGCATGAGGATAAATCTACTTGAAACACTTCAACCAATTCACTGTAAAAGGACTGTTCTATCCTAAATTCTTCCAAACCCTCCCTTGGGCCCACTAGGAGTTGGTTCAGCTCTTCTCATTACCTGAATGCTGGCACAGGGCCATGCCTCAGGTATTTTGTGTCTTCTGAAATGGGGAGGTGGCTCATGGATTTATTTAAGCTGTTCTGTAACAGCAGGAAAATGTACTACTTCTGCTTGGGCAGTACATAGGTGGAAGAGACAGGAAAGCAAAGTAAAGCATCTAGCAAAAAAATTCCCATTTCACCACGTTTTTTTTACACCTTGTTCTTAGAAATTTTCAACATAGAAAACAAATTATTTTAGTTTGAATTACAGATTCTGTGGCAAATATGACACACAGAGCCAAACCCAAGAAGATCCTAGACCCTTGGAGGCCCATACCAAGTCTACCATAACAGGTAAAGAGTGTCTGTACCAGATGATTATTTAGTGATTAAAAATGCTGTCTGTCATATGGCATCTTTGCAATGTCATTGTGAAAATAGATGCATCTTTTACCGGTGTCCCTGTGGTTTTGTTTGTCCCTAATGCAATAGTGACAGTCCTGGGGCCCTATTGCTCTCAGCTACCTCTGGTTCCTGTGCAATGTACTGTGTCCTTCATTATATATTCTGGTCCCATCTGGTCTGACAAGCCTTCTCCATCCTCAGAAGCGATTACAAATAATAATGATGACAAAACCCAGAGAATTTTTGCTTTATTTTGAAAATGATTGTTTTGTGTTGCATGGTGGAGCTTGCTGCCTCTCTCTGGGGTCGCCTGGCAACCATTTGCTAGCCTCCTGCCATCAGATCCATATCGAGCAAGGGCATCTGGAAGCTCATTTGGGATGGAAACTGCTCCTTTTCACCATCCCTGCTGGCCTTCTGTGGGCAGAGGTGAGGTTGCTCTGCATGCAGTGGATTCATGACCATCACTCTGATAGAGGCTATTTAAGCATATTGTAGCAGTTTCATTTGAGTGTTGCCAAAATATTAAAAGAAAAGCTGGTGATAATACAGTATCAACCACCAACACTGCATAATTAAGCATACATTATTTGCAGTTAATGTTTGTCTGTTTAATAGAATTAAGGGTAATTAAGAGGAAACAGTGGGGAGATATCTCTGCACAATATAGCAATCTACCAAAGCAAGTGAAACAGGGAAAGCAATGTCTCTGAGTAGGATTGCTTACCCTGTGTGGTGTTTGCTCCTTTGTTTCTTCAATGGGTCACTTATTATATATTACAATTATATATTTGTATATGTACATGCATACATACATGGGTTAAGTGGAAAAGGGACAGCTCATGGCTAGGGCACATTAAGATTTTATAAGGGCATGCTCAAATTTTGAGAGTAGAAGCATTTGCTACGTAGGGCTAAGATGGACATATCCCAGCTCTCTCTCATCTGGCATCCTTTCCTTTGTTTTCACTGAGATGCCCTGTGACTGTTCCTGCCTGATCACATTCCCCACTCTCCGCACCCTGAAGCTAACATCTCTGCAGTGGCTGGAGTAAGTCCAGAGGCTGTTAAACACTGGTTTGGCCACTGGGTTTTGCTACAGGAGTGAAAGTGGATGAATGCCTTGTGCCCATCCATACCTTGGTAAGAGCACCTTCTTCTGACATCCCACCTTGGGGCTAAGCCTCCTCCCCTGGCTATGGTGCTACAGATATAAATCACCTTTCTGTAGCTGGGTAGCCCTTTGCTTTAGGTCTGTTCCTTTAAGCAAAAGCAGTAGGGACAGTGGAAGGAGTGTGGCTAAAGTTGTATTTACTTGAAATATCCAGAGCTCTGAATGTATCACCAGCATGGGCCAGAATGGCCTGGGGAGCATCTGTGCTTCAGCTTTGCTCAACAAAGACAAATAAGTCTCACTCAGTGCTTTGTTCTTATGGAAGTTTCCATATCGGTAGAAATAATTCAATGTATCTTGGTAATTCTGTTAAGGCAGGCTCACCAGTTTCCCCACTTCAGATTCAATAGTAATTGTGTTGATAGTACCTGCAGGTATCTTTGTAAGATAATGCTGTTAATGTCACTACTCCAGAAGCTTTATCAATACATTAATTGGTGCAGGAAAGTTGACAGCCTACCCTTACAAGTGCCTGGCTTTGAGCAACCTGAAACTGAAACGATTATTTGAAATTATTTTCATTTTTGAGGATAGTGCTCTGCAGAGGGACAGCAAGAAGCAGTGTCCTTAAATGGCCAGGTTTGCTGAGTGGGTAACTAATGCAATCACTATTTTTGTTTGTTCCTGTAATGAACACATACCCAAGGGCTTTGGTGAGGATTAGGGTCTCTGTGCTCAGTACCATGTTACAAACAGCTTGCAATCAAATGTGGATTCATATATAAGAAAATGAAGCTACTCCCTTTCAGAAAAATTTAATTCCTTTCCCAACAGGTCAATAAGTGACCTCAGACAGAGGTGGTTGAAAAGAAGAGACAGCTGCCATGGTGTGCAGCAGAGCTTCCTGATGAGGGTCCTATATCTCTAAAAGACTCCAGCAAGATGAGTCCCTGCAGTAACAAAGGGCTTTGGGGGAAAAATATGCTCCAAGATAGGAACTTACATCTCTGTCTTCATTCCTCCAGCAGTGCCTTTGCAGGCAGGCAGAGTTGGTGGTTCCCTGTGGCAGCAGTGGCTAGCAGACTGCCTTGCTTGGACAAGGCATGTGGCAAAGCCCTCCCCAGTCCCTGGTCCTCAGTCCCTGTCTGGCCAGTCTCTATTGCACAGATGCTGGCAGATGCTGGCAGGGACAATGATTACTAATTTGTTTCTTCCTCCTCAGCAACAACTGGAGAAGCAAGTCTAGTTCTCCTTCCCAGGCTTCTCCCCTCCCCCTCTCACCTGCTCTGTTTCCACTCACAAAGTTTTCAGGTAGATAGCTCAGAGACAGCTTAGAAAAGCAATCTTCCCCCAAACTGGTGTCTCACAGCTTTTCCTACTGTCTTCCTTTATTTTTTTTTATTTTTGGTTTTGCAGAATTGAATTTTACCTGTAGTAAGGATCAGCCTTGAGCTGACTTTGCACTCTTAAGCTCTGCTGAGAGCTGATCCTGAATTGCAGATTTTGCCTGGATTTTGCAGAGTTCTCTGTGGTCTAGACCTCCTGACACTGCACAAAAAGCCCTGAAGAGCTACCACAAAGGGGTAATGAGCACTACTGCCTGGAAAGGTGGTAGAGGCCCCATCCCTGGAAATAGGGATGTTGACGGGGCTCTGAGCAACCTGATTAAGTGGAAGATATCCTTTCTTATTCCAAGGGGGTTGGACTAGATGAACTTTAAAGGTCCCTTCTAATCCAAACTATTCTGTGATTCTATGGATCTATGAAAATGGCCTGAATCCAGCTGCTCCAGCTTGCATGCATGGTTGAAATTTTAGGGGCCTGGGCAGAAGAAAAAAGAGATGGATGCAGCTACCTAAATATTTTTAGATTTTTTTTTTAGATTGCAGTCAATGAAAAGGCATAAGCAACAATAAAGACTTCCAGAGCGTGCTCCTGTCTCCCAGATTTGTGATGTGTGAGGAAAGAAGAGGAGACTTACTGGAAATGTTAGTTGTCTTCATGCCTTTGAAGTCTGCTCCATCACCCCTTTCTATAAAGGCAGGATTCTAGTACTGGATGGTGCCATTTGTTATGTTATGAACTACATGGCAGCAGTTAGAGCACTGATTTAAGATGGGAATCATCTAGCCCTCAGCTTTCCCCTGATGCAGGAAAAAATGTTCTCCAATTTCCCCGATCTCCAGCCTTAATTTACTGTATCCTGGATGAGAACAATCGCCAACTCTTCTTTCCAAGCCACACCAGGGTACAGCCAAGCTGTCAAGAGTCACATGTAAGAGACAGCAAGCAGGAGGGAACCATGCATAGTCAGTCATCAGGCATGCACAAGTTTTACCATGGCTTTCTCCTAGTTTTTATCCAGTCACTCTGAACTCCACCAGCAGATCTGCCCCAGCATGGTGCAGCCACAACAGCAACAGGGAAATATCTGCACTACCCTGGTGGTATCAGAAGTCCTGGCTCATATGGAAGCTGAGAGCGGGTGCAGGTGCCTGTTGGTCTATGCTTGGGTTGCTTTAGGATCAGTAGCCTCAACCATGCTGCCTACACCAGCCTCTGCAGCAAAGAGTGTGGGCAAAACTGAGGCTAAATCTGTGTGGATTTAGCTGTCATCGTCCAAATATGAAACTGTTGAAAAGGAGCAGTTTTGACAAACTGGACCAGTGTCTGATATTTGTAAACCAGCATGTGTCTGTGTTCATATTTATTCACACCATTCTTCAATGCTCCAGTTCATAGATTGGTGTGAGGATAGTTCCTTGGAAATTAATAACTGTTAGAGCTTTGTGGCTTGGTGAGTTGTTTACTTCCTTACATCATTAATACTATCCTTGTAGGGAGGAGGAGTGCTGAAAATAATAAACACTCTTTCCTTCATTAACATGCTGAAGGCTGTGGAAGCAAAGGCAAGACATGACTGCTAGTTACTGTGGGGCCTCAAAATACACAGCTGGTGCTGGTGCTTCAGTCCATGCTCAGGTCTTTTCTCCTTGCTGTCATAAAAAAGTGATATAATCACACAAGCCCAAGTTTGCATCTTTTCTGGCATGTTGACTGTTCTGCTGTCTGCCTGTCTATCTGTATATGTATTGTATATATGTCACATAGAAAGTATACTGGATTTTACATATTGGGTGTGGGTATCACTCGTTACAGGAATTCGCCCTGAGCACTGGTCCTTGGCGGGGTGCTGGCTCAGTAGGTGGCACTATTTCCTCAGTACCAAATCTGAGTCCCAGCACCATGTGTGGGAGCCTTAAGGCCCAGTTTACGTCAGTTATCAGGGCTGGTTGCTTCTGTGCAGGACATGAAGCAGCACTTCTGGCCATGGGTGAGAGGGGTCCTGACTTTGGCACTGTAGTCAAAATTAATTTCTGTAGTTTCATTCTGATTCTATAAATCTCTTTTGCAAATTCAGCTGGGTATTGCATGTGTTTTTTACTTTACAGTCTAAAAACTGCTGTCTGGTATTCAATATGTTGTAGTAACTCTCTTAAACTTGTCATTACTAGCTACCTCAGAAATGGCTGCATTTCTACAGTAGAAATGTGTCCCTATACATTCCTCTCCTCATAATGTTGAATCTTAATTAATTGCTGCTTATAAAGTGCTTTCAGATCCCCAGAGAAATAAATAAATGGTATGGAAGTGCAAAGTATTGTTAATTGTTATTTTAGCACTTTAAAAGCATGAACCTGGCCCTGAAAACTAGCCACAAAATAATACACTAATTCCAAATTCTGCATGAGAAAACTCGAGGCCACAAGGGAATTTGAAAGGTTCCTAATTAGGCAAAACTCACAAGGCAGACAAAAACTGGAAGACAAAGGTTAAACAAAAGAGGCAAGAATATATTTCACAGGAATCCAAAACACAAGTAGAGAAATGCAGTGATGGACAGATACTTGGTGTGGACCCGAGGCCAGGTGCAGATGCACAGGGGAGATGCCTGCACATTAGCATACATCACTCTGCTGAACGTGCTGGGCAAACCCAGGCCTGAGGTAGCTCGAGCAACTTCCTTGGAGTGACACCAGGGATTTGCTTGGCCCCTTTTGTTTTGCTGATATCACAAGAGTGGAGATGGGCAATTAGACTGGCACTGATAACTGCCTGCCATGCACTCAGGGGAGAGGGTGATCATTTGTGTGCTGTTGGCTCTGCCCCTTAGGGTCTTTGGATTTGGTGGTTTTTCCACCCATATTATTATCTTTGCTATTTTTAGAAAATCCTGTAGAGAAAGAACAAGTTGTTAAAAATACTATCTTAAAATAGTGAGTAAAGGCTTTGGGGCCAGATTTACAAGGACAGATCAGGATACTAACAGCCACTTTATGCTCTAAATCTAAATGTAAATTTTTAAACTCTTTTCTCTTCCCTTTAATTAAATTTATTCAAACAGGAAATGTTTAATTTCCTAAATATAAAAGTTTCCACTGGTCAGTTTTTCCAGGTGCCATGGCCCTGTGCTTGCACAGATAGACCTTCACCTGCAATTTGATGACTCTGAGGTGCTTGACATCTGTTTCACTGACAAATTTTCTCTCTTTCCCAGAGGATTTACCAAATCCTGAAGCCATCCTTTTCCTCCATATCCTTGCATCTTCTCACAAAACACAGCCAAACACTCCTCCCTGCAACACATGCAAACCACAGCTCTTTGAGTATCCCTGAGACAAAATCCCTGCTTTGTGTGTTTTGGGACATAAACTCACAGCCAGATCTCCCCTCTTTATGGAAACTTTCTGCCACTGGGGTACTGACTGAGATAGGATGTGGCTGTCTTGGTCAATCTAATAGGTTGTTCTTAATGTAATAGAAGCCTTTTCCTTTGCATTTGCAACTCAGTATGTACAGACTAAGGCAGCCAGTGCTGCCTCTCCTCCAGTGCAGGTAAGGATCCAACCCTCAAGGCTGCAGAATCAACTCTTTACAGCTTCTTGTTCCCTGTGCCTTAATGAATATGTATGTTTTTATTGCAGCATGGAATAGCTCAGGTCCCATGAGCACAGCAAGCAGGGAAATGTTTGATTTGTGAGCCTGACATAGGGAGCAGCAGTAGTTGAAATTCAGGTGCCACAGGGATTTCTGTATGGGAGGAGAGCCACGGTATCTATATAATTTAGGTACCAAGGAGGTCTGGAAGATGGCTGGTTTGGAAGTTATCACATAGACCAGCAGTTGGATACCTCCAGCACCCCAGTGAATCAAGCTCCAGGAGCTTCATCACAGTATGCAATCCATATTCACATATTTTCATTATTCAAAAAGGTTTTTACCTTGCCTGGAAATGAAGCACAAAGGGCCTATTTCTGGATGTTGCATGGATATAACCCTTGGCAACTATCACTGAAGTTGATCAGTAAAACAGTGTTTCACTTTTGCTTCTTTGAGAATGGGATTTGTTCCATACCTAACCACATAGTTGTCATCAGACTGATCCATACACCTGCATAAGTGTCCCTTGTTTTACCATTGCCACAGCATTTCCTCTTTAGACATTCACTGCATATCTGAAGGCTCCATAGTTTACTCAAAAAATAAAGAGCTACTCTTTCCTTGCTAGTTTTTTACTGATGTTACTTGTGCTCAGGATGCAAAAGTCAGTGTTCATTTCCCATCCCTGGAAATGTTTCAGGCCATGTTGGATGAAGCTCTGAGCAACCAGGTCTAGTGAAAGGTGCCCCAGCCCACAGCAGGGATTTGGACCTAGATGGTCTTTAAGGTCCTTCCCAAGCCAGACTATCCTTTGATTCTGTGATGAGTCTATGATTTTCTTGACATAGGCATATAAGTATAGCACCCTTGAGCGAATGCCAGAAATACTTTATGAAGAGGTACAGCATCTCTCTTTTGGGCTGATCTTTGCTTAGTACATGTATATTTTTAAGGCTAAATATTCCCAAGAAAAGTTAAAGACCAGAGTCAGTTTTCATTTGTTTTCCCCCAATCAGTCACATCCCAGGTACTTAGAATAAAGTTTTGTGAAGCAGCTCAGCCTTCAGTTCACAGTCTGCAAAAATGTTATGTCCTCCCATACAGATCCTGTGGTCTAACTGCTTCTCTTGCATTTGCTCTGATCTTCGGACCTTGTAGCAGCCAGTCTGTATCACTACAGAGAAAAAAACATTAACAGGAAGAAAAGCAGAAATGGATGTTTAGTGTCCTAACTCTACCTATGTGAGGGACATGGTGGTTGAGCACTGCCAGCAGCAGCAGGGGGATGTGCAGGGATAGGGGCTGTACCCCAGAGAGGTGAGCTGTGAGCTTGCCCTCTCTGCCTGTGAAACTTCCCCCTTAGAGGTGAACAAGTGTCATTCCTCTGCCAGATCCACCTCACAAGCCTTCCAGCACAGCTCCCCATCTAGCATGGATTAATTAGAGCACGTTACCATTACACACACCACACAGCAATCTGGGAGGGAAGTGGGAGAGAATACCTAAGAAGTGATGCTAGCTGTGACAGGAGAAAATGGATTGCTTTTCTTCTGTGTTTCAGCCTAATTATTGTACTGAGAGTCTGGCTTCACTGGTGTCTTAGAGCTTTAGGGCTCAGTGCTGAAAGCAGGATAAGTGCCAGTAGCCAGGGAATGGGGTACTTGGTACAAAACAACAAAAACCTCTTCATGAAGGCAGTGACCTGCAGGACTCTAATTAGCTCTGGTAGCAGCAGGGCCCAGCTGTGATGCTGAGCACAGATCTGAAGCTTGAAGAGACTGGCCAGCCACAAGCAGGCTCCATAGCTGTGCCAGAAAAGAAGGGAACAGAGGAAAATTCTGCCACAGTGACATGAAAGAATGCTCAGAAGGTGTCTTGGGCTCCTGTGCCAGCTGGCTCAATGGCTCAGAGCCTGCATATAAAGACCACTTTCTGGGAAATGGAAAGACATCTATGTTTAATATTAGAGCTTGTGACTCATTTTCTCTATTTGCTACCCCAACTGCATAACCAAACAGAGTCTCCAATCTTCCTTCCTATGACCTTCAATCATCTGTTGGAAAGACACGTCACTCGGATGAAATGGAGAGAATTTATTCAGAAATTTCTCTAGGCAAGATGAAGCAACCTCTGTGCTGCATTTGTCCATCTTTCCTTGAGCACCAAAGATGAGGTGGGTCACACAAAAGGCAGGTTTTTCCATCAGTCTGATCTCACAGTACAGTCTCCATATTTTGTTGAATGCAGGAAGCCCATAACCTTATCCTTGTTCTGTTTTCACAGATCTGTGCCTCTTTTCATCATATTCCTCCAGGCAATTCCGTGTCTATTTTGTATTTAACCTCATAGTTTTGATTTGCATAGCAGGTTGCCTATTCCTTTGCGTTTGCACATTTCTTTTGTTTAAGAAAGAATCCCATCCTAATCCCTTGAATTTGCCCATGATTCTGCCATTAATCCCTCAAAAGGAAAAAAAAAAAGGTGCAAAATATACAAAATCTCTCAGAGCCCAGAGAAAAGAGTATCCCAAAGACCATCAGTGTTAAATACTGTTGTTTACCCATACACTCCAAATGCATTAATAGGTTAGAAAATGGAGATGAGTCTAGGTTAAACAGACAGCTTTGTCACTTTGCAGGCCTTTAGACTTACAAGATAAATAAGACAATTCAAGCATGCCTTTACCACTCAACTTACTCCTCCTTATGTTCTTACAAAAGCTTATGCAATTGTGTACTGATGTAAAAGGCACTTTCCTGCCTGTGATTATTTATGCAATCAATAAGAAAAAAATCGTGATGAACTAGACTCTGTGGGTCAGCCTCTGATCATTCTAATTTCAATGTTGGAGGAATGAAAAATGTCACAGGCAGCCAGTATCCTGGAAAAGAGAAGATCTCTGGGGTCGCTGACAGCGGACTGGCAGTGAGATGTCACAGTAGACTTTGCTGGTTATTTGCTGTCTTTCTGTGAATCATCTGTTCTTTTGCTCCTTGATCACAGGCTTAGGCTCCCCTGCATGCAAGGCAGATGCCTCATTTGTGGGTACCAACAGGAGTCATGTCTAAGATGAATGTTGAGCTGCTCAGATCTGTTAAAACTGAGAAACTTCTGGGCACAGCTGAAAATACAACATGAATTGCCTCAGGAGCACTGGTGTTCAAGGCTGTGATGCCTGCAGATGTTTAGGTGCCCCTTGATTTCATGAAGAGATGGGGAGAAATCAGTGGTTTGATGTCTGGCTGATAGCTGGCAGTGAACAGAGCGCTGGACTCTCATGAAATCCTATCTATGCTTTTGTGTCTGGTTTGGGCTCCAGCTGAAGAAGGATAGGAAGAAACTGCAGCAGGTGTAATGGAGGACTACCAAAATAGCACGAGGTTGGGATCTCATGGCTCACAAGAAGAGGCTCACAAGAGAGTTGAGTCTGTCCTGCCTTTTTGGAGACAAGGGTAAGGGACACACTTGTAAGTAAAACCACTTGATGGCCAGCTACAAAGACAGAAGACCCAAACCCTTGCTAGTTCCAAGCACTATAAGAAGGGCTGGGACCACAAAATGAGATTTGGGGTTTCTGTCTGAACATTAAGAAAATATTTCAGCAAGAGGCACAGCAGTGGAAGAGCTCACCAGAAATGTTGTTCAACCTCCATATTTTGGAGTTTGCACATCTCAGCTGCAAAAAGCCACAGGCTGGTCCCTTGTGGATTGAGTAGAATGATGGAGACTAGAGATCTCCAGATGTCCATTTCAACCAGCATTTCTGTGATTCTGTGATCTAGAAAGTTTTTAGCATATTTTGTAGTTGAAAAGCCGTTCCAGACTCCTCAAGTGAGACTAAATCAGAGCAGAAGACTAGAACACAAAGAACGGAGAGCAAAAGTTTTGCTCTAAAAACCAATGCACCAGAAAATTGAAGGAATTGTATCCATATGCTATTGTAATCTGAGGAGCTTTGTGTTTGCCATTACATTGAATGGGCTGACTGTGAGTTTCTCATCACGATGTGAAGAGTTAGGGATAACTTCAGAAGGAGCCTGCTGGAAGGAAATTCTGCTTGCTGGAGTGGTGAAAAGCTGCCTCTCAGCTGACAGCAGAACAAAGTCTTTCTATGCTCTAAAATTATTCTCACACAGACCAAGGAGCGAGTGTCTGTGTATGTGGCCCCTTCTATCTCTTAAGAGTGGTTGTGTCAAGAATAAAATGAATTTTGGAATAAAATGTTGAGGAGAGAGAAGGAAATACCTCGGGGAGAGAAGTTAGCATTCATTTTACTGTTACTGTATTTTGGAGCAAGCAATACAGAATTCTTAGTCTTGCAGATGTGGTGATAGCCCCCAGTTTAGTCTGCAACAAAGTCTGCTGTCCACACACACATACACACACACACACACACACACACACACACATCTGCATCTTTCAAATACCCTCGAGCACCACTCACCACATACTTCCTATGTGATTAACACATTCCTGTTGAGTGGGCAAAAGTAGCATTTCCAGGTTTTGCTGTACTCCAAGTCTTTGACTGTCTGGGCTGGCAGCTGCACGGGGAGCACAGAGTGCACTCCATGTCACCTAATCTCATGTGTCAAACTGAGGAAGGAAATTGCAGCTATGGCAGGCACACAGCGGTGTGCATGAGTATGAAACCTAAAAAAGAAATAAACTTGTAGATCTCCATGGGTCTATTTAAATACAATATTTTATTCCACTCTGTGTAGCTTTTTATACAGTTCTCATCACCATAGCAACAGAGGTCCAGCTCTTCAAATGGAATTTAGGTATCCTTCAGCACCCAAATCTGTCAGCTGGGTGCTATTGCAGACACAAAATATTATTAAGCTTCCACACGCTTCTGCGTTTATTCAAAGTTCCTGGATACAGGTGCTGCCCATAGCTGAGAATAAACTAAGTGGTTCAGCCCAAGCTGAAACAAGACTTAAAGATCCCCAAATGCCGAATTTCCTCACTTCACTATCCAGTACCTTTGAAACTCCGGGAAGATGATTAAATGAGCTGTGGTTCACCCAGTGGACAGCCGAGGGACAAATATGGCCCTGTATTCATTTTTACCTCTGCCAGTCTTGCCACCCTGGCAGGCCCCTCCAGCTTGCTGGTTAAAGAACTGATATGTGACAGGCGGGTTCAAATTTTGCTCTGAATCATTTGATGCAGAGAAATATGACTCCTCTCCCAAACCCTACTTTAACCCTACTGCCAAGCTCTCCCTGTTTGAATGAACATGCTCAAGCAAAAAAATTTCCTCTGCAGAATACCTTCCCCTCAGGGGAATGGTTCAAATTTTGCCTCAAATGAAGCAAAACCAGGGAACTGAGCTGGAGAGTCCTGCAGTGCAAGATTAACAATCATCTGTCATGGTTTGGCTCCATTATCTTTTTGTAAAGGGAGATATGTACGCAGGGGGATTTTTAAAATATACATATTTCTGTGCATATAAATTGTCCCTCCTTGCATTCTTCTACTTGGATGAATAGTGTGTGTGTCCTTAGCAGCATTGCACAGACTTTGCATGCATAAATATTGTTGTGTACATTTTTTATTCCCCCTCTCTAAATAGCTCAATATATGTGGAATGCAGTGACGTTTCTGTTCAGGCAGTGTGCAAGGAAGGCTGTGTGTGGACGTGCCCTGTGTGATGGGGGAAGGGGATCTCCTTGACACAACACTTATTAGTATCATCAATCACTGGGGATGCCATTTCCAAATTCCCTTTCCCTTACCTAATTTGCTAAACCTAATTCTTTATCACACTAAAAAACCCAGCATGAGAAGTGGAAGTGATAATAAGAGATGGCTTGCTCTACTGTACCAAGGCCACGTCAGCCTGGCACCTTCTAGAGGGATTTCCCATTTTCTCTCTCTTTCCATGTAGAGTGCTCTGTATGTGTTCAGCCCAGAGCAATTAGAAGCCCATTGCATCCCTGTTTTACTGTGGCTTTATTTACTTCTGGCTCCTCAGTGAGCTCTTTAGTTGCTGGAGTTCCTAAGTCAAGCATTTTGCTTGATTTGTCTGCTGGTGCTTTCTTGGCTTATTTTGCTAATGCATCCAGTTCAGGACACCTCCAGAATGCACTTCATTAATCTCAACAACCTAAGGCTATACATTTTTTTTTTCCAAGTCTGGCACTAAATTAGCCAAAGACCTTTATCAAAAACTTGCCTTATTGAATTTGCCAGTCCTGTCCTACTTGTGCAAATAATTGCATGCCTGTAAAACTTAGAGAAAAACAGCAAGCCATGTATGGAATCTAAACTACTGACTCAAAACTCCCATCCCTGCCATGGACAGTGCCAGGATCTCATCCTATATGGTCTGTCACATTCCGTACGCAAGTCCTCTTCCTGTCAATGCATTTAACAAACCAGAAATCATTGATTTCCCTGGGTTTGTTCACAGGATTGTCCTACACACAGACTCCTAATGGAATTAATAGATCTGCATCCCGCCCACATAGATTATAGCACTGGATTTGGGCTCAATTATTTATGGACGTGACTTTGTTTCACCAGCAGACCTTAAAAATACACAGCATCTTCTCTCAGGTGTTATAAAGAGGATGCCAGAGAAAGAGGACAGAAACATATGAAAACTGTAATAGTAAGGCAGGTCAGAAACCTTAGGAGGAGATGACCTTCAAAATTTCATGCACATTAAGGGAAAAAAAAACCCAAACAAGCTCTGTTTTTCATAAAGCAGGGAAGGTGCATCCAGTGTGTAAAGCTTTTAACACCAGCATAGAATCAGTGAAGCCTGACTCTTACATTTGATGAGAAATGAGTAAGACTCAGAATACAAAGTTGTCACCAATTAGCAGCATCTCAACTAAACGTGTGAATATTTTTAGAAAACTGAAAGGATTCGAGACATTTTTAAACAAAGAAGGGTTTTAATCAGATGAAGAGATGGATATTATGAGGGATGCTTTACAAAAATCCTTTGGGAATTTGGTTGCTTAGTGCCAGGAGGAATGGTAGTTAACTCTTTTTTTTGGTTTTTTTTTTTTTTGGTCTTTTTTTTTTCACTTTGAAAATCTGTAATTCCCCCAGTGACTACACAGTCCCTTGAGCTAGACCACTGGGACTCCCTGTTCAGATGCTGTCATGATGACATCAGTCTTGGTGGGAGCACAGGAAATATCATTGTGGATCAAGGCACACGAGGCTGAAGATTCACCAAAACCAGAGTGTTTATATGAGTCCAGTAAAACTGACCACATTGGGAAGGTCCTACTCAAAAGCTGAAAAATGACCACTTCAGGCTGAGAGCAGTCAGGATTTACTAGAAATTTGGGAGAGAATGTTTCTGACATGGAAGCTGCCAACACAGGAGATGTGCAATGGGTGGTCTACTTTGCTACCCGAATTTGTGGTGCTGCACCTCACTCACCCTGAGTGCCTTCCAGGCAGTCAGGCATCAAAAGCTTTGTTACTTGAATGCCCCAGGGGCAGCAACAAGAATTCCAAACATGAACTCTGCTATTTGCCCAGGGGTTCTGAGACCCCCAAAACTGCTGTTCCTTTACAAAGAAGGTACCTGTTTGCTAAGCTTCCTCACTGAAAGCCATGTTCAAACAGCAACAGCTGAAAAAAAGAAAAGGCTTAAACAAGGTATTTGAAATTGCAAAAGCTCTTCCGAGCAGGGATTGACTACTACACTTACCCAATGCTCTGCACTCAGTTCTTGGTTAGCTTTTAGGCAGCTCTGTAAAATTTATTCTCCAAGGAAAATATAAACTCTTTAAAGGCCAGAAAATTTCAGTATTTCTGTGTGAGAAGTATCTAACATAAGAAAAACCTCTGCTTGCTACAACCCAGATATTTATGGTAAATGTGCTCTGATCTTGTGATTTCACAACAAAAGGGATTCATGCCACTGCCAAATGTCCAAGGAAAGGCACCATAAATCTCCTTGTGTCCCACTGAATACCCATTAAAAAACCCACCAGATTAAGTCTTTTTTTCTAAGCTGTAAGTACCTAATGGTAATGCCTTTTAACATAGGGAGGCTACAAGGAATGCAGCAAAACTTTGGCACTAAAACCAGTTTCTACTCAATGGCTATTTGCCTCCCTAGAACTACAACTCCTCCCTACAGTAAATGATCCAATATTCAGATTGTCTGAGGAGTATGGGTATTGTTTTAGCCTTTTTTAGAAGAGCTAAAGAATAAAATATTTAAATAAATTTTAAGTGTAAAATTATATGTGATTAGAGAGAGGTAGTAAACCTCAATTCCTGCATATTTTGTGAAGGCTGGGAGAAGTTTTTTTTGCATCAAATCTGCTATAAGAAAACATTTAAAAACATTTCACTAAGTAATGTGGGCATATCTGCCAGAGGCAAAGTTGCAAACCCTATATAGATGGTGAATTTGAGAGCTATTTATCTTAGCTAGACCAGAACAACCAACTGCAAAGACGGACAAAGCTCTTGCCCTCAATGGCTGGGTTTCCACTCCTCCAAGGCACATGGAATTTAGCCAGGTCTCTGTGTTTTTTTCAGTCTGTAGAATATTAAAGATGTGAAACTGTTGCAAAGATAAAACTTTCTTGCATACTGTGAAACTAAACAATATTATATTCCATGACATAGAAATTTTTTGGCAGTTAAGTATCTTACTATTCACATTTGGCCTTCGTCAATCGCTGTAGTCCTGTAAGAACATTTAATATTGTGCCTGGTAAATTTTCTCAACAAGTCTGGAAGATTTGTTGTATTTAGATCAATACCACAGCCATTTGGTTGGCATGTACTAAGAAAAATATTACTTTTTCAAATCCACCAAGTCATGTACTGAGGTGTCATTCAAGCTAGGAAGGTTATGAAGGCAGTTGTCTCAGTCTTCCTGCTGCTCAAATGGCTGTGCAATAATTTTGGCCCAGGAGCCAGCTGTGGGCTTATTTAAAATATCAGCAACTTTCACCTTGGTGTAAGGTTTAGTGAAACTCATTGTTTTTAATTTGCAGCTTTGAGAAGTGTAACCATCTATGTTTTATAGATTTTTCTTTTCCTGTGAGGAAACTCATCAACTTTGATGTCTGTAACTATTGATTCTCTGCATTAAGGGATTGGTAAAACAGATTAACCACAATAGCGTGTTAATTAAGACCATGTTTCAGCTTTCCAAAATTACTCTTTTTTTGCTGAAAGCTGATGAATTGACTGGCATTAGAGACCATCCAGCCCAAGGAGCCAGAAGGTACAGATCACAGGGGAAATCATGCACATACCCAAGAGAAGGTTTGGAGAGAGTGCAATCCCATTTCCACAATGTCCTGTGTGGGTCTGTTGCAGCCAGATCTGTAGTGAAGCTAACAGGATACTCTGCATATGCACAGCCTGTCAGATCTTCAGCCAGGTTGAGACAGGATTTGCCATGCATGAAAATTCTAGGATGAGGGGTCAAGACTAGAAACAGGACCTTGTCCCACAGAAGGATATTCTGCCACACAAAGGCAGTCTATCAGGCCAAGAACCTCTTCAGGTTTTCTGTGTTACCTTTAACTAAAGCCATATTTTGCCTCCTTCTATCATTAACTTTCATGCCTCTTGTGCAGTTAGGCTTTACTCTGGAGAAAGCTTGCGGTGGGTTTGTGCCTGGTCCAGAGGGTGCTAACCTGAGCTGGGACATCATCATGGTAAATACTGGGTAAATACTTCTGCTCTGCTCTTGTGAGATTCCCCCTGGAGTGTTGTGTCCAGTTTGGGGGTCCCCAGCCTTGGAAAGACATGGACCTGTTGGAGTGAGTCCAGATGAGGCCACAAAAATGATCAGAGAGTTGGAGCACCTCTCCTACCAAAGACAGGCTGAGAGAGCTGGGGTTGTTCAGCCTGGAGAAGAGAAAGCTTCAGGAGGACTTTAGGTCTCCTTTCAGTAACTAAAGGGGCATATAAGAAAGATGAGGACAGGTGTTTATCAGGGTCTGCAGTGACAGGACAAGAGGTAATGATTTTAAAAAACAAGGGTGGATTTAGATTTGATATGAAGAAGAATTTTTCATGGTAAGTGTGGAGAAACATTGGCACAGGTTGCTCATAGATGTGGTACATGCCCCATGCCTGGAAACATGAAAGGTCAGGTTGTACAGGCTTTCAGAGCTACCTGATCTAGTTGAAGTTATCCCTGCTTACTGCAGAGGGGATGGGCTTTTAAAGGCTCTTTCCAACCCAGACTGTTCGGCAAGCCAATGATTCTGATGCAGGCTGGTAGTAAGTGCTGCTATTCATTCAAGTTTCACTTGCATTGAAGTGTTAGTTCTGCAAATGCCCAGTGCTCTTCTGATGTATTCAGCCAGAGAATATGATGAGAGTTTGCTTTTTATGCAATGATGTGGATTGCTTTTTAAGCTATTCTATCTGGGAGCAAAAAAAATTGAATCAATGTCCAAGGGGTGTCTCTGGTGGTAGATCAGGCTGGTCCGATCCTCTGCCAGACAGTACCATGTGGGCAGAGAGTCACCTCCAGCAGCAAAACCCCCTCTCCATTTCTTCCCCACCCTCATTACCTAGTGCAAGGATATCCAGCAGACTCTTGCCCCTCTTAACATCATGCAAGCTGGAATGTTTTTTGTCCAAAAAAAATATTGTTAGCACAGCACTTCAAGGTCATGTATCTTGCTGTACCCAGTTAATTTCATTTTCATGTGGATATGTAAAAAAAATTGAGGAACATGAGCTGTACAGCTTTTGAATATTGTTTAAAAATACATCTTTCCTGGGTAGATGGGAGAATGCTAAATATGTGTATCTTTTAGAAAAAGCCTCGATTTTATTATTGCTATGATTTCCCACTTTCACTATTTTCTGGAAGGAACAGAGTTATTTTGTTCAGATATTATTTTAGCTGGTTCTATCCATTTTCCTTCCCCCCTCCCCAGAAAGCTTTCTTTTAATAACTGTTGTTTTTTCTTTGCAACTGCTGGGAAGAGGAGTCCAATAAACCCCTCCTTAGGTTCCTTCCAGAAATAAAATAAAAAACCCATCTTGGCTGTCATTCAGGCCTGCCTTTTCATTAATTCTATTTCAATGTATTTTATGTGACCGTGTGCCTGCCTTTGCAACAGCAAGGAATCTCAGTGGGATGGAGCAGCTTAATCGATCAGCAATCCTGGTCACCCAGAAAGAGTGTTAATTGGCCTCAGTACTTGAAGCATGTGACACTGCCTGACCTAATCATCAGAACTGGAGAAGTCAATAAATTAGAAGAGAAATGCAGATGGATAAAATAAAGAGCCAGCTCTATACAACACGCTGTGAACATCGTTCCTGAATGGTGCTATATGGAAAGGCCAAATTAAGCATTTTCTGGATAAGGCCCAGGAGAGCTAAGAGCAAGAATAATTTCATGTTTTCAGAGTTTCACCTTTTAGTCTTCCATCACGTACACTTGATATGTCTCAGCAATTTGTCTGAAATCTCCTAACTGAACCTGTGAAAATTATTCATTCTCCCACTCTAATAACCAGCGGGGTAGCTTGCCTTGCTCCTGCCCTCCCTGGGGATGGACTGAGGCTGGCCAAGCCAATATGACCTGGTCAGGGACATGCCCAGGCTCACCTCCCTCTGAGAGAGGAGCAGTGTTCCCACAAAATTTGATGTCTGGGTTAAACACTGCAGGTGAGATCTCAGCTCCCTCTGCCACCATGGGAGCTTTGTCACAGGGTCCAGCATTTAACTACTGATGAGCAAATAACTTCAGGCTGCTAATTTAGACCCATGAAGAAGCTGGTGGGAACACCTCCCACAGAACAGCCAGTGAAGGAGAGTGGATTGCCCTTGGAGATAGGGCAATCCACTGTCAGGGCAGTGTCCTGTCAGCCTTATTAAAAGTGCTCCCTTCCCTGTGCTGCAGGTGGAGGACTTTCCTCCCTGGAGCCAGCAGGGATGACTTTCCAAGGAAGTAGCATCTGCAAGCCCAGGCTGTCCCAGTAAACATGGAAAGCACTGCCCTAGTGACTGAAGCATGTGGGATGTCAGCCCAGGCAGAAGCTGGTGGGACAGAAGAGTTCAGAGTCCCAAACCTGCCTTCTTATGTGGAATGGCTGTGTAGGGATAGAACCCTTAACCACCCTTCTGTGGGACTAGGCAGTGTCAGGATTGGATGTGGAATAATAAAGCCCTTTGTCCTGCCTGCTCCAAAGGCAGTGAGTACTGTAGTGTGACCCAAACCTTCTCTTAAATATTCAGAAAAATAAGGAAATCAATATAAATGCCCAGTAAATGTGTCTGTCAGGCAATGAGTTAAAGGGAGGATGGTGTAAGGTGTATCACTGTGCTGGTTTTGTCTGGGATAGAGTTAATTTTCTTCACAGTTTCTAGTATGAGGCTGTGTTTTGGATTTATGCTGAAAACAGCTTTGATAATGCAGCGATGCTTTTGTCATTGCTGAGCAGGGCCAAACACAGAGCCAAGGCCTTTTCTGCTTCTCATATCACCCTGCCAGCAAAGGTGGCTGGAGGTGCACAAGATACTGGAAGGAAACACAGCCAGGCCTGCTGACCCCAGCTGGGCCAGGGGGTATCCCACACCATATGGCATCATGCTCAGTACATAAAGAGGGGGAAGAGGAGGGAGTGGAGAACGTTTGGAGTGATGGTGTTTTTCTTCCCAAGTCACTGCTATGTGTGATGGAGCCCTGCTTTCCTGGGAATGGCTGAACACCTACCACACCCATGGGAAATGGTAAATGAATTCTTTGATTTGCTTTGCACATGGTGTGGCTTTTGCTTTTCCAATTAAAATAGCTTTATCTTAACCCATGACTTTTCCAGCTTTTGCCCTTCTATCAGATTTTCAGTTTCCTACCAGTTAGAACCACCTTGTGTTGGTGGAATCACTGGAGGGGGCTGGTGGGAGAGGCACTGCTGACAGCTGGGTGTGGGGATGCCAGCAGATCCAGAATAACTCCCAGATCCCAGCACAGCCAATGTCATAGCAAAGGGTTGGATCTCCTACACCAAAAATTACATCTGTCCAACCATGAATAAGTGAACATGTGTCTGGTAGGAGTGCTGTGATGCTATTTTATCCAGCACAAATGTCTGGAGGGACATTTATCCATCTGTTGGCTGTCCTGTGCTCTTATTTATTCTCTTTCTTTTTTTTTTTTCTGCTGTTGTTTATTTATGTCTAGATCTGTGAGAGATATATCTCTCTCTAAAACAGCTCCAGAGATAGTTGCACAGATAAACATCTGTTGCAAGGCATGGTCCATAGAGAGAAAATACTGTGTTAGCAAAGAAACCAACACAAAATTGCAGCCAAAAGTCATAGGCACAGTCCTATTTGTTGCAACTGGTCAACAGAATGCATTTCCAAAAGTAAACAGAGCTTAGGAAAAAAATATCAGAGAGAAAGTTAGCAAGGCACTACAAACTCATTTGGTTGCCCTTCAAGTGCCAGAAGATGTTCAGAGACAGCAGAGCTTCTGATTTTAAGTCAAATATGAAAGTAGGTTGGATTATTGCAACCTGGTAGACATGAAAGAACTTAAGGAATAGGAGCAATAAAGTCTCCAGACCAGCCTGGTGAAAAGTGCAAACCTGTCCTGTTCCCTGTGTCCATAGCTCACTTTTTCTCAGAGCCAACAAAAAAATATCTGTAGCATATCCTTTTGCTGCTGGCCTTTCAGTGGGGCAGACAGGATTTTTAAATAACAAGAATAAAGCTTTCCATTTGTATTTTAATAAGGAAACATTTCTTTTTATCAGATTACCAGGCCTGTCATGATTCACCTCTGAGCCCTTTGCTTGGCTAATGAATTTATGCTCCTCTCTCTAGGGGAAAAAGACCTTGTCATTTACAAAATGATGCCACTGTCAGCAAATCTCATGCTGAGGTGAGGCAGGGGAAGAAATCCCTGCTCAGCTTCCTTGGTGCTGGTCTCTCCTTCCTCCTGTGTTTGGTGCTGTAAGAGGGCAGACCATTGTTCAGCTCTTCTGCTCAAGGACTGCTGTCTGGTCTCAGAGCCTTTGGGGTCAGGAGAGACCACAGTGTGCATGGAAAGCCTCACACCTTTATCCCTTCCCAGACCAGGAGCTGCTTATTCTGTTACTGCACAAAAGCTCCTTCATTGACTCAACTTGGGCATGAAGTGAGTGGAACTCCCCTATCCTTCACCACAAGGTTGAATAAGAGTGAAATTTTGGCTGAAACATGGTGAAAAGAAGGCTGGACTGTGGGCCAGGAGGTGATTCTGCTTCTCTGGCATGGGCACAGTACTAACCCATATGGCAACAAAATCCCCCAGATGGCTTCAAACTTTGCTGAAGACAGTTTGCCTTCCATCCCCATCTATTCCTGAGCCACTTCACAGCATGCCAGGGCAGCTTCTCCATTCTGGTTCAGGATCCCAGAGTTGCTGCCTACCACCTTCACTCTCATTGTGGGTAACTGGTGACTTTAACTGTGAAGATGGCTGAAGAGCAAACCTGTGTCTCAGTACAAGGGGCAGACCTACGTCCCGCAACACTATCTGGCATTGGTTTTATAGTCTCTAGCTAAAAGACAAAAACAGATGTATTTTTTTCCCCCTACTTCAAAGTGCCAGTTATTCATGATCTGCACACAAATGTGGCCTATGCAGGGGCAATCCTCACTCTCAGCTTTGTGCTGCAGTCCTCCTGGCACACCAGAGAGGATTTGTGGGAGCTGGGTCTAGCAGCTGCCTGTTGGCATTCCCATGAGATGCAGCGTCCCTGCTCAGAGCTCTGAACACGCTGGGGAATGGCAGCTTTCAGAGGACACCTAAAGCCCATGGCCAGGTGGGAGTCCTTCCAGATCTCATGATGCTTTCCTTCTGCAAGGAAGGCTATTCAGTAATGGCCTGTCTGCCTAATGCCCAGCCTGTATTTTCCACTGGGAATAGTATTTTTCTGCTCTTAGCCCACAGATAATTCTGGGCTAAGTAATTTACCACTGTTTCTTTCTCTCTGCTGATTTGGAAGAAAGCTGAAAGGATTATCTGGGACTACTACTTAATTTTTAGTTGTTTGGATTAGAGGAAGAAAATCCCATCTTCTACACCTACATTACTTAATGAAGGGTAGGGGAGCAGATGGTATGGGGAGAGGAAAGTGTGTAAGTAAATACTGATTAGAGGGTTTAGAAAAATATCTGTTAGTTGTACACTGCTGTGCTCTCACCTCTTGTCTCCTGGAAGGTCTAACCTGCCAGTGTATTCCCTGACCCTGGATTTGGGCAGGAGAAGTTTACCAAGTTTATTCTTATTCTTTCTTTCCTTCTTGCCCAACCCTCTATATCTCACTGTGCATTAAAGGGAAACTCAGACAAGTAATTAAATTACATTTCCCTGACTTAAAATACTTAATAATATTAAATGAGCTTTCACAGAAGCCAAAAGTAAAAGCTATAATAGCATTTTCAGCCAGCATTAAATTGTTAATTAATTGACATACATTAGAAATAGTGTAACTCGTGCAGCATCAGCCATCTTTTCTGAAGAAACATTTAAAATGGGATGGTCTTAGTGACTCACATTGGTCAGCTGCAGCTAGACTTGTATATATAGTTACAGGAGTCTGCTTTAGGAGGGAGGACCAGCATTGGTTATGTATGGCAGGGCTGCTTGTGTCTGCCATTTACATAAGTCCTGCTTTTACAAGACTGGAAATCACCAGAGAGAATTGAAAAAGCTTTTTCAAGCCAGCATTCTGCTAAAAAAAAAGAACTTTTGTGGACATTTATGTGGTTCTGTGCACATTAGATGTTGTGTTGGCAATTTACAGAAAAGAAAGTTAGATGCAGAAAAAGAAGGTCTGTGAAGATCTTCCCGGATAAATACCTACAACACTGACAAAAAATGTGTTCTTTTTTTTTTTTTTACTGAGAAGAACAAGATTATGAGAGACTGGAACTTGCTCAGCAACGAGATGACAGCTCTGGCTGATCACTACAAAGATGTCCATCCATTCCATTCCTTGGTGATGATACAGGAACCTCTGCTGTAAGCTCTCTGCTGCAGAGCAAGCACCCACATCTTTCCTGCAAGATTCTATTCTTGTGCCTCACATCCTCATGTCAGAGGGGAACCAGCCTACAAAGTACATCCATCTCCATCTGGCCTCTTGGCCATGGAGGATACAGGAGGTGGAAGTTGAGCAGGGCAGGAATTTGGCACAACTGAGAATCCAACAAGGGTCTGGTTCAACAAACCGAGCCATAAGAAAATCTTCCAGAACAAAATACCTGGATGTCCGTAAGCCAGTAGTGCATCAAGAAATGTTTTATTTCCCAAGTCAGCTTATTAGCTTATCAAGTTGTTATAGTGTCTTTATTCTCTGAACTGCAGAGAAAAAAATAAAGGTAATTTAACTTAACAAACCCAATCAAAGTGTTTCTTCAAAAAGCTCAGCATTTAGTGCTGTAACTGTAAGGAAAGCCAAATCCTACCTAACTGCTTAGGAACACTGTTTGGCTTGGTTGCCTGTCTTGAGGGTCTTTGTAATGGAAATATATGGCATGGGCAGAAAGGTAATTAATTTCAGATTAACCCTAACAGATCCCAGCTTGTTACTCCAGCTTCTATATTACCATATTTAAATAAAATATATGAAAATACCATGTCTTCTTAGAATGAAGAGTAGAAGAGATGAGAAAGTCAATGCTAAAGACCTTCTGTTCTGCAAGGAACACCTCACTGAGTGAGGTCACTTACCCAGCCCCTTCAACTATGCACAGCTAGACACACCAGATGTTAAATCAATCTCCCTTTTCAAAAAGCAATGTGTATTCCTGCTTATGGAAATAATGTTTAAAGAATCAAAAGGTTTTTCTGGAAAAAGTGGAAGTTTGTTTTTCCCCTTCAGCCACTTACCAGAGCTCTGTTTTCCTTTCAGCCTTGGCAATGCTTTTGTCAGGATCACAAAGCTGTGGGTCCACTTTGGCCTCTGCTCAATAGCTCAGGTGTAGCATCAGGAACACCTCAAGAACTGCTCTTGCAGATGCTCTCTATTGTAATATCCACCTTCAGGAACAAACATTTCTAACTTGGACAATACAAATTAAACCTGTTGGAAAACAGAGCAGACTTCCTGCAAGAAGGAAATGGATGCCACATTTAGAAACAAGGGCTAATGGAACACTGCTGTACACTAGGTTTTATTTTATGTGAACTCATGCTTTTGGCTTTTTTCCCTTCCTTGCCCTCTTGTGTTGGAAAGCAACACAAGCCTCTGGTCCCACACAATGCTGTCACTGGCTGTAAGGTACACAAAGCCTTTTAGTGCTACCCAGCACAAGGGCAGCTCTCCACCTGTGCCCAGCTGTGGTCATTGCAGCACCTTGTGCCCGGGCCTGGCACACACTCAGGTAATGCTGCTGAAGTCACAGCCCTGCCTTGAATCCAGTTCTGACAGCAAAATTAGGGTTTTCAGAAGCTGCTGCCTCTTTTGGACTGGTGGGTCATCTCGGAAACTGCTGTCCTGTCAAATTCCCTCCCATACCTTAAATTTTGGTAGAAGATACAGAATCCAGCTACTAGACACATGATGTGGGACTCAGATCCCTGAATATAAGCATCCAACATCATTTGAGGCACTTCAGGAGATTTCAGCCACCAGCACAGGGCTGGCAAACAAGCCACAAGACCTCAGCTTCAGCCATTTGGCAGGAGTGCTGCAGGCTGGGCAGGGGACCCACAGCATCTGCAGCAACATCAACCACTCACCAGCAAGCACTGAATCCCACCCAGAGGGTGGGATTCAGCTCACGGATTAAGAATTTATTTATAAATCCTTCCATGTGTGCTGCTTGCCTGAATGCGCTCTACAGTGACAACCTTGGTGGTGGAGCCTAGAGAGGGATTTGTCTGCACGAGGCATCTCCTTTTGGGGGAGCTGGTTGGCAATCAATCAGCATCAAGGGAAATTTTAGCGAGATCTTCAAAAGATATTTTTCATAAAGAGGGCCCAGAGGAGTCTGCATCTCTGGAGATACTCAAAATGTGCCTGGGAATGACCCTGAGCTATGTGCTCCAAGTGCTGTGTTGAGTGGGGGTTGCACTAGCTGAGCTCCACAGCTCCATTTTTAGCCCATCCAGTAGCTCTCCACTGACTCCAAAAGGATACCAAAGCTATTTTATTGTGTCCTACTCTGTAAGCTGCATCCACACCCCTGTGTCTAGATCCTGCATAACTGATGGTGTAAAGAGGAGGAAGAAGCAACAAGGCTTTTTCAGGGTCAAGTTGAGTTGTAAAAGCCTCCTAAGAGACTGTGAAAAAATCAGTGAGTTTGATGATGTGTGTGATTATTTTGTATTTAGCTTTCCTAAAAGCATTTGGCAAAAGCTGTCTCATGAAAGCTTCTTACAGAAACTGAGTTGTCATTGCATCAGGGGGAAGTTTTTTGTGGGCTAATAAAGGATTAAAAGTTAAGAAACGTGTTTTGAAGAAAGGGAAAATTTTTGTAGTGATGGTGATTCCCCACTTTAAACAATAGGAAAAAGGAAGAGGTGATACTGAGGTGGCAGAGTGTGAATGACACACATTCTATTACCTATCATTATAAAAACAAAAGTAGCTGTGAAGTGTCATGGAGAGACCTTGTGATGCTGTAGGACTGTGAGGATGGCAGATGAAATTACTGGAGATAAAGTAGTTCATATCATTAAATACTTCTTAACAATAAAGATATAAAGACGACCTGAAGAAAAGCATTTGGTACTGCTGTGAATGAGTGTCTGTGAGCAGAACCTCAATGGTCAGCAGTGGAGAAGGGAAACAACGTTAGATATTGCAAAGAAGAGGAAAATATTTAAAATATCTAAAACCATCACTGTGATACTGGACCAGAGCCTGGCCCCTGTGTACCTCGGAGTGTAGTACAAACAGAATTGGACAAGTTAAGGTGAAGGGTAGCAAAGGTGATCAAAGGCACAGGACATCTTCTGTAAGAGGGGACATGAGTCATCCCTATGGAACAGGAGAAATGAAGGAGCAATAGGATAAAGATGTCTATAAATTCAAGGCCTATAAAATCAGAAATAATTTATCTTTTTCTTACAAGTGATCCAATGCAGTTTTGAGGGAATAGGATTACAATATAGAAATGAGATGCTTTTGTGCTTAGCACATAGTAAAATTTTGATGTTCCCTGTTTCAGGGCAGGAGGTGAATAGGATGAATCGCCTCATGGTGAAGTGGAAGCCAAACCAGGTAATTCCCACTCTAAAAATGCTCTGTTTTCCTTTATTGACCACAGAGGAAGCTTATGATGAGTGGGTGGTTTGTGGAAGTCCATGAAAAGCTGCTCAGAGGCTGGTTAAGATGAATCCCACCTGTACTATATGCTGGAAATGATGGGAGCAACACTTTCCTGTATCTTGGAGAAGTGTGACCAAAGCTACTGCAGGAAAAACCTGGGGCAGTGCAGTACATCAGCCAAATAGCCCAAACCTTACAAAGTCTGACTTCCCAGACTGGTCATCCACATTGAGTCTTTTATCTGTATTGCTGATTTACCTTCATGTAGGGGGCTAACTGGTGCACTCTCAAGGGAGAAATTAATTTTTGACCTAAGAAGAATTTCCCCAAGGACTCAGCTGTTTCAAGCACACATAAACCCAGCCTACCTGCTACCCCTCCCTGTGGCTGTGCAGTTCTTTGCTCAGCATCCAAAACCAGGCATATCAGTACTTGTATTTAGCACTGAGTGCACCTGTGCAGTGTGAGGCCAGAGCAGAACTGCCTGCACGACTGAATGATGCACAACTGGTGGCTTTGGTTTCCCCTAGAAGATCCACAATGCTCCAGTATTTACACAGTTAAACACATTTCTCTTTTTTGTCCTCCATCTGATGTTACCAGAGTTTTCAGAAAGCTGTCTTGGAGATGAAAGACCTCCTAAATTACACCAACAAGAAAATAGGTGTAATGATGCATACATTTTGCTTCCAAGATGAAAGTCACCTTCTTACACTGAGAAAGGCACAGATATTAAAACATGCAACTACATAAACAAGGTTAAAGAATGTAAAATGTTATTATTCTGATGGGAAAAATGCGAGCTGGACCAGGACCACTTTAGGTTTCTGTTTACATTTTTCTAGTGATTTCCAGGTAAGTGGAAAACATATTTTAAGTCTTCTTCAAAACACAACTGAAATTTCACCACATAACACAGGACCCTGAAAACTGCCATGCCAGGGCTGTCTAAGCCCAAACACTGGTCTGACAGCTAACAGTAAGTATTTAATGGGAAGATCCAAAACCTTCATATAATGGACAGTGCTCATGGGAAAATGACTTCCTATACCCCAGGAAAAAGACCCTTTATTGAATGCTGTGTTTGTGTGGTAACCTTATACTCTATTTCTCTTATTTAATATAACAGTGAGAAGTTTCTATTACCTGTTCAAATACTCCTATGAAATTCTACTATTTTAAAACTATAAATCCTTGGCCATTTTGTGATGGTGTGATCCACCAGCCTTCCCAAAAACATTTTTCTGCCTTTAATTTTCCTGAAAGCAGATTCCATTTAATCTGTTTGTTAACTTGTGCACTCTGTGGCACAGGCTCTAGGTGATCTTTTTCCACTTCCTGGCAGTACAAGGAGGATCCCTGGAACTTGGTGATTCTTTTGCCTGCTTCACTTTTGGCCTGAACACAGGAATCTGGCTCAATCAAAATCCTGTAAGGTGCAGTATTAAGGGCCACACACCTGAGCCAGAGCTGGCTGAAATCTCTTTTCAGAGCAGATGAAATGTGCATATCCAAGCCATCTGCAGGGAATTTGTGCCCCTCCCTGTGGACCTCCTCTTCCCACCTTGGATAGTCAGACCCCACCCCTCCAGCAAGAGACATCGGCACCGCTCCCACCCCCCAAATAAAAGCAAAGCACCAGCTGTTAATGCTGTATTCACAATACCATACTCCACAGACAACGTGACTTTATTCACAAATATGATTTTTACAGAGGTAGAACAAAATACTTTGTATAATTTTTTTTTTTTTAAACTATATACATATAAAGAATATAATAGAATGACGAGAAAGAAAAGGTTGTAAACAAAACAATATTATGCCATCAAATACAGTACAAACAGCATGCATGAACAGCTTCAAATGAAATCTTGCTGGTGTAACTATTTTTTTTTCTCATGTGGTAAATGAAAAGTAGTAAAGAGTCATGCTCTAATTGGATTGAGTATGCCACAGCTCTGCAATTTTGTTTTAATTTTGTTTTCTTTTACAATAAACCAACAGGATCACTTTCTTTTCAGTGTGGTGGGGAATGCTTTTGTAATGCCCAATGTAATATTAACAGAAAAATATAATAATAAAATCTACAAAGTGTACTCTCATTAAAAAGCAAAACCATAGAAACTGTACAGTTTTAAAAAGCGAATTATCTCAAATGCTTCTTAAGAGAATTTTCTAAAGAAAGAATAAAATATGCAGAATAAAAATGAGGAGAGCTATTGTTCTGTAACAAAGCTAATCAAATACTTGTTTTCTGTTCCAATAAACAGTTTTTTTTAATTAATGACTATTCTGGAAATTATGAAGTGGGCCAGGTTTTATTAATGTTCCACTTGACTAATAAAGCATGAACTCCTTACAGGTACTATAGCTGTCATTCCCCTGGGAATGGATGGGGATTGGTTCTGCATGCATGCTGGAGACAGGGACAAGGTTTAGTCATGGGTGTAGATTCTAAAAATATTTTGAAATGTGTTAAACATTTAGTAGCTTCTATAAAAATAATCTGGCTTGTTTTGCTACTGGATTGAGATTTGGATTTGTGATTTTCTGCTGAAATTCATTCCTGACCAAGGACTTCCACTGGGATGAGAGTTACCTGGGCTGCAGTGGGTCCCATGACAGTGGCCAACAGCAATGGTTACAGGTCACACCTGAACTCCTGAAGCCAACAGCAAACCCCACACTGCTGTTCAGCCCTGTGCCTCAGGCTGAACCTCAAGGATCTGGGATCTGGGGAATGGTGCTGTCCTGCCTCTCCATTCCTCTGAGTCCCAGCCCACATCATGGCAAGGGCAAAGGCTGGAGAGAGCAACTGTGCTTTTACTCCTGCGAAGCATCGACTCTGGTGACAACCACCTTTCAGTCCCTCCTATCTGGGGACACTGACTGCACCAGCAGGGGTCTGGTCAGGTCCCTGCCCTGCTCAGGGACAGCAGCTGTGTGTGCTGCCTGTGGGAAAACAGGGATTTCTGCCTCTGAGCAGTGAGGAGCAGTGGGGTTAAACTGCCCTCCTGCAGGTCACCCCCTAAAATGTCATTTAAAGGTTCAAGCACACAAACAGAACCTGTACACTCGGTTTGTCAAGAATGTGAGCATGTCCAATATTAAACACATGCTGTTTGTGGCCACGTCAGGCACCAGCCCCAGCTTCAATGGCAATGAGTTTACTAAAGATCAGCAGAAAATTGAACAGAGAAGGATGGTGGGTCTCATTTGACTTTGAGCTCTCAGGTGATCCCAGTGTTCAGGCAGAAGCTCAACTCAACCTGACAGTGAACATGGGGTGCATCCCATGTCTAGTGCAAGTGATGGGGGGTTGGCCTGAATAACATCCTTCACCAGATCACAAGGATTAAGTTAACTGCAGTGAAAATAAATTCCTGCCCTGCATGGCAAATCCATCTCTGTGGCTTCATCCATGGCTTTGGCATCTTCCTGGGAAATGGATAGTCAGATCCCTCTAGATTGCCCTGGTGCAACTGAAACCTGCGTTTCACTAATTGACCCTGCAGCAGATTATCACCCCCAGAAGCAGGGCATCAATTGAGAGGAGTGAAAATTGTGCTATGCACAGATGAAATATTCTGTGTGGTTGTTTATAGTCAACAGAATAAGCCTTGCACCTCTTTGTGGAAGAACTGTACAAAACATGGCTGAAATAACAGGATTGTCGATGACAGTCAGTGGGAGATACTGTAACCCTCTGAGTAAGACTGCATCTTTCTGTTGTGTAAACTGCCCTACAAGGATGAATAAAACAATACATTCCTGCCCCATTAGCCTTGGGGAAGATTAATGCCCTCTAATCTATGCTAAATAAACTCTGAAGCATCAAGTCCCACACTCAGCTGCTTGTGAATTAATAGGGATCGCCCTGAAATTGCTATTATGAAATGCAAATATTTGCAAAAGAACAATTAAAAAATATTCCTGAAGTGCAACGAAAGGCTTGTCAGTCACATTTGTGGTATGCACAGGGACAGTAAGGAGGCAAACACTAATGAATCCCAGGGCAGAAATCTGTGGTAAAACCCCATTAGCCCATTGGCAGTGGGTGATGGCCCAGCATCTAACACTGGAAAATCATTCCACCCAGTAATCAGAGTGCTTGACTTAGGATGCCCCAGTTTTGATTCTTTGGACAGTTTTTTTGCATACACCTGTATTTTCAGAAAGCTGCAGTACATGGCTCACAGTAAATCTACTTCAAACACTTGCTGATACAGCTCAAACTGATCTCATCTGCCCTGATCTGAAATTTTGTGTTAGCTAAAGTAATAAAAGAATCCTGGTAAACCTAAATTATCAAATGAAAAAGGCAATTTTCTCATTTATACTCCATTAGTTTCTTTAGTTATTGCTAGGAAAGCTCTAAAATGCTTAGGCCATAAAATAAACATGTGGCTTAATGTACAGTATGTGTACTTAAGAGGATGATGGCATCTGCAGTAACTGCTCTGCACTGCTGTAGTAATGGGATGCACAAATTTAGCAACAGCATATATCAAGTAAAGCATACAAAAATGTATGGCAAAAAGTAACAAGCCTTCTGCTTTTTTTTTTTTTAAGGAACTCTTTAATTGCTAAAAAGAAGAAATCACCAATATCCACACCTACAACACAAAATTGCAACATGGTTGATTTTGATTGATGCTCATCACCTCTGTGCCAGCAAAACTGTTATTTTTAACATTTCACTGATTAGAAGTTTATGAAAGCTCCCCAAATTAAATTCAATGATGTATTTTCTAGTGCTGAAGTTAAGCAATTAGCCTAATACGGTTTCAAGCACACAATACTAATAAGATTTTGGGAAAAAAAGCACCCCAGATTCTTACGTCACGGAGATGTAGGATAGCAGATGAAAAAGCATCCAAGTATTCACTTTTGAAAATGAAATTAATAACCTAGATCTCTTAGGTACCTTCAGTAATTTTACTCTCAGGCCTTTCATTCAAACATATGAAAGTACTTTCTGTCAATAATGTAAATTCCTTTAGAAGAGTGCCACAACTAAACCTGTGAAATCACAGAAGCAAGATTGCATATCCAAACCATTTACAGACATATTTTAGCATTACTTTGCAACAGTAGGCATTAGGCTTTTGAGAACACACGAATCTCTGAAATTCAATCTTTGTGCTGCTTTACCCCTTCATGCTCAGTTCAAATAGGTGTCCTGCAGAACAAGGAGTGAGCAAAGCCTCTGCAGAGAGCTGCAACAAATGCCTGGATCAGACAAACTCGATGAGAGTCATAAAATGCAGATTGGAAATTTCTTCTTCAGCCAGGCTTTTACAGAAATACACTTTCCTGGCTAAAAAGGTTGGCACAGCGGAGCTTTACAGAGGGAAATGCAAAGATATAAAGGGGAGAATCCCATTTTCTTCCTCAGTAATCCCATAAAACCAACAATCTCTTTCCATAACAGCTCCAGACAATTACCTGACTGCTGACAGGACCTTTCCCATCACCTGAGGGGAGCCTATGCTCTCCTTTTCTGTGCTGTCAGTGCCAGGTACATGGTCAGAGTTGTGCTCATTTTCCCCTGGCTTCCCATTAATGTGACCAACATGTTTTCTCCCCAGTTGCAACAACCATGCAAGCCTCTTTTACTCAGAGTTCAGATTTTCTTCCTCACATGGCACAAAGCTGAAAAGTAAACAACAGTTAAGAAAATATTTGCTTGCCGAAGCCTGGCATGAGATGGTGCAAGCTCACCTTGCCAGAGTCTGGACCTGTGTTTGCTCACACCCACAGCACTGTTTCATGCTTCAGCTTGGCACTGTATGGAAACAATCACCATCCTCTTCAGGCCCTCATTCTTATTCAGCCTTTGAGAAGTTACAAAATACAACAGAACACTGTTTTCTGAGACTATATTGACTGCACTAATTACCCACAATATTGTATATTTGCTATTAAGAACATGAATGTGTGCTTTCAAAGTGTGACATTCAGGGCTTCAAGGATGTAGGAGGAATTAGATGGATTGTTCTGTCACTTAATCCGAGGCTTTGATGTACTTTTAAAAATTTGTTTAAAACCCAAAAAAACCAGAATACACATTTTAACTGTTGAACTTTTACCAGCTAAAGCAGTTTGTAAGGACCCTATCACTATGTGGTTACAACAGAAGATACACAGTTAAGGTCAGGTCACATTTCCAACAACATTCACAGGGACTGAGGATGAGGAAAACGAGGGATGGATTCTGCAGGAACCTTCAGGAGACTGAGCTGCTCACTGGGGAAGGGCCTTGAGTATTGCATTCACTTCCTCTGCCACCGCTGTCAAAGCAAACTCAAACTGCTCCTGCGGAGAGAACAAATGCACACCCTGAATAATAAAACAAAACACTTCCCAGAAAGCTTGGTGCTCTATTCCACAGATGAACATCCTCAAGACATTGTTAAAAATATGAATATGGAGGATGAACTGTACACTGCAGTGGAAAGGAACAAAATGTTCTTGGAGTATTGATGTCATATAACATGTTTGACAGAATCTCGAAGCTGGAGTCATTTTAATGGAGAAAAATGTTAGTAGCAGAACCCAAGCTATTGGGACACGATGATATATTGCCATTGCATGGTCAGAAGGGTTTGGGAGTAGCTGATCACCAGCCATTTCCTCCTGACACAGAGATGGGAACTCTACATTATTGAAATATGAAGTGAGTGGCTGTAAAGCAGAGACTTTGGCTTTTCTCAGGACTGTTTCTAGTTGAAAGAATCTAAAATAAATATCTCCTCTCCTGATATCTATTATATTGAACAATATCTGGTTTTTGGCTTACCTGTCATTGATATTTTTAAACATCTCTTTTTAATGTCCTTTCCACACTCACAAATTACTCAATTTTGTTAAGGCCACTCCTATATAAGAAATACTTGGGAAGGGTTTTCTCTGCTATTAATTTACTGTAACTTCAACACCAAAATGATTTACCAGCTTCTGTCCTGGGTTGGCAGAGGTGTGAAGGACACAGCCATGAATGGCTACTTCTTCTAAGTGCTACCCTAACACACTCCTGAACTGTGTAGTCCTACAGAAGGACAAAGCAGTTTTAAATCCTCAAGGTTAACAGGTGTTGTATTTTCCAAGCAAGTAATTTTTTCTCAGTAATTTAGCTTACTGAAATAATTGACAGGGTGATTTGGAGTTTGAGACTTTCTAGTGGAAAGTTTTATCAAAATATAGGCAAATCAAATACACCAGATAAGGACTGTGGAGAAATTCCTGGGTTTTCTGGAAGTACTCCAGAGGTTTAAGCCAGCTGGGGTCAAGAGCTGTTGAGGAATCGACTCTGAGGATGCAGGTTTGAGATGCACCCTGCAAAGCAGCCCAAGATCACTGCTGGGATACTTTCTGTGTCTCCCATTAGAAAACTGGAGATCTGTACCTCTGGCCTCTCAGTTGGTGCTGCCAGGGGCTGTGTGGGATGGTTACAGAACATACAGAATATCGCCACCCCCAAAAGTGATCACTGAACCAATAACATTAATTTTCCATAGTGTTTCATTTTACTGCAGAAAGGTTCAGGAAGGATGAAAGAACAAACTATAGATGTACAACTCATAGTTCAGAAAGGCAGCTGACTCTTAATTCCTGCAATCCAGTGCCAGTCTTCTCTGCCTTGTCTTACCCAACTGCAGTCAGCTCCCATGTGGAGATGCTTCAGAGAAGCAATGATGGGCACAGTGTCAGAGCAGAAAAAGCAGAATAAAACAGAATAATTTCTCAGCGACACTGCCATTCAAGAATTTTGCTGTCTGCTTGGTGCTGTCAAAGTGGTATCCATGTACACTTGCTGGACTGCGGCCAACAGCTTTTAATCAGACATCAATTCACCCTAAAGAGTAGGACTCATCCTCAGTAGGCACTGAAAATGGTGTGCATGACTGCCCAAGGCTCCCTGCACTGTCTAAGGTCTCTGCAATTAAAGGAAACTCTGGGAATGCTGGGGCATCCAGGAGCATCAATTGTATTTTAACTGGAGCACAATAAGTGTGTGAGAGAAGCTGGAGAGCATCAGGGTCAAAGAGGGCATATATGGGACATTTTGGGGCAGAACCAAACTGGGTTCTTGTACCAGCTCAAAAAGCCTGAGGAAGAGTGTCTGCCTGGCCCAGGGACTGAGCAACAGCAGTGTGACCTTAATTACTGAGACAAAACAATTTACAGGGTATAATCTGCACAGCCAGAGCTCAGAACTGACTGCAAAGGGACAGGAGAGCAGACATGAGATGTGTGGAAACATGGCCTGTCAGGGATGGCCAGCTGAGCTCTTCCCCCTCCATCCTTCTGCATAACACACCCAGGTGAAAGGCAGGGAGTGCAGCTTCCACTGATGTGCATCACCACCCTCCCAGGAAAAGCCTTCCCACACCTTCCACACTTTTCCATGAGGACAACTGCAGTTAGAGCAAATTAATGTCAGTAATTTTTAAAGGAGCTCGGTTTCTTGTTTTGTACAGCTACACTGCCAATTCACATATTCTATTTGTGTGTACAAGACTGCCTGGAGATGAATTTTAACATCAACCTTTCCTAGAAAACAGAGCTGGACAGGCATTCTGTGGTCTCAGTTCACCTATAATGCAGAGGTGACAAGAATATACTTAATAAAAAGTAACTATGGCTATATTTCATTAAGTCTACAGATAAAAATTCCCAGGGAAACAAAGTGAGTCCACATAGCATATATAACAGAGTAAGGAATCTATCTACTATTATAGATTGTGAGAGGATATAGGAGAAAAGAAAAAAAACAAATACATCTTTTTCCTATCACAGAGAATACACTTTTTCCTTCCTTACTTTTTCCTCTCATATGTGACATATCAATTCTATTTTACAATTCCCCTGCAAAAAAAAAAAAAAAAAAAAAAAAAAAAAAAAAAAAAAAAAAATCCAACAAACCCACAAACCCTCTATTATGCATCTCAGAAATGCAGAATGCCATTATGATAATTACATTACAATTTATTACATACAGTGCTTCTGAATTAAAGATCCCTTCCAGAAGACAAAATTCTGAAAACAAATCTTTCCCATGCCTATTGGAAAGGAGGAGCGCTGCCTGCTGGAAACAAAATAACATTGCTGAAGGAAGTTGGTGTTTATTTTGCCTAGGGATATTCTGTAATTGGCATTTCTAACCTGACTTTTAATCCATCGTTTTAAATTACTCCTAGAGTCTAATATTCCTCATTTGTATTCAGCTGGGAAAGCACAGGGGTTTGTTTAAATCCATCAGAAAAATTCTCTGGGGATCATGCATTGCTAGCATGTAACCAGATATTTATAATTTGCAAGACATTAGCTTGAATAAGTGATTTGGGTGGTTTTGAGAAAATGACAATGATGGAAGAAGGAGCAAGAGGAGAGATAAGCAATATCCCAAGAAAATTTTTCATTCTGGATGAAAACACAGGATACATTTGTTTTCTGGAGCTCTTCCAGACAAATGTTTGGAGGGAAAAACCATGTCTTGAGGGAGATTTTCATGGAACTCAGGTAACTATTGCTGAGCTGAGTAGGAGAAGCTGTTCACATAACCTCATTCTTTGGTTCTGGAGCGATGTTTTTTCTTCTGTTGAAGGCAATAAGCCATAATTTCTCTGCCCTGAAAAGGAAACTATAATCTGAGCTCTATGTTGCCACAGAGCTGCTACATATTTTGAATGCATTTGCAGAGTAGGCCAGGATTTGCATTTTACCTCAGAGTAAATATATATGACATTGGATACTGTGTGCTACTTGCCTTTTGTTCCACTTGGAATAATCAAAGCAGAAGAAAGACTTGTGCAATTTTATGTCTTCCTTGCAGATAAAGATTACTTAGTTTTGACTGGCTCATCTTTATTTTTCATGCACTTACTTAATTGGTAAATAATAATTAACATTCCCCAAGCTGTTCTTCAGCAGTACTTTCCCCTAGTTGTAGTGGGAAATAACATGATTGGGAAGAGATTCAGGAAAAATTATGAACCAATGATTCCTGCAACACACATTTATTTCACCTTTGTCCCTCAGCAATTTCAACTCCCTAAATACTGCAGAATTTCCTATCAGTTCCAGCCTGGCCAAGACACAGTGCTGTCACATTGCTCTTGTTACTCAGTTTGGGACTATAAGTATCATTTGATATTTTATAAGGCCATAAACAGATTTATTTCACCTTCGTACCATGAAAGAGTTTTTTATTGTCATATTTGCAGCTCTTAACTTGCGGCACATATCCCACAATATCATTCCATACATCACTGGGATTGTTAATAACAGAAAGTTTCATTTCTAATTTAAGGGACTAGAATTGCACCATCAGCTACTATGTTTAAAAGTTTTACATTGTGGAAAAATGTCAAAACTATTACAACTGACAGGAATTTGAGAGTAAGGCATTCATCTCACCAAAGTGTAAAAATATAGTTGCCATGTTACATCCATAAAGGCTGATGGAAGCTCCTCCATTCAAAGATACTAAAAATTACTTGATTCCCTGCAAAGTTTTATTTCCTTTAATTCAAAACTTCTGAGTTCTTTTTTTCAGAAAAGAATATCAAATGCAGCAGTTACATTCTCTTTAATGAGTAGAAGCTTTAAAAAAAAAAATTACATGCACAGTTAAGCAGAGATATTCTAAGAAAATAATCTATAGTTCAGGATGAAAGCAAGAAAATTCTTTCAAATGCACATTTTCTTTAGCAGGCTATAGATTGTTGTCTTGACTGCCCTTCATATATGGTAATCAAGATAGATGCTGGAGATGTTACAAGAAAGAACAGTAAACACCAAAGAAAGTAACCTAGATAAATCCTCAGCATAAATAAACCTCAGTTGGTAGGGAGCCAAACAGAGTAATCAGCAAGCGACCTGCGTTAAATTAGGTCATACCCTTTCTCTTCTGTCATGAAAACAACTACTGTGAAAGACCTTTAATGTATTTAAAATCCCAGTGGATTTATTGACAGTACCTTTGTCTGGACCATGCCTGGTCTCTGGTCCCTCAAGTGCTCCAGGGTAGCAGCAATATCAATCTCTTTAGCACCTGCAACAAACCACAAATTGGGCTGAGTTCAGAGCACAAGATAATCCATGCTGCATCTGTCAATCTCTTGCTATTGGGTTCCCTTTGGGCTAACAGTCCAATTGAAAATTATTACATCCATCTCTCAGCAGACTTGGCAGGCAGCTGCAATTTTTGTCTTCATATAGAAAAATAAGAGGTTGGGGCACCTTTTACTAACATTAATTCAAAAGAAGCCAGAGAAAAACAAATTCTTAAAAATGTCTCTGCACCAGAGCAGAATATATTCTGTGGAACCTGAGGGTCTGTCATGTCGATGCCACTGAGTGTCCCCTTTGTCACTTCCAAAAGTATGCACTGAATTAAGGGCCTGAACCACACAATGATTAATGCTGTAAAAACAAGATTTAGGTGACCTTTTGCCACCTGCAGCTGGCATCCAGAACACCTGTCTGTGGCTTCCTAGTTCAGGACCTTGCTGTGTGGTCACTGTTTCACCTGGCCAGTCTGTGACATTTCCTTTAGGTTCCACTCCAGGTGTCTGCACACAGCTGCCCTGTAGCCATTGGTAGCACCAGGGCACGTGAAACAGGCACAGACAGCCTGGCTGGGGCTGGCTCCCTGCCCCATGCACACAGAGGAGCTTTCTTTCAATACATGAACTATGGAGATCAAAGCATGTCCTTGAGCCTCTTCCCTTTCTTATAATCCACAAAGATTAGAGAACTGAAGGGGACAGGGAGATGCTGATTTCCTCCTCAATTTCCTCCAGTGACTGATATTTTAAGATCACCCTCCTCATTTTCCTTAAGTGCCTAATCTGATGTTTTATGAAGGGACTGAGGAGGAATCAGGATTCTGGTCCTTCCTGTATGAGCTTCAAGAATAAAAGCCTGTCTGGAAAGCCTTTGAGGTGAAAAGTTCACATGCAGAATTTGGTTTTCTTGAATCTGCTCCCTTCTGCATCTTGCAAGAACATCTCATGGACCAAAGCACCAGGCAGATGGGCAGAGGGTCACCCTAATGCAACTGTAACCACCCCATCCCTGCTCCACTATGCCCTACTGCCCTGGCTGGCTGTTCATTCTCCTAGGGCTGATGTGGGCCCATAGCTACAGGAGCTTGGAAACGTGTTGACCTTAGGTCTCTCCTTTTTTGTATATTCACTTTTGTCACTGGATGGTTTATCAAGGGCAGGGATTGGGCACAATTTTGGAATCTGCTCTATTTTAAGGGATACTCTATTTTAAGGGTGTGCTCTGAAGAAGACTTGTCAACTGCTTCCTGCTGCCTGCTCCTACAAATTTCCTGAGCCACCCTCTGCCAATTTGGGACTTCCTTCTGGAGGCATTTAAATATCCCCAAATATTCACAGGGGTCTCATTGCCAACTTGTGGGCCATGCACATAGAGCATTGCTGCTGCAATGTAACTTGTACGCATCTAGAACACAAACTTGTTGAATTCCCAGAACTGGATTTGGAGAATTGGACCCAACACTTACCACTCTTCCTACAACTCGTGTAATTTAAGGGCTTGTCTACCTATATCAATGCAAACATCATGCACCTCCTCATTTACCCAACTCAGCTTTATAGCTCAGGATCATCTTTTAAAAAATTCAGAAAAGCAATGAATAGTGAATGATTTCATTTGGTCTCCTTGATAAAATATATGAAATTATATTTTAAAATAGTATCAACTCTACAAGAATAATTGATTTGGAATATGTTCTTCAAATAAATGAAGATATGTTCTTCAGCTGTATCAGAAATGGAATGAATTCTTTCAGTAAATATAATAGTGACAACTTAGAAACAGCATCTTACAGACAGTTTTGCTAATTACCATGGGTTGGAGCATTGCATGCCTTTTGTTCCCCACACCTCCCCAGGATTTACAGGAATGAGCTTTGAACAAAAATAGATGGTTTTATTTTAAAATTAAACCCCCCCCCCAAATCTCCTTACAACAGAGCAAAGCAATACTTACATACACTGTAAAGTCTAATAACAGTGACAGTAATTATACCTTAAATCTGTTGCAGGTTTTGCAGTGTCAATTCATCTGGAAAGCATCACTAAAGGTACCCTCTTCACAAACCCTAACAGTGGTGTGACACAGTAGCTCTCTTCAGTGTTCACTCTCACACATACATGTGCAATTACGTGGGATTTTCCTGTTCCACCACAGCTGTGGATGGAAGCAGAGCTATGTGAGTACTGCACATACTTTACAGCCTCACTTGTAGCCTCATTTGATTATCAGGAAACAAAATGTTCCAGCAGCATCTTGGTTCAAAGTAAGAGGAATTCTCCTTTCAGAAATTAAGATATGAGAAATATTTAAGACACTGCTATCCATGGATAAGGCTAACCACAGTTCTGAGCTTCCCAGGTGCCAGCTGCAAGGATGAACCCAGAGATCCTCCCACTGCAGCTGGCAGGCTCAAGTACCCATGACTGTAACATGTATGTCCCCCCACCACTGAGGGATGATCTTTATTTGAAAATACTCTACCCTCAGGACAAAAAGAGAAAAGGTTTATGACAAGACATGGTTACACTCTTTAATGGCCAGACAGGCTTCTGAGTCTACCTTTGAAAGAGTTAATTCCTCCATTTCTGTGATGCAGACTGCAGCATTTACTAGGGAACTGATGTTTGCTTTTTTATCATCATTAAGGGAATGACATGACTAAATAGTATGAACAACACTTGATTAAAAAATCCTGATTTAGCAAAACACCAAAGAATATGCATGCACCGGAACATAAGAACAGTCCTAGTGGACTGGTGTGCTTAATGGGAAGCTTGTCCTGAAGTGTTTTGTCAGTAAAGTCCCTAAAACATCAGTTTTTACTCACTAGTGTCCCCAGCCCATGTGTTGTGATCAGCAGGTCACCCAAAAGCATTTCAGATGTCCTCAGCCATAGGTAATTTTAAGGAAAAGCAGAGCAAATTAAGTGTCTTGTTGAGATGCCATTGCATTAGAGACAATCCAAAGCAGAGACAGGGATTGGTTTGCTACACCATTTTTTCCACCTCTGAATGCCTTGGATACTACGGTGATGGGAAATACGTAAGTGCCTGGAGAGACCGATCAATGAAACTTAGTGCTGCAAAGATAGGACAGTGTTTCAGAAGAAAAACATCTTGGAACAAGAAAATTCACAGGACAGGAGATGAAATCAATGGCATAGGAAAAAGCCAGCATGACTCGTTCTCTCTCTACATGAGTAAGCCTCTCTTCCTCCTCTGCATCTACATGTTCTGCATCTATTCCCTTATTGTGACTAAAACAAATGTGTTTAAATATATATTGCTTGTCCTCTACTAAATCTCATTTTGTGATGAGGGCTTTTTTCTATTCAAGCTTAGAATACTCTGCTGCTGGATTATGTAAATTCAGCTCACTGCAACTGGCGTGTGCAATAGTCTGTAAAAAGTTTTCTGGTGACAGACACAGACAAAGAAAGAGATTTTCAAGGCACAAAGGGAGGTCTGAACCCAACCTGCTTTCACAGGTGAGAAGAGCTTAGTGTTTAAGTGCAGCATGAACTTTCAACTCTCTTTGGAATTATTTTGCTGAAATCTGACACAAATTCAACACTTTCTTTGCCATGCTGAGGCTTTCTCTTTAATCTGGGAGTGTGACAATTGGCATTACATTCTACAGTGCCCAATAACAATTTATTTATGCTTTTGAGCCAACTCAGGAGACAAAAATACAGCATATGCTACATGACATTGGGAGAGAGGGATATTGCATCTAAGGACATTAGGGTCAAGTCATGCTCTTGCTGGGATGGCTGCAC
This sequence comes from Anomalospiza imberbis, assembly GCF_031753505.1. Classification (NCBI taxonomy): domain Eukaryota; kingdom Metazoa; phylum Chordata; class Aves; order Passeriformes; family Viduidae; genus Anomalospiza; species Anomalospiza imberbis. The sequence continues at coordinate 143,396,343 of NC_089681.1, read as the reverse complement.
AATATCCACACTGCTAAGGCATTTGAAACATTGCTCATCTGGAAAACCCACACAAACTAAATTTGATGCAGTGGTTTAGAGTAAGAACTAGAAGAGCTTGAACCACTGATTCCAAGGATATCCAATTATTGGAAGTGTTTTGCTTAGGCTTCTAAACTATTAAGTTCAATAATAGATACAGATGTCCATTTATTGTCATACCACAAATAATCTAAAGGAAGGTTTAAAAATACTAGGCTGGAGAGTAAGTGACATTTGGAAAGGAAAACAAATCATTTCAAAAATACAGTATTTTCTGTCTTTTCTTCCCACCAATATATATGTGTCTGCTACTGGTTTCAGAAGCTAAAGAGAAGGATAAAAGAAGAAGCATTTATACAATAAAGAACTGTCTTTTTACCTTTTGACTGTATTTTACTTTGCAGGGAATAAATTTGGGTTGTGTTTGAGACAGGCTTTTTCACAATGGATTCCATCGCTTGTTTTAAATGAACATAACAATGTAACTTAGTGTGAGACTGAGCTAATATTGTACCAGCAATATTGTGAAAAATGACTGTGCAATGTACTATTTCTTTAAACAGAACATACATTTGCAGTAATTTGCTGTGAGCCAGATACTGCCAGCCTTCCCCTGCCCCTAGCAGCTCAGTGAGCTGGCTGAGTAAATACCTCTGAAAGCACTTCCACACCAGTGCAAGCCAGATTTTAACTTCAGTAATTAACTATCATCTTCCGAAAGGCTTGAAGCATTCACAGTGAGTGCACAACAACCCACATCAGGAACATTAACTGGATAAACTAAAAGAAAACAGGAGAAGATGCAAGCTGAATGATATTTTGCCCCCAAGGAGAGAAGATGTTTCTGAAGTTTAGGGTCATATCCTTTGCAACCCTTTCTCTCCCCGCAGGCATGAATGCTGGATGCACGCTGGCACTTAACAGCTGGTGCTCCTGATTAGCAGATCTCAAGGGGTTAAAGTGTTTGCCCTTAGACAGTTGTGTAAGTGGAGGATCCAGCATGTCATAAAAACATGGGTAAATTCCCCTTTTCTCCTGCAATAAATAATGACCCAGCCTAATTCTGCTGCAGTAGGCTCCACGAGGTGACCAGCAGCTCACAATATTTAAAACCACCGTGAATTACCTAATGTTAGTTTTATGACTATAATAATGAAAGCTTCCCTCTCTTCTCATTCCCCTAGACATGGCAGGGGTCCTATTTTGCTAAGCACAAGATACATGAGAAACACTCTGTGGAGGATGGTCCCTTCACATTGTAGCAGTACTGCTGTCACTATGATGGCACAGGAATATGACAATGTTTGTCAAGAGGAGTAGCATCTTTAAATGTATCAGCTGGGAAGAAAAAATGAAGGCGTATCATCAAAAAGTTTTTTTCAGGTTCAGCAAACTACAGAGTTTGTGCATCTGAAAATGCGCTGGGTTGGGTTTTTTTCAGTTATAAGAACAATCATCATTGTTACATAAATGCATGAGAAGTTTTAGCTTAATTAAGGTAATCTTTGGGATTTTTATGTAATAGGCTTCAACATACACTGAAAGCAAAGTCAAATCTTCTATTTTATTCAGTATTCATGAAAAGTACAGTGTAGATTCTGTGAGACTGATAGAATTTTATATTAAAGCTCTGTCTTAAAAGGAATATTTTAGATTCTAGATGCTCTGAATTTCCTGTGTATTTATAAAAATGAAATGATGCTTAAATACTTCATCAAAGCAGTTATTTGTGGGGGGTTTCCTTTTAAATAGCCCAAAGTGAAGAATTTTCTTTGTGAATGTTTCACAAATACATTTTGCTCATAAATATTAAATTAAAAAGGATTTTTTAGTTGGGAAAAGCTTCCAGATATACCTCAAAAAGATATGATTATAACTCTGCAGAATGGCTATAAATTTGTTACTGTGAGTCCTAAAGGATGGCTTGGTCATTAGGGGGCTATGTTTAGACAGATTTCAGTTCTCTTCCAGACTGAGAATTTGACTTCCTGCTAAATGATTTAGCCACTTGGGCTAAATCATTAAATTCACCCTATGTTTCACACCATCATTTCTAAAATGAACCATTTTTTCCCTACCTAATGAGTTGTTGTGAAAGCAAATCCATTAATGACTATAAGGTACTTGGACACTAGAGAGGTGAAGACCTAGATAGATCCTCTTTTTCTTTTTTTCAATACCCTTTGCACCTTTCTCAGCTCTCTTTCTATTCTCCTTGACCACCAAGTGATCACAATTCTGAATATATGAGGTAGGAATCATGCTGAGCAGTTGTAAAGGGGATGTTCTTAGCACCTTTACCGTTTCTCCTTATGGAAATGATGATGATCAGTGTGGGAATAAGCATTTATCCCAACAGAAATAATGGAGTACTAAGAGCAATACTAAAATGACCTGTCAAATGCCTTTCTTTTTGTAGCAGAAAGTATTCAGCTTCATTCTAGTCAGATATTACCTGCCTAATGCATCTTTTTATATTTATTATATTGTATAGATTTTGAATTAGGCCTTGAAGGGCAAAGGGACTTGATAGCTAAGATTAAAAACTAGCTTGTTAAAATATTGAAGGAACAGTCCCTACCACACTTCTTTACGCTGTTGTTGCTAGAAGCTGAAAAAGAACCAATTAGTGTTTGCAGGATGCTGCTGATCAGCAGCCTTTAGCCTCGGACCCTGCATGGCTCAGTCTTCCCAGGCAGCCGGGAGTGCTGCGGATGGTACACTTGTAATAATGTGAAACAGCAAAAATACACTTGAGAAAGAAAATGAGGGGGAACAATACAGTGCCAGCGAGGACACTAAGCTGTCTCATCACAGTGTGCCTGTGTTTAGGCAGAATACAAGTGTTTGTCATGTTTGGGTGATGGCCGCATGACTCATGTCTAAAAGTGGCACGTTGCGGTCAGAGCAAACGCGCGCACAGCGGCTTTACGCTGCCTTTCTTCCCTCCCCATCTGAAGACTGACAAAGAGGCTTTCTTTGGTACTGCATTTTCTGGCCCTCTTCTGCATTCAGCTTTGCCACAGCAAGGGGATTGTGAACTATGGAGACCAGAGGACACACAGTAAATAGATCCAGGTCTGTCAGGAGCCTAACACACAAACATACCCATCTACACTTCTGTCTGCCATAGTGTATAGAGACACAAGTGGGCTCTCTGGGGAGTTAGGAGGGTAAATCAGCACTCATGGACTGTTATACTGTCACAGCCACGCTGTTTCCAATGTCTAATGTAGCTGGACATAGCACAGATATGCTGTAGATTTGCAAATCTCCTAAAGCCCTACATGCCTCCAGCTTCCCACTGAGAGCTTCTAAAGGAAGGCTCATGTAGCTGCCCCAGCAAGTGTTTGCCCCATTGAGTACTTAATGTTGCAGCAAAACATTTAATCACACCATATGAGGGGCAAACTCAATCTGATTAAAGAGAAAAGGGTCATAACTAGGGGGAGTGTAACACCACTTCTTCACTGACCATTAGTTTTAATAGCAAACCGATAATATTTACTAACTAGCTTAGTCTCAAAGGCCCAACCTCATCTCATCTACTCCAGCCATCCTTGAAGTTGGATTTGGAGTTAGTCATCTCCTCTCTCAACAGCTAAGAAAGAGAGGGTAAGCTCTGATGGGCAATTCATTTGCCTGAGAATTATCCTCCAGAGATGTATATCGTTCTCCTTGATGACTGAGGAGACCCAGACAACTAGGTTAGGTGAGATTCTTAACACTAAATGTTTTATGTGCCTAAAGTTAGCTGGAATGAAGCTGGGCTGAAAAGAGCTGAGTTTCTGCTCTTCACTTCTGGCCTCACAAATGCTAGAATCTGCTAAAGCTTATGGTGTTTGAGATCTGTTCTTTGTGTCTGTAGCCTTCCCTATTTCCCTTACCTACACATTTGGTGATTTTGAGGGAAATGACAGAAGAAAGGCAGCATGGAACCACAATGAAAAGATAAACCAGCAGTACAGTGTAGTGAAGGCCATGGAAGTGAAAAATGTGTCCTATGAGCAACTGCTGTTTGTGTAGTGGTCTGCTGCAAAGAAACAAGAGTATTTTCTTCCTTCAACTTGCCCACTAAATAAAAAACACTTTTAAGTATTAGAGATAAAAAAGGGGCCTGACCATCAGCTAGAAACTACAAAAATAAAAGCAATTTTCATTTGTAGTTATCTACATGCCTACTGCTGTAGTTCTGCTCTTGGCCAGGAGGATCATTTGATGCTTTTCATGGAAAGAGAAAAGCGTCAGCAAAATCCTAGTGAGGGGTACACTTTTAAAGATAACAAAGAAGATTAATGTATTCAGGTTGGCATTTTCATTATAAGCTTATTCACTCTTTGAGGTTAACCAAATCTGTATGCATGTGTGTGTAGTTAGGAATGGACCCAGCCTATGCCTGAGTCAGTGAACTGTCTGTAATTTCAGACAAAATACATAAGTGCTTCTATGCACCTAACAACCTAAATTAAAATTTCATTACCTTTATTAAAAAGAAAACCAAACAAAAACAACTTCAACAAAAGTACCCAATGGGCAAAGCAAACATGTAAGTGGAGAAGGGAGTGCTTAAAGTAATAAAAGTGAAGTAATTAAAATTATTGTGGCAGTCATGCACACGCAGAGTATACATTACATATATGCATTACATAATGTGTTACTGTTTACACATTTTGTATTAATACTTGAAGACTGCATGTAATAAATGTACAAAAGTGTAATGGCTTTGTCAGTACACAATCCAAAGGAAGGTGACACTGAAGATGGAAGACATAGGCACAATCTAATATTCTAAAAAATTATCCAGGAAAGTAATGCTTCTAAATTTTACACTGATTTTAACAGCCTTGCAGGGATAGAAATTCATTGCTGACATGTCAGTTTTTAAGTTAATATCCTTTGTCAATGCCGAAAAAAACATGCAGAAACCACTCATTGTAAGTGAATGCAAATGGGTGCTAATTTGAGGACCAATCCTTCCTCACTTCCAGTGTGTGTGAGAATTGTCACATCACATTCTATACACGATAGGAATTGTTTCTCTTTTACAATTAGATTTCCTCCACTCTCCCCAGAAGTTAAAAGTAAAATGAATATGCCTAAATTACTACATAAGAACTGCTATAGAAATGGATGCTAATGAGTTTTATTCCATACAGGGTAAAATATCCTATAATCACCTATTGTCGCTGTAGAAAATACCAATTCAACTTACATGTGCATGTGCAGACACACACACATACACAAAGCACATATAGAGCAAGTATTGTGAATGTGCTGTTACTCCCTGCTAATAGATGTTCCCCAGGATCAGCTCCCATGGAGTTTTACACAATTTACTGCTTTTAGTATCTCTTCCAGAAACTCTTGGTACATTACCTGGCAGCTGATCTCCATTTGATGAATCAAACACGAACAAAGTTAAGATGCTTATTGCAAAAGTAAAATTTATGAAAACATGTCTCACTTGGCCTTACAAAAATCTTGAAGTCCCCTTTGGAAAATATGCATTTTCTTTCCAGGAGACACAGAAGTAGCTCGCCTACATAAATCTATTAAATTGTAAGAACTACATTTTACATTAATTTCATTCTACATTGCATGTAGGTGGTAAAGCTCTCACAAGACAGTACGTGGAGTGACCTGAATAAAAGATGCAACTGTTATGGATGCAATCTTTAAACTCTTTAAACAGAGTTTATCCTTAACAGTGACTAAACTGGTCCAGCTATAGAAATTGTTGAATAGTTTTAGCTACACTTTAGCTAAACTTTAGCTAAACTTTACTTTAGCTAGCACACTTTAGCTACCAAATTGTACCCTTTACAGCCAGAAGGCCACCACTGGTCAAATGAACACTCCTCTGCTACATGAGATTAGCTACCAAAAAAGAAATGGTTTTACTCTCTATATAAACTTCCTTTTCCAAACATGTGCCCAGCTGCTTTCAAAGCTGCAGCACAGCACTTCTATGACCCAGCTTTTTCACTTGTCCATATCCTAACCTACCCATGGTGGGAAAAACGCTGCACAAATTCCTTATCTGCTTGTCTCCTCCTTAGTTTCAGTCAATGACCTCTTGTTTTCAAATTAGTCACTATCTCAAGCTGCTTACTGACATCAATACATTTCTTTCAGGGTCTTCCAGTACTCTATGGGTACCTCCCTTTGTGCTCCCTCTCCCAAGGAATAGCCCATGCCTGATCAGTCTTTCTTCACAATTTATTTGCCCTTAACCCTGGATAATTAGGATTTCTTTCTACCATACTTTCCTACTCCCAAGTTGTTTCCAATAGAATCCTAAGAATAGCAAATAACTGAAGAAATATGGCTCTTTTAGGTTAATTCCCGACCACTAAATTATGTAGATATATATATACATAAAAGCTAAAGAAATTGTATCAATAACATGTTTGCTTTTTGCTTGAAATCTTTATATTCTGTAAAGGAAACCACCTAAAAATGCACCTAAAATGCAGACCATACAACATACAGTGGGAAACATCAACCAAGAATACCTTCCCCATGGTCACTAATTCATTTCAGAACAGAAGCTTGTAGAACATGCTACATTTTTATCTTCCTTTCATGAGCTATTAATCAATGACTCCATACAGCCAATAACATGCGAAAAGCTTTAAAGCATCAGATGCCCAAATGTGTTTTTCAAAGGAAATAAACACTACTTTAAACAGCTTTTTCTAAATAGTAAGACTTTGCCGAGCACCTGAGGCTGGACCGTGAAAAACTATCCTATACATTCCCTATACACTTGTGCATGTAGCTGGGGGCCCAGCTCTCATAGTGATTAATTATCTGCTGGGAAAGACTGCAAGAACGAGCACTATTTGCCTAATTGTGTTTCCAGGGTAACTCATTACATAAAAGTTACAATATATAAATGCAGCTCATTGGAAAAACCAGCCTTATAACATACGATATGTTTACATGGACACGAGCAACTTCCTCTGGAAATTGAAACAGCAGCATCTCAGATTTACAGGGTTGGCACTACTGCTGCTGAGAACTGAGGCAGTCTTGTGGACGGCACAACAGTAAACAAAACAAACCCCAATTTTTTGGCTCTGCATTTTTCCTTCTGTGTTCCTAGAGATAATAATCTGTCTCACCCAAATCTCAGAGGCCAGCAATGTAATTAATTCAAATTTAGACCCTGAAAACAATTCTATTTTTAAGTCCTGAATTTTTCTGCTGTAATTTTTTTCCCAGAACACCACCTATTTCTAATCCTACTTTTTGACCCTCTATTATTACCTAAAAAAAAAGGGGAAAAGAAATCTCCTATTTACACTATATATTGTCTCAACCTCTGAAGGAAAGCAGTATGTTAAATTTTGTTTTCATGGGAGAAGATTGATCCTGGACTAAGGAAATATTCCCTCCTTCACCAAAAGCATGTCAGAAACAGTCAGCTCTAGATTTATATCAGAACAACAGAACAATAGAATTTTCTCAGACTTTGCATAAGGACTCAAAAATAAGCAGATTGAATCAATTTTAACATGAGTATGGGCAAGCATTTCTTTTCATAAAATCCTTTCAGAGAGGAGCTAACCCCACAACTTCATTATGATTGTTAAATCCAAACAGCAGATAAGCAAAACCTCAGCAAGGGTTCAGATTAGCCCAAATCATTTGATCGCGATGAGTCAGAAGGCGAATTAAGGAATCTTTTGTTTTGCCTTAAAATGTCACGTATAAACTGCATCTGCTCAGGAGCTGACTCACAAGACCCTCAAACAATAGGGTAGCAGGGGCAAGGAAAGGACTTGGGGAGATAACCTCCACAGCCAGCCCTGGCCAGAGTGTGTGCGCTCATCAATTATAATCCAAGCTTTTGAATGCAAGAGAATAAACCGTTGGTTCGGCTTTGCTAAATCGAATCTTTTTTGCTGGGTTTTAGAATTTGGAAATCAATACTTTAAAAGGATTTTAAAATTCATATTCGCCTTCCTTTTGACTCATCTTGCTTCAGCTAGTTCAAACACAAGAAAATGGATGGTCAGCAAACCCTAAGCAGCTGCTGGCTGGATGAATATCTAAAAATCAAACTATTATCCACACTATCCAACCCTCACAGTTCAGAAAAATGAAAGTGGGAAGACTTTTTTTTTTTTTTTTTTTTTTTGGTGCAAGAAACACTCAATAAAAATGTCTTGCAATATATCACACTTTTAGTCACTACAATCAGCCTGCAGGAAAGACATGAAATGAGAAAATTCTCAACTTTTCTCTAGATCCCACAAAATGAAAAAAAATCTGATCAGCTCATCATTACTGTGAGTTTGGTGTGAGGAAGAAATATCAAGTAGACTAAATCTAAATCATCTTATCTTCCCTAGTAACAAAGGATAAAACTTGTAAATACATCAGGAACATTGAAATTCTCAGCAGAAATCAGCCTCAGGGAAACAGTCCCTATGAAAAATCCAGCAAGCATTGTTATCTACAAAAACAACCCATTGTCATTTTTTGTATTTATTTAAATAATGAAAATACACATGGGTTGAACTAAATCACTTCTCAGCTTCTAACTCAAAACTAAAGCTTGTCCTAAGATGGCTGTCACTGAAATGAGAGGTGATTTGGTGACTGTCTTAAAACTTTAACACCCATGTACAAATAGTTATCATAGTTAAATAGGTACCACAGTTGAAAAAGGTTAAATAGTATTAAAATATGTTACTGTAAGGCCAGATTCAACACTGTTTCATTTTTCTTATTGCCTTGATGGACATAGGATCAAAGTCTCTGCATATCACAGAATCACAGAACACCAGGTTGGAATGGGACCTCAAGGATCAACATGTCTAAACTTTCTAGGCAACAGCATATGAAGCTAAAATGGAAGAAAAAAATATTATCGTAATAAACGACATGACAAATAGCTACATTTATTATTGGAACAATGAAACAAAAGTATCTACTTTGCATTGTAACTTCCAGCTGACATGACACAGGAATGACAGCACTGGACAGACACTGGTGCTCTCTGCCATCTGAGATGTTCCAGTATCTCAGATTATTTCATGTGGATGTTAGGAATAAGTACACAGATGCAGTCATTGCATTTACTGCACCGAAGACAGTGAAATTCATTAAGAACCTCCCCCAACAGCAAATCTGTCCCAGTGCCCCTGTGAGCTCCTGCACATTCTTCCACCAGCTCAATTCACCTCTCAAGTACACCCTGGGAGCATTTCTGCCCTCGTTACCAACTTTTACTGTCCTGCAAGTGCCCTGAGCTGAATTTAAATTTTAAAATTTTCATTCCTCAAAATTCCCTTCCTCAAAGGAGTTGGGGCCGTCAAATTGATGTGGCAGATGTCAAACACAAAATCCTCCCCAACTTGGTTTCTTTTCCCCTGCTTTAGCTTTTAGGAACAGGTCCCTTGATGGTTTTCAGCATCTAAAATAATATGAGGGTTGGCAACAACAGGGTAGTAGAAGATATGAATTTATAACGCGTTTAATAGACTAAGTGTTAGCACTAATTCAATGAGCGGTAGAAGAAATTGTAAATGACAAAGGCATTTACAGTTAACTGCTCAAGAGAATGCAGGGAAGTAAATCATTACATGAAAAAGGAGCTCCTTTGCCCAACCTATTAAAGACCCCACTAAAGAGCCAAGGTATTTATTGATTGCTTTCTACTTTCCCACTGCTGAAACTAAGTACTCCTCTATTTACTTTGATTTAAAAATGCATTATTGTCTACTTTCTATTAAACCAGACCATGGAACAAGAATCTCAAATTATTCTAAGTTTATTCTTAAAAGTCCGTGGTGGATTTTTTTTTTTTGGTTGGAGGTTTTTTTTTGGTTTTTTTTTTTTTTTTTTTTTTTTTTGAAAGACTGAAGGCCTTAATCCTTAAAAGCCTTTTTGAAAGAAGGGTTCCTCGATGCTGGCCCTGCAGCTGGGCCCAGATTGAAAGTGCACTTACATTTTTATGTTCAGCGCTGAAGGACTCTGAAGTTAGCCCTCGCACTGCACATAAAAGCTTTGGAAAGGGCATTCTTTGCCACTCGTGCAATTCATTCTCTAAGAAAAGGAAATGGAAAGAAAGATTTCATGTCCAGGGCTTCAGGCCTTTGATCATTTGATGAACATTGGATCCTCAACCTGGGCCTCCAGCTTCTCAGGCCAGACAAAGAGGGCCCCGGCCGCACAGGCTGGGCCGCGGCTCCCGCCCGAACAAAACCTTTGGCGGCCGCACAGTGTGACAGCCTGGGAAAGGCCCACCTCAGCAGGGCTGAGATGCCCGCTCTGCCCTTTGATCTTTCATTTAAACTCCAGCCAAAGCACCAGGTCAGGGGATTTCGCGTCGCACACCCCCATGGGCAGAGGGGAGCAGGTCAAGAACAAAATGGGGGTGACCGATCTCCAAAAAGCCCTGTGACGCCTTTCTCTGGCCAGTTTCACATGACTTGTCTGGCATTGTGCAGCACTAAGCCCACACTTAAAATGGAATTTGACATTACATGGTACAATAGAGTCAATAAATGGCATTCTTCAGTGCTTTTACAACAAAGTCAACCCTCCCTTAAGTGGCTGAAAGCCTCGAGCTAGAAAATACTCCTCATTTACTTCTATATGCCAATAAATTGCATATACTTTAAATCTAGTTTTCATTATGGCTTCTCGCTGCTGATAGCCGAAATGAGTGAACAAACGCTTAACGAAGGTCCACATTAATTTTACGATGTACCATTGCTTCTATTTTTAAAGTCTAGGTTTTCACGTGGCAAGTAACAAGCATTGGAAATATCTCCATATTCCTTCGCAGAGCAAAAACCTATTTTCCAACGAGCATGAAAAACTAATCTCATCCCACTGAAAAATTTATTTTCAGTACAGCGCAAAGGAGAAGGCAAACATACAACTTCTTTTAGCATCAGTGGCAAGTTCCACATGATGCTTGCGGGCAGAAAATTCAGTCCATGTTTGATGAGACATGTTAACAAAATCTGGAGAGAAAAAAAAGAAAAGCTAAAATCTTCTTTCTAAAGGGACCAGATACCACCATGTCCCAGAGGACTAGAATATTCAGGATGCAACAGCAGATGACTGCAAAGCATGGAGAGTATTTTTAAACTACATATAAAAATATGTCTGCATTAGAAGATATTAAACACTGTAAAGTGATTAGAATTCAAAGAACTAAATATTGTTTCTCTCTATAAATTAGTATGTTTTTACAAATAATCAATTTTCATTAAATACATGTGTGCCCATAATGCCAGATGTGGCTTAAGAACTCAGGTTAAGAATCAATAAAGGCAAATTTCTTTTTTATTATTTGGTCAGGTTTACAGGCTCACTCTCACCCTCCTTCCTTCTGAAGACAGTATCAGCATTAAAAATTTGGTCAGTTCTAACAAAGATTGCTTCCGAGTATCTCAAGTACTTCCCACCATGAACAATTTACCAACCAAGAAAAAAAAAAAGGAATGGTCCCAGTCTCTAGAGAATCTATAGATTGTTCATTTTAACAAACAAGTTTATGTTTAGTTGACAGATTATTTCCCATGTCATAAAATTGCATATCACAGATGAGACTTCTAAGAAACAGAAAATTTAAATACATTGTTCAATATCGGACAGATAGTGCCAGAACTGGCAATGGAGATTTATTTTCAGTCCTCTGTCCTGTTCCTTTTTCCTTGTGAGAAACAAATCTGTGCCAGACACGAGGCCCTGTCTGACACCACACTTCTACATGCGTTGGTGGCAATGGGCAGATCCAAAAAGGGAAATAATCACATCTGACTGTCATGGTGGGGCAGGTAACACCCACGTGGGCAACAGCCGCGAAACAGCCCGGGACCTAGCTCCTGTAGCCGCTAAATTAGGGTTGTACAGCCCCAAGGCATCTCTTGTACAAACTGTAATAACTATTTTAAATGATAAATTTAAAAATTCAAATACTTCTCAACAGCACAAACACACCTCTCATTCATAAAGCATTTGCGTTTGGTATGAAAATAAAACTATAGAACATTCAGGAAAGAGTACAATTTGCCTCTCATTTATTCTCAGATTTTCTGTGAATATTGCTCCCCCACTGTTGTCATGGCAACACAAGCACATACTTCAGTACTGAGGAAGTAACAAGCCTTTTGATTCTCACCTTTGGCCATTTTATTGAGAACCATGTCAATTAGAATGTAGGTTCCACTTCTTCCCGCACCATCGCTGCCAACAGAAAAGGAAAAAGAAAAAATAAAGCCTATCAGTGTGCATCTAGACCAAACATGAAGGTACCTGCCCTTAATGTTACAGTGTTACACATGGTGGGAGAGGAGAGAATGAGGGGTTAAAGGAGGCTACTGAGAGAGGAGAGAAAGCTTGCACTGAATAAACACAAGCTGGTTGTGGAAGATTAACTACTACCCTGCATGGGTAACAGGGCTTTGTTTTGATTTTTTAAGTTTATGCAAGAGAAACATTTTAAACATCAGTGGAAAACCCTAAACCAGGATACCATTTCTATTAAAAAAGTGTACATATAAGTGACCTTACAGTCACTTATATATGAGATGAAGAACTCAGAGTAAATTTGACTAGAACATTATCCAGAACAGTTAAAAATGCTTCAGATTGCATTTGAACACAATGATCAGAGGGAATGCAGAGATCTGCTCAAGAACTAATATTTAATTACTGAAGACTGCAATTTTCTTCACTATATATGAGTGGTTTGTTTTTTGCACTGTATCTTTCCCTATAATTGTTCCCTAGTAACAATGACCAGAAAGAAATATTATCATGTCATTTTAAGAAATAGCTTTAACTTTTGTGTCTCCATAGCCCTTCCTCAGAGATGTGAGACCAAGCCTCAGGAGGGGGAAAGCTCCCTAATCTGAATGCAGCTTGTGTCCCTTTCAGAGAGCAACGGGTAATTGCCAGCGTGATGCTCTTTTAGAGCTGCTGTTAGCAAACATAATTAAGACTTTAAGTAAAAGCTTTTTTTCTTTCCCTCCCCAAAATTTTTACAAAGGTGCATGTGTGACCCATTAGGCTGGTATGTAGTTTTATTAATTAAGCCATTATTTTTATTGATAGCTCAATTTGTATAAAAGAATTAATGAAAGAAAAAAAAATAGAACAGCATGACGCACATTATTGCATTCTGTTTACAGTCAGGCTATGAAACTTAATTTCTGTAGACAGAGATTTTTTTTCTTTCAGTTACTAGATCACTGTTTAGAGAAAAGGAGCTAGTGGTAATATTTTTTTTTCTCTGTCTATGAAGGGAACAAAGACACAATCTTATTAGTTAAGCTGAATAATGAGAGACAAGACAGCAATCAGACCCAGTAAAAACAAAAACTCCTGAGCTCATGGTAGATATTTCCATCCATCACAGTAAGGAAATAGCAAGAAACATGAAGGCTCTTCATTGTGCATCAAATCATTCCTTTCTCATGTTTCCTGAAGGCAATGCAGACAAACCCCCTCTGGAGCATTCAGCTCCTTGCATCCTCACTCGGCTGAGCCACACGTGAGAAACACGTCCCCTCCCTCCTCACTCCCATCCAAAGTGAAGTGCCACATGGCAAACATCCTGCCTCTTAGCAGGGCTCTTTTCTGTCTTCATTATCTATAAGGATATTTTTGATAAATAAGTCAGAACCCCCAGTGGCAAAACCCAGTATTAATGTTATTAGGGTAAACTTTTCCTCTGAACTGCCTGACAGCTTTAGTGTGCATCCATCACATTGTCAGGCCTAAAAATACTCTGTGCTTAAAGAACTACTCAATCTCTGGGCAGGTTTCCACTCCCTGACATTGTCCTCTTCTTACCCTGATCACTAAAAACAAGTAAAGAAGAAATTAAACATAATTGAGTGTTAATAAAATAAAGCAGACTAAACTGGGAGGGCATGCAAAGAACATCTGTAATTTTGAAGGAGATGTATGAAATTGAAGTGCTACTTATACTAGAAAGCGTGGCCATACGTTGTTATGTCATGGCTCAACATCTACAAAGTCATATTGAACAATAATTTCATGATGAAAACAGGTCCTAAGTATTAAACAGCATTAAAACTCAATTGAATTATACTTAAAACTTTTAGCCTACCTCACTGTTTAGTGATTAATGTAAAGCTTTAATTTGCCCACTTTGTTTATATCTATGTTAAATTCTTGCACATACAGATCTCTCTAAAGCTATTTTAGAAATTGTACTTGCCTGCAATGAACAACTACTGGACAAGAGCGACCCCTGTAGCACTTGTTTACTTTTCTGAAATAAAACAGACACAAGAAATTAATTAAGCATATTATATACTGTTTCTGTTGCCAACTGCCAAAAATAAGCAATAAGAAAATACAAATATTACTGTCTTTGAATGAATACTCAGGTTGATAGTTTCCTAATATAACAAGCAGCTAGGTAGATAATCTTTAAAGTTTGATTCTGGTTTGCTGCCCAAAAATCCCAGAAAACATTCCATAATTACTGTTGTCCTGGCAAAACAAATGAGCTATTTTCTCAAATGGTTCATTTCATAGCTCCAAAACTAAGATTATCTTGAGATGCCTTGATTTTGAGGTAAACACTGAGTTCATGAGCTTGCTCAAGGAAATATCAAAGGTCATCAAACTGAATAAAAAATTAAAAAAGACTATTCCACTACACCTTGTACAATGTGTGCTGATCTGTAGCACCGCTTCTTCCCAGAAAGGCAAATGCCAAATCTCCTGAAACACTTCTTAAAAATTCTAAAATGTAATCTTATCATAGTAAAAATAACTAAACCCATCAGTAAACTTTGGTTCTCTTGCAAAAGTGTTATATATTTAATATTTACACATTTTTGTCTTCAGCAGCTTCCTGATTAAACATTTTCAGTGGCAAGAGAATATATATGAAATCAATCAATAAAAGTACAGCCACAGAACAGGTCAGCTGATGTGTAAACTCTATGAAGGAATTAACTAGTGCTGAAGCAAACCAAGATACTCAGTCTAAGAATAGAGCCCACAAAATTGGTTTAAATCTATTTAAATTGCCTTAAAAACACCAAAATCCCAAGCCTTCTCTTTAGCTCTAGGATATATTTTGCATGTCAAGAACATCGCAGGCCAGAAACCCATAAAATATGCACACATATGTTAACAAGGCAAGATGAATAAAGGCTAAAATAGGAAAGCATTGCTTCAAGAAATCAAAACATTTCATTCAAATTATTTGATGAGATGTTTGAGTTTACTGGAGCTAGAAGGTCTCCTATAAAATTATTTCATAGGGCAGCTTCCAAGGGGTGCTCTAATAGTGTAAGTGTGCTCCCCAGCTCAGTGTAAGTGTTACACAGGATCCTGATAACTAAACTAAAGGGAGCTGCCGAAATTTGACAACAGTGGTGTGATGTTATTATGAATTTTAAAGCATAACTAACCTACTGAATCATTTAGTTCTTGGCTGTTCATCTATTCACTAACATCTGTGCTGTGAAAACATGCACATATCTTTAAACACTGCTTACAGTACAGCCTGAAGATGCCTAAACTTCTGACAGGGTGTTGGGATACCTGGAACTCAATCCAAACGGGCTGTGGAGGTATTGGTGATATCCCATGAAACCATGTTTTCACATTCTTATTTTTGTTACTTAAGATTCTAACCAAACTTGAGAACAATATCAAGTTCTTGTTGGGATTCCCTTTAGACATTTGAATTCAGGGACTTTTCACAATTCTTACTCTTTTGCTTACTTATGTAAATCATACTTGCATAGACATTCTGTCTCTATTTATATTCCCAGGATGTAAGTAATTAGTGCAGTAGAACAATGTTCTTATTAAATGAGTGGTAAGTCATTGAGAAGCACATGACCTTAGAAGTTAAATGGACCATTTATATCTCCATAAATATATCTATATGCAGGCAGTACCAAACAAAACTTCAATGACTTGGGCTACAGCAGAGTTTTCACATGAATGAACCATTCAATTCCTGATGGTCGTATCTTGAGGATCAGCTCCTTCTATATGATATAAAGCCTGGGTTGGTGTTTTTTTTTTTTTTTTTTTTTTTTTTTTTTTTTTTTTTTTTTTTAAATTGTACAGTAAATCATATTTGAAATGACTGTACCAACATCTGATACAGTCAGCCTGCATTCCCCAACTTGCAGCTGGTCACTGTCCCCCCCACCCCCATCAAGTGCATTAGTAAAGAGCTGTTTTTCCATTTCAAGTATGAAATAAAAGCTAACCACTACAGAGGGGTATTTACCGTTTCTCTTTCTGCTTGTGTGGTTCCTTTTGTTCCTTGCGTGGCACCACTAATATGATATTTGCATGTTGTGACTAGCCATCTACCAAAGTCCTAATATCATTTCAATGACAAACTCCATCTAAATCTATCCGACCTCTCAGTAAATCAGACAGCCAGAGACACATGTTAGGGAAAGACACCTTATGTTTGTCAGTTTTATTGAAGGCGTTTCAAACATTCTCATTATCACACATTTCAGAAAACACATTAAAACAAAGGATTTCAATCCAGCTGGTTCATAGCTTTGTCTATATATAGCTTATGAAAATATTTAGAAGTGCAGCAACATCTCATTTCATTCTTAGCTCTGGCTAATGAGAGTGAGCTGAAAATTCATCAGTAAGCAAAGTTCTTGAATGTTGAAGAAAATATATATTATATATATATATATACATATACAGGAAGAATTAACTTAGAAAGAATGATTAGTAATACAAACCAACCCTTGGCTCATTGAGTGAAAAAGAAATCATCATGCAAACCATCAGCAAGCAAAGGTCAGAGGTCGTTAGAGGCTCAGAAAAGGGGTTTCCCACATTGTCCCTGCAGCAGAGTCACAGTTTCCAATGATCACTTTTGTGACTATGCAACTGGGCTCATATTACTAGCTGCAACATCACAAAAATGACACTGGCAACCGCTAATTAGCTGGCAAAATAAGAATTTGTCCATTTTTAAAGTGAGCAGTGTTAGTAAATGCCATTGCACACAGCGAGAAGTGATAGCATAATAGATATATATTTTAAGCAAAGCCCTCACATGTGATGCTAATTATCTTTTAGCTTAGCAGTCCCTCTTTAAAGTGTAAATGTGCTCCCTCTGGGCTTAAGAAATATTTAATGACACATATCAGTGCATGACTAACAAGCTAGTCCAGAGCAATAATGATTGGTCTATTGTTCAAAATGAAATTAGGACTCCAGAAGCATTTAAAACTGACCAGTGGTTTCCGTAGTAGCCTCACCTCTCAGGGACTGTCTTTTGTACAGATTTGTAAAGTATATAGAATAATCTCTTTTTGGCAATTTATTCCTACATTATGAAAGTATGATAGATTATTCAGCGAGGTTTAATATATCTGCTAGATGCAAAATCATCTAAATCACTGTCTGATACAGAGTAAGAGAAATGTAAGCTTTCAGTTTTCAAAGAGACTTGCAAAATTTACTTCAATAAAAATGTTTAGGTCCATATTTCCACAGACTCTGGGCAAGGTAATTTTGGGAATCCAATTTTTCTTGGTGATGAATTATAAAAAATAGAGGGTTGGTTATGTATATGCTTAATTTCATATATGTATGTGAATATATAAATATACACACATATCCATATATATATACAAACACACTGAATGCACATAAAAACATAGATAAGATTAAAAGAAATGAGAGCAGCCCCTTCCTAGCACTACCCTACTAAGAGTATGGTAGCACTGTCAGACATTTTTCTGGGGCTTTATGACTCAGCTGTTGTAATCCAGCAGAGTCTGTACTTTCAATAGAAAGCTTCAGGTGCAAAACATGTATTGTGTAAATGAATTCCAAATACATTATTTTAGCAATAGTGCATTAGTTTTTTTGTCATTAAAAAATAATGAAAAAGAAAAAACAACCCGAAGATCAGATGACCAAGAAAACTGAGATTCATAGACCAGCTATTGTGCATGCCAAAATTCCTTTTCAGGCAGAATTTTACTATGCATTCAGTACTATGAGTTCATTGTACAAAATCTGCACGTAGCAAATGATTACAGTACCCTACACTGGACTGTGAATACATGTGAAATGAACACTCAGAATTCAATTAAATCTTAACAGGTTCATTCCCATACTGGCTTAAAATACAAAGAATGGCAGCTCCGCTACTTTTCTCATCTAGTTATCATTTTTCTTTTTCAAAGTATTGCACAACACTTCTTCCACACGGCTATTTAACCCTTACACAATGTCACTCTAAGAGGCGCTTTCCTGGCGGCGTGAACTGTGACTTACTGTAGATCTAATCCTGCAGCTCACGCAGGGACCTCAATCCTTACTGAAACAAGTCAGAGGCGAGGTGCTCTGAACTTCAGATGTCCTGGCTGTACAGGCTCATTTATGCTCTAGTTAGAATTGCTTGCAGATTTCCCACAACTTTGAAAAGAGCAAAGCCGGACGCTGCACCAGCTCTGTGCTGCAGCCTCACACAGCTTAATGGAACCGAGTCACAATTCTCACTACAAAAATTCACTACAGGCAACTTCCTCGGTGCCACAAGCGAAGGGAAATCAACCTACAAAAATCATATTAAAGTTGAACCCAGAGAAGAAAACCTTGAAAATTCAATTACAATTTCAACTCCATCCTATGGCTGTGCTTCCTTGCTCCACTACTGCTTTTGTGTTGTGACTCTGTAGTATATCCTTACATCCTCACCTAGCCATAGCTCCAAGTGACTCAGAGCAGCTGCACTCCATTACCTGACCTGCACCGTGTGAGATGTCTCTCTGCTTTGAAAAGCCTTGCAATACGTACAAGAATACTGAGTAGATGAAGGGTGGCATTTAGCCCTAAATTTTTAAGGGTAGAATTTTGCCAACAGACAACTGTGCAACCAGCTCCTGCTGGCTGTATGCCAGCTCCTCCCCTTGGGTGCAGATGCACAACTTCGACTGGCATCAGTCAGAGCTCCCAGCACTCCTTGAAAGAAACAAGTTTGGATCTTTTGAGTGCTGAGCCCCGTATAATCACTTTGGGGGATTGTAGATAATATTGTAGAGCAGAGAGAACAGCACGCGATCCCACAGGCCGCTGGCGGATGGAGCACCAACTCCCCAAACCTCCTGGAGATTCTTTTCATTAGTCATAAGCGCGTCGCTGTGGATTAGCTGGTACACGCTAACACCTACACGTGATGCACTGGGCACGGTTTGCAATCAAATGAAGATTATTTCGCTCCAGTATTTATCATGCATGGCTTTAATTTTCAAATTAAAATTTAGATAGACACAGCAAACATGAGAGAAGGTGGATGGTGGTGAGGACTTTCACAGCTTTTGCCTTTGTATATTTGTATTTTAAAGCTACACTGACTTTCTTTAAAGTTCCAAAGGGTACGCTTTGTCAACATTTTCATCTGCTTTCTCAAGCTTCCACCTTCCTGCAGCCAAAGGTCTGCAGACCTCGCTGTTGGATCCTTATGAGCAAATGGTACCATGGGAATGACACTATCGCCATACGACTCCATTGTGATTCCTATTTTAAAGCTCACACTTCCTAATTTACTTGTGAGAGTCCTGATATAAGGATCTTGGGGGAGCCACATGAAAAGCCTGGATGGAAGATATGGATAAATACTAGAAAAACAAAGAAATACAGAACCACTGGGATTATACAAAGGGAGGAAAGGTATTGATCTCTAAATGTGAAATGAATATGTCTTAAACCCAGGCAACATCTCTGTGTGAGGCAACGCTAAACGTCAACCTACTGACGATATTTCTCTTGGTTTAGCATTGTGGCATTACAGGCTGACGACCCCACTTTCAACCCAAAAATCTTTAAAGGAAAAAAAAAAAGCACTAGCTCCTCAGACCCGTATGGTCTTAGAAGAAGCGCCATACTTTGTGCTTTACCTGCGGAAATCCAGAAGGGATCTGGTGGAAGCAGGAGCCCTCTGATCGTTCCAGCTGAGGAAGTGGAACTGGGTCACTGTGCGGGTCTCGTTGGTCTGCAGGTTCTTCAGGTAGAAGCTCCTCACGAGGAAATCCTCGCACCAGATGTGCTCAGAGACAAGATTTACCTGCACCCACAGGAAGGAACAAACGGAGATCAGCAATTCTGGTTGCAAGTCACGTCTCCAGGATTGCAGGTGTAAGATTTCTGGGATGAAGGAATGGCATGAAAATTTTATTTTTATTAGCAAATTGGCCAGTATGGAGGGGAAAAAAAATTCATTTAGCAATCAATGTAGCTGTCAGAAAGGGGTTAGCTGCCATTGCTCTTGCATTGAAAACATAAGAAAAATCTTGACCATTTTAATGCAAAAGGAAAATTCACTGAATTAAATCTTTACAACATTATGTGAATACAAAAGATATTTTGTATAGAAAATGTGTTAGACTGGCAGCTTCTTTCTTTTCAGAAGTGCCCACAAATGAATGCACAAATGCCCAGCCCACTCTCAGGGGTCTTAAAAATCTGAGTTGAATTCACATGAGAAGTAAAACTACAGTTCATTTTGCTATGAAGATAAATAAGCATTAAAAAATGCATTAAAATTGCAAAGCTCATCTTTTCAGAAAATGATTTTATTCCCATTTTAGTTTAAATAACAGTATTTCTTCACAATTTCTCCACATTTCTTCGTATTTGGCATTGTGGTATTATTTTCTTCCTCTACACAGCTGGACCACTGGAAAAATCTGACAGTCGTTGTCAATGTTGCATTGCAACATAACTCGTGATATGGTATTTTGGGCTAGAAATGCAAAGCAGAAAATAAAAATATATATTTGTTGTTGTGACTGAGGCAAGAGATAAAAATAGATAGGATTAATTATTACAGCAATATAGAGGTTTTTCTACAAAGATTTACATATGGCTATCCTAAGGCAAAATCCATTAGTTCTAAAAATACTGTTTTCCTATAAAACACAAATACACGCTTTCATATATCAACCACTTGCAAAACCATTCAAAATGCAAACATTATTGTCCTTTTTAATATTGCGATATTTCACCCATTATTTACTATACTTTATTCGGTGGAAACCACCTTGCTGTTAAAGCTGCACTCCAATTTTTTTGCAAATGCAGAGCTACCCGAAGGCACACCAAGCGCATTTCAGAGTCCGCAGCTCGACCTCCGGGTTAGAGCATCTCCAGCATCCTTCTGCCCCGTCTGGAATCAGCCCCTGCACTTACTGTCACGTTTGCAACCAGAAATTTTGTGCAGGTACCTCGTAGATGTGGTAGAGGTTTGACCCTTCGTCTGGCCAATAGTGGTAGCACTGTTTGACTCCGTTTTCCACGAGGGGTGTCAGCATGACAATAACGACACAGCCGTTCTCCCAGACCATCTGCAGACAAAGAAAGACACCGTGGCCACATTGTGACTGCCTAATTACTGCGTGACATGTATAATTACTGCACTCAGACACACAATCAAAATTTATTCCATTCACAGGAAATTTATTTCATTTTCATTAGACACTTTTACTCTGCAGCTGCTTTCAGATCCCTGAATAAACTGGCACCATATTTTGCAGGCGTCCATGAAATATTAAAGAATTTCCTGCGATTTCAATTCAGGTCATCCCCAAAATCTCTCCTGGCTCCCGGTACCATGTTCAACTGCTTTTCTGTCAAACTTTTAGATCCACTAAAGGAACACTGAATGGTGCTTGCAGAACACCCATCTATTTAAGATTTGATATTTAACACTGAAGCAAGCACAGACCTGCTAAAGTCACATGTACTGAAACCTGTTTGTGTTCTCAACCCCATGTCTTTTTTCAGTTTGCCAAGTAGCAAAAGCCATTAAAGTGCTGCATTGCTGAAACGATCATAAAAGTTGCATCTGAACAACAGTAATGAAGAAAAGGCAGAGAAAATTCAAAGCAAATCTGTTTTTCTGGGAACATTTTGGATGGAGAAGTCATCTCTCCAAATACACATTTATAAAAGATTCGTTGCAAATGTGCATTACTTTCTTTTTCCTTCTTTCTTTCCTTCCAGCTTTCCTTTGTCTTCTTTCTTCCTTTGTCCATTTTTTAAAAATTTCCTTTTTATTTTCCTTTCTCTTTCCCTCTTTTCTACTTTATTTTTCTTTTTTTTCTCCCCTCCTCCTTTCTCTTTTCTAGTTCTGTTTTCCCCCTTTCTCCCCCTTTTTATTTTTTTCCTGAAGGTTGAATGAAAGTCCAGCTCGTGCTGCAGACAGTGCACTCACAGAGCACAGGTACAGCAGAAACAGAGGAAAACAGAGTATATTCCTGCCAGCATGATCACTTAATAATTTAGACCAGCCACAGAGGAGGATACAAGAATCAAGAACATCCTCAACTAAAGGATTTCTGGATTTCTCTCACAAACAGCAAACAAGCAGAGATGCTCTGGTCTGGCATATCTCTGTTCCAAACACAGCCCATGACTGAACAAAAAGGCTTCTATGAATTAATACCAAGCAGCATAATCACTAAAAACTGTTATTATTATGCTGTACATTGATGTTATATTTGCATACAACTTTCATTGTCTTTTTGCTAGCATATAAAATTACTAAATGAAGAGTAAACCGCTCTTTTTGTGAAGGGTTATGTTTATTTCACAGAAATATTTATAAGCAACTGTATTGACATGTAAATTTTGTCAACAAAAAAGGCCTTTGTCTAAACTGTGCAAAGATGAGATGATACATTCAATTCAAGGATTATTTTTTAAATTACATATCAAATAAAAAGGTTTCCCATTCATGGATAATGATGTTGTCTTCTCTTTTAAGAATAGCTTGCATATAGAGAAACAAATAATGTTTTTCTTCCCTTATTTCATTTTGCAACATAATTAAAACTACTTTTAAAACAGGCTTAGAATTATTTAGAGAAATGAATCTAGGGTTTACACAGAATAGGGTTATTTATCATTTTGAAAAGAAGTGGGGTAAAAAATTACAGTGGAATTTAAGAATAATATTTTAATGTTTACCCCTTAAAAAAGGTTTTTAAAATAAAAATGTCTGTAATTTCCTCATCCTCATGTTTAAACCTCACAATGCCACAACACCATTTAAACATACTTTAAAATTATAGGAACTTTACAGATAGATGTATATTTACCATTTGTATCTTTTTTGTACTGCATTTGTTTCAGGCCACAGCTGAAAACCTTCTTTATGTGTAAGGAAGATGATACAGATTTCTTTCATTCTAAAATAGTTTCACCTTTTTCAGCCAGCAATCAGACTGAAGATAAGAATTCAAAACATGCATCTTACTTTAAAACTAGCCCCACTAAATCAGTACGTTCATCACATAACGATTTAATGTGCCTCTAGAAGGTATAGAAGCTCATTGAAGCCATTACGAAAATGAGGAGAAACACAGTTTTTATGAGTGTAATAAAAATACAATGATCTAGACCATAAACTAATCATCGAGCACTCTGCTTGTGCCACCCAAGTGTAACATTATAAAAGCCCACTCATTTAGAGAGGAATCCTTACAGTTTGGCAACCCTGCTCATTGGTTCAAAGACAGAGCATTTCATTAGCGAGGGGCTGTCTGCATCTCTGAAGATTTCATTAAGCATAAATCCAAATGAAAGTTAATTTAAACAAACAATTTCAAAGTTACTCTGGGGTATAATATTTCTTTTAGGTC
Source organism: Anomalospiza imberbis (assembly GCF_031753505.1). Lineage (NCBI taxonomy): Eukaryota > Metazoa > Chordata > Aves > Passeriformes > Viduidae > Anomalospiza > Anomalospiza imberbis. Next base: position 143,372,662 of record NC_089681.1, on the reverse strand, counting down.
ATTGTGTGAAAAGTAGAAGTCAAATCTACTAAATCAAGAAGGCAATACAATCTAGTGTCTTCATTCCTGTTACAAGCAACTGTCCCTGCATCTCCTGTTCTTACCATTGAGATGGGATTTTCACTAAGGCTCATCACCTGTGACTGGAGGACTACAGCATTTTCATTGTTTCCTTGCTAATTGAAATATTAGAACATCAGCTTGGTATCTATTACCATGTATTTCCAAATAACTTGGGAGCAGGATGAGTCAAAGGCAGTTCAGAGTTTTACACTGTCATCTGTTTACCTCCCCATCTTTAAGTAATTGATGGAGTTTTCAGAAGCTGCATCGCCCAGCACTTCACACTTGGCTGTGCTCAGTGTCCAGACACACTCATAAACTACAAAGTGGCCCCAAGAATGTGTCTTGGTAAAGAAAGAACAGGTAGCCCAGACCTGGTCTGCACAATCCCAGCACAGCCTCTGAAAAAGCACCTGTGGTTATCAAGGAGACATTTCAGCTGGCCTTGGAGAATGGAGGAAGAAGTTCAACTGCAAATATGCAGTAAGTCACATATTTCTGAACTTTGTATGCTTGCACAGTGTGATAGAAGAATAAAGAGGCCATCAGGTCCTCAGGGCGGAGGCTTTTCTTTTTATGTAAAGCTCAGCAAAATTAAGCTTTAGACTCTAAGTTTCTACAAAACCTAAATATATATATATATATATATATATATATATATCTCATATAATACACACATGTATATATTTGCAATATATAATACTAATTTTATTTTTTTTTGAATCACTTAGCACAGGCAGGCTCATGTTTGTAATTCATGGTAATACTTTCAGCAGGAGAAGAAATGTTGAATGGAGTCCTGTGAAAGCCTGAATTCTGTACAGGAGTTCACTGTAGAGCCTGCAGTGCATTCTTTGCTGAAAAGGAAGGACACTGCATGATTTTGTATGACATGTCCACCTTCAGTCTGTAGGCTTAGAGAGTAACATGCTAATGATCTTTAATGAGGTTCTGCTGTATGCATCATTCTCAGAACACTTCTTGGACAAGAATAACACCATCCTGTTCCATTTGCTGCAAATTAAAGGCTGAATCCTGCAACCCAAAGATGAGCAGAGCATTTGTGATCCTCAGAATTCTCTGTTGATGAAATCTACCAAGTGTAAAGACCTCATGCTGTGGTTATCCAGCATTGCCAGCTCCATATAAAGGGCTTCCACATTGGGATGAATTATATTTAGTAAGAATTACTTGAAAAGGAGCACAGAATTGGTTTTTCATGTAATGAGAAAAACAAAGTCACAAATAGCAGAACCAGTGTTACAACAATGCCATAAATCTGATAAAACATCAGTTTTTGATAGTTTATAATTTAAAATGTTCTTGTTTACTAGCTTGCAAATAAAATGGTTAATATGAACCCCTTTTATTTTTCAGACACTTCATCACTTTGAAGCTTCTTTTTATAATAAATGATTCTTCTCAAACTCCTTTTTCAGCCATTTCTGTCATTTTTTTTGATGGGAAAATTACAAGATATGAACTCTGCCCAGACACTCTTCACTTAATGGAGACTAGTGGAGAAGTTTCTAAAATGTAATGATTTAAAAGTAGAAAATAGATGGGATAATCAGTTAAATCCAGCCAGTTCACTAAATATAACCTGCAAATCACACCAGCTGCTCTCTGGGAGAGACCTCAAGCAAACTACAGAATTTACTTTTTCAGTCTTTTAGGCTTCCCATACAATTGGTTTTTAACTGGTAAATACAAAGACTTGGAAAAGCAGATGAACCAGCAAAGAGAACCCAAATAATTTCTGATAGTCAAAACTCAATATGAACAAACAGGACTCCTAAAAAACAACACAAGGTGCTAACCCTTGCTGCATCAGATAACATTTATCACATTACACATTGTGAAAATAATTAACTCAACTGTGATGTCTTTCAAGCTTAACAAAAAATGAGGATCTTTTAACTGAAGGAAAAAATTGGGTTGAATTTAGATTTTTGTTACCAGCTAGAGCTTCACAATGCATGCCAGTCAGAAAGTCATACAAACTTTTTTTTGTGAAATATTTTGCTTGTAAATGACATAATTTTAATATGAAATGGGTCGAATCTGACAAGGTGAGAACTGCCATATGCAAAATCACAATGGTGCCTGAAAGTTAAGCAAATCTGTAGATTGAAAGGTTAACGGTCAACAATCTGTATTTCATTTAAAAAGTACCTGACTGCAGCTGGAAAAATGCCTTCAGACAGGACCATATATAAATACACAGTTGTATTGTGTCCCTTTCTGTTGTAGCAACACTTACTTGGAAGTCATAGGGAAAGGCAAATTCAAGATGACTGTATGTGTTGCAATAATTTATCTTTCTGCTTTCTCATACAGACATAAACTGCTCTTATTCTTCTCAGTAGACTCCTAACAAGCCTTATTATTAAATAATTTAAATATGAGCTCTGTTTAGAGCTGCACTGCTGACAAAACCACATTAAGGAGCAAAAGTCCACTAAAATAATTAAAAATTAGCTTTTCCTTTAGTATTGAAAATGTGGAAACTAAACAATAAAGGGCTACAATTTTAAGGGACCATTTCTAAGTACCTTCTCCAACCAGAGCCATAATTAGAGGGAGCATGGTAAAAGCAGACTCCTTCACTGAACGCTTATGGAATTTCTAATGCTATATTTGTTTCTCATGGCTTGACAAGTTACTAGAGCTCTAGGGGCTACTGTTCTGTGCCTATGTCTCCCTTGCTGTTTTTCCTTTATTAAATTAAAATATGCATATTTTACACATTGAATTACTTTCTGTTGGTTTTCATCTGCTCTTCTTTCTGAAGGTGAGAACTAATTAGACATGCAGGAAGTCCCATTCCAGGCAAAGAAAATAAAACTTGGGAATCACAACTGCTTGAAAGCCCGGTGTGTGCACAGAACAAAATGCAGAAGAATAATTTAGTCTGCAAATTAATTTCAGCACTCAAAAAATGTGCTGAACTGGGAGCACAGAAACCAGCATTTAGAGCAGACAAGGGTTTGGTACAGTTGTTCCTACTCAGCCCATGGGCTTAGAACACTGATTTTGCTGGAAGACTCATTCAGCAGTGGGGACATGGTCTCCTGCTACTGGGATTTGTCCTTGGAGACTACTGATGACTAATCCTTTTTACAGAGGAAACAGTCAACTGACAGTATTTTGTATTTCTTTTGCTGAATTCCAAAACTGGAAGAGAGAAGCAAATGCTGCTGATTAGACATGCAAAGATTTATCAAGTCCTCAAGACTGTGATTCAGGAATCAGTTCTCAATATGCCATTGTGATCTGAGAGGAAACCATCAGTCAATTTTTCGGACTGATGCTGATAATTTACTCCTGAACAGGGGTAGAGAAATGTAAAAATAGTTTTAGATTAAGAAATGCAGGACTGGGGCAACAAAAAGCAAATGGCAGTTGAACTGCCTAGCTCCTATTAGAGCTGTGGACTTTTGGGACTTCTGTAATTTACATTTAACAGTCTGGCAATAAAAGTAAAAAATAATCAAGGGAACAGAGATGAGGTTTCCCCAGTCACTGTAGTCACAACAATGCAAACCTCCACTCCAGTGAGGTCTCTCTTTGTTTGTCAGCAAGAGACAGGGAGCATTAACAAGAAGGCTGAAAGGCATTTCCACTTTCAAGACTATTTCATGTACTGACAAGTAGTGGAGGCAAGACTGATTAAGGAAAAGCATGGGTTTGACCCAGAATGTGTAGGATGATGAAGCTTTCCCTTGCTTCCTAGAGGAGCCCCCCAACAACAAAGGGGCAGCGCTTGAAGTCTTCCTTCCACCTCCTGTCTGACTTGGTGATGCTCATGAGTGGTGTCTGCTCTGTAATTCTTGCCAGGCTGAAGCACTGGGAGATCTATTTAGCCTGGGCTACAGATCTGTTTAGGCAAAACCAAAGGAGTTTTCTGGTCTAAACTAGTGGAGTGTGTCCACTACAAATGTGGACTGTATTTAACTTACTCTCATGACTAACTGCTATAGGTGCACTACCTTACCCAGCATTTGCAAAATGAGGAAAATCATATTTCTCTCACCCTGCTGCAGAACTTCAATAATGTTCAGATAATGATTAGTTATGTTCTTCATGGAGGGAGGACATCACAGGAGCACAACAAATCCTTACAGAAGTATATATATCACATATTATTTCATTTTCCAAGGCAACTAAAGCATGGCAGGAAGTGCTTGTTCCCTCCCCCTATTTCACTTAATGTGGTAAAATAAAAAAACGTGAAAATGCACTTCCCTCCAAAAAGAAGGAGGGGAAAGAAGGGCAAATGTGGGTAGATTTATGAAAGAAAGACATTATATGGAGTATTTTTCAGAGAGAAAATTTATCGCCTCCTACAGAAATGTAGGAGATGACGAACCTCAGCAGACATGCAATTTATAAAACCAGCATAATTAAGAACAATTTTTCAGTGAAAGGACAGTTGGTTCTAAGTATCCTAACTCTTAGAAATAGTTTCTTGCATATTATCATCCCTTGCTTCTTAGAATACTTTGCAAGTTAAGACATGTACTTCATGTCAAATATTTTGTGGAATTATAACCCAGCACATACTGAAAATAATAAAATTTTATGCCTCCAGAATTATTCACAACATGGAACTCCTGCTGCGAAAACTTGTTATAGATCAGAAATGTTCTACATCCTCTTTCTTTTGAATTATGTTCAAAGAGATGTTGAATTTTAATAGTGCTATGTGAAAGAGCTGAGTGAAATCTCACTGAAGCTGCTGGACAAAATCATCACCTTTCATTCAAGATAACTGTAAGAAACAAGCAAACTCTTTTATGAAGACTGATAACTGAAATTACAGAAGTTATCATCAAAACCAAGAGAAAAGTGAAGCATATGGACCTGTGAGTTTCTCTAGAAACTGATATGCTTAATGCAGAGAGAGAGCATTAATCAAGGCAAGATGATTAATCCTGATAAGAAGCATAAATGTGTAAAAGGAATAAAGAAACCACCAGCACAGCTCGACAAACTAGCATTGTGATCCTGGTAGAAGAAAAGCTGAAAGAGAGGTTGGGGGTAAAACACTGGGTGAATGAGATTTGGAAAATAGAAGTTATTGACTGTTATTTGATTCTGTCTTTGTTCAAGGAAATAAAACTCTGTTATTTCTTTGTAAATAAAATGGAACTCTATCAAAGCAAAACCCTGTCCTGAGGATGAATTTTCTTTCCAGCTGAGAAGAAAACAACCCACAGACCTGACAAATTGTTTAACCACTCAGGTAAAAATGGATTAATACCATGTGAGGACAGTCATCCAGTTTTCGAGAAAGGGAATAGTGAGGTGGAATTCCCACTGAACAAGAATAGAATCAATGAAAGATGTATTTCTCAGAAATAGTAATTGGTAAAAGATGAAAACAAGACCAGATAAAATTAAAAGAAGACTTAAATCAGCTGGAGGCTTTTTCAAAATTAATTAAAGTAGTGGCTGGAAAATTTCCAGAGTGGTCCAAGAGATGACAAGCGGGTAGAGATGAAATCTCTGCTTGAGCCGCAAACACAGAGCATCCAGACAGATTAAGAAGCCCTGTGGCAAAACAGATCAATGAGATGACTGACAACACAACTCCTGCAGGCTAGAAAGTCTTCAAAGGAAGAGGTAAGCCAGGAAAGTTGGAGCTAACTTGGCACTTGCTAACTTAGAGAAGCTATGCCAAGAATCTAAGGATCTGGAGAAGTAAACCAGAGGGACACAGATAACCATGAAGACTTTTTGCCGTTAGAAGTCAGTGTAAGATTACTGCCTTTTTTATCATTATTTTTCTTACAGTATATACAAATTCTAACACCATTTGCAAATAACCAATATCCAGGCATCTGGACCATCTCCAGCTCAAACATTGTGCCTTTGAAAGAAAAACTTTAATCAAGCTGATCTTTCAAGTCAACTTGGAAACCCAAACAAATAGAAAGTTTTACAGAAAATTCTGAGACTAATGGCCAACTCTAGTGGCTCAAATTAAATGGTACTGCAGAATGATACCTGCTCTTCTTCACCCTACCAAAAAGACATAATCTTCCAAGAAGTGGTCACTAGTGAGATAAATGGACTGGTGCCTCTTCAATCCTATAGTTGTACTAGGCCTGGATCACTCAGATTCACACAGAATCACTGGGTTGGAAGAGATCTTTAAGATCATCAAGTCCAACCCAGCCTTAACACCTCAACCATGGCACCGAGGGCCACATCCAGTCTTTTTTTCAAAACATCCAGGGATGGTGACTCCACCACCTCCCTGGGCAGGCTATTCCAGTACTTTATCACTCTTTCTGTAAAAAATATTTTCCTAATATCCAAGCTATATTTCTCTTGGTGCAGCTTAAGACCTCACCTGTACTAAGAATGCTAAACTAGATGAGCCTAGGCCAAACACCATCAATGTTGTATGAAAAAGCTCTGCCTAGTTTGAGAAAGGAAAGGCACTGAGCTAATTATGATCTTTGTTTGGATCTGGGCAACTTGAATACAGTAAATGGGAATTTGTTTGCTAAGTGTCTAACAGCACTTGCACTAAAATACTGGGCACTGGATCAACATAACAGGTTTTAGAGGGGCCTGCCAGTAAAACTAGAAAAAAAGATTGCCCAAAACTAAATTATCTGTTTGTTAAAACCTACAAAGTATTGTGACATTCCACAAATCCATTCATAGCAGGCCAGACTACTAGCTGCTGTAGAGGTAGTCACTGACTGGTGGGAGAATATAATGCAAGCTTGAGAGAAAGCTGGTTTAGAAACTATATCTGGAATAAGAGCACGAAATGCAGACAGTCAGAACAGATCAGAAGCAGTTTGAATTTCATTGTGGATATCAGCTGTGTTGTGAATGCCAAGAAAGTTGCCTTACACTTTCAAGTAAAACAAATGTTCTGTAGACAAGAGTTTTCTAGAAGTCAGCTTGAAGAGCCTACAGGAGTGGAAACAATTAACCGGTTCTTGCTGGGGCAACCTTTCAGCCAAGACACAACGGAGTGGCTGATGCCCACTGTGCACCCTGACTGCTGGGAATCTCAGCAGCCAAATCTCTGCAAAAATAGGAATCAATACATCCAGTAAATATTGCCATGGAAGGTGATGTCGAGCTCCAAGAGTTTCTGTTGGACTTGCTAAAGCATGACATTGTGCATTTAGACAAGGAACAGCAGAATAGTCCCAGATCCCTCTGGAGTTAGTTGCTCTTCTCCCTATCAGAAAACTGCTTCACTGAGCACAAAAAGGGAAAACAGAAATGCAACTCCGCAACAGCTGGCATTAAGTCGAGGAGGGAGAGGGAGGAGAACCACTGAGAAGATGTATCAGGAATGAATAATTGAATCATTAAACAATCCCTTGTGGCAGCATCATGGAAGAACCATAAACAACAGAAAACTGTATCCAAGTAAATATCAACTGATTGTGCCCTGACAGGAGTTAAGACTATTTTCCATAGCAAGTTCAGCTTTCCTATGCTTTACATTAAAATAGGCACAATTAGGTGAAAATAGAAATTAACTTTTCTCCTGCAACTGGGCATAAACTGCAACATATTCAAGCCACGGCTTTTGATTTGTACACTGTATCTTCTTCATTTCCATGGTCGTGGATGCAGTGATCTGCAAGGAGCTCATCTCTCTTGGCCTGTTTGCTACATCTGGTTGATACCCTGGGCTGTGTAAAAGGTCTGGGACAAGAACTGGCACATTGAATTGTGACAGGCAGGACGTTTACGAAAAGTGGGTCATAGACCAAACCAGGACATTGGCATAGGTAGGTTGTTATGTTGAAGTGACAGACATCATCAAAATAGATGTCAAAAAACACCTTTTCTATGGAACCTAACAGAAGAAATAGTAAAAGAGCATCACATCAGAAATGCACACAACCGCACTCAAACCAAAGCTGAACAACAGCTCCCAAACGGCTTTTGAGGAAACGTTTACAGCAAATCTGGTGGGGAGCTGGAGTGAACTTTCACTGATGGATTACTGGAAGAGAAATAGCAAAAAGAGCAGAAGGAAAGTGAAGACTCTTCCACACAAAATAGCATGAGGAAAGAAAGTAAAGAAAGAGATCTTTTAAGTATGAAGTGGAATGAAGAAGATTGCGCCACAGAACAAAGTTGTAGTCTTTGTGACTGTGCCAACAGGGTGCCTAACTTTTCAAACTGCTGTGGGAGAAGAATGAAAGATATCCTTCATACTATGCTTGTATGATTAATTCTGATTTCTGCAATGCTTACTTAAAGTGGGCTTTTTAAATGCCATATTTAAAAACAGGAACATATATTCTTCAACATGCAAAGGGGCATTTACAGGTCAAAGTACACACAAAGTAGATGTACAAATATGAAAAAAGAAACAATTAAAAACATGGGCCATAGAAATCATAAAATGTCATTAAAGAATAGCTCACGTACTATTTGATTTTGCATGTGTAACTTAACAAATACATTTTCAAGTATCATGCCTGTTAGAAGAAATTCATTTACCAAGCAAAAAAGATCAGTCTTCTCAATTCTTGCTAATTAACAAAGAGTGAAGACAAAAATCACAAGCTACTTGAAAATTCAAGCCAGACCAAAAGCTCACCTGACTTCAAGCAGAAAGCATTTGCTCTGCCCTTCTAGAAAACAGTCTCAAAATATCTTGGACTGAGCACTTAAATATCCACACACCCAAAATTCAACAACTTTTTTGAAAATGTCCCAATTACTCATCAGAAAAATCGTGACATGAAAAGAGTCTTCAATAGGGATCAGTTAATAATTTCTAAGGATAGGTCAAGTGATGCAGATGAAGAGATGATTTCAACAGATGCAAGCTCCTAAAATACAATGGCACTTCTAAAATTGTCACACAGACATTCTCTTATCTTCAAAACAAAAACTTCTAAATTCATAATCCAAAACAAAAAATAAAAGCATATGTTCATGTTGATAATAAGCCCCAGCTGGCCTCCTCCCCAGGCAGCTTCTGTAAACTTTCAGACACAGTTCTGTACTTCCAAAGGAATATGTAACACTTGTATCCATTACACACATCTACCCTGGCAATGTGTGCTGGTCCAAAACTGAGAGCTGCACCAGCACTAAACACCTGCATGCAAAGTAAGCTCCTAATTGTGCATCAATAACTACTCCATTTAGCCCCAGTCCTGCAAAGAATTCTGCCCCGACTCAAATTTATGCAGCTGGGTCGTAACTGCCTGTGGCAGGGGAAATGCATAAAGATTTAAGCATATTGGAGAACTAGGACATGTGTGGAATAGATTTCAAAGGAAAATTCATGGCACTTGGTGTTTGGTCCTTTCTGATGGAGAATGGAGAATGACAGTGAATTCTGGCTACACTCTCCAGGCCCTCTGAAAATCACTGAATCCTTGGCAGTAATTAAGTTACAGAGACCAGGCACTAAAATATGAATACTTTGCCCTGAGATTCTCAGTATAATTTTCAGATAACTATTCCTTAGCAGGGCTTGTTTTACACATAAATGGCTTGAATATCCATGTACTAGATTTTAAATATTTTGAAATTAAGGTTATTCCACTTACAGTGACTCAAGCACAACATACTTTTGCAGAAATTACATTTCAAGAAGTACAGGAAAAACTTGTGACATAAATTCAGCTTTCAAAAAGATGTTTAACTTACCTGCCAGAAGTCAGCAACAGTAGCAGGGAGAGGGCCCTGGGTGGCAATATATGCAGGGTTTCGGGGGTCATGGTCCATCTGGAATAAGGAAGAAGAAGACAAACTGGATTTATTTAAAGGAAATCCCTTGTAGTGTTAGAGACAGAAAGTATGTGAGGGCAGAACAAGGGACTTCCTAAAGGACTGTCATATCCCTCCACCCTTTATTGGCAAGTAAACTGTTTTATTTCTATTTGTAAGCTCAGAGGAGAAGTTTTCCCCCAAGAGACTGAAGACACCAGATGAATATCAGCACACGTGATGAGCAATGTCCCATGTCCTCAATATGCAGAGAAAGATCATTTATGGTGGCTGACAAAGGCATTTATTTGAGATCAGTACTCGTGGTTTCATAGCAACCTAGGAGCATTTTGAAACATTTTTCTACACTGAATGTTAAGAATGCTCCACACATCTAAATATGTTCTCCATTTCCACCATGCCAGTCAAGGGCACATGTAACTAAAAAACAGCAAAAATGGGGAACAAATTCAGTTTCTGGCTTTTTCTGGTTAGCTGATTTATCTAAATGCATGGATTTGGCCTCAATGGAGGAAGTTCTGCTTAAAGACCTTAATTATTACGTTTAATTCAAGGAGCAGAAAATTCACTGAGCAGAAAAAATAAAGAATCTAAGAAACAAAGCCATCAAGAGTAAATAGGATTAGTGTGTTACAATGAATGTTTTTGAACTGATGGGTGGTTTTCTTGGTTCTAAATCTTAGGACCCATTCTGCTGAAAAAGAAGATCTGCTGATAGGATTAAAAAACAAACAAACTCATTCTAACCCTGAACTGAGCAGGACAAAACATTGAACATAAAGAAAAGAGACCCATTTCAGCTCTGAGATGTGTGGGTGTGACTCAGTGACACTGAAGTCGATAAAAGTTAACTCACAGCCATGTAGCTGTAGGCAGAATTTGTCTCAATACACAATTCTATAAGTAAAGATCTGAATAAGAATGAATGTGAGTCACATTTGCATTAACAGGCATCTCCTGAATTTATTCATAGCCTATCAAAATTTTCAGTGATGGTACATGTCAGCGTAAAAAAGGCACCTCATAATTATGTGCAACATAAAAGAGGGAAGAACCATAAAAGAACAGATGTAAGTTATTCTAACAGAACAACAATATGATGAATGCTGCAAAAAGGAAGAGAACACTTTTATGTTTCTAATTTTCTGATGTATAATTAAGCTGGACTTAATATTAAAATTCTCCATGACAACACAACACAGGTAAAAGTCACTGAATCCATTTAGACTAAAAGCTTACTTCTGCTTCATCTCCCATAGTAACAAAAAAACCTTGACCAGGATGTCTGTAATACCATCATTTTATTCCAAGTTTCATTGGGATGCTTCTCTTATCAGCAAATAAATCTTCCCAACAAGCAACTGCTCACAAGAAATGTCAACCTTGCTTTCTTTGCCTTTTGACAAAAGCAATTCTAATAGCAGGACATTTACTACTGTGGGTATTTTGAGACCAGTGAAAACTAGCTTTCTCCAGAAATTAGTATTAACAAAAAAGCCCTTAGGAAAAATTTCAAAACGGCCAACTTTTTTTTCTGTTGTGCTTGGCTTTTTTTTGAAAGAATTGAGACACTGGACTAAACACAGCTGAAAACAACAATAAATGTGATCAAGCAAAGTCAAGCTTAAAAGCAGGGGGGGAATTTTATTCTCCATTACAGTTGAAATGATTTGTTGTTGTTTTGTTTTGAATCCCAAAGATCTACAAGATTTAAATTTGTGGTGAAATGATTTCCTATGCTGGAACTAAAAAATCTTAACTTAGAAAAACTGATCTACACCAAGGAGGATATGCTACTACCAGAGGAAATTGTTGTGAGCTGCATCCACTCAAAAATGATGTCACTTCTCCACAGGCTAGAACTTGGCTTGGAAATGTAACCAACAGTAAATACACCAAACTTTAGAAAAAATAAAATTTACTTTGAATTCTTCCTAAATGTTTTTTTATTTTTAAATGTAGACATGCCAGAAAACAAAGGCAGAAGAAATCAAGGATGATGCAAATAGTGCTGTCATGGAGGAAATATGTCTCAACATTCAGCTGATAAATCAGGAATAGGCCAATCTTGGCATTTCAGCATTAATCAACCTCTGTCACTAAGGTGCTGTTGGAACGTGGCAAACATTACAATAAGCACAGTGGTAAAGTATATCAGCAGTTTAACAATAATTCAAAAGACAATTACAATTATTATATTCCAAGCACATTGTGTTGCACAAAAAACAATTATGAGCAGAAACTCTTCCTGCTTGGAGCAAATAGAAAATGGCAGAAAATGCTATCACACTATTAAATGATCTTTAACTGAACAAAAGTAAGAGCAAAGTTTACACTAATTAAATGAAATTCCTGGTTTCATCAATTTTGTATTACATGCGCTGTTTAAAAGACCGTGGATTTCAAGAAAAGTGTGAAAAATCCCTAGTCTGGTCACATTCAATTTAATATGAGTAGGTGATGGCAAGGTTCTTGAATGTTTTTGCCTTTTTCTTTTTTATTCTCTCAAGGTCAGCAAGAACACCAAGGGCATCTTAATCTATCAAAGTTAACAGAAGTTTGAATAAAGAAATAAAGTCAGTAATGGGTTTTAAACTAACTAATCAAGGATCAAGTAAAAAGCTTTTTTTTTAATGTCAGTAGTCATTTTCTTCTTTCAAGGATCCCTCAGATTTCTCACTTCATGAAAATAAAATAGAAAATGTATTCTCCAGAGAAGAATGGAGAACTCCAGACTCCATACAATCAAGTATTAAAACAAAAATTGATTGTTTGCTAACATTTTACATCAGAACAACCTTCAGAAATCACCCTAATAATAATTTTCAAAAAGAACATGATTTTTCCCTCTATTTCCCCATCAAAGCACCAAGTTCACAAGGCTTACATCAGAATGGGATTGAACAGCCATTGTTGGAAAGAAAAACCTACAATTATTACAACTGTTCCACTATGGTGGAATTCTCATTTTTTGCTGCAGTTCAGCATAGGCAAGTCTGGTGATAATGTTTCAATCTATTTTTCCATGATTTTATATTAGGGTCAAGGGTTACTATAACTGGCCATGCAATTGATTGTACTGATTTTCATCACTACCAGTATCAAAAGCAAATGAAAAGAAAAATGAGGAGCACTGAGATTTCTTCTTGGAAAAGAAAAACTAGAAAAAACTTTAGTGGCACAACTTGTGTTTTCCTGCAGGGCTTTGTAGTATAAGCTGGCTTACAGTACCCTAAAGTAGGAAAATATATGAAGAACATTATCACAACTGGTTGCATCTTGTTAATATCAGACCAGGATTCCACCTTTGCTTTACTGCAGAATAAAAGCTGGTTCTTCCCTCAAGGGTTCTATTATCCAGCTGCCTTGTTTTAAGACTTTGCAAGAATGCCCTGAAGAATGCTGAATTTTGTTGAGCTTTTGATAGAGATTGTGCTGCTGCATGATTTCACTGATAATGCTGATGAAATACAGAAAAATCAATACATTGTGGGAGTAAATCATCGGGAGTGGTACATGTAGATTCTTGTTAAACAGTCTTGTAAAACTGCAAACTGAAGTAAAAGTGTCAATAGGCATCAATGACCATTTTGAAATTTTATGTAAATGATAATACTGATGAATTCCTTTCCTTTACCTTCCCTTTCAGCTTGTCAGATCTTGAATTCCATAGGGTGAGATGTGGTCTCAGTCCCACCATATTTACCTTCCTCTAAAGCCTTTGAGTCCATCTGAAATATTTCTGAATCATGAGATCAGAATGAAATCCAGTGTAGACCAAATATAACAGAAAGGAAGTTGAAATCTGATTAACACCTTAAAAATTTGTATGGATTCAAGCTTCTGTGTGGTTTCCAGACTTAATGTGTTTACAACACCAAGAAAATCTACTTCCATGCATATATTTATTACGCAAAGTATAGACAGTCTTTAAAGAAGAAGTATATTTGTTTTTGCAAAAGAAAGCATATCCAGCAAATGCAGATGAACTTTGTAATCATTCAACTCAGCATTAAAATTAAAAAGGTAGACTAGTCCTCATCTTCATGTTTGAATTAAAATTTAAAACAATTTTTTAAATCCTTCCTTTAAAGCCCCTAATGGAATGAAAGAAGCAAATCTGGTTGCCTATGCCATTATGAATTTCAGAGTCTATTCTTGCTGATGAAATTTGTATGCTGTATTTGAACAAACTGTCATGCTAATGACATTCCTCAGTCTGGTGTCTTCAATAATAAGCAAACTGAGTTTTTAAACGTAGTTGATGGGATTTTTCTCTCTCAGACACCCTATGAGGAAAAACAGAATTTCCCATTTACTTTCATGACCTCTGATTTAAAAGCAAAGATTGCACATTATTTACTACTGGATGATTTTCCTGAAATTTAATGAGGACTAAGTACAAATATGACAGAAGTAATTATCACAGTTTTATTCTGCACAGTCAGGGTCTCCTTGTGCTGTAATTGCAAGCCTTTCATTCAGCTGCCTATACCAGAGTTATTACCATAGTATTTTATGTTATTTCAGAGAGGATGGAAACAGATTTCTACCTCACTTTTATCCTGCAAATTTATCCTAAGGACTCATTTTGCCTGGCCTCATGCTACAGCTAAATAAAAGACATATGGGAAGAACTTGGACTAAATCTTTCCAGATTCTCTTCACCCATTCCCAGCTGCTCTGAGGCCACCAATATAACCTCATTTTCACATCCTGCTGTGAAGCATTGAGGTATTGAGGGGGGGCAGCATTTTTTAAAAGGAAGAAACATGTGGGCAGGTGGCCAACTCATTGTCTAGCATGGGGATTTTTTTACCGTGTGCTGCTACACTCATTTAGACTTCAGTGAAGGTTGAGTGAGCCCCAGCTGGAGACTGGACCACTCACCCAGAATCTGGAGATACCCAGCAACATGTACAGGACTGGCAGCCTCCCTCCATGAAGCTCAAATAGAATTACTTTATTTTACACTCTTCCTGCACCAGACAGCTCCCACACACAGGGAGGAAAAAGCCTCTTCCAGTTCATCCCATACTGATCCCCTGCTATCAATGCCCATCTCACAACAGTGCTCACTCCTCACCCAGGCACTGCAAGCAGCAAATGCACCAGGAGCATCACTGTATTGACAGGATAGTTACTGAGGTTATTTAAGTTGAAACAGTCTGAAGGAAAGAAACGGCAGGATTTTTGCAAGAGTGAGTGGAAGCAGTTGTACTGATACTCCACATCCGCTGTGTGCTTTCACGGACACTAACTAAACGTGCGCCTGCTACCAGGAAAGATCTCAAGTAAACAGCAGTAGCAATAGCACATATGTCCAACTTAGGCTTCACTAACTGTATAAACATGGTAAATATTGCAGAATCAAGTGCCCAGTTCAGTATTGCAGTAGGCATTTGAAGTGGGGAGAATAGAGACTGAGTATCTCTGCCACTTCTATATTCGACCTTATTATATAAAAACTACATCACATTAATAAATATGTTTACACTAATCTGAGGACATTTAATTTGGCTTGAAATTCAGCAGTTTGCAGGGAATCCTTCCAGACCATGGGCTTGCAAAGCAGGGATTTCGTCCTATCAGCCCCACACTGCATCACCTCCAGGAAACACATTTTGATCTATTGCTTTCAAAATAGCAAAATGACTACTGGCTAAATCGAGCAAACTCATGTACCTAACAGGAGCATCTCTCTCCTTGGAATAACAGGTCTACACAACTGTCAGCTGTGGCATTCTCTTCTCACAGTAGGGTCTCTATCCTACCATTAAGAAGAGGAACTTGAAATTTTTTCTTGGCAGTTTTTCTTGGCTATGCAAGTTACTGGGCACTAATCCCAATCTAATAAAACACTTGTGAACCCACTTATTTCTGGGCATAGAGGTATTTCTGTAAGAGATACAAAGACAGCCATAAGAATTTTTAGTTCATCAGTGTGACTTCTTGTATTGAACAGAACTCTTGAGTCTGGGAAAAAAACAAAAAAAGAAATATGTTCTAACCCCACAGAAAGACCCTTATCAAGAGCTGGATGGAAAGGCACATTTACAGCCCTTTGTAAAAACACAAGAGTTAAAGCTGTGGGAGCAGGGACCCTATGCTTGCATGAGCTTTGGGAATCCTGATAAAGCAAACCTCTTCCCAGTTTTGTCAGTGGGATATCCTAGTCCTGTTTCTTCACTTACAACACTACTTAATCTAATACTTTACTCTTAAGTGTAATTAAAGAAACAGTTACACCATAATCCAAAACTACAATTACAACAGACACATACACACATGCAAGAATTTACCCCCTTCTCCAGCCAAAATGGTGTACTAAAAGTAGTTAAACTGTGTCTACACAGACTTTTGGGCAGGTTGCAGTAGTCCAGTAAAAACCCAGAGTTGTACTGCTGTCAACACTGAACCCCACTTAGCACTGTCTACAGATGCTGTAATTCCACTTTGATACCACGTTGTTGCCATGTGAATTACAACCAAGCTCGTACAAGAATACAATATCTCACTTCCAGTTATCACCTCCCACTCCTGTCCTTCCCACAAAACCTCTCAGTTTCTACTATCAGATGAAGGCTTGACCAAACATAACTCCCCAGCTGGGTCCTGAAGACACAAGCAGAGCACTGAAGCCCTGGAGCTGGACCTCTGTGTATGATTTTACAAGCAGGGTGCACATTCCTTGGAACATGACCTGTGATTCCCTGATCCTGGTGCCAGACAAAGCTTGGTCTAGTCAAGAGACATACCTAAAAGCAGTCTAAAAACTCTAATCTGTGCCTATCTACCCTTGTCCTCTGAAATGGAAACTGGCAATCCCTCAACATGCAGGTGCTTTGGTTTCCCCTCTACCCTAAGCCAATGACAAAAACATCCCAAAGGTGTTTTTGGGCTTCTGTGTGTTTTTTAACTCTTTGAATAAAGCACTTTTATGTGTTGAAGAAATGAAGCTTTGAACTCTGCTGAAACAAAGATCAGGGAACACTTTTTATGTAGCTGCTGGGGTTTTTTTAAGAAAAAAAGTATTATCAACAACATTGGAAGGAAGCAGCCTGTAATTTCATGCTGTTGCAAATTGTCAGCTGCCTTGCCCACACAAAGTCATTTAACTGGGGGAGCGATACTCCCTAGGAAAATGAGCCCATAATGGCAAATACAGCCCACTGCAATGAGATCTTATTCTCCATCCTAAGCTCTTTCTCACAGTTGCCCTATAATAACTTTTTGGTGCCTAATTAATGTGCATAAGAACTGTGAGAAAAAGTGACTGCAATACCAGCAGTTCCACAAGGTCAAAGACACAGTGTCTTTTTCCCCCTTCACTGGGATATCCTGACACTTCCATTGGGATGCTATGACAGGGCAATGCCACTGGCATTACTGTACCTGTTTAGTGTCTGCAAACAGAGACCTTTTCTCCCTATCACCTTTTATGGACAAGAAAAGGATTCATATTCAGCTCACACAGTCATGGGAAACGGCAGCTGGGCAGCACTGGAGTATCTGGACACAAAAATTGGACTGACCTACTTTGCAGTTGGAACGAATACTCAGGGGCTAGGGGATCCTGTTCTTGCTTTCAAAACAGCAAGCTCAGAGAAGAACCAGGAGAGCTACAGAACCACCAGACTGTGCATCACTAGGTCAACAGAATAAGAAAGGTAAGAGGAAATGTCACTTCCTAATGCAGAAAAAGCTCAGAAGCCTGTGGAGCTCAGCTCTCCATGCCTACAGAAAACATTCCTCCTACTGTAGCTAGTAGGACAATGCAAAAAAGAACAAGCTATTTTTACCTCTCAGGAGAAGGAAAAGCTCCGCTAAGTAAAACATTGAATTTTATAATCTGTAAATTAATAATATCTAATATGAAGTACAGAAAAACTGACAGTATTACAAGGTAGAACGAGGGTTATCTAGTGACTTTTTCTTAGAAAATAAACTTCAAGGATTGCATGCATATATATTTCTCTTCAATTTGAAAGGACAGGCTGAAGCGCCAGCGTTGTGAGGTGTTTACAACCTGAGATTAGCAGTGAGGTGCCTGGAGTGACCCTATTTTGACAACAAGGAATGGTAAGGATCAACTATTTGGAATACTTCTCATAGGTTACCATACTTACAATTGCACTGGCATTGATGTAGTCTGAATTGTTGTGGCTACTTTCACCTTTCAGACATATCCTGGAATGGTCGTCTGCAAAGGAAAAAAAGGAGAAGAAAGTTTCTATACCAGTTTCTAACATTTTATGATAGACAATTCAAAGTCTGATTAATGTGCTTTTCAAGACAGGAAAATATCAGAAAGGATATTTCCTTCTGACTCCCAGCCTAGCCATAGGGTTGATACAGCCACAGCATCGCAGCCTGACTCAGGAATGAAACAATGGGATATTGCAGAGGCTTGGTATCAAAAAGCCTGTCTTCGTGAGATGGACTGTGATCTGCTACAACCTCTCACAGGAAAAACGAGAATCTCTTCTGTTCAGGGAGATTAAGATTTAAACTAGGCAAATCACTAAACCCCCCCCCAGTAATATAACAAACATTCCTGTGCTTGCAGGGTCATGGAAGAGGGAAGCTGATGGGACTATGTCCACCTGGCTCCTCTAAAATAGGAACAGCAGGGACATGGAAGTACAGCTGAGAGCTGGACAGTAAGTTAATCTGTCCTGGTCAAAGACCAGTGCTGTGTGGTGTTCCACTAGTGACATGGGGAGACAATATGACTTGGAGATGATCACGGGAGAGAGAAAATGCCAACAATTTCACTTTAAGTACAACTGGAGCACACATGGACATCTTACACTTCAGACACCAGTAAAGAAAACAGCAGTTCTGGACATAGGAGACTCACTCCTGTTGTTTGCCCATCTAGTCCTTTTTTTAAATATAATTATTTATACATCAGAACACGTATAATGGGTGGGTTTTATTTGTCTGTACTCAGACAGAGACAATGCAGATATCTGCATCTCTTCCAATCATCCAGACTCACTTTCTGTTATGAAAAAAAGAAATGTTTCTATGTGATGAATCATTTAATTCTGATTTAGCTGTCACAAACAGGCCAAATTTTGTTCACGAAATGCCATTTCTTTCCACTGACTGAAGAAAGAAAGCCCAGACCACACCCAGATAATTTTAGAGATGTCTAAGTCTACATATGAATCCCAAACAACTTGTACCTGATATATAACCAGCACAATTTATACTTCTCAGGAAACCTATCCTGTATATGGTAGAAAGAGGTTGTGGAGCTGCCCTTTCTGTAGCCCCTTCTAGCTGAACATAGATACTGGTGTTTTGAGAGGATCGAGGATCTTTCCACTGATTTTTCAAACCGACAAAAAGAAGAGCACATTGTCTAGTGGCCTGAGACACCACTCAACACCAGGATTCCAAGTTGGCTGTTAAGTACCAATCATTATTTTAATAATGAGGAATAATAAATGAATTAACAAACATTCCAAGGACCATACAGGAAGGTAAAGACAGAGAGTTTGGGCTCTGCTTAGCTTTATTCAACAGTAATGCCATGGCAGCTCAGTAGATGAGCAAGACAAAGGGATGTTTGTAAGACTGTTGTTTATAGTCACTCAATCTCACCCAACAGTGTCAGCAATCTTCTCCTGGAATAAGATTAGTGAGGAACAAGTCGTGTCAAATAACTGAAGAGATATTCTTTACTATTCACATAAAATTTCTTTCCCTGCTGAGGTTTGAGGATGAAGAAGACAAGACAGGGAACATGCTCATGAACATTATTCATTTCCATCCCACTTGGCACCACTGCACAAAAAAATCCAAAATATAAATAAGAACTTTTGACACCTGAGATCTTGGGCTACCCAATTTTTTTTATAGGAGGCTTTGCAAGGAGCAATGTCATAGAGTGCTTGAAGAATTGCAGCTCTGAAACCTTCTGGCTTTGCAGGAGGCACACTGTTACATGCAGTAAATGTGGTGTCCCACATACCTTAAGCTAAGCAAGCACTCAGGATAAGCCCTGTTCATTGAATAGCAAAAGTGTTTGAACTAATCACCAAAGGAAACGTGTGAAATGTTTTCAGAGGATGAAGGAGAGAGAGCAGACAGTGATTCATCAGTACTTAGCAAACAGATGTCAGGGTGACTCTCCAGTAAGAGTCAGGTGTGAGATCAGTAACTTACGGATTTTTTTTTTCAAAACATAGAGTTTTCTCCAGACCCTCTGATTTAGTGTGCCATGTCATTATCTTGCAGTCTTGGAGGGTTTATCAAAGGGCGAGACATGCTAAGGCTTTGGTAGTGAAAAGGTGGTGAAACTTTGTGTTTACTCTTAGAAAAAGGTAGTGTACAAAAAAGGTTATACATGTTTTTCGGCATATTTCAAGAGTTTGCACCCACGTGTGCTTCCGTTGCAGCATCAAACATTCATATTGGCAATGAACAGATTGTGCTTGTCTATGCCTCTTTATCACCTCAAAGCTTCTAGGAACTAGCATAATAGCTCTTCTGAAACAGGCAGGGGAAGAAGAAAAGAAAAAAAAAAAACCAAAATAATACCATGGACACCAGATTGTTATGTTAACAATGAGTAACTATGGGGAAAGTGCTGAATGTACAGCATTTTTTTTTTTTGCAAACTGCATATTGATTATGTGAGAAGCAGGAAAAGCAGGAAATACAAGTAAGGAAGGTATGTCAGAAAAGGAAGATACATAAGATCAATCTAAATAATGAGAAAGAAGGATGAATGAAGAAATAGGAGAGGAGAGGGGTGATAATAAGGAAGTGAGAGAAAAGACAAATGCTGTTACTAGCTTCTGCAATCTGGCCAAGCTACAACTCCTCATCATTTTAAGTATCTACAATAGCTGCTGCTGAATGCTGAGCTGCTTTGCATTTGCTATTGCTCCAGCCAAGCAACAACTGAAAGAAAAGCAAAATGTATAGATGGATACATGTGGCAGACAGAGGCTTCCTAAATAAGAAGGTTAATATTAACCTGTAGCTCCAGAGAAACACAGCACAATGCTGGATTTCATATACTTGTAAAATATAAATCATAAAATATAGAGGATAGAGCATCAAGGACATGATATAAGCAAACACACATGAGTTTGCAGTATATAAATCTTTATTTATAGACTGAAAAGGCTATGTTTTGGTGTCTACACATAAATATCTTCATGTGAGGTGGTTAATGGAGCTTGATTTAGGTGGTTAAACATGAACATGGAGTGTTTGAGAAACTGTAGGGTAGATGAGACATTGAACAAGGAAAACAGATAGGACACAAGACTCCAAGACTTTTACCCTATTAGACCAGCATCTGAAGCTCACACAGGATACACAGTGGCATCCTAAAGCTCTTCATTTCACTATAAACCAAATACCAACTGTGGCCACTGCACAGCTCTCCTGATGTCACTGCACTGACTGGAGCAGGGGCTTTGACACCAGGCTCACATGGAGGCAGCTACATGGAGACACTCATATTCAGGCGTCCTGATCTACAGTCTCACAGACTCATGCCCAGAAAACTTGGTTTCAATGCCTCAGGGTAGATTTCTACTGATATTTGAGGGTCCTAAAGACACTTGGGCTAGCAGTCAGGAGGGTCACAAGTCTCCCACTGGGCTGGTATTATACCTACCAGTTCTGCCTGGGTACCTGAGTACTTTAGGCATCTCAAACAACACTGGATTCCTGTGCTTAAATGACTTAGTCAAGCATAAAATGTCATTACTATCTGAATAATAATTATTATTGACCAATACTACAGTAGTATGTCATCTCAATCTTTTACTTTTCTCTCCGTGGCCCTGCAACTTAACGAAGATAATTTTTGTTGTTAGATGGAGATTGGATGTTTGTAAAAGTAAGACTCACATTTTCCCTCTGTCTTTTGTTTCCTTTTAATCAGATACTTCTGAAGGAATAGAACCAATAAAAATAAGGTTATAAAAAAAGGAATACGGGCAAATTTAGGTTCTCTGAATCCAGGCATAACAGAAGAAGGCAATCAACCTGGCACATCCTGCCTGGATCATAATTTTCTTCCTTTTAGATTTAGACTGATTTTTGTGGGGTTTTTTTTTCATACAAAGCACTACACAAGACTCCACTGAATTAAGAAAGTGAAGAACTACTGAGAAATGAAAGTGGTACAGCCTGAAGATTGTGAAGAATCATAATCTGCTGATTATCATTATTTTGCCTATAGATGATCTGCAGAAAATAGAACTTTTCTTTGCTCTGAACTGCTCAAGTTCATTCATTTCAGAGCACTATTTGCACATGCATCCATAACATGGATAATGCACACAACCCTCTGCTCAGGTGTTCCCATCTCTGGTGCACAACCCCAGGCTGTGCTCTTAAGGCAAACAAGACAGATCTGGGTGCATGTTCTGCCCCTAAATGCTTTGCTCTCCTTTAGAGGAAAGGCAAAGCACAAAGATAAGCAGGTTGCTTAAATATATACCGCGACCCATGGACATGACTGTGGTGGACAGTTTTGGATAGAGGTTCACTGCAAAAAGTTGTTTGCCAAATGTTTAAAATACCTGTATATATTCATGGTGTACATGAATAAAAACATACAGCATTGACTCTGTTGAGATGGGTTTGTTTTTCAGAGATGCAAAAAGAGAAAAAAAAATTGGAAAGCATTTTTGAGCTGCTCATCTATTCATAAACAAAATAGGCATCACTAAATTATAGCACTAAATATAAACACCATGTGCCCTAAATTACAGCAATCTGCTTCTTGATTGGATAAAAGGATACAGTTTTGTTAATCTAGAAGGTCCAGGTAACTTGAATTGTTAGCATTTTTTAAACTAGTAATTAGTTAAGTGCAGGGTCAAGGTGTTCTGCTATCAAGTATTTTAAAAGCTGTTTGTATAGAAAATAGAAAAGTTAGGTACAAGAGTAAGCTATGATAAAAAATTGTGATAATAATTAGATCAGTTATATAATCAGTAAAAAAAATATTACTTCAAGACTGGTTCAGAAAGAAAAACACAAAGTAAATACAACATATTAAAGCTTCTTTGAAGCCTTTCTAAGAGGAAATCTTCTGTGTGAATTGGCAATCTTGTTCTACCTTGTCAAGGTGATTATGAATATGAAAGGGGTAAGGAAACACTAAAAAGTCATTACTCTGTGAGAATACACTGAATGTAGCATAACAGCTCTGTAGAATATCAAAAGCTTATCAGGTTTGCTTCTTCATCCATGGTGAACCAAATCTATGGTTTTTTTGCTATAGTTTTAATATTTAGCACACTTTAAAAAATAGTGGGCACACTGGACCTTCTCATCTCAGTCTAATCTTAGAGTCTAAAATAACCATCACCTTATCAAAATTTAATATTTTTTAAACTCTATGCCATACTTTCCACCCATCAACAAAGTAGTAAGCAGTTCAAACATACATAACATGACAGCTGTTTACCAGTGCACAGCAACTTCAGAAAGTGAAGGCAGATAATTTTGTGCAATTCAGTCAAAAAGGAAAATTCTCAGTGCATAAATATTTGTAATAGAATTTTCCACATTAAAGAAACAAAGCAAATGTATAATTTTATCCTTTTAAATGTATTAAAATAGTTACAGTTAAAACTTCAGAAAAATTGCAGTCACCCTATCCATGTCTAAATACCTTCACTTCACCAAATCACCTTCAGGCAGCACTGATTCAGTCTAGACCCAGATATGGGAAAAACAGGCATAACAACATGCCATGGAAGAAGCAATGGCAGAGAAAAAAAGGCTGCTCAGTGCTGGCTGATACACCCAGAGGTACAATATGATGCAAAGAGACAGACTACCTGTCATCATCCTGGAGTGCATCTAAAAGACAGGTACACGCGGCATTCAGGGATGTGGTTTAGTGGTGACCTGGCAGTGCTGGGTTAACCACTGAACACGATGATCTCAGTCATCTTTCCCAACCCAAATGATTCTATGACACCCAAGTTAAAAATCTCTGCTTTTTAGCACTGTCACAGCCATGATACTTCTGGATTCAGAGGTAGAAAGGTCTAGTCTGAAGGTTTCTATCTTATAGCTCATTGTATCATGAAGACACAGTTTCTACATCAGTCAAACAACCAGCACCAATTTCTGGCAACATCTGTAGCTCCCATGCTGTGTCTGTGGCAGCAACCAAAACCAGTCTAGATTAGTTTATGAGCAGGAACTTGAAATATCTTAAGATGGTCTGACTGTAAGTCCATATTGATAGAAGACTTTAAGCAGGAAGATTAACTTGGATCAATACATATTTTCATGGAAAATTTTCACTGCCAATCTTGTCAGTTAAGTGCTGTTTTTTTTTCAGGATGTAAAAGGGCACAGAAGGCCTGCCCTACTTTAACTTTCATGGTGAATTCTTTAGAACTTCTCAACAAGCCTGATCCCCAAACACATGGAAGTCAGCAAACTGCTGCTGTCACCCCAAAAGGCTTTTGACAAGCACCAAATTTACTCAGGAGAATTAATACTGCTAAATTGCTGTAATCCTCTCCTGAGTAGAAAAGTATTGCAGAAAGAACCACTACATACACAAAAGAGACAAACTCTGCTGAAGCAAATATGCAGGGACCGATGGGCTCAGTTAAATTACCATGTCCTTCCAGAGACTCTTCACTCTAAATCTGGCTATGACATTTACTTAAAGTGTTACCTGTCATTTCCCCATTTCTAAAGGAGGAATACTACTTACTTAAGACTCTCAGGGAAAATTAATGTTTTCAGGGCACCTTAAAAATTAAACCAGCTATTTATGTTTGCCAAGCCATCCAGCTGGATTGTGGGCATGCTGACTGAAAGCATTTTGGTTGCTGTGGACTGTGCATATATTCTCAGTTTCATTTTTGTTTCATTGGTTGCTTAATGAAATATGTTTCCATACATTACCAATGTAATCTATGAGATATATATATGTTTGCACAGCAAAAATATATTACGTTTATTTCAAGCTCAAAAGATGGCTGCTTACAGGAAAGATCAGATTCTAGGAATATAAACATCAGTTCCTTTTTTTAATGATTATTTTTATTTTTGTGTGTTTAGAGAAGCCTTGCAGAGAGAAGCCAGTTTGCAAACTTATCCACTGAAGCCTAAAGGGGCTCCTTCAGTACAGCTGAGTATCTGATAAACAGATTATCTAGCTCTGCCTATAGACTGCTGGTATTACTGCTGGATGGACAAGAGACCAGCTTGTCTTGGTTAGAAGAAGAAACTTCTACTGAATAGCTACGGATGCCACTCTTGTACAGGCAGTATATTCCAGCACTGACAATCACTCTGGCTATGGAATTTGGTGAGACAGCACAGCTGCAGCAGCAGTGTTATGTGGCACAGTTGTGCATTTTTGTAACTATATGTGACTCACAAGGAGATAAACAGGTTCTGATAAGACAACAGGACATGCACCCAGCCCACAGATGTAGCCACAGCTTTCCAGTACACACAGAAACCACTCCACTCCACCTGCCTTCTGCAACTTTCACACCCCTGTGCAAAGAACACTGGGGAGTGTACCAAGAACTTAGAATGGCATGATCAAAGGGAAGTGTACGTACATGGCACCACAGCCCGGGAGCGGTTCTTCTGGGCATTCTCCTCCTGCTGTGCCACGCTGCTGTCGTTGGGCTCAGCCTGGTATGCACACAGAGCTTCCCACTCCTTCTCCAGACGATTCTTGTTTTTCAGGTGATCTTCCATGTAGGACTGGAATTAAAAGAGTACTACATTAAGCAATAACTTAGCTAGGCTGAAAGCTAAGTTTAAAGGATATTTCTCAAAGCATGGGAATCCTGAGCTTTGGGGAAAAAAGAGGCTCAGTTTTAAGGTTCATTTATTTACTTAATGGAGTTAACTCCAAGCTTATTTGTGCTATAAAAAATGAGAAAGACAAAATGTACCATTGCTAACAGAGAGGAAATTTATGAAACATCTAGTCGCTGAGCTTTAGGAGGAAATTATTTCTTCTTCAGTACTCAGAAAACATAAGCCCAAACGTCTCTTTCATCAGGCAATGCAAAAAAAAAACAAAGTTCCATTGACAAAAATTACTACAAACAACTTCTGTCAAAACAAAGAATTTTATAACCAAAGTTCACGCATATATGCATGTCACAACAGTGATAGAAATGTCAAAACAGAATTTAAAAATTGCTAGGCTGAACTGTTGTGGCTTAAGCACTGGGTCATTCAAACTCATCTTGCAGATGAACAGGCACAGAGAGGGCCTTGAACTGAAGAGATGTTGTTAATTAATATTAATATATGTTGTTATAGATTGTACATTACATTCAGTTAATAGTATTGGGAAAAGCATCACCAAAGAAACCTGTCTGTGGCGGGAATGATGGGCCATCCAAGTATCTTGGTGCTGGTCTTCATCTTTCGCAGATGTCCCAAGGCTAGAGCTCCAGTCCAGCAGTGGATAGGAATTCAGCACCAAAGATTTGAGAAAAGTGAACCAAAACCCTTTTCCTTCACCCCATGGATCAGAAGATAATCCAAGTATGTGAGGGGAGGAGAGCAGAAAGGAGAAAGAGTGGGGAAACCCAGAAATCTTCCCTGCCCTTTAGCATGAAAATTAAGAAAGTGATCACCTGGTACTTTAAGCCTACTTATACAGACTCATTATCTTGCAGAGCCTGCCATCTTCTACAACAAGCAAGAGAACCCTCTCACATTACACCTGTTCTTATTTGCAAATTAAACTCAATAATGCCTTTACTAGGTAGGTTGAAATTAACATTCCTAAACAGATTTAAAAAGGACAGACTTTTCAAGAGACAGGCTCAGGGCCGGGGTCAGTAGCAGAGCTTCTGGCCCAAACATCAGTCACAGTGGTTACTGCTGGAACCTTCACTAATACAGCCCAATCTGTAGCAAACCTTGTCTAGAAAAAGCTCCCAGAAAGGATTCACTGCCAAGTATAAAAAGCACTTTAATTGCTTAGAAAACCCTTTCCATAGACAATCTCTGTGACGTCAAATTGCTCTTCCCAAATGTGCTTTAAAGAAGAAAGGCACTCGTGCCCTGTCTACAGGTTTAACAGAAGGTGTAAAAAGCTTGCAGCTTGTCCTCTGCCAAACAGGAGCTCTGCAAATCTGTTGTGCCACTGTGCTTTCCACCTGGCAGGGCAGGATACAGCTCCTTGTTGCAGCTAAAACAGTTTTTTGATGACAAAAGAGCCCCTGACACACAGCTTTGTTTGGTGCAATGTTTGTTGGGCTGTCTTTACACAAGGGTTGGTAAATCAAACCTGGTACTGAAAAACCAATTCAAGAAGCGACGCTTCCAGAAGGGATGTCTTTAAGGACACAGAAAGATATTGCATTAGAAGAAAGGTTTCTAAAGGAGGTAGAAAATAGTGGTGGCCTAGATACAATCAAAACACCTACTGTGTGATTGCTTCTTTTCTATAATGAAGGAAGAAGCATTGCAGTGGACAGAGCTGTGACCTGACAGACGAGGAGCTGGGAGAGCGGCGTGGCCCTGGTGTGTGTCAGGGTGTAGGTCTGGTAACACATTCCCAACATTAGCTTGCAAGTTAACAGGAGGAAACCATCCTCTAGTAGTTTGTTTATCCTTGTCAAAAGGCTGTTGCTACCAGGGAAAGGAGGGAGGCTACAGATCCTACTCTTTTCTTCTAGCAAATCTGTGTCTGGATATGTATACTGAAATCATAGGAAATTAAAAAAAAAAAAAAAAAAAAAGATAATCCCCCCAGAGCAGAGATTTGCTGTTATACGAGAATTTTTATGAGGCAAACGGAAAAAATAGCAAAATCTTACAATACCACCCAGCCAAGACTGCTGGCTTCAGAGCAGCTGTTTAGCATGCAGCAGAGATCAGGCAGTCAAGGACCAGCTTGTAGCATCTTCCCATTTTAAACCACAGTTTTATAATCTGATTCATTTTGACATGCCCATCACCAATGTCCCACAGACTTCAGGGACATTTTATGCAGATAGACAGATCTGCCAACACAGAATCTCTCCAAAATATTGGTAGGTCCACAAAGCTGTAGGAAAAGGACCATGAACATTTGATTCCTGAGGCAGGACTGAATGTAGTAAGGAGCTTTCTGTTGACTCCAGCTTGTCTCTCTGATGATTTCAAGGATTGTATTTTAAAAATAAATTTAATTTTCTTTTTAAATTATCAAATCTGACACAGTTAAGGTAAAGTTTACCATTAAGGTAAATTGACTGCTTTATTGCACATGAACTTTTAAATAACTCAATGTTCTTTAAAAGTTATTACTTTTATCTTCATTTTTCAGGTAATCTTGAGTGTAAAGATACATGAATTTTCAAATGAAAACACACTGAAACCCTCACTTTAACCAAACATTTTTTGTGTGGTTTCAATTCCTGCATCACATGGATCAGGTTCACAGGGCACTTCCCGACAGACCTTGAGGAGGTGTTTGACTATTTGAATGGACCCATGGAAGGCTCTGCCCAATATGAACATCTGCTTTACACACATTTTTAAAAGCCACTGAGAAAGAAGCTTGCTTTAAAACATTCAGGAGCCAGACAATTCCCTCACAGTTAAGTAATCTTTCATTTACAGTCCTTCAGACTATGCTCATCCCCACTTTGCTAAACAGAAGCTTAGTGATTTTGAAACACTCTCTTGGGAGCTGCTGGATGTACATTAAATTGAGTGGAACTTCTGATATTTTAGAGATTGTATGTCTACTCAAATCCACTCCTTAATTAGGATGTTTTGATGAGACATTCTGCAGTGTTTGCCTAGTGCAAAAGAAATCCATTACCAACATGTCAAACACACACATGATTGTCCTTGTCCCAGAGCAGCAGGTAAAATAAACAGAGGTTGTCACCACTGTTATTGCAATGCTCCTCAAGCCTGCTGAAAAAAGCAGAGGTCAAGCCTCACCAATATGGGCACAACAAGAAAAGTCCTGTAATCCCATGTATATGCTATTATTTAAACAAACACCACCTGCTTGCACAGATCTTCTGATGCACCTTAAATTCCATTAACCTTACTTTTCCCTCCCCAGGGCCTCACCTGCAAGGACAATTGGCAACCCAGTCCCTACTTTCTCTTGTTTAGACAGAGG
This sequence comes from Anomalospiza imberbis, assembly GCF_031753505.1. Taxonomy (NCBI): domain Eukaryota; kingdom Metazoa; phylum Chordata; class Aves; order Passeriformes; family Viduidae; genus Anomalospiza; species Anomalospiza imberbis. Next base: position 143,343,738 of record NC_089681.1, on the reverse strand, counting down.
AGATAATCTTGCTACCAAACATGCTGTGGGGATAAGGAGGATGTGCTGATGTAATGAGGACAGAGTGGATGTATTATAAAATCCATTATTACTGTGTGAGACCTGCCACTTGCAAGGCAAAAGGGAAGCTTTCAGCAAGAGGATGAAAAGCTGTCCCAGGGACAATGAATGGGCTGAAGAGACACTGCCAGTGGCACATATTAAGACAGATTCCATGTGCCTGAACACAGGCACAGAGACAGAGCACAGTGACCCAGCTTGGCTTTGGTAGAACATGGCTTTGTTAGAGTTTCTGTGTGCTCAGCTGATGTTGTGATATGGTGTTAAACTACTTTGGTTTTCTTTATTTTTTTCTTTACTCTTTTATCAAGAGGAATGTCCAACATATGCTCTGTGACTAAATAAGGTTAAAAATGTAACTATTAAATTCTAATTGACTGATCAATCTTTAAATCATAGAATCACAGAATCATTTAGGTTGGAAAAGCCTCTCAGATCATCAAGTCCAACTGGTAACCCAGCACTTCCAAGTCCACCACTAAGCCATTTTCCTCAGTACCACATCTATATGTTTTGTAAATACCTCCAGAGACAGTGGTGACCCCACCACTGCCCTGGGCAGTCTGTTCCAGTGCTTGACAGCCCTTTTGGTGAAGAAATTTTCCCTAATAACCAATCTAAACCTTCCCTGGCACAACTTGAGGCCATTTTCTCTTCTCGTATCACTTTTTACTTGGGTGAAGAGACACAATACTTTCTTGAGACAGTATTGCTTGCATCTGTCAAGATATTTGTTTTAAAAATGCCTATTTTATTAGCTGATGTTCAGTTGCCACAATTATTTTTGACAACATACTTCCAATACAGTACTTGAGTAGAAACCCTTTTCTTGACTGAGGATGCACCTTTCAGTGAAAATATGTGCAGCTCTCAAATTGACAGACCTTGACAGGTCTAATCAAATTTCAAATGTCAGCTGAAGATGTGGATGTGAAATTATCTTAATCCTTGTGAATGGTGACTGTTCAAACCCACACTGTTCACCCAACAGTGTGGGAACCACTGCTTTCAAACTACTGCTGCTTTTCCCAGAGATGCAGAGGGCCAGGGAGTGCTGTCATGCTTCCCAGGGTTCCTTAGAAGGAGGAGAGGAAATTCTAGAGGAGAGAATTTGTCTTAGCTATTATATAGAAAATTGTGCAGGAAAAGACTATACTTGGAAAAAAAATGTTTTGTATTCTCGCCAGTTAATTTAAACAATGTGGTTTTTTTGCCTTTGTTCCTTCTAACTCATGGGTTGCATCGTTCTGGCCCAGGATGCCCCAGAATTCTTGCTACTCTGAACTTTTTGTTCTTTAGTACACATTGCATTGACTACATGTAAGAGGAATTCTCTTCTGCATAAATCCAATTTGCTTTCAACACCACATATGGTTTTGTCCTTCCATTTTCTGGCTTAATACCTTATCATTAGTGGCTTCACAGTAAATTTCTCTGTTTCCACTCATATTACTCACAATGTTATAGAATTCAGAGACAGAAACAGCCTATCTGATTACTTGCTTCCAGCTCTTCAAATAATGTCATTTCTTGTACTTCACTAGAATCCTTCTAACATTTGGCTGTTCTGTATCTAAAGCAGAAGCCTAAAACACAGTTCATTACTACTTCTTGGGTCTCCAAATGTTCTGAACTATACATTGTATACCTGGAAATATACAAATATTTTTAAAAAGAAACACTAGTTCTCATCTGAGATATTTTTTTCATAGGGATGTCAACAAAATTGCTTTTCTATTTCAAACTTAATTTGCTACTTATTTTCAGCAAGCCATGTATTTCAACTTTAGCCTGTTTGCTCAGAATATTGCTGTTCTCCATAATTTCTGCTTGTATATATTCCAGTGTCTTCACAGATCATGTATTAATGGATCTATGCAAATTATAGATATGGCTTCTTGTGACTCTTTTCTTCAAAGATAATTTCTTTGTTGTATGTGTTTTCAGGTTTAACACTTTCAATTTTTTGAATTAATCCTCTGTCATCATATCTGTGCAGAACTTTAGACTGTGATGAAAGTCATTGTCACTTCCACTGATTTCCACATCATTATTTAAAAAGTTAAATATAATTGGATCTAAGAGCAATTCCTGTACTCTGCCAGACACTCCTAGACATGACTTTTGATCATTACTTTTTGCATATCAACCTTTTGCCTCATTTCAATCCATATAATTGTCCTCTAAAAAATTGGCATTAATTTTTCAATTAACTATTCATGAGAAAGTGTCATGACTTTATTAAAAGTATGTATAACATCTGTTGTTTTCACTTCATCTACTGGGTTTTGTAGTTTTACTTAAATAAAAAGCAATCAGGTTTGTCCAGACAAGATTTGTTCTTTAGAAAATTATGCATATTCTTACTCATTGTTCAGCTATCCAATGGAAAGGGTAAAGGAGATTAGCAAACACACAAAGGAAAGACTCCAGCCTTCCCCATCCTCTTAAATGACACCCTTACATTTATTTTCCTTTTATGCCCTTGGAAAATCTCTCTCTAGATAATCAGCAACTCCTTTTTTAATATGTGCTCCATTATTTTCTAGGGCTGAAGTCTAGACTCGGGGAATAGCAACAGAAAAGTTAATTTCTCTTCTCTGTTCCTGCTCCCCACTCTAGTTTGTAAAAAAATAATTTTTACAAAATTATCAGTTTATTCTTCTATTTTGGTGCACACAAACTTTTCTAGAACTGATCAAAGAAAGCCCGCTGAGATCAGTGTCACTATTGCAACTCTGAGCCATATTCAGATCCTGCAGAGCACCGCAACGTTTTTCCTATACTTTTTAAGCATTTCTCACTTCCCAGCACAGTTTCATAGCAACACTGAAGTTGCTTTAGGGTCTCGCTTGCAGAAGATCAGTCTTTTTCCCTCAGCTGCCCTGGTGGCCTTGCACAGACAAAAGGCTGGGAGTTCATCACAGGTTTCCATGAAGAAACTTTCGGTGGTGCTGCAACACGGGAGCAGAGCCAAACTATGCCCGTGCTTTCCTACTTTTCTTCCTAGCAAAGCAGACCTTAAATAAATACAGTATGCACCATCTAAACCAATTTCAGTCTTTCCATCAACTAGCATGTTAAGAAAAGAATTTTTTGCCAATAATTAGTTGTTCCATGGGAGTCCCACAGTTGTTTCTGGTGCTCGAATCCAACCAACCCCCAATAATGCAGAGCCTGTAACTGGTACTAAGACCAGCTCCATCTCTGAAGCATCAATCCATAAATATCAGGAATACCAGCTTTAATCTTAAATCTCAAGTTCTCAATATTAACTGCAAAGAAGTGTGACTTTATGGGGGTAGTTATATTTGGCTTATATAGACATATAAAATAAAAATTCTGTTGTGGCAGCTCATTGTCAGTATCTCACAGAACTTGTATCTGGAAGAAATCTCAGTAAATTACCATCTGGCTCTAAAGTCTCACATGCTCTCAATCCCAGGGAGTGTTCTGCATCCCTACTTTACTGGAACCAGGATTTCATCACCTGATTAGTCAGTCATTTCAGGCTGAAGGCTCCTTTCTCTTTTCTAACTTGTCCTGTGCCATCTCAGATCTCCTGCTTACAGTAACCACAAATGAAAAAATATGGGAAATAAAAACTTGGGAATTTGTATTTTCTGTTTGCAAAGGACACTGAGAAATTATTTTTCCTCCTCTATTTGCAGCCATATTACTACCATGATGTGTTTTGATCTAATAGTTCTCATATTTCTCAGGACATGATTAGACCAGTGAAAAAAATAGTTTTGAAGCTTTTCTGTTAGGTACTGAAAAATAATACGGAGCTCTACTTGTAATTTGGCATGAAACACTACTAATATCATACATAATATGGTAGGTGATGAAGGAAAACTTGAAAAAAAAAGCCAGAGGGAGGCAATTCACTGACAAAGCAACTATTCAGTGTGGTTGAGAATAATATCACTAGATTTCTTCAAATAGGTTGTATTATTCAGAAATAATTTAACTTCCATGGTGATACCAGCCAACGATAAAAATGACATTCCATAGTTTCGGTTTCATATTTTTAGATGTAAAGCTCATTGTAGCCACCTAAGCATGCACACAGGGAGCAGTTGTGCTTTCAGCATGCCATCTTAAATAAAGTTAAATTATTTTCCCTGGTTTGCTAGAGAAGTGTCACCTCTGCACAAGAAGTGTAAGGCATTATCTACCAGACTGGACCAGTGTGCAACTTTGGCAAGAAAGGCTGTAATTCACAAGCATGTTAGATGGCAATTGATGTTCTGTTTGCCTAAATTAACACACCCTTGATGCAGCGTACATCACCATCTCTCCCTCTCCTAATGCTCTGATAATAGAGTTTTGTAACTTGTAAAAGGATTACTTCAATCCAATCAGCAGGTGCTGGGATCAGTGTGTGTCACACAAACACTTGCTAATCCCTTTTCTTACAGCTCCCAGCTGCCAAAGGTGTTCAATGAAATCCCAGTGAAATGGATGGATACAACTTGGTCTGGACTGACACAGGTTGTCATCTCTGGAGGAAATCTTGGAAAATACATGTGCTGCTAAGAATTGCTTCAACTGGAATGGTAGAGGCAGGTATACTTTTAAAAAGAAATGCAGCTATGAAGTGAAACATTTAAAAATGGAATGCTCAATTATGAAATATTTACTCTACCTGGCTCTCTAAATATAGCAGAAGATAAAGAAATTCACTCTACAAGGAATCCCTTCTTAAGGAATATCAGCTACTTAATGGTGTCTTCTAGGTCTTAAAATACAACCACCCTCATCTCCTCCTCCTTATCCCCTTTCTTGAAATCTAAATTATGCCTCTGAAGTTTCACCTCTGCAATTACTTTGCTTTAAATAAACCTCAACAAAAAAGAGAAGATGATTGCCATAAAAGGAATATAATTTGCTCCCTTACAATCCCTGTATTTCTATAGCTCCTTCTTGTCCAACTGTCTGAAAGTGCTCACATTACTTCTGCAGGGGAGGCTAGTATCACTGCTGCTTCACAGATGGGAAATGAAAGGGCAGAAACATTGAAATGAATTTCCCAGGGTCACAGAATATGCTCCTAAGCCACTAATTTTTGCAGGAATATTCTTGACAGCTGTTTTTTACTCCATGATCATGTTTATAGACATGACTAAAAGTCAGGACACCTTAATGAATCCATATCGGAGAACATTTTTGTAATTACAAGTAAACCAAATGTTCTGACTGTGATGGAATTAGTACAGATTTTGGGCTGGGGATCTTGTTTAGAAGTACATGGTTTTAGTGTCTGGTGAGTAGATAAATTTATGCACATGCTGAATGCTGTTTATGCAAAGACATGCCAAGGTAAATAATATATATGTTAAAGATTAATCATCCAAAAGCAGTTTCTAAAATTTCTGTACTTCTTATAGTAGATTTCACTATAAAAATCTTAAATAATAAATAGCCTTCACAAAAAAGAACAATATTACTTAAAAAAATTAAGGTCTAAACCTCTTAGCCAAATACTGCTATTTCACAGCATGGGATATGTTGTGACATTTCTTAAAACCAAAAATAAATCCAAAACAAGAAAAACTCAGCCCAAACCTCCCCATTAAAGACAGCTCTGCAGTACAGGAACTGGCACCAAGAAGAGTGTCAGCTGAATTCATCAACTGAGACATTTTGGGAAGCATTTCTGGTAGCTTTGTTAAAATGTAAAAGCACAAGCATGTAAAAACTAGCTGGAAAACTGAACAAAAATATACAAATCAAGTCCTTTGACTCTTTGTGATAAATATTGACACCCAACACCATTCTCACAGAAAACTGCTATTTTCTTCTTACACATTAAATCAATTTTTCAGATCATCCCTTCTCACTTCATTTTTTACTAATATTTTAACACCATACCACAATCCAAGACATATTTGTGATTCCTTTATACGTCTGTTGTGTGTCTGAAATGAAAACTTTAAAAATATATTACTGCACACTAATTACCTGGCTGAAAACACAAAACCAAATTCCCTGGCTTCTGCTCATAGCCCTGCTAACTCAATTAAGCATCTAAATTTGGGTTCCCTGTTGGATACTGTATTTTCAGATTTAAATTTTAATGAATTACAGTCTGTGTTTCTTTTCAGAGCACTTGTACAGTCATCTTCCTTTACTATCTATATAAAAATTACTAAGAGATAAATAAAGAATTCTGAAAACATCATGCTTAAAAATAATCCTCTCTTCAAGCGTGGTCAAGTTCTACAGAGATAATGAGACCAGTAAAACCCAGGCAACCATGACCAAGTATATCCAAGTGATACAGAACATGATGTGATTTATAGATAGTCTGGAAAAATATCACTGTGTTAGACACTTGCCATCTTGAGGGCAGACAGGAAAATATTTCTTTTACATACATAATATCCCTGCTAAAGCAAAGGGATAAGTACTTACTTACTGCTACTCAAAAGTGCTTCACCAGGAAAAAAAAAAAACTCATAAAGGAAAACCCCTCTGCTTTTCAGTGTGGGTTTGGTTTTTTTTTTTTTTTTGGGTGGTGGGGCAAGGTAAGATATTGAACTGAGAGAGTTTGTATCTAAACACACACAGAGGTTGTAGAAAGCTGAGAACGTGCAATATGAAATCCAAGAATTCTTGCAATTCATGCTATACCCACAGCCTAGAGGCAGGCTATGCATATAAGCACAAGTGACCATCAGGTTACCTGAGAGAAAAAGCAGGGAAAGAACAGACTGAATCATCAGCCTTTTCCTTAGAAATCTCCTGTAACAGAGACCAGACACTTAGAACTCCACAAACATCTTCAATGATCACATCCTTGCACTCAGGACCATTTTGGAACCATGTCCACTACCTAGAAAGTTCCATGTTTGCACACAGAGAAGCAACACAATTAGTGAACTGCCAGTCCCATGGATGCAGAGCAAACTCAGTGCAATAGCAAAAACAAAGAGCTTGACTATAAAAGACAGCTCAGAAAGCAGGTTGCATGAAATACTGGTTGGACTTGATATTGGAGGTCCCTTCCAACCTAAACGATTTTACAATTTTATGACAGTAGGAAATGAAGAAACTCTTTTTTCAAAGAAGCCCTTTCAGGACTTAAAAGAGACAGCTGTGGGAGAAGACATTTCTGCCCTACCCCCTCCATGTTACACTCACAGCCACGTTGAAACAACACGGGGTAGGAGAATAAGCAATGCTGACTGTGAGCAAGATGCAGCTGGCATCTACCCAGATCCCAAATCTGGAGGAAGTGTCCCATTTTCCAGGTAACCTTTTATCTGTGCACCATGGGATTTTCAGCTGATGCTGGCCTAGCTCAGTGATTCTCAAATATTTTTCTCATGAAAGCATTCAAAAGGGATTGTGAAGTGATGGTAGAAAAGCTTTAGAAGTGCATGAGCTGAAGACATCCTGCCTGCTCCTGGGACTCTTGGGTTTCCATGGAAGCCAGTAAAGAATAACACTTTAAAGAAGTTTGAGGAACACTGGTCTAATCCATGGATGAAAATATTTGAAGTGAAAGAGGGCAAAATAAGAACAAGGGAAAAACAATGCGAAAGAGGACAGAAGAAGAAGCCAAGAATAGACTGTAGAGGTCAACAAAGAAGTGAAATGATGAAAGAAGACACTATACTACAAAGGAAGAAAGTCAGAAAAACAAAAACCAGAAGACAGCTAAATGCTATGGGAAGAAGCAAATTTTGGTCATAACTGATAACTCAACATTTCCTTGCATGCTGTTTCTTTTCCTTGGAACCCTTCCCTTCAACTTCTGAACAAGGAGAATACATTGAGGGGGTGACAGCAGTAGTTTTGAGTAGACAGTAGAAGTACAGATGACTGTTAAACAGAAAGAAAAAGAACCTAAAATTTGGTGCATGTGCATGATTGCTAAGGATTTAGCAGATTGGGCATATATTCTTGAAGAAAACTGTTATCAATTCAGAAGAGACTCAAAAATGTGTGGAAGGCATCCTTTTCCACCATAGATTTATTTACTATAGACTGCACACCCTCAGTTTGGTTTTCACAAGCTTTTTCAATATGTATTTAATATCTTTCTGTCAGCTCTCCAAATATGGGATATTTTGCTCTTAGATAATGAGGTGAAAACTAAAATGGCAGAATAAATCTGACAAACCCAAGTCCAGAATTCCTTTATACTTTCATGCCTTAAGAAAGAGTAATGAGTGACTTTAAAGGGCAAAATTATTATCTTTCAATACAATTCTTTTTCTGTTAAAGGCAATAGGATGAGTTGTGAGAGCTCAGCACAGGGACACCAGGGAATGGGAGTCTACTCCTGGCTCTGTTTCCAACCTTAAGGTTTGTCTTGGTCTTGGATGCTTCCCGGTCTGTGCCTGAGTTTCCTGGACTAAAAAGGCAGGATAATGATAGCAACCTTTAAAAAGAGCTTTGAATCTACTGATCAAAGTAGTAAATAAGCATTAGCTTATTATTATTTTGGTTACTAGAGTGAGTTGAAAGGATCTTGGTGACTTTAATCAAAATTTCTTTTATCAGGCCCCAGAATCCTACCTGAAGGACAAAGTTTCTCAAAATTCAGTTATGAGACACACATATGCTAAGTCAAATGCTGGTGGATACCCTCAGCTACCACAGAGTTTTCTTGGTACAAGAGAACTTCAAATGAAACAAAAGCCATTTATGGACTTTCATAAGAAGTAGTGTATTAGGCACCATTAGTACATTTACTACAGCAATTAGACACTATCATTATGTTTTCAATCAAATTGGTCCAATGCAAACAAAGACACCAAAAGGTGAAAGGAGGCAAAGCAAAATGAAGAAAGCACTTTTCTCAGGCAGACATTACACACATACACACCTAAGAAGCAGCAGGACACCCCTCTGCTGTGAGCCAGCACTATCCTGAGCATCTTAGCTTGCTGTGTTTAATAAACCCAACCCTTCCAGGTGCCTCTCCAGCAGCAGATAAAGCAGTAGATAAACAGCTGCATCAGAAATATTCCTGCATTTAGAAAAGCTTTGGGTTTGGATTCTGCATTAGCTTCATCCTTGAAAAATTCCATCTTTTAAGTCCACCACAGCCTACCACACTGGCATGGTGACTGTCTCTTATTGCCATGCTCTACACAGTTTGTTATGATTCCTACAGGTTAAAAAGCACCCTTGATGCCTTTGGCCGAACACATAATTACAATACATATAAAACATGATTTTGTGATGAAAGGGCTTCTCTGGTATCATTACTGCATGCTATTTACCAACTGCTGTGTTTAAGCTAAAACTCCTTTGGCACTGTCTGATGAATGAAGTGAATGACACTTCAGGACGTGTCCTGCTGCAACAATACTCCCTCTGCAAGACTGCTCCAAGGAACATTGTAGGACTTCTGATAAAAGGTTAGTTCTGCAACCTGCAGGTTTTGGGGGGAGCCCAGTGAAGTTCCACATGCTCCACACAGAGGTAAAGCTTGGAGTAATCTCATGGTAGAGCAGATACATGAGGGTTTGTTGTGTTGATGGTACTTTACACACAGTCCATCTACTCATGCAAATAATGTCTTAAAGCATTGAAATGATCTCTATCTATTCTACTGGTAAAATTTGTCACTGGCAAAGACATGTGACATCTTTTCCATTAGCTTTTCTCTGTAATGTGACACAGGCAGATTAAAAGGGTTCTTTAACATACATCTCCTCCAGTACTGATGTGGCTGAGACCACTGCAAATTAAATTTTATAAATTATCACTGCTGTGCTTTTCACCATTTATGTCAGTATATATCTGCAATTTCCTCATCCCAAGGAACACAAGCAGCCTTGTCAGCTTCATTTAAACAGTGCTGTAAGAGACAAAAATTGCAAATATTGCAAGGAAAAGTTTTAAAATTTAAAATGCTAACTGGTTTTCCATTAACACAGAAAAGTTGTATATATTGCATCTCTGCTCCTAAATGTTTATCTATACCTATAGAGGATGCCACTGCTGTTCATGGGATTTGTACGCAAGCATGCATGTGGGAATAAAGCACCCACCACTGAACAGTCATCTCGAGGCACATGATACTAAAACCAATATACAAACCCTAAAAATATACCAGTATTTAAAGGCATAAGAAGGCCTAAATAAACATGAAGTAACACTGTGTCATAAATATAACACCAAGATCTCGGGCCTGATTCTGACTGGGCTCCCACCCGCTAATCACTCATCTGCAGACACAGCCGTGGGTGCAATTTCAGCTCTCAGATTTTCCTGCTGTAGCTTTTCTCCCCTTGTTATCTCAGTAGACATCTTCACTTTGGTGAGATGGATATTGAACTACCATCCCGCTACACATTCCAGGAATATGCACACAGCAAGCAGCTCGGCATCAGCTCACACATGAACAGCCTTAGCTCCCATAAAATATTCATTCATTTAAAAAATATTTGCACCCTGCTGTCAAACTTAGACAAATTCATACTGAGCCTCAGAAAATAGCTGTTTTAATGGTAAATGATGTTCCAGAAACCTCTTTCAGGCTAAACACTCTCGTCAAAATTATTTTAATAAGAAAGATTAACAATTTCAACATTAGCTGCTAATCCCCTTTCATTTGAAACTGTGCTGATAAAATTCTTTGCTTGTCATTCAAATAGTAAGTAATAATTATAGATTTGGGGCCTCCATCTCTTGCTTCATTAATAGTAAATTGCATGGAAGTCTGAAGCATAAAGTCAGCTTTGATACATCTCAAAATGCAATTTCCATAGCTTTCCTTAGCTATGTACAATTAATTACAGAGTTAATAAGGGGAATATGTTAATGAAAGGCAAATTATTCACTCAGACCACCTGGTCTTATCAAATTTCTTTAATATGCTTCTTTCTTTCTGTGAATTTGCATGACAGCAAGAACACAAATCATGGTGTGCATTGCTAGACCTTTAGTATTTTTATTTGCAACCAGCTAAAGTCCACTTAAATTAAATACAGAAAGAATGAAAGAAGTAGTCAGTAGTAAATAACTGACTGCATTTGTTTTCTCAAGTTCAGTACCTTCATAATTTTAAAATAAAATTGCTTAAACAGCTTTATAATTACCAGACTCTTTTCAATGCTGAAGTACAAATATAATGCATCCAAAAAGGAGACATTGTAATCTTTTATTTTCCTTAAAGAAATGTGCTGCATGTGCACATATTTAATAAAAGATGTACAGAAATGTGCTTCAATTCACTGCGGTCTGACAGCTACTAGAGCTTAGTTGCTATGTGCAGTGGAGTTTTTGGATGTTCATGGGGATATTTTAGTTGGTACAAACAGCCCAGTCAGAAGGTGGCAAACCTTCACATAAATCATCTTAAAAATAACACAGTTGTGATACATAGAGAAATATTTTTTAAAGATGGGTCAAATCCAGAAACCAACCATCTTCAACAAACCTCGATGGATTTACTACTGACCAGACAGAGGACAAAAACATTTGAGGACCTGGACATCAGCCCTCATAATCATTCCAGAAAGAAAAAGGCCAGAGAATAATTCCTAGAGCATCGGCAGGCTGTGTTTGGAGGAGGTGATGCTTGTGGGCAGTTTATCACTACTCCCTTCTATTCTTAGTTCAGTGCAAAGGTCCAACATACAGCCAGCAACAAGAGGCAGCTCATAATTCTCCCTTGCTATGAATAGGGTTTTCTTGGCCAGCTTGGCAACCTAAAGCAGCATTAGCTCATGAGTTTAGGAGAAGAGGATAAAGGAGACATGACAGCATTGAGGGAGAGCTGCCAACTAAAGAAAAAGTAAGGTATTACTCTGGTCTGAAACAAAAGGACAGTTACATAAAGGAGACAAACTCAGTAAAATTATGTCTTTTATAAAGACATACTGGGGTAGGGATGTCATTTTTGAGGGTGGAATATTTTACCTGGTTTTGACCAAAAAGTAAAACAGTCCTCTTTAATTGAACAGCAAATACAATGTCATCCACTTCCAAGCAAACTTCACAGATTATTTTAATGTTTATCTCCTTATTTAAAAATGTTTCCACAGCTGCGTCGTGGGTGCATATGCAAAATTTGATCATCACAGGAGCATTTTGTCTGTGTCCTACACATCAAATTTTCCAAATACCACCCAAATTCTGTTACCTTACTCAGAAAACACTGCCAAATTATGGTCTAATCCCAGAAGGAGTTGCAGAAAGCAAAGTACAAGTTTTTCATCTTGCCCTGCAGAACTTTGTTGAATCCGACTTTGTTGAATCGCTGGAGGGATTGAACTGTCTTCATTACAAATAACCAGAACATGTTCGATAATTTTTGCTGGCATGGCCCACACAAAAACAAAGGGCTCTCCAAAATATCGATGGGTGTTCCCCTAAACTGCAACTGGCACAGCAGTGCAAAAACACAGTGCCAATATTATGTCTCTTTGGAAGTATCATGAAGCAAGTCCTGGCTTCACCCTGAACTCTTACACATTTTGAGGAGCTCTGAAGCTGCAGTCCCATTTACCACACGTCATTTGATCTTAGCAGTGTGCCATGTCTAGCAACCCATGTGAGCAATTTCTTTACCCCACAGTGAGACAAAACTCACCACCTGCTCATATCTGAAACTCTGCCACCAGACCAGAAATACTCTGTAACATATATTATCATCTTGGGTTTCCTGCCTGAGAAGTCTTCCTGAATTGCCCTCTTTCTAGTATCCTTCTAAACAGCCATTTCCACCTGCTAAATCCAAAACATGATTAACTGCTGTATCTGCTACAATGAGTTATCAAGGATTTAATGCATGATGTGAGCATACACAATAGGAAAAATACAGCAAGAGCACTTCATCACTGAGCATGCATTTGAAGCCAAAAGACAAGATCTCTCGGATAAATATTCATCTCCAGGAGACTCTACGTTTCATGAGACTCTCAGAAGCAGCTGAGTATCCAGTAACATTCCTTGTCTTCAACCTGAAGTATCAAAACTCAGATAATTTTCATTAAATCCTCATCTATTGCTACTTGCTACAGCTGATACTTGTCTTGCCTTGACATTACCTGGATGTCCTCTAGAAATGCAAGAAAGCTGGGTGAAACAGAAAAAAGTCCAGACAGCCACCAAGATTTGTGTCAGACGAGAAAATGATCCTTTCTTTTTACTTGGTGCACACAGTTGCATAACCTAGTTTTGTGTCACATATTTCTCCCAATGTAACACTTTTAAAATTAGTAATCTAGAATATTAAGAGAAATGTTTTCTTCATCTTTCTACTAAAAGCCTTAGGGACTGATGTAAGTTGGATAAAAGCATTCAACCAAAGCAGCTTAAACAAAGCTGGAATAAACACTTTACAGTCAAATGACAGAGTAAGATGTAGTCACAGAAATTTGGTGAGTTATTCCTAATCATGAATGCATTAGGGGAAAACAACTGGCATGGAAGAATTTAGGGAGAAAAAAGGTTTTGAAATCAATTTCATACCATGTTCAAGAGGAATGTTTTTCTTGATTTAATACTGACTTTGCAATTGTCATTATTTCCTAAGGCCCATTCAAAAAATTAATATAGAAAATGGGGAGCAACTTATTATGAAATAAATAAAATGGAAGAATCAAAGGGTAACGTGTTCATGAATATTTTTTCTGAGTTTTATTGATGTAATCTATGTAGTACATACATCCATTTATTAGATTTATGAATCTATTAGTAGAGCTGTTTCCATATGCCACAAGATTTTTTTCACTTTTCTTTGCTGCTTTTCTTTGCTCCTGTATCTCAAGTCCCAGCTTTAAACAAACACAGGCAAATGTTTCGAAACAACTTAAACATTTAAGGAGGGAAAAAAAGATGTAAAATGAAGGGATAAACACTACTTCATCAGCAGAAGATCTTTCAGGAGGCAGCCAGCTCTGCTTGTCCCTAAAAGCATGACAACTCAGGGAGAGATGGGTAAAGATTTTCCCATCCACAGTGTTTATGTCTTTTTGGGATATTGGCTATCCTGTCACTGAGTAACACAATTTATAGCAGCCCTTTCCCTTGTGACTCCTCCTGTCCAACTGTTCATGATGAAATGGCCTTTAGGGCCAAAGCTTTCTTGGGACTTAATTTTGTGAGACTTCTACAACTATTTATACTGGCACAGCTGAAAGATAAGTTGGGATTTAGAGCCACTTAGCACATGTGTAAGGAGTTTATGCTTTTAGCTAAACTTTGCCACTGACTTTTTTCCCTTCCCATGTGAGGGAGGATTTTTTCTTCATTTTCTCAGTCACAAGCTCTTTTTAAACAGGGTATTTATATTCTTGAGATGCATGAAGAGGTAGTAATGTTGGTAGAAGGAGACAGTGGGAAAAAGAAAAAAATATTAGAATACATTTAATAATCAAACAAATGATTGTGACAAAGACCTAGTTTTCCATACCTGCACTCCTCACCTTTGTCTCTGCCAGCATTAATCACCTCTGCAGCATCTGTGTCCCCAGGCAGTGCATTGCGCTCATGCCCTGCTTTGCTCAGGAGATGCTGATGTGTATATGGATTAAGGTCAAGGTGGAAAGTACACCTGCTTCTAGCTCAGTGCTATTTGTCCTTACATGCTGGAGCTTCTCTCTTCATTTAGAGAAGTGTGTTTAGATGCCTTTCGCTCCCAGTTTTATTGCAGCTTTAGGGATAAAATGAAGGAATTTCAGCAAGATGTAATACAGGATCTAGCAAATACCTTTTCTTGTTGCAATGTGTCTTCAGACACTCAGTTCTACACACTTCCATATTCAATTAAAAAAACCCCTATAGCTGCTACCCCACAGAACTCATTTAAAAAAGAATTCACTTCAAAAAATGAGAGTGAGGGGGAAATTGCTAAGAAACCATCAAAAAGTTACTATTCAGAGAGCACAGGATAGCATCAGCATCATCAAAAACCCCCAGGTTCAATCTTGGAAACTATTCTCTCCCTGTTACCCTTCCCAGTCCTACAGCAATCCTGCCAGTGATTCAGCATCAAAAGTAAAGTGAATGAAAATTCAGCCCCTGGGGTTTGCCCATTTTACCAGGCCCCCACCCCATGTCCCCAGACAAGGTTGTGTCACCTTCTGAGACACAATCGGTCCCAGGACTTTGACAAGAAGTTCTCATATGAGGCATCCTTCACTTCTCTGTGGTGAGTGTCCTCCTGGTTTTATAGGCATATTGCCAAAGACAAGGGGATTACACAGGCTGATATCTGTTAGATAAAAGGCCATAGATTTCAGGCTCTAGTTCATCTGTTCCCATCTCCTCATTCAGCCCAAGCATGAAACTTCCTTTTCCTTCTGAAAAGTACATCATCACAAACAATTACATATTATTATTATTTCCAATACATAAAGCAGTTTCACATCCTCTGGGAGAAGACAGCTAAGACTTCAGTTTGCAAAAATACTGAAAAAGACCTTTTGTAAATTCACACTTTCTGAAATTCTAATTTATGTATAATGCTCCAATTTTTGCACATCTGCCTTTACAAGGGAGAAACCTGCAAAACAGAAAATCTTGCAAAACACAGAAAATCACTTCTGCTTCTGCAAATACCATCTTTTATATGCTATTCAGATAACAACCTCGTAATGTTATCACCAAAAGCATACATTCTCTTCTTGCAGTACTCTTCTTCATTTAAAACCTCATAAAATATTATAATTATTTAGACCAAAAAAAGTGTGGTAATACATGAAGCAGATGTAGGTTCCAATCCACCTTGGTGCTGAGCTTGTGCTACAGCACCAACAAAAGAGACTCCTTCATGTAAGCTGCAAACATCAATTGGATTGTGCAGGCACCAAGGCGGCATCTCAAGAGAAATCCACTCCCTGTCTAATTCTCTGGAGACCTTCAGAGCCACATACTCACTTCATCATCTAGAGGGGGAATTTAAGGACTCAACTCAACACCAACACTTCATTAAATGTCTAAAATATAGGAACCCAAGTTAGGGAGACTAAATCTCTCCTGACCACTTTTAAACCCCCTCTGGTTTTCTTGCTGGACTGCAAATGGAATTGTTGCCCTTTATCAGAACTTCTCTTGTCAGCTGCAATATAGACATACGCATGAGAATAAAGTGGGTGGAAATTTAAGTTCCTATTCTTTCCCTTGTTGTGACCTTCTGAACGATGCTTTCTTGCAAAACCAGTGATGACCAAAATGAGGGCACACATCCTGAGTTGTTGCTCCTGCTAAAACCAGCCAGTCAGTGCCACAAACACGACTGCATTAAACATGCTCCTCTAATTACACTTTCCAAAGTGCTTGGATTTTTTAGAAAGACAGAATCAAAATGTGCCATATGCGCCACCCTCCTGTTAGAAATGTGATGAAAAAGACAGTGAAAAGGAAAAAAAAAAAAAAAAAAAACTCTGAATGTTGTTATCGCTGTCCTTCTGGGCCTCCTGAGCCCTCCCTGCTTCCTCCTGCCAACAGCTCAAACCACCTCGCGCTGCTGGCAGCAGTGCAGAGGCATTGCCTTGCTGCACAGGGAAGGGGCAGAAATGCAGGATTTTTCCCTTTGAAGGCTGATTTCAGTCTAAGTGATGACACTGCCCCACAGCCACAGGGTTTGGAAGATTCCTGGTTTCTGCACACTTCGAGCACGATAAACAAGGGGATTAACAAGGGGAAAGTCCTCCAAGAAAACAGTACCTGTGGCCAACCCAAGTTCCAACAAACCCTAAGCTGAGATGACTTAGATACGACTGCAGGTATGACTGATAGCATTCTCCAGCAAATTAAACAGCTTTACAGAAATATTTCTGACCAATGCTACCTCTGAATAAGATTACATGGAGTCATTCAGCAGTCACACACTTCTAAGCTATTTTCATTAAAATTTTATTCTGCTTATGAATCAAAATAAATTATTTCCTGCTACCACTTTACACAGTAATCCATTGTTTTATTTTCTCTAGGGAGATGCTGGCACCTATGAGCAACCAGGACTGAGGAGCCTTAGCTCAGCTAACTACCCCTTCACTGCACATTGTGGAGCTCAAAAACACATTTACAGACTTCTAAGTGCATTTACCCTGCAAAGCAGAGGGTATCTGCCATTCTTACTAGGCCCCTTGCTAGTATTTCTCATGGCTTTTTTGGGCACTGAGATATTTTTCAAAGGAAATAGCTATAAAATTTAAAAGGAAGAGCATTGTGGCAGAGGGAAATGAGAACTGAAAAATGTCTTGTATTGAACGGTATAAAAGTTGCAAAGTGTCTTCTCAGTCCCTCCACTTTTATCTGCAAGGCAAAGGGAGGAAGAGTTCACCTCTGGTGAGCTGCTTCTGTTGCTGAGGTCCAGCAAGCCACAGCATCCCCAGAAGGAGAGAAATTCAGGTAAATAAGGTATTACAGAGATGTGCATTTATTTTCGAGCAGAACATAAACTGGGTCAGCTCTCTGGTTTCATTGTGACCCACAGTGACACAAAACATGAGCATTTCTGATCAAGCCCAATCATCTGCTTCTGTGCTGTAGCTGAGAGATGCTGATCCTTCCATGTAAACCTAACCCTGCTCTGCCTTTGGCAAATCTTGTATTTATGGTTTAACTGCTTCCTTAAGTAAACATCCCACTGCCTGCCTGACCCTCCTATTAGGCTTGCCCTGATAGCAAAGCTAAATGCATATTTTGATGCTAACACATATTTTCTCCCTAATTGTATCATCTGAGTCCATTAAGAACAATTTTCCCCCATCCTGTATGTCACAGCACATAGGCAGACTCCCCTGAATCACTGATTTTTGTTTGTTCAGGTTAGACTTAACAAATTACTGGTTTTACTCTCTCTGTACAGCTTGCACTCTCAAAACCCTACAGCATTTCTTTACCCTCCTTTGAACCCTCCCCATCTAAGATGTAACATCTGCTGTTAGATAGTTAACACATGTATTATTTCATCCAGGGTTAAACAGGATTGACTGACTTATGAACACTGAACACCATAACAATGATCTTGACCAATCTGACTATTATTTAAAGTTTATTTACTGCCATATGAAGACAATTCTTTCTTGCAATTTTGCAGAAATTTGCAGATCCAAAATAAGTGCTTCCCATATGCAACTTTCTCTCCTTTAAGCATGATTTTGAGATTATATTTTTATATTTCCCAATAATATCACTGAAAACAATTTTGCTCAATTTGAAGTAGTTGAAACTGTTTGCAAATGTTAAATTACTATTTCCACCTACATAGGAAATCTTGCTCTTATTTCCATACAAACATATTGCCTAGATATTTTTGAACCTTTTTTGCCTCAGAATCTGTATATATTTTGAGATTGGGCAACTGGAAATGTTTGGGGTTCTCAATCCTCCCCCCTGCCAGCCCCCGAGTATTTTACTTAACTATGAAAGGAAATCAAGTGAATTTTAATTATGGTTAGGCAAAAGCGGAACAGTCAAAACTGTAACAAATGGTTTTCTGTCATGAGAACACCCCTTTCAAACTGCACTTGTCTACCAGATATTAACATAATAATTAATTAATTACTTTTGGAGAGTGATGGCAGTGATGTATTTACTCAGGATGATAAAGTCTAAGGAAGCATCTGGTTTAAAATCCTACCCTGCTTTTGCTCAGTTTTATAGCTGACTCAATCAAGGCTGAAGGAGGTCAGTAACTTGGCTGAGGTCAAATTAGGTTTTTGGGTATTGCCTGCCTTCATTCCTTTCTCCACTATGGGAGGTTGGCTTGTAAGAACTTGAAAAATACCTCAGAAGATAGTACCTTCAAATTTAAGTCCAGAAAAAGAAAGAAGTTTAAAAATTATGACCCAGAAGTATGACATGATGGAGAGAAGTTTCCAAAAACATGGCAAACTATCAACTGGAAAGGATGCTTACTTTAGGTAAAAACAGAAGTCAAATATACAAGCAACATAACACAAGATTTGGTCAAGTTTTTCACCACAACCTAACTTCTACTCAGCTAATGTCAATGCACTCTAGAGAGAGTAAATATTTAAAGAAAGATGAAAATAATGCACGAAAAAAGGAGGATTACTCTACAGCTCTCCCAGCAGGACAGAAACAAGCTCCACCAATCCTAACCACTGGACTCTGACTCTTACGCACAGAAAACTCTTCATGTGTCCATCTTCTTCAGTGATACTGGTCTCAAGCTGTGCTTGGAAGTAACCCAAGATTTCCAACACAGACTCCATCAATGGAATATATTTGGATCATTTCAAACATGAGAAATCCAACTTGGAAGAAATTTATCCAAGGACAAAAAAAAAAAAAAATTCCAGGCAAGGCTCAAAATTCAGATCCCTTTTCTAAGGGTGACAGAAACAAATTGCTCCATATCACTAATCTTCTGTTGCCTTCTCAGCTCAGATACCTCCACACACTGGAGACACATGAGAAAAAGCAGTGAGCTGATCAGAAATTTGGCAGCTTTCTTCAGTTGTCCAAGCTGAGCTAAACATAAATTAATAGGACAAGAGGACACCACAGGACTTTTTTTCTTAAAAGCAAGCATTCAAGCAATTCATACGTTCACATTAAAAGAATGTTCCCAAGAGAAGAAAAATAAAGATATAATGAAAAAAAAAAAAAAGGAAATAAAAATGCCTGTTTTAATTATGCAAAGCTAAGATTACCAATGAAGCTCAGGAATATTTTTCACCTGTGAAAACACATCTTCCCTATCTTTTAAAGCTCTCTCTTTCCAAAAGCTGAGCAGGTGCCTAAAATTCTGTCGCAATTTCTCGTGCCACGAAGACACAAGTGCCTTACCAGGATCATGTGACCGGTGGAGATGTCCATGTTGGATGGGACCGGCTCCTCACACCAGGACGAGGTGCTGCTCCGGGCTGAGGGGCTGGGGATGGGCCCATCACTGAACTGGGAGGAAACGCTGTTGATTCGGGACGAGTGCTCCGGGCGATCAGAGGTTTTCACTGCCATGCGCTGCCGGCATAGCTCCTAGAGAGACAGAGAGAGAGAGAGGAGGAAACAACCTACAGTTAAGAGTAATTACAGGATAGAGTCGACTAAAGACATATGATTTACAATATGTTTCCAGGGCTGGAAGTGTTTTCCCCCTCACTGCAGCAATTTTTGGGCGGCTGTCTGTTCCATTAAGCACAGCTACAAAGGGATGCTCAATGAAATTACTACACGATGACTACCCTAACCTTTCAAAAGTGCAATTATGGCTGCACGCACATCTCCATATAGATAACCAAAAATCATATTTTGGAGCTTGACTCCTCTAGCAGATATATATTTTTTTTCTCCCCCTAATATCGCCCCACATTCTGCAAAGCCACTTTTGAACCACACAACCTCCTGAAGTTAATGGGGTTGCACAGGAGTAATTGAGAGCACTGCTTGGCCCTGGGATATGCAAACTCAGCAAGCTCAAGGCAACTGAATTGATGTGCTCTCCAATGTAAATCCTCGTTGATAGATGCCTCATTTCTCTTCATTAAAATAGCAAACTTGCAACACTTCCTCCCTGATGTGGGGCAGAGAGGATGAAGAATGACATTAACGAAGAATAAAAGCAGAAATCTGTCATTGTAGTGTTTAAGCAGCTTTGGCGAATAAAGAAAATTCAAGCTATCACACACACTAATGCAAGTCATGTTGAAACACCAAAATAGATAGCACTGGGAATACGTATTTTCAGTTGCTCTCATGCATAGAATTCGTGAAAATATACAGAATTCTGGTTAGGTAACAGAAAATCCTGCTGGTGAAACCAGCTCCTGATAGTATAAAATTCTGATTCTAACAAGATGAGCAGACCCACAGCTGCACTGTCATGTTGTAAAGCTGTTAGAATCAGCTGTAGTGGTGAGACCACAGTCATTGTAATAAAATGATCATTTTTTTTAACATATGACTATTGTCCATGAGGGGTCCTTGGCTGCGTGGCAAGTCTATAGGACGTGGCCATATTGCACACACAGTGTGGGAACAAATTTATCTCAGATTACTCATTCTGCACAGACAAGTACTAAGAGCTCAATCTTTTGCCTCAGGCTAACAAAATAATACAGGCTGAAAAATTCATACCATTGCAATGCCATGGCTTCTGTTTTCTTATTCATTGATAATTTAGTTGCAGCCCAAGTGCCATTAGTAGGATGATCTGAAAACCATTATTTATCAACTGCAGTAAAACCTTTTCACACAGGAACTCGAAATATAACTTAAGACTATGTTTGGAGCTTTTTTTAACCTTGAAAACTCTAGGACACTGAAGGGGGATCCTAATCTATGCAGCAGCAAGCATTCAAACAAATTCCCTGAAACCATTGTATAGAGCCTCCTCCTGTCACCACATGACAATGATTAAAGACCCCTTCAAATATTCTTTTCTACCAAAACTTCTGTCTTATTTGCCATTACAGATGCTTATGTGGACTTCTACTATTTGATGGTATTTAATACTGTATGTATACACATAGATACATACATGTATGTATGCATGTACAAATTAAGATACATTGAGATGAAATTTGCATAATTTATAAACAGGATATATTTCACTGTCTATTACAAAAACACAGTCAACAGAAGCTTGGGAAGCAGAGATTACTAATTCTATATGGTGTCAGTTGTTGGAATAACTGTGCAGAAAACTGTCACAAGTGAAACTGCTACCTGACTCCATCCCTGCATTTTTGTATGTTTATTGATTTTGTCTAGGCCATGAAAGAGTTTTTCTAATTTTTACCAAAAGTAGGGGTTTTCTACAGTTGAGTAGTATGTATTGTTAATTGGTACCTTTGCACCTTCCTACTAAACTTAACATAAAAAATATTAGAAAAATAAATTAAACTCAAAAGTATGTTGAATTGAGTCATATATATTGCTGTTAGATAGGTCAGTTAAACTATCAGTATTAAACCCAAGATTTTTAATAAAGGAAAAGATGTCATTGTAGCTCTTATTTTTAAACGTAGGAACAAAGAAAAACCCTCTTTTTCTCCTTTTCTCTCGAGGATCACACTTTATAAGAAAGAACAGCAATAGTCCTCAATGCCTATTACTAACCTCAGAATGACCCTGCAGTAGTGTAATTTCAAATCCCTGCTTTTAGCAGATTTTAGGAAAAAGTATAACAGAGTAGAAGCTTTTTAGACAGAAAAATAAATCTACAAAAAACCAAAAAGCTGCTCAGATGTTTAGACATCAGCCATTCCTAGAGGGAATGGTTTATTGGACTAAGCAAAAATATAATAAGTAAAGGTATAAAACTAGGAAGTCTATCACATAACTGCTAGAAGGATGTGTCTTCTGGCTAGCATGCCGTGTGGTGTTGATATGAATTTATTATAATCTAATAGACATCCTGCCACTTGACTCACTCCAACTCTGTGCTAACAATAGCATTTGTACTCAAACAGGATCTTTGTTTTTAAGTTGATCTGTTCCTGCTGTTCGTATCCTGCCTCAAGTCATAATCCTCTGCTTTTACAAGTGGTTGCTGTGGAAAGGATTATAGACCTCTGTTAACAAAAAAGAACTGAGATCAAGTGATCTCTAAGAAATTAATGTACCATTTTTACATGAATTATAATGACAAAAGAAACAATATTATAGACAATTGATTCTGGAACAGATTAACCTCTAACCAAATGATCTTTTTGGACATAAAGTATTTAATATGTTACTAAGAAATGTTGATTTAAAAATAACATGTTCATGGTCCTCATGGAAGAAGGTGAAGTTGAGAATCATAACAAATTTAAATACATTTTTAAAAAATGTACCTTATCTCAAATATTAACATATTTCTTTCCTGACATATAAAGAACCAAAACAATAATTCCCAGAACTGCTTTTACTGTCAAAAACTTCAAACAAAGCAACCACATCACTGCACTCTGCCGTAAAAAATGTTTAATGTAAACAGGAAGGTCAAATCATAGCTGAAGCAAAAACACATCTGAATTTCTTGATTGGAGTTTTAAATCTCCATGACAATGAGTCTTCCCCTGCCTGTAAACAGAAGATTTTGGGTTGAATTTATTTCCAGATCAGACTGACAGCCCTCGACAGCTCTACCTTCCCCCTTTCCCAGCTAGCCCAACCCTGGTTGAGGAACCTGCCCCATCCCCACACACACATCAGAAGCTACAGCTTCTGCTTCTCCAAAGCCACCTCTCTGCTAGCCCAACCATTCCAGCTCCCACTTGGGCTCCTAGCCTGGCACTGCAGGGATAACATGTTCAAGACCACCACATGTAAAAGCTTTGATGCATGGGGTGTTTTGGGGAGCCATATGGGATCCTCCAGGACATACGGACAAGGGATGTCCAGCTCAAAGCAGGGAAGTGTCTTTATGTGGAATTTGGTCTTGAGATGGGTCATCAGTGCTCCCTTCCTACAGAAGGCATTGGGAGCAGTGGGGTCTCAGAGTGTGGGGTGTTTCACACCATCCCATGGCACTTACTGACCTGGCATCTCTTTACAAATGCACAGAGCCCTGAATGGTTCAGACCCTCATAAACACAATATCTATTACCTGTGCACTTCTCTGCATGCTCAGGTATGCTCTGCCTTCCTCTCCAAAATCTTTACTCTCACAAGCATTTTGCAAATCAGCCATTTACCAAACCACAACTAGAATTCAAACTTGACTAAAACGTCAAAGCTTCATACTGTGAGAATGATATGAATTGTATTTCTGCATTGTCTCAGCCATTAAAAATATTTTCTAAGAATGAATTCAATTTACTGCTGCATTTCTATATTTAGCAGAGTGGCTGAAGCTATTTCTGCCATGCTGCGACTCAGTAATGTCTAGCCATTGTTTGTGTATAGTTTGAGTGCCATTCTTCATTTAAAAACATCATTTACACCTAAAAAAGCAACCATAATGCATACAGTGAAAGATGAAGAAACGATCCTCCTGACCTTCAGGCTATGATCTAATGGATGGGTTGGACATAAACATTTATTTAAAAGGTAATTTGAAGTTTATGACATTATTTCCCATCACATGGGAATTGCTATCATACTGAGGCACTTACTCTGTTTTTTATTTCCCAACATTTATTATCAAACTTATATGGCGGTCACATGCAGTATATAATGGAGAAGTAATATCGCTGTATGACAAAAACTGCCATAAGCAAGATAAATATTCTGTAAATAATGTCGAGTTAAATGAGTCCAAAGTACTGCACCATGATCATCTGCAGTGAGCTTTTTATTTGACACACAATTGATAACCTTAAACAAACCATAAATAGTATTCCTGGAAACCCCTCAATCCTCTTCACAATGAGGTTCTAAAATATTCCTAATACTTGGCTGTCCACACAGAGACAGGGAGAAGCATGAAGTGCAACTATTTCCTCAGGTACAACAAATAGATTTTCAAATCCTTACACTCTACTCAGGAATGAACCACTCTGCAGCATAAATGTAGCTTATCTACATTTAAAGGAGGGCATTAAGAGACTTGCTGCACCTCCTGGACAAAATTGAGAGAGAGTCTTGCCACCGTATTTTGTTAGGTGGGTCTCTGAGCCTGAAAAGGTATGAAACTCTCCTCTCAAATAAGGAGGCATCAAGTCTGTTCAGAAATGAAGCCCACAGATACCTGTCCAGGCTGCTTTGGAGATATGATTTGCTTACCAGCAGAAGTATTAGGCCCTGTCACCAGCCAGTGACAGGAGCTGCATCTTCTGCCACGTGGCTTTGTGACGCACAGCAGCCACTGGTGTCACAGAAGGGCAAGGCAGCAAAAGAGAACTCAGAGAAATTTTTATCTGTCATCTGCTGGAAAATCCACTTAAGGAAATTGGAAAATCCATTGAAGCTACACAGTTTACTGAAACGTTTGATTTTAGAGAGAAATATATGTATATGCCCTGGTAAGGATTATGTCTATAGGTAACCATAGAACTAAAACCAGATGTTGCTGAGGCTAATGGGCAGTATTGAATCTTTTCCCTTGCTTTATTGGCAAAAATGGAATCTGAGAACCTCAGGTGACACAGTACAGGCAGGAGAGCTGACTGGAGCCTCCCAGTTAAGACACGGCCAATGTTCACCTCATCTCTGCAGTCATTTTACATGAGCCATTCCACCTCAAAGCTGCCTCCAGAGAGGATGTTGCAAATACTTTATGCAAATCCTCTAAGCAATACCTTCAGGTATTCCAAGTCCAGCCAGTGATGAATGGATCATTCTCTTCTAGCTGGTACCAGGAACATGATACATGTTCAGTCCAAAGCAAACAAAAATATCTTCGTATCTAAAGCACTGCTCTTTTTTCCCAGCCACTTTCACCTCAGATCTGACTAACTGGAGATCTGGGATCTGAGGGAAATGTCAAATTTTCAGTTTATTTAGAAAAAGAAATATAATTTCATTATGATATATTAACAAAAATAATCTATTTTGTAACTGATCCCAAAATTTGCACAAAACCAAAAATTAAGTCCAGGAAATAGGCATTTCCACACTTTAAAGAACTTTTTGTTTAGCAAATTAAAATGGAAACCACTTGAGTTAGTCCAGAAATAAGTGTGGCAAAATTATTCTAGAATTAGCAAAATATAAGAGAGAATAAAGCTTTCCATGGATAATTATTAAGAAAATGCAGAGACACTAAACAAAAAAATTACTGTTTATTGAAAGTGATAGCTGAGTGTACACCAAGCCTTTACAACCTGACCTGCCTAATATTCTAGCAATCAAGAAACAAATCTGCCTAAGCAGGCCTGATCACAAGAGCACTGTGTTAATTTTATATGTGTGAAACGAACATATTTCGCAGAAATTTTAAATTAAAACGCTGACACTTAATTCTAAATGACTCAAGACTATACCTTTTAATAAAATGCATAATGAAGATTAAGAATATATGTAATCTATACACTAGGTATGGAGGAATAAGACCTTTAAAATACCTTTTTTTTTCCCTCAGCTTTAATGCATTTAATTCAACAGAAGTCTCATTCCCTTTTCAGGAGGTATTATTCACAGGATGAGCTGATGTCTGCACGTACAGCCTGGATTTCAGTGTTCTGCAGTGGATGCAGTCATAAGACAATGAGATTTAAAACATGAAAAAATAAGCTCTTTTTTTAAACAAATGGATCTAGGACTATAAACATCATTATTCTCTAACTAAATTTGCTTAGTGTTTGCTTCACCACTACAGGGTGAAACTAAAGTCATTTGCCTGCCTTTGTTTGGCTTTTGCATACTTGATAAGCTTTCAGGTGTTATAAATTTAACTTTAACTTATTTACTGTATTTGTAGCTTTGGGGATAATTGCAGCTTTATTGCCATTTATTTTTGAGTACTTGAAACATACTTTCAAGCTTTAGCTTCATTTTAACATACTTTTTGTCCAGCAATAAAAGAGCTGTTTACTTATATGGAATATTTGCATGTATATTTTCTATCCTTCTCAGAAAAGGCAACTATATCTGATATCTGTGTCCCTTCAGAAAAGGGATAAAGGCATATGTTGGAAAAATGATTGAGAGTAATATTTTGAAAGACACGGTATCAAATGTATCATTACACATCCATACTTTAGACAATTTGTTTTTATCTAGACTTGTATGTGATAGATCTTGGGAGGAACAGAAACAAAAAAAAAAAAGAAAGAAAGAAAAAAAGAAGAAAGCAAAAGAAATTTCTTTGATTGTCAATGCAGCCTTCATGTGTCCAGTTCAGTTCACTATCTGCCCTCTTGTACCACACTCTGTATATCTGAATATAACTCTGAACCTTGGGACAGGGGGGGATTACTTTGCTTGATTCTTAAATGATCGAAAACCCAGGGATGCTGTTTCTTTTTGAGGGCATCACAGCCATATACAGCCTTGAGAATCATTCTCCTAACAAAACCTCAGTTTTGATTGTGGCTTGTGAAATTTAAAATTTCAATTATTTTAGCACTGCAGGTGTTTCCTGGTGATGACTCATCAATTACGACTCCCCTTTCCTCATGTATACAAAGAAAGTTGAGGCCATGAAGAAAGGGAAAGGCAAAGAAAACATGGATAACTTTAAACAAAAAATGACTTTTCCTTTTTTTTTTTTTTTAATGTCTCTAATTTCTTTGTTTTATTCCCCCTCTTTAAATTCAAACATTTACACAGTCCTGTCCTACCAAATAGAATGAAAAGCCATCGTGGTCTTGTACACATCTCCAGGTGTCCAGCAGATGTGAAAACTGCACAGAAACAAAGGTGCTGTCTGTGCAATACAGCTTGAGAAAATAGTTTTCCTTTCATTCTTTCAGCAACCTCTCATCAATGATGAAGCAATCTGAATAGTCCAGAAGCTCCTGGAGGAGGCAGATATCTCCTACATGGCTCACACTGCCAAGGCAGACATGACAGCAGAGGTCTAATGATATTTCTCTGAAATAATGATAATATTGCCCTGCAATCCATGCCAGGAAAGCACAGGTATCTTTGGGGATATACTGCTTTCCAGAGGGTCAGTAAAATTTGAAGACCATGTTTAGGTTACTTAGCTGGGGAATATTTTCCTATACAAAAGCACAAAAGATCCCTGACTGGGACTGCATGAGTATGACAATTTAGAGCCTTTATTTCTAAAAGTTTTATGAAACAGATGCTGACTAAACAGGACTCCAGCACCCTGGTCTTCACAAACAGGAGATACACAAAGAAAGGCTGTGATTCTTTAGACTGATTTGGAAGAGTATCTTCCTTGCATGATGACATCATGGTGGCTTCCCTAAGAATTGAAAGGGACCACCTGGATGACTCCAAGGAAATCAGTGTCTGTTTTGAATAGGATATATCTGCAAACTATGTACCTGAAGTCACCTGAGATCTACAGGTGTAAAAGCACCCATTTTTTCTTCTCAGGTTGTTCCTGACAATGTCAGAGTTTTACTGGCCTTGCAGTTCAGACAACTGGAACTGGAAGTGATGGTATATCACATTGACCTACCTGCCACAAAAGTGGTTTCAACCAGTGCTGGTTTCCAAATTGCATTTCCCACATTGCAGCTGTGCCTGCATATAATTTACAAGTATATGAATACATGGCAAGTATGAAGCTGGAAGAGGAAAGATTTCTTAAAAGAATAACCAGAGAGATAAAAAAACAACAACTTCACCTTTGCCATGCTTCGTTCATCTTAGCTAACTCTAATACAAGCTCATGAGGGCACAGCTGCTCCTTAATATGAATTGGCACAGAAAATTCCCCACTAGCACAGCAAGAGCCACACAGCACAGTATGGGTTACAAATAAACCATAGAAACAATTGAATTAACCTGAAAGGCCATGCAGAACCACGTGTAAATCCATCATGTATTCTGACTTTGTCTAACCCACCCAAAGCCTGACCAGCTTCCAGCAGATGCCCGTGCTCTTAAAGATAACTGCCACAAATGTTTCCTTTTTCACTCCCAGCATTTATAGTTGCCTGGGGCCCAAAGTGGGCAAAAAATGCAGTCCCAAGACAGCTGTAGTTTCTCAAGAAAGCTATACATTAAGGCTGTATAGTCCACTATTTTATTGCCCTGCAGGACTGAAAATGGAAGATCATTTCTGCAAGAAATAAGAATTCCCAGCAGCCAGCAGGACTCAGTGAGCACTTCCAGCCTGGACAGAAACAAAATAACCACTAGTTTATGTCTAAAAATGTTACTCTGCCCCACTACAATGATTAGTATTTCTTCTCCCTAAATCTGTGTAACTGCATTCATGGTAACAGAGTTTCTAAAAGCAGTCAGAAAAATGGGAAAAGAAATCATAAAACTTCGAAAAATCCCAAATACTTTCTTTTTTTCTCCACAGAAGGCAGACATACACCAGAGGTGATGCAAGGATAAAGGAAGTATTTACCAAAGATGGCCATCATGACAATTTTTTTTAAAAACATCATCTATCATGACAGTTAAAATTGCCAGTCATTACCCACTCCTGATTTGAAAACTAGACTCACTACTTTTTCACCCACTCTCCACTGAAAAAAATTAAATCCCTCATTAGCTCTGCTGGGAAGACCAAATGCAAATTTAGTGCACAAGTGTTAAGAAAGGATCTATAAAGAACAAAGTTGCTACTAAGTCACAGTACGTTATTAAGAGCCAAGTCTTTGATAATACAGAGAAACCCTATTAAACTATGGGAAAAAATAGTATGTATTAATTTCCTTGTGTCTCTGAGTACAGACATTCTTTCTATCACACATCACAAAAGTCTTCAAGGATTAAAAAATGGTCAATATTTCTACACTTTCACTGTACTGGTGTCATAGGAGATACTGGACAAACTAACAGGGATTTAATACTTGGTACTGATGGTCAGAGATAAAAGACCTCATATTTTGGAGAGGACAGCAACAGCAGCAAAAATGCACATTTTTTTCTTGGGCTCTCCCATGCCTCTCTGTACAGCTGTGTACAGCTGGATCAGGGTTATGCCCTGAGAGTGCCTGGCCAGAAGAGACCTGCAGCCCTCTCCACTGTCCCTGACCTGTCCCATGGCACCAGTTCCACTAAATACCCAGCAGCAGCGGCAGCAAGGGGTTAATGTGTGTGTTTGCATTCAAATAAAAGGACTTCCTTGGCCATTACTGAGGTTCCTGCATTTTCTTTTCCCAACCCATGCAAGCACAGGGGGTCACTACTCTTCCTTGGACCTCTCCACCAAGCACCAGTTTTGTCTGCAAGATGCACCATGGGAACAGCACAGGAGGACAAGTTCAAAGTAGGCCCATTTCTTAAATGGTCACACTCATATTTGGATTATTTTAAGAACTGAGGCATGAAGCTACAGGCATTTTCTAAAACATTACTAATAATGTTTTATTAGTATCTTTTATCCCAGAATATTTTTTCTCATGTGGCTCCTTTGGTTTTTGAGATTCCTGCTAACAACCTGTGCATCAACAACATTCTGCAGAAAGTTTTGCTTGTTGCAGTTGTATTCTGCTGATAGCTTTTCTTCTATTTCGTCTAGTCTTTTATTTCACATACTTAATGTAACTGAAAATATTTGTCCTGGTGGCCAAAGACAGAATAAAAGTTTCACTCTTACTTCAGTTTCTCATTTTATATGTATTTTTTTCTATACTACTTGTTAGTGTTTTAGAAGAAATAATCTGCCTTTTCAATCTCTCTTCATATGAATTTTCCATGTCCTTAATCATTCTTGTCACCTTTTCCTTGCTCCCTCCATTTCTGCATTGTCCCTTTGGCGATGGAGTGACCAGCACTCACAGAAGCCCTGAACACTGATTTATACTTAATTAACTTCTAAAGCCCTCAAAGAAGTGAACAGAATTCTTAGTTAACAATGCCTGCAGAGAAATTGGGTTAACTCAGACCTCCAAAAAGAAGATGAAATTCGGAACAGCTTGCTAGGCAACCCTTATGTATGTTTTAACTCCACACCCAAGTGCTTTCCAGTGAGGTTAACTAGGAAATGCAGTTCTTTATTTTGTTCTTGGGGGTCACAATACACAGAATTTACATGCTGAAATTCCCATGTTACTATACATACTGTTACCACACAGTACAGAGGGGGGTGTATGACATAATTTCCTTATATAAGATAAATTTATATGTGTACATTGTTTTGTTCCCAAAAATACATTCAGCTTCATCATATTTCTCCTTCTATTCGATGTAAATAGCCAGCCACTGGCAGCTTGTGCTGTGAGCCACTGCAGCAAAACCTTTCCAGCAAATCACTCCATTTGAGGCATTTTTCTTTCTCAGAAAGCCAGAATGAACTCCATTTGAGAAGCTGAAAAAAGTAAAATTCAAGTTTCTTTTCCCCGCACTGTCAGAAAGGCACCAAGGTAGCGAATTTTAGCTTTTCACCTTTCCCTCATTCTTTTCTTACTAGTGGGGAAGATCAGTATATGTCTCCAACATGGGAAGATTCTCCCCAACACACTTCTGAAGACCAGGGGGATGTTGAGAGCAGCAGTACCAGAGAATGGGTGGTGTTGGTCCTTAGGGCTCTAGTGCAACCCACTTCAAAGCAGGCACCTCTGCTGCTGTCAGTGGGACCAAGGAAAAGCCTTCCAACCTGCATGGAATGCATGGCTCCCCAAGCCAGGCGACACTTGATGAGAGGAGAAAGAGTGATTTCAATCAGCCAAGCTAAGCATGTAATCCCAATACCAAAAGTGAGCTTTATCAGGATAATGTTGAGCTGTTCTCACTTTGGAGAGTAAGATCAGCCCTTTCTGAGATCTCCTGAGAGGCTGTCACAACATGGATCTGCAAAACAACAGCCACCCTATGTAAAAGGAAAAAGCTGGAATCATCAAGAAGCCTGCAACAATGTCAGCTAAACAGGAAAACAGAAAAATAAAAACTGCACTGAAATTCAACAGGGTTTTATCTGTATGAAAGATTTTTTTTTTTTTTTTTTAATTATTGCCCTGGATAAAATCTGTGCTTGTTCAGAATTAAGTCATCCCAAACAACCATCAATAAAACATCACTCGTTTGTCTTTAGTAAAAAGTACAGAAACTGGTCAACAGAGCTAGAGAAAACTTCATGGATTTTCTCCTTTGGATAAGCCACTTCCACTAAATTTGATTTTCTCCTATTCAAAAGCTATTGTCTCTCATCCTCCAAATTAATTTTGTTTCTTTGAGGGATTTGACTTTTAGGAACATCCTTTTACAGTCTCCCTTCTTCAGTCTTGGCTTGGTTGTTTGCTAAGAATACAAGTGATGAAAACTGAAAGCTGCAAACCTGAACTGGAATGAGAAAAGCTGCAGGAATGCCTCAACTGAATTAAAGTACTGGGGAAACAGTGATAGCTTAGAACATGTCACAGAAAAAAAAAAAAAAAAAAAGAAACACAGAACAAAGAAGGGAGATGAGCTACCTCAGTCCTTTATCATGCCTTGCTGGTGTGCATTAGATCACTCAGATTGTCTTTTACATTTCTTTAAACCACTAGAAAAAATTTAGATCTCTGTTGTGCACAAAATTACAAGACAATAAAAATATCTTGGATAGAAGGCCCCCATCCCTGGAGCTGGAGCTTTTTTTCTGTTGAGAGAAAGGAAATTTGGCCTCTTGTCCAGCCAATACAAATCACATCCTCGATGTCTGACTTGCTGTAGCTCAGCACACAGGCCTTCCATGGATCTCCTTGCCCTCACATGTCACACACACTCACGAGGCTGTTTGGGATGACACCTCTCACTTGTGCCTTTATGACTGGAGCATCACGGCCCTAGGAGAGTTCCAGCCTGCTCTACCCAAACTTGTCTTATATCACAATAGAACAAGCAAAACTATTAGTCCATTCTGAATATTCCACTTGGCAACATCCCTACAAGAGTCCCTGCAGGGCTACAGGCAGAGGAAAGTGGAGGATTTGAGACTGACTTTTGTCCATCTGTCCCACAAAGCAGCCAAATCTGTAAGGCCTTGCCAGGGTAAAACCTCAGGTGGCTGAGGTCAGCCTCAAACCCTTCCCAAAGGCAAAGGACAAACACAGTGCAGGAGGGACAAAGACTCTTGGAGGAAGGATGCTGCTGGTTTGGGCAGGACACAGCCCTGCTCTGCCCACAGGGCCAAGCACAGCACAGCTTCCCCGCACACGCGGAGAAGGAGAAAGAAGTGATACAGCATTCCCCATTCCCTTCGACTGCCCACCCTGGGCACTGGTGTGCAGGAGGAACAGATGGACCAAGAAGAAAGCAGTAGGATGAATGCTTTTATATACCTTACAGACTTCAGAGAATAAACTGCAACCTGTTCCTGCTCACAGGCAACATGGTCCTACAAGAACCTACAAGCATCATCTACCACAGTTCCTTATGTACACAAAATTATTTCTACTCCCTTTCAGAGGCCCTGGTATAAGATTTATCCTGAAAAAAAAAAAAAAACCCCAAAACCCCAAGACTTTCCAGTTAAAAACTTTAAAAAATGATTTTTTTTCCTTCCAGTGCAGCACTCTGGAGGAATATGAAAGGATCAGCAAGCCAGATTGCAGTGTTAGCTGAGCATTCAGAGAACATACAATAGAAGAATGTGTCAAATCTGAAACGTGATAACAGAGATGCTGCAGAAGAAAAAGGAAAATACTAAAACAGAAAAAAGGGTAGAAGTGTGTAGGAAAGACAGGCCTGATTATCCTCTACATAACATGGGAAAAAAAAAAAGGCATTGAAGACAGTATAGTTATTCCAGAAAGAAATCAGGACACTTGAGATGATGTACGGCCTGGGACTGCAAATCAAATACTCTCCAGCCCATTAGGCAAGGCTGTGGTTATCTTTGGCTTCTTTATAACGTACAGGCTCTGGGACATAATCAATTTACCAGGGGGAGACAATCCATTGTACTTATCCAGAACCAGCCCACGCTCAGCTGGCAAACAGCCTGTGGCACCACAGGCATGGGTGAAAAGAGCTCAGAAGCAGAATGCTCAGGAGCTGGATCCTTGGGAGCAAGAGCCTGGACCTTGGTGGCCCATGAAAGGAAGTTAGGGCAGATAAAGCAACAGGAATTCTCACCCTCTAAACTCACATGGCTACAGCCAAATTAATAATAAAACTGCCTGTTGAGTGAATTTATTTATTTTTCTTTGTTTGTGCTTGCTCTGCTAAGAAACTGGGGAAAGTTGGGCTGCCTGACCTGAAATAGTGCCAGGACCATTTAAAATATTTACTGGTTTAATTTACCAGGCGAGATGCAGCCTGCAAGTCCAGAGCACCTCCAGCACATTTTCTAAGAAATGCCTGTTTGGGTAAGAACTCTGGATTTCCCAGTAATTAAAATGAGTCACTAACTTAATTTTGCCTCCTACTATTTTTACTTAGCATTTTCTCACATCCTAGATACACAAAAATTATACTGCGACACACCTGGGGCATGTTTGTCGTCATTTCACTAAACACCAAGCTCAAACATTGTACTTTTGAAAAATAAACAACACTGCCTAAGAGGAGAGGGTCAGCATCACCTTCTCTTTGCCACTTTTCTTGCAGAAAAATGGGACAACTACTGGAAAAAGGTAGTTTTAAAATGAAAATGTAGACCTGCATGGCACCTTCTCATCCAAGCACTCCAGGACTTGCATATATGTTCATTTTCCTTCCACCCCTGCAACACCTTTCTCTCACCTGCTCGCTCTAATATAAGGAGTATTTTACTCCCAGGTGTTGCTGCACTGCCACTGCTGCAGCAGCCCGGGGTCTGGGCTGTGAAGGTGAAACCTCCTCTGGTAAGGGCTAGTCCATTCCTCCAGCACTGAGTAATTCACAGAAGTGATTCGTGTAGACAGGAAAAGGCTGGATGAGAGCCATCGGTAATAAGCCCAGCAAGTCCCTTTCCCATGGCCTGCGTGGTTCCCCCAGGGATGCCCCTCGGCTGGGCTGGGTGTGCTGGAGCAGAGGGGCAGAGCAGGGACAGGAGGTGACAGGAGAGCCCTGCTGAGGCACACAGCACAGGCTCCAATAAAGACTTCCAGAAGTACCCTCTGAAATCTCTGCCATCAAGCTCCAGCCCTGAAGATGGGCATTTCTCATTGAGTACTACTTTGAAGTTGATTTTAAATGCTGTGTTAACAAATACACCCCTATTTATTTGTATCCTGATTTATTGACCAAGCAAGTTTGATAATTTTTTGCTGATTTATAAATTCATACAGCATTTTGGAATGCTATTTTGAACACTGCTACCATTTAATTCACTTTTATGGCTACCACAGGAAACAAGGTTGGTGAAAAGCAGAGTCCACTGCACCACAGGAATTGAGGATAGCTCTGAACACTAATCAGATAAAAAATTGACTAGAAGTTAAAGCCAGATTTGTACACATCCTGTTTTGCTTCATTCTGCTTTGACTTGTCTGACTTCAAGGAAGTGTTTAAACATAAGGCAAACTCTTCTTCTAATCACCTTGAAACACTCCCCTCTTCTTCTACTCTCCCAGAATTGCTATGTGTGACTACTGTGAATTCTGTGTAGTCACACATATTTTGTACACTGTGAAAACTGTCTCACCTTAAAGTACAGTGGTTTATGTAACTACTGTACGTACAAAGTATCTGCAGGTTCCTGAGAATTTATTCTGAGACAAAATGCTAATCAAAGAGAGACAAAATTGTTCACATAATACACAATAAGCAGACTTAAATGGACAAGAACAACTCTTCTAATTCATATACCACACCATGTATGCTTTATCACAAACAATTACAGCTTGTCCTGTAGCTTTACATAGTCATGAGATAATCTCTTTTTGCCTCTTTAAATAAGGACACAGGAAAAGAAAAGATTAAAAATGCATTATGCCCTTTGTTTTCCCAGAAGAGAGCACAAGCAAGCCCTTCACAGCATTCTGCCTTAAGGCAAAATTTTCATCTATCCAAAATCCTTACAAAATGTATTCCCGCTGAAATGTTTACTAAATACTTATGTACTGAATAACCTCATCCTCAGTGATATCTTTTGTGCTTAAGTGTAGGAGGGTCCTTTAAAATTAAGTTTTATAAAGGCAGAAGGTAACACTTTATGGCACACATTATCCCCAGTTTACCAGCTTCCCTTGGTACTAAGGGTGATGTTAATAGGAATATTACTGAGAACTTGATAAATAAGAACAGCAAAATTTTCCTTTCCCCCTCCCCCCGCTTTCACTTAGTCCACAAAATTTCTAAGGAGTTGACATACCAGTATTACTATAACATTAAGGACTAATATTATAATAACAAGTTTGCTTTTGAAATTCAGTCTAGAGTGCAAAATATTAAGCCCTATTAGAGGTAATAAGCTATCTGTATTTAAACACACAACCCATGCATGATGGTTAAGTAGAGGGTTTGTTTCCAGCAGATTCTTTCAGTTGGAGCCTTTAAAAATATTTGCAGCAAAATATTTATTGTAATTGTTGCAAATAGTGTGTTCTTAACATCTCCAATAAAAAATACCAGCAGGATCAAATCAGTAAGAGCACAGAGAAGTTCTTAGGGGCTTTGAATCCAGCAGGATCATGTAATTAATAAGACTGTATTTGACAAAGGAATATATAATTTATACATAATACAATACATGTAATAATGTAGAATTTAACATATAATTTACAATTATATGCCTGCCAAATCAAGTTAATTGGACAAGTTTTTAAAACAGTTGATGATGTAATCCATCTGCATGTAACCTTGAATACTTCAGGCAGTTTAAGAAAGAACTTCATTGTAAACTGTTTGGTCTTTTCCTCCTCACTTCTCAAAGGGAGTTCTTTTGGCTGAGGTGAAGGAAAATTAAAAAGAATGTTATTGACATAAAATATTAAAGGCAAGCTTGCTGAAGCCAGCTTCAGAGCATTTTAACTTTTGCCTTTTAATTCCATTATGGGCAAGGTTTTGCTGTGCATTGTCAGTGATGCAGAAGACCATGCTCACAGGAAAGTTCTGCAATGCAAAGTATAAAATATGCTGATGATTTAACATGCACACCCCAGCATTCCCCACACAGGGGTCAAAAGCCAGGGTTCAGCTGGGCTCACAAATACATCACCCTGAATCAAACAGAGCATCCCTAAATCGTAGCAGTCACTACCGCACACTCATTACATTAATAAATTGCTCACTAATGGGAGCAGTGACAAGTGAGATGTGCACTTAGTGGCCCTGTTGGCTGCCTGCTCCTGATGCCTGAATGCCCGTTTTTCTCTGGGTTATGTTCTAAAGTCTTCAGAGTGCATGAAGAAAATCTGCTCAGTGTTGTGAAATAAATCAAAGAGTGTCTGCAGAAAATTCCTAAAACGCTTTCACCCTAATCTCCTGGACCAGAGAGTGGGCTTGCAGAATGCTAAACTTGCTTTTCAAAGAAGATCAA
Source organism: Anomalospiza imberbis (assembly GCF_031753505.1). Classification (NCBI taxonomy): domain Eukaryota; kingdom Metazoa; phylum Chordata; class Aves; order Passeriformes; family Viduidae; genus Anomalospiza; species Anomalospiza imberbis. The sequence goes on along the minus strand of NC_089681.1, from coordinate 143,306,879 downwards.
AGCAATGCCAGCAACAATTAAAAGCAGGGGTGCAGGTGCGCGCATGCGCGGGGGCTCCGCGGAGGCACCAAGAGCCTCTTTTTAGTCATCCCTGAATGCTAACGCTCACTTATCTAATCATTACACGTGTGGTTTGAAAGCACAGGAGATGTGTTTGTGAGAGACACAAAAACTGCCCGCCTTTTTGCATAAAACGTAACATTTTATGAGACACGCTGTTTCCATTAATTTTGAAAAGCTCCTCAGCTACTGCCTAATTAAACCAGCCTGTAATTTTGTTGTTTAGTGATTCAAAGATAAATGAAGTTTCAATTGTGCATCTATCCTTCCTCCTGTTACTTAGTCTTTCAACAGGGTTTCCCTACTTCAACACTTTGAGGGCCAGCTGCTTGCCTCACCCCAACACCTGAATAATCAGGTTTGGCAGCTTATCCTGCACTGCAGCAATTCAGTTTGCCTTCTTCAACTTTCATCCAGTACTGGTTGTCCTGCCTTCTTCACTCAGTTACACAAGGAATACTTGTGTTAGTAGCTAAGTGTAAGGAGTCCTCGTGCCTGAGGGAGGGTGATGCTACATGACAAGTGCTACGCCTCCAGTATGGGGGGAGACCTAGCAGCCAACCTGCTATTTTTCCCTGATAATATGGTTTGTCTGTTTTCCCCTTCTCAAGATGGCATTTCACTGCACAAACCAGAAAGGGAAGGAAAAAAAACCCCAAGCCCCGCCAAAAAACAGCCATGGGAAAAAACTTGTCCAAGTTCACAGGATAAGGAAGGAGTAAAACCCTGAATGAACTTTCCTGGCTGAACTGGGTTAGGATGAAAAATGCTTCTACTAAATGCTGAAAATTTAGGTCAGTCTTGTTTATGTGAAGATATAAACAACTGACATTTTGAGAAGCATGTGAATCGAAGTGATATTCTGTGCTCCCTCTGAATCACATTGGGCCACCAGGCCTTTTAATACCAACCAAATTCTCCTCCTTCAAATAAAAAAATAAATCTGAATTGTCATGTCAGCTGTAAGCAGCAACACACTGGAGTATCATGCTTCAAAGCCAAGTGGCAGCAGCCCCTAAAACATTTCATATTTTTAAAAAACATTGAGTTAACTGAGTGGCTACTTGGGAAACATAGAAGAGAACCAAGTAGGTACTGTTTTGAAAGCTGCCTGCCTCTTTCCTACCCCCATATTAATACAGGTTACATTATTCCCCTACAAGTATCAAGAGAAGATGAGGAAAAAGATAGCAGATGCCCTTCTGAGACTTAATTGATGTTATCCAAAACATGCATCACACCAGATATCCATTACACTTAACACAGCTCAACGTAAGGTGATTCTGACAATGTGAATAGGGCTCAATCCTATTTCTCTTCAAATCCATGTGAATAGTTTATTATATTCAGACCCAGCCACAGTGATTCATTTTGATAAAATGCTACTTAGCAGCATCAAAACTGCCTGAGCATTCTGTCTGCCTATACTAGGGCTTCCTACTGCTGCCATTGAAACAAATGGCAAAATTCCCATTTACTTCCATGGGTGGAGAGCCATGCTCTTAGAAACCTTTGTTTTTAAGGAAAAACATTTTTCCTCCCACTCATGACTGCAGTTCTCCTGAAAACCCAATGGAACTGTTTAAGAAGTCAGGTGGTCAGGAGCAGGCCCAGAGGTCAGGAACAAAGAATATTAATACAGTCTTGCTATTGAAAAACTGAACAGCAACCTCGAAGCATTGTTGTTGTTTTCAAAACAGAAAATTACATTCTCAGATCTAAATATGAAGATTTTAATATATATATAAATCTGTGAAGAAAAAAGGAAGTACATATTTCATTTAATGTCTGGATTACAGATTCTTATTAAACAAACCGAGCTCATTATAAAATCAATATCAACCACTACACTCCCAGGAGAAATGGCAAAAAAGGTCACTCCAAGAAATTCAAACAATTTTCCTGCTGGAAGGGCACGATTTTAATTACAGATACTATTAATTAGAGCTGTCCTGTTAATTATCAGAAATTCAGTTTCAAGTGTGGTTTTGGAACCTGGAGGGCTTTTCAAAAAAATTAAGAATTCCTGTATTCACAATTAACGGAAGAAAAAGCCTACCTATTGCTTCTGTGTTTTAAATAAGCCAATAGCTAGTCACCTATTAAAATCAAACAAAAATATTTATGGCCAGAGTCTCATTGGCCAACACAACTGATAAACTGTTGTTTTATTCACACTTTATCCCAGAGGACACTTTTTTTTTTTTCCCTACAGGAAATGCTCTTGCTCTCACTTTGTCTTGCTTTGGAAGTCATTAAAGGCAAAGATGTAATTTAATTTCTTTTTTAAAGTAAACATTTCTTTAAAAGTGAAAACTGAAACCATTCCTGAAGATACTAATTGTTACAGTAACATTCATATTTATTATTCTGTACTTAATTCTCTCTAGACCTAGCCTGTGGAGATATACTTATACACTACATCTTTAGCATCTAAGAGATACAGACAGGCCCAAACTTTGTGAGGAAATATGAGTTTATTCCCATAATACTCTCAGCTGCCAATTTGAATCTATCTCAGCTCCAGGATACAGAAAGTACAGAATGTCTGATCCTAAGCAGAACAAGAAAGTAAAATAAAACTTGACAAAAAAGAGCCGTTAGCGAGGCCCTATGGGTGCACAGCAGACAGAGATACTACAGAGACAATGTTTACACATTCTCAGATTCTTTTTCCTGGTCACACTCCAAATATTTTTGGATAGCAGACCAGGGCTGTCTGGTATATGACCATAACACATGCACTACCACACCAATAGCACATCAAGAAATACGTGCCATATGATCTGAAACAAACTTCAGGAAGATGCAGTGTCTCTCCACCCAACACTTTTGAAACTGAAAGAGAAAGCTCGAGGTTTCTGATTTATTTCTGAGAAGCTGAGTGCAGTCCTTCAGCATTACTGGGTACACATCTGCTATCATTGTTCTCCTAGAACCAGTCCTGGTTTACCTCCCATCTATCAGCATTAGATTTCATTTTATCTGAATAATGGCAGAAGGTGGCAACAGATCAGGTCAAAGGCTCTTTTCATATCAGACCCTGAAGAAGTCAATTACTCAAAAAGAGAGACATCTTCAGATAACCGTGCAATCCATTCCTCATAAATGCTAAAGATTTTTCGTTATTAATAGTGGCAGGAGTGACAGATTATGGATATTAATGTTATTTTTCGGAGGATTTCAATGGCAAGGGCTGGTATTTTTTTTTCTTTCTTTTTTTTTAATGTTTCTAATTAGGCACAAATTTACAGCAGCTACCGGAATAGCCAAGATTAATACCCAGTAGTAAAAAGCTGCTTCACCGAATCCGCGGGACTGTGAATGGAACGGGGGCGGGGGGGAAGCGTCGGAAACAAACCCACCCCCGCGACTCCCAACGCGAGAAGGGCCCCCGGGGGTCTGCCGGGCAGCGGGGCAGGGCCGGAGGAGAGCTTGGTCCTTACCTGGTAAGCAGTGGGCGCATCGGAGCCGGCGTCAGCCCCCAGGGCCGAGAGCTTCTCCTTCAGGCGGTGGTGGGCGCGGTGGCGGAGGCAGTAGGCGACCCCCGACGCCGCCAGGACCCCGGCGATGCAGGCGAGGGAGAGGAGGGTGAGGAGGAGGAATTTCGCGGACTGCGCCTCTTCCCCGCGCTGCGCGAGCGGCGGGACGCTGCTTTTCTGCAGGGAAGGAGAGAGAGGCAGCGCCTGAGTTGCGCGGTCACGGAGCAGCGCGGAGGGGAGATCCCGTCGGGGGGAACACCCGGCAGCCCTAACTTTCGGCCGGGGAGGGCGGCAAACAGAGGGGCAGGGACAGGGCTGCTGCCGTGCCCCGCTCCGTGCCCTCCCCTCCGCCGGCTCTCGCTTTACCGAGAGGCGGGGGCGGACCCGCTGGATGCGCGCAAGCACCGCGGAGCGCCCCGCGGCTCCGCGCCCCGCTCGCACCGCATCGAGGGCCAGGGGCTGCGAGGGGCGCAGCAAGGGAAAATCCGGTACTGTTTGTTTCTCAGTGAAAAATAAAACACAAGAGAGAAAAAAAAAAAAAAAAAAAAAAAAAAAAAAGTAGGTGGCGATCCTTCCTTTTGTCTGTTGTAGAGGGAAGCGGCTTAAAAAAAACCCCGATAGTTCCAAACTCCTCCAGATTACTATTATTTTTGCAGCAATAGGAGAGAATCCTTCTAGTGCATTTCACTTGTCTCCATGTGCTAAAAAGTTGTACAATAATTTCCCCTCATTAGCTTCATTATAACCTATATTAGCAACAATTAAAAACGCAACATGAAAATGAAAAGACCAGGCGCGCAAATTGCAGCAAGACTCATTTGGCCTGCATTCCCCCTTTCACAATTACCAGGGAAATGAATTGAAAAGCACGCCCCTGCCTCAGTCCTGGTTGCTACAAGACGAGAACAATTAGCAAACTCCTTTCCACCACCTAATTTCGCGTGGTAACAAAATGGATTTTTCCCCATGAATGCCTAGCCGGCCTATTCATTATCTCTCCTCTATTAGTAATTTTCTGCTCCGTATTCAGCTAGCCAGCTCTTAATTTCCTCCTGTCTTGCAGTGTACACAGTGGCTCTTATGTCAGGCCCGGTCCATTTTTATCTTGTAATCATAAAGGCCACCAAAGCAATTATCGCTGGTCTTGACTGTAAAAGCTTGTCATTAATTAGCCTCCTTGCCTTCAGTGCTGCGGATTAGCCGGGGCTGAGGCTGAGTTAATGGAAATGCAGGTTCAGTCAGACTCCCGGATTTTCTTGCCTGGATGCGCCGCGCGGAGGAGGATCGCCGGTCCGTGCGCCCCGGCGGGGCGGCGGGGGGCGGGCACAGGGCTCGCCGCGGCCACCGGCCATGTGCCGTCCGCGCAGCCACCGCCGCGCCCGCCGCCTCCACTCCCCTGCACGGCAGCCGGCCCCTCCTCCAAATCCCAACAGCCACCAGGAGGAGGGGGCTGCACCCCCACCCCACCCCGCCCCGGCCGCGGGGGGATCCGGGGCCGCCTCCTCGCCACCGCCCCCGCCGGGCAGCTGCCCCGGCTGCCCCGGGGGGAGCGCGCCCTCGGCCCGCACCGGGCGGGGGACACCGGGAGGGGCAGCACCGACGGCAGCCGCCGCGGACTCGCTGCTCCCGCCGCCTCGGCCCCGGGGGGGTAAAGGGCTGCTGCGCTCTGCCGTTAGCATCTCCCTGAAAGGCCCCGTCCCCCCGGGGCCAAGGGTCGCAATCTGCATCTCAATAGGCGGCTCCCGCCGAAGTGCCGGCGCCCCCGCGCCGAGCGCTGCGCCCCGGGACGTTACTCCTCGTCGCCGCGGTGTTTGGCCCCCATCAGTCAGGCAGGGACAAGCCCCGCAGCCCCGGACTCCCCCGCGGGCCAGCCCCGCGCATCGGGCGGCTCGGGCCGCCTCGGTCCCCGGCTGGGCTCAGGGGCACCGACGGGAGGAAAGAGGCTGGCGAGCAGTTTCGGACGCTGCTCCTGAGCCTTACTTCTCTGCTATCTCTACCACGGTTTTAAAAGATTTTTTTTTTTTTCCTCCGGATGCCGTGTGGCAGAGCCGCACCAAGCACACGGGGAAAGGGCTGTGCGAGAGAAACGATGACAATGATGGGAGCAAAGTGCTGTCAAAAGCTCCGAGTAAACATGCAGAAGAGAAAGGGCGGCAGGCTCTTTATCCCACTGGAGTTAGAGCTATTTTAGATGTTGCTTCCAACTTCGCCAGGCAGTTTTCCCCGCAAAGCCGGGGATGCCATCCCCGGAGATGGCTGCCCTTGACAAAGGAATTGCTCGAAGAGCCACCCCCTTACATACTCTCAGCGTACAGCTGCACTCGGCAGCCTGAAGCACGGGGAAGAGTTAGAAACCTTCCGTGGGGCGCTGGACATTGCTTACACCTCGGCAAGCGTCTGCCCGGGGGGAGTCTGTGTAGCCCTGTCCCTCGTGATAGGCTTCGGACAGGCGAGGGCTCGCAAAGCCCCTGCACGTCCAGGGGGAGCGGCGCCCACGCCTGCCCCGACCCCCGTGCCCTGGGAGGAGATGGAGGCCCCGCGGCGGGAGGGCAGGGGCGAAGGGCCAAGGGGCCCGGCCGCTCCCCGCTGCCCGGCGGCGCCCGCCGCGTTGGACCCGCCGAAGGGGAAGGGAGAGGGGCTCTGCCGCGGAGCCGCCGGCCCTTCTTCCACTCCTCTCCTCCCTCCCGCTTCACGGGGAGCAGCTCCAGAGCCGCTGCCGTCGGGGCCCGGATGACTCCGCTCTCCCCTCCCTGCCTGCGGCGGGCTGGTGCTTCGGCCACCTCGGCCAGCCCCCACGCCGCCCCCGGGAGGGACCAGCGGCTGATGCCCCCTGCCCCGTCCCGCAAGAACCGCCTGGTGCGGCAGACGGCAAAGTCCCATCGCCCGCCTCCGGCTCCGACTCTGGGCCGCGCATCAGCGGCGTCCCTGGGCCCCGGGCTGGGGACACCCGGGACCGCAGAGGGTAACCCGGCCCGGTTCCCCAAGTACGTCCCATCAGGACACAGCCCCCACTGTCCCCAAGGCAGCTGGAGGAGCCCGCTGCCCTTTCATCCTGCTCGATGCCCGACCAAACATCACATTATGAAACGGGTAAAAATTAACGCGACGTGTTAGTTACCAGCTCCCTCCATCCTCCCACCTCTCCCCCCAGCCGTCCCCGATGCCTCTAACCAGGAGCACAGATTTCCCCACCTCGCCTAACCCCCTGATTCTTCCCTGCAATAAGGCCCCAGCCTGAAACGGAGCCCAGGGTTAATTAGAGGCGTCCTGTCAGCCTTGACTTGAAATTGAAAGAAAAGTGTTTAAATATTTATGAATTTGACATTTACAGTCGGATGTCTTTTAAAGCAGAACACCTCTCCCTGTGCTGGTTGGGGCTGCCGTGGTGCGTGTGCCATGGTGCGTGTGCCTGGGGTGGAAGGGGAACAATAGCTATTGCATAACAAGAAAAACAAATTACCTCCCCACCCAAGGCTTAACAAATAAATAGACCACATAAATTACACGCAATTAAATATTAAACTCAGCTACATGTAAGTATGCATTTTTTAAACTTCACATAACAGAATATATTGACATTCCTCTGAATGATTTTCTCCTTCGAAAAGTGTGGAGTATCAATGAAGTCCCAATGAAGGAAAACAACTAATTCCTAAATGAATGGCTTAGAAAGTGAATCTGAATGAAGAGGCTTTGGAGGTGTTCATCCAGCCTTTACTTGCTTTGAAACAGCCCGACCTAGCTTAAATGCTAGAAAGCAAAGAACAACAGCACACCTAACACACAGTGTTTACTTGAAGTACACTGTTTCTGTGTGGGTCTGTGGGTTTTTTAAGAGGAAAGAAAATTCTTAGGGTCTGATCTCATGTAGGCTTTCCTGGTCCCTCGACAGAACCCATTTTATATACACCCAAAAGTGAGTCATTAACTAGAGCAGCCATAACACTGGAGTCACAAATCACTGCTCTAATCAAAGAGCAGCGTCCCGTTCCGTGGTGTCATCCCATGATGCAGCAGAACAGTCGACATTTCAAACGAATCCCAGGCAAATGTCAGTAAATATTTAATGTACGCTTTCATGTAAATAAGCTCTCACACCTATGCTGGAAGTGTTGGAGAAAGTCTTTGTAAGAGCAGAGAGGAGCTCCCCATGCAGTGATGTGGAAGCTCACCATCCAGATGCCTCAGCAGAATTACACTTCATTATTTACTTTGGGACACAGGGCATGATTCTGGTCCTTGCAAAACTCTAACTGAAGTTGAGGTTTTGTTTTGCTTCATAAATTGAAAAAGATTTAAACCCCAATTTGCCAGTTACTGCACCTGACCACTCTTCCAGTTAGCAATGGAAAAATCACTACAACTAATTTTTAAACAACTCAACATTATCATTTTTTTGCAATTTCTGTATGCTTCATTTTTTACATTTATATTACACAGTTTTGTTTCTGAACAATAATAAAAAATTGAAGATTTCTTAGTAAATACGGGCAAAAAGAGGAACTTCAGAATATGATTTGTTTCAAAATATTAGAACGTTAAGAAACTCAAGAGGTGCTATTTTTAATTTGGAATTCACTATAGAATCTAATAAATGAGAGAAGTGAGGCGGAAATAATCATGTATTAATTCTGTGCATTACAAAATCTTTTCAGAAGCTATTATCAGAGCAAGAGGCATTGTGGTTTGGATTCAGGGTGGGAGAAATCCTTTGTGCAACTGAAAGCTATTGTTCCTCTGTGCAGATGAAATTGTACTTGCAAATATGCCATTCAAGGAGGGAAAAAAGTACCTAGGCAGAAAAAAAGAATTCTACAAGAAAATCATTAGTCTTAAAATTAAACTTCTCTAAAATAAGTTTGGGTTCATTGTTTGTTTTCTAAGGAATATCCTGTGTTAACAGTTGCAGCCACTGACATTACATGAAAATATAAAGGATATGTGTATTATTTCCTTATATAGAAATCATGAAGAAAGGGATGTGTGTGGGTGTGTATATACATAATGTGTGTGTGTTCATATGTATATAGACACACACATCCGTGTATGTCTGCTCCTTTATATCAATCTAAACTTAAGTTCACTTCTAGTAATCTCCCTCTCCCAGAGGTTATCTGAGACATAGGTTGATACACTCCGCTGGTTAAGTTTTGATAGGTTACTAGAAAACCAGAGAAACACTTTACGTCAGGAGGAGGCTGGCTACCATAACCTGGCCCCAGGAAAGCTACAGAGAAGATTTTTTTACCTTTCATAAAGTATGAAAACAAAACAGAAGGGAAAGCAGCATCTCCCCCAGTTTTAGTTGCCTGTGCCTACTCCCCTACTGTGCTCCCAGTCAGGTTAGGCTGGGGCAGCAGGGCCTGGGGATGTTCACCTTTTGAGCCTGTAACACCCCTTGCATTCAGCACTGCACTCCCAAGCTATTTGGCCCAGGCTACTTGCTGGTGTTTTAAATATTATCTTTAGAGTTACTGAGAGATTTCTAGGGCTGCTACCTTCTGACTCCCTGTTCACACCCCCTCCTTCCCTCCCCAGAAAGCTCACCTGATGCCAGGATCACTTTCAGCAAATGTCAGTTCATCACCTGAAACGAGGTCAATTTAATGCTTTTACTCGTGAGGATGAAATCGGATGGTAAGGTACTTTTTGCTTCTTTTAGGGGTCGGAAAGATTAGACAAATTGACAAACACAAAAGGCAGATGGATTTCTGGGAACTGCAGCTTATTCAAATCACTGAGAAAGGTCACTGCAAAAGCCACAGATCCATTCATCTGTAGGGGTACAATGATCTTTCCACAACCTTCAACACCACAAAGCACTCTGGAGCGTCTCTATACCTTTTAGTAGGATTAATACCATGAACAATGACTGAATACAATCAAGAATTCACTGAGTTCAAAGATCCCTTGATCAATGGTAGATATTTTCTTCTGGCTTCCTAAAGGCAAACAGAAGTGAAGTTTCTGGTTAGAGTTACAAGAAATTAGAGGTATTATTCTGAATCCCACTACAAGGTGATACTGAAATGCCAGAATGTCCAAGCACCCCGAAGAAGTTTGTGGCATGGTGATAAGGAATAAGGTTGTGAAAGAGGAAATTCAATGAGCTTCAAGATTTTCACGAGCATCTGGGTATTTTTTTAAGTCAGCAGTTAGGTAAAGAGTAAAGCACAAAAGCCTACAGCATCACTGAGACCGTGTAGGGATAACACACAACTCAGGAAACCGGACAGCCACATCCATGCCTGTGGAAGAGGTAGGTGAGTCGGAGATGGAGGAGCGTTGCCCATCCTGTCCGAGGCCGCACAGTGCACCTGTGAGGTGGCAGCAAGAAGAGGAGGGCGCGGAGACGGTGTAGAAACCACGGTGAAGAAACTTCGATCCCCGTCTCTAAGGACTCGGGGTCAGATAGGGCAAAGCAGCAGACTGGGTGCTTCAAGAAGCAGGTTTTCCTCCTCAGCCCAGGCTTTGTTAGCCGGAGTAAAACCGTGAAAGAGAGGGACTCGGCAGGTCTAAGTCACAGAGTGTCAGAGCCCGAGTCAAGAGGACGGTCAGCGATAGCCAAGCTTAATCAAATGTCTTCAGCTAGCAAGGGGAACACGAGCCGCAGCGCCAGCGCTGATCTAATGCTGATGCTGAAGGCACATAATTCAGGGATTAGATAAGGCGCCCTTACAGCTGAGTGCCAGCAAACGAGCCAGCTCTCGGTTATGCTGGCAAGCGCCGGCGGATCCGTCGGCGGAGCAGCCGCCCCGTCTCGCAGGGAGCCGGGCCCCGTCCCTCGGCCGTCCCCGCCCGGGGACGGGGCTCCGCGGCCGCACGCCCGCACCCACCGCGGGGTCCCGTCCTCGGGCCCCGAGCCGGGAACACGTCCTCGCCCCGCCGTGCCCGCTGCCCCCTCCGCCCCGCGCCTGTTCGACGGCCCCGCGCCGGCGGCATCCCCGGGGCTGCGCTCGGCCGGGGGCGCGCAGGGCTTTGGCGGCCGCGCGGAGGCGAAGCGAGCCCTCTGTCCGCCCGCGCTGCTCCGCCGAGACCCGGCCCGGCCCCGGCCGGCGGCGGACGGCGGCAGCGGCTGCCCCATCCCGGCCGCCCCCGCACCCCACGCCGCGCACAAGGCTCTCCCGAGTCCCGGCCGCCTCGAGAGACGCGGGCGCTCCCCCCACCCCGTCCTCCGCCGCATGTACCTGCAGCCGGCGTGCCGGGACGGGCCCCTCTCTGCGAGGGGTCGGCGCAGCTCGGCGGGCTCTAGCAATCCTCCTCCGGTGCCAAAACTTCCCCCTCTCACACCCCGCCCCTCCTCAGCGCAGACAAAGGCGGCGGGCAGCACAATCGCCCCTCGCCGCCCGCAGCCGCCTCCCGGCGCGGTGCGGCAGGGGCAGGCGGCGGCCCCGGGCGGCCCGGTGGTCCCCGCGGGGCGCGGGCGGAGGATGCCGGCGCGCCCCGGCGCTGCCCTCCTTATATCGGGCGGCTCGCAGCCCCTGCCGGCTGCCGCACATGGCCCATCCACCGGTTGCTATAGCGATGCCTCCCCTCCACATGTTGCTGGCAGCAATTGGCTAAGGAGGTCTGGGCTGTGCAGAAACCCTTCGCCGGAGTGCGACGATGAATGGACACGGGCTGTGTCACTCATTTGGAAAAGCTGTTTGGGGTTTCTGTTGTGGATGTGCGGGGTTTTTTGTGTTTTTTTTTTTTTTTTTTCCTTTTGGTTGATTTTTTACAAGCACCCTCCCCCATATTTTTCTTTTTATTTTCCTTTTTTAAAAATTATTTTCTTGGTGTCTCTCTTGCAAGATGGAAGTGGGGGATAGAACAATGACAGAAAGCAAAAAAATAAAATCAAACAAGGACAGCAAGGAAAAGCTACAAATCATTTGCATCACAATACGGCAAAGGAGCCCACAACGCTTCTTCCTAAAAAGACTTTCCTAAAAAAAAAAAAAAAAAAAAAAAAATCCACACTTTGCCAAGCAAAGAAGATCCAAACTTTCTCCCCTCTCGTCCTCGTTCTCCAAATGACACACGAAATTAGGAAGGAGGAGTGTGTTCCGACCAGGCCCGGGACAGTAACGAAGTCCAGTTCGATAACTAGCGACAGGCACTGCTCGGAGCCGGCGCGGCCGAGCGGGGCCGTGCCGTGCCCGGCACTGCGCGCCCGTAACTCCCAGTCAGAGCCACGCTCCCGCGCAGGGGCCCGGGGCAGCACCGACCCTTGTAACGAGACGGACCCTGCAGTCTTCCCCAGCTCCTCAAATTCCCGCATGCCGCTGGCAAACACGCTGCGCACCCCATCCCCCGCCTCCACCCCAGCATCTGCCCACGAAGTGCCCGGCTGCGGGAGCGGGACAGGAGCGGGCGGGGAGCGGCAGGGGGACTGCCGGGCGCGGGTGGCAGGTCCCTTCGATCTCCCTTCCCCCGCCGAAGGACAGCCCTCCCGCTTCCCTGTCCCCATTGTTTCCCGCTGTCACTGCGGCTGGGGATGGCAGACAGGGCAGAGCCTGCTCTCCTCTGTCCGTGGAGGCGGGCAGTCCTTTCCCTTTCCCCTTCCTCTTTGCTTTCCCCTTTCCCTTCCCCTTCTCCTCCCCAGCCGTCCCGCCCCTACGCCGCCGCGGCCGCTGTGCCCCGGCCTGCCCCGGCCCGAGCGGCGGCGGCTGCTCCCGGGCAGAGCTGTCCTGAGCCGGGCAGCTGCACACACCTCCCTCGGCAGGGACCCAACCCCGCCCGCCCCTTCCCCAGCCGCGGAGCGACCCCCGCGGTGGGACGGTGCGGAGGAGGCGGTGCGAGGCACGGCACGGCACGGCACGGCACGGCACGGCACGGCACGGCACGGCCACCCTTACCCCACTCCCCTGCTGTCCCTGCAGCCGTTTGTGGCTCGGCCACTGCCGCTTGCCCGGCCCCGGCGGGCTTTGCCTTCCCGGCTGGAACGAGCTGCCCTGGCTCGTCGCGGCTGTCCCGGGCACACCGCATTAGCGCCGTGTAGCAATTCCTGTGCCCCCTTTTCCTCTCGACAGTATTCATCCTTCCAGCACCCCTCGGTAGCCAGCACCTGGGTAAGGGACACGCACCCGTGCGGGGTGCCAAGGAAGGGCGAGGGCCGCCTGAGTTCTCAGAGCATCCCCGCCTCGTCTCAGAGCGACACTTCACTTAAACTTGCAGGACAGCACAGAAATGTCATCACCATCCCCTGTACAGGATCGTTCTGCCGTGTCCAGAACGTGCAGAGTGGCTTTGCCATGGGCTCACCCCCACTAACACCCTCACACCCAGCCTTCCCATTCCAGGGCAAGGAAGATGCTCTTTACATCACCCCGTTTCTGAAAAGGTTTCCAGGCAGGAGAGGTACTCCTCACCTGGTTTCTGCTCATGCAAAATCCTTCACATTCCCACAGATTAACGAAAATTTGGCTTCTCCAAACATTTCCTCAGCCACGTTTGTAGTGCTTGGTCTGAAAGCATTGCTCTGTCAGTCTGTCATCCTGAGAGGACCCTCTCTGTCTGATATTCTCCTGCCCCCGGAAGAGCCAGAGCACACATAATCTGCTCACTAACCTGCATTGCTTAAGTTGAAAGATAAATGAACCCGCCAAGTGATTTCATTAAAAGGACACGTGTGTTTGCATATTGACCCTTCCAATGAACTGTCTGAAACTGATAAATACTTCCATTAGTTTTGTAGTTTGTATTTAGTATTTAAAAATATATTCATTAACATTTCCTGGAAAAATATTGGATCTTTTCAGAACTGTCAGGTGCTCAATGGGTTGAACATGAATTTGACTGGCCAAGTGTCAAGAGACAGCAAAATACTAGTTAAAACACATATTTTTTTAACAGTAAGATTTTGAAGAATTTGTGGTGAAATTTAAAAAAAAACTGCTCACGTTTATGTAATTTTCATTACTTTTATCCCATTCTAAATATGACCTTTGAAGCAATGATAGATACTTGTGAGGCTTATGTCACAGGGAGAAATTATTTAAACATAGATTGCTTAATGTGTTATTCATTAAAAATATAGAAGGTGTTGAGAGATAGAAGAAATAATTTTCAATTGTTGACTCATTTTAAATTTAAAATCTGTTTTAAAAGTATCTATAGAACTGTTGGTCACATATCAGTGAATTGATTTACTGATAAATTTTCTCATATGATTTAATTAATTAAAAAATGGGAAAACAAAAAAAACTGTCATCAGCAGCATATGATTATAAAATTTCTAGAAAGTTTCATGTCTTTTTCTCAGAAAAAAAAGTTGACATTGAAAGTATAAATGACTTTGAGACAGTTTCTTTGGGTTTAGCGCATCTAAAAATACCGGTATTTTGAAGATTCACATTAACATTCATCCAAATTCAAGAGCTGTGTTTGAACTATGCCTAAACTCAAAATATTCTAAATCTTGCAATTTCAGTGAGAATGATGCTGAAACGTATTCCCATTTTGCACAGAACAAAACTCTTGCCTGAGAACCACCAATGTTTGTCAGGACTCCCAAAAAATCTGTTCTTCATAACTGGGCACTGAAAACCACACTGACCATTTTCCTTGATTTCTGATTGCAGATCTGTCTGCACTTCTAAGTTTAGCCACTTCATTCTGCAAATGCATGCACAATGCACAGCATGAAATAGATTTTCATTCTTTTAAAGCATGTATGATAAAGCTAAAACACCATTTAATCTCATTTGTTGTTTTGTTTATAAGTTATCCTTTGGAGCTTTGCTCATTAAATACAGATCCAAACATGTTGTGGACGATTTTCCATAGATTTTCTGTTTATGTGGATATTGAAATCAAAGTTGAATTTCCTTCATTCTGATGAACAAAACATTTTTTCCAAATATTAACTTCCTATACCACATGCATTTAAATTACTTTAACTTTAGGAGTGCATGTATTAAGAAAGAGGCAGAACTGCCATGTCTTGAAAACACCACACCCTTCTTATAAATAAAACCAACACCTGGGACCATAATTTAAAAGTAGAGTTAGCAGAATTTTAACTACTATACTCCATCGAGTTTTATGTCTTATCTTCTCATGCTCATCTGTGAAGATCAACAACAGACACCTTCTACTACTAAATTCTAGAGCTCTTAGCTTTATTAAGAAAATTATTTCATTCTGGCTAAGATTTGAATCTAATTAATCTGTCTTGCAGTTTAAAAATGATAACTAAATTCAAGCTGCATACTATTCTTCAGAGACAGCTTAAAATATTAATTAAGTAAAGAGTGCATTTTTCATTTATTTTAATTACATTAATACAGTTTCAATAAATAAAATAGTTCTGTGCTTCATCAAAACAAACTCGGATGCAAATTTTCCTATTGATTAGTTCTCTGTTCACACTGGCTCTCTTGACTGTTTATTTTTAAATAGGAAAGATATGCAGAAATGTTTGGGGGTTCCCATTAGTGAAGTGAGGTCCAACAGTCTGAAAAGTTCAGTTCAGTCTTCCAGGAGGCTGATGTAGCCCTGTAAAAGTGGCATCCTGATAAAGTATTGCTCATAAAGGTAATTAGTGAGAAAAAACTGTATGCATTTATAGACATTTTTAAACAAATAAAGATTTTATTGTATTACATTTTTCCTGGTAACTTAAAAAGCCCCAAAGCTGTTAGATCTCTCTGATCCACTAACAAAATATTACAAGACCAGTGGATAAATCCAATTTTTAATATTCAATTTAATTAAAGCTGATGTGTTCTAGATTTGCAGGTGCACCTCTTTCTTGAGATAAAGAACAGGACAAGGCAGAGGAGTCTTGTTAGTAGCTACATCAAAAAATAAGTGTAATTCTACCGAATTCCGTAATAATTCTATCATTCAAATATTTGAGCAGCAGCATCAGCTGAAGGAAAACTAAATATTGAAGACAAAGTTTCAAAATGCCTTAGGAGTCACAGCAGGTGTTTTGAAACCTGTCCTTTTTACAGAACATTTTGAGTGTTTTTGTAGGACCCAATCCTGCACCCTTCATTTTAAGAAATCAAATACAAATCAACAGAACCAATCAGAATAGCACCTGGAACACAGTAGCAAATGTTTTCAGAGTGAGGCTTTATGTAAATTGGTATTTCACAAAAAAAAAAAAAAAAAAAAGCAATTTTGAAACTTTAATTCCATTGTGATTAGGTTTATATTCACAGAATATAGATAAAAATATTAATCTGCTTTAACATGAGACGAAATACTATTATTATGAAAGCCTGGTTAAGAAGCTTCTATAAAAATGCCAACTTAAAACATGTTTAATGGCAAAACATGATGAGAAATGCATGATTTTACAGTGATCTTGTTATAACAAAATGTGGCTATCATTGAAATGCTGGTCTCCTTTTATGCATCAGTTCTGTATGTGCCAAGAATTCAGAGAACTGTGAGGTATCAGTTTTCTCCACTGTAACATCAGCAGATTAGTTTGTTAAAGTGCTGTGGAAAGGGTGTTTGTTTCTTCTTTCCTGAGATGAAAACAAACTAGTACAGTTTAACTATGAAAAAGTATTTCCAGAATAGTAGCTAGTGCTGCAAATCTGAAGGAGAACTGAAATCAGATGTGTTTTTTCTGCCTTTGACACAGATATTGCTCTTTCTATCTTATCTCCTAATACTGGTAGCCTCAGGACAAACATAGATTACGTTAGAAAATTGTCCTTCATTATATTGATCGAAATTCACTTCCCACCTACCTCAGTCTGATGTTAGAACATTTTTTGTTAGCTTTAAATTGTTTTCATTATGAATTTAAATTAATAAATTGTTTTTATAAATAGTTTAAAGTTCTGAAGCAGATGGTTTACAAAGTTTTTATGTGCTTCATACAGTCCCACTGAGTTTCTTTTGGTACTGACCTTCCAATTCTGACTGCAGAGAACCATCTCTGTGGAATATTCAACAATGCCTTCTATGAAGATGGATGGAGACAGCATTTAAACTGGTACACAAAGTTTTGAGAAAAATTAGAATTGCAGAGCACTGTCTGGCCAACTGAAGTTCATGTACTGGTAGAACTCTATTTTTGATTTCTAGTTGCTGCTACCATTGGTTTAGGGTACCTGATAAAAGCCTTGATTTTATGTTGTGACACACAGAAACAGTAGAAGTCTGAGCAGCATTAGAAATATCACCAGGAATACTGGTCCTGGAGCCGGGCTTCAATGGATAATTTGGCAAAGAGGGCAGACACCCAGTAAAATCCTAAATGTACTTTCACTGTATCTAATAAAGACACCACCTCCACTCACACCCCGCTTCTCTATTTCAGAAAGCAATTTACCAGGGTTTTCCTCTTTTTCTCCTCCTACTGAAGAAATGACAAAATGTCCCTTCTTCGTTGGAAGCAGGCCCTTAGCCAATAAAGCAAGTGGGCACTATGTCTGTGGCATTTGTAATATAACTAGAATCCTGAAAATACTAACACTTACCAAAAAGAGAGAGAAGATCCTGACACTTATAGGAAGGAGGATAGAGACTACATAACTTTCAGAAAGTCCCTTTCTACTCTGAGTCATACAAGCATTTGAGAACATCGAAAAATTTTGCCTTTTCTGGCTGCAGAAAAAAAGGTGACAGCATCAGTTTATGCAACCACAATCTATAAAACCTAGATAAACAATCATGTGTGATAGCATGCTAATGATAGTGTGCTAGCATGCATGTGTCACATAATCATTTTAAAAATATGTGCTTTAAATATGTAGCTTCAGATTACATATGAAATCAGAAAGGTTGTTGTAAAAGCACCTATCCTGTGTTTTCCTCTTAATGAGGCATGCACATACACTCCCAGCAGAGCTTTTCAATTGATTTCAAAACAGAGTTCAAATTCCAAATTCCAGTTAAACCAGTAAGACTTTAGGATTGCTGCTTTACTGACACAGGCATGTCAATCCCCAGCAGATGTAGGTATGGTCCATGGGTTTTTACCTGGACTCAAACATTTGGTGCTTGAAGTGATTATCATGAAGTCTCCTTTTTTTCAGTGGAAGAAGAAGAACAATTGTGCAATTTATATGAACAGAAGCTTTCATCTTCGGCTGTGGTCTTACAAGTGACACCAAGAGTGGCTACATCACTGTAATCCCATAACTTTGTCAGAGTTTCAGAAGGGCTAAGAGTGGAGGGGTCATGTCAAAGCTTGAGAAGACGTGCACCGACAAGCCTCTCATGCAACGCTAATTGCAGAGGGAAAGCCAGAATTTCTGAGAAGATGTTCTGTTTATCACTTTTTTTTGGTGACTGGCTCAGTCCTTTGAAAGAAAGACCTTCTTGCCTCTTCCCTCCCTTCAATCAGTCTGTGTATGATAACTTTGTTCAAAAAGTTTTTCCAATAAATTTTAAAGATTTCTCTTAATTCAATATCAAAGTTTAAATTGTCAGTAATACTTATGATGCAGCCCATTCAGACACAGAGCTCAGGAAAATTTAGGGGTTTAGCATCCAAAACTATGTACAGAATCTAGTTTTCCACAATTAATTAGACAGTCTCCAACACAGCTGCTTCTAAGTTTTAGGAATTACATTTTGTTGTAAAATCAAAGAAATTGATGGAATTAATTTGTTTATGTAAAATTTTATGTACTTATGGAAAATTTTCATCTGGAAGTTCTTCTAGCCTCACTCTGGTCCTGGCCTTAGAGCTCCCAAAGGCACCATGGAGATCTCAGTATAGATTTTAAATATACCCAGGAAAGAGTTACAAGCTTGGTGGCTGGATCAATTGTTTGGTGCATGAAAGTGTAACTCTCCCAGAGGCACCTCAGAGGCCAGGAAATGTGTGCCACAACCAAAACTTGCATTTTTTCCTACTACCTAGCCCTGCTTGTAGGAAAAAAGCATTGTAGGTTCTGACTTCACAGGGTAAAAGGAAACTATGCCTGAAAGTATTGCACTGTTTTAAAACATGCACCTACAGGAAGTCTTAAGAGTTGTAGCTTAATTATTAATTAATAAAATTAATTAAAAATTCTACTGTTCAGCTCTTCAAGGAAATTGAGAATATACTTTTGAGGAAAGGGTGTTTGAAGATAGTCTTTAAGGATTTCATGTTCCTATGTCATTATCGCTAATTCTGGTTTTAATAGTTTT
Organism: Anomalospiza imberbis; assembly: GCF_031753505.1. Classification (NCBI taxonomy): domain Eukaryota; kingdom Metazoa; phylum Chordata; class Aves; order Passeriformes; family Viduidae; genus Anomalospiza; species Anomalospiza imberbis. Next base: position 143,288,244 of record NC_089681.1, on the reverse strand, counting down.
GTTTCTCTAGCTACATAAAGCTTTGGGATTGATTATCCTGTCTTCACTAAGCTTCACTGGCACTTCTGGGGATTTCTTGGCTGTAACTCCACTATCTATGTTCCCCAAAACATGCCTTTCACCCTGCCCCCTTGCCTCCAAAACCCCAAGTCAAGTCCATGAACCACAGAAAGTTCTTTAGGCCCCCAGCTGAGGGCTTAAGTGAGGTGCAACCCCTGCCTTGGTCCCCTGCTGGTCTGAAAGGCCTTATAACAAATGTAATTTCTTCTCTTTTATGTTCAATATTTTAGTTACTCTACTGTTGATAACAATTAAAAATCAAATGAAAAAATGTCATCCCCTTAGAAAAGTTACCATAGAAACAACACCAGAGAATTCCCTTTAAAAATGTCAAGATTTCCCTCACATTTAAATACAGACTCCCAGGCATTACTCATGCCCCATTAAAAATTGCAACACATCCAGTGAGTCATTAGTTTAAAAATACATCTACAAACATACACTCTTTTAGGATAGAGATGTTTTTGTCTCAATAAATGTATATCATGACATGACCCAACTTTTGATTTTATCTTTTCTACCTTACATCCCCAGAGAAAACTTGAACACTGTCGTCTCTTGTTCAAACACCTGACTGAGTAAGGAGAGAACAAAAATGAAGAGTGACAAAACACATAGAACATAAGCAATGCCAGCAAAAGCTACTTGGGAAGGAAGAATAACTTTGAAAACATATTTACATGGTAGTAGACAAGATGAATGGAAAGAAAATTGTCTGAAATGAGACACAGTGCAGACAGAAAGAATTTTAATGTTGGATCTTAAAGTAAGAAAATTTTAAATTGAAAAATGTCCTAATTTAATGTAATCCAGGCCATGCCACTGGGCTTTATAACTTAATTTTCATTTCTTTGTACCAATCTGTAGCATAACATTAATCTCACATATGATGCTGCTCCATCCTCCTTCCATGGCATAGCTGGCAAACTCTGACATACTCTGGCAGAGCAGAAGAAGGTCCTTCTGCATTAGACACTTTGATCATATGGAAGCAGAAGAAAATAAGCTGTAGTCAAAGTGGAAGGTACTTCACAAGTAATAATAATGTAAATTTAAAGAAAATTCAGAGCTGGTCACAAAGCAAGCTGATAAATAGTTTATTCAAAAACTCTTGCATATTTAGAGGAGATAATAATATAAAGGCATTGTGCCTTCCCTTTGCATTACTGGGTCTGCTGTAGATAAACAGCATGGCTGAATGGAACCAGATTAATGATAATAATGACAGTTTTCTCATTTTCTTTGTAGTAGAGCCAACCTGAAAATGAGGAAAAACAACAAAATTGAACTATTTTTTTGTTCTTCAGGCTCTTATAAAAATGTTCCATTTCTTTTTCTTAATGCAGGGAGTCTTAGAAATTTGCTTCTGAATTTTTAGCAGTAAAAGTCCTCCTATTTCTGCTTAGCACTATTTCCTCCTTTCTTTTTTACCTCTTTCTCTATTTTTTCCTCCCTTACTAAAAGAGAGAAAAAAAACACATCTGAGGACAGATACAAGGAAAACAATAAACCCAGTTTAAAAAAAGCACCAAACAAAACTATTTTTCTTTCTTTCAATATTTAGCTTCCACTGAGCACATAGATTTGCCAAAAATGCTGCAAACATTTTCCACATTAATAAAGAGAATTTTTGAAATACATTATTTTATTGGGTTTTTTTTTTTTTTTTTTTTTTTTTTTTTTTTTTTTTTTTTACACAGAATCACAACATGGGGATGGTTGGAAGGAACCAATAGAGGTCATTTAGTCCAACCTCCTGCTCAGGCAGATTATGCTACAGCAATTGCTCAGGATTATGTTCAGACAGCTTTTGAATATCTCCACAGAAGGAGACTCTACAACCTCTCTGGGCAACCTCTTTCCCTGCTCAGCCACCCTCACAGTAAAGTTCTTCCTCATGTTCAGGGGGAACTTGCCACTGCCCACTTACTGATTTCTATAATCAGCACACTCTGATTGTTAAAGTATAGTTTTAGGTTTTCTGCTATCAGAATTGGGTTTTGTGTTCCCACTTCAGCTGTATGATATGGAAAAAGAGAATGAACCCAAGGAATTAACTGAGATTATGTGAAGGTGAAAAGCAGTATCTTATCAGGACAGATGTATGTAGAAGACACCATCAGAGAAACATATTCTGGAAGTGATCCCACTCTTTAAATTAACTTAAAGATTTTGATTATAAATTTCCTGCCACTCGGAAAGATAAATGTAGTATTTTCATCCTAAAACCAGGAAGGGCAGGGCATAGTACAGCTGTAACTGAGGTATCCTTGGTATCTTGCTTCTGATTTAATTTATTACTATTTCTAAAATGAAAGAACAGGTTTTGGAAATATTTAGATATCATTTATATACTTGGATATAATTTTGCACCAGCACTATTCTCAAGAAGGGTTATATTCTGAATTTTACCCCAAATTGTAGCCCAGCCATGCTGATAACAGGCTTTGCTCATTAGGCATTAGCAAGAGGCAGAAATTTGCCACTGCCAGCACGGACTGAAGGGAAAGGTTTAGTTATGAAACACAAGCATATTGTGGCAGGTTTTCAGCTGGAAGTTGATTTCAAATCTTTGGTAATTATGCTTCTATTCAGTGCCACAGAAGGAGTTTCACATAGCAATAGATCTGTTTGTTTCAAAACGCAGTTGTTCAACATTGTCTGGAACAGCAAAACACAGTTTTTGGTTTATAGACTCAGTGCCATAACATTCTGGGGTGCCTATGAGAGCTGGACTTTGTATCTGGATATCAAAGGTAGGTGATTAACGTGCTGAAGCTGCCCTGGCAGAGAGCTCCCCACTGACCACACACCTGAGCATAGGCTATTTTTACATGAAGTGAGAAATTTGCTAAAGGGAGGTGCTAGTTTCTTCAGTAGCCCTCTTCACCTTGTTTCTTCAGCAGGATGTATTTAATTTCTCCATTGTGAGAGTTTCTCTGTGTTTACCTCATCATTCATCTGCCTTTAGATAGGAACAAATACGAAATGGGATTAATTCAAAGCTTCAGCCTTGAAGCCCCTTTTGCATGGTCCTGTACCTCTGCCATGTATGAGTAACAAACCTTGCCCTAAAACCATGACAAAAATCTCTATGCCACTTCTGTCTCCTCTCTGAGAGACAAATCTCTGGAGCTGTAACAGTTTACACTGGGGAAGCTCTGTCCTCATCTATTTTTATTCACACGTATGAATCACACTTCCATGCACCACAGCTAGAAATAAAACAGTAGTCCACCTCAAAGCTTTAAATTACTTAGGGCTTAATTAAGAGGATGATAGAACAGATATGAAATTTAAGATGCAGTCAAGTGGGTAAATTAATGTAGATACAAGCTCATGTGTCTGCTGTGTACCTTAATCTGGTAGTTTCACACAGAACAAATTTCCTACCCGTTTTTTCCCCCTAGACATAACACGGTGTAACAACCATGATTACCATTACATGACAATTACACAATTTTGAAATTGCAGGGTTTGGAAACATGGCTATCATATGTATGGCAAAGAAAAAATGGTATCTTTCTGTATCAGTTTATCTCATCCATGAATGAGTGTTGGATCTTGGCCCACCCCAGTTGCTTTGCGACGCTGCAGTTTTCAACCAGCTGCAGGGCTGGGGTAGGCAGGTCCTCGAGGATCCCCTTGCATCAGAGAGGCAGAAGAGTGGCTGTGTATTGATTCCTGCCAGCCTTTATAGAAAAGCCACTCCCTCAGGATAGGAACATGACATGAGGGCCTTAAAACAAGAACATCAAGCTTCTTTGTAGAGATCCCCATTCTCACTTTGAGTGGTCCCTCAAAATGGGAAATGTCAAGCAGAAGACCAGAAGGCTCCTGTCTTATCCATGAATCCTACATACTCTTCATGAGTTTGAGCATTCATCCACATGGAAACAAGAGGTGGAATAAGATTGCAAATGACTTCTCATCCCAACCACTTCATTTGGCTCTTCTTTCAATGGGACTCCATATTACAATTGGGTTTTTTTACAAGAAATTTCCCCACTGCACTTGGTTACTTGCAATAAATGCAGAGCCGGGCTAAAATACAGAATATTACCCGGTTACCTTGGTAGGACTTTGGTTCTGTCAAAGCTTTACTCTGAAGCCCAGGTTACTTCAGCTGATGGAGCAGTAGAGGGGAGATGCTTAGGAACAAGCTCGGACTCTTTGCTCTACCAGACAAGTTCTAGTAGAACATCAGACCAGTTTCTAATTTCTCTTGGCATTCCAACTCACCACTTATGTCTTTGAAACAACCTCTCCATACCACTTTAGATTTCAAAAGGCAGTTCATCTGCCTGAAGGAAAATGAGCAGAAAACCTAAAAAACAGATCATCAAGGTCATTATTTATTTTTAAGCTGCTATCCTTCTGTAAGTTTCCTACAGAGCCCTGACTTTTGCTTTTTGTTGTGCAGAACAGAATTTAAAGACTATGAAGGCTCTGTTGCTTTATACCCTATTACAACACTGAATTAAGAGATCCAAAAGTTAGCCTTTAGCCCTGGTTTTGTATGCTAAGATGTGCTAAGAAGGGGAAGAGAACTTCCGAAGAGTATATTAACAAAATACGGTTTTGATTGCAATTTTGTTAAGACATTTATCAAAATGGGTGTTAAACAAAGTAAACTCTATTTGGCCAGAGAGCTGGACCTCATTGTAATCAAGAGCTAGAAAACAAGAATGTTATAAATTGCTTCTCAGTGGCTAAGAAAGAGAGTAAATCCAAAGGGCTTTTTAAAGAAGAAGAAATCAAACAACTGTATTATCTCACAGTTATGGTGTATGGTTCAGAGCTCCAATTACAAATCATAATTCACCTGAAGGGCGAATACAGGCTGAGCTACTGCATCTCTCAGGTTCATGCTGAGGAAACCTGGACTGCCAGCCTTGGTCCATCAGCGGCTGTGGTTGCATCAGCAGGTCACTGCTAATTGCAGGGCTGCAGTGATGCTGCAGAGCTGGGTGCATTCCTTCCTTCCCGCTCCCTCATGGTGTTTCCTTGGGGGAGGGCTCCTCAGGCACTGGAGCTGTGCCCTTTTTCAGGAGAGAGAGGAGGTAGCTGGGAACAGACGTGATGCTGCTCGGAGGGAGAGGAGTCACGACTTCCAGGAGCGCGCACAGCCGGGATCAGCAGGGCGCTGAGCAGCAGGGCAGGAGGCAGGGGCTGCAGCTCCAGCCCAGCCCTGCTCCAGCACATCGAGGCACTTAGAGCAGAGAAACAAAGCTCTGTTCCTCTAAAAGCTGCTCTCAGCTCACGCTCAGACCCAGAAGTGACTTTTGTCACATGCTGAGACTCATGCATGGGAAAGCTGTGTAAGGGTGGAGTGGGGAGAGCTCGTGCTGGAGCACGTCTTTGGTCTCTCACTCAGGGACGAGTGCTGGAGCCCATCACCACCTCTGAGCAGAAACACGGCATGGCCACCACGGGGCAAACTGGCCAGCCAGGCTCACTCGCAGAGACCTGATGTGGATAACACAAATAATTGCAGATGCAGTAAAAAAGTTGATATTTTCTTATACATGCACAGATTCAGACTGGATGCTGTGCTCTTGACTTTCCCAAAGGCACTGGGCTGCCCTTAGCAGGCACTGACTGTGTGTGACCACTGGAGAAAGCAAACACAAATGCTACAAGACCTTCATGGTCACAGAGATGCGTATAACTGAGGGAGGGAGAAGGGAGGGCAGCTGCACTACAGTTTTGGATGTAGGCTCCTAAATCCTGCACTGAATTCAGCCCCCAGTTTCAGGGGCAGCTGCATTATGCATTTTCCTCAGAGTGTCAGCTCTCAGGCTTCTCAGAGTAGGGACATTCATCATCTACTGAACTGCTGGATTATTTATCATTGAGAAAAATCAAGGACTCTTAGTTATACATTAATTTAAAATATTAATATCAATCTATTTGTCAGTAAAACTCTCTAAATGGTTATGAAATATGTGTGGTGCAAACAGCTTTTACTTAGAGGAACACCAAACCATTCCTTAAGATCTCTTTTGTTGGAATTCAGCTTTAAACCCTGTGACTAAGATGTGCTATGTTTTTAACACCTCTCCAGTGGCTTGCTACTTCTCTTTATTAAAAAGGATCCCAGCTGAGAATTTTTTCTTGCTGTAGATCACTATTGCCCCTCACAGCAGAAAATGTGTGCTCACACTAATTTCTATAGAGCAGATTATTATTATTTTATTGTGATGATCAGAACTGAACAACTTGTCCTGGCAGAATGATTTATGCACCTCATTTCAATAAGAATAGGCCTCCATCTGATTTTAAAGAAAAGATGGGATTTTTTTTAACAACTCTAGTTAAAGAGGATTACAGAGACCTCTGGAAAAATAAAAGATGCAAACATTTTATTTATTTCCTTACATGTGCCTAATAATATTGTCAGCACAACAACAATAGGTTTATTTTAAAGCCAAGAGGTTGATATCATAGGCTTTTATTGGTAGGTATAGGCTAAAGCTGGGGGGCATTTAGGCAGATAGGAGGTGAATAGTGGATTTTATGGGCTGATTGGGACTCTAGAAGGAGTAATCAAGATGCCTGCCTGGGGTCAGGGCAAGGTACCTTCATGGAGAGCCCTGTTCATCCTCTTGTGGCCTGGCCACACAAGGAAAATCACACTGGCATAAACCCATCACACAGCTGGACCAATAAATCCACACCTGGAGTTGGTACCAGTGCACCTACTCCAGATGGGAGGGGGGAAATCAACACCTTTCTTAAGTACAGAGTTTATCAGTCCTTTCTGAATCCTCCAAGGTGCTTATCCACAAATTAAAATATTTAATTTCATACATTATCCTCTCCTTTTCAATCTTAAGTATTTTGTTGGCACACAGTGAGTCAGAGAGAGATGAAAGGATGAATGGGAAGAGTCTGACTTCCATCTTCAGATTCAAGCCAGATCTCATCAGAGCAGCATAAAAAGCCCTCCAGAGCTAGCAATGTCAGCAAAGTGCTTTTTTCTACAGATTTCCATATGTTTTTGGACCTTGGGAAAGTAAAGTGATAAGTGGGGCATTGAGTTTAGTTTAGTTTTCTTCCCATGTCTGCCCATGACACTTGGTATAATCTTTCTTGTTATTACATTTATCAGTTCCTCAGTTTTCTTATTTGTAAAATGGACATGGCAGAACTTCAATCCCTCACAAGGTTGTTGCAGACTTCAAGTCATTAAAATTTATAAGATGCAGTCAAGCTTTTAGCCAAAAGTTACCATATAAATGGTGAAGATTGTAACAGAAGAGAAAAAAAAATCACATATGCACGTTTTCTTGTGCTACCATAGCCATTTTCTACATTTTTCTCTGTGGTCCAAGCAGAAAAGTTATAGGTGGGTATTGGAAAGTGGCATATCCTTTTTGAAGAAAGTGTAACTCCCCTTTGAGTCCACCAAAGAGAGCTGCCTCTGGACTGCATGGATTTCTAGCAAACACAAGTAACATGAACTCACTGAATGTAAGGTCAGATCTCCAAGCTTACTGCAAGACTTTTATAGGATACTACCAACAAAAATTTGAGAACAGGAACAGGCACAGAAAAAATAAAATTAAATTAAGCAAGATGTGCAAGTATTTTCCAAGTACTTTTACCCTGGATGAGCAATAAGCAAGAGGGACACAATGCAGTTAATTTAAATATCACAGCTGATAGACAGATGTTCAGACAGATTCCTGTAACAAATGCCACAAAGCAGGAATAAACAAAGGTGTCTTTGTGAAATATAACAAAACCAAAACACTAAGAGACAAAATTTTTTTTTTTTTGGTGGGAGGTGTTTGTTTTGTGTCTGAGGATTCTAACAGATCTTCAGGATGGCTGAATGGTTCCTTGTGTCATTGCAGTGCCAACTCTGCAATTTCATAATCTTCTTCACATCTTATAATATGTCAGGGATATGCAAAGTCAACTCCACCCAAAAGATGAAAAATCTAAAGTTTAATGAGATGGCTGCTAAGGGATGGTTAGTTTCATTAAAAAACGACAAAAAGAACCGTCTGTTTCAATGCAGTCCTGGGGAGAAAGAAAAAAATAGAGATAATAATGGTTTGGCAATTCCCAAACATATGAATATCTGAACATTGGATTTGTTACCTGCGGGTGGGTCAGAGGGATGAACTGCTTGGTCTAGCTAGGAAAACCTGGTACCTAATGACTCTTACATTCCAGGACCATGACAAAAAAACCCAGCCCCAAAACAGAGACATCAGATACAATGAGTAGCAAATTTAAGTTGGGATCAGAACTCTCAGGCTCTATTTCAAGCTCTTGACTTCTCCTGGGAATGCAATTTAACCTCCCAATGAAAGATTTTCATAAGCACCCAAGGGATTCAGAAGTGCAACTCTCATTAATTTTTATTAGACTTGTGGAACCCTCACCCCTTGGGTACTTTGAAAATCTCCCTCCCTGTGTTTTTTAGTTGACTCCCCAGTTAAATAGGCATAATAATTACAACTGATCAACCTGTTTAAATAATACAGTTTTAATATCACTATTATTTTCATAGGTTATACTCAGCACTGAAATAAATGCATCATAATAAATAATGCAGAACTTTAACATCTGTTCTGGTTAGTAAATAATTCACAAGTCAATAATTAATTTTCTAGCTGTTCATTTATAATTCATAAATATTTTCCAAATATTCAGAGTCTGAACATTTTTATCTGAACTATTATACAAACTTTTCCTTTTAATTATTACATACTCACAATTTGTGCCATTTAGTTGGGCATTTAATTAACAAAGTATTATATTCCTTATCCTGACTGAATGAGTAAAATTTTTCAGAGGTTGGAAAGAAAGTCACTGTCAACACCAAATCATGAATATTCACTTAGCATGACTTTTCAGTGCCCACAAAAGCTCACAATGCTTTGAGGACTCACCAGCATTTTCATGAACAGAATGATTTATGGAGTCATCTTGGTGCAGTTACCCATGTAATGTACACTTGTACTATGAGACTTCATCAGCCAACTCTCTTACTTCCAGTTGTTCCATTAGCCAGTTCTCCAGTTTACTCCCAGTGCTTACCTACTTCAACTATTTAACATCTGCATGCTAATTTGGAGCTTGAGGATCAAAATTTAGTTTGGAAATTTTTTTATACAGTAACAGTTTTTACAGGGAAATAAAAACCCTTTAAAACATCCATTTAATAATTTCCCAAGAACTTAAATGCCTTTTATATCCTTTCACATTGGGAAATGGGACAAAAGCACCTCTGGCATATCAGACTGTGACTGTTTTAACCAAAAAAAAATGGACCCCAAAGCACAATTAATGCTTTTTATTCTGCAAAACATGCAGCACTAAATATTGCAGATTATCATTACCATCAGTGTGCATTTGCAATGGAGCTTAGCAGCAAAAGTTCTGAAAGATTGAGATTATCCAAACTGAGGCACCTTCCCTGGCTGGTTAAACTGGGGAACTAGTTTCTGTAGGCTACTTGGGCTATGGACAAGAACGAGTCTGCCCTGGCTGTGGGCTAAAGTGTTTTGAGGACACATATCTTGTTCTTTCTCCAGTGCCTCCACGCAGGGCCAGAGCAACTTTGCTCTTTGATCACTTCATGGAGAAATGGAGCTCTTAACTGCTGCCTGAAGAAGGCCTTGTTGTTTCAAAAGCAGAACAAATAAATATTCTCTTGTTACTTTTCCCCTTGAAAGGGATCTCTGCATTCACCAAATGGTCCTGATTAGGCTGCTGAAATATTCTAGAATCAAAATTGACAGTTTTTGTCTGGTTCTCTAGAGGATGCAAACTATGAAACTATTTCACATCTAGATTTAAATGCTTGCTCAGAATAACATTCTGCAGGGAGCTTGTGCCTGTGTGGGTGCATGGATAAAGGTACAGGGGTTAAAAATGTGTCTGGAAGACAGGCTCAGGGCACAGCCTTCTGTCTGCAACCCCAGTGGCTGCACTTCTTTCACTAATTAGACCTTGATCAGACTAATCATGTATGCAGTCCTACTGAATGCAATGGGACTACTGCTGGGGACAAAAGTAAAAAGCAAGTTTAAGTGCTGCAGGTGGTTAGATCATCAATAACCAGAGCCAGAACCTTTCATATAGCAACTCAAGTAGGGAGAAGCTATCTTCTACCCAGCATTTCCATACCTATTGCTTCACCAGAACCATTAGGATTGTTATACAGTGAATATTCCTGAAACAGCAAAGTATCATTATAATGGATTTTTTGTTAAGAGTTCATAGCATCCATAAGCCTATTCACACAGCAATATGCAGCCACAAAGCTTTGAAGAGTGAGGTTTAGAGAGTGGAAAAGTAGCACAAAGGTAATTCAATAAGATGTTGGTCTCACAAACAGTATCAAAAGACTAACTTTTACATAGATTGTGACATTTACTTTTAAAGCTAATAAGATTTTTTTTTCTTATTCATATTATTTTCATTAGGCAGCTACACTTGTTATGGATTTTTCCCACTCGGGCACAGATGAATGAGACAAAAAGCCACATATTTAAAACATTAATATAATGGCCTGACACCCAGTAAATAAAGCTTCGTTGATTATCCATTTGCTTTAAGTCTCTCTTTTGTTAAGCCACCAGTTTGTAGGTCATCTCTGCCATTTAATCCAAAGTAGCTGTAGCAGGTACTGGCCCTTGAACATAAGCATCACCTACAGATGTAGGAAGCAGATAGCAGGTGTGCTCATTGTGCTCTGCCAGGAAGATCTTTGCAGCTTTTAAAAGGGATTTGGTGACGCCCAGGATAGGGTCTACATTGTCGTCCATGTTAAAATGAATTTTGAAATAACAAAAATGCTCAGGGAGATGCCACTATAAAGGCTGTCAAAGGCACTGCCACAGTTTCCTACCTTATCTTGTTTTAGCCACATGTATAGTTGTTTAGCAAGGGACACATATGGATCAGGGGGGTGGAGTTCCTCTCCTATAAGGAAAGCCTGAGAGAGTTGGGATTTTTAGCATGGAGAATAGAAAGCCTTGGGAAGATCTTACTTCAGTACTTAAAGGAGGCATTTAAAAAAGATGAAAAAAGTTCTAATAAAAGGAAAAGGGGTAACAGTTTTAAATTAAAAAAGGATAGATTTAGATACAATATAAGAAAGAAATTCTTTACGATGAGGTTGATGAGACACTGGAATGGGTTGCCCAGAGAAGCTGTGGATTCCCTATGCCTGGAAATGTTCAAGGTCAGGTTGGATGGGGCTTTGAGCAACCTGATCTAGTGGAAGGTGCCCCCTCTATACCTGCCCATGGCTGGAGGTTTGGAACTAGGTAATCTTTAAGGTGCCTTCCAACTCAAATCAGTCCATGAATATATGATTTTATGATGTTGGCCCCTTATAGCCTAAGAATCATTTAATTACTCCATGTACAATGGAACAACTTCAACAGGAAAGCTTGAAAGAAAGCATCGGAGAACATGCTGGTGAGTTACAAACTTCCAGGAGATCAGACATGTCAGTATATTTCTCAAAGCATGGAAATTGAATCTGGTTGTCCCATGTCCTTGGTGATCTACAAGTCAGAAGATAAGGCACTGTCCATGGACAGTGTCTCCAGCTACTATTGATTTCTTTTTTTTTAAATCTGTCTGGTGGATAAAAATCTACATGTGGAATAACCTCCATGGTTTTAATTCCCATCTTGATCTCCTGATTTTTTTGTCTTTCCTTTAATATACGTGACTTAACCCTCTTTGGCTTCCTTAGGCAGTTCCTGGTCAGTTTTATGGTTTATCTACTGGATCTGCAAACCCTATGCACTGAATAAATAACCTGCATGGTGAATTTCTCACATATAGGCCTGGTTAATAACTAGTTGTCATTACAGAGAGTTTTTTAAACTAATCTCATAAAGTTACTTTCAGAAATGGTGCTTTTGAATTGTGTTGCCATTATTCTGACCACACTGCTGAGAAATTAAAGCTGCTTTATATCTAAAGGAATAATCTAAGTCACAAAGAGGTAATTTAGTCCAGCACCTAAAGTATCAGGAGTTTTGTGAAGAATTGATAGATCCTGAAAGTAGGCAAACTTTGTCAGAGAAGCCCATTTCAGGCAAAAGTATAGGCAGGCTCATTGGGAGTAAAGGAATCCATGGCAGTTTGCCCAACCTTCTCCTCTTGATTCTCAAATAATGTGTGGTTTGAAGTGATAGCAAGTCAACATCTCATTATATGCTGGGCCCTCCTCTCACAAGTCACATCAGCATGTAGATTCCTAAAGTGCTGATTCTCAAAGGTGCAGCAGACTTGTCCAAGCTGTTCTGAGCATCAAGATGCATTTTATATAACATGGTATTGGAAATAACTTCACCCAAAATGTCAAGTTTATCCTAAGTATATTTGATGACAAGAGTTCCTAATAAATTGTAAGACTATAGAAGCCTAAGGAAAAGGAAGCTTTGTAAGTCCTTTGTTGCAAAGGGACTAGCTTTTAAAATTTTTTATTTTCTGAAGTTATGACATTTTGCCTTTGGATGATTTTCTTGGCAAATACTGTAGACCAGTGTCAGAAGGGGAGGAGAAATAGAACGACTGCACGATGCTTTCTATTATATGCATCACACAGTGCCTTTTGGTTCAGTAGACATAAACAGCTTTAAATTTCAAGGCTAATTCAAATTGGATTTTAGAAATACAAAGTCTTAAAATATTTGTACCAAACTAAGGGATTATACTCTTATCTCATCCTTAGAAAAGCTTTTGAAAAATATATGGTATCTCAGATTTTAAATTGTGTCTTCAAAACCCTCTTGTCTGTAGCTGTGTCATCTGCTTGGTTGCCTATTGTCAAAAGGTAAAATGTTGTATAGAGAAAAGGATTTGCATAAATTGCTATCACCTGCTGGCCATCCAGGTTAATGAAAGGCGGTGAGAAAAATAAGGCAGGAAGCCTTTGAGCCTAATCTTTCTTGACTGTTTCTGTGCCAAAACAGATGAGCAAAATATTACTGTGGTGTTCTTCTTAACCTTCATATACAACCTGGGCCTAGCCTTTCCTATTGCTATCACTGAAATCTTTATCTCCACCTACTGAAATCAGTTATCAGAGGGTGGAGGACCCTTTTGATTGCACAGATGCTTTTAGCCTTGTGTTCCCCACAGGCACCAGAAAAGATGTAGTACAGAAAACTGTGGGAACAAGCTGTACCAAGAGAAAATTCCCCTTAGTGGCTTGAGCAGAGCATAGACAGCAATTGAACAGTCAGGCCAGAAACAACAATATGAAGAAAAAGCACATTAGAAATGCTTGTATTCCTAAATGAATTGAACACTTGGTAAAGATGGGTTAAAAGGGCAACCTATAGCACCCTGCAGCTACGTAAGGGTTAATGAAAGAGGCGGCAAAGCCAAACTCTGCAGCAGTGGTAGATGACATATGAGGACAGCGGTCCCCAGCTATGGCCTGCGAGATCAGGACAGACCAAAAGAGGCTGTGGAATTTCCACCCTTGGTGTTTTCAAGATTTAGGAGGACCAAACCAGGACTGACCTGAGAATGCACTGGCAGCAGCTGCAGTTTGAACTCGAGTTTGGCCTAGAGTCTTAAGCCCACATGTCCCTTCCAATCACCATTTCTGTGACCCCAAATAATGTTAAGTGAAAGTTAACATGGTGAATATAAGTATTTACACAAAAGATAATAAAAAGTATAACTATTGTGAAAGCAGTAATTTTGTTCCAAGGGATAAAGAATGGTTCTGACAAATTATTACAGCATAAGGAATTTTACCAGTTAGGTTAAATGAATTGATTTTTGTGGTGTCTGTTCTTTCCTGTTTAGACAATTCTCAAGAAACTACCATTAATATTTGTGGGGATTTTATATTTACATCAGAAGAGCAGATAACAAAATAATAGACTACACTCAGCTACAGGTAAGTATCATTTCAAATGGTGTCTCCACACAGCATTCTATTATCTAACATAGTTTGCCACGTATGACTTTCCAAAGTACACTCTTTTGGGGGTGCAGCAGAAGAAAAGGAGAGTTGGCTTATTGCTGAGGGTTTTTAAACAGTAGGTGAGATTGACCAAAGCGCAGCCTGGAAATCTGATAGAAAATGTAACTGCACATGTATCATGCTATTCTGGTTTATGTGCTACGACAAATACATTACCACATATATTGAAACACATTTAACTAAGAATGATTATAGTAGTGAAGCCCTGGATTATGCCCTGTAAAATAATCTATACATGGAAAAGCTGTTTGAGGTACATCTGCATAATTGTTCATGGGCAGATCAACTGTGCTGTGCTGGGACTGCTGCTCAGTTTGTGTCAGCTGCACCCAGCTCACTGCACAGGCTGTGCAATGCAATACTTGGATTTCTTTCAGGGAAATCTCTGCTTGATCTGCAGGAGACTTACCTGGGTATATGAACGAGTACAAAAAGCAGTGCAAGGGATGCCCACAGAAGGTTAATCCATTCTTAGAAGTTGCTAAATAACAGTACTTGGAGCTCAGGATCACCCATTACTTGACAGCTTATCCCAAAAACTTTGACATGTGATTTTTTTTTTGGCTGAAAACTGCTATTTCTTGGTAGTCTGTTTGGGCAGTACTGGTTGAGGGGGGAAAGAGAAAGCCCTCAGTTGATTTAGATCGGCAGAGAATCTGACTTGTCTCACAATTGTGAAGTTTGAATTCACATCTCTGTAAAAGCTCCCTAGTCACAAGAAAATGCAGTGGCTTCTGGACTGGTATTTGCTAATATACCAAATGTTACTCACTCTGGCTACAATAGCATTATCTCTTTAGAATGCAGAAAAATTCATTAGAAGGCAGGCGAAGTAAATTTGATTTTGTGAAGCTATGATGTGAATGCTGCAGTATTACATACAGAATGGAGCACACTTATGTTTTGCATATCCTAAGTATGTAATTTCTGTTTGCTGGAGGTTCTTTTCTGTCTGCCAGGGATTTTTCCTCCACCTTTTTAAAGAAATAATCAAGCAAGTCAACCAGCATACAGGTAAATAAACATGTACCAGCAACTGGATTAAGGTCAAAAACATAACCAATGTTCTGTAAATATCCAAGATTAAAAAATGTATTTTTATTATTTCTGTTAGAAATGTCTCCAATATTTGAATGCTGTGACATTTGGACAATAATAATCTTTTGGCTCTCACTGACATGTACATTTTTGTCAGCAAATACTGTGATACATGGTTTTCAGATTCAAAATAAAGTTTTAGCAAACCTTTATGTAAATTAAGAAATAGACCAAAGCCAAAGGGTCTACATTTGGTTCATGGCTGCCATTCTAGTCTTAGTGAGTAATGATGTATGAAATAGAATATTAGCTAAAGCTCATTTGATGTAAACAAAATGGCTATTTCAAAAGCATTTAAAACACTATAAAAGACACCAATTCACGTAAAACATAATGAACATGCAATTCCTTGTAGTGAAAAACATATTTTACAGGACTTTGGCAGACAGTGTGTGTGTAACTGAAATAAAAATCAATATAATTTGTTGTATAACTTAGACATAGCTTTATCCTCTTCTACTCAAATTAATATATGGGTTAGCAATTTATATGCCAAGTCTCAGTTCTCAGGGATTAGAAACAGCTGAGATATACTGCAACACGGAGCTTTATGATGTGAAAATGCTGACAGACTCAAATAAAACAGCACTGCTGCTACGGCAGGTTGGAAACCTGATCTGTGAACTATTGCTGGATGGGTGTAAATGCCTGAATCTCCAGCTTCAGTCTAAAGGGTTCATGTTTGCCCAGAGGATGTTGCCTAGCCTATACCTCTTTGTTTACAACACTCTTCAAAGTGATACTGTACAGTAAGCGAGCTTCAAATCGGCTGCTTGTGGAAATATGCTGGAGTGAATCACCAGCACAAGGCTTGCATGACAGCTGAGCCTGCTTAACACCTTAAAGAAGGGATTACCAGATGTATTTTCTCAAGCACTGTGAGTGAACCTCCTTCCCTCTCCTATCCTTCTGTCTCTGGGTTTGCAGCACTGTGGTCCCTGCCCTGCTCTGATACCCCAGTGCCCAGCACACCTGGTCACTGCAACCAGCTTTCCAATTCAAAAGCATGCCAATGTAAAAAGACATTCTTTCTAAATTTTTTTTTTTTTTTTTTTTTTTTTTTTGCTGTGGCCTTACCCTGAAGCTGAAATGCCTAGATTATGCAGAAGCTCACAGCTAGACCTCTGGCTAATCCCTCTGGATGAGGGGATGTTGTGGCTTTCACCCTGTAAAGCTTTTTGTCAAAGTTATTTTAGAGTGCAGCATGTCCCTCTCACTGAGGAGCTCTTCTCACGACTCCTGGCCACCCTGGACAGTTACAAGGGATAACTCAGCCTCAGTCACTGCATTTGATCCCCACTGAGATCATTATGTTTACTGGTTCCTCAGGACATGGCTAAACAGGGCTCATAGTGCCCTGGGAGTATAAAGATGCTTCTTTCAAGGCACATCTCTGCTCTGCTTTCTACAATACTTCTCCAAAGTACAAAAAAAGTAGCAAAATAAAAATAAAATAGCAGGAAGTAGGCTCTGAATGCTGTACTGAGCACGAAATTCCTCGAGGTGTGAGGTAATTGCAGCACCTAGCTGTCATGGTAACCTAGCTGTCATGGCACGACTGCAATTAATACAATTTAAAGTGCACTATATGTGGAAGATGGTTGGTACAATCTCCACGAGCCCATTTGTTTATAGCCACTGCAGCCTTCCTGCCTATCCTAGCTGAAAACTTTCCTGATGCATCTCGGCCGGGCACCGGATTTCCTTCAGGGATTTCAAACCTTGGAGCAAAGCTGCTGCCAGCTGTTCATAAACAGAATGACACTAAATTTCTCTGCCCTGAGGAATAGGACCCAACACGTAGAATTTGAAGAACCAAGCCTTTGGTTTCCTGTAACGTGTGCTCTTGAATACCAGGAACTAATCTAATACTGCCTAAACCTCCTTTCAGCTCGGCAGCCACCCCATCAGCATGGCTCTCTAGCCAATGTCATGCTGCCCTGGCACTGTGAAAATCAGTGAAGGTTAAAATCACACACATGAAGGCATTGTGTTGATCTGCACTGCCACTAATTTAAACCATTTGGGGAGGCTAAAAAAGCAACCCAATTATTTTCTATTTGCAATTCTAGTGTAGGGCTAATACACAGAGCAATACCTAGTATATAAGGAAATGTAAACCTGTCAGTTTGCTGCTAAGTGACCCAGCTTATACAGAAGTAATTAGAAAGTTATTAAACCAGAGTCCCTTTAGCCATGGCTTCAACTGAACAGCTCTGCTACTAATACTATCCATTAAATTGCATCCATTTATAGCTGGAGCACTATCACTTTTTAATAGCACTACTCCTAACAATCAGCTAGCATATGCTGCTTTAAGCATTAATCCTAGCATGCCATCGACTACTTATAAACACAATATACGTTCAAATTAAAAGAACTGCAGTAGCACTAGCCTTGCAGGTTGTGATTAAGAGGTACTCCATCTCTTTGAGGTGTGCAGGTGCCAAGAGCCAGACCTGATCTCTCCTGAGCAGAGCAGAAGAGACCAGAGGGGCTACATCATGCCCCTGGCTGTGGAAGCTCACCTAGGGTGATGGCCCACCTGAGCACAGGACCGTGCTGTGTCACCTGCAAGTGACCTTGCCAGCCTGGTGGTACCACTGAGGCCTTTCTATGATACCTTCACACCTCCTTTATAGAGTCTGTGACCAACAGAAGGCAAAGTTTAGCAGAAATCAGACAGGTAAGACTTACATCAAGGTGCAGCTGATTTATTTTCTGGGAGAATTTTTGCCCCATACCCATCCTTTCTCAGAATAGCCCATGAGATCAGAGAAGAACCTGATTCCAAGTGCTGGTTAAACATGGGGATTTGTGGCATGCAATCAGATACCAGGTCTCCTCTGTCTAGTCCTTGAGAAAGGTTGAATTGTATCCCCAGGAAAGATGTTCTTATTCCACTGAGCCCTCTGGACATTTCTGAAGTCCACATTTCTACACAGGTCTGTACAAGAGTTCATTAGATTCACAGAAAAAAAATCTTCAAAATAGGTTCAATTGGAATGCAAATAAAGGCCTGTGGCAAGACGACAAATTTCCTCTTTTTGAGATGACCTTTTCTATTTCCATCCATACTGAGTGATCTTATTAGCATGAGACACAGTATAATTTCAGTTGCAGCCCTTTTTGAAATCAGGTATTTTCCGAACTCCCTGCTCTATCAGTGGGAAAGTACATTTACTAGAGATTGAATCTAGAAGCATCCAGGCTTCTGAGGTTGTACTGCGTGAAATAGTTTAATTAGGTAATGGTACATCAGTATTTTTAGGAGAACTTTAATTTATTACATGGAAGTGATCATAAAAGTTGAATGAGTTCTGAAAATAACTTGTTCTTTTCTGAGACTATTCAAAAACCTCATCTTTATTTTTGGATTTAAAATCTGTCTTAATTTTAAACTGTATGGATACAGTGTACTTAGAACATATATAATTAGAAAGGAGAAGTCTAGATTGCTCTAGATCAGGAGCAGTAAAATTTTCCTTAAGCCTGGTAGAAGAACCGAGTGTGGTTTAGCATTGGAGAAAAAAAATATTTCTTTATCATAAACTGACTTGCTTCTCAAATTCTTTCAGGTATAATCTTCTGTCAGCTGGGTCTGCTGGATCTAACCTCAGTTCTATAGATATCAAGACTAACAGAAATGGAGGAATTCTCACCATTTAATAGCCTCTATGCAGTCTTTCCTCTCCATCTTCTCTTCTGCATAGGATGTGATATTGAACTCTAAGCCCAAAGGTTGCATCAAGGGGCAGTGCCTACAGGTCCAATGCACTGACAGTCCCGCACTTCCCATGCAGCTGTGGGGGACTTTCACTTCCCTGGAGAGTGTAGGAACTGTGTTTCTGATCATGCAGCTTTGTATATGGATTCCATCAGAAAGCTTCCTCATTTTGAACGAGGCATCTTTACAATGAAAGCGTTCAGCTGCTATGCTGCAAAAGTATGAAACACAAAGGGGCAAATAGAGAGCCTGGGTTTTGAGCATTTCTAAGAAAGAGCATGAGTTCCAGCAGGTAAAGCTACCTTGCATTGGACAGTGGAAGATCCTAGAAGTAAAAAATCAAAGACATTATGTGGTGCTAAAATACTAATAACTGCACAGGAACCATAGGTTTTGAAGTACTAAGAAATGTATGTGCACTTCTCCATCAGAAACGTGGGTACTGAAAATATAAATGTGGAAAGAATCAGTACACACAAACCTCAGCATAATGGAATAGGCTGTCTTTAACAGTGGAGAGGAGCAATCCTTAATCACAGGTGAACAATCTTAATTGCCCTGATCTGTGAAATAGCAGAAAACTACAGCATAGAGCACAATATGGCGTGGTTTTAGATAAACTGCACAAAATTCTTCCACTGTTGACTCACCAGTACATGCTCTAGATGAGGCATGTATTACAAAAGAAAATTTCACTAGGAAAAAAGTCTCTTCTTCAATTTCTATTTGTTGAACAGTGATTGTATGATTGAACAGAAGATGCTACATTTCTTGCTGAATTAGATGTTTTATGGTTCCTCATTATAGCAGTTGACTACATATATCTGTATGTTTTACAAGTAAAGGGCACAAAGGGTCCTATCCAAGGAGAACTCCTGAGCCTGCATATTACCCCATTATAATCCATATAACCAGCTCTGACCCAGTGTGGCAGCTTGCTGATATATTGCAGTAACAACTACATATACACATTGTAACACAGTCCAGGCTATTACCAATAAAAGTCAGTTATTTGGCCTCTGACATTTATACAAGCCATGAATATCCAGGAATAAGAAAGCTAGATCCTGCTTTCCCCTACTTCTTGTCTTCCTAATGATGCAGTTTTTTTCAAACTTGTTAACAACCCCGTGTCCAAGAGCTGTTCAACTCTATGCAGTCATTGTGCACATTTCCATTTGCCTAAAATGCAAAACTCATACTGAAGCTCTTTTACAAAGATTTTTCCTCTGCGCTTTTGACACCTCAGTTATATTCTCTCTACATTGTAAAATGAAAAATCTTAGATGCTCTGACAAATAGTCCAGTTTTGATGTTTGCATTGTGATGAGCTTCCCTCCCAGGAATCATTTATAGTATAAAGCAAAAGCTGGTAGATCAGACCAAATTTTTTTATATATATAGTGCAGCTAAACCATTTCAAAATAAAAAAATAAATGTAAAACAAAAATAAGTTTTCTTAAATTTTGCAAAGTAGAAACACAAGACTTAAAAAAAAACCTAAATGTCCTCCATACCAGTCACACTTGGACATATTCTGTTTTACACTGACTTCAGCCACTGTAAACATCTTCTACCAGGAATCTATGAAAATTTAAAAACTTTGCTCATCCTTGGAACAGGAGCTCCTAGATGCACTTGGTTTAATATCTTTACTAAAACATCCTAAGTCACTTGGTTCAGATAAAACCTGTGTAAACTGAGAGAAGCATCATGCCATACTCAAACTATCCAATCCCAGCAGTCTGATCTCAGCACCAAAACTCACTCAAATGTACCTGATTTCTGATTTGAAGAGCTGGTGGGACCACACAACTCATTTAATTTTAGACATGGGGTAATGAACACTTGGAGAATTATGCCTATTTTAACAATTAAATACAAGCCTTGCTGCCCAACCTGATTGCCACAGTTACAAATGTGGGCTTTTAGCTGTAAATCCCACTGACCAGGCCTGAAAAAGACGCAGCCCTAAAGTTAAAACTGCACTCCAGATCAATGGGGGCTTGACTTAGGCCCAAAGACGGTGTGTAAGGACCGTGAGCAACAAGCCAGCTGGGTTCTTGTACAGACCAGCTGGGGCTGACCCATCTGTCCAGGTGGCCACTCTACCAAGTCAGGTAGGGTGCATGTCACCCAAGGACAATCCTAAGACAAACACACATCTATGTGACAACCACCCTAAGAATTGTGTCCTGCTTTGAAACCTGAAAAGGCCTTGACTGCCAGCTTCAGACCCTAAGATGTTTTTCCTGCAATGCCAGCAATTTGGTCCCAGGCTCCCTCCCATCTTGCTGATATCTGAACTACTTACCTCATACCACACTTCTGCCTTTTGTCTTTCAGGACTTCTCCATTTCTGGGTCTTGTTTGTCAAAATTTGTCTTTCACTCTGATTCAGCAGAGTTTAACCAACAGGCATGACCACCTGTGTCCCAGTCAACACAAACTGAATCAGACAATAGCTTGATTTCCACCAAGTTTGAGACTCCTGACTGCTGTAAATGTATAATAAAAGAAACTTGTTTAGACTGGGAGAATCTACAGTCCACTCTGGACATTATTTTTTTAATTGAATGTAACATTATGAATTTTGGGAATGGCGTATCTACTCTCCTCCACAATATCAAGGGGAATGTTGGAGGTGAGTTGAAGGGAGAAAAAATGTATTGAAGGCTATTAAACACAAAGAAACCATCTCTGATGCAGGAAGTCTCTGGACCACAAATCACCAGAAGATGAGAAAATACATCAGCAAAATGTCGCTGGCCCTATTCCATCCTGCTGTTGCCTGCAGCTAGACACAGACTTCCTTGGTCCAAGAAAGATGTTTTATGTGCCCAGGTAGCCAGGGGGTAAATCATCATCAATATAATCAACTGCATTTTTTGCTAGAGTGGGGTTGGGGTGTGTGTGGGAGAAGAATTTGGGAGGGCTGAAGGTGGGACTCCACCATCTGCTTCATAAAACCACTGCTTCAGGTACCTGGCCTGAATGCCAAAGGCACTATCTCAGTATGGGTGTCTCCCCATGAAGTTTAAGGTAATGCCTTTCCAAATGAGTGCCTCCTAGCCAGAGAGAAGATGGTGGTGCTGGGAAGAGGTGGTAACACCAAGCACTCTGTCAGAGGGAAGGCAACAGGTGATCTACAGAGTCCACTGAATTAACTGAAGGGGGGGAGAAAAGGAGACAAACAGCACCCCCATCCCTGCCAACAGAATACATGTCTTTTGTCAGAGGCACCACAGAGCAAAGAAAGTCCCAGGCACAAAGGGAAAGCTCAACTTTTAAGGCCTCAGTTAGCAGAGAAGACCTGAAAGAACTGAGCTGGGCCATGGGTTTGGATGGCAGATGTCCCAACAGAGAGGAGCCTCCTGATAGAGGTTATATGCTGGGTATAAATCCCTACTCTCAAGAGATATCACTCCTTGAAGCCCCCCTAACAGGGGGTGCAGAGTTAAATAACATGTGGAAATTTGCTAAAAGGCTAAAGAAGATCACTCAATTTCTGAACAACCTGCAAAATACAGGGCCAGACCGTGCACTGCTAGAGCAGTGGAGCCTGTTTCAGCTTTTCACAAAGGAGGACAGGATCAGTCAGCATTTGCGCTGGGGTAGCACAATCCCTGAGCCCTAACGCTGTTGTTTCAGAAAGCAGATGTGTTTCTTGTATGCTTTGCTCCTCATCTCAGACCCCTAGGGCTGAGGAAAGGAGGGTGCCACCAGCCCCAGAGACGTGGGCAGGAGGTGCGTGAGGCAGGTGTGGAGACACCACAGCGCGGGCGGCTGACACGTACCATAGCCCCGGGCTGCCTGGGGATAACCTGAGCATCTGGCAAGTCTATCTGCTGCAATGTTCTACACCATTTGTCCAAGATATTCTCTCTCCCTCTGTGCAACTCTGTGCAGTGACCTGGTGGGCCCCCAGGAAGAGTCCAGCTCCAATGCAATTAGCACGAACATCAGAAAACGTCTCCCTGCCGCACAACTCCATACAGCCAGGGCACAGCTTGAACATGTTTATTCTGTGCAAAGCTTATGAAGAATTTGCATTAGAAAACAGAGAGACAAATGGAAATTTTGGCTTTCACTGCTGTTTTTAAAGGAAATGCCACCCAAAGAGCTATTTACCTATTATCTAGATTCTGTTGTTGATAGTGTTAGCTTTGCAATATGAATTTTAAAAATTTATTTAAAGCAATATTAGGAAATGCATTTTACACCATATAATTATATTAATAAAGAAATTTGTTTGATGTTAAATATTTATTCTTCTCTCCCTGTAATCATACTTTTGATGCTGCATACATTTAAAATGAAAAAAATGCAATTTCAAATGTCTTCAACCTAGTTTTGTGATTGTTTGTCAGTCACAATCTATTAAACCTTTTAGGTTCTGAGTGGAGGGTTTGGGTTTTGGTGTTTTTTTTTCCTGGTGTTTTGTTTGATTTTTTAATGGTCTCTTTCACTTTGTTTGGCACAGTGAAAAAAGTAATTTGGGTTTAGCATGTAGAATTTAACTAAACTTTATTTATTTTATTGTCAAAAGTAATTAAGTACCTTGAGCATTTAGTGGTCTTTAAAGCATAATCCCATTAAGATTAATAATGAATTGCATCTGAGAAAGACTATGTCCCTTAATGCTTATGTCTATTGCAAGGTGCATAAATCACTCAATTTAACAGCAAAGACAAATGTGCTGAAGAGCTGTAGTTGCACTGGTTTATTTGATGCTGGGAGGGACTAATTTGGTTTTTGTTTGTTTGTTTTGTTTTTGTGTAGTAGTGACTCCTGACCATTGAAAACAATGAGGTGCACCAGGCCCAGCATCTCCAGCCGGGCAGAGGAGGGGATTGTCCCGCTCTGCTCTGGGCTGGGGCGGCCTCACCTCGAGTGCTGGGGCAGTTTTGGGCACCTCATCATGTGACAGCTATAAAGGTGTTTGAAATCACCCAAAGGAGAGCCATGAAGGTGCTGAAGGGTCTATAGGGGAAGCCGTGTGAGGAGTAGCTGAGATGTCTTGGCTTGTTCAGCCTGGAGAAGAGGGGACTGAGAGGAGACCGCACTGTAGTCTTCAGCTTCCTCATGAGGAGAAGCAGAGGGGCAGGCACTGATTTCTTCTCTGTGATGAACAGTAACAGAATCTGAGGGAATGGCCTGAAGTTGTGTCAGGGGAGATTTAGGTCAGATACTAGAAAAGGATTTTCACCCAGAGGGTGGTTGGGCACTGGAACAGGCTCCCCAGGGCAGTGGTCACAGCACCAAGGCTGACAGAGCTCAAGGAGCATTTGGAGAATACTCTCGGGCACACAGTGTGACTCTGGGGTTGTCATGTGTAGGGCCAGGAGTTGGACTGGGTGATCCTTGTTGGTTCTTTCCAACTGAGGAAATTCTGTGTCTCTATGATTTGCACAAAGCCATTCCCAGAGATGACCAGCTCCCTCAAATAATCACTATCCACGTCCATGACTGCAAACTTCACTGGAAGAGTTTTACCACTACCATTTCCCAGCAGGTCTTGGTCATGGTATGCATAGAGAGCTTGAAGCAGCCAAGATGGGCTGAAGAACTAAAAGACGAAAAGCGTGCAGCAGCCCTAGTTCTAATTTGGCTCAATAAACTGTGCTCCTAAGCAACCCATGGGGTCTTTCACAGACACCAGCATTCAGGATACCAACTTCAAATGTCAATCAGAGGTGCTGCAGTGCCCCAGAGGAGAGAGATTTTGCTTCTTTGCCAGGAATAGCAGAATGTTTTGTGACAAGCAATAGCTATGAAGTAAAAGGTAGATCAATATTAAGTGTGATTTGGCTCTTCTAAGGGCAAGAGGAAGGACTGTGGAAGGACCCAAGGACTGACATAGACTCTGCAAAGGAAAGCCCTAAGTTATGGCTCACACTAGCCTGAGGAAGAAGGCATTTCCTTTTGGCATCCTTTCAGGTCCTTGTAGCAGGTACCTGGTGGGACAGCTCTCCATTGCCACTCAGGGAGGATAAATATCACTGCCAGGACACTAGGCAGTAGCTCCTCCTGTGCCCTGGCATTACATTTGTGTCAGTCACCTAAGTCTTCATCCTGTTTAATACATAAGGCTAAAGAGATCACATTATGCACTGGTACAACCACAAAATCAGTGCTGCTTTGCCCAGCAAATAATGGCATATGTCACTTCTGATTACAATTGGTTCAAGGGGGCAACAAACCTCACAGTGTGTGCAGACTGCAAAGCACCTATTAAAATTACACTTTTATGTTGTAATTGCTCACTAAAAAAGATGCATCGATTTCTTTCCCTCACCTCTGAGAAGCAATTGCACAGACCTATTCAGAAGAATGCACATAATATACTTGAAAAACTAAGCGTGAAAAATCAGTTTAGATTTCACTGAGTGTGAATTTGGGGAGAAAAATTATCCCTCCACCTTCTCACTACTAATGCAGTAGGGTTTATTTTTGAATGAAGGCAATATGAGCTTAAATTAAATGTCAAATATAATTTAACATTAAAGCATGAAGTGGCTGAGCATGTGCGTGTCAAAGCTAGCAGCTCTTCTGAGTGGTTAATTGCCATCTACAAAATAATAACCTATAAAAAGATCTCTCATTTTCAGTAGTGAGGCTTAAATTTACTGTACTGGAATAATTCTAACAAAATAGAGCTTAGAAGCCTTTTTAGTCACCCATGCCACATGAAGACACACAATGACAAATAAAAACATCTGCAATCTGGCTGCCTACTTCTCCTGGAGATGTCTAGACTCCTTTTATAATCAGCAATGAGAAATAGACACTTCTAGGCTGTAGTTCATCTTGTCCTAAACTAGATATCTAAAATAGTCCAGAAGAATCACATCTGAAAAATGCCCATTTCTCTCCACTGACTGTAAAGGGAGCCAGAAGTTATTAATTCAGAGGTAGAAAGCTACAAGGCAATACGTAGTTTTGATTATTTTCTGCCAACACGATCAACTGACCAATTCTGCAATTACATTTTTTTTCCCCTGACAGCTGATAGGTAACTACTATTAGTGTTAGAAAGTGACTATTTTATGCAACATGCTGCCCACTTTAGAAAGTAGTGAAATCCTTGCCAAAAGAAACTCCCAGTCTGAGACTTTAGCTTTGGGGCAGAACTCCAGAAAGACATTACAGCAGCCAAAACAGCTAAAACTGAGCAAAACATTCCCAAGGGACATAACCTTCCATGCAGTTGCTCAATTCTAGCTACACAAAAAGTCCCATGGGGCAGATATAGACAACTTCTTAAATGAAGCGTTGGCTACCAGTGGGCAGAGTTCTGTGTTCTGTTGTACAGTGGACTGGCTGGAAACCACCACTAAACCAGCTGAATTCCACTTCAAGGAAGGGGCAGTTCCATTAGGGGAGACAAAACAGAGGACAACACATGTTTTTTTATATTGGTACACTTCTTTCTCAAGGTTAAGTTATGAACTAAATTTTCCTTTTTAATTTTTTTTTTTTGTTTGGTGGTATTCCTAAATAGGTAAAAGTAAATAATATAGAAAATTCTGAATCAAATGCATTAGGAACAGCTAGACAAAATCCTGATGTGTGAAGTTAACAGCAAAGCTGTCACTGACTTCAATTGATTCACAACTTCAATCCTTCAGTGTTTAGAACAATTAAAAATCTAAGACTTTTTCCAGAATGTGAAATAACAATGCATCATTATAATATCTCTATGCAACTATATCTGCAAGAAGAAAGAGGAAGAAATTTGAGATAAGGAAAACAATAAATTATTTTCTGTAAAGACATTATCACTGGGGTCAATGTACTCATTGAAAGCAATAAACTATAATTTTCATCATGATATCTTGTTTGTTTCCAAAGTGTTATATCCACCAATACAGAAGTTTTGATATAAAAGTTGACAAGGGTCATGCAAGTTACATGATGGAGAGTGTTGGGAAGTTAAATTAACTTGAAACCTGAACACTAAATACACCTTAAATAGCAAGAATTACTATATAATCATAAAACATCGAGTTAGGCTTCTAAATGCTAGACATAAGGAGTGAGTCATATGGATGAAAGAAATGGAGGGTAAGCAGGAATCACAGGGGAACAAGTGCAGAATTCTTGTCCAAAACTTTCTACCAAAACAGGCGCCTCTACGTGCTACCACACTGCCTTTTTACTTCATGATTAAAAACTTTGAAATCTAAGCAAGGCCTAATTCTCACTGAAAATTACTGTGTTTGCTCTCCAGTGTCCAAAGTCAGCGCAGACAGCAGGCAGGAGCCCAACACGGGACAAGGCCAAGGCAGCTCGTGCCCTGGTGCCACAGCCACACTCTGCACAGCCACTGCCAAATGTGCAAATCTGCAGGAGGCTTTTACACAGCAGCACGAGCCTCGGGCACGGTGCTGACATCCTGCACTGCTGCCAGCTTGGCCACTGCTCGCCGTCTCCGTGGGCAGTCGGGTGCCAGCCATGAGCTCCTCCTGCCCGCTGGGTCTGGGCTCAGGGGCTGCCACATTGGCAGCGGCACCTGGGTGTCGCCCTGATTTTTTAAGACTTTCTAAAGCCTTCTGAGTTTACATTCTTCTAGCAAACTTTCTCACACACTTTCTGTAAATAACTTATTGTTTTTACATTCCTTCATAGAGGCAGAGAAATTTGATAGACCAGTAGTTTGTCCAGTGTCGTTGGAGAGGCGGCACTTTCACCCTCCAATCCACTGTCACCTTTGGAAAACTATAAATGCTGGAGTCAGAAAATAAACTTGCCTTTTTTACCTTCACAATAGCAGCGGCTCGCATCGTGCTTTCTCATGTCCTATAGTGACACCTGGGCACCGTCAGGGCGGTCCTGAGCCACCCCACCTGCAGCAGGGGGGCACAGGCCTTGGTCTGCCCAAGCAACAGGGGCTGTGCACATCTGGGGAGGCACAGCAGCCATGGCGGGGAGCCCTCATCCCTGTGTTTGCTGGATCATCCCTGTGATCGCTGGCTGATAAAGACACTGAGGCCAGAGCGCTATTTCCAGCCCTGGCACAGTGTGCACAGGACAATCCTCCTCTGCTGCCATGCCTCCCTTCGACATCCCATGAACAAGCACGGGGTTATTTCATGCTCCCAGCTACGGTCTAAGTTGGTGTGGGCCTGGAGGGGAAGCCATATGAAGAGTGGCCTGGAGGAGTCTGAAGGGAATCACAGAATCACAAGGTTGGAAGAGACCTTCAAGATCATCGAGTCCAACCCATTCCCTGACACCTCAAATAAACCATGGCACCGAGTGCCACATCCAGTCTTTTTTTAAACACATCCAGGGATGGTGATTCTACCACCTCCCTGGGCAGACCATTCCAGTACTTTATCATTCTTTCCATGAAAAAATTTTTCCTAATATCCAACCTATATTTCCCTTGGTGCAGCTTGAGACTGTTACCTGTCATTCTGGCAGTTGCTGCCTGGAGAAAGAGACCAACCCCACCTGACTACTACTGCAGTTCCAACTTCCTTGTGAGGATAAGAGGAGGGAAAAACACTGATCTCTGTGGTGGCCAGTGACGGGACCCAAGCCTGAAGTTGCATTGGGGGAGGTTTAGGTTGGATATTAGAAAAAAGCTCTAGAACCAGAGAGTGTCTGGACTGTGGAGCAGGCTCCCCAGGAAGTGGTCACAGCACCAAGGCTGACAGAGCTCAGTGAGCATTTGGACAGTGCTCTCAGGCACATGGTGTGACTCTTGGGGAGGGTCCTGAGCAGGGCCAGGAGTTGGACTCGATGATTCTTGTGAGTCCATTCCAACTCAGTTTATTGTGTGATTCTCTGTATTCATGATTTCCAGTTTGATGACTGCTAGGAGCTTGCTGATATGGCTCCTCCTCCACATGTAGCTTGTGTCCAGCTGTTTACAACCTCAGTGCCTTTCCTGCTGTGTGACTTCTGCCAGCTCTCTGCTGTATGGGCTCACAAAGAAACATGGGACTATCTGCCCTGGTAATAGGCACAGGTGCACACCACTGAAAGCAGAAGGCTATGATAATCACATCTTCCTCATTTCAGAGGTATCCTGTACTTTGATACCTTTTGCCAGCTCAAGACAGGAAAAAACAAAGAAAGACTGGCACCTTACTGGGTATAAAAGACACCAATTCAGTTTACTAAAAAAGATAGTGTAACATCCAGAGGATGTTTTACTCTGTGGAGTGACTTGCATTGACCTTGCATTCAAGAGGGACTAGAACGTCCCTGTACAGTGACTCAAGGATTACATGGTGAGAACACAGACTGGGTCAGAAGAAAGGGCCTGTGTGGAAACAATAGTAGTAAAACTTGGGCAGGGCAAATGTTACTTAACCTGGCACAAGGTCTGCTGACAGCAGTCCCACCAGGAATATTATCTGTTTAACTGTTAGTAATTTGGAACTGGTGCAGTGTGATGTTGAGTAATCACTGATTTATATCATCTGGTGGCTCCTTTTTAGCTTTGGTTCTCAGGCTACTCTACAGACCTAGAGATCTCTACACCTGCTACCTGAAGGCTGGTAAGCTGCTCTCATCAATGCCATGATGCTTCATTAACATACTTCACCAGCTACTCTGTCTTCTGTATACCTGAGGTCATCATGAATATTTTAAAATAAGTAAATACTTTGTCTGGCAAGGGAGGATCTGAATACCTTTACTGGTCATCATATTAAAAATCTACCTGCAGTATTTGGTGTATGGTCTCCCAGTTTTACGCAAGTTAAACTCCATCATAAATAATTAAGAACTTTGAAACCTCAAGATTTGCTGATTTAACAGAAAAGATATGTTGTAGCAGATGAACTTCCAGAAATTTTGCTGAGGTGGTTTAGATGTTACTGCTCTCAGTTATTTTTCCCATCTTTCTGCCAAAGTTACTGCCCCTGGACAGAAGGACAAGCTAAAACCTGGGCCTGTATCTCAGACAGCCCCTTTAAACTGCTGAGATATCAGTCTGCAAAGGGACATCCTTGAAGTACAGGTGTCCGGTCTTTTTCTGTTGACCTTGACAGAGTTTAAATAAACATCACCATCAAAAGCCTTAATAACAAAATATATAACCCCAAAAATATATAAAAACTACCTCAGTTTTCTCTCCCACTTGTTCTTAATGAATTCAAGTCACAGCCTTGTATCTCTACAACTGTCCTGTCTCCGCTAGCTGCTAATTTTAGCAAGGGTACTCCATTATAGGGCAAGATGAAAAGCAAGTTATGAAAGGATGTGAGGCATAGCTTTCCTAAACATTTTATATTTTTAAGTTTCTCACCCAGCTCCCAAATACCTTTTCTAATTCTCTCACAATTCTAGCACACAGAATGGAAACACAAATTGCCAAACAGATGCAGCTATTTGTAAGAAAAAGCCAAAACCTTCTGTCCTCTCTCAATGATCTCTGACTTTCAGAATCTTGCCTTAACATTCATCAAATATTCCTTTTGTCTGCTGTCATCCCTCTTAAATACATAAAGAGCTCATTCATGAATGTATAAACTTTTGTCAGTCTCTAAAGTAAATGGAGTTTTCTTTTAAAATGCTTTAAATCAAACTCACTCAGTTCATGGTGCTCTGTACTGTTATTCTGCTTTCTTCAGAGACTGTCTGCTTTTGATCCTTTATTCCTGACTTCTCCCTAGCACTGATTTCTCTGTCAATTTGGGAGCTGTGCCCTGTATTAATGTTTAGGCAGAGTATTTTGATGTTTTTCCTGTCTCACTTTAAAAAAAAATTCTCTCCTAAAATTGGTGCTGATAAAGGTTAAAGATACTCAAGGAAAATATAATTGAGACTTTTGTTCTTCCCCTCCATCAGCACCCCATTTTATGAAGAAATAATCAAGTAAATGTTGAAGGAGCAGAGATTCCATTCGAGATGCATCAACCTCTGCACCTGCACAGGTAACAAACTTTGGTTCATTCCACTACAAGTATTAGGGCCCAAACTCACAAAAGACCAAAGACCACAGTCCAGAAAAATGTTTCTCTTCAGGAAGCAGTACTCAGTTTCTAAATTTCCTACTTGAACCTATTGCATGCTGAGGGAATTATGATCTTGCATGGCTAAGCCATTTCTGTCATTCTGTGCAAGGATTCCACCACTTTGGATTCAAGAGTCAGGCCATCTCTTCCCAAAAATCATTCAATATTCTTTGGACATTGCTTTGTGTAATACCTTTCTCTAATGGTTAAAACCTCTCTATTCTTCTAGTGACAAGACTGGCAACAAAGCAGCAGACACTGAATCAACTTTAAGACAGAACAGCTGAAAGAGCAGAGAAATCTTTCTTTGGTGTATGTGTGTATATATATACACACACATTTATTTTTGTATAAACTTTTGTATTACACTCACTTGCAGAGATAGAGACGTCTCTGTTAAGAAGCAATGGAGAACTCTGAGATAGAGTAATTGGAAACGTGTCCTTCTGCAGCTCCTATTCACTGCTGGTGTTCAGCAATAAAAAGAGAATTGCAACCATGAATCACAAACACTACTGTGCTGTCTTAATACTGCCTTTCAAGAACTGAAAAGACAAATACCACTTAGTCAAGGAGAAACCCTCATATATCTGATACACCTCCAAATGCTCAGTGATTAATCTTTTTTCTTAAAACCAAACAAAACAAAACAAACAGTGATTGAACAAAAAAATCCCACATCCGACAATCTAGATTTCTAAAGCTTTGATGGAATGAGGCCACTGGTGAGCAACAGTAGAACTTTACATAGAAAAAAAACCCAAACACTTTACTAAAGCTATCAAAAGAGCTATTCTTTTAGGTAGTTTTGGGGTAAATAAAACAACACTTACTCCTTTAAGTGATTTGTTTGCATTAAATGATTCATTTGCATTTATTTGTCTAATCCCAGAGAGGTTATTGTGCTGCAACATACTCACACATTCAATTGGGCTATTCTTTAAAGCCAAGTGGTGTGGCTTCTAAAGTGGGAGTGTGGATGCTGGATTGCAGCAGAGTTGGAATCCACTACATAAATTGAAAGAGTTTGCTGTTCTTTATTGTCCATATCACGCTTGCTTGTTGAAAGAACATCAACTTTCAGCAGTGGGAAGTGGGTGGCCTGGGAAGCAGGAGGGATTCCTGTGGTGCCATGTGACCCTTTGGGAATCCCTGTGAGATGTGCTTGCAAAAGCTCTGGTGGCTGCCTCTATTCTCACTTTTTGAACAGCTTCCATAAGCCTCTTCAGGATTATGGTCTCATAGCGCTTAACTGGAAACCAGTGAGAGATTTTATTGCAGATCCTTCCACAATGTCATGAACAGCCCTCATGCGTCAAGGTAGGATGGGAAGGCTTTGGTTAGGCTGGCTGCCACTACCACTTTGGCCTACATGCTCTTGCTTCTTCTCTTGCCCCATCTCTGGCCCTCATCTGGATCAGGAAGCTGAACTAAGAATCTATAAAAGAGTATGAAATCAGCAGATTTTTGTCCATTTAGCATCCTGGATGGGGTCAGCATGGTTGATGACAGGTTTAATATAGGAAGGAAAAAGGATGCAGATAGCTGGGATAGGTTAGAAGAAACTTTTTACAATTGTTTAACTATATTCTTAAAACATACCATCAGTCAGTCAGTCTGTCTGTCTGTCTATCTATCCATCCATCCATTCTCCCCCATGTGGCAGGATTTAGGAGCTGTGGTTGAAAGAGACACTTACGTAAGTGCTAATGCAATCTGAATAAATGGTGGTATTTAGGCAGGGGCAATGTGGGGGTGACACAGCCATTACATAATGTAATTGGAGATTTATCCACCAAAGCTTTACACTTGGAGTGGGACAAACTGGGTGTCCCAGAAACCAGCAGTTAAACAAACACTGAATTTGTAAACCCATTCAGAATTTGTAAAAAGTATTGTTGTTTTATTACTGTTATTTATCTTGATCGCGTTTGTTCTGCTTAGAAGAAATAAAACACAGGCGCTCTTTGCCTTAATTGCTGGGTCTATTCTTTAGTAAACAATGAAAAGTGATTAGAGATGTTTTTTGGCATGCACAGTCCAAAACCACCTAGTGAGAGTTCAAAGAACAAAGCAAATGCTTACTGAAAGAAATTACTCAGCTAACTAAACTTGTATGTCTTCGAGTCAGACATTTTTTCGGCATCTTTACCCCATTTATCAATGCACAATTACTGTCACTATTGTGTTGTGTCATTAGGCGTAAGGTTACAAGTGCCAGTCAGAATAAAAAAATTGCAGTAATGTTGGCATAATTTTTCATTATCATCTTCATTAACCACAGCTAGTGGGAGTAAGAGTTTATCCTTGCTGTTGTCATTGTCATGACAACGCTTCCAAAGCTTGTCTGCCGAGAGTTCACCAGATACAAAAAACTGAATGTCCTCATTATTCCACTTCTCACACTCTCACCCATGCCAAGGGTGATCTGAGATGCACAGGGCCCTTGATTTATCCCCTGTGATTTCTCTTGACAGCCTGGTATGGTGTCTCAGCTTAAGGCAATCGGTCTGATTTCACAGTTTAATTACTGCTAATCTGAAGGAGCGTGGCCAATGCTAATGAGCCAGCAGCAATCAAAGCAGTAATGGCTAAACTCACCCTGTTTCATTCTTCTCCTTTTTTTTTTTATTTTTTATTTTTATTAAAAAGACCCTTGTCCAGAAATAAGCAAGTAATTTCTCCTTTTCTGCACAACTGCAGTGAAAGAGCAGATGAGCTTCACATATAATTTGGTGTTATTTCAGAAGCAAACCATAAGATTCCTTTATATTTTGCACTTAAACCTCTGCTTAATGTTAGTTTCCAAACAGCTTTGAGTCAAGAAAAGGATCAATAATTAGAAAAGACTCATTAGCAGATCACTAGCTCAACTGCAGAACAATAATGCTGGCACACTGGGCCCAAATTTCGGATGGAGGTCTCCTTGATTTTTGCAGCTGGGCATCACTGAATTATGCAGCGAATAAAAATATCTATAATGGTGCTGCAGAAGAGAACCTATAGTACCCAGAAAGGGAGTTATTGTAATTACAAAACTGGATAACAATCTACCCTGCAAAATGACCTGTGCCTTCAGTTAGCACCATCTCATAGCAGCAACTTGCACATTCTCTCTTTTCTTGATCTTCTCTCCTACTGCTGAAACAGATGAAGAAAAGCATGGAAAAAAATCTTTAGAACTGATTTTTGTCAATTATGCCAGTCAAATACCTGGAATAACTATAGGAAAATAAAAACAATTGGGTGGGCCTTGCATCTGCTTTTCCATACATCCTGCAGCTGTGTTAGAATTTTCTTCTGAAAGTTTCCTTGTTTTTTTTTCTGCCTTGGTAGAAATTAAATTTAAAATATTTACCAAACTTCACTGTGATGATTTGATTAACATACAAAACCTTTTTTAACATACAAAACATACAAAACCAGTGTAAATCCAGGCTACTTCAGCCACCTTCATGCAGATATTCCATGTTTACTCTGGTGAGCTGTATGTGGCTTATTTGGAATGGAATTCTTACTCTTTGGAATGAAGAAAAGCTGTGTTTCGGCACTACTATGTGTGATACATGGTATATAAATAGAAGGTTAGGCAATCTTTTGCCTGTTAAATGACATAGGAGGAAGATGTATAGAGAAATCCTCCATAAAGAAAAGGGTTTAGAGCGAAATTTGAAGACTGCGAACTGCTTGTCTCAAGCTTATCTGTCATTACTTGAAATTTGGTGTTCCTCAGTTAACCTGAGGGAAAATAGTTTTTCATAATTTTGTGGCACCTAGGAATACCTGACCAGTGCACAAAATCACATCTTCTTTGCAGGAAAAGATGTTTAATAAAACAGTAAATATTAGGATGTATGATTTGCTTTTTACAGCAGCATCATTTAAATGTGTAATATAGCAAGACAGTGGCCCTTAGTAAGATTAAGTCTATTATAAATCATTTAATCTCATCCATTCATTAAAAAGCTGTTCCATCCATGATTGTTTCACATTCACACTGTTGTATTCAAAAATACAAAAGTCCAGATTGTAATGCTACAGAGATCTGTTATTTTGCACTATTTTAAAAAATATATAACTTCTTTTTTCCCTTTTTTTTATTGTCTCAGTACAAGGAAAATAATGCAATGGGTACTCACAAAATATGGCTATTTCCATGAGATAGATGAGAGAAAGAGAGTGTCACAAGAGGGGAACATCATTCTAATAATATTTTGTACTTCATCATAGCACTGTCAGAAGATGCCAATGGAGACTCTAAGTCATTTTAAAGAACCACTTCATTTACAGGGAAGGAGTTCACTCCTAATTAAGTTGGAAAGCCTCCAGGGCTTTCTTCAGCTTTTGCAATTCTGATTTCCTTGGAGAACTCTTGGTAAATCTAAGAGATCCAGAGATTTCAGTGTGATTAAGACCCTATAGACACAGACATTAAAATGGCAGTAGTCAAACTATGCCATAAATCTTACACTTAAAAAAACCCCAAAAAACCAAACAACCTGTTGACAACAGCTCAGGTAAACAGAACTAGAAGTCTGTTGGAATGACAATAATACAGGATAGTTATGGGGAACAAATGGTAAAAAGGAAAAGAAGGAAAAAAATCTGGGTCCAAATCACTTGTCTTCCTTAGTACAGCTCCTCCTTGACACTCATCTGTCTTAGATGGCTGAGGAACTGGGAAACCTTGACATAAACTTAAAAAAAAAAAAAAAAGCTAAAAAGCTAGGAGCAAAATTCAAACTGTGTATGAAGGAGTTACAATTCTCTTATCTTCTCACTTGGAATGGTTCTATAAGGCAAGAATTTAATCTGGTGCCACCAAACTGATGTTGTATAGCTACATGAAAGATCTGAAGCCCTGTAAATAAAACTAACATTTCCATATAAGGCTAAATTCTCTGGTTTGGTTCACTGAGAAACTCCCCAAATCTATCAGTACAACAAGCAGAAGAGAAGAAAGGTGGCACAGTAATAATAATAATAATAATTCACATCTCCAAGATGAGAATCAAATAACCTGATTTCCACTTACACCCCTATTACCTCATTCTGAACTAAACTGTTTATGTCTAACATAGCAGTGGACTGTCCATATATACCCACTCTGACACAGAAGGCAAGGAAATATGCATTCTTATTTGTAGTTTGTCCTTTTTTATTGAATATCCTTCAGAAGGTCTAGGTTGATAAGAAGTTGTCAGTCAAGAGTAAGTAGCAAACACAGAGACTTGGGCAAAATTGAGGCCTTGTAAATTTGGGTCAAAGAGAGCAAGCTGCACTGAAAAGAAGTAATTTTATGTCATTCTGAATAATGGAAAGTACCACAGCCATTGAATTATCCTTCTCTTCCCATAAATGGGAATTACTAGCAGAAGTGGAAAGCCTTTTTGTTACAAAAGCGATAGAAGCATCAAGTTAGAGATGTCATTAACAAATGTAGGGTATTTTAGTGAAGAGTGGTGTGATGGAGCCTGTGACAAAGGAAACACAATGATGAGAAAAGACTTCTAAAAAATGATGCAGGGACACATTAATCACATGGAGGCAATGAAAACCAAAGAACAGACTGTCAAGAAATCTCAGCTGATTTCTTTCTGGGTGTGGTGAATTAGGAGGTCATCTGTTTCAGTCAGCTGTGGACTGGCATCCTGGTACTCTCCCCCAGAAAGGAACTGCTCAGATAATAATCTACCATAGAGGCCAGACCCAGAGCTGCTGAGACTGCATTTCTTGCACAGATAGAACTGCTCAATACAATAAAGCCACTGCCTTCTATTATTCTAAAATAATGTTATTGCTGAGGTTTTTTCATTGCAAGACAGGAGTGAGACTGCAGTATCAGGTCACTGCTGTGAAAAAGAAGGGACCTGAGTAATCACACAGAAGAGCCAGGAGAGGGACATTTGAAGTGAACACAAAGGGAGAAAATGAAAATGAATAAAATTGGAGTGATCTTCAAACAGAAACAAACGTCAGAGGCAAAGGAAAATAAAAGAAAGCAAACTTGGTTTGTTTAGCCACCAAGACTAATTCCCCTTCCTGTTAGAAAAGACCTTCATAGATCAAAGTATTAGAGTGCTCTGAATTTCACTTGGGCTACCAGTGATATCCTGATTAGATTTGTATTTAAACAGAATTCTCATACATTTCAATTATCAGAATCATTGGCGCCAAGTGCTCTTTCAAGTTAGACCTAAATTATCCATTCTCTAACATAAAGTGAAAAGGCATCCAATATTGATACCAAACATTGCTCTGCAGAGCCATATATACTTTTAGCAGTCATGAGCCTAAAGAGAAGTGTTCTGTATTCATACAGTTCCACTGGCAAATTTAACACTTGCTACAGCAAGCAAAAGCAAGCTCATTCTTGGCTTTTGATTTCTTTAATATCTGAAGGCTAGGCTTTCATCCTAGTCTTCAAAATCGTTCTTTGGAATAATTCCTTCTGTGTGCCCAAAATGATAAAAGAAAATAATTAAGATATACTACAAAAAGTACTGGTTTTCATCTATTTGGGCTAGGCACCTTCTAAAAACAAGTGCCCTCAATGGTGTGCCACTTGAGGAGTAAAACCAGAGGTACCCCCAACCAGGGCTCTCTTTAAACAATGATGTGTGAACTAGGGAGTTGCACATTTCCACATTCCTAGCAGTGAACAGGAATCTAATATCTATTGATACAGCCCTGAAAGATAAACATGTTCATTGCTACTGACAAACACCATAAAGCCACCCAAACACAACAAAGAGAAATGAAAGGTATCTCCATAACAGGTCTGGGCACCAATGGGAATTGTAGCTGTTACTTAAAAGCACATGGACATATATAAGGTGAGGACATTTTTCATTTAAAACTCATCAGACTATGAATTTTGTAAATATGTGCTATTCTGATTTAACACCTACATTTTGACTCTAGGATTTTAAAATCACAAAGACTTTTTTGGTTTTTTGCAAGGTGGTAGCATATTGTCTCAGCTTGTACTTGCTGTTGTTCAGTACACCCTAGGGGTCATGCTGTTACTATGTCTTACACTGTCTGTAAAATTACGAAGAGCGTGCAGGATAATAGGGAGAATTCATCAACACAGTTTTTCAGCAAATAATCTTCCAGATTATACCAGAATTTTACTGTTCAAAGATGATTCTGAATCACAATATAGTGAGAAAAATTTCATCAGTGCTTGATGCTATTGTGGACCTTTGAGTGCATTGTGGCTGCTCCCATCCTCCCTACTCTGCTGAAAGCTGAAAGCAGACTCTTTGCACTCACTGTGTTTTCTCCCAAATCCCTTCCAAAGTATCTGCACAAGATCCAACTTCTGCTCCCAGACACTTTCTTTATTATAGCAATTTTCTCTAGAGGATGATACTGCCCACCTCATCTGCAAGACACAGTAGAAAGTAAAGATGCTTTAAAATGTCATCCAGATATATCCTTCTCACACATCTCCTGCTCAGCATCATCTGTAAGTTCCAGTTTTTGTGTGGGACCACATACAGTTACCTGGGACAGAGATCAGCTATTTCCCCATCTTTCAAGATGTACCTTTGAAATGCTAATAATAATAATGCACTATAATAACAATTAAATACCAAAGACTACTTGCAACTTTTCCCTTATCCTGATGAAGTTACAAGTGAAACAAATCTACAATATATTACTAACACCACACCACCAACATATCTGAATTATAGTTCTCTCTTGTTTGACAGTTTAAATAATTTTAGAAAAACGTTAGGTGAAATGTTAGGTGCACACCTGCTGTTTCCACTGAATACCTTGTCTGGAAGATAGGATAACCCTAACCACAATTCACAGTTCTCTTGCACAGAAAAATAAACAGAAATTATAGTGTGAATTTATCAGTCAGCTTCAGGTTTTATTTCAAGTAGGTAAAATGTATGGGCTGGAAAATTTAGATATAATTCACATGTGCAGTGTGTCCTCTTGGGATCCTATAGGGTATAACTGTCCTTTACAGTTCAACCTCACCAGGTAAAATTCCAGAGTCAAAACCTCACTTTGCTTCTCATCAGTGAGAAGGAAGAACATCAAAGGACCTTCCATTGCTAGAGAGAAACAAGGTCATCATCATTATCAGTGACAACAGCTCTAAATGGATGTACAAAACTTTCGCAGAGTTGGAAATGTGGCACAAGGAAGCTCAGATGCAAATTGTTTTGTATTATCCAAAGCCTCTGTGCACAGCATTTTTCCTTTTTAACCCTTCTGTACCAAACAGCAGCTCTTTAAAAGGATGCCAGCAGCCTCCCTGCCATTTCTGTGGCAATATTTAGTATTCACAGAGTCATGTTTCGAGGCGTCAGTAGCTGCAGCTGTCCTCATTTGTGTGGTCCCAAAAACAAGGTTTGAATAAGACTTCTACTTCTATGGCCTGGTGAGTCTGTCAGCCTGCAGCCCCAACGTTTAGCAGATGGCCATGTTTAGCCAGTGAGCCACAGAAATCTCAAAGAGCAGGAACCATCTCTACTTACACCATTTAGAAGGCACTGAAGCACAATTCTAAGAAGGGGTTCCAGGGTATTTATGTATTTATAAAGAGGGGGGGAAAATCATTCTTAATTCTAAACTGTTTAATCATTTCAGTTGAAATGATGAGTTAAGTCAGGCCATTCTACCTGCCCCTATTATTTAGTTGTCTCACAAGACAGCCAGTGTCATCCTCTACAATAATCTCTGTAGGACAGAAAGAAAAACCAAACACACACCTTCCATTTAAAATTACTTTTAGTATGTTGTATGAGTCATCTTTGTCAATATAACCCAGAGGATAATGAACACCTTCAGAAAAGCTAACTCAGGTTACTCTTTCCATCACCATTAAGCATATCTAGAATTCTTTAAGTCATGTCCTGTAATTTTTAAAATGTTGTTAAGCTTTGAACCCATGTTCCTCAAATAAGAAGAGATCTGATTTTTCTTATGTATGTTATTTGTGAACACAAAAAAGAAATACGTGCATGAGCAATCTTTAGGCCGCCTGTTTGGTATCTTCATTTGATTCAGTATATAGCAACACATATGTTTAGACCTGGCTTAGTTGCTACCAAGGAATTATTTTTGTATTGTTTTGTATTTGCTTTTTCCCAGCTATACTAAAACAACACCAGTGGATGGTAACAGGCAGTGTCATAAACATTTTATACTTTATGTATAAAATACAATATATTAATATTCTCTACTTGTCTCCTTTAAAATCTTCTTTAGCAGTAAAAGAGGCAATATCATCCTAGCTGGACATCAACTCATTAGAGCAATGAAGGCAGTCTGCTTCTCTGTTGTTTTAGACCATCTTGTGACTCAGACAGTCTCATCTTGTTGGTTTACACTTAATTTGCCTCATTATCATTTCAAGCATAAAAAGAGGATAACTTCTTTGCTACATAAATAGAGACTCTGGACATAACAAAACACTCCCCACAGACAAAAAAAAAAAAAAAAAAAAAACCCAAAAAAAAAAACCAAACAAACACCAAAAAAACCCCCCACAAACTCCTGGTTAAGATGCTTTTAGTCTGTCTTTGCCTGTGAAAACCACCACACAAAAAAATTCCAGACCACACTGTAAGGATATTTCTCATTTCTTCTTTGTCTTAGGCCAAAGGCACCTGGGCTACTGAACAAATAAATTGTCCCTCACCGATGACCAATTTTAGAGTTGTACCTCTTCGTGGCTGTTACTTGAGCCAGTTTAACTGCTTTTTAGCTCTAGCCTGAGGATATGCCTGTTCCTGCCTCCAGTCCTCCTCCAAGAATCCTCAGCTTAACATAAAGAAAGGGAGTGTGATGGACCAAAAAAAGAAAAAAAGTCCCCAAAACAACTGTCTGGGAAGCGAGAAAGATGGGGACAGAAAGAACAAGTTTGTGTTTCTTGAGGTACCACACACTGAAAGTAGAGTGGGATGGGAACTTCTTCCCTTCAGAAAGATGGGTAAGGTACTAAAATAATAGTAATACCATTTTCCTGGCTTGAGCCAGGCTGGTCCATTCTCATGAAAGAAAGCATGTAAAATATCCAGACAATTTAAGATATCTGAAAAAAGGATTCTTTTACTAATCTGTCCTCATTTAGCCCAAATCTTCCAGATGATATTCCCCTAACATAAACTTCTAGTTTCCATTAGTTAAAGATTTTGTGTTTTCTGAGCTGGAAGTTGTAAGCAGACCATTGTATTTATCAACCTTTGCTGCATCTTTCTGTCTTGAATTTGCCCAATCTTTTCTTAAAGCTCTTTAAACACGTGGTATCCAAAACATTCTGTATCGATGAAATCCTCAAATTATTTTACATTAGGCATTAAAAGCGCTTTCCTGCTGCCTAGCAATGTCATGGTGCCCCTGCTTCTTATTCTGTGGTAGCAGGGGATGATCAACTCCTTCCTAAATCCTCCAGATCATGTATAATTTTGTACATGCCTTTACATCTTTGCTGTTCACACCATTATGCACATCATGAGACTTCTTTTTCCACAGGATGAAGAGATTTGGTGCATTCAGTCTCTACCTGTACAGAAACTGCTCAATTCCCCTATTCAGGTTGGCACCTTCTCTGCAGCTCTTCCAGTTCTGTCACATCCAGCTGGAGACAGGGTAACAAAAGCTGCACATAGCTTATGAAGCACAGGAACATCACAGGTTAGAGCTGGAAGGTATTTTCTTCTCTGTTCTGTTCCTTTTCCAGTAACTCCTTTTTGTCTGATGAAGTTGCATTTTTACGAGCTTCTGGGCTGC
The DNA here is from genome assembly GCF_031753505.1 of Anomalospiza imberbis. Lineage (NCBI taxonomy): Eukaryota > Metazoa > Chordata > Aves > Passeriformes > Viduidae > Anomalospiza > Anomalospiza imberbis. The sequence continues at coordinate 143,246,636 of NC_089681.1, read as the reverse complement.
GTGCCAGCATGATGTGAGATGACTTGATGTTTTTAGCATTACTCTTCTAAACTGACTTCTCAGCAGTCATGTGTCCTGTGGGATAGCTTCCCAGGAAAGAAATGAATTGGCCATGACTAAAGTGTCACTGCTACCTGTGTACCAGCCACCTCTGCTGCAGATACCATCCCAAAGCAAGTGTTGCTGCTCTGGAAAGGTCCCTGTGGGAGAAGGCAGGTCCACACCATGGCTGAGCAGCTGCATTAGACACCACAGTATTCTAATGTAATTAGAAAACAGCTGGGAAGGAACAGTCAATTGTTTTTTGGCAGTCACGGCCAATTTTGCACCAATGCAAATGATGAAACAAATCCTGCAAGTTTACAGTATCTGCTGAGAGCATAATGGCAGAAGCCATGCTAATGATTTTAAATCTTGTTTATGCCAATTTGGCTGATGGACTAGTCCCCTGTCCCCAAGAAGCCTCCAGTGTGAAGGAATTCCCACACACTGCACTGTAACACCTATTGGGCAGGGAGAGGAGAGCCAATCAGTAGGGTATGGAAATCAGGCAGCCACCTTTCAGCCACAGACTAAACACAGTGCATTCTTCCTTTTTGGAGCAAAACCCATGCTGTTGACTGTTGCATTACCCAGCCCCAGCAAATAAACGTAAAATTTTCAAGAGAGAATAACACAAAGTACCCCATTACTACCAGGCTGCTCCTCCCTGATTATCCAACCCAGTCCACTCACTATAAAGTAATGCATCAGAAATCATCATGCAGGAGAAGAATATTATTCCTTTAAACATATTACTCATATCAGCTCTTTTGAAAAATATTTAGTTCTCTTAAGGCTATCAAATACAGCCTGTAAACTATCATCTGCTCTTAAAATGTGTGCAACTTTACTATCTCAGTGATGATGATAATCTCTAGGGCCACATCCTCTTGCTGAGGCCCCCCCATATGATCTTTTGAAATTATTACATGTGTCAGCTGGGATTGAAAATGCCTCATAGGAGGATAACTGCTAAAAATATATTTTTGTGTTTGTAGCAGTTCCTGTTAACATGAACAAATGGAAAACACTTAGCAATGTTTGCATAAGTGCAAACTTTGAGATAAAGATGTTAGAAACAACATTTCAAAATGGCCCTTTTCCCTTCTTGTTCTGGCCCAAAAATAGCTGCCAGTAAGTCTTGAGATGGCAGTACTTTTGGCCAGATAGTCAATAATTTTAACAGAAGTAGCATGGGACAGAAATGCCATCCAAAAATGGATTCATGTTTAATCTGGTAATCTGATCCCATATGGCACTTTAAAGAGTGGGAGGAATTAGTGTTTGCTGCTTAAAGAAATTACCCAGAAAATGACTGCTGAAGACAGACCAAATAGTACCTCATCAGCATTCAGTGTGAAAAAAGCAAACAACACAGGAACAAGAGAAGTTAAAAGGTGAGCCAGCAAAGAAAGCCAAAATTTGTTCCTGCATGGCTGGGAAAGGGATAACAATCAGATGATAAAGGCAATCTCACAAAGTACTGGATATAAATAAAGAGGAATTAGAATATATTGCACAGGAGGGTAGAAGACAGTTTAAAAGCCAAAGATAACAATAAGGCAAGCTCCATCCTTAAATGCCCATTCACCTTCTCTGCAGTTCTGAGGTGTTAAGAATGCAGAGTTTCGTCCCATAGTTATTCCTAATCATCCTAATAAGAGAAGTAAAGGTCTGGGGCACAAGGATCATAATGACAAACTTGGTTCTGACACTTAACTGGGCTTTACATCACAGTTTCATTTCATTTCTGGGAGGCAAAACAGGCCGGTGTAGCTCTTTCTGCCTTTGTCCCTCAGTCCTGCAGATGTTTGTCTGTGTGACCTTGTGATGAACTACATCAAGAAACTGAACTTACAACTAATCCTGTTAAAGAACTACAAGAAAGGACTGAGTATAGTTTTAATATAGCTGAGGTCAACCAGTTCATCTATAGCCCTGCAAAAAGTGGCAATGGCACAAGTGAGGAGCCACCCCTGGAGTGAACAGTTGGAGCTAAATGGAATAAACAGATGGAGTTGAAGAGGAGAAAAGCAGGAACAGCTCACGCTGCCTTTGATGCCAAGAGCGACGTCCGCAGAAACACAGCCTCAGAGCTCCCAGTTTGTGCTGTCTCTGGAAGTGTGTTCATATCTGCATAAACACAGTAAATACAGCCTTTGTGCTAAAAAAGAATTGTAATGGCCAGAGAATAAAAATAGCTGAGGGATGAAATGTGATGAACATCCAAAACACTTCAGATTCGGGCAGGCAGAACTATAATGTCATGATGCCTTTTCTGTTCTTCGCTATCAGGAGGCTCAGCTAGCCCGACCGAGGTTTGCCATGTTGGCAAACCTCCTTTCATGACATCGACCTTTCACTTAGCCCACCCCCAAAAATCCTACAAGATATGAGGAGCCCTTCTCTTTTACTGAAATTAAGGAAACTGAAAGGCACCAAAACAATGCTTAGTGAAATTGCAGACAAACCAGCACATGGTTTGTGGCTTGCAAATGTATTGAGTGTTTCTATAACTTGACACAGCCATGTAGCATAGGTTAAAAACCAAAGAAAAGCTATTTTCACCCTTCACACCTCTCTGGAAAAGAAAGCATTTAGCAGAACAAAACGGCTCTTGTAAAATGAAATAAGATGCGACTGTTCCCATATGGGGATTACACAAAATACACCCCTAAAGAATTATTCTGTTGCTTACTTCTGGGGCAAGAGTACAGGATTTATCTGTAAAACCAGCTCAGACCAGGGCAGTGCAGTGGCTAATGAAACCCATGCCAATATGTGTCCAAATCCTTTCCTCTGTGTCACCAGTTCAAGCACACCAATTTGTGACAGAGCTCTGAAATGAAAAATCACAGCCCAGTGCACAGAGATAATATAGACAATAACTAAGCTTTTGCTGCGTGCTTATGCACACATGCAACACCCAGCATTCAGCTCAGGCAGAGCTTGGCTGGCTCGCCAAAGCCAAAAGCCCTGATATAAAGAGTGCAAATTGGGGGGGAGAAAAAAAATAAATCTCTTATGTGCAAGCTATAAATAAAAAAACTCGTGATACTTTTCAACTTTTATCCTGTGGTTCTGAACAGACACAGGCTCTGGGTTCTGCCCCAATGTCCAATACCAGGATTAGTACTATGGTATTACATACTTAATGGATATAATTATATATATATATATATATATATATATATATATATATATATATATATATATATATATATTCTTGTTAGAGAATATATTCTTTATGTATTTTCTCTCTTTTCTCTTTATTTTATAGAAATAATTTGCAGAATTAAACATTTTTTTGTTTTGTTTAGGTGGCAGATGAGGCAGAGGGAGGACAACATCCCTTTTTCTCTAAAAAAATTACAAATTATTGAGTGAGATTCTCTAAAATTAAATATAACATAAGTGCCATAGCAATTTAACTGTCCTCACTTAATCACCCAGCTTTTCATAGCCCATGGCTAGTCTGGGTGTCAGAGCAGCAGCTATCAGCAGCACATTTTAGAAACTTCTTTGATGAATGAAAAAAAAGAACCCTACCACATTTATGAGAACAGTATTTACTCACCAAGGGGGTAAATCAATACAGGTGTCTGTGCATGTTTGGCCTGGCCTGCCCCTTCATACAATTTTTTATCTGTGAGATGCAAAGCTGCAACAGACTCTCAGGGTCCCTTTCACTAAGGACTGGCCACTTCTGGCAGCACCCCTACTCTCATACCACACCACATTTACATGATTTTACATGGATCTAGACTAAGGCAGATTATAGATTATTTCCAGGCTGGATAGAGCCAGGCTAGAGGCCTTCCCTAATTAAAAGCACCCAGGTATCACCAGGGACCTCTTCCAGGCTGTACTTGATTTCCTTTCTTCCATTTCCCCTTTCCCTTCTCTAAAGGCCTTGTTTAACTCTTTGCAGAAAAATGGCAATAGGTGAACTGAGCTGACATAAAAGCAATTTCCCTACACTCACATTCTTTGTGCTCAGTTCAGCCAAGATTTCCTTATTTCACCCAAGAGGAAGGCAAAGAACATGTTCCTAAACCCAGCATTTTATTTGCCCAGCAGTCTGTTGGGTTGTGCCACTATTAGAACGTCCAGCACAGTGTTCAATTTCCATCAGCTTTTGCAACAAAGTGTTTATTGACAGGTCAGAAAGGAAAAATGGCTGATTGAATAAACCAGAGCAACTGTAACCATAATCCTTTGCTAAACACACATGAGAAGCGTCCTTCACATTCTGCAGTGTGATTAAGAATGTCAACAAATTTTGGTTTTTATTTCAGGATTTGTCTAAAATAAGGATGATATCCTGCCTTTTTTTGACTGCAATATTATTTTTTTATGGTCTTTAGATTGTGTCCCTTGTTTGTGTTGTTTCCTGTTCAGAAGTTCAAGTTCTAATGACTTTCTGTGTGTCAAATAGAAATACCACCACTTTGCACCCCTGAAAGGAATCACATTAAGAAATCAAAAGGTTGAACTCTATTATCTGGAAAGACCAAGTTCTCCTTGTATGTCTGCAAGTTGACTGCTTTTATGCAAGTTCACATTATCACTTAACATGAAAAGCACAGGCTAGAGATGGGACAGGAGATGTGCAAGATGTGTCATGAAAAAGTTGGAATTAATGGATGGGTCTCATCAATCTCATCTTGTATTTGTGATGAAGACAGTGCAAAGTGAATATACACCTTTAATAAGAAAGAGAATGCCAAAAACCTGACAGTTATAAATCCAAGGTCAACTGTAGCCTTCAAGGAGTTTTCTTAAGCAGTAGTGATGGATTCCCAAATTGCTGGAAATTTTGCATAAACCAGCCTGACACTATATTGCCACATGTTCCACAGCATAAGAATTTCAAGGCTTTCAGCACATAGATCTGAAGGAGATTATAGAACCTTAGCCTCATTCTCTGCAGCCATGTTAGTGAAGCCATGAAGAGGTTCACAAAAACAAGGGGTTCACAAAACAAGGAATGTTAAATTTTGCCAAAAAATGGCCATCATTTTCTTTTATAAACAACAGCTTAGTCTAAGCCAAAGCCCACAAAACTCTTGACAATATTACCAATGACTTTCAGAGAAAACCCATAGTGTCCTTTTCATCTTGGAGGCCATGTAAGCATCCCACACCTTCATACACTGGTGAAGTTCAGCAGCTTTCAGGCTAGTATACAGCAAATTTAACAATTTAGAGCAAACCTACACATTTCTTTAAAAGCATATGCAAAGTCTACTCTAAAACAGCATTTCCAGGGTTATTTTAGGTGGGTACAATATAATCACTTTCACAGTTTAACAGCATATGTTTTGCCTTCAATCTCTATATAGTCCCTCTGAGAACATAACCTTACATAACTCTTTTTAAAAAATTATTATTTTAAAGATAATCCCTGAAAAAGCTTTACATTGTTCTCCCACAGCTCTCTTAGTGAATCCCAAAGTCTCTAAAATCCATGTAAAGTCTCCAGCTTTCAGGGAATGACACAGCAGTTCAGAAGTAGTTTTCCAGAACAGAAACCTTCAGGCTGCTGCTCTTTGCTTCAGTTCCTGAAACTTCTTCCCAGTTTCATCTTCCTCCCCAAATCAGCCATCATTATCTCTACACTGTTAACACTGCAGCTCATTAGTTGCAGTAGTGGGCAACCTAGCTCTGTATTTTTATCCTTCCACTGGTTTTCCATTATTCTTTGCCCATCATCCAAGTATGTTTGTTCATTTCTAGCTCTTCTTCAGGAGTTCATTCATGCCAAATCAGAGGACAGATGTTAGATACCAGAGCAGACAGGCACACAGATGTATTTATAAGTAGGATTCCTCCCAATTTCATTTATGAGAAACTATTCTTCCCAGCATATATTGGGAAGTAAACCAGGAAAGCAAAAATACAAATACTAATTGTGCAGGATTACCAGAACAGAGCATTTACACTTGTACTGTGGCTCATACTGGCATCAGTTATAAAACAGCACATCCAGAACAGAACTGCAGCATGTGTCATGGACTTATTTCTAGCCACAGATTCCAAATTTTAAATCTAGTCTGAAAGATAATTTCCATGGGCAACCCATCTCCTGCTCAAAGGAGCACAACTTTTGGTGCAGTGTCTTTTCAGGGGACCTGATCCTTTGCTGTCTTGCCTTGATATTGATACTTTTGCACAAAAGGTATAATGTGCTACACTTCCTGCTGTAGCACTCACTCCACTCTCCTCTCCTGCTGAGCAGGTGAAAATGAACAAAGAAGCTGCAAGGCTGCAGCACTATAAATCCTTACACTTGCATTTCCAAATTGTTTCTATCAGAAACATAGCATTTAAAAGTTCTAGCAGAGGGTATTTTTAAAGACAAAGAAATTAAAATTTTCTGTCAGCATTTCAAGAATTCCAAGGGTCCTGCATAATTTTAATACTACTTTACATTTGATGAAATTCTGAAAATAACAGTTACGCCTTTGAAAAAACCCAATATTATTAGCTTTAATAAAGTTTTTAAAACATTTCCTTTCTTGGAAATATATTTTAGAGTTTTGGTTGAAGGAATAAAAAGTACCCTTTCCTAGTTTGACTTCTCTCTTGGATGAATTTGATCATCATTCCACCCACTGTGTCCCCTTTGCTTCTCCTTGAAGCTCCTAAATGAGCTCTGGAGTGATCATGGGAAGGGGCTTACCAGGTAATGGCAGCCAGGGGCAGCAGGGGGGGCTCACACATAGGGTTACTTTGCTGGCCTTGCATATTTTCATCTTCATTTTCACTCTTTAGTGATGGTAATGGCAGAAGACAGAATTTCCATAAGCAGTATTAAACTTTGGAACCTAAATTTTCTGATAATTTTCCTTGGAATTTCTGTACATGAATGCTTTTGATGATAATTTATATCTATTTCTTACATTGAGACATTCATCAGTAAATCTCAAAGCACTTTAGAAAGGAGATCAATGTCATTATCATCATTTTGAAATTAGCTTACCAAGAGATTATTATTTCTGGTACAACGTGATTGCTGTATAAAAGCAGTATGAGTGCAATGGCATTTGCCTTTGTGCCATAATCTTAAGACTGCTATCTAAAGATTTCTTCAGCCAAATCAGAATAAGACTGCCTTAGTCTTTTCTTCTATCTTGAAAAAAAAACCAAAAAAACTCACAAAAACAACAAAGGAAGGATTGAAAGAAATATGAGCCTTTTGACTAAAGGAAGAAATACAAGTTAACATTACTATATAGTTTACTTAAATCCAGACATATAATTCCAAAAAAACTGACAGACATCAAAAAGGAAAGCTTTGCTGCTTGAAGGCTTGCTGAGCCCTGTCCTTCACAGAAAGGGCTTCACTGATATATTGTGGGAAAACTGGCCCAATCTTGAATAACACTGTGCTTTCTTTCACTAAACAGAGAAAATCCAGAGGCCTTCAGAGAATTTCATGCTAAAATGCCATATAGAAAAGTGTTTGCTCTTTGCCATTCTGCTGCAATGCATCCACGACAGGGCTTAAATGTTACCCTCACAGTGCAATGCAAAACTCAGGCAAGCCCCAGGACCTCCTTGCAAGAGAGGGAAGAGGAAAGGAATACAAATAAGTAACAGCAGCCAAAGCATCTTTGAGCAGTTTGTTCTTTTATGAACACCCTTAATACAGCAAAGATCTACACTGAAGTGTTGCATATTTTTTGCAATAAATGCATGAGAGAAAAATTTAGTTAAAGAAAAACCTATAATGGTTAGTCAGAAATCAGTTTTTTTGCACTGCCAAAAGAAAAAAATGTGGACAAATGTGTGCTTTGAAATGAAGAAATATGTATTGTAAATAAAAATAAAAGGTGTGGGATTTAATAACTTGACTGTTTCTACCATTCAAGCATCAGCCTCAAAACAAAAAGCACACAGAGCAAGAGGAAGTTCTGTAACTTTTTCAATATTCTTCATTAGACTCCATCATTCACAGCCCCCAGAGTGAACTGCATCATCAAATCAATTGCACCAAAGCCTCCTCTGATTTATGAAAGGCCTCACCATGGAGTTTTCATACTGTAGTTATTTAAGTACTGAAAAGTCTTACCTGTAGATCCTCAAGTAATTACACACTGAGAAAGCTCTGACAAAGCAGGCTTTCAGCAAAGGGAGGCCACTGTAGGGACAAAAGCCTTTTTACAGCTGAAATCAGGCATGTATTACAGGTTTGTGTTTTTATAGGGCTGCATTAAGAGCTGAGCCCCAAGACTAGCACAAAATGAGAGCAAAGGGACTTTTCCAGTGATAAATCTGAAGAGATATAAAGGCATTTCCAGGACCATCACTATGATAAAATCCAGGTAAAGGTTTTTCCTTTACATCTCTCTGTTTAAATAATCATTTGGTGACCACACATACATATGCATATAGTAGGTCCTACAAACATCATCTTTCTACAGTTCAGTTTGGATTTTTATTTTTAATGTTCTCATCACCTTTATTTCCCACCCCCCTCCAGCACAGTCAAGAAGAACAGCCAAGTTTCTGCTTACAGCAGTAGGATCTGCTGCACTCCTGCTTATGGGATTTGGGCAGTGGACTTCCAGGGGAGGTTCCCAGCCTCCACACTTGTGGACCACTGTGTCATAATGGTCTGGGTAAAAAGAATGCTCGTCCCTTTTCTCTGAAACCTGTCCTCCAAACACAGCAGAAATGGAGCTTTACCCACTCTGCAATAGAGTAAAAACAGCATCAGCATCCTTGTTTTCACCAGTGGAAACAATTTTCCCCCTTTCCTTCCCCCTGTCCAAAGTCTCTCTGAAAAATGAGTTGGATAAGTGAATCAGGTCTCATCCCTTCAGAGAATGGAAAAAGACCATGTTTATATGCTTAATCCCCTTTTTAAAAATTTATACGCAGTTCATAAGCATCAACACATGCTTACGCTCATTTTTAGGAGGGTGGGCAAACAGAAATTTGCAGGATCTTTGCACCAAACTCAAACAAACATAACCCCTCTGGTCAGCTTCAATCAATTCAGGTGGCAGCTGTACACTCACTGATATTTTGGAAAAATTGCTGTATTTTGTGACTCCCAAAGAAAACTACACCCTCTCAACAGCAACAACTAAATCAACCTACTCTGCTCCAGAGTTACATGAAAAATAGTTATGCAGCATCAAGCTATATAGAAATATTTCCTTAAATCTCTACCAAAATGCAAATGTAATTTTAATACAGAAGAGTGAGCTATTGCATCTCTGTGATGCACCTCATGTGAGCACAGTCACAAGGCACTATGAAGGCACTGGTTTAGTTCTTACCTCTGCTGCTTATACACAATGATATATTACTAAAATTACCATTTCATTGATACCCCAAGACCTACAGTTACTTATAGGTGTCCTATTGTTTACAATTATTCCAAGTAATTAAATACCACAGACTGTGTGATTCAAAGATGTATCTTTGGCTAAAATCTACCAAAACAAAGCCCCTCAGCTGCTGCATCCTAACCATTATCAAATAAAATCTTAACCTAAGCCCCATTTGCTTAGAAAGCACATTATGGGGAGATTAGGAGGAAGAAGAGATATTCAACAGGAAAAAAGCTAAAAAGATCTAAAGCTGCCTGCAGGTGGGCTTAATAAGATATCCTTGAGTTTTAGCCTGCATCAAGGCTAAGAACTAGCATGCAGGCATGATTTGAGTTAGAACACTTTTATTTTAAAATATCTTTTGAATAAAACATTTTGAATGAGATTTTTTAGTCAAAAGTTAGAGAAAGACAGAATTAATGTTGCTGTCCTGAAGAAAACCCCTTCTTGCAAAATCCATTTTAAAATGAATTTGCACTGTACTTGTGCTTATACAGACCGCTGTCTTCTGCTGGGTCACCTGGCAGATGCTCTGAATGTTTATGAACATATTGTCCTTTGGAAGCTGAAACCTCATGTAGTCTTAAGATAGGATTTTCAAAAGATAGAATCCCTAACTCCATTTAGGATCTTTCCCATAAACCCTAATCCTAACTGCTTGATGGGGCTTTTCCCTGGATACCCTATCTTTACTATTTTTAAAATATAAAGGCAGCAGAGCTGAGGTTTGGACTCATGTAATAGATCTCAGGATAAAAATGCAGCATCTGGTCACTGAGATTTTCTCTCAGAAATGACTGATTTGTCATTGATCAATGTGCAATTTATCTTGGGGAAATCAAAGTGACACAGGATTTTCCAACAGGTGTGACTCACTCATCACTTCCTCCCAGTGAATTTTCAGTGGCAAAATCATCATCAGGTTTGGCACTGGGTGTATTGGCTTTCCTGCAGCTGCTATTCCTGCGGTGTTAATGACCTGTGCTTGTGTTGTATCACTCCGAATGGCTGTGCCACGAGGCTCCCTGTGGCCCGTGGGATGCTGTAGCTCTCCAGCAGCACATCTATTACCTGATGTCAGACAGCACTGTCTCCAAGAGCAGCAGCATCCATCAGCAGCCACGAGCTAGGGAAGAAAGCAGCTATTTCCAAATCTTTTTGATATGATGTGCAATGCACTCAAGCAAACCTCCCTTCATCTCCCCTGGGATATATTATAAATATTATGAATTTGTATTATTAATACTGTATGAGTGTTGGAATATTTACTGTAAGTGTGGGGCCTTAACATTTGTACAACTCAAGGGTGTCTAGGGAATCTCTCACTAAGTGCTGATATGCAACTGCTTCTAGATAAGTGTAAATATCACAGGACAAGATTTCATAACAGTTTAAGACAGAAAGTAAAAAAATGTCGTATTATCCTGCAGGGCTGGTGCTGGAAAGCATGCAGCTGTATGACAGGCAGCTGAGGGTGAATTTTGACAGGGTATTAGGCAGCCAGTGTAGCAAAAGTGTAATAAGATCGTTAACGAACAAGAGATCAATAGCCTTTTAATTTCTCCACCTGAAATACTGTAAAATGCTCTCTCTAACATGAGGTTTTCAGGGAAGGATGTCAACTACTCACTAATCAAAGCTACTTTCTGCAGCAGTGCTGCGCCTCACAAGCCACCCTTTAAGAAAGTGTTCCTGATTTACTTGTGAATCAAATTGCTCTCACAGTCCAATGTGGGATCATGGTAATAGGAGAAAGCAACAAGGCAGGACACCTACTGATACATTATTTTTCTATTTTATTTGCAGGAACCATGTTAAAGCCAATTAAATTTCACAGAACTGAGATCAGTTGCTCTCTTTTGGAGATTCCTGTGAAGGCTTAAAGTTAAAATGAAGACTCTCTCACAGAAACCATTAATTATAGTTGTTCTTAATAAAGAGGGAGCACAAATGCAACCAGAATTTGAAACTAGTGCTGCTGACTTGACAGGTCTGCTTATAAAGTTTTGTTTGCAAAGTCTATTCTCAAAACTGACCTTAATAGTGCAGTAACATCAAAGCTGCTCATCACAAGCAAGACTATTTTCTGATTTCCAGTGCACATAAATGTACAACATTCTTAGTTAACTAGAAATTTCTGTCAAAACTTAGTATTTCATATTTCCAGCTACCAGGACCAGGAAATGGCCTTTGAAATGCATTTTTCTCTTTTTGATGCAAAGCACAGACTATTCTGCTGGACCTTTCATAATTACTTGTGAAACAGGTATATTCTCAATTGTTTGTAGTTTAAAGTGTTCAAGAAAACTAAACTAGAAGAGACAAAGTTGCCCCTAAATTCCTAAATATACAGTTCATTCTTTTGGAAATAACAACTTGTTTGGTTTTATTTAGAATTAAACACCCCCCCTTTAGTCAAATTTCCCCCTCTGTGCCCCCTCCTCCCCAAAATGAAAAATTGCATTTTCCAATTTTTTGAATGGCATTCTTGAGAAAACGTGATCAGCTGTTGCTCCAGGAAAGAGCAGCCATACTTGTCAAACTGCAAGTGTTTCATGGCTCACTCAAAATGATGCTCAGGAGAAAGAAAAGCCAGACTATGCCAATATATTATCACCAAGTTGCCTGCAACGGCTGCAAAATTCTTTCTGACCTCAGCATGCTCCAGTTTTTCTGCTTTTGGGAGCTCCTACCCACCTTCTCACACATGCCAAGTCATCACTTCAAACAAACTCTCCTATAGTTTCAAAAATCAGTCTAAAAGACCCTCTCATTTTAAAAACTGTGCAGGAATTTGCTTCTATCACCACCACAGTCTCCCTCTCTTCCCCTGTTTATTTCCCAGTTTGTTCTGATAATTTTTCATCACTGGGCATATTTCTGCTCTGTGACACAAGTTCTATAGTCTTACACTGGAGTATTTCAACCCAAACCTAACTGCCACATCAGCCTCCTCTCTGGATTTCAGCCACTTAGACCTACCCCACTCTGCTTTGCCTTGGTTTCCCATCTCTTGCCTCTGCAGACTTTTTGCGTTTTTCATTTATATTTATGTGTGTGTATATATATGCATAGAAAAATAAATATATATAGATATCTAAAATAAATATACATAGATATCTTAAATAGTCTGATTTTTTTTTTCTTGTGGAAAAAAGCATTCATACCATCAGAAGAGCTCAGAACAAGATTCTGATGCAACTCCCAATTCAAACACGTCAGTGGTGGTGAGTAGAGGTGTAGTGTCCCCTTTCTGCTCTGTCATAATCTTATTTCCCCTACACAAAGGGTTCACACTGTAGTAGTCTGAAAGTACCATGCAGTAGTATGAGCTCCCCAACTGCCACCTTCTGGAAGAACATGTGCCACAAACTGCTTTAAAATTGGTTTCTATTTATTCATACATTTGGCACTTTAAAGCTGTGATATATAATTTAATACAAAAATATAAAATCAATACTGATTTAGTTCCAACTATAAAGCAAGTTGAGCACAGATCAATTTTCATAACATGCTTATAATCATTTAAACACCAACTGATGCCTGATAAAAAAAGCGGAGAAGCATTTTGCTGGCTGCTGATTTATGGGAATAGATGAATTATGAATTCTGTGAGATAAGGACTCTGCATTCAGTAAAACAGAGCCTGCACCCTAAAATCCTCTTCCTCCCCAACACTGCTCTGTTATGGTCACTGTACTGTGGCAAGCACATTTCTCTCTCTCTCAGGATTTTTATAAAGGTGCACAGAGAGAAGTGAAAGAGAAAACAATTTCTATTTCTGCTCCTTGTTTTTCTCTTGTAGAATGTGTTTAGAAAATTGATTACCTAGAGCGAATACCTAGTTAGATCACGGTGGATTGTTTGGGCCTAATGGCCAATCAGATCTACCTGTGTCTAAACTCTAGCAAACAAAGTCACAAGTCGTAAACTAGTTAGATATGATAGAGAAAGTAGCATGTAGGTTTTAGTATCCTCTTTTATACAGTATATGATTATATCATAACATAATAAAGAAATCATTCAACCTTCTGAAAAAAGTCAGACATCATCATTCTTCCCATTAAGTTCACCAATATCTACAACACTGTACAAGGAGCACTGGACTAGGACTTCTCAAAGAACTATTATACTCCAGCATTTCATGCAGGATTAGCAATTTTCAGTCCCAGAAGCTTCCACAGAGCTGTGGACCTGAACTTACATAATCCCAAAAAGGCTTGAGTAGGTGGGCCATACAAACTTTACTTTTTAGGGCTGCCAGGGACCATATGGGTCAGCCTCTGCAAGCACTGCCAAGACTCGGTGACTCTAGGCCTTGCACTGTTGAGTATGAATCAATAAAATGGAGACAACTGGGCTGCTTTCTGGGCAAAGGGACCCATTTTCATGGGGTTCTCAGTCAGTTCCTGTAAAAGAAATAATCTGACTACCAACTGAAATGCATACCATTACACTTGAGAAGCCTTGTGAGGTGTTAAATTCAGTCAGCCCTGGTGGGGACCACCTCATTCTCAAACACATCATCAACCTCTAACTTGCTGTATCTGCTGCTGTTACAACAGTCCTGGGCTTCTGTGACACCCCTGTGCCCTTTTGGGCTGGAGCCCTCCTCCAGCTGACCTGGGACATGGAACCAGAATCAAATCCACAAGGGAATATATGAAGGAAGCTGCCCATCACCTCTCACTGCAAAAGACAGATGGTTGCACCTCTGAGCTAGGCAGCTTAGAGTTAAGATTCACCCTGAAGGTGAACGTGATGGATACCTGGGCAGCCAGAGCCTTGTGAGGAAAGGGACCACCTGCTCACCAAGATGAGCAGAGACAGCAAAAGGTTCCAATTCTTCAAGGCTGATTTCTACGACAGCACAAAATACTAACCCCCAATGCAGTAACTACTCACCATGTAGTGAACACTCAGCAATGGTAAGACTAAGATTTTTGCAAAGGGTGACTTTCAGGGCCCTACTGAGTCAACCCAGCCCTGACACACAGCTCTGGATACATGGGCAAATCTCTATAGCTCTCTATAGTTTGCAGCAGGCAGGTCTTCTCCTCTTCCCAAGCATCTCTCCTTCTCTGCCCTTGCAGCAGATCTCTGTTTGCAGCCCCTGACACCTGAGATCTGGTGTCCTGATTTCTGCTACTGGAAAGGGAAACAGCCTTTTTGGAGAGATCAGAGCCAAGATGAAGACCTCCAACTTGTCGTTCATCTTTTTGGTAAAGCATACACCACAACACAGCCTGCAAACAAATAAACCAGCTAATTGTAGCTTTGCCAGAGTGAGGCAAATTTCACATCCCTTCTTCAGCAGTGTTTCATTTTGAGCTAATATAATAAAGGATTAGTTGCTAGAGGAGTTGCTATTCAGTTTTGGGTAAACTTGGATAAGTGACAGCTAACTGAAGTCTACAGCTGCCTCAGACATTATTCTATACAATTAATCAGATATCCTGATAAAGAGTCTTCTATTTCAGACCAAACTGAGAAGCTCAGATCAGGGAAAGGCAAGATTTTGCATAAGTCTTTGCTGGAAAGCAATATCCTTCCATAAAGAGGTGTAAGCTGTGTGGAATGGAGCAGCCCACGATCCTCTTCTCCCACTGGTTCCTGAAGCTTTAAGTGTGGCTCCCTATATTTTAATTTAAAAATTGGAAAAGCTCCCAATACCCTCAAATCCATGATATTCCTCTTTCCCTAGTAAACTGTGCTTTGATTTACTCTGGGGACAGAAACACGATCAAGAGTAGCAATCATTTCCCTATTACATTTTTTATTTTGATGTTATTTCAGATTAAAATCAGGAACATCTTCTTTAAACCAAGAATTTCAATAAAGAGATGTCACTGCTGCAGTGATGTCTAGTGACATAGATATTTCTTTACACTGAGTTGTATTTATAGACCAAAAATTATTATCTCACTAATGCATAACTGGCCTAAAGAGGCAGCTCAGCAAAATATTTTGTTAGTGCTGACAATTTACAAGTTCCTCATATTAACACATGAAGTCATGTGGGATTGTGTGAAAGCATTTTTAGGGTCTATTCTGCTTATCTGCATAATAAAACTCAATTTTATACATTTCATATAATCTAAAAGATGTCAAAGTCCCTCACAAATTAAACTAATATTCCAGCTGGAGAGACAAAAACTAATTCCATACTGAAAGTCAGCATTGGTTTAACAACACAAACCACTAAATAGGAAATCATCTTGTACTCGCATACCTGCTTCTGCAAAACATAATAAACCCTTAATGAATGGAAAAAGATGAGTTTGTTGGAGTGCAAGGGAAGCAATTAAGATAGTCCATTTAAAATATGAAATAAATTGACACATCAATGCTGGTGAAAATAAAACACTTCAGTCATTGATGACTTACCAGAATCGACATCCCCCTCTAAGAGTCATATTTTCCCAACTTTGATGGGAAACAGATGAAACTTTGACCTTTTGTGGGATTTATTCTCCCACTGATACCGGGGGTATCCCAACACAAAGCCTGTAATGAGTCACACTTGGAGGAAGGAGGCAGCCCCACAAACCTTTCCAAAGTGGAGGCAGCTGGGGGCAGAGCAGGTGGATTGCAGCAAAGCCTTGGCAGGCAGAGGGATGTGAGTTATTTTGATCAAAATGGGAATTGTCCTTTCCTGGTTTACAAACAAAGGACAATCCAGGACCTAGATTGGTATCTGAGACCTTGTTCCTCATGGTCTGCAGGACACATGTTCCCAGACCCAGAGTTTTCAGTTCAAGTCATGCTTGCTCCATCCTTTTGGAACAATTTCTGAACTACGTAATTCTTTTCTCTAAATTTGAAAAGACCTGCAGTCTTTGTTGAGAGTACATTTAGAATGTGGTGTTTTTTTGAATAGAAGCATCAATCTCCCAGAGGGTGACTATTTGTAAAGCAAGCCAGATAATTCTTGGTAACACTTGCATATATTAAACATTTTCATCCTTCAATAGTTATTAATAAATACATTTTGTTCTTTGTTGACTTTGCTCTTTTCAATTACACTCAATAATATTAAATTCTGGATTTTTTAAAATGTTTCTTGCCCTTTTGCAAAATTAAAATTTTGGAAAAGAAAGAAAAAGCCAACTCTCAAAACTTTGTTTTAAATGTATTAAATCCATACCAATCATATGGAGAGCATTTGATTAATGCCATAATCATTCTCAGAATGTCTGTGTTTCACTTAAAGTGCACCACACAGAATTTAAACATTTAAATGCAGAGCAAATATTGTCATATAATTTCATTTCCTAAGCATCAGTGTGACATTTTTCACCTCTAAATAATACAAATGAATCCAGGAACAATCTGCTTATAAATAAGCATGAACCTCTGGAAGCCCTGAATGATGAGTTACCACTACAGGCAGTGGATGTGTTTTCATTCACAGCACTAGGGGCCTGACCCAGACCCTTGATGAGTATTGTAATTCCCTGTGTACACAAAACAAAACAGAAGATGAGTTAGTGACTGGAATCAAGTTCTGTGTCATAGGTTGTCTTAGGAAATGGCATTTTTCAGTTCCTCCTCTCTTTGGGTGTTCAAGCCATACCTCTCTTTCCTTGTTCCTTTTATCTCCCTCTTGAATTGTATTTCAGAATCAGAATTTTTTTGCTCAGTCTATTTGAAAAAGAGTTGTCTCACAGCTCCAGTTGTTTCCCACAGCTACAAATCCACATTTGACCTTCACACTGCATTTCAGTACAGCATTGCTTCATTTTTCACACATAATCTGATTTCATTATACAGGTCAGAATTACTCATAATGAAAAGTTGAACTAATAACAACGGGCACAATTGATGCCTCTTGTCTCCTCATTAAAGCACAAGACTTTAGTTTATGATAGATGGAACCATAACCAAACATACATGCATAGGTACCACCAAAGATTTAATGTATTTTCCTTTTTTTTTTCTTTTTTTTTTTCCTTTTGTATTCTAATTTTCTGAATAGAAAGTAATCAAGTTGGTTTATTTAGTTTTATTTAGATTGGAAATACTTTCATTTATCTGTTTGTGTAAGATGTTCTGCTCCCAATACAACAGCAGCAGCACATTTTTTAATGCACAGCTCTGCATGAAAACAGAACACAAATCCCCAGCTCTCCACCCACTGTGCAGTGGAATCTGTGGGTGACAAAGTGCAGTCAGAAAAGCACATTTGCAGCCTGTAACAAAACAAATGTTATGATGGAGAAGAGAGGAAAAAAGGAAGCAATTTTTAGAAAAGGTTTAAACCATCATTTACCCTAGCAGGAGGATGTGACTGACTTGCCACTTTAAGGCTTTATTGATTAATAAGATTTGAGGATACAATATAGTAAGAAAAGTTTCCTTCCTTTTTTTAAATAAAAATAACTTCAAAAGATGGTACACAGCTATTCAAAGTTGCTCATATTTGCTTTGGGATTGAAATGAAGCCTTTGAGCACCAGGAATCCATTCCAGAGGGAATGAATGATGTATTTTGATTTTTAGACTTGCTATTGTACTTTTAACACATCTTTTGGCAACAATTCAAGTTCTTATTAGTTTAAGTTGGAATGACTTGCTTATCTGTGGTTGAACAGACCAAAGCTGAGGAGCCAGTGTTCCTATATGCTACTGTGGAAAATGGGATGCTTACTGTTTTGAAAATACAAAACAAGGCTCCAGACCTGCAGCTGACTCCAAGCCTGAAGCCAGCATAGACTGCAGTCAGTCCCATGATCAGAGGTTATGTATTATTTAAAAGCTATGGGTTTTTTATTAACCTGAAAAGAAAAAAGAATTGTAAGTGTGTGTAAATTGTAAATTATTTTCACATTAAACCCCTGATCTTTTTTGTCAGTGTACATCTTTGTCTGAGAGAAGGCTTGACTGGCAAATCTAAGACCTCAGTCTCTAACAAATAGCTCTACAAGAAAAAAAATTAATAGGTATAGAAGAAAAATGGGTAGTTAAATTTTATACCAGCTGAAGAAACAAGTATTTTCACAAATGGATTTAGGAAAAGCAAATTCTAATGTGACTTCTATTGCCCAGGCTAAGATAGAGACTTGCCCTGATGGAAAGCTGAAGCCAGAGAAATCTAAGACCAAAAGAGTTTTCATTTCTTCCAGCTATATTCTGTTTCACTTATTATTTCATTTATGTCATGTACTAGAAAGGACTCCCTTCCCCCCCACCACAACACTTTCATTAAAAGAGAAATAAAAAAACCCAACCCAACAACAGTAATTCAAAGTTCAGACAAAAAAAAAGAAAGGATGCCAGGTATCAAGAATGAAAGAATTTGTTTCCTTCTTTCCCTCTTAAAATATCCTAGTTAAGAGTTCAAAGCATTTTTTTTTCCTTATAGGCTAAGCTGGAATAAAATGCCATGCCCAAGATTTGAAGTACAATTTTGAAAATACACGTAGAATTCTAATTAGCAACAGCAGGAGAGACTGCATACCTAAGAAAAATATAGTTTTCCTTCAGAGTCACTAGCCTTTGCAATTCTCATTCTTTAAAGAATGTGGATCAGAATTGAAACCACAATAACTTAGCTTCATTTTTCACCCATTAAATGTAAAGACACTGACTTAGACCTAATTGTTTTCATCAAGGATGCAGCCACATGCAGCTGCATCCTTGTCATGTGGTCACAAGCAGGCCACTAACATAGGTGGGAAGTGAACAAAATCCTGTGCCCCAAAATAGAGCATTGCACTCACTAGGCTGGACAGCATTCCCATTTGTAAGCAGACCCTTACAAATGGGAATATTGGGAATGCAGTGATGTTTCCAGTGTTGCATAAGAAATGGAGAGCAACCAAGGTATCTTAAAAATTTGAAGATTTTCCCTGCATTGAAATGAAAATGGAAGAAATAACAAAAAAACTGTCAAAGAATAACTAGTGATGTACAGATTTTTTTTATATTAAACTGAGATGGCATAAACCCATCATGATGGCTGTCTCTCTGCTATATCATTTTCACTTACCAAACCTGATCACTCTATACAGAAGTTGATATTTTCTCTCTGACATTTAAAATAGTCCAGTCTCTTACTAAGGGTCTATACCAATTTTTAAATCATAATACTTCCAAGTGCCACAGGAAAGGGGCACATTCTAAATGTAGGAATTTCTTAAGTGATGATCTGTGGTACTAAGGTTGTTTGCTGCACTATGGACTTTACAAGGGCCATTATTTGTAAAAGCCCCCCATGGACAGCATTCAAATTTCAGCTATTGATCAGTATTGAGTCCTTGGGGAAACATAATAAACAGCAGAGTTAAATAGAAGTTTTTAAGAGCCTGGGATTTGGGTTATGCCCTAATTATGAAGTTTGAATTTGTTTCTGTGTCTGGCTGTGAAAACAAAGCCCCATGCAGGCTATACTATTACAATCCCCACCAGCAGCAGAATGAGCAATCTGCACATTTGCTGTGACTCTGTGAGTGTTGTATCACTTCATAAAGATGCCTGTCATTTCTAAAAACATACAGGAGCATCCTACAAGAAACCTCCACCACTCTAATTCAGATTTTTTTCTCTTCTGGAATGTACTAGAGCCTCACATATTCCAGTACACAGACATGCTCTGGGTGACAACATGCATTCAAGAATGGTTACTGTTTGCATCCCCAGCTTGGGGGTCAGTGATTCAAAACCACTTATAGATTCATAAAAGAACTGTTTGCACTTTAAATGCTGGTAAGCAGCCCAGTATGAAGGACTGCTCTTAAAGATTTTCATAACTTCTCTCATATGTAGGGTTTGTTTTACTCCTTTGGATATTTTGGCTGTTGTGCTATTATTAGCTTTCTGTTAACACATGAAGCAAATTGCTGTTTTGCATTAAAGCAACCAAATTTGGCTATTTGAATGCTAAAATGACCAGCAGTTTCTGTTTATTTCATAGCTGATTAGAAATCTGCCTTTTGCACCAAAGCAGTATTTACAGGGTATTCATGTAGCAGACACACAGTGTAATCTTCTTTCTCTGCAGCTGACAGCACACAGAGATGTTCAATGTAAAACTCAATGATGTACAAAGAATTTGACTGCTATGAGATAACTGGTCCTTTTCTTAACCCTCTCCTGATGGATTATGGGAGGCAGACAAAATAGGGATCTGCTACCAGGCTGATAAGTCATTTCTGTTCTCTAAAATAGGAAAGCAGGGCCATATTAAAGGTGAAACCATTTATAAATATACTCCTGTGGAGAAGGAGATGGACAAAAGGTTGTATGTGATGTTTGAGTACCTATTAAAAGAAGCAGGAACACAAAAACTGAGCAGATCAAAATATGCCTGTTTGCATATGCCTGTTAATTCTGAGACAAACTTTTGAAGAATAGTAGCCAACATATTCCAGCCTGAGTAACAGAACTGGGCTAAGTTCACAGCAAAGCACTTAAATAAATCACTTGATTTTCAGAGGATATTTGAAACTCAAATACAAAATATAATTGCCTACCTTTAGGCATAAAATAATGAAACTGCTGACAAAATTACAAACTCTCAGCAGCCATGAGTTCAAGGAAGGTCAAAGATTGAAACCAAACATTCACACACAGGTGATGATTATTTTTGCTTCCCCTCCCCCCTCCATGTTTCTATACAATGTAATATGTGATCCAAACGTTTACAAATGCATAATATTGTCTTAAGCACAGTCATAGCTGACACTTAGTGAATCTGATGGAAAAGTTCACTGTAACTGGCTACTGCCCCTGACTTTAAACCTTCTTTTGTTGAAGGTTGTCACAATAATATAAATTTTCTCCTTTAGGTAAATTTGCAACACGGGCATGTGTTCTTCTCTCTAGGATTTAAGGGTGTTAATGAGATGGTATCTCTCCAGAAAGTTTTATATATGTATTTACACTCATGATATACACTCACAAGCACATGTACATGGGACACTTCTGATATATTTTATAATATTTTACCTTGAAATTGTCCTTGTTTAAAAACATTTTATCCTCTGAAAAAGCCTTTGTGATGTTTATTTCAGCACAATAAACCAATGATGTAATAGGAAGTTGATTTTGGGATGCTCTGTTTGGAGGCCCACCTCTAGCAGTTATAGCCAATTTTTCATTAATTTGTTTTCTACAGTTTTACAGAGGAATGGAGATACTGAAAGTGCCATAACAACCACAGAAACTAGAACAGGCCCTCTTTCCAAGTGAAAATGTAATACAATTATTTATCAACACAATTTTTTTATAAGAATACTTTAAAAAAAGTTATGTTGGTATGTATTGTTATTCTGCATTTCTCTTAAGTTAAACAGTTAATCTCCTTACTGCTCTGTCCAGGATGGTAGAATTGAGAGAGAGACCTTGAAAATCTTATTTTTCAATGTAAATCTTATTTTAAAAAGTCAGAAAAAATTCTCTGCCTTGATTTTTTCATAGAAGCCTGTTCTGACAAAACCTTTATATTTTAGATCTAACACTTTTTCTTAGGTGCTCTGATTAAAAAAGACAAACTTCCTCAACACATTTTCTTCTCCACAGGAGCCAGGGTTTGTTGCGGTTTCAAACTTCACTTGAAGCATCAGACATCAAACCTTTGCCCTAGAAATTACAGGCTGCACAGACAGTTTCTGAAGGACGTGCAGGAATTTTATTTGCATGTTTTTTCTGTTTCTAGTACTTTGCCTTTACTACAGCCACTGTGCAGAGAATGTGCAAACATAAATAAAGGGAGCTGGAGTGATTAAGATCTAAGGGGATATTTATTGGATATTTAAATCCATTCAGTTTATTAATTAAAATAACTCTGGTGACAGCCACCCCAAATTTCCTTTTAAATGCTTTAGGTAGTCCCTTTCAATTCTGATTCCTGAATTCTTAATATCAGCTACATCTGTAAGATAACTTGCATGAGAGTTGGAAGAGACAGAATTCTTTCTGCCAGTTGGATCATGGGGTAAACAATCCATGAAACTCTTCCTTGTGCCTTCTATCAGGAAGGATATTCCTCATGGACTGACTCATCTGTTGGAGAGACAAAAAGGCAGTTTTGGTTGTTACTTGCTGCCCAAAAGCCAGGTAGGTTCTTAGAAGCAGCAGGTTTGGGAGTCAGTCATGCCTTCTGTTGTCCACACTGACTGACATGCTACACACGCAGGAGAAATGTTTTAAATATTAAGATTACAGTGACAAGTGCTCAAAAATTAGGAAACACCAAAATCCATCCAGCTCATAAATATGTATTTTGCTCCTCTCATTAATTACATGATCACAGACCCCTTTTTCACAAAGTCCTCAGCTGGTGCTTTCTGAATGAGCAACTGCTGAATATTTTATCTTCACTGTGTAGTTTTTGCACTAAGCCTTGAGGGTAAAGTGAGAGAAGGTAACCTGCATTATCCATGAAGTCAAAATACTTGAGGAAATGACTGCTGTGAAGTAACTGAGCATGCTTTTGGTTTGCTCAGTTGGGGTAACTCTTCTGTAACCTACCCAATTAATTGCATTCTTGGAAAGTATCAGCTGGCCCCAAAAGGGGTTTCCTGGGACTGATACTGTGCCCCATGCTGTTCAACATCTTCCTAAGCAAACTGGTTGATGGGACTGAAAGCACCAATTTTGCTGGTGACACAAGCCCAGGTGGTGAGATGAACATGGCAGAAGGGTGACCCACCTTACAGACAGCCCTGGACAGTGCTGGGGAGTGGGTCAGGGAGAGCAACATGAAGTTTAACAAAGGCAAGTGCAAAGTCTTGCCCTTGGGGTGACGTAACTGATGAGCCCAGCACACACCAGGCTCTGGTCTGGGGAGCAGCCTTGCTGAAGGGGGCTGGAGATCCTGGTGGGTCACACCCCAGCCAGGAGTCAGCAGGGCTCCCCTGCAGCAACAAAGGTAAAGCAGATCTGAGCTGCATCCCCAGGACAATACTGACAGAGACAAGAGCTGTGATCATCCCACTCTGCTCAGTGCTTGACAGGCTGCACCTGGAGCACAGCCCAGCCCTGGTCACCACAATTCAAGAAAGACACAGATAGACTGGAGACAGCCCAGAGGAGGGCCACAAAGGTGATCAAAGGGCTGGAGCACCTGCCCTAATGGAAAGATTTAAGGATATTTCTTTTGTCCCTGGAAAAGAGAAGGCTCAGGGAGCACCCTGTCACAGTATTCCAGCACTTACGGGGCAGAAAGAAAGAGGAGGGAGTCTTTCTGTTCACAAGGGGCCACATGGAGAAGGCAAATGACAATGGGTACAAGTTCCAGGGGAAAGGTTTCATGTCAATATAAGAAAGAAATTGTTTACAGTAAGAGCAATCATTAACTGGAACAATCTCCCCAGGGATATGGTGGAGTCTCCATCACCGGAGGTTTTCACTATGTGGTTGGACAAGAGGCCAGATAATCTCATCTGGCCATCTCATCTCTCCATTTCCCATGGAAGGAGAGACCGGATGATCTTTCCAGGTCCTTTCCAATCTGGGCATTTTAGGCAATTGCAATGGTAGACTGTGCTGCCATTTCTCCCTATGCATTAAATGTCTTGAAAATTTTGCTTATAGTTATTACCGAGAATTAAATCCAAGTGATAAAGACAGAGGCCTATATAGAGGCAGGTAAATTAAATTAGTTTGGAGGAAAAGAGTAATTAATGAATTTATTTTAATCTGAAATGCTAAGACTTTTCAAATGAAAACATATTGCTATTCAATGTTCAATGAACACAGAAAGGAGTTTTTATGGGGAGAGATAATTGTATAAAATAATTCAAAAGCAAAAAATAAAAAAGCTTAAAACTAGTAAATACAGATTGCCAGTTTTTGAAGACTTAGAGCTGTCTTTATGAAGACAAAAGTGTTATCTATATGTAATTGAGATTATTACTGCTGAACTATGCATAAGATAGTGATTACAACAATGCTTCACTGGCCTGGTTAGCTGGGGTGAAATACTACTCCCATTATAGTTGCTAGAAAGTTATAGGTTTCACTTCAGCATTACTGAATTTCTAAAGAAAATTTAGGAGTAGGGTGACTCACATGGTGTTCAGGCTTGATTTGCAGAGAAGATGCCATTAGTGAGAAAGAAGATAGAGCCCTAAATTGCTTTAACTCTTTTCAGTACTTGATTCTTCACTACATGACACACAAACCAGCAGAACTGAGCTCGAAACAGTCTTTCTGCCTGGTGAAAAATTAAGGGGTTTCAAAAACCAAATTGTATTCATTAACTCAAACACAATAATCTGCATTTTGCCCTACAGCAAATTTTAATAAATTATGTGAATCACAGTAAGCACATAATTCAAATAAGGGACAGTGATTCACCACTGTTTTGGCAATTTTTGAGTTATAGATTAGAATTATTAAAAAATTTCAGAAAAAAGAATCATGCAGTTATGAAAATATATCCAAGTGTGCATCTCAAAATTCCAAAGCTTATTTTTTAAAAAAAGCCTGAATTAAAAAAATTCTTCGAAATTGTCTTCCATTAGAAAACTTTTAAAACCATTCTCTAAAACAATTTAAAACAAAATGTTTGACTAGTCCCGTGAAGTATACTACACATGCTGCATAAACCTAAGTATTAATTCCACATTTTTTTAACTAAGCTTGTAAAGTAACATTCTGACTGTTTTATAACTGCATTTATTTTATTTTTTATTATCATTTGGTTTGGGTAAAACATCCAGAAATTTCTGGCTGGGACCTCAAGTCACTTCCCAACATTCCATGCTGCCGTGCACTTGTTCCACGGTAAATGTCCATATCCATGTCCTGCCTTCCTGGCAAACTGGAAGTCATCTGAACAACACCTGACTGTGCATCACTCCAACAAAAATCTTAGTTACCAGCAGAAGCACTTCTTGCAATAAGATCTGGTGGTTTCCTAATCTGCCACGAGCCTTCCCAGGGCTCAATTCTCAGCTTCCCAGTGATTGTTTCTCAGGACTTGTGGTAAAATTAAGTTGAGCAGATCTTAAAGAATAACTTCTGTTGGTCACATCACTGAAGTGGTAAGATCTTCATTCTGCATGTAGCTCTGTTATGGGCCAATTGAAGCACAAGGAAATACATCCAGTTTGGGAAAACTATTGAAATGCAGAGAAATTGTTCTCCCAGCATGAATAAATGTTAGCAGATTTTGGCTAATCTGAGTTTTCATTAATGAGGGTTAGCAGATTTAGGGTGTATTGTAACTCACAATTTTAGACATTGCACTATTTATTGCCAGTCTCTTTCTTCTTATTTTTAATTGCAAGGTTAGAGTTAAGGTAATGAACAAGAGCATTTGCATACCAAGGACAATGGTGGGGACTTCCCTTGTTGCTGTGCCCCTGCAGCCTCCAGCTAATCTCCTGCCAGCACCAGCCACCAAGACAATGCCACCTCCCTCTCTCACACAAACACTTCACAACCTGTTGATATTCAACAGAGGAATTAGAACAGACCTTTTCCATTTGCAGCTGTAAATCAGTGTGAGGGAAGCAATTAGAAGTGCCCTAAAGTCTGATTTAGTTAAGACCATAGGAATTACCCAAGAGACAAAAAAAATCATCTTGATTAGCACAGATCTGTTCCAGCAGAGACCTCCATCAAGCATGGATTCATCACTGCCTTTAGCAAGAGGACTTGCAAACACACTGTAGAGTGTCCAATATAGATGACTGCTTTTGTTTGCAAATAATCCTGAATGCAAGATCTGAAGTGTGCTAGCCCAGCACACACAACCTCCCCCAAAACAACAGAAATAACTATGTACTGTAGCATTGCAGCTTTGGATGCAGTTTCAGCTTAATTAATAATCAACCCTTACACTTTGGAGGGCCACCTCTCAGCGCTGTCACACATTTCCTTCAGCACGCTTGCTTGCTTTTGGAGAAATAGCTGCAAGATTGACAAGTGCATGAAACAAAATTACTCCCCTCAAACCAGAAAAAAGATGTCCTCTCAAGGTCATGCTCAGACAAATGGCATGAGCTGTGTGCTAAATCTCCAGCAATTTACCTGGGCTCGGGTAAGCAAAATCTTTCAGTATCCTGTGAAGCTGTAATGCCAACTCCTCCCCCTCTTCCTCCTCTGTCTCCCATATCAAATTCATTGTGAAGTTTCAAGGGGGAAACGTACTCACAAAGGTTATTCCAAAGCTCAAATCTAAATGCATTTTTAAACACTGCTGAACTCACTGCAGATGCCACACACTAAACAAAGAGCTGCAGAAGGCCCACAATAATACACTAATTCCATTGCTAGAAGAAAGGCAGAAGACTTCAATCAATCTCAAAATTAACTTTGCATTTAAAAATGTAACAGCCTCTGCACTGCATAGAGTGTCAATTCTTTTATCATGATTACTTGTTATGTGTCAAACCATTTAGTCTCACCTCCTATTGTGCTGTGATTGAGTTCATGACAGCAAACATACTGGCCATAAAAACAATGGAAGCTTGAATGCTGTCTGAAATATTTGTTTCATCGAAGCTGAATAATCAAATGCACATTAGGATTTTTTGTCAACAACTTTAATTTAGTTCTGTTTAATTGATTGCCTATGCCTTACCCATTTTTTTCTCCATAAAGGAGGCCTGTAGAACAAACAAGACGCAAGATAGCTAGCTAAAGCTCATATTCTGTAAGTAAAGAAATGGCTGAGAGCACTTTTATGTATTTGTTTCACAAATCTTCCTATTTCCTTCTAGTATCCCTTTTGTCCATTTAAAGCTTCTGTATCAAGCTGGTGGATTCAAACTTTATGACCTGGATGCCTAAAACATTTTTGGTGAGCTACAAACCATTACTTGGATTGCTTGTAACATCTATAAACTTGTTTCCTTAAGACATATTTTGGTGGTCCAAAGTCTGAAAACGTCTGGACTTGCTGGAGCTTACTACTCAGTGAGTGTGCAGGATGTGTGGGATGGGCAAATGCTCCCCTCAAAGGAGCTGGAGTAAAAATGGAGGCAAAGTTCCCCTCATCTCCTGTGCTAATGAGCACTGATGAGCCTGGTAGAGAGGATGTCAAAGCCTGAGGTCACTGTGCTGCCTGGGGACACAGCTTGTGAGCATCTTGGTGCTTCTGACATCTGCTATAGGACTGTCCCGGTCCCACTCCATACCTCTGTGAGTGCAGAAGGTGTAAAAGCCCATAACAGACAGAGAGGAAAGTTTATAAGTAAAGTGGCCAAGGAGGGAAATAAAACATCTTCCTGCACACTCAACCTTGTTATTGGTCTTCTGATAATTACTGTTGGCCATAGCAGCAGTAGACATGAGATCTTATGAACTAAAGTTATCTTGGGCTTATTTATTAGTTCTACTCTTTTAAGCCATTTGTTTTTAAGATGTGGAAAGTTCTGAAATTCATATTGCAACCTTTTCATCAAATTCCTTTACTTGAAATCTTGTGTGAAAATCATTAAAGTTTTGATTTCTCTAACAACTAAAGAAAGGCCGTGTCCTGTAGCATACTTTTTGTCAAATTCCGGATTGATAAAAAATGTTTTACTCCTTTGAAGTTAGGTGCAAATCTTACCTTCCCTGTTTATTGCAAAGACATTTTCACCTAGAGAACGAAAATGATACTTTAGCCTTGTGGTCCCAGTGTGAAAATTTGAATACAATCCCACAACTAGATGAAGAAATATGCCAAGGTGAATATGTATGGAGAGAAAAAAAAAAAAAAGGAGAATGGCTGTTTTGGCTGTGGTTAAAAGCAGAAAACAGCGGGCAACACAATGATGGAAGACATGCATTGTTGTTCACTATGAATTTCACAGATCATTTTCTCTGCTTCACAACCTTTAAGTGCTAGTCCACTTTTTAACCTGCTCCTTAGATCTGAGAGCACTGCAGATCTGCCCACAATACTACTTTATTAACTGCAGATAATGAGGTATGTAGCACTTCAAATAACAATACATCAGTCAGCAGAACAGGGAGCCAAATGCTTGGCTTGGTTTGGCTTGCTGTTTACCTTTGCTCCAGCAATTATAGTGGCTTGAGGCTGAGGCTGGAAAAATAAGAGAGATGGTGTCAATTATCTTCTTTTTGATTTTTTCCCCAAAGAAAACTTTTGTAAGAAAGAAAGGTAATGTTATTTTAAAATTGAATTCATGTTGCTTATTTATTCTTTGTTGTGAGTACCTTTTTGTCCTACAGGCAAAGCCAGCTAAGTCAACCACTGCCAGAGATAATCAAAGGACTTGGGTTCTTCTGCCCACTTTGACCATGGCACAGCACTGATCATCCAGAAGGGGAAAATTTAGTATGTGACTCCTGCTGAGGTGAAGGTTGGAGGACACTGTTTCTACTGTGTCAGATTTGTTCCTCACATCTCAGCAGCAAGGGCTTCATCCTCTCTCTCCATCCCTCTGCCACACTCGGCCTGTGCCCTGGACTCTGGATTAACAAAATTAAATTTTTTATTAAAAAAAAAGACTTTAAAACATTTTGACTAAATGGTGGTTCCATTTTCTATGTATTAACCTCTGATGGATAGGATGGAAGGAATTAGACCATCTAATGTTCCCAGTTAGAAAATCAGGCCCCTAAATTGCAGTGAGAGAGTAAAAAGTGAGAAATATTGGGAAGATAAGTTTAAGAATAGAGAACAACTACATCGAGCATTTTCCCCTTCAAAAAATTATAATGAAAAAAAAATTTATGTGTTTACTGTCTCATTTTTGAAAATAGATATTAAGTTAAATCAAAACTGTCCCCACTCATATTGTCCAAAACTGAAATACTCACAAAACAGCCATTCCAAAAATAAATTATCAATTGTATACAGATATTTCTAAGGTCATAGAAACAATGTAAACAAATAACTGTCCTTCAGATCATGCCATATTCCTGATGAAGACCAAGAATATGGTCAGCAAAAAGAAAAAGACAATTAGTTCTTTGAGATTGTATTTATTTTTGTGACAATAATGTTTTCTGTCCATCTACATTTATAAATATTTTAGACCAAATTCAGAAATTATATAGATGAGGGGATTATTTTAATACCTTCACAATTTTGTTACAAGATACCTTAAATTGCCTCACTGAAGGAAATTATTTCCCATTTTCTAAAGGGAAAATTAAAAAAAAAACATCACCCCACCCAGCCTTTGGTAATTTTTCTCTGTTTTTGTCCACATTTTCTGTCTTATTCACAAAACCCATGATTAGTGAGAAAAGAATCCTCCGTTTTGCTATGATTTTCCATTCAGAAACCATGGCATAATCTGAACTGTGTTTGCTTTATAAGCACATACTGATGAGTGAAAATGGTTCCAAGACTAGGACTGCTTCAGGGGGAAAACTGAGGATAAGCTAGAAATAATCATTATATTATTGGGATTAGTTACAGAACCAGAGAGCTGTTTGCCCACAAGTAAGACAAGCTGATACTCCCTCACAGAGGGGCTGGAAAGGGACAGTGGATCCCTGTAGTGATGTGGGATGCTGGTGTCCTCCTCATATGAAAGTACCAATGCCTGAGTCACTGATCCCCTTTATGATTACAGGACAGGTCTTTCAACATCCTGGATGCAAAATCCCACCATTAGAAGGGCAGAACCTCCCTCTTCAGGAAATTTCAACTCCTAGCTCTGCAAATCTGGTCTCAGAGGTCAGACATGCACATGGTCAGCTGTAATTACCCACCAGTGCAAGAGTGCTGGGATTCCCTCCTTACTCCTTCTGTTGCACCCATGTCTTGATATCAGAAACACTTCAATAAAAGATGTCCCAATGTCAAAACCACACCGGTTACAAAAAACTGTGGTTCAAAAGCCCAATCTAATGTGCCAGGCTCTCAGTGGTTCTACAAGTAGCACACTTTATAAACCTGTCTGAGAGGCCAGAGAATGTCTGAGAGCTGTCTATTTGCCATCATCTTCATATTAA
The DNA here is from genome assembly GCF_031753505.1 of Anomalospiza imberbis. Classification (NCBI taxonomy): domain Eukaryota; kingdom Metazoa; phylum Chordata; class Aves; order Passeriformes; family Viduidae; genus Anomalospiza; species Anomalospiza imberbis. The sequence goes on along the minus strand of NC_089681.1, from coordinate 143,216,377 downwards.
TCTAATACTTATTCAGTGGTCACTAGCTGAGATTGACAGTTCTGTGACAGAGGTGTAGTCGTTTTAGATTCCAAATCAATTTAAACAGCAACCACAAAAAGACTGTCTGGAAATGACATGAGGAATGACTTGTAGCATCAAAGTTTGAGGCTAAAAAAAGTTATTTTCTGCCTGTATTGAAATGGAAAATCTTGTATTGATATGGAAAATTCCTCTTGAGCACCTAAAAGCAGCTAGGGAGGAACAATAACTACAGATTGCAAACACCAAGGTCAATGGCAAATGAAACATATGGTAAAAAGGGACAGTTATGGTCTCCTTTAGAGGAACACTGAGCTTGGCCTCATTTCCATTGAATTGACTATTGTGTTTTGAATTGAGACTAGGGAATTGCAGCTATCTTTTTTGGCCTTCAAACCTCCTCTGTTTCAGTTCCACAGTTGGAGCTCAAATCCAGAGATCAAGCTCCTGGCTCAAAAAAGGATGCCACAGAGCAAGAAGGGAGATAGCCAGACACCTACCTGACACTAGCAACCCTTCCCAGCCAAGAACTGGCAAAATAATGTCTCTTGAAAAAGAAGGGAAGTCAAGGAGATTTGGGACTTCAAAGATGTTTTGTGATTAAATATGTGGGAAACAAATTTTGCATGGAGCGTTGTCCCAGTTAACTTCAAGACTATGAGACCTGAGGGCAAGGTATTTCCAAATATGTGTATAAATTAAATTTAAATAGTTATCTGATTTTCAGTTTCTAGATAGCTGTAATTCTCATCCAATAAGTATTGCTGGCTAACTGCTGCCGATTTACTGAAGGTTTCTAAATTGAAACAGGTGAATTTGAAAAATACTTGCCTAAGCACTTAGCTAAATTTGGACTCACAAACTTATGTCCATAGGAAGGAGTATTCATTGCAAGTTAATAATGATAAAAGGAAGGGCTAAGACCTGGTTTCCTCCAATACATGCATTATTGTGCTGTGCTGCATCAAACCAGCTGTCGGTGACATTTCCAATAAGCTGCTGCAAAACTGAAACTAATTATGGAGACAGAAAATACTGACTGAGAAAAAGGACAGGTAAGAAAGAAAACACCAAGGTAAACTTCTCAAAAAATCTCTTTTGCATCATCAAGACCTTTCTTGAAAAGCTCCATCTCTGCTCTTTATATACATAGAAAATTAGCATATCATTTGATAATGACCTATCAAAACCTATGCTTTGATTACAAGCAGCTGCTTTTGATTACAATCAATGAATCACTAATTTGTGCTCAACCACATAACAGTTGGACTCCATCTATTATTCATCTTGAAGTGGAGATCCTATTTAGAACTGGATTCCGAATTTGACTAGAGCTTTTTACCCCCTTGGCTATTAATAATTTTGTTTTGAAGATAGGTCTCTAAGGTTTCATGATGGCCTCTGTGATGATTAAACTCTGGAATAATCTGCTCAGCTGTTGCCCAGATCTATATACCTTTCTCCCTGACTATGTGTGGAATGGGCTGACTTAAGTTTTCTAACAATCACATAATACTCTTTTGAATTTCAAAATCTTTGGCTTTTATTACCAATATGACTGAGCTATATTCACAAGGGACTGATATGGTATTTATTGTCAGTGGTTGTATAACATGAGATCTGTAGATCTCTGGCTTTCTTTACAATGAATATATATATATATATATGACATGATGAAAAGGCATACAAATGTCACATGGCTTCTCAGTTTGAGATATTTTGCCTGAAGTCATGGGATATAATCCACCTTTGTCATTATATTCTGTGTGCACAAACAACCACATTCTTCAGATAATTCCAAAACTTTCAAGCTCCCAGATGTCATGTTCAACAGCTTTGATTATATTATTGCTAGCTCAAGATAAGGAACAGTATGTTTTTTTTCTTAGATTACTGATGATATTGTTCATAAGAGTGTGTGAATGACTTCTACTGTGGAAAAAAACCTGTCTGGTCTGAGCTGCTTCCAGACTAAAACTGTCCGGCCCACAAATCTGTGTGACTTCACCAACCAACACAAAGTGACACCTCATTTGATAAATGAATGATGATTAGACTCAAAATGAAACTAACCCTCAATGTGTGCTGGTTTTCTATCAAAATCAAAATAAAAATAATTCACCATCAAGCAAGTCAATTAATTTATAAGCCCAGAATGTCAAAAAATGCCCTATCATTCTGTTTGGGTGGTGGGACTGATAGATGGATGCCTGTAATTTAAAAGGCTCTATTCTAAAAACTGTTAAACATGTTCAATCTTTGCAGAAACACTTCATAAAGCAGCTCATACCTCCGAGCCTGAGTACTGTCCTTAGTCTAAATCTGAAGGCAACTCAGGATTTGGGCTCAGCCTTGAAGAGCATCACCAGTGCTTGGTGGGGGTGAACACAACCTTGCTTCCCAGTCATGGGTTCTCTTACTCCTCAGACCCCTTATGAAATGTAGCAGAAACTGTGACCCTGAAATGCAACTGAGAAACCAGATCCAAGTACCCTGTAAACTGTAAACCTGAGGAAGGAAAATAATATCTTGCTTATAGTGGGAGAGTATGGAGAAAATATCAATTTTTACAAGACAGTCTGCTTGGAAAACAATATTCTTTCTTAGATTTACTCTTAAATTCTTGGAAAACAATATTCTTTCTTAGATTTACTCTTCAATTGCACTCTACTTCTGAGTGTGAGATTAACCATGCACAAGAAAAGGCCGAGTAAAAGTGAGATACCTTTTCAGTTCAAAATGATGGGTATGAGTAGTTGCAAGCGTAAAGTGGCACCCACAAAACCAAAGATGCAATTTAAAAATCCCACCTCAAGCTTGACAAACACAGGCTCCCAGAGACCCCAGTGTAGCCCATGTCTCTGATGAGTGCTTCCTGCTCCTCCAGCCTCTGCCCATTGACTTCAACATGAATCATGCCTCGTGATTTTTTAAATAGTCAACAGAATGCTGCAATCTGTAACTCTTGCCCATGTTAATAAGTACTTAATCATCTCAACAGGATCTGGATACACATTGGGACTGCTCCTGAGAATAAATTACTTCCCATTGAACATAAGGACTCAGGCCCATTTTTATTTACACATTGTATGTGAGATTCACAAAAAGCCTGTGAAAATTCAGCCCGAGGTCTCATTGCAAGAGTTGCTGGGAGCTAAGTGCCTCTGAATAGCTGGCACGTAGCAACAAACAGCTGACAATCAGTCAATCCATGAGACAAATTTTGCCCTCAGATGTATGTTGCTTCCACTGAAGTCAGCAAGCTACACATACTTCACCAGGGAATTTGATCATAAAAGAGATGCTAAAGCAGACTGGCATTTTAGAGTTCATTTTTAAGCAAGGTGCTTTGTTAGAAAAGTTGCCATGTAACTAAATGTTTAACCACAACCAGATAGATTTCAAATGTCAGAGACGAATAAGTCTTTGCAAGCCTTTTTGCTTCTCAGGGAAAGCTACACAACTCATTAGGTCTTTTACAAACCAACAAACAAACAAAAGAAAAAGAAAAAGAAAAGAAATTACTGCCTGTTCAAGAAAAACCTCTGTGAAAGAGAATGGCTGAGTGGAGCTATACAGCAATTCAGCTACAATGGCCAGTAGCTTCAAACAACACAAAGCCTTCATAAATGTCATATTTCCATTACTGGTAAACTGAAATGTTTGCAATAGACTTGTTTCTATTAAGACTCAAGATCACCATATGCTCTAATTTCTGTTAAAATGCAGTTTATAATTTCTGAAATCTTTCAATTTATAAACACATCCACAGCCCAGGGCAGAGGTAGGTACACAGTGGCAGCACACACTGAAATTACTATCAGCAAAACAAATCAGGAGGGAAAAAATCCTCGCCAAAGTGACAGAGTTTTGGTGCTCAATGCCCTCTGTGTGGGACCAGACCCCAGGCAAAACCACAGCCTCTGCTTTGTAAGATATCCCCTAGAAAGCCAAGCTGAACCTCTGTGGCTCATTGCACAGATCTAGGCTGAAGGAAATCAAGTTAATGACATCTTTGTGTTGAGCACAAAATGCTCTTCTAAATGTTTTCTGGTTTAGCTGAATTTGCCTGAATGCAAGTGGAAATCATCTTGAGACCATGTAAAACTGAACTCAAGCATTCTTGAGTGGCTCATGCTGTTTCAAACATATAAAATAAATAAGATATAAAATCTTGGTTGGATTATAAAGGTACTTTCCTATGGAGACAAAACATAAGGTGAACAAAATTTTCACTCATGTGAGAGAAGCATGAATTATCATTATTTGCTATATATATATATATATATATATATATATATATGTACTCACTGCTAGAAAATACATATATACTAAATCCATATACTCAATAGTGTATATATATATATATATATGTATATATATATACACACACTCAATCCTAGAAAATTGCTAACACTATCAGACAAGAAGGATCAAGTGAATTCACTTAAAACCATGTTCCTTTCTGGTTTACAGGGGCACTAAATAGCTCTGGTAGGTTGCAGTGTGGAGTTCTGCTATCAAATGATGCAATACAGAAAACATTTGTGTAAGAAATGTACTTCATTATCAGGATTTTGGACTTTGGTGAATCATATCCTAAATTTCTAGAAGATGGGTGTTGGTGAGATGTGGATCTCTCTTGAAATTTATTTTTGTTCATTTAAAATTCAGTTTCCTTAAATGAAAGGCAGGCACAGAAATATCTACACACAAGATCCATGTGCTCTTTCCTTCAAAGTTTATTTTTTTCTCCTAGTCTTCAGTAGCATAAGCAAAGAACTTAAAGACAGTGAAGAAATAACAAAATAATGTAATTAAAAATTCAGTAATTGCTAAGTCCTGAGTGCTGCTTTAAAACATGAGTGAGGTGTTATTTTAATGCATCTATTAATGAAAGAAGTCCTATAAGTTGGATGAATATGATATGCAGCACAGAAAGAGATATTTTTCTAGCAGTAGCAATTATCTTGGGTGAGATTTAAAAAACGCTGGTGAAATATATGTGGCTTGACTTTCACATGAGAGGTAATTGCACCTTCTCTAAAGTTCACTGTGATTCCTGGTGTTCAGGTGCTTTCCTCTGAAAATTGACTTCATCAAACTAACAATATGAAAGACAGAACCTTTTATTTAATAGCTTTCCTTTAACTATCATTTTGTCATCTTAGTATAATCTTTGGTAACATGTCTGACCAATCTGCCATGGGAATAAGAAATTGTGAATTGGGAGAGGCTACTGAGAGCTGTAAATAAGTTTCAGAACCTACAGGCATCTCCATAGGATATTCCGCAGTCTGCTGTATGCCAAGAGACTTCATCCATTTGTTTCCCTTATATCTTCACTTCTATTTAGAGCTTCCTTCTGAAGCTGAAGATCTAGGAGTAAACCAAGCTGTGCATATCATCAGATATTTCATAAGAATGGAAAAGAGGACAGGATAAAGGCTGTGTATGACAAACGGCATAAAAGCACAAAGCAAAAGGGCAGGTACCTTCAGAAAACAGAATTATTCCCAGAGAAGCACTTTCCTGCACCCTAATGAACATTAGTCTTCCTTCCATCCTGCAGCCCAGTGCTGGCTGGTTTTCATGATGGTGTATTTCTGGAGGCTTCTGAAGGAGATGCAGTGCCATCGTACAACTATGGCACCATTCTGATCTTAAAAACCCCCAAAACTATTGTTCCCTGATATCCAGCTGGGTTGGACTGATTGTGAGTGTAAAGGATATAAATTAAAGTTCAATTTTTAAATTCTAAACCTGCAATTATCTGAAAAGTTGGACAGCAGGTACCATCAAAATGGACAGATATAAACTCTTCAGCAGTATAACTGTCAACATTCACTGCCTCCTGCCCAGGCAGCAAAGTGAGCAAAAAGTGTAGCTTCATGGGCAAAAAACTGGTTGTGTCCTTAATTTTCCAAAGTTTAAACCTACAGAGAAACACAGTCACCATTTTGTTTCACCTTTTTGGAAGCATAGATTAGAGATAGCCTTTCAAATCCAACTAGGGTAAAAGTTTAATTAACATAATGTCAACATTTCACATTGCCTTTCCTTTAAAAAATAAGATGCACCAACTAGGAATCTTGAATAACTTGACAGATATAATTTTTTTTAATAATCAGCTTGTATTCTGATACTTTAATTGGTCTCATAATCATCTCCCTTTTATTATAGTTTTCTTTAACTGAGGGAAAGGAATAGCAGAAGGCATGGGTTTTGAGAGAAAAACAAACTGCAGAGACTAAACTTCGGTCTATGTATTCCACCTGTGATGCCAAAACAAGCTATCAGATTACTGCATAAAAGGAACTAAAGGCATGACCTATACATTATTTTCGCTCATGGTTTCCACTGTTCTGTTGGTTTTTATTGCAAGACTTAATTAAAATTAATAGCAAGTCAGACTGGCTTCAGATTGTTTGGAAGCACTACAGAACAATTGGATTGTATCTCCACCTACTGTTAGTACTCAGCTTGAGAGGGGTGTAACTATGGCATTTAAAGCACAGGCACAAATGATGCTCTGGGATACAAGCTGGGCAGGTCATGAGCAAGAAAGCAGCAGACAGAAATAATGGAGAAAGTTGAGTTTTGGCTAAACCCCATATTTAATTATCACTGTAAAGGGGTTGCAACTGGGAGCTTTGAAATTCTGTCTGTTTCCTTTCTTCTGTCAAAATCTGGTGCATTCATGCAAAAGGAGCAAACAACCTTTCCTCTTATTTCCATACATTACTTTGGAGATTTTCTCCTTTGTATCTACGGCAAAGTTTCTTGTGAAGCCAGGGCTCACAGAAGCACCAGCATACTTTGAAGTGCATAGTTTAAACACACTTCAGAAAAGGTTTCTCAGGAGCAACCTTGTATTTTACATTCATGAAAAACTTTCCTCTGAGATTATGCATATTTCACTGCAGATGCTACCTAAGAATGTGTGGACTACATCTTGCCATCCCTAAATATCCTTTTTTTCCCCTTGGCCTAAAGCAGCCCAAGGGCATTTGATAAATTCACTGCAACAACTGCCTCCTAGATACCATCCTGCCAAGCTCTGAATTAGGCATTTTGGGGTAAGAAAAAGGGTTCACAGCTACTACATCACTGGACCTGCCCAGCCTGGCCAGTAGAAAAAGGGTTCACAGCTACTACATCACTGGACCTGCCCAGCCTGGCCAGTAGAAGATGGGTATGACTTCAGCCTTCCTCATTCATGGCCTCACTTGCACAGAGGCACTTAGCTGCATTCAGGGCTCAGGTAGCTAAACCAATTCTTCAGGGGAGCAAGGGAGGTCTGGTCTTCTCCAAGGGCAAGATGATAGCTCCTTTTCATCCATTAGCTCAGTGTTTGAAGCCTCTGACCATATGATGTGGGCCCCTGCCTTGATCAAACATTTCCCCCTCACCTCAGGGATCCCTCCCACCAGACAGATGAAGCCTCCAGAGCTGGAGCATCTCATGGAAGCTTCTCTTGGTCCATTCTGATGGAACCCTTCCACTTTGTATGGCCCAATTAAATATTCATTGGGCCAGAGAGTAGTGAGCACCCCACTGTAGCTCAGTAGTTTTGTCAGCCCCTGGGGACAGAGTCCCATCTCTGCTCACACAGATGCTGAAGTATTTTCTATGATGAATTTCCCAAAACAGACACGGTCAGGTCAATGCACACCCGGGGGGGCCAAGCACATGGGTCAAGTGCTGTGATGGGGAAGGGAATCTGAGCTCTGCATCCTGGATATGGGGTGAAGGTTGAATCAATTTGTATGCCCAAGGAATGAGGGGTTTTTTCAGATTTACCTGCTGCTCTCACTTGGACCAAGGAATCCTGAGAAGCTTTTCTTTAATTACTGGACTAAGTTTGGAAAATAAAGCACTCAGTGTCAGGAAAAGCCAGGATTATGGTTGCCTCATCAGATCTATCTTGCCATCTACATGTATTTTGAAATGGTGTTTTATAAGTTCACCTCTTTGCTCAGGGCACAGTATTTTTTGCACCTTTGTTTGCATTTGGCCATTGGCCTTACTTACCTGATATTACACAACACCCTCTGTGATGACAGATGTCAGCTCTGAGGATAGATTAATAATTTTCAATACTTTCATTTCATTCTTTGGTACTCATTTCCCCAGTATACAAACACTACACAATTTTAATGAATTTCATATCCTGCTAGTACATGTGGGTATTATTCCCTCTGTACAAAGTGGATTTGAAGCACAGAGAGATTTATGTCAAAAGGTTCTCATTAATTTTGGGTACAGTCTGAGCTGTCTCTATATTTTTTAGTATTTCATATATTCACATACACTCTTCAGTTCATACATTTGTTGTGTCAGTGGTCACCAAAATCTTGGGTCAAGCCCTATATGGAAGGTCTTGTACATCTAAAAAATGAGAAAGAATTGACAAAACTGGTGTAAGAAAATTGCCCATTGTCATAAAAGTCTCTCTGGTGAATACAAAATTAATTTTGCTGTTTTAACCAAGAGACTATCCTCTCTCATTCATTCTACACTTTCTGACTTACTTAACAAAGGAGGTGGGGGACTCTTAATCATTTGCTTTACTGCAAAGTCCTAGTTCACTGACAGACCTGACTCTTCCTGCATATGAATGAAGCATGATTCTGTAATTAAACACGCTAGCTTAACAGACATGGAAAAATGAGACAAATTAAGGATGTACAAAAAATGTAAGTCAGGCATTAAATTTTGAGGGCTTAACTTTGCCTTTTTTTTTCCAAAGAAAACATTATTTTTGGAATAAAAAAATTATATCCACAAGATTTTGATTCTGATAAAGAAGTACTTTCCTCTTTGTAGTTTAAGTTTTTGCCTTCGTACAGACTCCAATATAGCTTGTCACTTGACTTAATATCCATCATCCAGAGCTATGTCATTTAGGCTACTGAAATCAAGTACAGAATCGAAGAATCATGGATTCCTTTAGGTTGGAAAATACTTCTAAGGTCATTGAGATCACTGCCAAATCCAATACTAAAAGGTGTCTGAGTTCCACTTCTACACATCTTTTAAATACCTCCAGAGATGGTGACTTCAGCACTTCCCTGAGGAGGGTCACTGTGTTATCATCGGTTCCACATCTCTCTGCTGTTGCAGGGAATCTCTCAAACAAAAACCAGTGACGTCAGAACTCACTGTGAGGGAAGGTACTCTACATAATGTCTTCCAAATCTGAACCCATCTTTTTCCCAGACCCTTGGTTCTTCGCCTACCCAGTCCCAGTATGAAAGTTTCTCTCCATGGTAGTCTTGGTTGTGTCTTTCCCGGCCAATTCTCCTGCAGACCAAGGCATGTATTACTCCTGGTGGCCTTGATACATGTCTTGTTGCAAGATATCATCCCTGACACCTTTCCAAAACCTTCTTGACTGCTGTGTCCTTGGGAATTGCTGATGCAACAGGGAGGCTAAGGTCTCCTCTAATAACCAGGTCTGTATTACAGAAACTTCCTTTATTTATTTAGAAAATATTTCTTCTCTTTCTCACCCTGATCATGCAGGATCATGGTCCACAAGCTCTCCACAAGCTTTTTGTCTACCCTGACCAATGATGTTATGTATTGCCTGGTGAATTCAGATGCTAAAATGCCAGAAACTTCTTCAGGGCATGTGCAAACCACAGATATACACAGATTTATAACTACTTTGGAAAGGATTTCCTGGATTTCCATAAAAAAAGGGCAAAAGATAAATCCTTGTCACATGGCTTCCCCTACACATCAGCATCAAACAAAGGTAAAAGGGATGAATCACTGGGACAGTTAAAAGAAAAAAAAGCACCATAACTTTTGCATACTGACTTAGGTTCAGTTTTCAACACTGCAATTTCAGAAATGACTGAGTTGTTTTTGTTGTAATTTTCCTAAGAAAATTCAGCCAGAAGCAGAGAGTATCTTAGGTACTTTCAAATTATTAAAGTTTGCAGCTGAAATTTCTAACAAGAAGTGCCAAAAAACTTTAATGGTTGGTAGTTTTGTCCAAGGTATAAGCTATAAACAAAATAACTAAGAAAGAAATTTCAATATGCTTGTATGTAGCATCTTTTCCCCATATCCTGAAAGTTCACATGAATGGAGACAGTCTGTACCTCCATCAAAAGTGCCTTTTATCTTCCAGAGAAAACACACAGCATACAAATGTATCATCTGTTCTGCTTCCAAAAGCAAAAAAACTTAAAAAAACAGATTAAAAAAAAAAAAAAGAGCAAATACTCAGTAGAATTGCACAGTTTTGAGCTCATGTGCTCCACTGTTTCAGATTCAAGTGAATTAATTTAGCAATTACAGTTGTTATAATTTTCCATTAAGCTCTCAGGACTGGTGGGGACAGCCAGCTTAAAGGCAGACTTGTGAATGTCTAAAAGCCAACCTGTACTTTTGTCAGTCCCAAAATTAAAAAGAAAACTTCATGAATTTTATGGGGCCCACATATAAGCCTGGTCTTGAGTATAAATATCATAATGGATTTAGGATTTTCATTCAAAATGAGTGCACACCTTGCTTTTTATTTATTGGTTATGCTTCCTGGGTTATATCTTTTAAATTAAGTCTGTGATTAACTTTGATGTGTCTATCAAAACTAGATCATAGGCTTACTCATCCAATACTGCTGGGAAGTTGAAATATTTTAATGACAATCTAGAAATGAGAAAAACATTAAAGCAAAAAACAAATTACTAAGGCTCCAAGAAGGTAACATTACATTAAAGCCAGCTTCTGAGATGTCCATGTACAACTCAAACATGCATCCAAAGACAGAGATGAACTTTAAACTTCAGTGTTGCTACTGAGTCTGTCAGTTATTGGCTATCATTGGTATAATGAAAAAAAATGTGAATTGAATGACTAATAGTCCAAAAATTTGCTACAGTATTACTAGATCACTAGAGTATTAGTCGATTATGAAGGTATAACCCAACTGTCACATCACTTGCATTTTCAGATCTTATCCAAGCAACAGTATATAACTTTAAATAATTTTTGTGAGAAAATCAAACAAGTTGAATGGATCCACTGAAGTGTCCTGGAACATGTATTGCTGATTGACTGCAGCAGAAAATGAACTATCCTCACAAAGAATTATTTTAATAGTCCCAGGAGTCAGTTTTATCTGCATTTCCTTAAAAGAAAACTGAAAAAGCTAGTGCTAGTAGGAAAATGTGTTTTGTGTCTCAAAATTGATGCAAAGATGATTATATAATTATTATTTAACAGGTTTTGTTTTGTTTTTAATTTCTACTGTAGCTTTAAATTTGAGCATTTGGTATCTCCCAATGTGCGAGGCAGGACTTCCTCCTCCCGCAGCCTTCTGCTCCAAAGCTGATTCAGAGTTATATGCTGGAGCCAGGAATCTGCAGGAAATACAAGTCCTTAAGAAAATTAGCCTTGTTCTCAGAAAAAAAGTTCTGACTTAAAAGAGCCCCTCCCCTGATATTGTAATTGTAATTTCAAATGTGTATGGGATATCTTTTTTTATGTTTTCCACTGATTGTGCTGATAGTGCAAGATAAAGAAAAATGTTGTGTTATTGCAAACAACTATAATTTTGATGCATATAATTCATTTTTAATAAGGACAACCTATTAAAATTTCCCCACATATTTCCCCTTAGAAATGCATTTAAAAGAGCCTGCAATAAACTACATTCTACAAAGCAAGGCTATTTATAGGCAAAAAACTGAAACCCAAGTATGCTGGTTTCAAAGAAATTGCTTAAGGAGGTGCATACTAAAAAGCTGAGCTTGTTTGTGCACAAAAGCTCAAACAAAGAGTTTTACTGGTAATTCAGAATCTTGGTGTGCATGTAGGTGGGCTAAAAAATAGCAAGTATACAGTATTTCCATATCAAACAAATTTTTATATCAAAGATTGCTCCTGCAAAATGTAAAAAAGCAACAACTTTCCCTATAAATAGAAATCCTGTCTTCAGAAACAAGTTTTCAGGATAATTTTACTGGAAAAGAAGGTAGGGGACAAAGGATCTCAAATGAGATGTCCAGCCAGAGCAGCTTAGTGTGGCATTTCAGTCCTGCCCTTCTGAAAGCTGTCTCTGTGTTTTCCAAATCTGAATCCCCCTGTATTCCTCTCCAGAGTACCTGATGAGGACTGTATTTCTCCTGTTCACAGCTTCCACAGAGGATGTAGAATACATTGCTTTATGCCATGCAATGATGTCCTTCCACTCTGACTGATAACATCAATAAACTCTCTTTACAGACACTTGAACAATCAGGGGGTTTAGGTTTGGATGTTAACACAGACAGAAATCAGGTGTTGCTGTACATCTATCTACCTTTAGGTCCTGCACATCCAGCCCCCTGCTCCTCAGCACTGGTTAGGATTTCATCCTCTGATGAGTGTGAAAAATGGCAGAAATCCATCGAGGAAAACCAGCCCTTTTCAGCAAATCTATGCAGCCTGGGCTGGGATGACTTCCTCAGTGGTCCATTCCTTGCAGCAAACGAACATTGCAGCAGAGAGAAGAAGAACATTGCAAGAGTAAGGAAGGTGTCTATTTTACCCCTTCTCACGGTTGAAGAAATGAGAAATGTCATATTGGCATTCTAGTTCTGACATCCCCTTATAACAACAGCATAAGATACTGCAGGATTGCCTGCTCTCTGAGTCCTGTTTCCAGTGCCTGGACTTGGCCCCCTGCATGCCATGCTTGTTTGCAATTAATGGACAGGAGGGCCAGCCAGCAAAAAAAAAGGACATCAAGTTCCTTGGATGCTTCAAGGAAGAGAAATTGATGAGACATCCATTGTGGCCTTCAGCATCCATTTAAATTGGGATGATATCAAGAATAACAGAATAACAGAAATGTAGGAGTGAAAGAATGATGACTCATATGGGTTAAACTCAACTTCTTAAAAATATATACTTGACATATTTGGCCTGTAGCCTGCTGTGCATTTTTACATTGTGTTTTCACAAATAAGAGGATTTTTTTGGGTTGATCAGAGGCAGTTGTACTTTTTGAAATGGCTTATACTGTATCTGTACTTTACACTACACTAATGGACATCTCTGATGCAGCAATCCTAATCCATTTGGGCTGCTATGGATAGCTACATTTCTGTAAACTGGAGATAGTTTTGTTCCCAATTTAAGCATGGATTTGAATGAACATTAGTGATGGGCAAACTGAAATTCTAGAGCTGCAGTTCAGTTTGAAAAGGACTAACATATTTGTTTATCCAAACTTCCTGGCTTTACACATTGTGCAATTGCAAATGACCTCAGGAAGAGAAAAGCCCCTGGTGACACTTTCAGCAATTCATGCATTTGGGAAAAACTAAACCCACAGATGAAAGAAGTGCAAGAGGATGATATAGTTCAAATGACTGTTCTATTAAAGTTTTGGGCTACACCAGTCTGCCCAAACTGGAATTGTTACTGGTTCATTTACTCATACTTCAGTATTTTCATGCTGCTTGGCTGTACTTTCTAGTTTCAAGGGTGTGCTGTATTGCTCTGAAAGCACCTTCTCAGATATACCAACAAAACTTCTGAAACTCATAGCATTCTCTGAGGGCAATAAGTAATTTTCTCAGCACTAAACACTTTCAGCACAGCACTGTTATAACAGAATCATAGAATATTCTGAGTTGGAAGGGATCCACAAGGATCATTGAATCCAACTCTTGGCCCTGCACAGGACACCCCAAGAGTCACATCATGTGCCTGAGACTGTTGTCCAAAGGCTCCTTGAACTCTGTCAGGCTGGTGCTGTGACTACTTCTCTGGGGAGTCTGTTCCAGTGCCCAACCACTCTCTGGGTGAAAAAATTTTTCCTAATATCCAACCTAAACCTGCCCTGACACAACTTCAGGCCATTCCCTCAGGCCCTGTCACTGTCACCACAGAGCAGAGACCAGTGTCTGCTCCTCTTTCCCTCACAAGGATTTGTACCTGCAAATATACATAACAATAAAATGATATATAAAATCATAACTAGTATAGGGCTATATAAATATACACTATTCAATATATATTTATTGTATTGATTGGTTTGTTTATTGGGTTTTGGTGTTTTTACAATTTTTATTTGGAGATGTTCCATGATACCGAGGAACATATCTCCATGCAGTGCTGTAAATTTTTAAGAGGGGTCAGCATTTGAACCTATAATACTTGATTAGAATCTTGACATGTTATAAATAAAGTAGATCTATTGACTTCTAAACTCCTTGCTCTAGGAATGGAGGCAAGAGTTCTTCTCAGAGTGCCAGAAGAGAAGGAAGGCTAGCCTGTAGGCACTGTCTTCCTACAGAGAAAGCATGTATATGTCATGGACTCAGCCTTCAGAAAGACAAATGACAATTTGGACACTTGTGGAAAGAAGAAATAGAATTAAAAAAAAGAAAAAAAGAGGGAATTTCTAAACGTCTTTTGGGAAAAATATTGGGTGTGTTTTCAAGAGAATCCTTTTTTCCTTGTCACCAATAAAAACTTTATACAAGAACAAGCCTAAATTATGGGTTTTTCCCCCCTCTGTCTTTACTTCAAATATCTCAAAATTTTTCTTGCTTCAAAAACAGCAGTCAAGTAACTTTTGTCAAAGAGAAAGAACCACAAATCTCTATGCTGCTAATTCTTGTTTTTCAAGTTAGGTACAACATTTGGTCCTATCTCAGTGCCTCCTGTGTGTATCACTTTTTTATGAATGGCTAAAAGCAGAAGTGTACAATTAAAAAAAAAAAAAAAAAACAAACCAGCAATTAGAATGAAATATTTATGCTTTGATTATTGAGTTTGACACAGCCTGGAAAGCAGACATGTGACATAAATACACATTTGTCTTTTTGGGTAATGGAAAGTATTTCAAACAATTTATACTGATTATTAAATAGAAAACATGAGTGCAATAGATAGATTTATGCCTAAAAAAACTTCTAAAGACATCAAAGCTAACTGCACCTGGTTAGTGAAGTACTGAAGGTACTATCAGTTGTAACCAAGGTGATTGCAACCTCTGGACATTTCAACTCTGTTCCTGACCTTGTCAGGCAACAATCAGTGCCCTGGAGTCCTCTGCTTTCTGGCCTGGCAGAATTGGCTGCTATCTTCTGTATTATACAATACAAAGTGGGACCAAACGAGATAGATTTAAAACATCTTTTAAAAACAAAAACCATGACAGAAAAATAAAGGTTAATCAGAAAATCAGATTTTTTTTCCTATAATGTATTAAAAATTTGCGTTTTTCATAGAGCTGGAGGTGCCCTTGTTATTACAGGAACACCTTCAACTTTGCACATTTCTAAATGCTGACTTGATGTCCACAGGGTACTTGTAGAACAGCATATGGTGCACTCTGGACAATTTTCCTCCCTGCTAGAGAACCACAGTACAGTTCTGGCAAGCAAGCATTTTAAGGATCAACAGAAAAGTTGGGAGTTTATTTTCTGTGTTGGTCCAATTAGAGTTACCCTGCAACTCCCAACGTCTTTCTATTCTCTCACCTGCCATAGCTGTCAGGAATTTGGAAGTGTGTACTCATTTAAATCGATACCAGATTGCCTTATAACCACTCACACAATATGCTCTAGACTGTATTATTCTCTTCAAAAAGGTCTATGAGTCAGTTCCCTGTTTCCTTTACATAAGGGCCTTTCTCAATTAAATTCCGTTTAGGCATCTTGTCTGGTGTGGATTATTAAATGAAATTGCTTTCACACTACAAAGATTATGAAGAAGATGTATAAGAATCCCACACATATATTTGATAAACCAAGCACACACGTACATACAGAGAAAGAAACAGAAACCAAAATGAACATTTGACCATGTATGCACAATATAGAGAGTAATATCCATTTTTAGTATCTGCTTTTGTATTTCTGTGGCTTGTACAACATTCACATCTTTAAATCCCCCAAAGCACCTCCAGGATCTTCACCTAATGTGTCTAGGCATTAGCATATTGCCACTGCAGCTGACAGAAGCCCTGTTTGCTGAAAGTCAGATGTGTTGAATGAAATGAAAGTCAAAAACTTGAGACTTCTCAGCATCTGAAGGATGCAGGCTACAAGATAATTGGGATGCAATTAAACTGGATTTGGAAATTCAGCTCTATTCAAACTTGTACTCCCACTGATCTATTTTTTTTTTCCTGAGTCTTAGAGAGCCTCATGCCTGTGTATCTGGTTTATGGTGTATGGGAGGCTACACAGACCCAGAGAACTCTATACAAGAAATTAGACTAATATAATCGAAGACCAGCTGGCAATACATGTTGGGCAAAAAAGGAAGATGTGACAACTTCAGCTAAACCAACAGACAGAATCACTTGATTTGGTCTCTGCACATCTTTAAAATCATGCTCTGTGAACATTGTTATGACAGGGAAAAACAAGATTTTTTTTCCCCTGTAAAATTAAATGTCACTCTTGATAGCATAATATCTGAAACATCATCCTTCCAAGTCCATAGCAATACTTTACACAGAAAATTAAACTCTCTCTCTGTTTATTGAGTGGATAATGCTGTCTTCGAATGTGTGAGAACCCCTGCTAGGTGAGAAATTAAAAAAGAAGCACTATAAAGTCTAATGGTATGTATGAAATACAAAAAAGAGAGAAAAAGGTAACTTAATTGGTAATCAGAAGAAATCATAAAACTAATCATGCAATTAATGTCTTAAAAAGCTGGCATATGAGGTGTGTATAATTACCAGAAAACAATGCAGCGATGGTTTCAAGGATTAATGAATTAATGATTGTTGGGGGAGGAGGATTTGGTCTGCAATTTTAGATGTTAGCTTTAAATCCATGCTTAAACTATTACTTTACTTTGTTTACAGGAAATACCCTCACCATACAGACATAGAGCATTTATCTCTGAAATTAGTATTTTTTCAACATTACATTAGAAACATTTTCCTCGAGAGAGATGCAGATGTGTTCCCTTTTCCTTGATATAGCTCCCCATCCTCCCCTCTTGTTCATGAAAATTGAGGACTCTTGGCAAGGAGAAGAGTTTGGGCAGCACAAAATGACACAAAGCCTAGAGAAATTCACCAATTGCAGGTGCCAGAATAAATTAAAAAAATATCTTGACATATATAAATATTTTAATTTTCTCTTTAAAATGTAAAGTGCTACACCACATATTATCAATTGTCCTTTGTTTTGTACACACATTAAAAATAAATTTGTGTTCTGGTGCTGATTGCTAATTTACTGATGATCTTATATATCAAGATGTTAATTTGTTGATAAAATGAGGTGATAGAAAATTACAAATGATTTAAGACTGCTGTACATCAAAACATAAGCATTCCTTTGATTTGGTTGCCAACTACAAAGATTTCAAACCATGGTACATAAACATTGGTCTTTGTTCCTTTTTTTTCCCTTGTCATGTGGTTCAAATGTGTGCATCTGCTGCTAGACGTGATAGCAATGCATGACGGATGGAGGGATGGATGAAAGGATTCCTTTTTTTATGACAACAGAGTCCCAGAATTCAAAAACCTTCAAGGAGGGGCTGAGAGGGTGGTCCAGAAAAGAGGATGCTGGCTTAGGACTGAGATCCCAGATACCAAATGCATCCCTGACTTGGCTCCCCATTTGTAATTGAAGGATACATATTACTGCCCTACCTTCTTCAACTCTTATAAAAGTAAATGCTTTCAAGGCTGCCAGGTAGATGGATGCTATAAAAAGAGCAGAAAGGTGAGTAGTACAGGTAGAAGCTTTAAAAGTTGTACAGCTAATAAGGTAGAGATTTTTAAACTAAAAAATGGGTGAATCCTTGTAAAACACGCCACTGTTAGAAATGTAAGCCCTTTCTATGAGACGTTTGGCAGAGGCTGGGTTCCCACGATGTCTGTGGTGCTCCAGGACTTGAACTGCTCCTGGGTAGTTCAGGTCTCAGCTCAGCTCCTCTCTCCACCTCCAGATAATGCTCTCAGTTGGGGAAAGGAGGAAAGGAAGGAAAAAGAACAAGACAGAACAAAGCAAAGAGGATACAGAAATGAGGCTGAGGAGATATCAAGCAGATTCTCAAGTCTGTTGCTGCCTTACCACATGGGTTATGGACACTCACAGTTCATTTCTCTGTTCCAGCTCCCAGCTGTAGCAGTGGCTATGATACCTGGCTAAAGCAGGGACTAATAATAAAAAGGTGAGCTGGACAGGGACAAACGCAGATCCAAACCAATATGGTTAATCTGACGTTCTCCCTTTATTGTTTACAGACAGTAGTTTTTATACACTTCCAGATAGTTTACAATCGTGAGCACACTCTCATTGGCAAGCAAACATTGTTTGTTCCTGTCTTAAGGTGGCTAAAGTGTCACACTGCAGACCTATACTAATTCACACCTAGATAGCTCAGTACACTGTGTTATACCTTAACATAATTTCTGACTGCGCCACAAACTTATTCTTAACTGCGCCACAGGCTCCAAGGCCTCACCAGTGCCCACATCTGAGGCTTAGGCTGGGGTAGCTCAACCTTCACTCTAAACATATAGATCACGCACATCCAGATCGTGACCTCTTTCTCTCAGAAATTCTTCTACACCTGCCTGTACCCCAGAAGGGCTCCATCACCCCTCCTTTAATGGCTGGAGCAGTCACTCAGTGGCAGTGATGGGGCTTTGAGACAAACAGAATAAATATCACAGGTGAAAAATGTGTTTGCACATGTGGTGTCTGTGTGTTGAAGGACTGAGGTACAGCTGGGCAACAACAGCCACTTCCTGTGAACAGTCACCTACATCAAATAATCTCTGAAATCCTTAAATCCAGACTGATCCAGCCACTGCTTGATGCAGCCTCACTCTCATGTGTCTGCAGGAAGGCATCAGAAGGAATAGGATCATCACGTCTAGGTGTTGAGGCCCCAGGGCTGTCAGCTGCCCCAGAAAGGATCAAAATTTTTTTCAAAAGAAGTGTGATTCTGTTTTCAGTGCATTTTTTTACTTCAGTGAGTTTGGGACTGGTTTTGATGCAAGCTAGAGAGTCTTACAGAAGTTTTGGTATTTCTAGATCGCTAATTTTCTATTTCGCTGTTGCTGAAGCTCTGTGATCCCCTGTGTGTGACACTGACTGCCTTGTCATCCCAGTGAAGTTAGTGGCACAAGGCTGCTGGGAGGACTGGACAGGATCTTATTTTGGTTTGGCAGAGCGATGACTTCACTAAACCTAACTACTGAGAGCAAACATATGCCTTTGTCTGAGTTTGCATAGAGCTGGACTTCTGCTGTCCTTTGAAATCACAGTCTGTGTTGTGTAAATAAGATTTATTGTTGCTCTTTCTGCTAGACACAGACAAAGGAGATATTTGGAGACAAAAAAAAGACATAGTCTTTTTCATAGTCTAAATCATATACATCATCATCAGTTTTCTCTTTTGCATTCTGCAAGATAAGCCTTGTCTTTTCTATTTTTGTACCAATAATATAAACACTGATCTACAATAATAGGATCTGATCAACAAGAGAAGCTATTATTTTCTTAATAGCCAAAGAACACCTAAGATGTGGATTTCTGAGTCTTTAAAAACATAGGAGTGATCTAACCAAGTTAGACCAAAAATGCACATATTGAACACTCTTCTTGTGGCAGCAACCACAGGTGGGTGCTTGGAGAAGAGTAAGAACATGTGGAGAAGCAAATCAGGACACTTGCACTTGCACTG
The DNA here is from genome assembly GCF_031753505.1 of Anomalospiza imberbis. Taxonomy (NCBI): domain Eukaryota; kingdom Metazoa; phylum Chordata; class Aves; order Passeriformes; family Viduidae; genus Anomalospiza; species Anomalospiza imberbis. The sequence goes on along the minus strand of NC_089681.1, from coordinate 143,196,676 downwards.
GCACTGGCCATGTGATGATTCTCTCTCTGTCTCCACTCTGTAACACGGTGCAATTTAATTTGGAGACTTCAGGATCTTGAGCTCTTCTGTGGATACCACCTGATCTGAAACATGGTCCAACATCCTGTGATGTGAACGTCTCTATTCCTGCATCTAAGCAGAGAGAAGAGGAAGGGTATTCCTGAATCTCACACTCTAGAGGCATTACATTTAAACTGTCCTCATGTACTGAAGTTTTGGAATCTCTTGACAAGTCAGAACCATCCTAACTCTTTCCAAGTTAAGATGTTAAGAGACTTAAGTTCTAATGCATTCGCCTTTATCTTGCCTAATAAAATGTCCAGGAAAAGCTGAATATTTTACTGATGGAAATCTGGTTGCTATGCTTTATCAAGAGGAGCTTGACTTCAATATTTAACACCCGAGCATAATTGTGCATTTCCTTGAGATTAGAAAGCAGGACAAGGAAAGGCTGAACCAACAAATCAATGGCTCCTGCAGTTCTGCAGTCTGTCTCCTTATCCATATTATCCTGCAATATGACACAAAGGTATTCAAGAAATTTGACAGAGTTCTGCTCTGCTCTGACAATCCATAAAGTAAAAAAAATTAACTCCTTCATCATGATGAATTTCCCTTGACAAATATCCAACATCAGGAAATTTCTACTTGTAGCACAAAAAGAAAAATTTTTCAGTACAAGTCTTTTCTAGGCATCAAAGCCATTGACAACACTCAGAAATAATCAGAATGATTAATTTTCCCTTCCGTAAAAAGTTATTAAGTCTCAAAATTTCTAACTGTATATTTTATAATCATAAATGTTAGCACTTCATCTCAATGGAACTTAAAAAAATCCAGATCAACTTAAATAAAATTATCCTTAAAAGTTAAACATGAAAATACATGTTTTGATTAATATGACTAAGTAATGCATGAGTTAGAAAAATAGATTACTGGAATTTCTACCCTAAACACTCAGTTTACTGTGTAAAAAATTTATGCTGTAATGTTCCAAAAATGAAGCCTCATTTTTAAAATTGCCTGATATTTTGGATTTCATCTGATTCAAACTGTAGCTTTGAGTACTCACTAGCTTTGAAAATCAAATGACAGTGACACATACTAAACACTGAGCCCTAAATCTAAATAATTCAAAATTAAAAAGTACTTCTGAAACTCTAGTAAGAGCCTTGATAAGAAGTGAAATAAAGTTTTCAGCACAGTGCAGAAAAATTCCTGAGTCTTCGAACTAGAAATATTCAGTCATGTCCACAAGACTACTCTTACCCCCAGTCATGATCTGCTTTAGTTTATGCTAATTTCTTTCACCCAGACTGTTCTTTAAACCTGTCTTACTGATTGGTTTTTTTTACAAAGCAATTCAGCATGATTTAATCTTACATGACACACAGACAGTGACTTAATAATTAATATGCCAAGTAAAGCAGGTAAACTAAATCACCTCTTAAATTAAGAAACCAGATCCTTTCTATTAGAGCATAAACATAATTTAAAACATTGATCTTAATAACTCATGCACTATTAAGGAAAAAGCAGGTGGCTTAGCATTGCTAATGCTGAATTGATATTACAGAAAAATATCAGAATCTTAGGTTGGTGTATTATGTACTTGAGTTGCTTTCTAGCTGTACCATCACCATTTAAATCATGAAATTAGATTCCTATTCATGAGACACACTCTTCTGAATTTTAACATGCATATTATAATTATTTTTAGAAATTAAGGGATAATGTTTATTCCTGGTGGATACTATTTATTTTACATTATTATTAAAATAGCATTTTTTTAAACATTAACTACCAAACTGCAGGACGCAGGGCAGGTATCTCCCTGATAATCAGTAAACAAACATGCTCTTTCCATTAGCAGGTTGGGTGAAAACAGAGGTTGAGCTGGAGTCAGTGCACACTGAGTGCCCCAGCCTTAGAAGTTCAGTAAGGGTCACTGATGAGACTTCAGGCAGTTTTGTTCAGCTCTGTTTTGCAATGGCCATTTAAAGTCTGAATTTTGATTTTTTTTTTTTTTTAATATTTACAGACCTGCACCATAAAGCTCCTGTGCACAGTTTACAGCTGCTCAGCATCTCTTCCAGGCAGAAACAGAGAAGTTTGTCTCCTGCCTGCTCCCCAGACCAAATTCACCCCTAGTTTCTGCAGAGTAACATCATACATCCGACACTGAGAGCCAGCAGCTTCCACTCTGATATATTCAAAGCGCTGAAAATAGGGACACGCTGTCTCCTGCTGCACTATGTGCCAATTTTGCAGTGGTTTTTTGCACTTTGATGGTGAAGATGTAGCATTTAAATACATATTGCAGAGCAAGGCTGAAAGCAGATGCCTAAATGGTGGTCTATAGAATCCACTGTCACATATTCATAAATTCTGAAGGCAAATTTGTCACAATGGCCACTTACTCATAGAATTTTCCTAATTACCCCTTGTATATTTTCAACCTTTGGATATTCATTCATCTTGCCCCTAGTCAAACAAAACCTTTGTTAAAATACTGGCAGTATTTGCATCTAGATCTCTTTCTCACATTGGGCAAATTTAAACGATGGATTTAGTTACACAACAACAGAATGAAAATATCAGGGAAAATAAATGCCACGGGAGGAAAAATCTTTACACTGTGACCTGCAAAACATGATTATTCATTTAGATAAGTGTAGTTTAAAATGCCTTACTGTAAGATCTGCATGGACCCTGTAAGAAATAAACTCCAGATGTGGATGCAAACTCAGTCATCTTTCATGTCAACAGAAATACCAGTTCAGGCCAAAGTTTACTCTTTTAGATTAAAAATAAGAAGAAAGAAAAAGTAAAAGCTGTACAAGCAAGGATGTGCCCAGAAGGAATTCTCTAGTTGATAAGTTAATGGTATGGTCCAGGGCTGTATTCTGACTCATTGTCACCTGTGCCAAAATGATGTGGTTTTACTACTGTAAGAGTTTCATTAAACATCCTTGTTGATACTGAGGGCTGACAGAAATTGTTATGAATTTAACACTAGGATGGAGGCAAGAGTTAGAGATCTCACAGATAATTTAACTTGTGACAAGTCCTTTCACAGGGAATACAATTTTCAAAAGGAGACCACAAAGAGTTCATGAGTGCATGTGAAGCATAGGTGTCAGGGGCAGGTGCTGCTCACACCTGCCAGACAAGCATTTGTGTCAGAGCACACAACACAGACTTCAGATAAACCACTTGCTATTTAGATGACATTTGTATCTAGAGCAGTTCGGGTTTTGGAGGGATTTGGATATACAGGCTCTATTAAAATTATACACTTAGGTGCTGTAAAACAGGTGTGTAAAAGAAGGGAATGAAACCTGCTGTTACCAATGGATGCAGAGGCTCTCCATTCAAAGCTTTTGTTGAGTGTGAAATGTGGCAATAAAAGAGGATCAAACATGCAGTAAAATACTCTTCTGGGAGCTAAAAAACCCTTAGTGCAATCAGTGTTAAATAATTTGCTCACATCAAATTGAGAAACAATATGACCAGTGCCAGACGAGCTGTGCATGTGACATTGTCACTTAACAAACAAGAGAGTGCTCCTCCAGCACACGGCCCAGGGCTGTGTGCACTGTCCTGAGGATGACAGGGAGGCTCCACTCAAAATGTCATTAGTAACTCCAAATCTGCCTGCTAGGATTTGAACAGCACTTATTTGAAAAGAATAACCAAGGATATTTGAACATGGGAATGAGAGACAGGAGACTTTGGTCCCAGTTTTGGTCTTATTAGCTTAATTTAACAAATAATTTCCCATATCTTTATGCTGCTGCTTGAAAGCTGTTTTTGATGAAACCAGAAGCAAAACACCTCCCTCTACTTTCAAGCAGGGCTCACATACCCCACAGTCAGTTAAAAAGCTAATGAGGCAGGGATGTAGCAACAGCTCCTTCCACTAGACTGATCAACCACTATACAAATGAGCATGGTGCTTCTTTAAGAGAGCCAAACATGCTGAAATGATCCTTCAGTCAATTTTCAGCTATATTTGCCCCTCAAAACAGAAAGAAAGAGATGAATGATTTAAAGTTGCTGTAGTGCTGACTGAGAGAAAGAGCCAGACACATGAAAAATGCTATTTTTGTGGAGAACGGCAGCTGCCATGGTGTAGCACCGCTTTGTGGTCTGGGGCTGCTGCTTAATAAATGACAGCACAAATCCTGCTGCAATCCTTTAGGAAAACTTCTGCAAGACAAAACCTCCTGTGTACATGCAGTGATAACCACACATTAGAGAATGAAGCATAAATGGATTGTAGGGCAAAAGCCATCTGTTGTACCTGCAGTTTATATTTAGTATTGTATGATAAAATACCTCCAAAGTCACATGAATCATTGTGATATTTTAACCCAACCTCTACCATCTCTATTCAGAAACTGTAGCAGCTATCTTTAAAAGGGTCCTTCCCAACAATAACAAAATCTGACCCTATTATTGAGATCAAAGTTTAAAATTACTAGATACTAGGTAATGGAAATTATTGTTCTGTTACAATTAATAAAAATTCAACCCTTGCACCAATAAAACACTTTAAATTTTACTAAGTTATAAAAGGATTGGGTTTTAGCTTACACTAACATACGAATAGGAATTTGGTTATGGGATGCAGATATATGTAGTCCATGGAATGGGATTAACAATAGGAGCATGAAATTTATAATAAACTTGCAATATATTTTTGTCTTCAGTTCCCAGTAGAAATAAATTTATTTTTTACATTTATGTCTTTGTGAATTCTCATAGACCTTATAACAATTAGTTGCAGATTTAAGTCCCATTAAAAGAGACAAACAGAACAAAGCTCTGTCTGCTCTTCCCTGTGCTTGTAAGAATAACTTGCATAGGTCTGTCAAATACCAACTGCAATTTGTTGGAGCTTTAAGAAAGCCCTGAACCTGAAGCAAGGTATATGAAACCTTGTCTGTGCTTTTAAGCCTAGCAAAAGCTATGTGGTGGGTGTTTGGAACTCAGACTAAGGTCAAGGAGTCCGCGCCAACAAAATCCCTGGGGGATCTTTGAAGAGACCACGGCAATGTCATGGGCAGCTACACCACTGCTTCCAAAGGGGATGGTTCTTCTTAGTAGGACATTGGCAAGCAAGGTTGTGCTCTTCCTTTTGGGATAGCTGCCAAGTGATGTTTGTGACATGGAATTAGACCAAGGAAGTGAACCCAAGGACTATAGGAAAGCTCCTTAATTTTCCTTGTCTTTTTCATATATGCAAGAACAAATGCATATATGCATTCTACTATTGGTGCTTTGTCTTCCATCCTAGTGATTCTAATGTATTTATTTGAGACCTAATCAAAGCATTTCCTCCATTTTTTCCTCAGCATTTTCAATCACAACTGTTGTAGGCAGATGGTCCCGAGCTCCTTCAGAGCTGGAAGCAGGAACAGGGGAATAAACTCTGTCACTGACTGTGTCCAGAACATTTCTAGTAAATTCTAAATGTTTCTCCAGGACCAAACAAGACTACACACTTATGCAAAGCCCCTGGTTATCCATAGAAGGAAAACAGCTGCAGGGAACTTTAAGTTTGTTTGTTAAGCTAGTTCAACCAGCCAGTCCACAAGGTATGGAGAAAGCCATGAAAATCATGGCATTCCTCACCCTGCCCAGGCCTGGCAGGACAGGGAAAGAAGGTTCTATGTGATTATGGGTGATTGCCACCCCAAAGACATCTGTGGCAGATACATTAATTACATGCAGAGCATTTGATGCATGGCTTTGAGCAGGTGAAGGAAGACAAAGAGAAATCATTATTTATCATGTGCCAGATGGCAGGAATGCCAGAACCAGGATGGTTCTCCTAGGGACACACCAATATCACCATCAGTCAACAAAAGACTAAGAGGATAGAAAACAAATCCTTGGAAAAGGCATGAGACCAGATTGCATAAACAAGTTAGTAACACCCAAGGGATGACATTTCCTTTCAGCTAAGGGGGTAATTCCTGCCTTTTCCTTCTGCCTTCAAAAATTTATCCTCATTTTCTAATGATGGAGCTCAAAGTGCCAGTACAGAAAGGAAATCTGATACAGTGTTGGCAACCACCCCGTTTTGAGCAGGAGATGAGACACGTTGGATCTGAGGTCCCTTCAGACAATGTTTTCAAGACTTTGTTTTTGCTTCTCCAGATGCTTGTAGAAGCAAACAGGCGTTGAAATATGACAGCAATATGAAGAAATTTCACCATAAAAAAGAGAAACAACCTTGCAGTCCACATGGATGGGCATTATAGTCATGGTCATTTGGGCCACAGGAAAAAAAAAAAAACTTACTGAAAAAAAAAAGAAAAAATGGCATGGTTTTAGTAGAAAGTTAAAAGGTCAAAAAAAACCAGTAAAAAAAGTACCCCAAGAAAAAAATACCATGTGAAGGGCTGTACCAAAACACTCAAGAACTGCTAAAGGATTGAGTAAAGTGTGTGTGGCAGTCAAGTCACACTTATACCATGTTGTAATATCTGAAATAGTGGGTCATGAATGCACCCCATGATACTGCTGCATTTGTGAGATCTTTTCTCTTGCCCAGTCCTACTATGACATGCGAGATGCAAACAGTCCGTTCATCATACAAATTGCAGATAAAATTTAAATTATGAAAAAGTTCAAGAAAATTCCACAGATGTCTTTTTGGCACTTCATAATTTTCCCTTGGCAATGTACTTAAGTTGTAAAAATCATCTGAAAGACATAAAATATGATGGGGAAGGTGGAGGAAAGGAAGCACTTGCTGCTAACTCTATACGGGCAAGATAAATGCCAGTCATAATCTGACCCGATATTAATTTCTGTATGAGAAGGGGTTTTCAAAAGAAATCAAATGCTAAATACTTCTATGTAATTGTAAAGAAAGTAACCTGAGAAGTCATGGGCTATTAACTAATCACTATACTTCAACTAACAGCAGCATACAGTTGCTAGGTAACCCCTGATAAGATGTGTGCATTGGCTGGCTGAGAATTGCTGGAGAAAAGTCATTCCCTCTGCCAGCAACACCACCACCCAAACCATCACTGAGTCAAACTGATTACAAAGGAGTTTCTGTTTTGACTGATTTTATAGGAGATAAATGGTGACTACGTTGTGTTTAGACAGACGAAATCTGCACGCTGGTTGATAAAATCTAAGAAAATGCAATCAATGAAGTGCATTTGTTGCTTTTTCAATGGGTTCATTTACCCTTGACATCATAATACTGCATGCTGCGATCCAGATGATTTATTTTTATATATTGCATTACATTTCAAAAGATGTAAAGAGTCAGATGACTGGAAGCTGACTCTGAAAATCAATGAGGAACAGATACCTACTGGCATAAATGAGCAGTGCTCCCTTTCTACAATTTTTTTACACTTTTTACTCTATTTCACACTATCACATTTATGTGTTTGCTAGAAACCTGAAATTCAATTCCATTTGAGCATTTTTTTTCTTTATTTTCATTCACCAAGTTAATATTAAATAAAAATGAACACTAAGTCAATTCAGTAAATAGCTTTTGAGGAAATATTATACTGACTTGTTCTGAATAGAATAGAAATGAAAACAAGTCTAAAATCAAAACAGAGAAGACATCCCCAATGTCAAGAACTACATGGAAACTACTGGCAGAAAGGAATAGGTTTAATTTTTTTTAATCCAACTGCTTAGCATTCAATGTAGTATGCATAAACTGCAAACTATTTTGGCAAAAAGACTTGATGACTTCTAACAATGACCTATAATGCTTTCCTTGCCCTGGAAAATCATGCACTCTCAAGTAAATTATTTCAAAGCAATAAAGATCAATTCAAAGGTATTTCATCCTTCTAAACTTCTGAATTTTACATTGTGGAAGAGTTGTCTCCCTCTTCTGGAGGGATGGAGGAAGCACTGGAAAGAAAGAACAAAAATAAGAGATGACAACGTTATTATCTTTTTCTTCTGAGTTAGCTTTGAGATTCAAGGACACACCAGGGGTTTCTAAATGAACAGAAGAGAACCACAGTTGTTTGCATACACTTCAAGTGGCATCACTATTTTTGTATCCCCATCACACACCTCCTGTGCTGGCATCAGCTAGGACTCTTTCCATGGCACACATTGCTCACAGCTTGATGCAACAAACTGCCCGACAACTACATTGAGAAACAGCTTGTTTGGTTTTTCTAATTTGGAAAACAAAGGCGCACTGCAAGCTGCGCTGACTGGGAAGTCATACATCTTTAACACAAAGTAAAAAGGAAAAGAAAAGAAGGAAATATCCTTTGGAAACCACAAACACCTTCCTCTTCCCTTGCAAAGTGTCCTGTCAGCATGGCCAACCCCATACCACTTCTCAACATCAGCCAAAAAGAATGAACTCTTTATTCTCTTTGTGTTCAAAAGTTAATATTAGGGAACTTGCCAGTAAAGAGAGGGTTTCAAGCTACTAGAAAAGACTCTTGATCAGCTGTGAAACTAATGCAGATTACAGACTATTCACTGTTTAAGCCAGCAGTTGTCAGAGGGTTTCCCTGGAAGGTAAATCACCCACTGGGCCATCAATGCATGTGTACATGAAGTATAGGACAGAACTAAAGAGCTCTCATATGGACTCTTAGAAATGCACAAGGGTTGGGAGACCAGCTGGACTCTGAGATCTGACTGCTCAAGCTCAGTGTGCTCTGTGGGCACAGCCTCAGTGTTCTGCCAAAGAGAGCCACAAATGGCTGACATGGAGTTCGGTGGACATTATTTACACCATTTGCATCTTCAGCCAACACTGAAGACTGTGATAGCCTAGTTTACCTAGTTATTTATATGACAGAGTCATTTTGACACCTGAGATGTAACAGAGACCTCTTCAGTCTTAGCTTTTAAACTGAATTCCATTTAACTATGCAGCCCCAGCTTTTGACTTTCCCTTTAATCAGCGATGTGAAATAAAAGGCAATTCCAATCATAGCTGGACTCTGCTGATTATAGAGCTCAGCTGACTACACTCCTATCACAGATGATTCAGTTAAGTGTCTGTACAGCTAAGTTTGGGGTGGATAATGTCACTTTTCTAATCAATGAGCTCATATCTCACTGGAGGGTAAGGGTGCAAGAAACTGTGAGCCAGTCTTTCAATGCCCTGGGAACAGCCAGAGCCAGTCTTATGGGCTGAGATCTGGAAACCATGGATCTGCCACTGCCCACTCCTTCAGTGTTCCATGAAACAAGAGCTGAGGTAAAGTTTCTGTAAATGAGCAGGACTGCACCCAAGAAATAACTTGCATGTACCATTTACCTTCTCAGGAGATGATCCAGCAAACCCCTGAGCATCTGCTAATCTGTCAGGTATTTAGCGTGAGGGAATGCAGCCCAGTGGCTCCCTGTACCTGCTACATCATGGTAATTAATAATAAGCACATAAGAGACCTGGAATGAAGCAAGGAAAGGACCTTCCTCTGAAAGATGTACATCCTGAATGGGCTGAGCAGGAATACTAAATTCAAACCCTGCAACTAAGCCATTTCACTACAGAGGAGGAGTTCTGTGGTTCCTGTTCTCCTGAGCCAGAAAAGCCACAGTTTACACAATTTTTCATTCTGCTCTTCTGACTTGTGGTTTGATGGCAGATGTTTTAGACTACATTTTAAATTAAAGGCAGGCGCCAATACAATATAGTGTTGTGACACACAGATATATTAAAAATGGCTTCCTTCTCCTGTTTCTTTGGGTTATTTGCATTCTTAATCAGACACAGATTTTGGCTGAGAATCTGGGAGTCCTCACGACGAAGCAGAAAATTCAGCAGAAATTTAATTGCTCAAAATGCATCAAGTTGCCATATTTTGTTTATTTCCTGAGATTCAATTACTAAAATCACCAGTCTGCAACTCCAAATTGCATGACAACTGTTGAACTTACAGTCTCACAAGGATAATCACCCCAGAGCACAACAACATACCCATTGCTCCACTACCATCAATTAATATAAGCTACCAGTAATTAGAAAGGGCAGAATAAACTCCACACTTCCTCTATTCCCTGACTGGTATAATGAGGATGCCATTCTATTGTCTCCTGGGTGGGATCTTTTGGCACCTCTGTTGATATCATTTTTTCCAAGGCACATTGAGTACAAACATGGTTTCACTTCACAAAATGTCTCAGTGCCCTCACCAGTCTGTTCATCCTTGTCAAATCAGGATTTCACACATTGTTTTCTGCACAGTCCCTAATCTTAACAAAAGTTTCATTTCCCCAGCCCATTGCCACCGGCTATTAGTCTGGCACAAAACTCAAGCTCAAAATGAAAAAGATAAAACAGAGAAAAGACAACAGACACAGGCACTATTGCTCTGTTTTGTCTTGTCACACCTAACAAAATATGGTTAATAGCACTGTTGTGTTATTGGTGAGCCAGAGGGACAACCAGGTGTGTCTCGTCATGTCCTGTGAACATTACCTATTCCTGAAATATTCTGTATCTGCTCATTAGCGTTTCCAAAGTTCAACATGTCAATAGACAGAGGAACATTTCATTGTCTAATGGATAAAAACCAGCAATAACAACATGGTATTAGCCACTGTGGATGTTACTGACCAGCAGGGTCATAAACAACACCTGGATCTACTCCAAGCTCTGACTGTTAAAACCAAAATAGGAAAATATTAAAATGGCAGTTTAAAATTTTCACACATTAATAATATATTCTGGCATCCTGATATGATCTTATCTATCTGACAGACTTTTAGCATTTTTGCCTACTTGGTACCAGCAAAGTAGAGAAATTGAACTTGTTTAGAAAGAAGACACAATTATTTTTATTTTATGTATTTATTATATATTTAAAGATGTAATGAAACACAATCAATATGTCAAAAATTATCTGCAGATTCTGGCTTATCTAAGTGAAAAACTCTCTTCTCTGGTTTAGAGAAGAATGATTTTCTTTCAGCATTCAAATTTGCATGCCAATATATTTTGCATATAATTTACATAACATAGAGTATCACAACCACTTTGCCTTTTATTGTGAAATCCAAGATCAGCTCCTAGCATTTCATAGCTAGGATTATTAAAACATTTTGTTAAGTCAAGTCTGAAGATAAGCTTCCATCCTGATGCTTCTGGAATTGCACACAAATGGGCAGGAAAGGTGAGAGGTTCTGACACTGGATAGGACTTTGGGTCCTAAAAATTTCTCATGGGCTTGTTTTTAAATCTGTGTAGTTTCATTTAAAATCTTTACAGCTTGTATACTTAATTTCAAAATGAGAAAGGTGATAATTATTATTCCCTTTCTTTCCTAATCTTGTCTTTTTTGGTGATTATCTTAATCACTCAAAGACACAGCTTTTCTGTCACTTTATGTGTGGGCAGGTACCCAGTGAGATCCCAATCCTATCTAGAAAGCATTACTGTAATGCTCCTGTTAATCAAAACTACTCAGCCTTTTTTCAATTAAATGATTTATGCAAAGAAATATCAATTTGCTGCAGAATTTTTTTTCAATAGGTCCACATAAGTTTTAGGGAAACTTTGAATATGGAATTTCGTTTCATGTCAAAAGTATGATTTTTTATTAATGTTCAGTTGACAGAAAGCTTTACCACCATCTACAGTTTAGTGTCAAAGCACTCCTATGGGAAACCAAAGTCCAAGCCTTCACCCATCTGACTCAGAACAAGAATCTTGACATAAACCAGGAGCTATGTTGAACAAATACCTGTCCCAGGGTCTCATAAGCTATCTGGAATATTAAAATAGCTAAAAAAGGAGAATAAATTCCAGGAGGCTAATGCTCAGTGTAGTTAATGAGGTTCAGCCCACAGAGAAGAGCCATGCAGAAAATCAGTGTCCCTGCTTCTGCATGAGGGCCTACACCTCTCCTCAAATCTGGGTCTCTGTTGTGTTTCTGTCATGAAAAAAATTCATCCAAATGGGAAAGCAGCAATGTTCCACAATATCAACAAGCTCTGCAGCACACAGAACTGTCTCCAGCTGAGCACTGCCAAATGTGCATGTGGTACTTTTGTGGGGAAGATCAGAGTACACATCCAGAAGCTGCCTGTGACACTTCAGTAGCGTGCAGTAGCAGCTCCCTGCATGAAGGTGACTGGAAATGGGACCCAGGATCACGGCTGAGGTCCATGAAGCACCTGAAGCCTCTCTCTTACCTGTGGTAAGGACCTGAGGATATTACTTACACAGCCACCTTAAAAAGTTAAATTTGGCTGCATAGTGGTGTGAGTACTCATATGATGTTGGATATATTGCTTACAGGTAGCACAACACTGCTTATCTCCAGATACTGCTTTGAGATGTATTATGCCTTAATATATTATCTGTGGCTGAAATATTTAAGACCAGGCTGGATGAGGCTTTCAGCCACCTAGTGCAAGGTGTCCCTGTCCATGGCAGGAGGGTTAGAACTGGATGATCTGTAAGATTCCTTCCAACCCAAACCATTCTATGATTCCCTGATTCAATGATTGATGCTTCTCTAATCCACGTAAGAAGGTGAAGTGAATAAAGGGTTTGCTTCAAATGATGCTGCCTAACCTCAATGCAAGCTGCTGCTGTTCTGCTGCAGAAACTGATAAATTTCAGAGTCAATTCAGTGTCTTAGGAAAAGGCAAAGAAAAAAAAGGCAGCTCTCTAAGAACCACTCTGATCAAATGGGAGAGAATTAAGACGGGTCAAGACTCCCAGGTGTGCATCTTGCTGGAGCAGGTAGCACTAGAAGAATGGATGACTCTCTCTTTTTGGAACAAGTAATGGAATTCCCAGAAAATATCTAACTACTTTGCATTATCTGGCACCTGCACACCAGACACCTGTACAGCTGAACACCCATCTGCTATATATGCTACATGCATTTCCTTTCTCTTTTTTTAGCTTGGCAAAGGAGTTGATTAGGAAGATAAGGTCTCTGAAAAACATTTTGGACAAAGATGCCAGCACAGATTGTACAGTTAAAGACATCAGGTCTGCCAATACATGCACACCACACTCTGCAGGCTGCTTATACTTGCCTCACAATAATTTATTGCACAAATTACTGGAATTCTGAAACAAGCCATATCTCCATATTCCTATTTAGTATAGAGTTCATAAAGAAAGGGTGCAGTCCCTGGAACAAGCAATATTTGTATTCTATTCTCTTTTCTTGGTCAGCAGGAATATCCTTTCTTCCAGAGCAGGCACTGCCTATCTTTCTGCTCTCTCCTGCTACAGCCAGTTTAGCTGAATGTTGCTGATATATTTTTTGCTCAGTTCCAAATCTTAAAAAATATGCTTTTTTATGGCAATTTCTCCAGAAATCCAATAAACTAAGCACAGGCATTTTGAGTTTTAAGAGGACTGAGTCACACATTCCTGGTGTGTGCACAACAACCAGGAGCTGAATGGAACATCCCTGGATGTGTTTAAAAAAAGATTGGTTGTGGCACTCGGTGCCATGGTTTAGTTGAGGTGTTGAGGCTGGGTTGGACTCGATGATCTCTCCCAACCTACTGATTCTGTGAATTCTGAGTGTGTGAACAGTTCAGTAGCACCCACAGGCCTGTCAGGTAAATGTCAGAAAACACAAGACCCTTCCACAAAGGATGTCCTTCTTCATACACACACATATATATGTGTGTACGTGTATATATGTGTATATGTATGGGGTTATTTGTAGGATCAGGACCTTAATGATGTGTCTAATTTTTTTAAAAATTTCATGAAACCCCTGAGAAGCACAATGAAGAACAAGGTACTGTGTACAACTACTGAGTATAATAATAATAATAATAATAATAACAACAACAATAGCAGCAATAATAGTAATAGTAACAGTAAATAGTAAAGTATTTCAAGGCAAATACTTCTCTTAGGACAAACCAGATTTTCATGCTCGTAAACACAAAAAGAAGTATGAAGAAATATTTTAAACTGAGTATTTCAACATGCAAGTATATTAGTTGTACAAATTACTTGATACAGAAAACATACTAGTCTCACCTTTGGATAAACTTTAATACTTTTTTCCACATTTTTTTTATGTGTTGTCCAGTCAGTAACTGCCTGACTATTCTGTTCAGTGCACAGCACACAAAATAGAAGTTACCTCTTCAGGCTGTGCATGTGCACACACTGATACAGAGATACACACACAAAATCCTAAAGCAGCAAACTGCACTTATCTTCTTCCCATTTTTATATCATACATATTTCATTAAGCTTCATGCAGAGTGTCTTCTGATTTATGGTAATTGTCAACAAAAGCAAAAAATGCCGACAATTTTAACCCTGCAGTATTGAGGATTTAACTGGGATAAAACTAAAATGTTTAGGAGAGAAAAAACCCCCACAACATCCTAAGCCACTGGGAGCTTGACCCTTGAGATGTTGTCAATTTTTTATTTAATTTTATTGTGTTTGTCGTCTGTAGAAGCAGATGCCAGCAGCAACATCTGATGTACCGGACACCTCCAGTGTTATCCCAGCATGCTCATGGCCTGGAGGACTTGGAGTAAGACTAATTTCCATATCAAACCCAATTTAGATGAAACATCTTGGTTAAAAAAAAAAAAAAAAAAAAAAAAAAAAAAAAAAAAGAAGAAGGAAAAAAAAGCCAGCGCATCAATAGCCCCTTGATTAGATTTTCATCTCCTGAGCAGACAAATATGAATATTTATTACCATGAATGCAGATTTCCCTCTTTCCATTGCTCTGATCTTGAATATTACCCACTGCTAATTTTTATGAAAATTTGGGCAACATAATGTTTTCACATAAACTGACAGTTCTTGAGATAATCCCATTATTGTTTGGTGGGAAATGACAGTTTCCGCTTATTCATGTGTTAACGAGGGATTAAATATTGTTTTTCATCACCATAATCTAAGACGGACTGGAAATTAAAATTCAAACATTGTGCATTAGCAGAGCTTTGAGGACCAGAATTTGTTTGCATTCACTTAGTAAAGATCTGTAAATTAACAGTTCAACAATCAAGTGAAATCCATGTCATAAAACCAGCATTGACATTTGTAAAATGAAGCCATTGCTCTACCTGCTAAAGAACCAGACAGACAAATAATTTGCACAATGCCACCCCTTTGTGAGAGCAGAGTGCACAGTGAGCTGCTGTCAGCCACAGTGGTCCCTGGGCATTCCTGGACTAGGTCACTTTTCTGTGGCACAGAATCACATCCCTTTGCCCTGTCACAGGTGCACTCACGCTCTTGCTCTGCTCAGATCATGCTGAGAAGTCCCTCCCTGACAATCTCTCCACGGCACTAAAAGCAACCACACTGAGCCCAGAGCTGTTCCAGGCACGTGTGTGCTCACAGCCTCCCCAGGTCTTGCTGTGCAGTACAGACACACATTTAATTCTTCACTGAAATGGGTGTTTTGCTGGAGCTGCACCGTTCCAGTTGTCTCCTTATCTATCTGTTATCTCCTTGGCGCTTGTGCCTAATGCCCAGTAATGCAAATCAGAGACACCTACATGTTCCAAAGTGAAAGCAGAGACCTGCTGGGGACATGCTGCAGTTCAGGAGTCACTTCATTGTTGTTTCTACAGAAACTTTGAGTTAGTAATTCAGTGAGTTCTTATTACAAAAAAACTCCCCACCATTTCCCTTTGAAATCAGTCAAAGTACACACAAAACTATGCTTAGTCAAAGCAACTCCAACATTTTTCTTAACTAGATCTTAAAACTATCTCATCAGGGTAAATTTGCTGATTAATGCAAAAAAGAAACAAAACCATGCTCCAACAAACTAATTTAATAGGAATCGTCATGTTTAAATTCAGAAACTTCCTAAAAGTTTTCTGACAAAAATTTTGCTTTAATATGTATAACAGATAAAGCCTTGCATTCTGAAGGAGTTTGAAGT
This sequence comes from Anomalospiza imberbis, assembly GCF_031753505.1. Lineage (NCBI taxonomy): Eukaryota > Metazoa > Chordata > Aves > Passeriformes > Viduidae > Anomalospiza > Anomalospiza imberbis. Next base: position 143,180,775 of record NC_089681.1, on the reverse strand, counting down.
GATGGACACTACAGCCATGTTGCCTTTGAGGGTGGAAACTTAGTGACGTACAAGTGCAAAGCAGTTCTGAGAAGGATGAATAAGAATGTTCTATCAAGCCTTCCCAGAAAGCAAAGATCTTAAGCTTTACTGAAGTACTTAAAGCTTAGTACTAAAAACCCTACAATAAATGACACAATTCTTTTAACCCACAGCTGAAGTTTTGATTCTATTATTCTTTAATTTTAACATGCCTTTACACCCATGCTCCAAAGGTGACCACACTGAAACTGCCTGCTGTGAATGGTCCCTGGCCAGGATCTTGCTTTGATGGAGAAGCAAACAGCCCAAGAGTCCTAACTGGCACAGGACACAATGTGAGTGACTGACAACAACCTGACAGTACAGACAAATGTGGGACCACGACAGGCTCTGGGTCCTGTTCCTGTTCATTTTACCAGCTCTGGGCCCCTGATGTCAAAGATTCCTATAGGAAAGTTGGATGTCTCAAGAGTTTGAATCTTAGAACCCTTATTCTCCTATGATTACAGACCCAGAACAGAGGTCCTGACAGGTTTCTTTCCATGTTGACCTATGTGGGAACATTTCCTGCCCAGGGTCTGCTAAAGAGAGGGCTGAGAGACTGGGATCTGCCACTTCTTCCACTCCTTAAATAGTTAAATATGTGTTTGAGATTGCTTGAAATCCACGTGTTCCTGCCAGGATCAAGCTCCTATCTGTGGAGATGGAGCAATCTCCCTTCTTTACAATTTCTGACCATCTCTATCCCTCAAACTTCAGACACTTTAAAAGAATTTAATCTGCAGCCTCCCCAGCTGACCCATTACACCAGCCAAGATTTTGTTTTCCTTTGAGTCATAATAACCCAGCTGCTGGTAGAAGGAGGTTGCTGAATTTCATGAATCAGTAAGATACCTAGTACAAACAATCATGTTCTCCTATTTAAAGATTCTTTATTAATATATTGAGTGCAGGCTGCCAAATCACAGTTAAGGTGAATAATAACATTGATTCTTAAACAGAATTACCCTGCAGTATGCTCTATGTAGGCAGTGCTAGTATCTAAATCTCTTATCTCTGCAGATTTATAATGGTTTGTAAGGGAAACTCAGCTTTAAAAACAATGGCGTGACACAGCCTAAACCCAAGATAAATCCTTAAAACAAACACATGCTATGTTGTAACCAGCACAATGTTAAAAAAGACAAAAAAAGGAACAGCACTGGTAGGATGCATAAGTTCCTGAAGCCACAAGGCAAACCATATCTTGTTTCATTTTACATGATACTGAATAAAAATTGAATTGCTGTAGTTGCCATGGCAACTGCCACATCACTTGGCATTTCTGCTCCTTTAAATCACACAGTGCTACTGTAAAGGAACTCATGAACCAATGTGACACTTGAATACTTGTGCTTTATATACTGTTTCAGGAGGAAAACATAAATCAGTATAGACTGATAGTTGTCCCTGAAAATCGGGTTTGCTGTATTTTTCTTTACATTATAATCTCCTCATTTCCTTGTCGTGTTCTTTAAAAATTTGTAAAGAAGATGGAGGGCGTTGTCACAATCAGAGCACAAGAAAAGAAATTACTACTGACACATGATTTCCAAACTGAAGCTGTGACCTGTCATTCAGATGTCAAAATACCTCTGCTATGCAATATTCAAATCAAATACAGGGGATAAACATTGGAACTTTGCCCCTCCACAACCAGAGACGGTGTGATATGTGACAGAAGACAGTCTCAGGAGCATCCAGGCATCTCTTTAACTCTAAACTTAGCAGCAGCTTAAAAGGAATGTCTAACTATATACTTAAAGCTGAGCATATTCTAAATGTTTGTAGATTTGGGGCCATGACTTATATTGTCTGCATATAACATGCAGTAGCAGAAGATAGTTGACAAAATAATGTGGTAAAATGATACACATATTTCTGCTGCATATTTTTTGTTTTTAAACATTTAACACTTTTATTAACACTCTGGATGCAATTTACTTGAAAAGCAGCCCTCTAGTGGGCTATGTACTGTAATGAATAGTTAATAAATAGCATTAACATTATATCTAAATATTAGCTAGAATGCATTTTTCAAAAGCATACAAGGTCTTAAATAAATGAGCCACAGATCTTCATCATTCTCTTTGGAGAAATTTAATGTTCTGTTTAGCTTTATTCCTAAAATTTCTTGAAGTATTACTTCTAAATGCTACTGTGTGACTAACTTCTGATTAGCATAACTTTACTATTCATGTGTACTTACAAACTGTAATAGTGAGACATTATTCACTGTTAGTAAAATTTCACATAAGTAGTATATTTCTAGTAGAATTCTATGTAAAATGCAATCTATTGTTTTTTAAAGGTTACACAGCTTTAGAATCTGTAATTTGTGCGTGTGGGATAAGGTAAGTCTTTCTCATTATGCCTTCACCAAGAATATTTCAAGGATTGTACTCCTAAAAGCTTTTTGTTTATTGGCATTTCTCTTATTTCTATATATAAATTTGCATGCCTTAAGGCAAAGAACCCCTTTGTGACCTGATCCATGCCTCATCCACAACAATGCATGTGGCTCCAAACACTGCCCCTCCTGGAAATGTTTATCTGCTTACCAACACAGCCGCAGTGATCAGCAAAAGCCAACAGCAAGAGCTGTCTGTGGGAACTCCAATCTCACATAACAGGAAAAAAAACCAACAACAACAACTTGTTGATCTCTAAGTCATGGGGTTTGTAAGAAAAAATGCTGAAGGCAGGCATGGGGGGAAAGCCCTCCCTGGTGTCCTCTTGTCTAAGAACGCTTCCCCTGCAGTGCAGAGGTGTCTGCCCTCACATGTGCCTGTGCCTGGCTTCTGCCTGGTAAAAGAAGGGTGGGTTTCAGTGGAAGTGGAAAAACTTAGCTGTGTCTTGGGCTAAAACTTGAGTATTTGTACATGCACAGCTGCTGTTCATACACCATGGTCAGTCTCAGACCTACCTCATCTAAGTGATCTTGGGTACAGCATCCCTTCCAATCCTGGGTACCCCTGGGCAGTACCTGCTCCAGGTCAGGAGCATTTGGCTTGCCAAGATGTCACTGTAACAGAGACAGCTGGAGTAGATCCCAGGCTGATTTGGTCTTTATAAGCCAAAAGCCAGCACTTAGCACTTTGCCTAGTAGTCAAAGATCAGAAAAAGGTTTATACCTTATTCTTCAACAATTGAATGATTTGTCAAGTTCTGCACTTCAATTTTTTTATGGATTTCCAATCCAATATCATTCTAGGTAAAATATGGATATAGGGACAATAGGAACAAAAGCTGGAAACATTAAGGAAGGTAAGAAGCTAGAAACCTGATTCCTGCCTCTGAAGCCTGTACATCACTGGAAAGTCTGTCTTATCATGTCCTCTAGCTTCACTAGAATTTTTAAACACAGATTTCTTTATTGTAGTAACATCACTTTATGCAACATCAACATAATTTTGCACCTATCAAAATATCTATAAATTAAAATATCCTGAAACATGTCAAAATATCACTGCTCTATTTTAGGACATCTAGAGGTATAGTGAAACATTCATTTTGCATATATTTTGGGTTATTTCCATTTGCTTTAGAAAACTGTTCTAATTTTTATGTCTACCATATGAGAGCCATGATTCAAAGCTTACAAGTGAAGTTGTGATTCCGATGATTAGTTTCTTCTGTGCATTCTTACTGGGAAATTGAAAGAGGTAATTTAATATAACTTATTGTTAAGTGGGTGCTGTTTTGTCAGTTCAAGACAGGAACAGTGCCATTCCCTTGGTTTGTTTCAGGCCTCATTTATTGATTATTCAACTCACAGATTCTTATACCCCAAAACTGGATTACACTTTCTTGAGCCACTGGAGAGCCTGACTTGTTATTCTGAAACTGTGGTTGAAAACAAATTGCAGCCAAAAGCTGAATAAACATTTATCCATGTCACAGTAATTTTGGTCACAGCCAACCTGAGCATGGAATTGAACTTAAAAATACTGTGTTCCTGTCATAATTCAATGGTGCTTATGTAGGAGAGATAGAAGTAGTTAAGTTCCTAAAGGATGCTGAAGGGATACCTGACATGGTGACCCCTGTGCGGGGCTGTGGTTCATGGTGTCTGCTGAGCTCCCTTGGGCTGGAGAGAAACTCCTGGGAACAAATCCAGTTGCAATAATGTTGGTGTGGGATGGGGCTTCTGCTGCTGCTGCTTCCTGAACTCAGGAGGAGTCAGGTGGAGCTGTGCAGCTGCTAAGGAGGCTTTCCCTTCATGTGAGACAAAATGTTAACCCCAAGATCTTGCAGGAAGGCTCAGCCATTCAAAGCAACAAGTTCAACTCAAGTAGTGGTTCACATCAAGTTGGGGCAGAGGAGAACACAGTTATGGGTCCTGCTTACAAGCTTTTGAGCTCTTCAGTTTTTTACCCTTATTGTGTCTTTCATGGTATTATGCAAATAGACATCTAAACAACACAACTCATCCATTCATACCCTCATAGACACAGCTGAACAGCTGAAGATGACCTCAGGACTTCAGAGATTTATTTCATGTGTAGGAGATCAAAAGAAAATACCTCAAAGCCTCATTGTATCTGAATAAACAAGAAGGTGGGAAATGCTCATGAAGGATTTGTCTGGCACAAACATGAATGACAATGAGACCAACAAATCTCACATGGATACTGTAGAGGAGTTCTACTGGTTTTTTACTTTTAGTTTTTTCCAGCTCCTGTTATAGGTGCTGGAAAACTGCAAATAAAAAAGAAACATCTTGACAAATATAATTCCAGAGATGGTCAGTACTACAGCAATGCACAGATTGTCAAGATTATAACCTCAGCACTGGTTTTCTCTACCACAGAGTTATTCTGGTTTTCTGGTATAATCACCTTCTTGCAAAGATAAGTGTCAAAATAATTCTCATTTTAAGAGTGATATGCATCATATCAAACTCTAATCTAAGTCTCTGGATCCTTGTACTGTTGAATATTCTGTTAAAAATGTTCAATGTTGAGGTGGATGGACAGTAAAAATACTGGTAAAATCTGTTCTATAATGGCCTGAAAGAAGCTCTGCTTGCCCAGAGTCCAGACAGTGCTTTGCATTTTATCATTCACACCTTCCCATGAAATGTAAAGAACTTTTAAGTCAACATCCTGAAACACGAGCCGCTTCTGAAGTCCCAGCTTAGGAACTCATTTTTAATCCAGCTAAAGCAGAGCCTACCTACACTGACACAACACAGGCCTAGCTGAGAGAATCACAAGCTGTGGAAATCTTTTACATGACATAAAGATGATGAACTGGATTGCAGCTGTGGCAGACTCCAGACTCATGTTGTTAATGACTATATAGCACATGTTTATGCAGTGGTATAAAAGCAATTCATCAGCCCTCCCTGGACTTGACTGAATGGCTCAGTAAGCTTGGTGTGAATTTCATAGTCTGTTGTTGCTTTTGAAATGTTTTTTCTTGAGATAGGGGAAAGAAAGTGATAGATTGAGGAGCTCTGAGAAGCATTTCTCATCTCCACAGTGGAAGAGATAGTTTCCTTCCAGCACAGCCAAGACCTGGGAAGTCACTAGTGTCCACACATTCCTTACAGAGACACAAATCCTGTTATCATAGATCAACACCTAAAACAGATTCCACTGTCCAGAACCACACATGAATTACTGCTGAGCTGAGGAGAGTTCCTGCATTTGTCTGGACAGTGTCTCCATTTGCCCCTACCATCTGGGCTATGTTCTCTTGAGGTATTTCAGATATGAAAATTGTCTTGTAATATCAATCCTTTTTATTTTACAGGCCTGCATATGAAGATTATATATCCATTAACTTTGTCATGCATCTCACCTGCTGTCCAAACAAAAAGGTCATTTCTCATTCTGTACTGAAGTTTTTCTAAGTACTTTTGATTAGAGCATCTTGACTTTGATTTATTGTCACCATTATATATAAATCCATTCCTAATTCCAGTGTGAAGTAAAAGGAATCCTTATTCAACAAGAAGCTCTTTCATTATCTTTAAATGCATACTCTCTATAGTTTCAATAATAATTATTCACCAGGGTGAATAAAACACAAACTGCAAAACTGGATTACCATAGTTAAATTTAACCTGAAATAGCCTGAATCTGACACTGTATCAACAGAAAAAAAAAGCTTGGTTACAGCACTCCTCTATTTTTTGTTCATGTGAGACCACAAAAATGTATTCATTATGTACACAGTCATATCTGATAAGACTTAGGAAAGGGAATGTACACAGCTGGGAGAATTCACATCTAACAAAATACATAAGCAGCTGAATAAATGTTCTATCACCTTACTTGGTCCAAACCACTTGGTTCTTTCTCTGCTGATCACCCTATTTTGGATATAACCTGAATTGTATTTAGGCCAAAATGTCTGCTTTGCTTGGGTTAACCAGTTTTCACTTTTTGCCTTCTAATAATACATATTTGATAGAGTGTAAAGCACAAAATTCTGTCAAAGTCTTCATTAATCCAAGTTGTGTCAGTGTTTTTTTATAAAAAAGTTACAACAGCCTAAATATATGGAAGGTGAATTCTACAGTGATTTTTTTCTAAACCAAACACAAGAATCAGGCTGGTGAGGTCTCTGGCCTAAGAACTCTTCAATTTTTCATGCTCTGTTAGCTGGTCTTAGAATCTAGGAAGTCCTTAAAGTTATAGCTCCAGCACATTCCTTGACTACCATGGTTACAGCAATCCTATTGCTACAATGGGGATTAATTATACATTTAGCAGGTGAAAACTTCCTGCATTCCAACTATCCAGAAGGGAATTTTTCCTCCATTGACCACATATAACACAAAAACTGATTTAACAGTCAGCATCTGAAGTGGGCTTTCATTCTCCAGCAGACTGGAATCCATTCAATGACTGGAATTGGACAAAATATGTGGAGGTATTTTATTAGCATGGATGAGTCCCATTGGGTAAAATTATACTGAGTGACTTCCAGAGCCTGTACCCCAGTCCTGGTTCTCCTGCTATTAAACAGAAACCAGGGGCTGCAGACAGCACAACCACAAACTTCAGCCTGGCCTGAAGTCAGGACACAGCCTGAGGTGCACAGCCACACCCCAGGAGGCACTTCCCAGTTTCTAAGGTTATGCACCCATAAGAAACATTCCTAGATAAATCAGTTAAGGAGAGATGATGCCTTTCATCTTCTGATGATTTCACCTATCTTTGTTTCCAAGTTCCAATCCTTTCAGCTTTGGCCCTCAGCATCACAGCAGGTCTCAGTGTTATCACCTCTTCAAGACTGAATCTTTCAGTAATGTGAATGAAGCTGCACGGTGAACCTCACAAATCTCATCAAGTGAAGTTCTTAGGCATGAAGTGATAAAAATCAGAAATATAAACCCCAAAAATTGGTAAAGAAAGAAAACAACCTATTTCTTCTGTATATTAGTAGTAATATAGTTAGTAATTCATTATTTTTAATACTGAGAATAATGCAATCATGAGAAAAAGATATTTGCCTAGCCTTGTGAGCATTCACCACTAGCAAAATTACTTAAATGAAAAGGAAAAAAAAGAGATAACTGTGTACACAAAATTAGCACGAGAATTAGCAATCAACTGTAGTTCATACAAGGTTCTTAGCAGATAGCATCATGTTTATTAATAAATGATGAACTGCTTAGTGGAGTTTTTACTTAGTGATATCACTATAATAACAGACACATGTTTCATTTATGCTTCAAGTTACATCCAAAATAAGCGACATTCAGATGTCAGATTCTCTCTAATATCTAAAGATTCTTTACCCCAAATCTTAACTTCCACTGTTCTAGATGAGATAGCACTCCATCAAAACCAAGGGGAATAATATGACAACTTCAGTTGATGTGCTCATCTTTGGGGATTTTTTTCCTGTGATACAACAAAGCAAAAACTGCATTTCTTAAAGCTGGCTGCACTTTTCTCATAAGGATGGTATTTTTTTTCTCTGTGGGATACAGTATTTGTGCAGCAGATTGTATTTTGACAGATGCAACTGTATCATAAAAAGGCCCTTAGCACCATGAGACTGGTAGCTCACATACATTCATGAGCTCCAGAATTTCTTTAAAAAATCCCAATAAAGAAAATATTTTTGAGACTGTAAGATGCCTGAAAGCCACTTACCTCCCCCACACCAGTCTGCAGAATTTTCAGTCCAGTTGTTTTTTCAAGCTTCTCTTTGTTTATAGCTGTAAGGAAAAATTAAGATTGAGAGAGTTAAAGAAAGCTGGAATATGTATGATTTCACAGCATTTCCCACCAACCTTCTTTCCTTCATCAATAAATTCACAACAGTTCCTACCTATTCCATCTATGGAATATCTTTCCCTGAGAGCAACTCTGCCAGTCAGTTTTTTGAATGCATATTTATGCTATTAATTGCTCATTATTATGTGAAAAAGAAAGCCAAGCTAATTCTATTTTCTACAGTATTACACACATTTAACACAGATACACGATTTGTTTAGAAAGTTCTTTTCTGAAGATACTTCCCACTTGCTTGCATTGAAGAGCTGAGCAGTAATTTACCATAAGAACAGCACTGACACTGTGTAGGACTTTTCACAACAGATACAGACTCTTATCTCACAGGTAAAATAAGGAGTTTATTTCACACCACCAGGATGCAATGCACTTTTTTTTTTAATTTAGTTTTTTCTCTTTAGCATCTATGTCACTAAAAGCATTAAAAACTAAAATAAAGCAACCCAACATAAAGCAGTTAAATAAAAGGTAATAATCACCAAGACTACGATTATACTTGCAACCCAAACCCGCTCAAGGCATGGGCTTGAGCACTGCTGTACACCTGCCCATTCTCTTAAACCTGTGTTCTGGTATGGGTTTTGCTGTGACTGTTAGCAGCCTCAAAAAACAGTGCTCAACCAGTTCTGGGAACAGCACAAGGATGAGATTATTCCTAGCTGGGTGTATGGGTACTGCCATCCCATTCTGCATGGGAAGATTTTAACCTTCCAGATGCAAACTTTGTCAGTTGGACTTGTGGCCAAAACCCAGGCACCTGGCTTGATTTATTTATGAGTAGCAATGAAGTCTTGCAGCCTTGTTAACCTCTCCTTCCTTTAGCTGCCTGGGATCCAAGTGAGTCATCTGGGTTCTCTCTGCTGTCTTTAGAAAGGGATGCACATTTAATGTGGTGAGTCATCCCACACATCTTGCACATATCTGCAGGCACCTACCTCTTCTTTGATTATGAACAAAATTTGATAGATGCAGCTTCTGAATTTTGGTTGCCTAAAGCAAACCTTCCAATCAGAAAGGTCAAGAAGTGCTAGGAGCATGCTGCACACTGTAAATTTACATGAAAATACTTCAGGGAATTAATTTTTTTTCATTTGTGAAAAATTTCCCTTAATTGTTGCTATTTGAAACATTTAAAACAGCTCAGATTTCAGGAGACATTTCTTGAAGATTATTCTGAACTGATACTTTATTGAGTTTGTCCAAAGTGCAACACAAATGACTCACATTTATTCCAGAGGTAAGTCAGATCATTAGGCTCCATCTCACCACTTATGGAAATATTTTTGTCAGAGTTTTTACATGCAAAGACTCAGGAAGTTAAACCTCTTGCAATTCTAACACAGAAAAACTTTTCTGACTGCCTTCTGCAAGGGGTGAAGTTTGCTCCCAATTCAAAGAAGAAAGCTCTGTACACATTTTAGACCCAGACACTTTTATTTTTGTATCCTTTTAATATGCTGATTAAGCAGAGAGGAACATGGAGTCTCAAGCTAAGAAAGTTTAAATGCATGTTTTGCTGAATGGCAACCTACAACCTACATGCAATACTCACATACTTAACACCTGAGGCATGATTTATACATTCACAAACATATTTATTCTACCCAGAGCCAAAGGGACCATATGAAGGCAAGTTGAGTGAAATATGAAATTTGAGACCACATTTTGCAGTTTTGTATATCTTGTGTGGTATGAATTTCCAAAAAAAAAGAGTAAATCTTGGAAAAGATATGCCATGCTACCACACTGACCACCTCACACCCAGAAAACATATTAAAGGCAGATTTCTACCAAGTGCAAAAATAGATTTATAAAATGAGAACATTCCATAGCCTCCTTCGAAGAAACTGAATGGTCCAACAAAGGATTCTTTGGCAGCTTAGGATAAAGAAAACTGCACAGCAGAGTGGCTGCAAAATAAATGGCTATAAGTAAACAACAAAGCTTAAATCCCACTGTGTAATTTCTTACCACATGAACAGTTAATAGAAAGTATTGGCTCTGCTGAATCGCTGAATTTTATAATTACTATTACAGATTTGACCTCCTTTTCATAGGTTTCCTGCAGACATTAATTATTGAAGCTTTGATATTAAAAAACAACAACAAAAAAGGTTTATTTAATACCCCTGCTTTCCCCCTTGAAACACAAAGGACAGGTCTGACAGCCCTGCTAACACAAACCCTGCCAAAATTAGGAGGCATGAAGGCACGAGGTGTTATTGATTAAATCATAACCGGAAAATGGTCAAGCCCAGGCTCTGTCAGATGTGGAGAGAGACACGGCCGACAGTCTCCGGCGTGCTCACTCCAGGCGTGTGCAGCAGAGAATTTTAGCTAACCTTGAACTCCACAAGCTGCCCAGCAAGGTCAAGAAATTCTGTCAGAAATGGTGCTGAAGCTGAAGCAGTACCCACGTATCAAGCAGCTGCTTCAAGCTGTGGAATGGTGAATACAACCACTTAACCTTTTCTATGCAGGACAATAATGGAGAATTTGAAACAAGAAGACAAAGTCAATATAGATAGATGGAAGAAGTGGTGGGAAAATGTATTCAGATATTAAGAACAAGCTACTAATTCTCTGAAAATTGGCCCAAATTTTTGAAAGTATTTTAGTGTACTAACTGCTAGCTCTTATGCAAATACCAGTGTACAGCAGCTGATGTTTCAGTTGTAAATTTTATGAAAATAGAAATTACAGTTCTGGGTAACATGGTATATTGAAAATTTAATCAAGGTTATTTTTTTATGGTCACAGTTTAAAGTCCTATAATACTAATGGAGAACTGACAAACTCGTAATAAGAACTGCTATTCAAAATTTAAAAAAAAGAAAAAAAATACCCAAACAAAATCCCCCTCAAACCAGTTAGCAACATAAAAATCCATTTTTTTAATCTTCCATTAAAACAAAAACGGCTTCCAAACCCACAAAAACGGAGGCCTTTAAATTAAATTCACTAGATGAAGGATATGCAAATTACCTGAAGAAGCGAAGCCCTATAATGTTCTCAAAATTCTGCAATAGCCTATTTAATTAGTATTTTAATTTATCAGAATAATTCTTTGCACTTGACAATTTATGCAGTATTCCATATAATTAAGCACGTAGCTACAGTGGAATAATTTTGCCTACTCTCTGTATACCAGTTATTTTAACCTGAAAGAATCTGTGGAAGTCTCTTCTGTGATCTAAATTACAATGGGGACAACTTAATGGCTTTGCTCTATTAGAGAGCATGATGAGGGTGTTACTGAGTGTTTCAGGGTAGGGATTGTCACTGCTCAGTCTTCACTAACCTGAGGGAGGTCTGCTGTGTTTTCTGAGGGCAAACATTTATTTCCTTTAGCAAAGTTATCTGTCAGTGGCACAGTCAGGAATTGGAGTGCGTAGGTTTGGCAGGTTCAACCTCAGAGTCCATCAGTTATTAGAAGGAGCAAGTTATGGAGGGCTCTGAGCACAGCTCCAGTCTTATTACTGCACTTCTGGAAGGAGGTTTTCTATCAAGCAGGCTGCCAAGCACAGCTGCACCCTCAGCTGACTCATGGGAGCACACACTGGCTTGGGGGGAGAAAGGGAACCAGGGAAAGGGTTTCAGCAGGAAGCCTCCCCAGCTTGGCTCCCGGGCTGCTGCAGGATTTACCTGCCCCAAAGAAGAAACCACCCTTAAATACGAAAAATGTTTCTGGGAAGATGGCATCACTCACAAGGAAAACTTGATTTTTGGTTTTATTTGACTTTGAGTGTGAATTGTATTTGATTGAATGTAGGGAAAAAGTACCTATGGGCATAGGATTCCCCTGACCTCTATTACCTGCCCAGTTTATAATGAGCCAATTCATGCTCTAGACTCACTACCTATATTGACTGGACCTCCAGTCAATAAATTGAGGGCAACTAATTCAGATTTAGGCTGCCAGATGAATTCTACAACCACTCTTTTCTTCCCATCATCTTGCTGCAAAGCTCTTTTCAAAGAGCCACATTTAGAAGAATTTCATTTATTTTCTTCTCTTACGATAGGAAAGGGAAAAGGAGAAAGGCAATTCCAGAGAGATAGTGCCTATTACAGATTTTAGCTTTTTAACAAGTATCTCTAAGACAAGCAAATGTTTCATTTATTTACCTCAAGTTGGACTTTTCTATCTCCTCCCCTACAAGGAACCCTTGAATATTTGGAAAGCTTCTTCATAGCATGGTTCAGAGAGAGTGCCTTTGTCTTTGGCATGGCTACACACTGTGCTGTGGAAGCACATTTCTCTCTCTCAGGATTTTTCATAGAGGTGCACAGAGAGAAAGAAAGAGAAAACAATTTCTATTTATGTTCCTTGTTTTTCCCATGTGGAATGTGTTTGCCGAATTGTTTGCCTGGGGTGATTGCTTGATTGGATTCTGGTGAGGATTGTTTGAGCCTGATGGCCAATCCAACCCACCTGTGGCTGGACTCTCGTGAACAGGGTCACGAGTTGTTAGTAGTTAGATTTGGTAGTTAGAAAAGTAGGTATGTAGTTTTAGTATCTTCCTTTATATAGTATATTAATGTATTATAGTATAGTTATAATAAAGAAATCATTCAGCCTCCTGAACTGGAGTTGGACATCATCATTTCTTCCCATTGGGTTCGCCTGCATTTTCCAATACTGTGCCATGCATGTACACAGCAAATCAAAAGCACAAGATGGAATAATCAAAATGCATCAGCTCAGAACAAGAATGACCAACTCAAGTGACCAGAAAAAGTGAGAAGAAAGGTGCCTGTACTAAATTTTATAATGCAATTAGTGAGAAATAAGTACACAAGCTGCAGGCAGAAGGTATTTTGTCCTCCAGTCTTTACAGGGTGATGGCACAAGATAGCTGCTTCATGTGTAATTTCTATTTAACTGGCAGCCAGGCCTGGAATAGAAATGGTTGCAGAAAAGTCAAAGCCACATTGCTGTGCTAGCAACAACCTGCTAAATACTATGTCATATTCAATTTTCAAGTCATTTTTCAAGTGATTTTAATTAGATATTGTTTCAATCTCATGTGCATTAATTTAATTTCTGATATCAACATTTCAGCTTTCAATCTGTTCAGATGCAGTACCTTGCTGCCTGGAGTAATTTAAAATATTGTTTGCATCTCCAGCAATTTTGAGAGCACACATCCTTTACAACCTGCTGTAGCCAACAAAACCAGCAGATGGAAATTCAGACCATGCTCACCACTCCCTGTTCACCTTTGCATTGTCACAGATTTTGGTATGAAGCAGCTAAATCTCTAGGCTCACAATCAAGGAATTTTCCATCTCTTTTTGTATTTAATTTTATATAAAAAATACACACAAAAGCCCTTTGTCAGGGAAATAGCAACACTGCATGTTTCCCTAAGAGGGAAATTGGGCTATACTTGAATAGCTGTCAAGAGCTGTATATTTTTTAAACTTATTCACTGAAACAATGTCACTTTTCCCACTGTAAACCATCTACCTCTTACATCCATGCTCAGGTAATATTCAAGGATAGAGTAGCAATGATTTTATACAGCAGGACCTCAGGTACCTATGTCTTTGCATAGATTAGGGAAGCATTTTAACACATTCTTTCTGCACGACTGCTTGTATTGACTTATTTCTGCTTCTTCAATAAATAACTGCTCAATTGTATGTCTTCCTTTAACTTTCCTTTAAAATGAGCACACTGCAATTCTGGAATTATCTAAAATCTGGTATTTAAATTGTAGTAAAGGAGTTTGGGATGTATGAAATGGCATTTTTTTATTTCTCTGGAGTTTTTTTTGCTTTGTGATGGGATCCATCTCTACAAACTTTGCTGTCTCAACTAAGAAATCAGTCAAATTCCCTGCCTTGTCAAGAGAAGTAAATAGATATCACCAGAGATTTACTTATCCCATCTTGAGATTGCTATAGTTTATATATATATATATGTACCTCCAAAATACTTCAGCAGTAAAACATTTCAACAGACAATGCCATGGCTACAGAGAGAGATTTTTAAGGTGTGGTGTAAGGATGATTCTGTTTCTGAAATATGAACAAACCCAGTTTATATGAATTAGAACTGTAGAAATGAAAAACTTTCATCTATCCTAAATATTTCTTTTTGGCAGAACTTCAGGAACCTATTATCAAAAATATTCTCTTAAATAAAGAGATTGGTGTCCATCAAAATAAGAGTTTTGAGTAATAACAAAAATAACCATGCTCTGGATAGGTATCTTGTGTTATATGTTATATATATGCATAGATGTGTGTATATATGTATATATATATATAGTTATATGTTGTATATGCTCTAGAAACACAAAATATATTTCAATGAATGCTTAACAGTGACAATTTTTAACACTACTGGCCATTTTAACAGTGACAATTCAATGCTGCACATTACTTGACAGAGTGCAATGCATGTATGTGTAACAACTCGCTTGCATACTTAAAACACTTATCCATTATTTATAGCAAAAGTTGTACCAATTCAGCCAGTGTTAGCAGAAAATGAAAAAAAGAAGTGTCATTCCACTTTTCACATCAAAATTTGTTCACATAAATATTCCTTGACAAGTTTCAGCTCTGAACAGAAAATTCAGATGAAACAACCTGCAGGGTGCTGAGCTGAAATTGGAGCAGAGCAGGTTCGGGTAGACCAAGGTGTGACTACCAGTGCAGTGCTTCTCTGCAGAGTTATTTCTGGGTGATTGCGAATGTCTGGATCAACTATTAATCGTCCTCTTTAAAGTCCCCCTTAGCTCAATGTCAAAGTTCACCATCATGAGTCCAACCTTAACATTTGAAAACCAGAAAGCAAGATTCACGGTCTCAGGGAATGGGCAGACAAGAAAAACCACCTGGGCCTTTCTTAGCCCTTCCCATGCAGAGCTCTCCTGGCTTCCTCACATTCACCACTCTGTGAAAAACAACAGTCCATAAGACAAGCTTAAGGCTACAGCTTTTTTCCTTTTAAGTAGAAATTTTTTTTGGAATAACAATATAAAGGAACAGGTTTTCTGCCATGTTTTATTTATAGTCAAGAATTCAACAGATTGCTTTAATTTTCTTGGACTGAAAATACTACCCAAAAAAACAGATAATAGCAGTAACTCAGCTTCTCAAGAGTAGCTAATATTCTAGTTTTGTATCTGCTTTTTCCTTCTATTTGAATAATCTCTCTTTCCATACAACTAATTTTGATCTCTCAGGATATCCATTCCATCTCCTCTTTGTGATTAATTATTTTTAAATAAGCAGAAAGAACCACTGAAGTCATCCAGAGGTTGATCTTTATGGTTGTAGCCTTGTAGAAATTCAGGAAAGCCTGTTATCTGGAACTTAACTGACCTTCTGTGGTTTCTTTAGAATAGATGATGTGTTACTGGGCCAAAGGAAAGGACTAAACCATCTCTCCAGAAGTCTACAAGATACTTTTTCTAGAGTTTCCATTATTTCTTAACACAAAAGAAATGGACAGACTCAGGAAAATAAATCCAAGAATAGTTGTTGCAGCTTTAAAGAAGCAATCCACACCTCCCTAGGGTATCCCTGGAAAGTACACTGACCCGCTTTCATATTATAATACATAATATTTTAAAACATTCATATTAGCATCTAATTATTAATCCTCATCTTTGTTATGCTCCACTTTTTTATCATTGTTCTGCTTTTTTTGAGTCTTAGCCTGAAACAGGAAGAAATGTATGACTTATTCTTACACATTTGAAATTTGTCAAAATCTTTGGATGGACACGATGGTGTATCTGTGCTGGTTTATGAAAAATTTAACGGACACTACCACTAATTCTCAGCATGCCAAATGTTATTTTTAATAAATACACATTCAAGAACTGTCATTTTTTTCCCAGTCATTTCCTCAGTTAATAAAACAGCACCCTGTAGGTTCATTTATTTAATGATCCAAAACACAACTTCGAAACACGTTATTTGTTATTCATCTACGACTACACTTAATGTCATCCTCGTGGCACAAATGTAACAAGACTCAGTCATAAAAACATTAGCAATATTTCAACTGACTGGCTCACTAAATCATGAATAGCACAGCTAATGCACAAGGTCATTCACTAACAAAATCTATTTGCTGTGCCTCAGAATAAAATGTAAATATTTATTACCAAGGATGCCACCAGTAACAAGAGTCACAATAAAGCTTTCAGATGAGAGTGAATAGGGACCATGTTAACTTGCTCATTGTTTCTCAGAACAGTTTTTCATAATTCTGCTTTCATGCAAATTCTGAAAACTACTACCTTTAAAAGGAATTCTTGAAAATCAGCAAGAATGGAAAAACCCTTATATTTCAGAATTACAGGCCAAATATTTTTTGAAGAATATAAACTTTAATAATTTCATAAAAATCCATTATTTTTATCCTTGGGTGGGTGAAGTGCAAAATAAGGAAGATAAATGCTTGCCTACAGAGATAACTGTGTCCTAAATACATTTACAGGATTTGAATGTGCCTGTGTCTGCAGGTATGCACATTTGATGGGAATGAGGAGAAGCATATAACAGGAGACATCTGAGTGTGTGAAGGATGGCTGCTTTGCAGTACTCAAAACATTATGATTATTACAACCTCCGCCACATTGCTGTTCATGGCCAGAATCACTGTGCCAAAGGCACTGTGCAAACATGCTACTAAAAGGTGGTTCCTGTGCAAAAGAGCTTCTATCTACCAAATGACTGGAGACAGTAATTGGTGGCAGAGGGGTAGAGATAACAAGGAATGGATATTAGGCAAGAGAACAGCAGAATGCCAAAGCTGCCTCCATCCACACAACGCTCTTTCTCTTATTTTTTGGCATGGGAAGTGATGTGTTCAGCTAAGCCTTATAAATCCTTTACAAGCTGCAGCACTTTCACTGTTTCACTGTTAGGGGCAGAAGAGACTTATTGGCAGGGTTTAAAATAAGGAGAAATGGCAGGAAAGGACACTCTGATCAGCTCTCCCAGAAGTGCTGGAAGCAAAGGCAAAGCTTTCCCATTCTCTAAATGGTGTGATGGAGAGGTCTCTCCTTTGTGGTAGGTTTAACCCAGTGCTCACTGGAATGAGTTTCTGCTGGCACCATCCCTCCTGTAACAATGCTATGGAAACATTTTTTAGGACATTCCTTCTAAGTGTAGAAAAGGCTACCTGGGCTGTGCCACTCCCCATGGTGCCAGTTCCATCTGAGCAGGTTAAAAATCTGATTATAAACCTCTCATTGGGCAAAATGCCGTTCTGTGTCCCAGACCTCTGTGCACTTTGTGTGAGAATCCTACACCCCAAGAGCAAAGCATTTTGTCACGCCGTGTTTTTAAAAAGAAATCATAAGCAACTGCAGAAACATTCAAACTAAAGAAGACATGTGAATTGACAGTGAGAGGCTGTGGACTAATGTTGTGAATCAGGAGTCTGCCCCGCTAAAACTGTTCACTGTCCATCAAAATGCCAGCTACACAGTCCTATCAGTAGCCCCTTATCCTTTTTATTTTCAAAATGTGCATCATTAGCAAAAAATCTGCTATTTAAACTAGTTGAGCCTACTTGGTAAATTTTGGGTGACAAGATTTAGAGAGTGACCTCAGGAGCAGTTCCACCAGCCAACACAGGACAGCAGTAACCTCTCTCAAGGGTATGATAACCCCTTTCATTGGCACTGGTACATTCAGAAGGAGACATTGGCCCACAGCCTTTATGAGACTGTCAGACTTGTATGAATTATGCAATTTAACACATAGGAATCATAACTGCATACAATTTTCGAGAAATGTAAATGAAATGCCTATCTGCTTTATGTGTACATGGGCACAGGTCACTGTTTTAGTGCCAGTAATTTCAAGCAATTTCTGCATGCTATTTTTGGAAAAAAAAAATTAGCACAATAGCATTCTTATGGGGTGAAAATCTATAGGAGAGTTAAAAGCTCAGTGAAACATTTTCTGACTTCTGTCTGACTGCTGTGTTTGTCAGGCAGACACTGTCCTACCAAGACAGGCTGTAAAGTACTCCTAAGACTGTGAATAAAGCCATGCTTTCTCCTCCCTGACACTGTGGCCACAGCACAGGTTTGTTTCCAGGGTTTCCCCTTCATGGAAATATATGGAAACTAGCCTTAAAAGAAATATTTGCTACTGAAAAAGAAAGGTGCCTATTGCAAGAGCAGTATAGATAATGACTTCCTTGGGAAATAATTTTGTGAGAAAGTGGTTTGCATATTTCCTGATCCTTTTGCTTTTGTAGAGTGCTGGACCCATGACTGATTTCTAAAGGAGAGCATGCAGTTGTGATGGTATTTTAAAATTCCTTTATAAATCTATATCATCTATATCTATATCTATATCCCTATAGATCCATATTACATACCAGAGCCCTGTGCTTTATAAATACCTACAATAATCTACACATACACACATAACATGCATGTCTCCATATAAGATGCAAACATATAGCTTATTCCACACTCTACTCTTCAAAAGGGAATACAGAACTGTAGTATAAACATAAATTAAGT
The DNA here is from genome assembly GCF_031753505.1 of Anomalospiza imberbis. Lineage (NCBI taxonomy): Eukaryota > Metazoa > Chordata > Aves > Passeriformes > Viduidae > Anomalospiza > Anomalospiza imberbis. Next base: position 143,161,943 of record NC_089681.1, on the reverse strand, counting down.
ATGAGGTATACATCTCCACCCATCAAGATTAATGTATATTATTATCCCTTGACCCCTTCTTAATGTTCCATTTTACCACGTTTCTAAAATATTTATACCATACAGGGTGTTAAATTATAGCAATTAAGACCATAGTATGGTTTTATTAATATTTCATCAGGAATGTTTCATAATTTGAATTTCCTTGGTGCCCTTCTGTTGCTTTGCTGAACACAGGGAATGAAGGGCATTTCTGTCTTGTTCTTCATCTTTGCAGAACTTTACCAGCTTTTGCTTTATTTAGCCACATGCGGAGTTTGCAGCTACTGCCTTTTTACCTGATGACTGATTCATGTAACAGTTTCAGGTTTCTTATGGCTAGTTCTATGTCTCCAACAAAATAAAGACATCAGCAAACCAGAGATGGTCCAGAGAAGGGCCGATAAAGGGACTGAAACATGAATTCAAGGAGAGGCTCAGCCAGGGGTTTGTCCAGCAAAGTCTTCACAGAAGTCTAAATGGTAATTTAACTGCTGCTGGCTGATGCTTGGGCAGGATTATAATAAAGATGGAGCCAGAATTTTGCAGAGACTCACATCAAAAGGACTCGAGGCAAATTGCTACAAAGGAAATTCTGATTGGACAGAAAGAAAAAATTATTTTCTTAGTAAGTGATGACTAAGCACTGGGACAGGCTGCCACAAGAAGCTGTAGAATTCATTGATATTTTCACAATTCAAGTGGAGCAGGGCCTCAAGAACATAAATTTTAAATTTGGCACAGCTTTAGACTGGTTGTTGGACCCAATGACCTCCAGAGGTCCCTTCTGACTCCATTTTTTTCTGATTATAAATATATGCATATAAAAACCATTAAATACAATGATCTTCACAAGAAACTATTATTTTATCCCAACATTTCTGAAGTACTGACAAACCCTTCCTTGAAATAGGTACTACATGTTTTTGTGAGGAAAGGCTGTTGTTCTCAAAAGTACCATCATTTGTCAGACCTGGAATCAGCAAAGCAGTTTTATTTTTGGATCAGTTTGTTCTTATGCAGCCAACCACTTTAAGACATGTTCAGCTTATGAATCACAACCCAAAAGCACTGGAGTAAAGAAGAGAAAGTGAAAAATTTGGGAAAATTCAAAACCAACTAACATTTGGAGCATGCAAATCTTCATGGTCATCACAACAGGGCTGAATTAAGTTATGAGAGCAAAACTGGAGAAACTGCAAGGATTAAAAATTGGAACATTATGTGAATAGTGAAAAAAATAAAAGATTTTTAGAGAAAAGAAAGGTCTCTTCTTGAAGCAGTGTGATGTCACTGCATAAAAGGCAGGTGGTTAAAGGACACGGTGAGTTTTATCTCAGCCAAATCATGAGGCAAACAGACACCAAGGGAGAGGAGAAAGAGAGAGGGAGCCATGGAAACACAGAGGGATGGGGGCAAGGAAAAAACTACTCAGGTCTTCAGATTAGGTTTGGCTATTACCTACACTTTCCAATCTGTAATTCAAAGGCAGTTTCCAAATGTAGTTTTAGATATCTGAAAATTAGGCATTTAGTTAAAGTTACTTTGCTACTTCCCTTATAGCTGCTAGAGAGAGGCACTCCCAGAGAGTGCTTCATCCTCTCTGAGGAAGACATAATTCACATACACGTACAATGTCACCATCCATTTGACATGCAGCCATGACACCCCAAAAGCAGTTGGGGGTTGATGCAAAGACTCCAGGAACTGACTTTCATGATACAGAAGAAGGTAGGTGATCTTTCAAGGAAGAGGGATATAAAACTAATGGGTAGAAAATCAACATGGGAAGAAGGGGAAATCTCTCCTAACCACAGGCTGAGTCACCCAGACTACAGCAAAAAACTCTTAACATTTTAGAGTCTTGTTTTCCTATGATTCTGAAAGTGCAATTTCAAATGCAAAAGTAATTTTGGACTTTCTCCTAAAAAAAATAAACCAAACCAGTATTTTTTTCTCCATTCATATATTTTTTAAATTTTATACGGTCCAGAATATAGCATAGTAGTGAGTAATACTAACATAGAGTGATAAAATTGACCTAGAAAAATTCAAAGTGAGAGAATAGAAGACTTAAAATGACAGCTGTAAAACATTTCAATAATTTTAAAATATCAAGAATGGTTTTTACTAAGTACAGACTACAGCATCTTATTTTTGTTTTCTGAATGATTAAAGTGCTTTTTTGTACTGCAATTATGTTACAAAATATTTTAATATATGAATTCTTTCATTCAGTACTTGCACCCTGTTTTGAAACTAATTGAATGTTAAAGTTTTTTGTATTTCTACTGTGGGTGAAAAAAAAAAAAAAAAGCAGAATTACGTGAACTACAAGATTCAATTTTGATTGATAAGATGTACAAAAAACTTCCTATCCCATAAAATTTGCTGAACAAAGTTGACAAATCATCAGTTGGAACAAGTACCTCCAGGGTTATGCTGGAAGGATTTGGTTGATGTGGGAATTCATATAAATGGGGGCCCCAGCAAAAGAGCAATCTCTATATTACATTGTCACACTGCAGGAAGGCTTGATGCTCCTTCAGGTAACAGTGTGCCAAATATAAAAAACGAGCAATTTCAAGCAATTAGTTGCACCAAAGGTTGAATGAGAAGCTGAATGTCCTGCTGCCTTACAAGTGGGGATAGGAAGGAGAAAGGAGGGTTGTTTTTCACTTGTACAATGGTTGAGGAGATGAAGGCAAGATAATTTACAGGTTGTTCCATCTCTTTTTGATGGCTAACTTAATTAGATGTTCTGTAATTTTGTATCTGGATAATTCCTTGGGTCAAGTTAGAAACGCAAATCCTAAAAAAACCTCATCTTTAATGGATAAAAACACCAAGGTCCTGTAAATACAGATTAATGTAGGATGGAATTATACGCAAGGTGTATGTGTTTTGTGTGTATGATGTATGGTGCTGCAATAGGACTTGCATATATTTGAATATTCATTAGATCTTCAATATCTTGGGAAAAAAATGCAATAAAGGCACAAAGAGAAACAGAGATAACAGGGAGAAGATGCATCTCTTTCATTTCCCTAATTTCACAGTGTATAATGATCTACCCATCTATTTTCTTATTTAAAAAATATCAACAAGATGTTTGGTATTATAAATTACATTAAATAATAGACATTAATAATGCATTATACTCTTGAATCAATTACATTCTTTAAATTAAATCCAAATATATTAATACTTAAATAATAATTAATATAAAATTAACTTTTAAATATAGCACTGTATTACTTGGTGGGAATTATATTAGTAGTTAGAATACTTTAAGGACATAAGCCTATCTAAATCAAATTACAGGCACTGCTGACAATTCATTAAAAGGAATTAGAATATACCATCTATTAGATAACTGCAACATATAATTCCATTATTATATTCATCATAGTATGGCATCTACCTCATTCTTTTAAACTGCCACACTATTACTTGTGCAATTTTACTATGTTCGATGCCACACTTTAAAATTATTTCAACAGCAGTAGTGCTAAAGGAAAACAGCAATTTTATAGAGCCTAATACATCTGAAGGGGAAAGCACTCACAGTATCTAAATATGTTTTCTATGCACAGTTTGAACTGCAGTTGTTCAAAGTGAAGCCTTGCCTTTGGTGTGGAACATGAAGTACTTGGGAGAGAAGAGCAGAGCAGCATCAAAGGAGGCCCCACCATCTGATGGCACAGAATGCATGTATTGACTTCAGATTTTGAAAGGCTTCCTTTACCTTGAATAGTTCACAGATCCAATGAAAGTCTGAACAGACCCCAGTGAATTTAAATGTTGCTCTAACTAAAATGTAGTATTTGAGAAGGACATACAAGTTATTCTATTATTAGGCTTGTTATCAGCGAGCATGGTAGTAATTCAGAGACAAATATATGACACATTAGGCTTTTGGACCAGAGAGATTACAAAAACTACAAATATTACTTGTGTTTACAATTGTCAGTACTCTGTGAAGAAGAAGCCAAGCTGCCTTTTATAAGGTAGGCAGAGGTTTCTTTTTTAACAACAATTAAGTTAAAATAGTTAAATAGCCTATTTTTCTGACAAGTTTATATTATACAACATGTTTTCAGCCTTCAAAAAGTCACAAAGAAATTAAAGTGACTTTTGGATTTGACTTTGGCATTAGGTCTTTTTCACACTTACAGCTTTTAATTTCATATACTGTTTTGTTTAATTAATTAGTATTGAATTTCAAAAGGACCATGATTATGATTTTTTTAGTTGTAGCAGAATCAAGAGATTCTTGTCATATTCAAGATGCTGATCCCATATTAAACCTGGGTGCTAGATAATACCACAAGTGAAGATGCTCCCTGTAAGGGAGGGAACATTGCACATATGTTAAACTAATTTTTTTTTGAGAACCAGGGAAACTGCTTTTATGAAAAGTGAAAACAAAATAAGTAGGTAACTGTCTTTTACTTCCATTATTAGGTTTTGTTTCAAATTTGATTTAAAGTACCTGTTTCTAATGGGAAAGAATACCTGTTCTGTGGGAAGAACACAATTCTTCCCACTGCTCATGTAATCAGCATCAAGCTCCCTGGCACAGTCTGGAGCACATACTTGGGGGAACCTAAGATGTTGCTAATAAAAGTTGCAGCTGGTATTCCTCTCACAGAAATTACAACTCTAGAGCAGAATCTGTGTTTGTGTCTGGGCTGCCAAGGTGGAATGCTGCATCTTGGCACGCTCTGCCCTGCCTGGGCCTGGCAGTGACAAGGGACAGCTGGACACATGCCCCAGTCTGTTGAGCTGCCATGGCAATGATAGCCCTTGGCAAAATGAACGAGTAGGAGCCATACATAACATTTCCCATTTTGCAGCCAAAGCTATCAGAGCATGTCTGCCTCAGTCCCGTAGCTGAAGCCATCCCTGTGCATCCCTGCATCTCAACACAGCCCAATTAATCTCAATTTATTAAGAATTCAACTCTGAAAAAAAGCATATTTTCCCTACTGAGCTTGCATTTTTTTTTCCTGTTTTGCAGTTTTATTTGAGCACTCATGAACTAAGCACAGTGTTGGTTACTTGGCTGATGATAGCAAAGGTGTCTGAACAATTTTTTGGCTCTAGTCATAGTATGAAACAGTCATAGTATAAAATATATAAATATGAATTCATATAAAATGCTTTTGCAAGTTGTCTCCAACATCTTGATCTTATGGCTTTGTCAGACTTAATTTGAAGAACAGTTTTCTGTGCATAACTCTTAGGCCATAATTTAGAAGTTCACCCAAGGCTGAAACTTGGAGTGAGCTTGTAACCACCCCACTGATTTCACTGCCATGCTCCATATAGGTGCTGTCAAGGGGGAACCATATCTTGTTGATTTTATAGGGTCACACTTTCATGGGCAGTTGGTTCAACTCTCCCAAAATATAACTGCTGTGCATCAATTTCAGCTAGACATAAAAGTCATATCAAGCTGCTTCTGCATTGTGACTGGAAAGAGATTGCATAATATAGACACATCCCCTTTATACAATAATACCTGCAACAGTAAAAGCCTTTTTTCTTCTATATAAGACAGGAAAGTTGTGAAAGAGTGAGATAAAAATGATTTGTGTAAGTCACCAAAAAGTCTACTGCCCAAACCAGAACCCCTCAGTGTCCTGTCAGCTGTGAAAAAATATAATATTTCTAAAAATACTCATAGTTTAACACATCCACTCCAGCACAGAACCTGTAATCAAACACTACCAGGGGTGCAGGATAAAAATAAATAAGTGAAAATAAAATGAAATTATAGAGCTAAAGAAATCACCTGGGCTAAATATTTTTTCTCATTTTTACCCTCAGCCTTTTTCTAAAGAAAGGTAAGGAAATTTTCTGTGGGAAAAAGAGAAACCACCATTGGGAAAACAGCAGCAATCAGTGCACAATAAAATAACAGATTAAGTGAAAGATGCTTTATTATAAATACATCTAACAATTCATTGTACTTGATACTTTGGCCCATTTAAAAATGAGCTGATAAAGCAACATTATTTCTTAGACTGATAACCAGCTTATTGGATTTCAGAGGGGTCAGAGGCTACCTTGTTTATTTAGCTGAAGTAGTCTTTTAGCTCTCTGATCTCCTCAGTCTGTCGTTATTATTAGTCTTCCCTGAGTTCTGCTTTTCAAATGCCTTGTCTCCAGCTCACTTTGCATTTCCTATTCAGCAATTTAACCCTACAGACAGTTTATAAAACAAGATAAAAATCCATAAATTAGGCATCCAAGGGTGCCTGTGCCCTATATCTTTGTCAAGGATGATCACAATCAAATGCTTGTTTCTCGAGACAGCCTGTCAGCAAGCACAATTACAGGTTTTCAACTTGCCCTGCCATAGCACAAGGCAGGAGTCTTGTGTAGGGAAATAGCTTCATATCATTCTTCAACTGTCTCTTTTCTGTCTCTTTTCTTATTTCTACTTATTTTCTTTACAGATTGTCATTAATTCTTCTTTGAGAAACCAAGACTTTATTAACTATGCAATATATTTATTTATATTCTTATGTGGGCACAGTTATCTCAGAGACAGTGTTAAAAAATGGATTTTTAACCCAGGCAGTTTGGCAGCTCTGCCATGTCACCACAACAGTGAGGGGAGGCCAATGAGAGGCACAGGTCCGAGATGCCACAGCTAAACTGTGAGCATCACCCCCAGCAGGGCAAACCCTTTGAAACACTGACTTCCTCAAGATCCTTTATTTCTAGAGCTGAAGGGAAAATCCTCCCACCATGTGTAGAGCAGAAATTTTGCCATAGACTTCACTGAAATCCTAATTGTGTAAAGGTTTTTTTCTTTTTTCATTATTTTACAGTTGAGGAAGATATGCTAAGGACTGAGACTGTGACTTAAAAGTATGACTCCTGGCCCGTGGACAGTAGGAATAGTGTATTCAGAAACATCTTTCCTGTGAGTAGTGGCAATTTTTGGATTAATGCCATGGACTACTTATTATCTGAAACAGCACCTTTTACAACAAGCTCCAAATTGTGCTCTGTTGAGCAAGGAAAGATGATAATGATGTATTAAAAGCCTGTACACCTGCAATGGTTTTGGAACTCCCTGGTTTAGTGCTCTGACTGAAACTGTGCACCCAGTTGTTTGCCCCCCCCTTTCCCTTCTCTCTGCCCCCTGCAGTGGGATGTGGAGGAGAATTGGAGGCACAAAAGGTAAAGATCATGGGTTGAGTAAGGACAATTTACTGGAAACAGCAATAAGAAAAGAAAAAACAAACAGCAACAGCATGTGTACAAAAATTAACCTTGTCCTGGCCAGAACCAGGACAACACCACATGTCATTATGATGAAGTTTAGTGTCAGGATAGAAAATCTTTAGATTTCCGAGAGAAAGTGGATGCATATTTAAAGTTTCATCCTGAAGTGAGCCTTAGTACATTGCTGTAAGGAAAAACAGGATGATGCAGAATTAGTTTAGTGTCTTTTCCTCTTAAATTCCTCTAGGAACCATGATATATTAGGAAATTCTGCCATGGTCTGAGGGCTTCCCTATGCCTCAGAGCCTCCTCCAGGATGGTTCTGTTTTGGAGCTCCACATCACATCACATCATACTTTGCTCCTCTCCCTGCTGCGTCTGTCTCATCACCCTCATCCTAATATGGTCCCCAAGGAACACTCACTGGCCAGGCTTGAAAGTCTCCCATCAGAGTCACCATGCCAAGAATCTCTAGGTACATCTGCATATTTAAGACACCTTAACTTCTCTCTCTGCATGCAGCAAAGAACTCAATATTAAAATAAGACTCCCACCTTAATTTTCTATTTCTTTCCTAGAGGAAGCAGATCTGTTATCCTAAATATGAGCAAACATCTAGACAGCCAGGCACAGCACTGACACAGTGGTACATCTCAGCCACTAATTCCAATGCTGTCTCCTGGCTGCCACATTTTCTGCTTTTCTAGCAAATATTGCTACTTGCACAAATGTTATTCCACTCATAACAGGCCTCCAGGCAGATTACAAACAATTAATTAGTTCCCTTTGATTCCAACAATTCAGGCAGCTTTTCACCTTTGTACTGATACACTCATTGAGACTGAAATGTCTGAACTTAAATTCATGGAAGCTACAGGAGATCACGTCAAAAGTATTGTTTAGGTTAAAATAGATAACAGCCACTCTTTTCTGGTTATCCACAGAGCTTGTCATTTCCTTGCAGAAGACAGTGAGGTTGGTCAGACATGGTTAGCCCATGATTAATTCATGCTATCTAGTCCCAGTCATCATCCTGTCCTTCATGTGCCCAGTAATAGCTTCCACTCCATAATTTTCTCAGGGTTCAAAGTGAGGCTGACCAGCCTCTGATTCCTGGAGTGTTCCTTCTTGCTTTTTCTGAATATGTGTGCAACACTGGCTTTTCTGCAGCCTTAAACCCCAGTTTTCACAATTTTCAAAGAATATAGAGTGACATCAGCCACCTTTTTGAGCATCATTGTATGCATCTGTCCTGACCCATGGACTTTCCTGTGTCAAGATTTCATAAGAGCTCTTTGACTCAACTGTCTTCTACTATTGCAGATTGCAGTTTCTCTCCTTAAAAACTCTGTCTGCATGTATTGACTTGGGAGACCTTATTTTTGCTGCAGGTTACAATGATGATACTGAGCAGTTCTGTCTATTCTGCATTTGCGTATTTGTACCACCTGCCCCATTCAGAAGCAGGCCTTTTTTCTTTTTTCTTTTTCTTTTTCGTTTTTTCTTTTTCTCTTTTTTTTTTTTTTTCTTTTCTGTTATTTTTAACACAGTGGTAGAAGCTCTGCTTGTTAGCACATCCTTCCTGTATAGACCCTTTTTGCTCTGGAACTCATTCCTTACTTCCTAATCCAGTTTCCTGGTACATCTCATTTTCCAGAGTACCAGGAAAGATAATTCTTGAGCTTTCTGTCTTAGATACCTGCCAGCCCTCCTGAGCTGTTTTTTTCTTTAGAGTTCCCTCTCACAGGATCTTGTCTACCAGTCCTGAGAAGCCAAAGCCTGACCTTCTGAATTTTAGGGCCTGGTACACATTTTCCTCATTGCCCTCAGTCTTGAGCTCCCTTTTTTCTAGGTCACTAATTAGATTAAGTTTAATACAATTACATATGTTGAGATGAGTGCAGAAATATGACTTATCACATTCTATATGGATTTTTACTTTTACTTCTTGATTCACATCGTGTTTGGACTGGATTCTGGGAACCTGTGCCTAGGAAGGACCATGAGGTTTAGACATGAGGTTCTCCATGTAACTTATTTACATTGTACAAAGGTACAGGTCTGAGATAGCCTCCTTAAAAACACCCTGCTTGTGAACATATTCCTTAACTCTGACTGCACTCCCTCTTTGGTCCAATTTTCAGTGTTTGGGCTCGTTCATTGCAGTAGTCCACACCTGGGCACCACACCGTGTCATTTACAGTTTCTGCAAGGTATTTGCCTTCAAATTATACCAGCTGCACAGCTATAAATTAATTAGAGGTGAGGCAGGAGAGGATCAAATCAATGAAACACAATGCTATCACAACTGGTGGTGTCTACATTTCAGAAAGCCTGTTTTTTCCTGGTGAGGCTGAATCTCTTCAGAACTGCTCACTGTTTCACTGCTTTAGTGATTTTCCTTCTTGCCTTTCTAAAGAGCTTTAAATAAATTTCTGTAGTTCACCATAGTTGGGTTACCATGGACTTTATTCTCCCTAACTTAAAGTTATCCCTTGTGAGGATTTTAAGATTTTTAAGTTCAGTATCCTCTAAATTAATCCAGGCAAATAACCCAAAGAAAGCCAAGGCAACAATGTTTGGGGTCTCAGACCTCTTCTGGTCTTAAAGCATTGTATAATCTCACAGCATTTCAAAGTCTTCAAACAAGTATTCAATCCAACTGAAAAATCACTTGGTTTTCAGGAACCAAAGCTCTAGGGTTTTTCATCTCAACTCTTTAAATCCTTAATCTTAAAGGCTTTAGATGTGGCAACTCCTTCTCTTTTGATGGACCTTATTACTGGAACATGCAAGGTCAGAATCTAAGATGACTTTTTCTCATTTTGATTAACTTTATCTGCTTATTTATTTATTACAATTACTTATGGTTTTTTTGGTTCTGAGGACATCAAGGAAGTGCAGAAGTGTTACTCTTTTGGTCTTTCATTACATGAAGCTTGCCAAGAGTTCATTAAAGCATTTCAAATAAATAAATGTATCATTACAGTTATCAGCATGTGACCCTTGATGTTCTAGCAGTTGCTGCAGCCTTTTCATCAGATGGGAATAAATACTTTGAGAACTGTTGTATAAGGAGCTGCTCAAAAAAGACAGATAAATGACCTTTAAGACAAGCTAAGTGGTTTTTTGGTTATTTTCTAATTAAAAAATTAAAACCTGTAAAATAAACAGTAAGGAATTCCAATCTCCTGAATGTAAAGCACTGAAGAAGGAAAATATACGGACTCCTCCCTATGGATCAAGCAGGAATTGTCCCATGTTGATCTTCTGCTTTGACTTTATAAACACCAATCCCCTTCAGAGTTTGCTTCCCTCCCACAGTGCTGCTGATTAATGGATCTGTTCCTGACTGAATGAGCCAGAAGGGGAAGAAGCAAAAGGCAATGTCAAGCTGCCAATGAAGGACCATGAGGTTGGTTTGGGAAAGGAGAACCTTTGCTAGTGATCTGAAAGATACAAGTAAGTATGAAGAGGAATTATCCAAAGAAGTCTACAGAGATTTCTGTACAGTCTTGGGGTGGAATTCAGATCAGAAGCTTTAAGTTCAAGAAAAAAAAAAAGTTCCTAAAGGTGAGATCTATCGGATTGTGGAATAGTCTCCTGCTAAAAGCAGTGAGAGCAGAATGGTTTGAGTTACATCATTCAAATGCTTCACATGGTATATTTACACTGTCAACAGAAAGCATTTCCATTAAAAAAAAATTGCTGCTACATATGTGTGTCAAGCACTCTACACTTAGAAAAGCAAAAGACAATATTCACTTTTTCACTTCTTCTACGTTTCTTGTTATTCTTTGGTTACTATTGGGAACACTTCTATTGCTTTTTGTATGTTTATTTGTTTTGTTTTGTTTTTATGCAGGTGGCAGACAGAAGAATTGGAAAATGCAAAGTGTTCATAATATGGAGTTTCAGACGTGGTCTTTTCATCCTTCAGAGAGTAAAGATCAGAATGAAATTGTCTTCAGCAATTTGAAATTTTTATTTTTTCCTGAATGGAAGAACATATGAAGTGCTGAGGTGTAATTTGGTGCAGAATATGCACTGCTACATTGCCAGGAATATATTTCTCAAGTACTTTTTCTCCTCTTATGGCAGATAGAAGGACACTAATGACAACAGAAATTACACCTGCCATAGGAGACTGACAATGGTTCTTGCCCTGACACAGCCATTTGTCTACACTGGTATTTCAAATACTCCCTATGTTGCACTAACCACAGGACATTTCATAAACGCCATTTTTACTCACCAAAAAGATACACATATGGAAACACAGACATTTAACATTGTTGCATACCAATGCCTAGACTTTAGCAGCATTATTCCCAAGGGAAAAATGACTATGTGTATGTATAAAAACACACTTAATATAAAATTGGACTGAAAATCAACAGGCCCTTCAAAGCATGCATCTGTTTGAGCAGGGATGTATCAGTCCCAGTATACAGCTTCAGGACAGCTGAGGCCTTTGGTGAACCAGAAGTGTTCCAGAGAAACCAAGAACAGAAAACCAAGTGTAATTCAGCTCCCTCTGCCAGCCGGGCTCCCAGGCCTGCTGTGGCTGCTCAAGGGCCTCGGCAGCACTTTGGTGGTACCTGGTAGCCCAGATGATTTCTCACAGCAAACTTGGCAGCAGAGATATATCTTTTAACAGGCAATATTTTGTAGCCAAACCACTTAACCTGGCAGTTTGCCTGGACTAATTAGTCCTGCAGAGAAGATGGGCAAACCAGTTCACAATACCATAATGCAACCAGCCTGCTCCTTGAACCTGAGCTGGCTATGAAATGCTACCTGAGGCTTCTGTTCAGGGTGCAGCAATCATGGGATATTGCTTAGGGATGAATCCAAAGTCTTCAGTCCACAGATGAGGAGACAAATTAAATGAGCTAATGGGAATGCACAAAAAGAAATAAGAAACTAATTTTATTTTCTTGTGTTTAGTTTCTCAAAAATATCATTCTCTTTAAGTGCATCCTCCTGACAGGACAACCATATTTTCAAAGGGTTATATAAAGGCAAAGTAGTGCAAGAAGTTCTATGAATACATATCACGGTCATGTAAATGATTTATCCCAGAAAATCACTAGAGCTATTAAAAAAATATCCACAGGTCATATATTTTCAGGTACATGAATCTTGCCTTAGCACCATTGCTAGCTTTTCTTGGTTTGTAATGCGGCATTTTTTAAAAATTCACACAGAAAGCTGGGCAGCAAATGGAGAAAAATATTGTAGAAATTGAATAAAAATCAGAAATCTCTTTTAGCTAATTCACTTTCTACAAATGGAATTCAGTTGTACTATAAGAGAATAGGCTGGGCATAAATGATTTTGAAGTCACAGCGAAGTCAATGATGAGCACAGAACAGAAAAGATATCACTTTAAAGTTGAAAAATACAGTTAGTACCATAAATACTAACTCTAGTTCTAAAACCATAGAAGGAAAGAGGCACTAAAAGCGTACTTCTAGGACATTAACTTCGCCTTATAAAATGCAAGCATCCTATGTGATACTGCTGGGAGAGAAACATGGAATTGGAGATGGCTGTAAATGGTAAATTTGTCTTGCTCCAATCTTATGCTAAATTATCCCAGCAATTCTTTGCTTTCCTTCTCCATTTGCCATAATAACTATTTATTCCCTCAAAAAATGCTGGAACTTGTAAGATTCTTTGGTTTAACTTAATGTTTGATTCATAGTCATAGAAAATATCTACTTAGAATGCTGGGTCACTCAGCAATTTGTAAGAACAAGGTAACTTAGCACATGACAAAATTATTATTTCTTATTGGTTATTTTGGTATCTGTTCATTATTTTAAAAATCCAACTACTCTGGTAATTTGTCCACGTTTTTATTTGTATGGATGAAACATATCTTGCACAGATCGTCTAACATTTCCTAAATGGTTTCATGCTTTTACTGCTGCTACTCCAACTCAAAATGCAACAATTTGCTTGGAACAGTATTTAATCTGTGCACAGTCTTTAATTCTTTGCTTCAAAGAATGTTCTTGTATCAGAAGATAAATCCTATGGCTCTCTAAAGGATTCCCCAGAAACAAAGCTTTATACCTCAAACAACAAGGTCTCATAGTAGCACTTCCCTTGCTAGCACTAGCACGCACGCACACTCAGGAGTACCAATGTGTTGCACTCTCCAAACACAGAAGATGGAAATGACAAGAAATCTTTGGCATATCAGAGATTAGGGCTTTTCATGGATCTCCTTTGACTCAAACTTTTGCATGAGTTATGTTTGGGACTAACCTGGCCCTGAGCAGAAGAAGTGTGGCATGGCAGAAAGAGAAACCTCACAGTGATCAAGGCAAGCACATTTATGTCCTGATTGCAAGTTTCTTGCCAAGGAGTGGGACATGAAGAGACCACATGTGAAAACTGGCCCTAACTAATAATTATGGTTGACATTTTAAATTTAGTTGTTTTCTACTGTTTCATTCCTTTCTTAGAAAAAAGATACTGCCACCACCATCTATGTCTACTGCACTTGGATCCAACATCCTGTTGTGCCAAGTTATGCAATGACAAAAAGAACCAAACCTCTAACTTTAAAAGCTGAATCATGAATTCATAATAAACCACAGTTCAAAAGATGGATGTTCAAGCCCACACTTTATCATCTGTGTAAAGACATATGTAGATCTAAAAGGAAAAGCTCTGAAATATCCTGGATACCTATCAGAAAAGAAAACAAACAGAGGTATCTAACTCTCTGTACAGACTACAAGGGTATATAAAGTGACTAACTCTGACTTACATGTTTAACTTTTGATGTGTAGATTAGGGCAGATAAATGTGCTCCATACTGTGAAAGAAAAAAGTGATTTAGAAGAATGGAGCAGAGTATAATCAAATATATGCATCATTATTTTTTATTACTATATAAGAAGAATTATAAACACCATCTATATTCATCTCTCTCCAACCTGCCCACTGGTAAGTGATTTATGTTGACACATATTATGAGACAAGATCTGTAAAAGAAGGCAACAGCCTTAATTCAATAGGTCATATAGTCCGGGGTTTTGCAGCTACAAGAGTGGGCCCAAGTATTTTCATCATTAAAATTCTTCCTCCTCTCACATCCCTAAGGATCAGAACTGTAGGACTATTACAACACAGAGACGATGTATGATAGCAGAAAAATCATTTGAAGAAGAAAATACTAGCTAGCAGGTCAGTTCTAGGAGACCCAAATCTCAAGTTAGCCAAAGAAAAGAGTTATTTTTGTTAAAAAATAGAAAATTATAAAATCAGAGTCATTACAAAATAACAGGTAAGGATAAACACTGATTATACAACCTTGTGAGAATGATTTGCATTCTAGCACATGCACACAGTAAATTAGAGATTGGGGTGCTATCAAACACATACTCCTAAGAGGAATCATTGCATTTGCTGGTTCTCATCAAGTATTCAATCAGTGCAGAGTTCAAATCAAGCCAAGTCTTGACACAAAAATATATTGTTAGTCTATTACCGAAACGGCTCAAGCGAAGGTTGACCTTCTGGGAGTTGCACCTCCAGACATCATGGCAATCTCAGCTGGAATCGGAGTTAACCAGACAAATCATAACATCCACTCTGAATAGTCATGCACCACTTCCCTATCTCTGCAATCAGCAGAGCAATCCCTTCTGTATTCCTTCCTACGGGACACATGAAAAAAATGCACTTCTGCATGCCCTTGTAACAACCTGCATTTGTTAGAACTACAGAGTCCAATAAGCTTCAGTGCAGATGAAAAAGCCAATAAAAATACTGATTAAAGAGAAAGAAATGGCTTTGCCAGTAAAGCACACAGGAGAACCAGCACTTCAGTCCTTGTGTGCTGATTGCCACATGTCTGATAGAATCGTACTTCATCATTGGCTTCTTTATTGTAAAAACATAGAGAAAGGATAAGAGAAAACAGCTGGGACTTTGATAAGAAATCTAATATGTAAGAAAAATTGGAGCACATAATCAAAAATAGTGACATCCAGAAAAAACTCTCTGAACCTGCTTTAAAGGGGAAGGTACTGGGTTGTGGGGATTTTGGCTCCCAGAGTAAACTGAAAAGAAGAGGATAAATTAATCTGCTTTAGAACAGAAAGATGTTTGTGAAAAATGGAGATGACAATGAAAAGGTCCTTCAGCATTTCCTGGAGAAGGAGTGTGTTAGGTTTGCGAGGCCAGGTTTTGGTGGAGGGGGGCTACAGGGGAGCTACAGGCTTCTTGAGAACCTGATGGAAGATTCCTCCACGTCCAGCAGGGTCAATCCCAGCCAGCTGCAGGATGGACACACCACTGGAAAAGCCTGGACCAATCAGAAATTATGGTAATACCTCTATGCTAACATATTTAAGAGGAAAAAAAATTAATTACTGCATAGATGTAATTGCAGCCAAAGAAGAGCAGAGTGAGAACATGTGAGAGAAACAATTCTTCCAAGGTCACTGAAGAAGGAGGGGCAGGAGGTGCTTCAGGTACCAGAGCTGAGGTTCCTCTGCAGCTCGTGGTGCCAAACATGGTAAGGCAGCTGTGCCCCTGCAGCCCATGGAGGTCACTGGGGATGCAGAGATCCACCTGCAGCCCATGGAGGAGACCATGCAGAGGAGTCTGTGACCCTGTGGGAGGCCTGTGTGGGAGCAGGGTCTTGGCAGGGACCTGCAGACCCATGGAGAGAGGAGCCCATCCTGGCTTTAATAGTAAGACTTGTGACCCTGTGGAGGACACATGCTGAAGCAGGCTGTGCCTGAAGAACTGCACCCCATGGAAGAGTGACCCACGTTGGAGCAGTTCATGGAGAGCTGTCTCCTGCAGGAGGCACCCACACGGGAGTAGCAGCAGAATTGACTTGTGATGAACTGGCTGTAACCCCCATTCCCCATCTTCTGAGGGTTGGCGTGGGGAATGGGGAGCCCAGGGAGGAGGGAGGGGTGTAGAAAATGTGTTTGAAAGATTTATTTTACTTCTCATTATTCCACTCTGATTTTGTTAGAAATAAATTAAATTAATATCCCCAAGCTGAGTCAGTTTTGCCTGTGGTGGTATGTGGTGAGTGACCTCTCCCAGTCCTCATCTCAACCCACGAACCCTTTGTTGTATTACCTCTTCCCTGTCCAGGTGCAGAGGGGAGTGATAGAGCAGCTTTGGTCAGTGCCTGGCCAAGTCAGGAACCTGGAAGAGCAGACCAGTGATGGGGTGGGAATCGCTTACAGGGACCAGAAGCAGCAGTGGTGGCTGTGCTCTGCTGGCTGTTGGTGGCCCATGGGACACTTCCACCACCAACACCTGGCTTCCATGTACTTGTTTTTCAGTGACTTGCACTAGTGCTGCTGAAGAACAGCACTTTCTGCACTCTCCAATGGGTTTCAGAATTTTATGCTTCATCCCCCTACCTCACATCCCAGAGATGACATCCCCCCAGAGAACACAAAAGCAGATAAATGTGAAAAAAGTTACTGCATGAGGTTTGAGAGAAGAGTTTTTTCCACTAGTGTTAAGTTAAAAGAGGTTCCAGGTGAGAGGAAGCCAGCTGTGGCTGCCAGGATAAAAAGGCAGCTATTTGAACCTAATTTGATATTTTAATTCCAGCAACCTAAAAAGCTTTCACTTAACTAAAGGCCAAGTGATTCTCAGCAGAGGAAAATTAAAAAAAAAAATCTGTACAGAGAGAAGGACGCTTTTTAGTCCCTCTAAAGTGAAATGCTGTGAACCATACAATTCCAATTTCAACCTCCCACTTAAGTATTCATGTGGATATCCTTTGCACTGCAGTGGGAGTAAAGGCACTCCCAAAGTCACAGTAATACAGCTCCTTTTCATGGCAATATACTTCAAAGGAATTGGTTTACAGATCTACTTACAGGTGCTTAGGATCAATTTGAAAATGTGTGAGGCATTAAGGCTCATCTGACCTCACAGATTAAACATGATAATGTCATTTCTTACAATAACTTGCAAAATCTTCCCATGGATGCTCTCGTCCCCATAAATCTTGGGGTTAGCTAACTGAAGAGTGAATAGGAACTTCTGTTGGCCAGTGTCTCTGTAGCATATTTGATCATCAGGGGTCTGCAAAGTCTTTCAAAAAACCATTATAACAACTGCCAGCAATGCAAAAGAGAGAACAAATATGGAAAACTGAACTGAGGAAGCACTGTTTTGTTTTTGGCTTTTTTTTTTTAATTTTATGCCATCAGATCTATTAAAAATATATATTTGTGATATATATATCATGTGAGAATGAGGTTGGGAAAGATGGACAGAATAGGAAAGAAAGGTTCAGAATTGGCAAGGTTATAGTATTATGTTCTATAGTTTATGACATTTCTTACAGGTAAGTAGAAGGTAAAAATATTTACACAATCTAGAATTTAAAATATTTAAAATATTCACTTTAACAGTATGAAAAGTATTACTCTAACTTTATTAGTCCTCTTGAAACATGTTTTTAGGCATATGAAGAAGAAGGTCATGGCTAAGTCAAGAGGAATTCACCAAAATTATAACATGCCTCACCAGCCTCACTGCCTTCTACAATAAAATTAATGGATTTGTGTATGTGTTTCTTACTTTTAAGTGCATCATCACCAATAAAGTGAATACACTTAGAAATAATAGGTATCTTCAAATTGTTGGGCATGATTTACCTTCAGATTTCAGCATGTGTGAGATATTGTAGCAAGAAGCTCTGCTTCAGGGCACCCAAGTAGCAATCCAAAACTTTGATACATGTCACCAGGATGATGCTATTGCACAAAAGTACATTTTGTTCTGAAACACAAAACCCTGTTTATATTTTTCCTTTCATGAACACTAGGGAACATTAAGGAACTCTGATGGTTGGACTGGATGATCCTGAAAATCTCTTCCAAAATCGATGAGTCTATGATTCATGATTCTATGAATGTGAGTGCCTCTACCCTCCACTTAAGGCAGGCCCTCCTTTTCCCTGGGCTGTGCAAAACTTTAGGTATTGCCTCATCACTCTCCAAAATGTGATTTTGGATTGTATGAAACATATTATTCAATCATTTATAGCCCTCCAGAATTGTCATTTCATCCTAGACAAGGCATTAGTCATATATATGAGCCTATTGAGTTAGTCACCTCTTGGCTTGGCTGTTTTGATTTCCTGGGTCTGAAACAGAACGTGAACATACAACACTGCTCTTTGAGAATGAGAAAGGTATTCAATCACACATCAGCTTCTAAGATAGTATTTTAAATACAGAGTATTTATAGGATAAAAAAAAGCAGTAATTGAAGGAGTAGAATGGAATCACCAAGAAATGCTGATTATTTTGCACTGTGAGGGTGAAGCAAAGCATCCACCATTTAAACACCTTTGTCTTCTGCAGAGCAATATAGTGCAGGAGTCCTGACAGAAACACAAATATATAATTTACATAAATGTTAATTTACCCAGTGTAGATGCTATTATTTTTTAGAGATATACAAGATAAAACAAATTAAGAAAAACAGTTTTTATTCTACATTTGTCAAAATTCCTCACTATTATTGTAACACATGCTGACCTTGTAAAGACTAAAAGCTGTAAAGAGCAGCTTTGCTGAAGTAACAAGAGCTACAATATTGTGAAAATTAACTGAATGGAAGGTAAAAAAATAGTCTTAAACTACCAGCATGAGAATATACTCTTCTTGGTGATAAGGAAAATAAATTTTAAAGGAACAAATAACTCTGACTTCCTGTCACTATTAATGAAATTTCATTTACCTTTTCTATTTAGCAGCTATCAGTCTTCATATATCAAATTTAATTTTGCAGTTATATATTATTTTTCAGTTGTATCAAGAAATTAACCTCATGGATTGTAAAGCCAGATGGGACCACTGTGAGCATCTAATCTGACCTGATAAACCAAAGAACATTTTTCTTGATTAAAGTTCAAGCTGAGCGTGTGTATGCGCACATATACATATATATGCATATTTTTTAAATTGAGTGTCTGCAATTATAACAACTCCAGTCCTAATCTAAACCTAAGTCTGCTTAAACCACTGGATTATGGATAAGAGCTTTAAGGCTGACACTTCCAAAAAATATTTTCTTTTTCTTCTTTTTGGTTATTTGATTGCCAGATTGGAAAGACGGTGTCACTTGCCTTTTAGCATTCAACAAATGTATTTCATTGTGGGAAAATAATCAACGTTTTAAAATTAAAATTCATCGTTACCTTTTACTTACAGCACCTGAATAATTGTTAAAAACAACTAATTACCTGCATACCAGAAAGCACATTTAATTAGCTGCTCATAAACAGAATACATTTCGAAAGCCCTCCAGGGGGATAGGTGCAGAAATTCCATTAACCAAAGTTGTGCGTGAATTTGAGCACTTCGAAAATATACTCTGGAGACCACTTTTATGCATATTAGTTTTTCTCTTCAAAGTACTTTCCCCTCTTCCATGTGTGCATGAATGAGAAGTTCTGTCCACCTACAGGGGTATGGGGTTTTATGAATGAAGGAACAGTGGGGTTTTTGCCTTTTGTAACTGAGGGAAACAAAACCGATGTCGAGGGTCTTTTCTTTTACAGACTCAGGGAAGAGTTATGGAAATTACATCAATAGAAAATGGGAAATTTATATGCAAGAAATGAGTTTCATTCAGAGAGGGACAGAGTTGGCAGTCACTGGGTGTCTGGCTTTGCCAGGCAGCCGTGTCATGGAGCATGAGTCATTCAGAACCTTCTCTTCAGTTTTGCTATAATATTAAGACAATAGCAGGATAGTGGAAAAACATCAGCCCCCTCTTGCCCTAACAATATTGCAGCCACTGGAAGCCACACACAGACACACACCCCTGCACCATCTCTCACATGCATTCACTCCATCCAATTTTCTCTTCTTTCCAGCCCAAAATGAAGCTGCAGCCAACTTATTGAAGCTAACAAATGCATGGTCTCTTTCTCTTTTAAAAGGAACAAGTTATCTGGGTTCCCTCTTGATGAGGTAATGTCAATCCTTTTCTAACTTATTTCTTTACTGCAGAAATTGTCACCTTCAAAATTAATGGTCCTTTCCAGAGAAGAGTGCCTATCGCAAAGCATTTATCTGATTGAGCTGGCAACATTTTCCCCAAGTACCATCCTCCATCAGGAAACACTTTTTCATTGAAATTGAAAGTTTTACATGAACATGTTCATTTTTATAGCATTTAACAAAAAAATTTTAATACTTCAAATAAAACTGGAACACAGCTTTCTTACTTGATTTTGTTGTGATGGTACAGTCTTCTTCTATTTCTATTTGCACTTGTTTTAGAATTTAACTTCTAAATAATGCAATATTGTTTCCTATAATTCAGTATTATATTCTAATGTTCTGAGATTGCCAGGCTGAACTGTTTTGACATTGCTGAAATGGAAGTTCTAGTAACAGTTATATAGATGTCTAGAAATATGTTTACCTCAAAGTTTCTTCTTGGTTTTTCAGTTGCAGTGGTTTTATTCAGTGTTAAAATATTGATATTTCACTGAAGAAGGAATTTATTTTTTGATCAACTGTCTAATAACTATGTAAGTAGGTAAGTGCATGCAGACAGTTTAATACATAGTGGGTTTTTTTTTTCTCCTCTCTCTTGGCACAGGGAATTCAACATCTTCTGAAATACATACAACACATGGAAAACTTTCATATACACATGTTCAAATTGGAATTACCTGAAGGCTACACGCATTACTGGTTTTCTTACTTAAAGAAGAATTTCAAAATTAATTTATTTGTACTGGTTGTAGCAAATTGTTTAAAGCTATATGTTTGCATTTTTGTTTGCATCTCTGTATATGTATTCATACTCATCCAAACCCTTATAGCTAGGAGTTTTCATTATACATTTATTTACTTTAGTAAATATTTCCCTCACAGTTTTATACATTATGTAATGATTTGTGAACTGTGATGACTTAGGAAAAAATTAGGCAAATCCCATGTAGAAAGTCTTGCAGTTTGACTCTCTAAATGATATTTCAGAAGCTGAAGCCAAATTTCTTCCAGTATTATTGATTTGCTGGAGCCAAAGCAGCTGCACCTACAGGATCACGTAGGTAGTTTGTCTCTTGTGATTTCTGCATTAATGTGCAATTTTATGGTAGTCTTAGACACTGCTTATATTGCAATAACAGTGTCAAATAGCCTAATCATAATGTGATTGATTCCCTGGTCAGAAGAGGTGAAAAAGATGTCGTGTAGGCAAGATGATGAACGGATGAGACCTCACCATGTGCCTGGAAATACTAAATCCCTCAGCAGACTCCTGTTTTATCCTAGGTAGCAAATGGTGATAACATTTGGAGAAAGCAGCACATTTAAGATGTGATTTTGCCAAGTTTCAGACACCCACTGATGGTGCTGTGGCCCAGTCTCCCAGTTGGTACAATGTAAACAGAGACAGCTCTGTCGCCTCCTTTACTTTGACTGCAACATTAAGCTCTACACATATGAACCCAAACCTTCTCATCCTTCAGAAGAGATATTTGTGTTTCTATCTTTATTGTGCCAAAATTCATGTTCCTTATCCTTAGGAATAAAAAAAAAAAAAAAAAAAAAAAAAAAGATAGGGGAAAAAAGAAGGAAAAAAGGAAAGAAAAAAGAAAAAAAGAAAGAAAAAAGAAAAAACCTAAAAAATAGAAAAAAAATAAAAAAAGAAAAAAGAAAGGATAGGTCAGCCCAAATATGTCTCTGACTATGAATTTTAAAAGTCATCTTAGATAAATCTGGTGAGCATTTACAGTCTCTAAACTGAGTAGAAATTTGATTTGAAAAGCTTTACTGTTTCTTTTGTATAAAATACAAAATACTGTAGAACACAGAAAAAATGTTTCTTGATATTTTTGAGCATATATAGTAAGGAATAATGAGCTTTTCTTTTGTATTTTTAGAAGGGCTTTGAAATTATGAAAATAATTTCTACTATCTAGTATTTCTTATGATAGCATTAGTCATGATGAAATCATTTACAGCAAACAAGGAGTTCCTTGTGAATACCTTCATGGTATTTCCATCATTTCCACAGTATTTCAGCATTAAGTGACTAAAGTATCAGAATTTTTAGCATCAGCTGAGAGAGTACATTAAGACACATGGATTAAAAAAAAAAGAAAAAAGTGTTTCATCATTATAAGAAAGCCTATGGTAAAACAGCAAGGCTTTTCTTGCCTCAGGCAACAATAGCTACTAGTTTAACTCAATGGTCAGAGAACTCCCTGGAGAAACAAAAAGCCTTAATTCTATTGCTGGCACTAACTTTCCCTTTGTTAGTGGCACATGTACAAAATTATTTTTAAAATAACACCACCTGTATTAAACACTCACTCCAAGATGACTTATAAAAACAATGTTCCATATGTGCAAATGAGATTTTGGCAAGCACAAAATTATATGCAGAAATTACATTTGGGCATGGAAAAGACTCTTTTCACTAACCCAGATAGATATTTAATTTCTATGGGATAAATTGCATGCTACCTATTCACTAACATAATTTTCCCGCTGATGATTGACATTTAGATATCAAAGAGGAAAAAAGATAGCATAACATTAGATTGCACATCTCGGAGGAGTAAAAGGCATTCATTAGACTAGGTATGCCAGCAAATGGCATGCTAAAGTCTTGACAAAAATCATGTCAAAAGTCATGTCAATCTTTTTTTTTTTGCTACTTCAAAAGCACATCTGTCTGTGGATGACAATCACTCATTCTGGCACCTGAAATATAACAAATAATATCCACACTCGAAAAAATGAAAGCTGGAATCGATGTGTGATACCCGGCATTGCTGACCGGTATTCAGGGACATGAAAATGCAAATAGAGAGGGTTTGCTATTCCCATGGGAAGGTGTGCAGCTCAGGGGAAGCGTGGAAAGAAGGAAACCATAGCAAAGGAGCTCAGGCCTTCACAGGCTGTTTAAATCCCCAGAAGGGCTGTGATGCACAAACAGCAGCAAAGCCCTGGAGCAGGGGGCAATTGGCACCCCTTCCTCCGCAAGGCATCTTCAGCCTGTTCAGAAATTGTGTATCTTAGCTCTAGAGAGAAGCCCAGCCAGTGCCTGGAGCTGAAAGGAAGATGGTGTCTCCAATGAAACACAATATTTGTGTAAGTGTTAACACAGAGGGGAAAATGAGGAATAACTTTTTAGACTTTTTTACATGGATAGAAAAAAAAAAAATCAGACCTCCTAGTGGGAGAAAGCCAGGACCTGCACTGAAAAAATAAAAAGGGAGCTGCATTGCAGAGTAACTGGACAAAAATTGTTTTCTTCCACCAGACTAAACTATTCAGAGGAGATGCACTGCATATGAGAATGTGTACCCTGCATTTGTGTCTAGTTTTGCTTCCCTTGAAAAGAATAATGCTAACAATATAACAATAACAAAATAAAGGTAGGAGGAAGATTTGCATTATCTGTGTTTATTAACCTAAACTATAATGCTTCTCTTAAATATTAAATACCTTTCTATGATTAGATATACATTGTGAAAGGCTAAAGAAATAGATGGTGGATTTTTTTAAAAGAATATTTCTCTACGAGACAATGAGAAAAGCAACATAGCTCCTTTAATCCTGTAATCTCTCTGGTAGCAATCAGCTTGGGGTACATTTCAGTTTGTTCACTTGTCATCTACATTAAGAGTCCTTCAATGAGCTTTTCTTTTAAAGTAAATACAGAATGACACGTTTATAATTAGATCTCCCCGACCATTCCTTTCTAGGTTTGAAGGATATGAGGTGTGGACATGTCATGCAGACCCTGCTCCTGATCAGTGTGCTAAGGAGCTTAGACTTTCACCGTTGATTAGTGAATTGTAAAACAACCAACAAAATACACCATGGGTGCTGTTGGTTCAGATATTGTAACCTCAGTTATTCTCTGCATTCAGGAACAGTCAGACACTGAAGAAATGGTTTGAACCACACTGAAAAATAAAAGGACTTCAAACCATTCCTGAATTTCAAGTAAAGATCATTCAATCATTTAAGAACATAAGCCCATGTGAACATAGCAGCAAGTAAACACCCTGTTTGTGTTGAGCCTAAGAGCAATAAATATGTTTTAAGATTATTAGGAATGCAGTATAGTATTATAGGTTAGTGTTTGTAATTCCTCTTGATATTCAAATAATTTCTTTAGCTTCCTGGCCATTCAAATTGTCCATAATATTATTTCTTACTAAGGCACAAAATGAGATTGCCTTGTTTCTTCCCTCTAGTTCAAATTAGTTTTTAATCATTCATGTTTTTGGTATCCATGAGAAAATTTTTCAACATATGTATAATTTTCTTTCTACTAATAGCTTAATGAAGCTAAATTTTCATTAGCTCTTCAAAATAAAAGCTGTGTTCCAAAACAGGGATCTATGTTTGCATGATTTCTTTATATATATATATATATATATATATATATATATCATATATATATATATATATGATAAAGAGTATTTATTTTACAGCCTTAGAAGAAGAACCAGAGAAAATTACCCCACATATGTTCCTTGGCTGTATTCACTGATTAGAGGAAAATACAAGAATCACTCTTCAGTACTTCAGCTGTGCAACACTAACTTTACTAATGGAAGACCACTTTGGGGATTTAGAGAATCAGCAATGTTCCTGAGCTTTCTGATTTTTAACATGACTATTCAGCACAAACGTGGACCTCCTGGAGCCCCAACTCTTTTACTTCCATCATGATTGTAATGTTAAAACAGATATTTGCCACTGTTCTAATCTCCCTCACTGTACCAGAAAAACAGTAGATAACTTCCCACCTTTTTCTTCACAAAGTAAAGACTTCCATCCCAATTTTCTACAGTTAATAAGTCTCCCTTGCCTGTTTTATTTTGTTCTGCTGTGTATACTTCATCACATTTTTAGGTTAAGTGAATCACTTTACCAAATCCCCACTCAGTATCACCTAGCATTTAAACATCTATGTTCTGTTTGTGCCTCAAACTGACTATTTACTACCTCTTTTCGATCAAACCTCTTTTCAAACAATAATACTCTTGCAAATTCTAAGAACTCTAATCCTTCTGTTCGTGTAACTATGGGTACTCCAACAGTACTAAATAAAACATGGCCAATGCCTGAACTTTAGCTTTGAGGCACTACTTAATCTTCACACTGGGCCATGCACTTGACCATCTCCTCCTTTTGGCCACTGCACTTCACTGTGACCATAAGATAGAATTATTTAATACTTGTAGGGCAGGTTTTGAGATATGTGGGAAAAGGGACTGTGTTGTAGCTCACCAGAGCTTTAGCTGAAACATCTTAGTTGGCACCAATTCTCTCTCACACTAACCAGGCCCTGGAAAGAACGATTACACCATCATTATGTAGATTGGATGTCATCTAATGTTTGGGGTTCTGAGAATGCTGCAGTCCAGTCACTGGTTGCAACACATATTGTCAAATATTCTTAATCTAGCATTATGCTGCAAAATTAATTTCAAGCAAGTAAATTTTACCACAATGAGATATTTTACTTCTAGTTCATAAGGAGCAAGAGAAAATTGTTCACCTGTCTTGTGTAGTATTGATTTCCCTGGGCATTATAAGTACACAGTTCCTTAAAAGAGAAGGATTTTTTAAGATGTGGATCTAAATATGGATTTGGAGCTTGATTTCAGACATTTAGCTTTACAATAGGGAGACTAAAATTCTTGGAATATTACAAAAGTTAAAAACAGTAAGAACCATTGTCAGGAAAGTTGTAAGGGATATAACATGACATATAGAAAAAAAATACAATCAGGCAAACAGGAAAGAAAAGATCAAGAATTATAATTGTGTAATGGAACAAAGAAGTCTGTAGAGATACTTAAAGAAAAGAGTGAAATGGTCAAATCACAAGCTACAAAAATAAACCTAACAGATACACTTGGTAAACATTGGAGTTATGGAGTTAGGTCTGAGAGAAGATGCAAAGTGAATATGTTTGGGAGTTAGTAAAACTTCTACACAGACTATAGACAAAAAAAAAAAGAACAGGGGAAAATAAAGGAAAATAGCATCCAAGTCTATGGGGAAGATGTTGTCATCAGCAGAATGCCTTAGCTAGCAACACATCAATTCCCTGGAAGTTACAGGCCACCGTCCAAGAGAAGAGGTTCACTACATTTTAATTTTGCTGTTCAGTTTTTAACTCAACTCTGGGGTACAATCTGCATAAATTAAATACAATAACTGAGCCAGAAGATTCCGAGCAAATACTGAGGAGTCATTCCATGGGAAAAGTATGTTTAATAGTTCAAGTGAAATCTAAGACTGCATCACTTGTCAGCAGGACACAATATGATTACACCAGGCTTGGCTCTGTGTTAGCAAATCTGATAGTTCTTTCCAAACCAAAGCAGTAAGCGATGTCATAATACAAGAATCAGAAAATAGAAAAGGAAAGAGTCCAGTGACAACACATGACACGTAAAAAAAAAGCAGTTTTCTCTTCTATGTCTCATTAATAGTAAAAACAATAATAAATTTCAAAGGACACTGATTTTCTAAATTAATGGAATTACAGATGAGAAAACATTGGATTTTATTTTACCTTCATCCCATTTAATATGAGATCAGAACATCTCATACTGTTATAGCTCCATTGATTTCAATTAATTTAACTTTCTGGCTAACTATAAATCAGAGACCAGAATCAGGACCAATTATCTTCAATGAGCACAAGTATTGCAAGGAGCCAGCAAAACTCTCAGGATTACTTGCAAGGAAAGAGCTCTCAATCTAGGGAATATTTCATGTGTCTCAGTGGAAGTCACCAAGCAGTCAATGTAATCTTTGCATGGATTTTTATATGACCATGTACTAGGGAAAAAAAAACCACCTTAATTGAGCTAATTTAGAAATGTTCTCTCTGATCAATGTATTGATTTAGTTATAATTTGATTCTTAGCCTCGTGATCATCTTTATGTAGCTCTGTAAGTGTATTGTGAATTTGAAATGGACACAAACATGTAATGAAATCCATTAACTAATAAAACAGTGATCAGTCAATTCATGAGAAATGGTGCAGATTTTTAAGATGAATGGCTAGCTTTACACAAACATTGCATAATCTGTTGCTACAGCATTGTCTTGTTTAATAATGAGAGAATGATGATGTTTTAAAGGACATGAATTTTATATTTATCACTACTTTTGGAGGAAAATAAAGTAGCAGGGGATTCCTTTCAAAGCCACAAGGAGAGCTGAATTTGTTCTTTTGTACTGAACTCTATGCATTCAACAAAATGCTCTATTTCTACATATATATTCACACTTCACTGGACCTTTAATTAAAAAAGTGTTGTTTTGAAGCACTGATTTTGTATTTTGACCCACTCATGATTGCTTACGTGCCTATGAGTCTGGTTCCAAATCTTAAAGCCTGGTCTGCACCAGACAATATCTTTGTAAGATGTGCCACGGAAATCCTGTTCTTAGAATCAATAAAGTTACTCAACTAATATTTAAAGGATGAAAACTAATGAATACCTTGTGGATGTATTCTCATCTCTTACATCACTGTAATTCAAATCCCTCACAGTCTCTGGAATGAATCCAATTTAAATTATATAATTAATATTGCTGTCCTGATTTAAATTAGATGATATTGCTGTCCTGCTGTCCTGATCAGTGTTCCTGATTTATTTCTGCATGGTGGACAACCAAACTATGTCCTGAGAATGTCACAGTGACTGCAGATCTGGTACTAGTTCTCTAGTTCTTTCCTCTCTTGGGCAATTTACAAACAACCAGTTTTCTATGACACACCAAAAGCAGAAATACCTTCCTTTTGTATCTTTTTTTTTAAATAAACTTAATATGTATTGTAACAACCACTGGAATTCACTCTAATTAGAGAATTTTGACCTTCCTGCACTGTTTTCCAAAATCTTAGTTCAGCTAGAGCGGGAGGCAAAGATTATCATTCAGCCTCATCTTTCCAACTCTTATTATTTCCTTGCTGGCATGTGTTTGCCTATTGTCAGTTAGAATCTCCATTTATAAAGAAAAGTTAAACAATTCAAGCAAGCCCATAAACTTTTTTTTTCCTTTTTCCTAGGGACCAAAGTGGCAGCTTTCTCATTACATATCAATTTACAGCTCAAAATCAGGAAGAGATCAATGCAAACCATCTGCACCTTGCAAGTTTTAGCATATCTCCTTTTCGTCACTCTGAGTAAAACAGAGGAAGTTATGCAGAGCATGTGGTCTGCTTTCACAAATAATTTCTATGGAAAACAGCAGTCAGACAGTAATACAGGCCCAAGGTGACCTCATTACTGAAATTTGTTCTAGTTGTCATTAGACATATCACACTGTGTCACTCAAATCGGGAAAGGAATAAGAGATACTGACACGCAGCACCAGTGATTAGAGATGAAAAATACTGTTACGCCATAAGAATCCCTTAGTGGAAAAGAAATATGTACAGTGCTTAAGATTCATTCACCCCCCTGATCTGTCACTGCTACCTTCATGGCTTTATTCTTTTTCTACTTGTTAGTTCTCCTTCACAAGGGACAACACCTTTTCTTGAAGGATATTTCAGAGGCCAATGTTCACTGGCTGGCAATCTTGCATAAAATATTGCTGAGTTTTTGGTAGTAACACCCTCCTTTTGTGTAAGGTTATATGCTGAAGTTGCAGCAGGACAACTTGGACAGCTCCTTTTTGAGTTCATCAGTGCAGACTCTTGTCCCTGGCTTACTGCAGTCATGGCCTCACTCCTCACAGTTGCAAGCTCTGGTTAGATCAGGCTAAGTCTTGCCATGATCCTCTGTAAATTGAAAAGCTACAAGGAATCATACCTGTGACTCAGAAGATGATACCTCCCTTGCCAGAAGCCAAGTATGGTTGGCAAAGACCCTACTGCTCCTACACAATTCTGATATTTCCAGCTTTCCCACCTGGTGACCAAAGATCTTGGTCAGTCTGGCTTTTGGGTCCTCCTGCCCAAAGGATGCACCTCCACCCTGGAGAAATATTCTACTGTTGTGAGTCCCCACAGAGACAACATCCCTTGGGAGTTTCAGGACACACCTCCTGAAGCACAATAGTTTGAATGAGATTAGTGCCACATGCTAAAGTTTAGTGAATCAGAGGAAAAAAAAAATTCACCTCAGTTACTCAGTTTTAAAAGTTTGATCTTCCATGGCCCAAATATATATTTAATTATTTTGTATCATGCTTCCCATTTCTGTCCTGTTAAATTAGTAATTTCTTTCCAATGCACTTTGCACTTTGTTAAATCTATAGTGAAGAAGAATGCTGAGCCTGAGTCAGCTATTTCCTTACAGAAATTAAAATATTTGCTTCTTCATTCTCTCTTGAAAATATTTATTTTGTCATTCAGACATCTTCTTCAGGTGCATGTTTTCTGGAAACAAATGGAAGCATGGTTAACCCCTTCTCTCTGAAGTCCAACATTTTAATCACTGTTTAATCACAACTGTTTCATCACTTAAAACTGAAGACAGTTTTAATCACTGTCTTCTCAAGGACCACAACTAGAGTTTTAGTCAAATGTAAATACAATCTCTCTTAAGCTTGTCATACTGTAGAATCTGACATAATACAATATTGTCATATTCCCCTTTCACTAAAACTCCTTTCAGTGCTAACAGTACTTACTGCAGAGTGTGGAAATATGTAATTGCAATCAATCACAATGTTGATAAGTTCATTTTTTTCTCAACATGTATACTTTTTACCCATATACTTTGAGATTGTTGCCTACTACATTTATTAGTCCTTTCTGGAATAGTGGCAGTCCTATTCTACTATTAACTTTACCTGTAAAAGAAATAGGGCAACCTAAAAATGAGAAGTCCAGCCTGTGACAGCTCATCATACATTATAAACCAGCCTCGGCACATCTGTGGGTAAATTGTCTCTTGTGAACTGTTCTACAGCTGTTAGGGTTCATGTTGTTCCCTTATAAACCAGAAATAGGAATTTTTATTACCTCTGGCCATAATTTAAATTACATGAGCCCAACTCCATGATGTAGATTAGTGTACTGTCATGCAGTTCAGCTTTTATTTTGGCACACAACAATGCAGCTCTCACATGAACTCTACTGTCAGTGGACATCTGATAGGAACAGAAAGGATAAACACACACATAGAGAATTAAAAATGCTAGAACAAAACCTTAGGTCTATAAAGAATTATTACTGTACTTGCACTGATTCTCATAGGTTATATTCTTGGCAGCTTTACATCACCAGAGTGAATGGTTTGAGCACTTCGCTCGTACTCAACAAACACTCTAAAGGTCAGTGCTGTCACCCTTTCACTAAACATCACCAAAAATAGCTACATAGCTGTTCCAGGAGCTCTTACTTTATTTATTAAATAAAATTTGAGCTATAAGGTTTTTTCCAGGCCTTACATTGCAAAAAATGAACCCAGGGTTTTTGACAATGATTAAAAGTTAGTATTTTCGAGTAATCTGTCCAAATAAAAAATGTATTCCACTACAATATTTTAAAAAATAAATTTACTTTTCAAATTTAAAATACATCACATCAGAACTAAGAATTGCTTTTCTTGTTATAAAAAATGTCACACACTCTCCCTCCTCCCTACATATATTTCTTTAACTAGAAAACGGGGTATTTTAAGAAATATAGAGAGGTTGCAAAATAAAAAATTACACACTCCAAAATGAAGAGTTAGAAGAGGGAAAAAGAAGCAAATAATCTCATAAATTCCAGCAAGAAGCTGAAGTTGTCCCTGGCTATATTTAACCAGAAACTTGTACTTTTACAATAAGTTGCAAGCAGAAACATTCATTTGGGACATTATACTTAATGAAAGAAATACATAAGTTATGATCTAAATTTTTATCGAAAAAGTCACGGTCATTTATTCTTCTGTTAAGCCCTACACTTCGATATACCCTAGAGTGAGCTGCAGTTTATAAATTGCCAGGATGCAAAAGAACATGAATGTTACTCTAAGCCTGTTCCAGCAACTTGCTTTAGAAAGTGATAAACATTATGGCTAATTAACAACCTAATGGAATGCTGAGAATGAAGGTCTTGCTTCTCTGTGCACTTCTGGGCTTGCCTTTAATTGGTAAGAAATTTCCAGGGCTATAAACAGAACATGACATCTAAGCAACACTCAAAATTTACTTCTGGCTTTTCATCTCAAATAAAAATAACAATTATCATTAGCTTTCTGATTAATTTTCATAAATCATCATGGCTTGAATAGAGAGTTGCTCAAACCCAAGATTTAGATGAAGGATTTTTGCATGTCTCCTCTTTGATTTTATTCAGTTTGTCATTGTAGGAAACAGTATCTAAATAAATAATTAATATTTAATTTTGATTGCAGCACAAAATGTATCATACAATCATGGTATCATATCAAGAGCTGTGATGGTTAAGATGTGGACCTATATTCAGAAGCTGTCAGAAGTCTCCTTTCCTGCTATGCCCCAGATTGAACCACATAACCTTGAGCTAACAGCTCGGTATCTCTGCCTGAAAGAAGCATTTCCATCCTTAGTCTCTAGACATTGCAAGGTCAAGAAAAGTGCTGGTGGTGGCATCAAGCCTGCATTTGCATGGAGCACTAGACAGCCCAGCATACTACTAATTTTACTAAACCGTTCCTTACTCTCACCCTCACTATGAATAATGAATTCATTCAAAAACTTAGTCCATGAGAAATGCCTCCCACAGTTTTTTTAATCTTTCAAGATATGACCCACAAGAAAAATAAGCCATGATTACTTTTAGGAGTGAATAAACAGGAATATAGCTCCAACCAATCAAAGGAATTCTTCCAAGGTTTGAAAATAAAACACCATTTTCATTTTGGTTTGGCGGTTTTTGTTGGACTTGTTTGTTTCTTTTTTTCCCCCACAAAGAGGAACACAACTAGCTATTCCAGATGTGAGCTTCCCCAATACTTGTTTATTAAGTTTGAGGCCTTGCTCCAGCAATTAAAACCTCTGGGACCGTATGCAAACCAGAACATTTGCATTTGGCCTTGAGCAATATACCTCCTGCACGACAGTGTGCTCCCCACAGTTTTGAACAAGCTGACAGACTAAAGTAACCAAACCACCAGAGAGCCAAGGACTGGAACCTGCAATAATCCAATGGGAAGGGTTACAGGCTTTATAAATAATAACATGGTAAACTAGCACGAAGCCTGTGAAAGAATCTGGCTCTGAGGTGACCATTACTGTAAAGCTGGAAAGCTTTTGCCATGGATACCAGCCAGCCAAAGGTAGGATCTTTAAAACGGGGCACGACTCATTATTTTGAAGCTGATGAATATGATCTCCGTGATTGACCTTTCAGGGGCCAGATTCTGATCTTGAGGGAATAGGCTGAGTGTTATCAACAGCATGGGCTCATGGATATCTAATGATAACATGCCCCCATGACCTGTCTGGCCAGCTGCTCTTGTACTTTACACAGTCTCTTGAAATTAAAGTACAATTAAATATTGTTAGAAAAAAACCTAAATAATTTCTAAACAAAGTATCTTGCATCACCCTGTGCAGAATCATAGCAATAGTTTTAATTTAAATACAAAGTAGGCAAAACTGTAGTTATTGTATCTTGATATTGAATCTGTAGTTATTGTAATTTCTATTTATTTTCATGTTAGAAAAATTGTTTAATTTTCTTTTCTTTCTTTCAGTCTTTGGACCTCAAATGGATAAACTCTACTCCTAGATAAGATTATTTTTTCCTGAAAAATCAATCAGAACATCATCTTCCTCTTTTCACAGAATCTTCAAAATAGGACTTGAGTGGACACAAGTGCTGGGGGCTGTGCCAACAGCTTATTCTCATATCCATGTAAACTACATCTCTGGGGGACAGAATTAATTTCTATGCAAACTATTCATTTTCCTCATGATTCACCAAGAGTTTTATGGTACATATCCTAAAGTGAAATTAAAAAAAGAGAAGAGAAGAGAAGAGAAGAGAAGAGAAGAGAAGAGAAGAGAAGAGAAGAGAAGAGAAGAGAAGAGGAAAGAAAAGAAAAGAAAAGAAAAGAAAAGAAAAGAAAAGAAAAGAAAAGAAAAGAAAAGAAAAGAAAAGAAAAGAAAAGAAAAGAAAAGAAAAGAAAAGAAAAGAAAAGAAAAGAAAAGAAAAGAAAAGAAAAGAAAAGAAGAAAAGAAAAGAAAAGAAGAAAAAGAAAAGAAAAGAAAAGAAAAGAAAAGAAAAGAAAAGAAAAGAAAAGAAAAGAAAAGAAAAGAAAAGAAAAGAAAAGAAAAGAAAAGAAAAGAAAAGAAAGAAAAGAAAAGAAAAAAAGAAAAGAAAGAAAAGAAAAGAGAAAAGAACCAAATAAAAAAAATTGCACCAGAATAAATCCATAAAAGAGGTTTGAAGCCATGATATTTTTTAAATTATACAATAAATTTTTGCTTATTTTCTAAAAATTATATAATTGGATTACAAACAAAGAAACGGGTGTCAAAAGCAGAAATCAAGATCAATTTGGCTTCAATCTCTGAGCATAAATCAGAAGAAACTCTGTTTAAAAAAGCCAGTAAGGTTATTAAGAGTTACTAGAAAATGCAAAAGAAATCCTCTTTGCATGTGAGCGGCAGCTGCAGTAGTCAAATGGAGAAACCTGGCTAAGTTTGAGGGAAAATGTGCACTATGCAAACAAGCCATAGCTTCTTTTGCACTCTGACGTGCACTAATAGCTAACAAATGAGAGGCTCTTTCAAATGAGCTGGTCCTGCACGGCTGAATTACGATAGGCAAATGGGATAGGAATGAATTAAAGAGCAATGCTCCCTGTCACAATATGCCTTTGCAAAAGCTACTTCCCTTCAGAAGTTATCGGCACCTGCCAAAGCCACAGGGATTACCCTTCCAGGATATAACAGGAGAGGAAATTTTGGCTCCTGACCAAGAAGCCAGAAACTGAAAAATGTCTTAACAAGTGAAGTGAGAAAGCTAAGCAAAAATTCTTTTAGGAAAGTAATAGATTTATCCCTGCCCAACCCTGACTCCTCATTGACATTTAGCCTCTGCACTGCAGCATTAGAACTGCTCACAGAGGACTAAAGAAAATGGCAAACAAATCCAGGCCTAACAGGGTATGCTTCATCAGCCAGCCATGGTTCACTGAGAACCAGCAAATGCAAAGGGAAATTTACTCACCAGTGTACTCTGCCCCACTGTCAGTGTACATGCCACGTGGCCCAGAAAGCCAAGAGCCAAAGCCCAGAAGGAAACCCCATGCCATGGGGAGTACAGGCTTGCAGTGGGATGCAGATTGCACCTGGAACTGCTGCCTTGAGTTGAACAAAATACCCTGGCACAGCCTGGGACATGTGTCCAAGGATAGCTCTGATTTGCTGGTCAAGAAACAGAGACCTTGGCTCCCTTTGGCAAGAATAATAGTGGGAATCCCCATCTGGTTACCCAATTCCATTTACACTCCTCTATGTTCCAGCCTCCTGAAGGTCCTGAGCAACCTCAAAGCTCTTCAGCTCCATTCAGTGCTCTTCCTAGTGTCCAAATATGGTTATTACTTGTAATGTCTAGATAGGGCACTCTTTGTACCCTCTCTCTCTTCACCAGCTCTCTTAATTTGCTCACAAATAAATATACACATCCACAGAAAAATATTCTGTTCTGAAGTGTATGATGGTAAAAAAAACATTGAATAAGGGGCAGAACAGGCGCAGGACGAAGGGACAAATGTATACAAAAAGAGAGAAAGAGAGCCTAGACATATAAGAATTGATGGGTCTGCTCTGTATATATACCAAGGTCCTCCCTAGACATGTATTTGATGGTAGAGATTTAGTACTTTATGGGGTTTTTTGTGAAAATAAGGTGAACTTTGTTTTTACTCCAGTGATTGATTCTCATAAAAGTTAAGTAGCCACCTATGAATAATGTTTACTTTAAGACCTCAGGTGCTAGTTGTCTCTACTATAAAGATGAAGATATAAATTCTGATCATCTAAGCTCAAGGTCAGTGTTCATCACAGCAGAAATTCTGTTTTACTATTTCTTTTCAAAGTCTTGGAAATCATAACTGAATAACCCATTCAAATTCACATACTCAAGAGGTGGGAAATGCCAGATTAAAACTGTTTATGGAACTCAGTTTGGACCTCTTGAACATACAGACTACTTTTCCATGGCATAGCTGCAGTGCTTTTTGTGTGCACTGTGCATGGTATTCTGAGAATTTGTATTTGGGGAATGAATCAGGTTTATCTAGTGAATGAGGCTTTCATTTCTCTCTGCCTCATTTGTTTCAGGAACTGGAAGGTATATAATGAACCAACAAGGGACTACAGAATGGGAAAATAAGATTTAATGGTTAAGGCAGCTGCCACTGAAGAAGTGAATTCCATTTCTGGATCTGTGACAGAGCTCCTATGTGATGTTGGACTTCACATTTCCCAGAGATGACCATTAATTTGATGTTCCTCATTTTCTGGTCTTTATACAAGGCAACTGAGCTGAGCTTTCAAACACTTATAGCTGCAATTGATGTAGATTAAAACTGTATTCACATACACATAAAGACTGATTAAAATTATACAGACAATGAAAGAAATGCTATTTAGAAATTAGCTGATACGCTGTTAACTATTTTCCTCTTCCACCTGTAGGGATAGCAAACCCATGAACGGCCAGGGTATTATGCAGGTAATTTCATTACTGTCTGTGAAGCATTCAGGTATGATAGCTGTGAGAACAATGAAGTAACCAATAATTTTATATTCAGTGAAGGTTTTGAATGATGTGGTGTGAGGAAAGCCCCGGGGCCACATCCTACATGAAGAGGATGGTAAGAAACACAAGCTAACTGCTGATGAAGCAGGGTCATGTGGAAACAAAAGGTATTAATTTTTAAAAGTATGTCAGAGTTCCTGCACTCCAAGGGGCCAAGCTCAGTTTCACAAGAGCAACCTTAGGCCTGCTAGCATGTAGTTTCTGCATGGACCTGATTTTGTTCTTTTCATGTAGATATAGAGATGTGTTGTTTAATATATCATAGGTTTCATGTGAGAAGAGAAGAATCCAGGCACCTGCCCCCTCTCCCATTCTAACCTAGGCCACAGATAAATGGCAGCTTGAATCTAAATCCATATCTCAAAGAGGTGTAGAAGAGGTGACAAATGTGATAAAGATGAATGTCTTAGATTTGGCAATGAACATTGACATGGCTTGAAATGAGCATGCAGATGGATGTGGCCCCACTGTCTGAAAAGGCTGCATCCAAACTAGTCCTCAGAAACAGGCATGACTACAAAAAGAGATGTTCCAGCAGGGAGAGAACAAACATTTGTTATCTGGACAGGACCCACTGACTCAGCCCTTTCACTCAGGAAGAGCACTCAGGCTGAGCAGCATTGCCCGAGGCCACCAGTGGACATTCCCTGCTCAGTTCACGACCCAGAGGATGTTAAACCTTAGCTGGTTCATGGGCTGGGCAGGCTGAGGTGTGCCCTGGTGCTTGGCTTTTACCTCATTGCTCATCTGAGCTGGGCAACTCCACCACTGTGTCTGCCCAGTCTGGGACAGGACATGTGGCCAGGTGACCCTGAGGTGTGACCTGGCTCACTTCTGTACATGCACTGAGGCTGTGCTTGTACACACTGAAAACACGGGGAGAATTGTTCTTTCCTATTAATACAAACAGATTCTGCTGGAGGAAGGAAAGAACTGGAGATGCTTTGGCAATTCACTAAAACTTGGAGTTATGAAAAGGAAATCACAGTGCAGGGAAGTCCTATATTGTTACCACCTTGCCTATTACATGAAAGGCATGAAAGAAATGAATATTGTGACAGGGTCATGACTTTGCTTATAAAACCTGCATATTAAGTGGTGGAAAAGATTACTGCCAAATGCCTTGTTTTACTGTTCACTCTCTCTTGCAGTCTCCTATTTTCTGATACTTGCTATAGCTGACACTCACTTTGCCAAAATATATTACAGGCCACATGGACGATCATATATCAGCAAATAATGGAATCAAGTTAAAATGCAAGTTTTTATAATGAGCTGAGCCAGCCCATTTCAGCATTATGTTCAGGTATTACACTGGGAGAGAAGATAGGCTTTAAGGTACACTTTAAATTTGATTGCCTGAGAGAAAAAAAATATGCAACTTCAGAATTTTACAACAACATGCCTGCTTTTTAAAGCTTAAAGCAGTTTCATTCATGAGGCTTATAATTTGTCAAAGTATTTTCACTAGATTTGCATGCAAATTATGAAATACAAAACCAATTTAGTACAGCAAAGAAAATGATTTCAATCACTGAGGGAAATAAAAGTAACTTTTACTTAGAGCATGAGAAGAAAAGAAAAGCAAACAAGAGATTAAAAGTATTGTCTCTTGATGAATTCCATTGTTTGGCCTAGAGAAGATTATCCAGAAGAGTAAAAAATATTTAAGCATCTATTCATAAATATTATCAACCCTAAATCCACATTCTGAATAAATTAAACATTCCTAATCTTTCATATTTTCATTCTATGCTTTCCTGATCAGAGCAGACTAGAAGTTATGACCTGGACCTTAGGGCAAAGCAGGGGTGAAATTTCCCCTGTCCAAACTCCAGATGGCATAAATTTTCATGGACTCATTGAAGTAATTTCAGTTCTGGTAGTTTCCACTTTGTTAAGATTCAGCTCCATATTAATTACCTCTATAAAGTAGTTTATGAATGCTTATTTTCGATCTCACCAAACCAATGGATATAAGTTTAAAAAGCAGTGAGTAAATGCAGCCATGACACTCATAGATTACCAGGAAGCCATTACAATACAGCAATACTGACGGGGGAAAAAAGTGTTTAGCAGATCTATATCTGGTCACCAGTATCCAAGCCAATGAAGCCCTTTGGTGTTCATGCCTCAATCAGAACAGCGTTTCTATACCGAGGCTGTAGGAGAACACACTGAGGTGATCAGTGTAACATTCCACTGAAATCCTTCACCCAAGCATGTATCTCCACATGCAATGTAAGTTTCTCACCTGGTATCTTATTGGTATTACAAAGAAAACACAATTCCCACTTTAGATCTTAGAATCATGGAATAACCTGAGTTGGAGGCGACCCACAAGGATCATCAAGTCCAACTCCTGGCCCTGTACGTGACACCCCAAAAATCCCACCATGTGCCTGAGAGCACTGTCCAAATGCTTCTTGAACTCTTGTCAGGCACCTCCTGTCTTAGAGCCCTAGTGAGATAATTTGGAAACAAGTATTTTTAGATATTCAATAGGATCTTTCCTAAAGGAACTACATAGGTAAAAATATTTTGATACATAAAAACTTAAAAGAGCCTTGTGTCTCATTGCCATTTGAGTATCAGGAAGTCAGAAGAACATGGGCTATTTTTGCTAATTTGGCTGATCACCTTGCAAGCAATGAATGATCCATGAACAAGAGGTATAATTCCTCTGCTATTCCAAACTAGCTATTTTTCAACTGACAGTCAGATCCAGATAAATAGATTTCTTTGATTCTTGATATTATTTCATTAAAAAAAAAAAAAAAAAAAAAAAAAAAGGCTGAGGATAGAACAAACCAATTTCAAGTTCCTGGAAAGAGTATAAACATATTCAGAAATAAATTTCTAATACCTGGGTTGGGTTTTTTTTTCTTTC
This sequence comes from Anomalospiza imberbis, assembly GCF_031753505.1. NCBI lineage: Eukaryota > Metazoa > Chordata > Aves > Passeriformes > Viduidae > Anomalospiza > Anomalospiza imberbis. Next base: position 143,123,001 of record NC_089681.1, on the reverse strand, counting down.
AATAGACCAAAAAGACCCCTTTTCCTTTATTAAATTCTTTTTCATTTTCTATTACCTGTTTGTGACTACAGTCCCCAATGAGAATTATGATTAAATTCTGGTATTTGTCATAGGAATATAAAAAACTCAAGATTTATTTCCACAATACTGTCAGGATTCTTCCTGATGCACCTTATACAGTAGAAGAGGAATGATGCTAATGCTGCTGTTGCTGATGATAATTTGGCAAATGTCTTAAAAAAACAAGATCACAACAAGAAAATTTTAAGAAGATGAGAAATTAAAAGAATTAGAGGGCAATCTGAGAAAACGATACAATTACATATGGCAGTAAATACAGAGCAAGAGCAACTTCAATGCAAATTAATAGTTTTGTATGGATCCAACTCAAATACAGTGAAGCAAAAAACATTGTCTTCTACCACAAAATGCAATGGGGACCAGGAATAGGATGTGATGCAGGAAAGACCCACATTTATTCTGTGCTGAATTTATTCTGAAAAGGAGAGAGCATTTCCATACAACTCCAGAGAGCCACCAGAGTGGTGCACAGATGTTTATGTGGCACATAAATGTGTCACAGCACTGCAGAACCCTGATCTCTGTGCACCATTGCAACATGAGCTGGTTCCACAGAATTATTTACTCTTGGGGAGTAAGGAGGAGAAATTATGCTTCCCCCATATGTAAGAAGGCAGAAGAACCTCACACCTACCTCTGACTTTGATTTTACCTACAGCAAGGCAAAGAACATTTGGGAAGCTTCCATTCCAGTCAACAAGCTAGGAGGTGGTATTTGCAAAAATTAAATGCAACATTCCAGCATATGCACATCAGTCTTAAGAAAGACATACTGTGACCCACTCCTTTAGGCAGCACCTTGTGAAATGATGCAGAGGCACTTGCAGACACAGCAAACCATCACCCCATCTTTCACCAAAGCAATTTCTTAAGATATCCTTCCCAGAATAGTTCTATCATCTGATAAATGTCTGGAGTGATAAATAGAAAGTCCTGATGTGCAAGTGTCCAAGCCCCTTAACACAAACTGTCACATTGTTTTGGGTCCACGTGAAGAGAAAACACTGCACTGGGGACATTTGACTTCATTTGATAGAGCCATGATATTCACCAGTTCACAAGGATACCTTCATGTCTAGGGTGGGAAACTCATAAAATTGTTTCAGAAAACAGCAATCATACATTCAGGCTACAACTTAGACCTAAAAACCTGGGGTAGGAGCAACCTGCACTACCTACTTTGAAGTCTACACCAAGCCTCTGTATAACTCTGCTTTCCAGAAGCAGAGTGGGGAAATTCTTTGTTGTTTGTTTGTCTGCCAACTTCTTGTCTTTCTTTTCTGGTTAAGACACAAAAGCTCCTGAATTCAAGGACTATCATCATCCCATAAACCTGTAGCTCTCAGCCCCACCATGCTGCAGTCTTGGACTGCTGGCATACAAAAAGCAGTGTTTTGTATTGAAGTGGAGGGGCAGACATCATCACGAGAATCTCAATATGCATGAAGTCCTACAACACAAACAAACATAGTTATTTCATGCATGAATTAAACCTGCATGACAATAAGGAAGCTCAGTTTTCACTGCTTTTAATACTAATGCTGATACTCAGTGCAAAATTTATGGCAGCTCTCCTTTTTCATGGGAAGTCCACATTGGAATATTTAGCAGCAATTCATAATGTCATGTTATGGTGTGGATGTATTGAAATATTTCTAAATTCTCATTTTTGCAAAGTGGAATTGAAGGGAGAATATTTTTATCCACAGTTTTGCAGCAACTTTTGTGTACTTTTCATAATTAATAAATTATTATTTATTAATAATAATTAATAAACAAATAAAATAATAAATAATTATATTAATAACTAATAAATAAGGGAACCAAACTGTTCACAAATATGGCTATACTTTCCTGAGATGTATTAGGCCAAGCCATTTTTCTACAGTTTAAAAGGTGAAATATTAGGAAAAAAATAGCAATTCCTACTATGGAACTTTAATATAACTGCAGAGTGATTTAATTTGCAATTTATCTTAAATGTGCAGTAACTTCTAGAACTACAAAATTAATACCAAGGTGAGCAGTTTACTTCCCTCTAAGTAGAAACTGAAAATAGATTTATTCAGGTAAGGAGATGCTGAAGTGGGACTTGAGTGGTATAACTTAAAGAAAACCATAAAATGTTGCCAGAAATAACAGACAAATGTCCCTGAAGTTAATGCCTCAGGAAAGTACTAATGAAGAGTACATCTATGGAAGTGCCATTTTTCATACAAGATATAAAATCTTCTGATCATTGTGTAGACATGAATGACCCTGGGTATTTTTTGCTAATGCTGGAGACCTTGGCCCCTGAATTTGTGCTGAACTAATTTGATTTAATTGCATTCTGCACATCTAATTCCTCACGCAAACTTCTACACTATTCTGGAGTTCTAACTTTTTCTTCCCAAGTACCTGTTACCCTCCACTCTAAGATTTTTTTTGAAATTCTCTTCCTGTATTTCTGGGTTTGATTAATAATATTTCCTATATTTTGGTGGAAGGAGGGGAAGGGTTATTTTGAAACAACAGTTTTTCAAAATGTAAGATTTCGAGAAAAGAACTGTGAGACTATCAAATAACTACAAACAGAATACAAAATACTCATAACACAATATGTGTGCAAGGATTTTTCATTCAAATTTGTTTAACATTCTCTTTTTGTGTTGGCTGTTTCTTAAAAAGTAAACGGTACCATCTGTATAGACCATCTGAAATGAAGTGACCCTGAACAGGAAAATGATCAGAATGAACCCACAGATAATCCACAGCACTTTGTTAAACCCAAGGATAGCTAATTTACTTCCAGAAAATATGGACAGCAATTATTTCCAGAAAACTTTAATGAAAAACAAAAATTGAGAAGAATTATTTTAATTTTGTAAGCATTACTTTCCACAGGAATTTGTTTTTTGGCATAGTTTTCACCAGTTCCAAAATATAAAGAAACGAGTCATCAGGGCTGGTTCTGAAACCAGCATCTGTTTTCCTACTCCTGTCAAAACCATTTACCTTTATTTAGTGTGAAGTTTGGCTTCTACATGAGCAGAGCTTCTGATACAGGGTATCAGTACACGCCTGTGAGAATTGTGTGTGCTGCTCAGCATCTCTGCTGAACCGCCTGTCCAGTCCCACATATGCTGCTGCTTCCACATATGCTACCGACAGCAGCAAATAACAATCAAAGAGTGCAGATGAAGAATAATTATGTTTAAGGAACAAGGCAAGAGACTGAAGAAAATCAGAACACATCAGGATGTCCTTGAGGAGATATTGGCTTCCCAACCTTGCTTTCGTGCCTGCTTGGTCCTCAACAGCTCCATCCCCACCTACCCTCTTCCAGCATCCTGCCTTTGGGCACTGGCCCCAGCAGCAGTGGAGGCACGATGGAAATCGCTGGTACAACTCGACATCCTCATTTGCTCCAAGTGCTCAGCTGCTGCTGCAAGACCAGCCCGTACTCTTCTGGAGCCTGTCTCCCCCGCAGGGAAGTCAGGATAACTCGATTTGCTGCTGTCAAGGAAAGGGGTGCCAAGCCAAGAGATCTGCTTCTGCTGAGCCCTTGGCACTGAAATCAAGCCTGTGGTTCTGTCATGCCCTTTTTGCTGCTTGGATTCATGAGGAACTGCTTCCTCTCCCTGCACAGCTAAACTGTACCACCGTGGGAGGCTTGAACTGTGTTTTTAAACAGGCTCCCTGCTGTTCTGTGTCACATTCTTTCTTCTTCTCTTTCCACAGCAATTTCATATATATTACATTCTAAAACAGAGGGCAAACTCCAGAAACGAGCATCCTGCACACAATTTTCCAACGTTCATGGCCAATATGCTGCATTCTGCTGTGAATTTCATGACAAGGAATTCAGAAACTATTAATATTGCATTTGATCCTTCCTCCTTTTTCCCTTGTACCCACTGATGCTTGTCTATTCACAGTATGTGAAACAAAGGGGGGGGGGGGAGAATCTTCAAATTCCAAAATCTTCCTACTTACTCATTTTTACATAAATTAGATTAACCCTGACTTCTTGAAAATGCTGACTTCAAGAAAAAAAAAATAAAATTTGAGGATATAACTGACAGCACTAAAATGGAAACACCAATTAATATATTTAGTCATGTCCAAGGGTTGATCTAATGAAGAATTCAGGTTATTTATGTTACATTCCCATTTTCACTTTTCAGTCATTTGAGTAATGTAAAATAAATGATGTGTTAGATTACCTTATTGGCTTGCATTCTCTTATAGTGAAGTGTTCTGAAAGAAGCACTAATGATAATCATTAAAGCTAGGAAAAAGTTAAAATTCAAAGGAATCTCTCTGTCTTTGAGTCCCTCATTCTTTGCCAAATGCACACATACCTTTATACATATATATATATATGTATGTATAAAAAATCAGAGGCAGTGAAATAAAGAATGTCTTTGATTTCATTTCAAGAAAAATGTCAAATGCAGAGATACATCCACTATCCTTTCCTAGATATCAAAGCTATTTTCAACAGAAGGGTCTCTGCTAAGCCAAAAATATAGTCTGTTTCCATACTGCAGATGAAGTCTGCAAAAGCTCAGAGGAAAGAGAGGGAAAAAAAATCAGTTTTCATGGCCGTGTACCAATTTCTACAGGATGAAAGATGAAAGCAGTTTTGGTTGAATCAGTAGCTATCTTTTAATTAGAAGAAGCATTTCCAAAAGTGTCTAGTTGTCTCTAGGAACACAAGTCTCAGTCACTGACTTCAATTTTGCTACAAAAATTATACTATGACTTAGTGACATCTTTCAAAAAAATGGATCGATTTTTCTTTCATAAAAAATGCAAGAAAACCTGACTTTCAAGTCATTTGGCCTTTTATTATAATATATTACATCCCATGCACTGTCTTGATGACATTTACTGTTTCCTATGCAGGATCCCACAGTATGTATGAGTTGTCCGAAGTTCAAAGAGGGCAATCATTAAAATTTGACATTTATGTCAATGTGTGCACAGGGAGTTTACCTTTTCATTAGCTGCATATACATTTTTTTTTTTCCTGGTGGAAAAAGCTGACTATGAAGTCATGAAAGACTTGGAGTGATTTTGTGTGATCCCAGTTGAGACTAATGGGTAATTCTTTATGATCACAGCTGAGATTACTGGGTAAAGGAATTGATTAAGGATAGGTTTTTTTTGTTGTTATTTGCTGAGTTGTCAGGAGGTGTTGAGTCATGCTGTGAGAAGTTCGAGTGCTGAATCTTCTGCTGTCATATACAGAAATGTCACGTTATATTACACAGCATGCTGAACTAAGTAAAAAAAAAAATCTTTGTACATCATATGGTAGTTTGGTAAACAAAAACGATCAACTTCACAAATCTGGTTCCCCATCCAATTGTATCTTATTTTTCATGCCTGATAGCCTCAGATTTCTTCAGTGCACACGTCGCAACATTAGTCTTTCTCCAGATGAACAGACTCATTTAAATACCGTAAGGATAGGACTGTTGACAGCCAAACTGTAATAGGTCATTATTTTGGTGCAGAAGTGTTTATCAAACCTTGATAACAAATTTCATCTCTTGCATCTTTTCCATGTTTAAACAGGGTACAACAGTCCAGCAAACTTATGCCTCTCAACTTATCCCAAAATATTTTTTTGTAATTGCATTGTGAACTTACTAAGACAGAAAGATGATGTGATAGCCAGAACCAGCTTACAGACTCAAGGGAGTTTTATGCCTGGTCATGGCATGAAGTCAACATGAAGAGGAATGAATGAATTTTTGTGCTGAATTTTAATTTTAACCAGTTTAGCTGTGTTGCAGTGCAGCCAAAATCCCATGCATGTGGGTCTTGGCTGACATACAGCCATGGTCCTGAATACTTGGGAGAGAAAAGGAGAGCCACTCCAAGGAATCAAACTGCCTCTGAAAAAAAAGCAAGCTACCCACTTCCCTTCCAAAGCCTGGCTTGAAGGAAAGGAAGGACAGATGAGGACAAGGCCATCAACATTCCACTTACAAACTCTTCCTGAAGGGTTCCAGAAGAAGAGGCAGTGAGACCATCATCCAGCAATATCAAGCCAAAATTTTGGCTTTACTTCTTATTTGCTCTCACTATGATCTTGTTGTTCTTTAATCCTGTGATTAAAAGACAAGCTAGACTCTCCAGGCCTTTAGGAGAAGTTTGCAAAAATTATCTCTACACTCAGTGGAGGCAGTGAGCATTAAACTCTTGTGGTATTTTCTCAGCACTGCAGGTACCACCAGCTATCTCATATTCTGTTAAAAGCAAGACCACACCATGCAAGAAGTGGCCACACATTTATGAGGAGTAGGACAGTCAGAAGTCTCAGCACTTGTTCTTCAGGAGCCTGCATTTAGTAGCTCTTATTCAGGCTCATTTAAGTTGAATTTGCATTAGAGAAGTGGACCTAAAGATCTTTGCAGACAACATGAGAAGGAAAAGCCTACTCAGGTCAAGATAAAGTGGAAATTCCTACCTTCTAAAATCTTCAAAAAAAAGATTTTCACCAATTACATCTGTACAAGTATCTTCTAGATCTCCATTCTGAAGTATATTTGCTAATCATTTGGGTGCTTAGTTAAAACAAAAAAGAAATCCTTTTTTTTCTCTTCATTTTTATTGATCTATTTTACCTTGGGAATGAGAGGCCTTTGATAAGACTATTTCATTCCTCAGTGCAATGTCATTAAGGTATAAATTGGGCCAGCTCATCACACCTTTATGTGTTTTCCCATCTGTCTCTTTACCAATTTACAATGTAATGTTAGTTATGATATTTACCTAAAGACTTCTATTGCATCTTTGTTGAAGTAAATATTCTGAAAGTTCTTTTATAAATTATTTCTGTAAATATTTTAAAATCTGCTCAAAACAGGGAGGAGTTTTAAAAGGCTTGTGGCTGCAGGGAAAGGTTTTGCTTTGTTCAGCTTCCCACTGCCCTTTTTACTAACCAGCCTGCAGCTTCTAATGCGCTGCTGACAGCCACCTTTCAGATTTCTATATGTCTTGTAAAGACAATTACTGAATTTACCCAATGAGCCAGACTAGGAACAGCCTAATAGGTGTGTGAAAGGCTAACAAGCTGGAAGCCTTTGAGGTGGTGTCAGTGTCTCACATCCCTTGATGTCAGTGAGTTGATAAAATTGTTACTAGTTCAAGAAGGCACGCACCCATGGTTTCTCCTTTCAGTCATTCCCTTCAACCAAGGCTAGATAGTTAAGGTTTTGTATCTCAGATGTGGGAAGTGGGCTGAAATGCCAGAATTCACTCCTCAGGAACTTCACAAACAAGTGAGTTTGTGTTACAAAGAGGACTGAGCTGTTAACGGGGAGAAACCGTCTAATTTCCAACTCACCTATTTATTATTATTATTTTTAATAAAGGGAATGCCATCTTAACCCTCTTTCTACCCATAACCTGAGCAGGATGTTAATGAAAAGATAAGGCTTCTTTAAAGATTATTCTTTCTTAGAAGCACCAAGCACAATGCAGCTGTTACTGTGTCACATATGGTCTGATAAATCCCACTCCTCTTCAGCACAGGAAACTGCTCAAGCATGGGGAAAAAGTTCAGAATTTAACTTTTCAGAACTGACAGCCTCCTAGCACTGAGTGGAGTCAGCCATCCTCATTTCCCACCAAGCTGAACCATACCTGGGCTGAATGGGATGATTTCAGCTACAGGTAGCGCTCGGTATGAGCCCAAACAGCAGAACTCACCCACAGCTCCCACCAGTAATCATTACAGCAGTAGTAATAAACTCACCAACTTTTATGTTCATAAAACCATGTGTGTACCCATTATCACAAAAGAAATAATGCAGTAATGAATATCACCACCACTACAAGCCATTAAGAGTTCAGGAGAACAGAGCACTACAGTGTAGTAATCTAGGACAGCATGTAGAGATTAAACAGTTGAGTCTAAAAGTATCATTTGCATAGAGGCTGCCTACTGAAATTGAGTGTAAACAAAGATACCAGTCCTGGCGTCTGTATAGAAAACCACTTGCACTGTGTAAAGGCCTGGGCTCAGACAGATGCAGAGCAAAGAGTGCCACCTACAGAACTGCTGGGAGCAGTCACTTCAATGTGTTAGGTCCCCTTTCCACTTGCAGACCATCTATGATGAAGTTTAGTTAGCAGGTCTGGGAAGATTAAGTCCAAGCTGCAATGCTCTCACAGCCAACAAATTAAACGAAAAGTGAAGCAACATAAAAGCAAAGCTGCTAAACAAAAGAGAGGTTTGAAACATTTTCTAATACTGCAGCTATAAGAAATCATGTTACCAGCTCAGAACAAGCCTGCTTTGAATGTACGCTTCCCACGTGCTTGAGATCCTAATATGGCTAATTTAATACTTGCACAGAATCCATAATACACAAGAAAACCTCAGAAATGCTGCCATTTTGCTTTCATAAGGGTGCCCACGATGAAAAGAAGCACAGAAATTAAAATCTGTGCATTTCTTCCTACTTTGCTGCCATCAGTCGAAGTCCAGGAACGTGCTGCTCGCTGGGGTTAATGGGATGGCAGCTTTTTTGGTAACTAGGGGCTAGTTGGCAGCTCAGAAACAGATGGCAGGTTAAATAGTCTCAGCTGGAAGGAATTTTTTGCTTTGGCCTTTTCCACCTCCCTTTAGACTAACGTGTGACCATATTGTGACAGGAAGATTTTAGGTGGTGGTCAAAAAGTACAACAGACATCCCTTACCCACATGCAAATATTTCCCTATCCAGCCTATAAACTGCTGTCATGCATTTAATGATGATCACACAGTTGACTATAATAATATGGCTGGACTGTGAACTCCCATTTCTATAAGGAAATATGCTTGTTCTGGGGCTGTTAGTACTCAGGTATTGGGTGTACAATAAAAAATTAAAGGAGGCTGCTGTGGAAGTTGAGAGAGTAAAAACATTTTTTTCCTTTCACACCTGATATTTGTAAAAAGTTTTAAAACCCTTGAGTTTTGTGTGTAAGATGGCTTGCATATCCTGAAAAAGCAGACTGTTTGGGGATGAACCTGGTCAGTCTGCTCAGCTCCTCTGTGTCAGCCAAGGTTTGAGCAATAACGTATTGCGAGAGCCAATGCAGTAATTATACAATCTGATGTCTGCATGCTACCAAAATAAACTCATAGCTAATGATGGCAGTGGTACCATCATTTAGCAGGTTGAAGAAGTGTGCCATATTTAATGCTTTCTTACAAGATTGCCCTCCTAATCTGAAAGAGATTTAAGACACAGAAATGTGCAGCTTCTCCTTTCTGCTGTTTTCCTGGTCAAATTGGGCCTCTCTGCTCTATCCCTCAAATAAACAGAAAAGCTGCTTTCACAGCTCATCTACAGATACGAAATTACTTTCACGGTGGCTGAGTGCTCTCTGCTATCCAAATTTCTCACAAAAAACATTGCTTTCATTTTCTTGTGCTACTGAGCTGAACAAAGATAAAAGAAGTCAAATAAAGATTATTGATTTATTGTTATCATTTCTCGTCCCTTCTCCTCCTTAGGAGCATCATTGTGTATTTTATACCAACATATGCAGCAGCAGCAGCAATGCCACAAACGAGTCAGCTTTGTGACTCTTTGCAAGCTTGAGTTATCAGCAGCCACCTGTGCCATACGCTGTACTGAGGAATTAGTGATTTGGAAAATTATCCAATCCATACTATCAAATCAAGGGAAAGATCTCTTGTTTGCAATTACTCCCTCAGAGCTTGCTGCTGCTCCTTCCTGCACTTGATAAAATTCAGGTAGTGGAACCACAGCACTGGACCTTTACAGCGACAGTTCACTGGGTTTTATAAGTATATTCTCAATGCCAAAAAAGATGATAGAATTATTACCAGAGGATAATTATATTGATTTTTTTTCCTCTCAGGTTGAAGGTAGGTTGTATAACTGGGAACTTACAGTTAAATTCCCATTCCTACCATGCATACAGCCCAAAAGCAAGGGACATTTGAAATCCAGTGTTACAGAAGCTAACACCCTCTGCCAAGGCAATAACTACAAAATAGCAGATTTCTCACATCTCCTGTAGAGATGAGGCAACTTCTCCAGAACCAGAATGGGAGCAGACATGAAGCCTTACAGATGCCTTTTCAAAAGAGCTATTAACATGAATCCATTAAATATTTCTATGAAGGGCAGTAAAATTAGGCCCAGTCCCCAGCTCAAATTTCTTTTTCTTTTCTTTTTAGATGCGGAAACTTGAAAAAGCCCTTGGAATAGCTGATGGGTCAGCATCTAAAATCTGTACAATTCAAAAGAAACCCAACCAACCAAAAAAAAAAAAAAGCTGCAAAATTATCACAAGACCTTGAGAGAACTCCAACCAGTAAAAGGTACCAGTCGTACTCCATGAATGCAGAATAACTATCAGCATCTTGGAAACAACTGGATGAACTTGTTTTCAGAACAGAGTTTACATTGCTGTAACTAAGTACACAACTTATCCTGCAGGATGTCTTTTATGACAGATTGAGAACAGAAACAGGCTAACACAGTTCCCTGGTTAGGACAGACACCTCGGGCTGTGGTAAAACATGACCTTTATAGATATCTAGCAAAAAAAGCATTTAAGAAACAGATATAACATCATGACCTTTTTAGATACATAGCATAAAACATCTAAGGGAAAGTCCTGCCCCTCTTCCCTTCTGCCACTGAAGCCATGGACACAGCAGGAGCTGCCCAAGGGCCAATGGTGGCACTGGGAGCTGCAGGTTTTCCTGAACCCTGAGTTGACAGTAATGGTGGCACTAATTACGCTGAACTTTGCCACCTATGTGCCTGTTATTCTGGCTCTCCTTACAGTTGCTGGAGGGCAGGCAGGCGGCTCCAGAAGTGGGGTTTTAAATAAATATCTCAGGCAGAATACAGGAATTCTAAAACATACTTTATGAATTCTTCTCTGGGGACACTTCCATTACTTTGACTACAAAGGGACTGCTAATTACTAATGAGAGTTCACTTGGATGAATGGCACCTCAAGGGATGACACTTATACACCCTCTGGGGTGACAAGGGACTGCTTCTGTGGCTCCAGCACACAGAAAAGATCACATTTTAGTGGAACTAGTGCAGGGTACAGGATTTCCTCTATCAAACCAAAGCCAAGGCTTAACACTATTGCACTGCACTTTTGCTTCTTAATGGAAAATTATCTTTTAAAACTGGAATTACTTCTCTGCCAGACTCTTGTTTTTCTCACATGAAAATAAACCAACATAAAAAAGCAAAGAGTTGTTTTCATTAAGACTGAGCAATTGAAGATGTAGCACTACTAATGACAGTGTTTTGCTGCTCCTACAGTCCTACCACAGTCGCTCCCATTCCAAATACAGTCTGTAGGGTATTTTGAGCAAAAACTGTTCACTAATGCAATTCAAAGGAGAAATTTTGGAGAAATGATAGCCCAAAGGCTAATCAGAACTGGAAAAACAGAAACTAAATAAAATCACCAGTAAGGAACCAAGTACATTGAAGAAATCAGGAAGAAAATAATCATTTTGTAATGGCAAGATGAAAGACGCCAGTAAAGTCAGATGGAAGTTAATTAAACTCTGGGAACAAAGTGTAGAGCCCCAATGGAAGTCAAGAGCCATGGCCAACACTTTAAAAGAGGAAAATCTGAGAGTCTAAAACTATTTTTGAGTGAAAACCAAATAAGAGATACTCAGAGGACACTGGAATTAGGAGAATGAGAACAATTTGCTGAAGACTATCACAGGTTAATGAAGCAGTTAAGGAAGAGAAAGGTCCACATGAGAAGGCAAATGATCCTTTGCTCAGTGAAACAGGAGACCCTTGCTCCTTTCCACTAATTAAGAACAAATTCTATCAAAAGAGAGGTGCCAGGAATTCTGGAACAAATGTGAAGCTTCTGAAAAAGCATCTAAAAGTCATCTGAAGTGTATACAATACACTCTCTGTGCTTCTCTGATGTGTGCAGCACAGTGCAGCTGTATTTAAAATCAGCGCAGAGATACAGAATCACTCGAGGGGATTACTGACCAGTGAATGTAAATGACAGCTCAAATCAGAAAAACAAAACACTTGGAAGATGATGATAATAAAGGGGCTAATCAGTGCTGGTTTTCTGAAGAAACACAGTATCTTTTCTCAACACTGTATCTCTATGTATTATTTTCTAGAAAAGCCATCTTAAATGCCCCCAAACCACCATTTCCACTCCCCTCACATATATTGTAATGTCCTTAGCAACAATTGTACCACTGTAATTGTTGCAGAACCTCAATTAGATTGAGTACAATAAACTTCCTTAAAAATTATATTTATATTTAATAACAAAGACTGTATAGCCCAGCTCCCATAATGTTTACTATGGTGGAGGCAGCAATAGGGGCACAACAGAAAAAACAAGATCTTCAAGTTTATTTTAGTTTCGATGAAAACATGTCTTAGAATTACAATCTTAGAAGCCTTGTGATATGTTGATAAAATAATGAAGAAAGAAAAACCTTTTGATAAACCTTATTTGGATTGCCAAAATTATTTTTCAAGGTCTATTATAATGGATGATTATAGGTAAGAAACTAGAAAGTAAAGAGGAAAATGCTGCCCCCAGAGAACAAATGACCAGAGGAGAAAAAAAGCCAAAAGATACGATTAAATGGTGCATTTTTATCATGGTGAAAGGCTAATGACAGGCCATCCTGTGGTTACTTTCTAGGTCACTGGCTATTTAATAGATTCATTAATAATCTAGGAAGGGATGGTGTGTATGCAGGCAGAAAAACAGGCACAATGTAATTTTTCAGGTAATCACAACAGAGAGGGCTGAGAATTGAGTTCAAGGATTTGCCAGAATATAGGTTTGCCTTTTTTGACAATTTTGTCTTAAGTTATCACCAACTAATGCAGTATTAAAACCATAGGCCTGCTCCATATAGAATACAACAGTTTTATCATCACTTTATTCTTTATGAGATAGATGTTATTTTTATTTTACCAGATAAGTTCACAAGTTACACATATTTTTTATTTCCTTTTCTGGTTTTTTCTTTTAGAAAATCTCCCAGAAAAGAATGTGGAGTTTAGCAGTAAGACTAGGAAAATATCAAGAGACTCCAGAAATCAAGTGTAATTCAATAATGTAAATTCATCACTGCTGAGCTTAGATTTATTTTTTATATACCAATACTCCTCATCTGCCCTATCCTTCACTCAATGGAAGGGAAAGAACATAATATATTTTTTAAATTAATTTTTATTCTTTCAGAAAATAAAAAACAATAATCCTATTTTTAATTAAATTAAACACAAAAATGAAGCTTGCTTAATATCACTTAGAAGTTGATTTTGTAAAGAAATATTCACACAAAATTATTTTTACAATACAAGATTTGAGAGATTCGCCATCATTCCATTTTGTACGAATGCACAGGTACTAAAGTATACCTAATTTCTTTGTCCCTCACAGCCCTAAGAAGAGAAAAATTGTCAAGGTCTTGAAATCTGCACAGCAGCCGTACCCTGTATACAAGTGTGGAATCATAAGACTGCTTCTTAAGGTCAGTGCAGCTTATGGTAATGAATATGGAAAGGTTACTATTGTTGTCTTTTGTTGATTTCTCCTCAAAAAATGCAAAGAACAAAAAGGTCACTAAGCAATGTTTCTAAGCTACTTTGGAATTTACTAATCTATCACTGAAGAAAATAAAAAAAAAGGGTTAATAAAATATACTCTAGACACAGAAAAGCAGATTAGAAGTGGCATTTAACTGTGAAACCGTCTTTAGACCGAGAAAAAATAACCCCAAAATCAGAAAGGAAAGCTACTTTCAGACTTTGATCACTAAATAAATATTTACAAACTGAATAAAGCTTTTTAAAGTACAAGGCTGGAGCCCCATAACACGTCATTGAGGAATACATCTGTGACAGTGGAGCTGACATCTCTCACTGTAATGAGTGCTAGATGCAACAGTTCTATGAAACGTGTACTTGTCCAGACCAGTGACAGAAATTACTATGCTTGAGTTTTGCAGCCAAGCCTATACTGGATGTGATTGAAAAAGCCAACAGGGTGACAGTGCAGTGGTGAGAAGAGACCCCAGCATGATGTACTGAATTACCAAATTGTGAGATATCCAGCAGGGATTCAAACCTGCATTTTTGAGCTTGGATAGAGAAGTGTTTGAATTAGGGGAGCTTAGAGGAGAAGCCCTGTCAAAGGCAGTCTGGATTGGCAAAGGGATAAAGGAACCAGGACTGCAAAATGTGTCCAAAGGAACTGCTCAGTCTTGGGTCTAGGCCGGGGAAACTTAGATGCAAATTTAAAACAACACCTCTGTCCTCTGACATGCATTGGTTTTAAACAAATTATAAACGGGTTTCAAGTCATGTTTTGGTTGCCACCAGTGCCTCGAAGTGGAAGGTTTGCAAGGCAGATCCACTGTGGAAACCCCTGGTGATGACTAGGAGCTGTAGGGTCAGGAGATTACCTGAGAAAGGGATAAACTTGTAATTCAATCTCAATACACAGAGGTAGGGATAGAGAAGCAGAAGTGCACCCTGAGATGTACATCTGAAACAACAGGAATAAAAGGTAATTTTTTTTCTAAGAAAAATTAGTAAGAAATTAATGGTGTTTCTATATGGTTATTCCAATATATCTGTCAACAGGATACATACATCATAGATTCTGAATTATTGTACATATTTTTATTTCTGTGGTTTTCATGTGTTGTGTGGCCCTTTAGCTTGGCAGTAACTTGTCTAAAGTGTTTGTGCAGCGTGATGACAGAGTGGAAGAAGCAGCATAATCTTGACATTTTGGCATTACTCTTCATCTATCTTGCCTTTTGTGGAGGTTACTATATTATTTCAAATGCCAAATGTTCAGAACAATATAGATAAGCCAAATTCTATGAATTTTAATGGGAATATTTTATACTTCAAATTCAAAATAGGCTTCTTGTTTGAGAGGAGGATCAGCTTTGAAGGTAACTGTGCAAACAGCGACATCGTCACAATGAGCTGTTTGGTAGAGTAAGTTTTGAATGAACAAGAACATGCAAGAAGTATTTTCATGAAACAGCCCTTTCACTGAAAGGGGATAGGTTAATCTATTTTAGAAATTCAGAAGTCACAAAGCAATGGATGTTTCCTATGTAGTGGATTGAGCTGCTGGACTTATGTGATCATTTGTTTGTACTTTTGTAAAAATAGAGATTACGGAATTAAGGGACATAATTACACATGTTGCAGAGAAAATAAACACAACTAATTTATCTGTTTTCTATTACAGAGAATGACATCTTTAACAAAGGGAAACTAAAAAAGAATTTTAAAACTGTAAGGCCATTTGCTCATGCTGAGCATATTCTTTTGTGTGGGCACATATATAGGCAAAGGTTTGAGTCTGAATTTGCTTCTCAAGCCAATTTTATGTTGAAACCACACATGACGTTATGTTCAAATGGAATGCAGAGAGAAGAAAAGAATTTCAGATTTTGACTGCATTTTCATTTCAGTATATATGTCAAATGCTTTGCCTTCTTTAAATAAAGGTCATGAAAACACAGAGATTTTCTTTTTATCCTAAGAGATTCTGTAAAACAAGGAAGATGTGGGTGGAATGATTTGGAAATTAATTCCTTTTGAAATTCTCTACTGCAGTCAATTCAGGACTGATGTCCTGAAAAGGCGGTTTAACTCTCGGAAAATTAAGCACACAATTAAGAATGAGATTTTGGAGAAAGTTAGCTCTGCATATCCTTAAGTAGTATGCAAAAATATGGAAATTATTTATTGAATAATTCACAAGGCATTGTTTTTGGCAAAATAAAAGGTATCTTAAAAATGTTTTGATAAGTTAGTAGAGGACAAATGTGTAAGAACACAGCTGAAGGTCAGCCACATTTTGAAAACAAATTCTTTTCATTTTAACTTCTTCATGTCTCTGAAATTACAAGAGGTCATCTCACTTTTTCCTGAAACAAACATAAGGTTGATACCTGTGGTTGTAGTTACTCCAAGGGTGCTGTAATGATTGGCTATCTCAGCCTTGCACAGAAAGGCAGAACAGCCACGCATTAGCTGGGCAAAATCAGTAAAGCACTGCAAAACTGATGATGGTAATGACTCAGCAGTGATTCACTACCACAGCAGCCATCAAGGTAACAAGGAATGAACAAACTACTCCAGTACTCCTGAATGTCACAATGTCTTTTCACTCAATATGGGTAAAACAAAATTTAAAAAAAAAAAAAAAGTTGTTTTGGGTTTTCCCCCAAAAAAGCTCCACAGTGCATAAAATATAGAAAAACACTTGAACCTCTTTTACAGATTTTTTTTTTGTCTCTATAGGTAAACTGGATTGAGAGCTTATATAGAAAGGTTTAACTAAAGAGTAACTAATGAGATTTCTAGAAATAATTTTCCCCAGACAAAGTGAATAACAAATCAAACAGATGACTCAATTTCAATGATAGCTAACATAAACAAAAAAACTGTTCAAATTCTTTCCACAATTTAAGTAGGAGAGGCAATTTCCAGAACAGACTATTCAAATGGACTAGAAACAGATTTTTTTCTTTCCCTTCCCAGATATTAGAGAATCTAGAAAAAACTGAACTACTGGAAGAGTGAAATCAGTTGTATCAACAAGTACATGCTCAAGAATAAGAATACATGAGAAATTTGACGCATATTCTTCCACAGAAATGTTTCTTTATTTTTTACATCAGATACTAAAAAAGAAAAAAAAAGGACTCTGAATTTTGAAAAATTCCACTTTTTTTCTCATCAGCATGAAAACTAAAAATGCTTGGAATGCTTTGTGAAAGTGACCTTAATAAAATCTTTTATATCAAATGAAAGAGTTAATTATGTTTTCATTCTGTTCAAATGTATTAGTTTTCTATAAAAACACAAGACTGGAACTTTCAGTGCATCTTGATGCAAGTATCCTTGTATTTGAAAAATGGTTCAACTGTGGTCTGTTCAATTAACATCAGCAGAAATATTTACAGCAATAGAGACAAGGTACACGTATATTTTAGAATCAGATATGTAGGAAAGATGTTTTTTACTGAAACATAATATACACCTTTGCAAACTGTAAAAAGCAGTAGTACTCACATATATCCTTTTCTCATTCAGGGGACAAAACTCAGCTTTCCATTTCTGCTCCCTTATGGCTTTTAAAGTGCAAATACATTTCCTGTAACCATGCTTTTCAAGCAGAAAACAGCCAATGGATTTGTTTTTTTAAAAAGGAGCTTTTTCAGAGCCAACCCTAACTGAAAGAAATGGGACAATTTAGAACTTTGTTCTTCTGCACTGAAGATTTGCAATTGACTTCACTTGCATTGGGATTGGGGCTCTAAAGGAGATGTAGAAATTAGCTTTGAACAGCTTACTAAGTAAGTAGCCCTAACCACACTCCTTACTGAGATACAAAGCTGATCATTAATAACTTGGTAATTTAGGGGAAAAAATCAGGGTTCTCAAGCACCTTTCAGAAGCAGACTGGAGGACTGCATTCAAAGAATAATGACAGAAATGAAAGAATAAAATTGCAACCGTCTTTCTTCCGCTTAAAAAAAATAAAAAAAGAAAATCAATTTCTGGATAAGCCCAGGGTCTTGGATACTCTTCACACAGCAGAACAGAAAGTACTGTCATTATTTTTTTAAACGTATATGAAGATAAATACCTAATCAGTGAAAAAGAAGCACATGATGGTGATTTGAAGATTTTTGGTTTTGTGAACATAAGTCAGTTCTTGTAAAGAAATTCAGCAAAACTTCAAAGAGATAAAAAACCCCAAACCAGTCTAGCCTTTACTATACACATTTTTCTATCTCATCAAGAGAAGAATCAAACTCCTGCATGAAAATACCTGTTTTGTTCCAATAACAGATAGCAGCTCCATTCCTGAAGCCCTCTCACAAACAAACAGTTCGGAATTGCTTCCATGGCTAAGTTAGCTCACGGCTCTGCTCTACTGGAGCAGCTGCAGCCAGCAGCTCAAATCAAATTCATAAAATGCAGGGACTGATATTTTCAAAAGAAAATAACAGCTAATATAGATGAAAATAAAAGAAGGCTTGATATTAATCTCCAAGTTATTTAATTTTTAAAGATCAAAGCTTGGAATGGGGAGAGGGTCAAGGCTAGAAATGAAGCATTCTCAGGATAAGGAAATTTGATGCCATGCTCAACAACCACATTTTGGCAAAGACGAGTAGGAGAGCAATGACCAGGAGGGATGGAAAGCTCCTTTCTGAAAATGATTAAAAAGAAATCTTTGCAATACCTCTGTTTGAAGATCTGACATAAATATGACTGCAGCTCAGCTAAAGAAACACCTGATATTCTAGCACAGAGACCAGTTCTATCCCTTTTTCCCAAGTAGCCCCGTGGGAGAGGTGCAGCAGGAGCCTGGTGTCTGCAGGACCATAGGTTCAGGCTGGTGTTGCATGGTGAGATTTGCAGATGTCAAGACCTCATCACTAGGAAGGTTTGCAGGTCTGTGGCATTTCCACTGTCCTAAGCTCTGACAGATGAGATCACAATAACAGAGACATAGCCCCAGTATGCTAATTATCTTATTTCTTCATTAGTGACTGGGATCAAAACTTTGGAATCAAAGATTTTAAAGTGAGAAAATCAAACTTCAAACATCCTGATAGGCAAAACAATTCCGGTAATTCCCTCATTTAATAGCAGTTATCTTTGAGCTTCTTCTATAAATTTTCCTCTGCTTCAAGAACTTTCCTTCTTTCTTTTTGGTGGTCTTCACCATTTACTCATTGAATGGTCTTCACCATTCACTCACATCCACTTGCTCATTGAATGTAGGTGGATGTAGGTAGCTTAATCACTTCTGAATTTTTTATATTTCTTGCCTGTTTTCATCTGCTATGTCCCTTAAATTTCCTTTTAATTTGTGTCTTAAATCCTCTGATGTTGCTCTGTTGGATCTCTCTACCTTTGGAGCCTCCATCAGCCCCTTGGGAAGTCTGGGATCGGCCTGCAGGTCACTCACAGAAAAGGGGAAGTATGGCTGGTCAAAAAGCAAAAACCTCCAGGGCAGGCAATAGCCCAGGGCAGCAGCCAGCCCATCTCCTGTATCTCCAGCTCTCCCACAAGCTCCATGCCATGCACCCCCATCCAGGAGGGAAGAGATGCACACCTTGACAATGCTTCTCCAGCACCTTCCCATTCACCTCAAAGCTGAGGATTTTTACTAGGTTAATGCTTAATTCCTAAAGGTCAAAATTATACCTGGTGGAGGTTGAGCTGAACAATGGGAACAAGGCCGAGGTGTCATTCGGGCTGCAGGATTTGAAACCAAACCCACAATCCTTCTCTGTATGACAGCTCCTCTATTAATTGGCTATCGTACAGCACCCATGCATGCAGTGCTGGTAATTAAGGCAGAGTCAACACCCCCAGATTTAAAGAAAGATTGCTTGGTTAATTAGGATACAATTTGTTTTTGTATGCTTCTAGAAATTACTCCAATAATAAGTTTGTGTACTATTACTACAAAATTAAAAACTGTCAGCAAAGCTGCTATAATTAATGTCTCTGACTTAAAGGCATAACTCTTGAATTTTGAGAATTACCTTTTCTATTAGTAAGAGAAAAACAATTGCTTAGGTTCAAAATATTGAGTTTAAATGTCTGTTTATCAGGAAGATGAATACTACATTTCTCCCTATTCTCCCAGGATAACACATCCTATTAAATTTATCTTTTTCTAACTTTTTTTTTTTTTTTAGAATCACTGCTATTTTGAAGTAACCCATTATTAGAGACAAAAAAGTGACAAATTCCCTCAGCTCAGCAATACAAGAATTTCCAGCTTAAAAACCTCACCCTAAAAACTTTACATCCTGTATCTGACACACAGTATCTGCTACCAAAGCTGTGTATCTAAGCACTGCAAATTGTCATTTTTGGGGCAATGCATAGCAGGGAACAACAATAACAAAGGGGAAAAAAAACCCCAACCCACCTGACAGCAGTATAAGCTACAATAACAGAGTTTAGGATGTAATCACTTAGCTGCTGTCTCTGACCACAGTGGTAGAATACTACTTTCCAGCTGAGTTTAGGCTCTGAAGGTCATTAGAGATGTGTACCAATAAACATACACTCTGCTATCAGATTAGCAGACAAAACAGTTTCCATGGCAACCCTTGGGCCAGAGAGCTTGCCTGCATTCAGCATTCATTTAAAATATTTTTTTTTCCTCCCTCAGTCTCCTTGGAGTCAGTCCTGTGAAACACAAGTGCTTGCAAGCTCTCTAATCTGCGGCTGCCTTTGAAAACCCATCCAACGGGTGTTGAAGCTGAGCCAATTAACAGGACGAGAATTGGGTGAATTGCAGAGAATCTGGCAAGGCTGTGTTTACCAATTAGGGTTTTTTTTTATGATGCAAATGTTGCACACCATGCAGCAGGAATAAAAGCCAGCTATGCTGAATATGAAACTGTTAATTGCATTTTTCAGAGACACGGCTACAAGGTGAAACTAATCATACAAATGATAACTGGGTTTTACCACCTACAGTGCTTTGGTATTGCACTTGCACTAATCTGTATTAAAATAGCCCATAAATTTTTACAGCAAAAGAAAAAGCAGGCCTTAGTATACCCTCCTGAATTTTGGGGGACATAAGGAATCAGGGAAATTAGATACAGGTAACAAGGAAAGCAAACAAATCATTGCTAAAAAAAAATAGCAACTTTTTTTTTTCTTATTTTTAAGAAAATATGCCTTTGTTACAAAACAAAGAGAAGTATAATCTAATCAGCTCAAATGAAAATCCTCCTGGTAAAAAAGACTGGAAAAGATGTCAATGAATACGAAGATTTCTGACGGAATCAATCCAACAGAAAATTTGGGATGAGAACGGAAAATGCTTGAATCAAAAGTCCAGAAGAAAAATGGATAGAGTATATTTAAGGAAAGGTTTATTAGATACTTTAAAAACAGCAGGGAAGTTCAATAAATAAGACCCCAGACTGCTGACAGGATTTGGAGAAATTCTAGTCTGAGTAGGGACTTATGAAGAGGACATCGTGTTTAACTGGCCCAAGTTTAAATAAAATAATTCAGTATAGGAAAGGGCAGGCAAATGAATTTTTTCATCTAGACTTCCTCATAACTTAAGCCTTATTTCTCCAAGGGTAAAACCCACCCCAGTTATGGGAGTCCTCAATGTGAAATACTTAGAAAAAGTAGTTAAATTAAATCCTTTAATAAAATTTTTGATGAAACAATGAAATTTGATTTTATCCTCAAGTATTTCTCAGTATGGATAAATAAAGCAAATAATTTTTCTACCATTTTCTCCAGTAAATGAGATGCTGAAGTTTTATCATTAGATAAAATTATGAGATTACATTTCTGATATGCAGATGGTGAATATTTAGACAGCAAACCTTGCCATTAATAACACAAAACCACTAACAATGCTATTACCACTACCTCATCTAATTGGAAGTACAAGGAACTTCGAGCACATTTGGCTAATTTTTTTCCTGTGACAACTTAAATTAAACAGTGATGAGAAATAAAACAAAGTCCTAACGACATCTGAATATGCTCAGTTGTCTTCAGGTAGGATAAAAACCACAATAATTTTGGCATCCAGATTCCCACAATGCTCTAGAAAATTTAATCAGTTCTTCACTGAATCCTTATGAGAAAAATAAAAATAATTATGATCTTTCTCATTACTTAGATAATTTCTGTCAGTCACAGAAAGTCAGAGACACAAAACCTGCTGTCTTCAATTAGGTTGTCATAAAAGTATCTCTATGCCTGTACCTTTGTCTCTTAGAACACAAAGCATGCAGCACAGCAAACATTTGGAGAGCACAAATATTTGCTAAACTAATGTATTTTGTGGTCAGCAATCACGTGTACATGACACTTAGACAGAAAAGAAAAGCATCAGGCAGAGAGGGTTTTCAAATGTTGCATTTGAAGAAGAGGATCAAAGTAAACACTGCAAAGAATAACCACAACTAGAGTAATACACCAGACAACTTCAATTGAAAGTGGCATGGCTTAAAGTAAGATAATAGGGTTGAATAATGCAAATGACCATATCCCATGTGGGTTTGCACAAGAGATCCTAAAACCACAGAAAATTAGGAAAAAAGGCATTGAAGAGGAGATTCTTGAAGAGATTTTCCTAAAAGAATAGAGAAAATGAGGACAGCTGGGAACCTTGAATGCACAGCAGGATGAGGGGCAAGGGAATGATTTGCTCTGTAATAAGAACTGAGGGAAACAGTGACAATTGTAGAAAGTGCATGAAGAAAACTAGCCAGGAATGAATGGCCCATGTGTTTCTGAGCTGCACTGGCAATCAATCATCTGTTTTCCAGCAAAAGACAAAATAGAAATTTGAATCGCAACTGCTGCCAGGGTGTGCTTAGCCCACATCAGTCCAGCATTAAGACAGCAAGAGAAACTCCATCAGACATGATAAAATGGTTATTAGAAGGGACATGTTTTCATGAGCTCCAGAAGACAGATGGGTCATGTCAGAAACAAACTGCATCTAAATGACGTGCTTCTCTCCATGCCTTTGTGTATTTATTTACCTGAGCTTCTCATATTCGTGGGTTGATTCACAGGATGCTAAAGACATCCAATACCACTGGTATATACACATCTGGTAGCTGAACATCTGAATTCTCTTCAGAAGTTGCTTCTAACCAGGAATTTACTGCAGGTTTGCTCACTTCCACTGTCCATAATGTTAAATGACATGGATTTGTAAAATCTATTTTGCAAGAATTTAGAGGCTATTCAAATGTGGCCAGAAATCATTTTGATTTCAATTGTTGCAATGCATAAATTCAAAGACCTTGGATTTTGGGATTAAAGTGAAAGAGAAAAAAAAAAATAAAGTAATTGAGATAATGATCAAAGGATAACAAAACACAATTGTTACTGAGGATTATAAAGTGCTGAAAAATCTGACTGATTATCTCTGCAAACAAGCTATCAGATTGCTGGAAATTGTTGGAAGTGTGGAGGCTATTAGGAAAAAAAAAGATAGCTTTGCTATGAATGACAAAATTAGGATCTGCCTTGTATATAGCTGAAGTTGTAGATAGATGAGCAATATATCCTCTGATTCCTGAGAAAGAAACATTACTTTAAAATTACTGCATGAACAGCAGTTCGGTTTCACAGTATGAGGAAACTCAAATTTTTTGAATAAATCTTCCTGGCCACAGAAGGCAACTGTGAAGATTAGGAGCAAGAGCAAATATTTCAAGTTATGGTTTTAGAGATATAATAAGTGAGATGTAGGACAATTCCCAAAGCTTAATTGACCAGTTGGGAATACTTAATATGCTCAGGTTAATAAACTCAAGGAAACGATTTAGGACGGAAGATCTCAGAGACTAAAATTGTAATCTTTCAAAAGGATCTTTTTTTGAAGCATGACTTTTGTTCAGGTAATTTGCTTTGTTTTTTTTTTTTTATTATTATTATTTTTGCAAATAGGAAAATTCTGCTTTTCACATTTAAAATCCTGCCTTTTAAAGCTATAATGCAGAAATAAACAGTTGCTACCACATTCAGAATACATGTGCTCAAAAAATGTCTTCCTTGAAGACTGTTTGATATTACAAAGACAATAGAAGAGGGAAAAGGTGTGAATGAAACATGGAAGTCACTAAAATGGTAACTGGACCAAGTTTTGTCATATTGTTGCCTACCCTTGAACATACTTGGCTCATCCACCTACATGGGGATATACTGCTCCTAATTCTTGCTATGAGTTAGTGGGACTTTTAATATAAAGGATTCAAAACCAGAAAATAATTCACATTAGTGACCTGAATTAGGAAGAGATGTTCAGCCTCCTGAAGAAGTCTGAGAAAGGTGTGGCGACAACAACATCTATGACATGGATAAATCAAATAACAGTAACATTTTCTATTGGTGGAATTCTTATGCTTCCTCATGTTGCTCCAGGTTTGCAATCCCATGTTAATGAAGTAGGTATATACACAACAGATAAACATTCTGAGCATACTGGGAATCTGATTTTTTTATTATTTTCTTCTCAATATTGCTACTTCTAAGATGTGATATCACAGATAATAATCTTTACTATGTTAACAGGGAACTTCTCCAAGCTGGCATCATACAGAAATGTTTTCTCTCTCCCAGGCACCATGGCGACTACAGCACTAAAAATAAGCACTGTCTAAAGAGAGATGAATGAAAATCTGAGCGTGGTACCCTGCCAGCCACAGCCAATAAAACCACTGAAATTTGGCTTAAAATTATGTGGAAAGAATACTCACTGTCATTTTTTCAAAAAACATCTGATATGCAAGTATCACAGAGCTGGAGCCACAGCAGTGTGAGTCAGGAGTATCCTACCTGTCCTTCAACCAACTGGGACAGTTTCCACAGACTTCTACACACACAGGACATAACTGTGCTTGACTCACAGCCCAAATGCTGTGGTAGCCCTAGGGGTTGTAGTATCCTAAGGTTACAAGGTTTAGCACAATATAATCATGATAAACCTGGTGAGTAAAAAACCTAGACACACCTCTGGCCCAAGGTGAACCCCATTGCTGTGACACATCTGCTTCTCCTGAATTCCTATTGACTTGAAGAAAAATTTGCATTTTCTGAATGAGAATGTTATGTCCAATGTGTGTTGGAGGAATTAATCTGATTAATTGCATAACTCCAAACAACTACTGGATATCAAGTTGGAAAGAAAAGCTGAAGACTGCATATCTTGAGAAACATTTTAACCAGGAGGTATTTGTATTTTTAATCTGACCATGTTACTGTGTGTTTACTACTTGTTTCTTTGAAAAGTTTTCATAATCCAAATGTGAAAAGGAACAGTTCTTCCTCTGTGGATCACTGAGACTCCAAAGAGAGTAAACTCAAAGTCCAGGATAAGTCTAAATAGTATAATTTACATCAAAAGCAGCAAAGTATTTCTTAAATTTACAAAAAATTGTCTATACCAATGTGAGGTAATAGAGGAAAATGAAGCCCTGGTTTACCCTTGCAAGGTTTCCACAAGTAGAGTTTACCACACTCACCCCCAGTGGATAGAATACCTTTATTTCTCTCACAAAATAGAAAAAAAAATCCCTTCTGGGTTAAAAGTAAATGAAAAGAAGGGATGCAAGAACATCCTTTAGTCTGTGTTCCTAGACCTTGCTTAACATTATGCCTTTCATTCCTCCAAATGATATGGTTGCCATGTCAAAAGCAAGCCTGAAGCACAATACCTGAAGACCATGACATTTATCAAGAGTCTGACAGGCAGAAACTTTTGAGAGTGACATGATTTCACATCCTAGGTATACAAAACTCTACACAAAGTGATGCAGTGCTAACTTGCAATTTTGGAGTGATTGAGGGGACAGGGGCAGCCAGTTCAGACCTCCCTGTGAATGTGAAGATTTAGGAGCAAACCAACTCTGAGCAGGAGAGGACAAACCAAGTGAGTGACCTGAGGGTCACTACAGGGATCTGCCAGCACATGTGACAAGCCTGGTGATTTGGTTGTGTGGACTTACTGTGAACAGATTAATTCATTGAGTTGAGACCATCAGGTGAGATGAAAAAGATAAAATAAAGCAGGCTTTACAATAGGGAATATAGGTAAACTCAGTAATCAAGTCGGAAATATGCTTATTAGAGGTGTTGGTACTGAAGAATTAAATTTGCATTGAAAAGCTTTGCCTAATTTTAAAATCTATAGATACTTTATTTTATAATATATTCAGTTAAAATACATTGGTTAAATATAATTGTAACTATTGAACCCGCACATAACTTAGATAACTTCATGTAACACCTTTTAGACTTAGCAAAATGTATGACATATAAATAAGAATTTTTTATAGCAGATTTCTCTAGTTAGAAATCTGTCATGTTAATTACACAAATAAACAGGTCTTCATTTTAGTCTTCTCAAAACTACCAATGAAAAGAACGAAAGAATGGAAACGTATGAAGTTCAAATAGCAAACTGAAAGCAAACATAGAAACTAAAAAGAAAGCCAAAAGGGCAAACAATTCCCTTTGACCATTCTCTTTCCTTTTTCTAATTATTTTTAAAAATATCTTCTCAAATAACAGCAGAGTGAACAGTCATGATTGCTGGAGTGGTTGCTCAAAAGTTGCAAAAGTATATTCCAGCAACGGTCATGAGATTTTGAAAGTAAAAACAAGAAGAGATGTACGGTACATTTCATGTATTGATTGACCTTTGTGTGTGACAGAAAAGTAGCTTCACTTTGTGAGCACAAATTACAAGAAGAAAGTTTAAGGCAACACTTCTACCTTTGTACTCACAGACCTCAATTTTCTTTTCAAGACTATAATAAAGTCCAACTTGCAGTTCCGCTACCCTAGTGTAAGCACAAATTGGCTGAAGTTCGACATTTCCTAGAGCTTCCCACATTTTGGGAAGAAATGTGTACTGGCAAAAGTGTTATCACCTCCCACATGTTCCACTACATCCCAGCCCGGGTAGAAGTGGGGATCACAGCCCTCCTCATGGAAATAAGAGCAGAAGAAAATTGTATCCAGGGCACTGGAGCTGCACACTGACTGTGGCCAAGGTTGAAAGATGAAACTCGCCCTCTTCAAGACATAGAAGAGGATACTTTCTGAACAGGCAGGGCAGGTTTTTGAAATCTGGATCACAGAAAACAAGTTGTTCTAATTCACAAGTTTGTAGTTGGAACATGAGGTTATGTACAAAAAACATGTCCTCTAAAAGTAGAGAAATACAGGATCAGAGAATCTTAGGATGGTTGGGTTGGAAGGGGCCTTAAACACCATCTAGTACCATGGGCAGGGAAACCTCCAATGAGTCCAGGTTGCCCAAAGCCCCATCCAGCCTGGCTATGAACACTTCCAGAGATGGGGCATCCACAGCTTCTGTGGGCAGCCTGTGCCAGGGCCTCGCCACTCGTAACAGGTGAGTGGTTCTTTAAGGAATACTCTGAGACTTAATAGCTACTTGTTCAGCCACATCAGGATGTCTTAAAAAGGAAGCAGACCTATTTCACCTTTTACAAAGCTTCTACCCAGAAACATTTCCCCCCCCCAATAATATAACTATTGTATTTTGCCAGAGAGAACATTTTCAGGCTCATTCTGTCCCCACACATTTTCAGCCCTGGCTCAAACAAGCATAACCACGTATCAGCTAGGAAATCCTCATCAATTCTTGAATTTCAGACAGAGGTAATAATGTTATTGCATCATCTTGGAAGACATGTCACTAGTCATTACATTTTATTTCCCTGTTTTCATTTCTAGTACTGCATACAATAATTCAAATTTCCCCATATTTCCAGGAACGCAGTCAGGTAAAGGAATGGATCTGTAACTACACTTTTAATGATTGGCTCAAAATCAAATTGTTGCTGTAGATATGGATACTTCCTCAATATATTGCTAAAAAGGGAGGGGAGGGGAAAAAAGCAAACCAAAGCCTGGGACTAAAATAATTCCAGAAATCAAGTCCACTTTTTTCTAGAAGGGATGCTGTATGTTGTGAAAAAAAAAAAACACCTTTATATAGTAACAAAGGTAAAGACCAGAAAGAAATGTAAATAAATAGAAAAGCATATATTACCAAAGTTAGGCTTTATGGATTAGTGAAACAGAAACCCCCCTACGGATCCAGAATAAAAATTTCCTTTCCGTTTATTTTCTGTTGTATAGGTTACTTTTCCATTTCAGTGACTTCTGTAACAGAGGCAATTGGTTGTTATTGACCATTTGTATGGGGTTTCATTGGCAGTAGCATTTTCAGGGAAAAAGCGCCTTTCCAAAAGATCCTATGTTGCTTTAAAGCATGTAAGAGTTTCAGTATGCCAAATGCAGGTCGTGCTGTGAGCCATCACAGCAGTACACAGATATTGATTTAGATAGAGACTAGAGAGCTGGAGAAGATAGAAAGGGCACAGTGTGCTTTCTGATGTGTATGCATTATTTAGCTTTCATAGTTTCATCTGAAGTTAGTGCCTATTTAGATAAAATTATAGAATCGGTATCATTGCGTTCAATACAGGTACATCAAATTACCTCTGAACCAAAGAGATACAAATGATATGACTTATTTCTCCTTGGAGCTACTACAAAAATGGCTTTTAGTGATGATCCATTTTTTTTTTCAGCTTGAAAAATATATCTGGAAAAAGTACCATGTTGTGACAAACAAAGAAAAATAGCATCTTACCTGCTTGGTTCCCAGAGAGTTACACTAGAGAAATCTACCATGCAAATTCCACTGATTCTAATACTTATGAATGTCAAGTGATTGACTTGACACAACTAATTGGGAAATTCTCCAATACTAAAATATGCTATTTTTCACAGAGTAAAGAAGACAAAGGCAAAAGAATGCAAGGAAGATTTATTCCACTAACAAAAGTAAAAAAGAATGAAGACGTCACAAGAGATCACAACATTTACATTTGTAGCTTGGATTAAAGTCCCAATATTTTATTTTTACTTCCATACTCTCTTAATATGTCTTAAACTGGGACAGAAAAATAGTAGACTCAAATCACCATAAATCATACTTTTGGGGGGGCCGTATCATGTACTTGAAAATGAAATTACAATAATTTTTGCAACATTTTCCACATGCAGAAATAACCACGAGAAAACGCTGAGACACACATATGCCACTGAGAAATATTTTTAAAAGAGTTTTCTGGTTAGAGTTTCGTATTTTGCAATTCTTTCCAAACTTGTGTACTGTAACAGGGCCATGTGGAAATGACTGACAAATTCTAAAGTTTCAGAAGATGGCCTTCATCCTTATATTCATCTGTTCATTCTGATCCTGACCTGCCAGCCATTTGCACAGGAACATACTAATTAGCAGTATCAGCATCAAAAGGATTATTGTGTGAATAAGCACTTGCAGACCAAACTGAAACATGCACAGCCTCTGATAACAAGCTGACCAAGAAATATATTCACAAGGAAACACTTATCTGACTTAGCAGTGCAGAAAAACCAACTTCCAGTCAAACACACACAAGCAGAGGATTCTTGCACAGCAGCCTCTGAGAGCTGAAACCTTCTAACAAAACAATGAGCCATTTTCTAATAAACAAATTAAATGTTTCCTGTTGTATTTTTCTACCAAAACATTAGATACTTACTTGATATTAAAAAATACCTTATGCTTCACTTGACAAGTGAGTTCATCTTTTAAGGAAAAATAACCCAACTACACCTGTCAAAAGCATCATCACCAACTCTACTACACATATATATTTATTAGAGGTTAAAAACCCCAACACACTAATTCCACCAAAAATTTATGCAATGACAGGTAATTTTTTCACGGACAATGATTTATTTGTAAACGTCATAACAATAGGCATTACTACGATTTTCTGAATTAAAAAAAACAATTACATATGGCCTAAAGATAAGCTTAATTCAATCAAAAAAGAAAAGTTTCCAGTTATAATTAATACTGGTCATTATCTTTTATAATGTAGATGATACCTCAGAAGCACAATATCGTTCTGGGCACACTTGAAGTTTTATCTCTAAAGTTACTATTCTATATTTACTAGAGGTGGTTCTGACACGGAAGTGCACAAATAGACAGAAAGATTACATTTTGCTGTGGAATTACATGCCAAAATGTTGCTGTAGTGGCTTCTTTTTTATTTTCCATTGCTTAATTTAAAAATCCCTTGAAGATTTGGCTAATTAATGAATTGATATCAAGCAAAACTTCAACATGGCATTTAAAATATGAAAGAACCAGTATTTTATGATTTAAATGTGGGTTAAATCCCATTTTGTCTGAAAGGATACCACCAAACAAACCTCCTGTGTGCTAGACACAAATAACCCCACACCGGATCGTAACAAAAATTTATCGGGAGAATATTTCTGATGGCAAGACAAAGTTCTGAATGTAGTGCTCTAAGTAAAAACTAAGGAGATGGACAAGTCAGGAGTGGAAAACACTCCTTCCCATCTTTAGACCTTGGAGAAACAACTACAATTATGATGCTGCAGTTCAGCAGCATCATTATTTGGGGCACAGGTCCTGCTGGTCTTTTCTGCACACTTTTCCTGCTGAAAACATCACAAGGACAGCTGCTTTCACAGGATTTTTCAGGGAGTCTCAGGAGATCTTCTTGTTATGTTACCACAGTACTTTGAATGACAGTCAGACAGCAAAAACAACAAGAACAAGATCCAAAGAGAGGAAAGAGTGAGGATAGGGACTGTAAAGAGGCAGGGAAGTATAAAGAAAGATAAGGAAAAATAGATTATGAAAAGGGAAGGATCATAAAATATCAGCAAAAAGAGGGAGCCGGGGAACCAGAAAACTAGACAAAAATAAAAATTAAGTGAAAAGGTTTACAGTAAAGATGTTTTTAGGGAAAAGGAAAAGGAAAAAGAAAAAGAAAAGGAAAAGGAAAAGGAAAAGGAAAAGGAAAAGGAAAAGGAAAAGGAAAAGGAAAAGGAAAAGGAAAAGGAAGAAAAGGAAGAAAAGGAAAAGGAGGAAAAGGAAAAGGAGGAAAAGGAGGAAAAGGAAAAGGAAAAGGAAAAGGAAAAGGAAAAGGAAAAGGAAAAGGAAAAGGAAAAGGAAAAGGAAAAGAAGGAAAAGAAGGAAAAGGAAAAGGAAAAGGAAAAAGAAAAGGAAGAAAAGGAAGAAAAGGAAAAGGAGGAAAAGGAAAAGGAGGAAAAGGAGGAAAAGGAAAAGGAAAAGGAAAAGGAAAAGGAAAAGGAAAAGGAAAAGGAAAAGGAAAAGGAAAAGGAAAAGGAAAAGGAAAAGGAAAAGGAAAAGGAAAAGGAAAAGAAGGAAAAGAAGGAAAAGGAAAAGGAAAAGGAAAAGGAAAAAGGAAAAGGAAAAGGAAAAGAGGAAAAGGAAAAGAAAAGGAAAAGGAAAAGGAAAAGGAAAAGGAAAAGGAAAAGGAAAAGGAAAAGGAAAAGAAGGAAAAGGAAAAGAAGAAAAGAAAAGGAAAAGAAGGAAAAGGAAAAGAAGGAAAAATGAAAAGGAAAAGGAAAAGAAGGAAAAGGAAAAGAAGGAAAAGGAAAGGAAAAGGAAAAGGAAAAGGAAAAGGAAAAGGAAAAGGAAAAGAAAAGGAAAAGGAAAAGGAAAAGGAAAAGGAAAAGGAAAAGGAAAAGGAAAAGGAAAAGGAAAAGGAAAAGGAAAAGGAAAAGGAAAAGGAAAAAGGAAAAGGAAAAGGAAAAGGAAGAAAAGGAAAAGTCTTAACATAGAAGAATTAAAATGGATGGTTTGAGTAAGGCCTGACTGCAACTTGCAGTAAGAGGCAAGAGATGAACAGAAACCAGGTGCTGTGTAACTAGGAAGACAGACTGACAAATTGTGAGTAAATGGCATTTACAAGCAAATCCAGCTTAGAACACATGTGTTATTTTATTTTCCATTAGTAATAGAAACATGTGTTGAGTCTTTAGTATCCATTTATAAATTCACTAAAACCTTGCAGAAAAGGTAGGACTAATAAGAGCTTGCCTGACACAAGTCTGGCAAACAATTGATTTTCTGAATTCACATGTTGTATTTTTGGTATGTGTTTCTTCCCTTCTTTGCAATAATGTTGACATCAAGCTAAAAATCACTCTCTGCATGCACAGTACAAACACAAGAATTCAAGATGCAAAAGTGTTTGCTTTTTTTTCACAACTAAAAACATTCATGTTATATAAATTATGCCCATGGGAGCCTGTTTCTCCAATGAGGGTGCATTTAAAATTTGATTCTCTTCCTTTCCAGGCACTGGGGAATCTGGCATTTACGTGTGCAGTGACCATAATGGTGGATATTCAGATAGGAGAGGGAAGAGATGAGTCATGATTTGAAAAGAGGACTTAAAAAGGAATTAAAGGTAGCAGCAATCATTGTGTGCTTTAAGCCTGAACCGAGGGCCAGGATGTCAAAAGGAAATGCTTTCATTAGCTTTAGTGCCCTCTGACTCAAGTTCTTTTACATTCTAGAGGGCAGGAAGGATTATGTTTTGGAAGGATGTGAGATTGAAATCATACACAGGCATTAAAATGCCTCTTTTCTCTGCCTCAAGTGCAGCACAGTAACAATTGTGTGATGGGGGCTGAAATAAGATTGGCAGCTCACAGTCATGAGAGCACAATCGCATTCATATCACTTACAGAGTTGAAAAACATTATGTTTTTCCTCAGGTTACTTCGCTACTTATTTCCCCCATTCTTTTCATTTTTAGGGATTAAGCACAGAGAAAAAAAAAAAAACAAACTAAAATTCCTAGTATTGTGATCTTTCTATAAAACAATCACTCCATGTAGACTCTTACAGTTAGGTAAATGTTAACTACAAGGCAGTAGATTGACTAATTGGCAAAATGACATTTCCTCAATATTACAGTCTTCCTTTTCCCCTCAATATTGCAGAAGAAATAAATGATTTTAATAGATAAAACTTCTCAAGTCTCCATAGACAAAAACATCTTAATAAGATGCAAAATGTTATACTTCTTCTAGTCTTCCTGTCTTCTCTTTCTCTCAATGTCCAAATCCCCAGAATATATGTGAAAAAAATTAGTGACAGCATGAACAAAATAGTATGACTACAAGTATGCAGATTTGTAACTTTCACACTTTTTTTCTCATGTAGTTTTCTAGAATTAGCTTTCTAAAGAAAAAAAAAAAGGAGACACATTAAAATTTCTAAATCTCTCTTTTCCATCTTAAAATATTAAAATATTGCTAGTACATGAACTGAGAGGGTTATGTCTATTTTTACTTTAGAGAACATAGATAAAAGGCTGGCAAAACATCTTTTTTTTTTTTCTGGACTGCTTCACATGCACATACACCCCTTTCCAGTGTTGTATTAATCTCAACTGGAGGTGACTACTCATTTGTAAAAGAAAAGAGGTTAAGAGGCACTAAATAAAGATGACAGATAGCTTCATAAAATAATTTAAATTACTCTGAAAAAGAACTGGGTAGAAAACAAAGATGACGCTGTTTACAGTAACAATATTTAAAATGTATTAATTAAACCCAGAGCAGAACTACAAAAGAGAGAGGTGCTTTGAAGATGGAAAGCTCTGAATGCCACAGAAAGCTTTGAAGTTTCTCAGTTTCCTTTGTTTCTCACTCATAATACATGAGGACACTCTGCAGTAGCTAAGCTTTAACTTTCAAGGGACCTTTTTCTGTTTGTTCCACCATTAATGAGAAAAAAAAAAGAATCATACCCTGCTCTTGCTCTTCATCTTTAGAATTCATGGCAGAGCAATCCACTGCTGCCATGAGAGTTTTTGGTTCCTGTTTGGGAAGGCTGATTTAATCTGCTGAAGGTTACACTGCCATCAGTTGTGCCAAATCTGTGCCAGCCTTTAGCACAAATTAATCAAAGCAGTCACTTAATATAACTTCCATTGCACAGCAGAGGCAAAGGCAGCAGAGCCACAGCCTCAAAGCCTTAAAACCAAATCTAAAAGTTTTAGTTTCATATTCTACTCCTCGATTTTCTCTCTGTTCCTCTCCAAAATGTTTTCTCTGACAGTCATTTTAGTAGAAAGTTAGATTAATAGTAGGACAAATTTTCTACTGCTACCTTACTCATGAATGAGGATGTACAAATCAAGGGAAAAGTTTGAGGAGCTTTTCACTTGGTTTTCCTGGAAGCTGTCCTTGAGTTGAGTATTTGAATATATTGAATCAAAAGGATAATTCACACACATCTATAGGTTTCTTGACCTTCCAAAAGGAAAAAAATAACTTAATTTCTTGCTTGTGATTCCTGCAGCAACAGAGGTGATTCCCCTTCGCCTTCCTCCATCACACTTTATAGATGTAGGTACAGCAGTTCCACTATGTACATTACGCGCATTATCTCCTGAGATAGCATGATCACATTGTCATGCAAACATGCAAATCAGCCCTTCTAGTTGCCATGGTTTTAAATTGAAACCCTGGATCCTTTTATCATGGCCCAGCATAACTTACTGTAAAAAAAAGGCAGCAAGGCAGCATCTACAGGCCCATCCTGCATTACACCAGAGGAATTCAGACAGCTCTAACCCACCTACTATTTAGAGGACTAAATCCTAGGTATATTTTTTAAATTCCTCTAGAACTTCTGATGCTGCATCTGGGTCCTGTTAATTAAAGCATTTTTACATAAACTGGCTCACATTGCCTCTAATTTAAAACTAAATGAAAGGAATGAACGTCAGGTTCCCAGCCACAACACAATACCACTGGGAATGTGCAGCCTTCCAGTTTTAGCACTCATAAAATACTGCATTAATGTGGTCAGAGCAGATTTACGTTAAAAAGGAAATTTTAAAAAAAGCTTTACAAGTCTATTCATTGACTGCTTTTACAAAGGCTTAGCAATGAAATACCACAGAAGAGGTGAAGTCCAAGGAGGGGCACCACAAAATTCTGAGTCGCTCTGCTTGAATTGCTCCTGTAACACCCATGTATCAGCCAGAAACAGCACTCTGAGGTTCACTGCTTTGACTTGTGCCAGCCCTGTATGAATGGCTGGAGAGATGTGAACACATCCACTGGAAACAATATGAAGACCTCAAACTTTCCGGTATAAAACTACCTAACAGCTGCTAAAAGTTTTGGGTGTCTATTAGCAAAAAATAGGTTCAAAAAAAGAAAGTAAGTGCTGTCTCACATCTCAACAACCTGCATTTCACTGCTGGACAACTCATTATTGATTAATCAGATTAACTCATTCATCTAACTTGTGGTCTGTTTATGAGAAGGTTAAATTTCCAAAGACCTCTGCAAGAGAATGAAGAGAAAGAACCTCCTACACAGGGTGAGTCAGAGCTGCATCTTAACTTAGATGCTCTGAATTGTCCTCTGGGGAATCTTCCCTCAGCCTGAGATCTGTATAAGGCGATTGTGCTTCTAATTTAACCATATGAACTATTAGGCCTGAATTATGGGGTCATAAACACCTTCCCAAAAGCTCACTAATACCTGTCTAGACAGGAACCAACATGCAGAATCAGCCAACAGAGAAATAAAATATGAAGGCCAGGTCAGACAAGACAATCCTGCTTGTGGTAAGTTTCAAGAATGAAACCTGAGAGCTCTGGTTGTCCCCTTCTCAGAATAAGGGAGCCTGGGCTGGATCCTCTGCATTAGTGAGGGTGGAGGAGCTGTTGTTACTCACATGGATGTGAATGTGGAGGGATGGTGCCTTCTCCTGCTGCCTGTCCCAGAGCAATGTTTTCTACAGGTCTGTGCCTCAAACTCCTGAAGTTGTTGTTTGCTTGTTGTAAACTCCTAGGAGTTGTTGTTTGCTTGTATTTCACCCAAGATAAGAAAAAATAATATCAGCCAGGTGAAAGTCAATAAACCCCAAACGTTCTAAGAATAAAAACAGAAAGTAAACTAAGAGTTAAAGTATTTGCTACACGACCATACTTACTGCTATCTTCTCTCCCCAAAATTAATATTTATTGCACTTAATTAAACTCTCTTTTACATCCATGTATACTCCAAGCCTGAATACTAAATATTATTAATAACTATGGCTAGTACATTGACTCATGCAAACACAAGTCACACATCTCTAGAGTCTAGAAAGGTGATCAGTTTTCATGATGGGATGTCCCAGGACACGAGCTCTGGCACTCCAGATTTTATGGAGGTTTCCTGTGTGTTTGTGACTTTTTTCAATAAGTTAAAATGGAGTGTAACCTCACACCACCTTGAAGCCTCTGTAGCTTATCTACAGTAGGTTTAAGGTAACATTTCCACTGCCCGTGGCACCCTCATGTCAGTGCCAGAGAATGTTTGTTGCTGTTGTTATTTTGTGATTTTTAGAGAAATGTGATCTTTCTGTTCACCACTAAGACCACAGAGCACAGTCCAGAAGTGAGTATTCCACCAATTATTTCAAGACAAACCATTTGCTTCCAGTGTAAGAAGGCCTCCAGTGGTCTTTCTATACTTTTCAAATTAGGAATTAAAATTATGAAAAAATGCTAGAAAAAATACTTTTCTACCCATAATCTCTTATTCACAGGTAGCTATATGCCTCAAACAAGACTTCTGACACTTTTAAAACAACCTATATCAAGTGCTATTCTTAACAAAATCTATAACATAACATAATCTATAGCTCAGAAAGCCATAAATCTATTACAAATGTAATTATTATTTTAAAATAAAATTGAAGCAATTAATATTCATGGCTGTGAAATCACCCCAGTTACACCGTGGGGCTTTTTATTAGTCCCTTTGACTAGTATCCAGCTGCTTTCAGTTGTCATCTCTCTCTTAACACCTTGGTTGATAGTCAAATTAAACTAAGCACTTCATGGGGCCCCAAAGAAATTCTGATTTATGGAGGCTGGGCCTGGTGCACTCAAGAAGCCTCACCATCCTTTTAAAGAAGAGTTAATGAATTTTTCACACCCAGGAAACACACATGTA
Source organism: Anomalospiza imberbis (assembly GCF_031753505.1). Taxonomy (NCBI): domain Eukaryota; kingdom Metazoa; phylum Chordata; class Aves; order Passeriformes; family Viduidae; genus Anomalospiza; species Anomalospiza imberbis. The sequence goes on along the minus strand of NC_089681.1, from coordinate 143,086,444 downwards.
AAACCCATATATCCAAATACTAATTTATTCTACTTATACTTCAACATATGATACTTTCCCTGGGAAAAAAAAAAAAAAAAAAAGAAAAAAAAAAAGAAAAAAAGAAAAAAAAAAAGGTAGCATATGACATAAGTAGGAAAAGCAGCATAATTTTAATGTCTATTTTTGTACTAGTCCCCTATGACAAATGTTCTGCCCCATCTGCCAGCATAAACTGAAAGGCTCCAAATTCCCTTCCTCTCCATTTCTCACTGATGTTTATCCTCCTATGTGTTCTCTGCACCTACTCTTTCTCTGCAAATTGTGCTGGTCCGATGATTTGGAAATATGTAACTGCCTTGTGGCTACTTTGTTTGAAGTAGCTTTGACATTCACATCTCTGTAACATCTTAGTCTTTGAAATCAATGGAGGAAAAAATACCCTAAAGGAGACTTTATTACCACTGTTACTTCATTGATTTCAGATAAATTCAAGTAGAAATAAATCTGGACCAAGCATCCAAGACAGCATTATTCTGTTAGGAGCACTTAAGAATACACTAATTAGTCCAAATTGCTATTATGGTATCAAGCTGCAAATGCAAACATCCCTTAAATACAGAGACCCAAATGCAGTAATACAGTGCTAAAAAGCCAAAAGCAGGAAAAATACAGTAAGTCCGCCACCTGTTAAAGCACCTCATGTCATAAATAATTTGCTTAAAACCCCATCCCCAACAGTGACTAATCCTAAACACCGAGGCAAGCCTATGCAGAAACGAGGCCTTGCAGAAATAATTTCCAGAACAGTGCTGCAAAACAACTTAGGAAGTTTCTAAGTCAGAGGTGGTGTTTTTCCTTTTGTCAATTGATGTCTTTTTTTTACACTAACTTGTGCATCAGGGTTTTTTAATCAACATAAACTATAGTGTTAAAAAAAATGGCAAGGTCTTTGCTTGATAGTGCACTGTTTGCAAAGCCCCTTCTTTCTGCTTGTTATCAGCTTGGTTTCACACAGTTATCAATGAGGATGCTGTATATACAAACTTAGGACTGTTTACTATAGAAAACATAACAAAACTGATGGTCCTTGGTTCCTGTTCTGAAGACAGAAGAAATATTCAAACCCTACACAATGACTCCATGCCAGTCATGATTTCACAAGCCTCTAGCATATCTTTCCATCAGTCATATCACTTTTAGCAGGCTCCTACTCTATTAAATCTTTCCCTGCACACCAGATGCTCCATACCTTTGATCTTGCTTGTCACGCCTCTCTATATCTCTGCCCATAATAATATACTTTTTGGAAGGGAGTGGAAAAGAGCTTCATGCATTTAGGAACTCAGGCACAGCATGGTTTTGTATGATCTGTTCTCTTTTTTCCTCTCTTTCCCTCCCTAACAACGAATTTGCTTTTGTTGCTGCTATTGAGCACTGAACTGGTATTTTCATAGAACTATACATTAAAAGCAGAAATGCCATTCCCAAGTACTTATAGTTAGCTCACCGTCCATCACTGTGTTAGCAAAGTTAGAACTGAGGGTTTCTTCACCCCCAAGTATCCTATAATATTTATAGAAATTGAATTTCACTGGCTAATTTAGTGTCCAGTCACTCATATGTCCTTCTCCAATGTTAAACAGTCAGCCCTTGTCTTGAATGTCTTGAATATCTTGACTATCTCAACATCCTCCCCAAGTTATTCTGTCCTTTTCACAGATCACTTATGAATCTTGAAGAGCACAAACCTCTGTGGAATTCAGCCGGGCGACACCTCTGCATTGTGAAAAGGGAACATTCATTCTTACCCTCATCTGCCTCTCTTTTTACTGACTATTTATCCATGTGAAGACCTCCCTATTGTCCCTGAGCAACTTAGCTGCTTTGTTGAGAGATATTGCTGAAAGCCTTTGGAATTCCATGGGACCCATTATCAATAGTATCTGCCTCTAACACACAATTGTTACTGAATTCAAAGGCCTGAAGCTGGGAGGCAGGACTTTCCTTTATAAAAGTTGAGCCATTCCTAATGTGCCATACACACCCACGTGTCCACTGATTTAGTATTTGGAATAATTTATACACATTTATAAAAATACAGCTATTTGGTTCAGTGATTTGTCATTTCTGTCAATCTTCTCTGTGACCTTTTCCACAAACTATTGTTGTATTTACTGTGTTCCAGTCTGTACCAATGGGGCTTCCCCATGTCACCCACTGACTCAGATATTTCATTCTGGAGAGTTTGAATTATTTTGAGTAACTATAATCTGGCAAAGATGACCTACTATTCTCAATTTTGTCTATTTGTTCCATAGATTCTATTTTCATTGTATGGGGAGTTTCCCATAAAGAAAGATTCGTTCTTAAAAACCTTGATAAAAAATAAAATATAAGCATAGCCTTATCAGTTTTTTTTTCATTTACGGTGTCTTTTTTTTAGAGCTACTTTTCAAAACTGTTGATCCTGTGGAATCTGTGAGAAGCTTCCTGTCCCCAGTGAGTTTGAAAATTATTTACTATTGGTTTCTAAGAATCTGCAAGTTGCTTGACTGATCTTTTTCATCTACTTTTCTACATTTTTATACTTCATTTGTTATTACCATCCTTTCTAATTTTTCTCTTGAACATACCTCAGATTTCTTGACATATCTTCAAGTAACTTCCTTTTCCATTCTGTTTCACCATGTTGTCTGGATTTTGGTCTTCTTGAAGTATTTTTACTACATAGTAAGAATTTTGCTGGAATTCCTAATATGATTTCTTTAAGTAATCTCTGTAGAGCTGGAATCCATCTAATATTTTTTGCAGCTACTTTTGTATATTTTTTAGCTATATTAATATATATATTATTTCCCCTTAAAGGGTTTTCCATTTCTGAAATGAAGCACAGGAATAGTAGATTTTTTTTTCTTTTTTCATTTGATGGCATGTTGAATCTGAGTAAAACATGGTTTCTCTTACAGAGCAGTTCATTGAGAGAAACATTATCAGTCAAGTCTTTTACCAGTGCTCAGGATCAAGTTGAATTGCCCACAGATTCCTCGACTGCCTACTTCCATCAAACATTCATTAAGGGGGTCAAAAAACAAAGATGTGGCAATTACTCCAGAGAGGACAGAGTATTTATAATCTCATTCAGCACATCATTGCATCCATTGTAATTCTATCCTATTCCCCCTACTATCTTTCTTATTTTATTGCTTGTTTATGTATTTTGAATTTTTATTTTTATTCTGTCTCCTATATTCATTTTCATATGTAGAATGGCATTTCAGTCATAATTCACTGACATGGCTTTTCATGATGTGCTAATCTGATTTGATTATGAGCTTCCTTTAATGTAAAAAAGTGAAATTAGAACTTCACAAAACTCAACAAGGGTTTAATTGTCCTTTGCGCATTTGGTGTCCCAGAGTCTTAGAAAAATGGAGTTCTTTTCACCAGATCAGGCTGCTCAGGGCCCCATCCAGATTGGCCTGGCACACTTCCAGACAAGGGGCATCCACAGCTTCTCCAAGCAGCCTGTGCTAGGGTCTCATCAACCACACAGTAAAGAATTTCTCCCTGCTATTTAATCTAAAACTGCCCTCTCTCAGCTTAAAACCCTTGTTCTATCACCATCTGCTTGTATAAAAACTTCCTCATTTTAATTACCTCCCTTAAGGCTGCAGTGAGGTGTCCCCAAAACCTTCTCTTCTCCAAGCTGAACAACCCCAGCTCTCTCAACCCATCTCCCTGGGAGAGGTGCTCCAGCCCTCTGATCACGCCAATCAATGATCAATGCCATTTATCTAGACACAATCCACCAATAAAAACATTTAAAATACTATTTACAGTTCAGAAAACTATAGGGTGATACGTAGAGATTTTAATGAGATTGCAGTCAGGCAACAAATATGCAGAGGCTGAAGCAGGGGTGTTTAATACAAAGAAGCCTGAGCAATTTTGTGCTATTACCATGCTGTGGAAATCTCAGTAAGATCCACATGGTAAAATATATTTTCCATACATTATAGATGCATACACAATGTGCAATTTTCCATAACTTGAGTATCCTCACTTTTCAAGGGAAAAAAATGAACACATGTTCTGGCTTTACCTATGTTGAAGGAGATCCAGACTGTTCACCCCAAAATATTAAATTGTGCTGCAAACCTTCCCCGTACTTCATGGCATGCAGAGGAGGTGCTCACCTTCCTGCCACCTCAGAAGGCTGACACACACACTGCTGTGAGAAAAGGAATGTAACTATTTACTAACCTTGTTCAGAGATGGTGAGGAATAGGAAATAAAAGCCAATTACTGGTGGATATTAAGCATCTGGGCAGCCAGAGGTGTGTTTTTCATCACCCCATGTTACAGTTTCTGCTTCAGATCTTCTCTCCTGTATGGACTGCACAGCTCTTTGCAATCTTATTAAGGTTCAGAAAACTTTCTGTGCTAGGCCTTCTGTTATTTTTCCCACTCAAAAGAAGATATAGGGGACTTTTCTAAGGCCACACAAATGACACTGGTTAAATTAAAGGTGTTTGTAACAAACTGATTGAGTTTAATATGTGGAAGACTGTGAAACCACCAAACATTTACTGTCTTCTCAGCTTCTCTGTCCTCAGCCAAAAAAGCAAAGGAAGCTACTGTAAACAAAATAATAGCGTCTACAGCAAAATCCACATCTTAACTAGGTAACTTCAAAAAGACTTCATCTTAATTATTTAAGCCAATTAATGCCTTATTTTATATTTCAAATAGTTTTTTACTTTCCTGACACATGTATTGGTAAAGAGTAAATTAAGGCAACAACAAGAAAATGAAAATTATCTATGATCAGCACAGCATTATAGTGTTATTACCAGAAAGCATTGGAGTTCTCCAAACCAAAAAAGCACAAATGTACCAACTCTCTTCCTCCTTCTATCTTAGTAGTATATGAGGAAAAGCTCTTCCTAATACTCCTCTAATTATAATTAGGGTCATTAATACAAAGGCTATATATGTATTCACCTGAACTGTTCATATATTACAGTCTAATCCAACATATGCATAAATAAATTACTCACAATATGAATGTAAGACAGAATGTGGGAGGAACTAGAAGTAAATTCAAATAGTTGGTAGTTAGGACACCCAGCAGTAAAGAAAAAGCATTCCTTTCTCCAAGAGTCTCTATATATTGTTATGCTCCATCATCACTGAGAGGTACAAAACCAATACACACAACAATCAAATTTCTGATTTTTTTCCTTTTCCACTTTGACAGCCCCAAGCCCCAGACCAGCATCTGGCTGTGTCAGGCTGGGCATCTCTGGAGCCAGTACTGCTCAGCTTCCAGATGTGTGGGGCAGGTTTTACAGCAAGGACAGAAAAGATGCTTTTCTTCCCCTTTTTCCCCTGTAAATACCCAGTAGTCTGCTCTCCAGAGTCAGCTTCAAAGCTGGGAAACTGGGGTTTCCCATCTCCCCAAGGTGTGATATCTGTAGACTCTTGAGGAATGCAATTTTTGGGGAAGAATCATTATGGTTTTTTTTCCTTCTGTTTATTTTCAGAAAGAGCTCAAGATTCTCAGTTCTCAGGATTCTCAGTAAAACTTATTTCAGCTCTATCCAGGTAGCTAAACTCTACTGAGGTAAGAAAACGGGGATAACCTATTTATCCATTTTCTCCTGCTGGCTAGCACTGGTGGCTTCCAGTCCATTATTTAAAAGTTTTGCATCATTTTCACTGCTTCCCCTCCCTTGGACTGAATTCAGGTAAAATGCTTCCTTTTCCTTCCAAGGTAAATCCCTTAACTTGGTGATCCTGTGGCCTTACCTATGTCTGTAATTGTCTGGGGTTTGTGCAATCAAATCTAAGTAAAATATTGGAAATTAAGATTATTTTCAGTAAAGGCCAGAAATGAGTAGTTGAACCAGTCTGGGAATCTAAGTGTGCTAAACTTATGTTGTGTTATGCCAGAAATTACGTAGGTACAGTGATCCACAAGAGAGAAATTAGAATGAGTCTGAAGACTAGATCCAGGGATACATTAAAAAAAAAAAAAAACTGATAAAAGACTATAAGCTTTAAAACTTTAATTACCAGGGAAATTCAGGTACATAAATAGAAGAGAAATGGAAGGGTACTGTAAGCTCATACATGCAGATATGTAGTAGCTAGTTTACACTGGCAGGCTTTTTTTTGCCTGAAAGTGAACCACTGGCACCTAAAAAAGTCAGAGCTGCTTATAAAAATATATATTGAAAAAAACTATATTCAAAATGCTTGAGCAAATCCCTAGGGCAGACAGAGCTGAAGTCTAAATGTCAGTGCTCTTTTGGAGACAAGATCAACCTATAACCTTATCAGAACACAAATTATGTCAGTGAACAACATCCAAAACCTGCAGAGGCATTTGAGAGATTTTTGGCATTCTAATTTATGAATCTCAGTTGCTGTTTTCTAACTTTCAGGCTGCTCAGAAAAAGACAGTTTTTTCTTTAGTTATTTTTTTTTTTAATTGGTTGCAAAAGTCCTGGAAATCTACCACTTTTATCCTTGTGCATTTTGATGATGCATATTACTGATTAGGAAGTGTCTCAGCTGGTAATAAGTTCCCTTCATAATTTTTTTTTCCAATGTTGTTTTTATGCAATTCATACAGGAATCCAATTAGCATATCATTGTGACTGATTAAATATGCCTCATGTAAATTTACATGTCAAAATACATACTGTACTTAAACAAACAGACAAGGATGCCAGTCTTCTGTAAACAGCTTTGCATTCATAAGCTAACTCAGAAACACAAAAGCTTATATTTAATTCTCAATGACTACCTGAATAGAGTGAAAGGAAGATAGAAAGGTAATGTTACTCATGCATGAAGTGAGAGAATGAATATAGACATTTGTTTCTCTTTGTCTCTGAAGAAAACTATTGACAAGAGATTCCCCATCTGCATATGAGGCTGTCACGTCAGATTAGCTCATCAGGTAATGGAAATTTGGCCTCTGATCCAGAAAAGGTCCCTGTGCACTAAGAATCAAGACTGTTTCAAAGAGATTGTATTATCTTAGACAGCAGGATAAAATTAATATGGGAATGACTTCTACTGGAGGAAATTTTTTGTTAAACATGCTAATGTTTATTATGCAGAGCATCCACTTCTCATAAGTGATCTTTCTTGACATTTATTCATTACTTGTTGACCTTCCTTGCAACTGAAAAACAAACAAGTAAGTGGACCCCCTCTGAAGCATGGAGCCAAGACCCTAAAGATGCATTAATGCTAGCACAGATTATGAAACAGTAGAAGAAACTACACTGTTGTCAGACAGATCAAAATGATCCCCCAAAAGAGGAAAAAAATTATTGGGGTCAATCAGTAAGGACTGGGCTCGCAAGTGTATGTTGTAGCTACTGTCCTTAACCAGCAAAGAGAAGAATTCAGTTTCAACTATTTTTTTAATGATTACTTCACTAATTTACATTAAATATACAACAAAAGGAAGGACTTGGAGATGACTCATCAGACTGCTACAGTGCAGTGTTCCCTTTGCTCTCCTGCACTCCAGGTCAGTGAATGTTCAATTATTCCATGTAAAGCCTAACAGCTTCTAGAGGAAAGGCTGAGAATCTTCTCCCAGAACTTTACTAGCATAGTGATTAAAGGTTCAGACTTGCTAAGGCACAGAAAAATAGAGAATTCATATATTCATCCTGACCAAGTGAATTTCTGATAACAGACTGAGACTTCATCCATAGAAATGAATCAGGAAGAGCTGATTATATAGATTTGCACATGGTTTGTAGTACAGGCCAGAGGGAATAAACACACCAGGAAGAGTATCAATTAGTTGTAGAGCAAAGACTAGATATATTCAACAAACAATTCAAGCTGAAGTTGTGTTTTAGATGTGTTTTCAATTGAAAGCAGATTAGGGTACCACTGAGCATGGCAGGAGAAAAAAAAAAAGCCACCTTAGCCCTGACTTTAATGATGTCTCACATGTAAATAAAATGTGGCTAATTTGATCCATATAATGTCCTTCTGATTTCACACAAAACAGAAGAAGAAAAGAACAAAACATAGCATGGAGATATTTTCTGCACAGCAATGGTGTGTCTCTGCCAGAGAGATAATCTATCCAACTGCATGTGCTTATTACTCCATCTTATGTGTATTGTAGCACAGAGAGATGAACTCCATAAATCACTTCAGAGTCTGAAATAAGAAATGTAAGTGAGAGGCACTTCAAAATAAATGTAGGATGTTGAAATAGTGAAATAAAAGAAATATCTGGACAATGAAATAACATCTTGATACTGAAATTACAAAAAGCACAGGTCTCATATAGTATAAAATAACTGATAAGTGCCTGTGGTTGTTATTGATTCCATATACTGTTTCTGTTACTTCATTTAATATATATTAAAAAATTAGAACAGATTTATGCATTTTTCAGTATCTAAAATCAGCAATTTAGAATGTTTCTTTGACAGATTTACTATTGACAGAATTAAATTCAGTTTATTTTTAACCCAAATGTGAAAAATGTTTTTAACAAATTTCAATCTGCATCACAAGCTTCAGTCTATAGTAATAGGAATCTGAATTGTGAATGTACTAAAATAAGTTGAAAACAGGAATTTGTCGATTAGCTCTAACTGCTGTCAAAAGGATAACATTATAACATTAATAGAAATAAGTGACATAAAATTTTCAGATATGGCAAGAAGAAAACTGTACTTTACTAGATTCAAATCAACTACCTATCCATTTATTTTATCTTTGCTGGAAATGTGGTACAGATGCTTAAAAAAAGTACAAACCATTGTTGCTGGAAAACAACAGGAAAAAAATCCCCCAAAGAAAACTTTTTGCTTCTTTTACCTTCCTAAAATTTAAGGATACCACTTTATGACACTTTATAACTATTTAACATCAAACAACTATCAATGTTTTAATTATTGACAGAAAGCCCTAAATGAGCTCTTATTTAGACAATTATTTTCATTCCTTAAGCCTTGTTTAAGACTAACTTGCAGTCTCAAATGTGTCTCTCACAGTTTGTGAAGGAAAGCCAAGGATGACCTACACTTAATAAACACAGTCAGCTTTTTTAATGCTTAAAACTGAGAAACATTAAAGTGCCAGGGCATCAGATTCAGAGGAGGGTATGGGTGGAATTCAGTTCTCCAATTGAGACATCTAAACCTAAGTGTCTGCAGAGACATGCTGACATATCAGTTGGTTGCGTAAGCTCCCAATGTAGTTAATAAAAGGCAGAAAAATGGTGGCATAGATCAGTAAATATGCTTAACAAAAAGAGATTTTGCTTTTGTTTATTGAGAGGAAAATTCCACTATTACCCATATATGCTGTGAAAAAGAAGCATACATAAACAACTCTCTAGAGGGGTTTTCTCTTTCACAGCAGTGTGCAATTGCATATCATGTGGATAAAAAATATGTCATTTCAGTTTATCTGCAATCATGATTTACCTTACTGTATGTAAAAGAGAAATTTAAAAAAAAAAAAACAGTTTCACTGGAGAAAAAAATCTTTCACATGTTAATAAAGCTGTATAAGTTGTGTAAGTTTTAACACTCAGTGCTGTAAGTCTGTGTACTTTTCAGAGAATGTATAAATTTTTCAGCTGGTGACTTTGAGACTCTATTTGCCTGTAATAGGGAGATGATTCAGTCACAGTTCAACCAATAATGCATGTAATATTGTCTCTATTAAAGCTGAGAAAAATCACAAGAAAATACCAAAAAATTGAAAATCACATTGAATAAAAGTGACAAATATCACATCTGTGATTTAGTAGCATATGGCTTTTTCCTTATTTTTTAAAGGCAATGACATTTAAAGCTGCTAATTAAGATATGTCCAAAACGCCATTCCTTGAAATTTTTATACACAACACAACTAAAATTGAAATTGTTCTTAAAATAATGAAAAATATTGTTTAATAACACAGTAGATATATTAGGAAGTGGCACAAATAAAAAGATGTTGCAAATTCGATGAGGCTAATGGTCTAAGTTTAACAGCTGATAGAATTACATTCACTGAAATATTTATTCTCTTCAAGTAGAACATCACTTTCCCTCACTCTCCAAATTTAATGTTGCTGTGTTTTTTGTTTTTTTAACAAAGCACAAACCAGAAGGTCTCACAGAAGGTCTGCTAACATCCAAATGTCTCCCTAACAGAGGCTGAGCTTCACACTCCTCCAACAGGTTTGTAATGATGTAAGAATGGTTTTCCTTGGCAGCCTGCTTTGTGCCCAAATTTTCTTCAATATCCAGGAAAGGGGATAGACAAACCAAAGCTTCTCCTAAAAGATGGGAATGCTATGGCATGATAACGAGCAGAGACTCAAATTACAGCTGAGTTAATCCCTGAAGGGATCTCCTTGCCTCTATTGCTATAAATATTGTCAGGAAATAACAAAGTAAGGATTATTTATCTTTTGAAATCACAAAAGCCTTTGCCAAGAATCAGGAGCAAGTTGAGAGGAAAATTTTAGAATGTATGCATTTTGGATTTCAAGTTTCACTGTTGTGTTTTGCTGTTCTTGTCAGCAATTTAGACATTTAAAGAGACATTTAAAGACAATTTAGAGATTTGCTTATACATATGCAGTTTGTTCAGCAAACAGCATTATTTATCTATATTGGATAATTTTGTAGAATCAGATGCTCCTAGAAGAACACTCAGAGATGCTCCAGGCCACAATAATGCAAAGCACTTCTGCAGAGGTGGAAGGAAAACAGGCTGGGGGAGAAAGGTAAGAATAAGTGGCAGTTAATAATAAAACCAAGGTAGCCTTTAAATAAATCAATTTAAATAGCAGTTCCAACCTACCAGAAAACATTTTTCAAAAAGACCTGCTGTTCCCACACATTGATGTGCAAACTGGTGACATTACTTCTATCACAAACTTCACTTGCCAAAAAAATGCAGCCTGATTGGAGAGGAGTCAAAGGCAACGACTGCTGGAGAACTGAAACTGCTACAGTCATTTCTGTGAGAGGGTTATTAAGTGCCCTACTTATTTTTTTTAAAGTGAATGGAGTTTGCTCTTAGTAGAAGCTAGATGTGCACTGAAGTAGAATAAACCATTTGAAAATTACTTTTAAAAGCCACTGGCAACAAAATATTACCCTTTGCCCTTTTCCCCCACTTATTTATTCTGTTGACTAAATACAGCAGCACATGCCCTTTGAGGTGACCCAAGCGCCTAAGATATCAGTATGGGGTGGCCAGAGGTGACTGAGGGCCATGAGAAAACACCACTTTTCTGAAAGAGCTTCTTGCAGCCAAAGTATTGCTCAGTGCCCAAAATGCTACCAGACCATGCTGGGTTTAGTGAGGTACAACCCATCCTCTTTGCATATTGCTTTGGAAATACATTGCTCCAAAAAATGCTGCCCTTCCCTTAGCAAAAGATGTCCATGGCCATATTAATTCAGAAATGCGCTCCAGGGGTGCTTGAAAGAGATCTGAGGGATTTGCTTTCACTGGGAGATGTTGTTTAGTCCGAAATCTAAGCAAGACTCCTGTTGTAGTTAATGGAGAACAACAGGATCCTCGGGGGGATGGTACGCACTTGACCTGTCTTAGACACCAATCATAAGTGTGATAGACATGTATGAGATAGATGAGATAGTGGAGTTCCAGATGAGACAGGCATCTCTCATGGGATGAGATGTATTAGCCTCTGGAAGCACTTATTACACTGCACTGATTGTAACAGGAGCCAAGGTTGACTGGCTTATACTTAAAGCAGCTAAAACGAAAGACACCTGAGTTGGAGGAGACAAAATCCACTCTTACATTTAAATCTGATTACAAAGAATTGAGTTAGCTGACACAATACTGACCATGACTGATTGGGTCCGTGCTCAGAAGGACAACTCCAATTCAACACTGAGCTGCAAGGTAGCCACTGTAATTAGTTGGCATGATGCTAAACACACTTGTTTTTTTCCAAGGCATTCAGTCAACTCAATTTTAACATGAGCAGAATCATTCAGCAGTGAAAGGATGCAGTCTCAGAAATATGGGACAGTTATGAATGATCCACCTGAGGTATTTATGAAAAAAAAAAAATAAAATTCTATCCTGAACACTTCAAAATATATAGCGGCAATGAAGGGAAAATATTAACTCCCATTTTAAAATAGGAAATTACATATGTTCTGATGAACCTATGAATTAGTTTGAAATAAAAATTAGAATTCTGCATTGCTAAACTGAAACCTTTTTTTAAAAAGTAGAAGTGTATGAATGAAAAAAATCAACACATTCTGCTAAGGTACACTGACAATATTTGAAAGTGTTTTCTTTAAAATAAAATGTGAAATTAGCCTGTATACTGTCATAAGTTGAGTGAAGCTATCTTAATTTAAACCACCAAAATTTATGTTGCCATAAGGACAGACAAGGGAGTTTATGCATGTATTGAAACTTTTAAATTCCAGTACCACTTACACATATGAAGACATTTATGTAAAATAGCAGGCATATAATTATAAAGAGAAACAAGTGACAGCAATAATGCATGAATGGTATTTTATGTTTTGCTAAAGATGACTAATGAACTGAATTTCTATGGAAATATAGGGTGCCTGACATTCTCATACCTAACCAATGAGTTCATAATGATTACTGCTATTACAATGAATACAAAATTAATGAATAATAAATTAAATCCTTACACTAAATTGATATTAGGAGCCTCTTTAAGTCATTTTTTGTAACAGTCAAGTCACAATCCATAATAACCTTCTGAGAATAACAAGTTATGGATTTAATTACAGATAAAAAGAAATATCTTCTATTAAAATGTGGGAAATTAAGCCTTAAAAAATTAAAAATAGAGTAGATTTTGGAAAGTAGCAAAGAATGTTCATAAACTAAAATAATAATATTAATGAAAAAGGAAATTAGAATGTCATGTTTTTACATGTAATGTTTTCAAAAGAA